>NC_086318.1:198012704-199384218 GCF_036172605.1 Pelobates fuscus | reverse complement strand
GGGTTACAAATCTTTGAGCCATCTGGTCAATGTATGTTGCAGGCAAAGCAACATAAAGGTTTGGCTTTAGCAAGATCTTTCACCTTATCTGGAGACCCAGGTTTTTCTTTTAGTATGGGTGCAAAACCAAGGTGTTGGCCTGGACTCCCAAATATATAGATAAAACCAAGAGGGCCCTCTTGTTCATTTATATGTTTGGGAGTCCAGGCCAACTCCTTGGTTTTGTACCTCTCCCTGTCACAGGTGCCTCATTCCAGGATCCTATTAAGCCTTAACTTGCAGAGAGTCCCAGGAGGAAGTAGTTCCCAAGATTGCAGTTATGGATTCAGATTCATCAGCTTCTAACAAACTGTCAAGTTCTAAGAGTCATAGATATATTTGATCATCCTTCAAGAAGCCTATAAAACCTTGACAACCACTCAAGAGTTTGTGCTTTACATGTTTATATATACTCTTGGGATTCAGTAATATACTAGAGTATTTCAGCTACCCAAGCAATCTCTTGGCTCATATAGCAGGTGCACGCTTGTAAGGGGATACAGTGTGGACTTTATTTGGACTACTTTTTATGATTATTTGTATACAATTGGACATTCATTGATACATTTATTTATGATATGCATATTGGCATTTTATTGTTGAATTTTAGCAACTAATATTTTTTTCCACTATCCTTTCCCCCCCAACACACCGTTTAGTGTATTTATCACTTTACCATTATCTCTCTCGATAGATATATATATATATATATATATATATATATATATATATATATATATATATATATATATATAAATATAACGACTCCTGGTTTTAGGTCTGAAAATTTGTTTTCTTTTCCCTATATACCCGATCTAATTTATTTGAAGCCCAGGGTGGGAGTTTTTTCATACCGGTAGTAGGATTATAGAGATAGATTTATTCAGATTATTTCTATATTGCCCCACTTTCTGAGACCCACAGGATTGAACATGTATTATTCAATTTCCTTTTGGTTCTCTATATCAGTTTTTTTAGGATTTCTAATCCATCCAAGGGCTAAAATAAGGAAATAATCGGTTATATTTTTGGCATGCAGCACTGTGATTGCTGGGGCGCATGCATAGTAAAAAGTTCCTGAGTGCGGTGGAATGCATCTTGTGTACTCTACCTATGTCTGCAGGTCCTAGTGATATCCCACAGACAATTCTGGCACCTGGTTTGGCTCGACAGATGAAATGTAGCAGGACTTGGTATGTAAGTAATTAGAAAGGAGTAGATAGATACCCCTACATGAAATCCTAAGGAAGTGAATAGCATCTAAACCACAACCTGTGTGCATTTACCACCTGTCAGTATTAGAATAAAAGCAGTCTGTCTATCCTGGGCCTTTGAGGGACAGGCAGATACTGGGGCTGTTTGGGTATCTTCGTTTATAATTTGGGAGGAGGGATTAAGGGAAGCAGTCGTTTTATATGCAAAAATTTTTTAGATCCTGCCCTACTGCTGCTATCTACATGCAAATTATATAATGTTCTCTATATTAAATAATATTCTATTAAACGTGTGGAGATATTACCTACTCTCCACTCTAATCCAGCACCATCACATCCTTATCGTTGTGGACCTTGCACAATATCCACCTGTCCAACCGTAATTTGATTTGTCTTGCTTTGGGACACCTGATTAATTACCAAAATAAATATTTCTCATAGTGCATCAATGAGGATAGATGGTGCATACTGCCAATACAATGCATTGAGCACATACCCACTGTCTAATATCAGTATACTTTGTATACAGACACCACGCTTAAGATAGATTTGATAATGGAATTTAATTTAGTCAAAAACCACAAGTTGTAAGATGATGGATGCTTCGACTGTGTATTTTTTCTTTTCTTTTGTCAAAAAAGGGCAGGTTTTAACAGAAGTTGGCCTTATATGAATTTAGTTTGTTACTACCCCCGGGCACTAGACTTGCCCAGTGCACTTTACTTACAAAGACTTCTCATTGAGCTGCATTAAGAAGTCTGTGATTGGACAGCCACATACAGCCTGGGCAGGGTTATAAAGGGAGAGCTTGCAAAGGCTGCACACAAGAAAACTGTAGCAACTAATTTTTAGCTATAACTCCAATGATAAAAAGTGTAGTTTAATGCATGGTTTCAGTTAGGTATATCTATTAAACAGTGATTACAATTTTTATTGTATTTGGGCAGTGGAATGTCCCTTTAAGCAGCACCGTCACCATCTGTGGCCTTTGCATAATTTACAAAAACACACAGACTGTGACATCGTTGAGAGTCTAGGAAATGTTAGATTTACTTATCTAAACCTGTCCATCGCAGGTGCCGCCATACTCTTCTGTCTAGTCCTTTTCAGCTGTTCAGCATTACGGTCTATGGAGGATCCTGCAAGATCCGCTCCATGGGATGAGCTTTTTTTCCTTACAGACCTCACTGGTGATGGCTGCGGGAATCGACCAGCTTGACAAAAAGGTAGCTTCACATTTTTGTCAAGCTGAGAGAAAATACGGAGACAAAGTTGACCTTACTTTGTCTCAGTATATCTTTTGGCTGGATTGGAATTTAAATTTTATTCCAACAGTATCAATCTAGGTATGTCATAAAAGATTTGATCTTTAGGATATACTTTTTCTTTTCAAATAAAAAATAATGAAGTAGGGTAGGGAAACCACTCACTTAAAGTAGGCGGTACCCACTCCACCCAAGAGGACCTCCAGGAGTTAAAATATCATTGTAGTGGTATAAACCTTTATTAGTATATATAGTCGAATAGGTAAATAAATAATACAAAACTTAAAAAAAATTAAAACAGTAGTGATACACCTTTTAAAAAAAAGTCTGAGGGACTTTGTCTCAAGTGCCAAGTTCATATACTAGAAGAAAGTGTGTAAACACAATATATATCCTTTACAGAATTGGTAAACATATAGATGCCTCTAAAGTATACGTATAGTAATTAGTTACGTCTTAGAAATAGAGAGACTGTGGGAAGCGACAGGTGGGGGAACCAGAGTTTGTAATTATTTCACACTTTGTATCAACTCCACTCTAGTAAATATAGTGAAGGATACATGAAGTTAAATAAAGTTACACTTCAACAGTTGAAGAGAGAGACAGGAGCATGTAAAGAGTCAGTAACACTAGGGTAGTATGGAATATTAGGTCCTTATACTCAAGTCTATAGGGTTGTCCTAAGAATACATAGGAGGTATTACCTTCGTATTTTGTTTAATCCCAACGGATTGGTAGCTCATAGGCAATACCAAATCTATTGAGTACAATTGAGAGGGAAACCCCCATCAAGATAGCATGGGAAAAGTCCACTCATGCAACCCAAAGCTGAAGGAAGCCAAGTATTGATATAGCTACAGAGTTACTTAGCAGAAGGTAGCCACAAGGATATATAGGAGGTGTTGCCTTTGTGCTTTTGCTTAATCCCAACGGATTGATAGCTCTAATGGGTGCAGATACGAGGGTACCCCCTAGCAAAAAAGCATGTGGATTACCCACTCATGCACCCCAAGGCTGGAGAAAACTAAATATTAATGTAGCTTCAAAGTTACTCAGTAGAGGATAGCCACAGGTTGTCGGTGCCACCCAGAGCAAAAATCGCATATAGTTTTGTTCCAAGACAGGCTATTGATCGTTCCCTCCTGCCTATGACAGTTGAAACCCGGAGACCGTTAAACAGAGGTACTAAGAAGAAAGTCTAAATCAAACTAAGTATCTTCCTACTGCTGCTTCAAGGCAGCCTATCTAATCGGTCCCCACTTAGGGTTACAACCATGTTAACCCAGACAGGACAGACTCCCTAGATAACAAAAAGTTAAAAACAAAGTGAGCGCATCGGCAAGAAAATCGTAGATATACGCCTTTGTCAAGATATTTCTTTTTTTCAATCTTTATTTTTCAGTGCAAAAGAGTACAGGCAGGCTTGTGCAGAAACAACAGCGACAACAAGCCTTTCGTTGATATACATATTATTGTGGTTTTAAATGCACTGCCACATTTTTGAAAACAACACAATAAAACATAAAAAATATAAGTAAGCTGTTGTATACAGAAGTTAATGTAGCTTCTCGCTGATATATAAAGGTCTAGTTGGATCATGTTTGACTAGGTGAAGTGAGAGTCTGTAGATGCCTCTTTATCTATAAGAGGAATAGAGGACAATATCAGCTGGAGAAGAGAGGCTGGTGGTACACCAATGTTTAGTTGATATATCAGGTAAAAGTACGATTTATCAGGTTGGGGGGAGGAGAGAATTTAGTGGGTAAGTAACCCATTGTGGCAAGCAGGTAAAAAGTGAAGTAAGGCACTAAACTGTGTACCCAGGAACATTGTATGTATCACATAAAAAAATAGAATAAAAAGCAGTAGAAAAACAAACTGAAACAAAACCAAAAAATAGAAGAGTGCTAGTTGCGGGCAAGGAAGTGGGAGACTGTGTGACGGTGGCGGACAGCCCACGCTTTAGTAATGTGGATGCCACCTCTGTAGTGTCAGTGACTTTTATTGTTCCAGTATCCAGAGTGACCAGCAGGCATCGTAGCATTCCTCATTTGTATTCCAGCTTATGAGTGGCAAATTCCTTGGTTCGTAGCCGCATGGACCTACGCCAGTCTAGAGTGACTCTGGACAAGTCAGGATAAAAGGTCCGAGAGTGATCCACAAAGCATAGTGGAGATTTACTGCGGTTCACTGCCATTAACGCCAATCTGTCTTGATACTGTTATAATCACACTATAATGTCCCTGATTGTCCCTGGATTTCTGGGGGTCAGATTAAGTATCCAATACCATCCATCCATACCATCCAGAAGCATTGTCTTGGCTTTCTTGACAGAAAAGAGGTAAGTGAGTAATCTGAAAAGAAATGTGGAATCTCCGCAGCCTTTATGGTTTCAAGAAGACGCATTTTTACATTCATTTTTACATTCTTTACATTCTTCCGGCGCCTCCTGCCTTCCATGGGTGCTATGCGCTCTTGAGTCTGGGCTTGGCAGTGCTGCAGTGTCCGCAGCCCCTGTTCCAGGTTCGAGATCCATTGATCATGAGCAGCAGTATTTTTGATATTGGGAGTGCCAGTGTTGCTTTAACAAAATACATACATACACCACATAAATGAACTTCCTGAATAGGAAGAAAAAATAAAAATTCTACAAACCTGCTAGAAATACAGATTCTGCTAACCATGAAGTAAGATCCAACCCCGAGGCAGAGTATTTTAATGAAGCCCAATCAAAATTCAAAATCAAAATATCCAAACCTATAATATGTGTTAGTTAATGCAGTGACTGTGTTGTTGTATCTCATACCTGACTCTTAGTTCTCGAATTTTATAAAATAAGATTTCCCCTGTCCATTGCAGCAGAATTCTTTTCCATAGAGGATATCATTTTGCAGATAGCGTTACTAACCGGGTGTCAAAATCTCTCCTGGCCCACAGCCTGAAGTGTTTACACTGCATTTAATAAAGTTTTAAGCCTCCTTACAGACTCTCTTTATACAGTTAATGTATAGAGATACTGTTGTACAAAATAAAGTAATTTTCTGCATTAATGATTTTTTATCCCACTTCTAAATTATTATAATAATAAAAAAAAAGGACTTGTAGCTTATTATTGCATTTAATCATAACAAAAACAGCATTGAAATGTACATTGGGTTAAGTATAGTAGAATGCCAAAACAAACATACCCACTTACAGTTATTAGTAAAGCATGCCACAAACTGCTGACTCAGCAACGACTATATTTTCCAGCACTGGTTGCCTTAAATTAGACAATCACAGTAGAAAACTCAGCCAGAAGTCATAGTTGGTGCTACAATGATCCGGCAAGTTCCAATAGTTCAAAATAACCTAGGTACACAACAGCTTCGATTGGATCAAAAGAATTAAAGACAACATTTTGATTGTTTTCTTTAGTCCTTTTGATACAAATTTTTTTAAAAAAACTGCTGAGATTGAAGCTGTTGTATACTTGGGCTATTTTGAACTATTAGATTAAAAAAATCGTGAAAACGAGTCTATTAAGGAATGTGCAACTGCTGGAAAAAACCAGGACAGCAGCATTTATAATTCTACGGGTGTATGAAAATTTCTTGTGACATACATTGCACATATACAAATGAAATCATCCCCATATACAGTCAGGTCCATAAATATTGGGACATCGACACAATTCTAATCTTTTTGGCTCTATACACCAACACAATGGGTTTGGAATGAAATGAACAAAATGTGCTTTAACTGCAGACTTTCAGCTTTAATTTGAGGGTATTTACATCCAAATCAGGTAAACGGTGTAGGAATTACAACAGTTTGTATATGTGCCTCCCACTTTTCAAGGGAGGCACATATACAGAGTAAGTCAGTCAGAAAGTTGCACGTCAAAATATTAAACCCAATAATGATGTCATCACATGTTCTTATAATAGCAAAAGACGGGAATTTTACTTTTAGGTAGTATATTGGTTTTTGACAATTCTGTTACCCATACATTTAAAAAATATATACCTTAATGTAAAGGGGGGAGGGGGCAGGGGGGGGAGGGCTACTTTACAACAAAACAAACATTTTTAATGTTCATCTTCAGTAGAAGAATATAACCTAGCTAACCCAGGATAATGTGCTGAGTAGGTCTACCATGTAATGCCGTGAGCAGTTTTCTAGTGGTAATTTCTAGGGAGCCAGTCATTTTAAGTGGAATGTTAATGCATAGCTCACGGGGAAATTAATAGCACTGGTGCTGCATTGTAATGCATAACACGATTAAAAAAAGAAGCTGTGTCAGCTTATCAGGCATATTCAAGCTTTTACAATTATACTTTCATTAATCACACTGTTACTAGTTAACCATTTTTAATGAAGAAAATAAAAAGTTACTTTGGTTACCTGGGCCAAATGTGTTTCACATTTCATTGGTATGCATTTAATTTATTATTATTACATTCATTGTCATAGTTCTACATATCACACACACATTTTATATATATATATATATATATATATATATATATATATATAAATAAATAAATAATGACCCTTGGCACTCACCCCTTTAGTAGATACAAATCTATTTGCTTCGGTGCTTCCATGGGCGTAATATATATTTAAAGATTAGGAAATAGGAGCACTCAGAGGTCTTATACTATTCCAATAGCGGTTTTATTGCAATTTACATGTGTTTGTCCCGATCTGATGGAGGATTTTTAGTTACCTCTAATGGCCATGAGAGGATGAGCCCTCTAGGTAGGTCCTATCTCTAACCATTCACCTTGCTTCCTTGAGCCTCTGGCAAAAGTCTCTACTGAGACAGAAAGGGGTATTTTTTATATACACCCCTATACATTATTAACCCTTAATAGGGAACACATGGGATGGGCAGCAGCATTGTAACAAGGCTGAATACGATTATAAAAATAAGTTAATAAAGAAACCGGAGCAAGAAAGAAATAAATATATAAATATATATATATATATATATATATATATATATATATATATATATATATATATACATACATACATACATATACACACACACATATATATTCCATATATTTAACCCTGGGCCTGTGGTTGTGGGAGGGGCTTGAATCCCCTTTAAAAGGGCTGCCAATCCTCTCCCACTTTACCGTTGTTGGTCTGGCGAGTGACCCCTCCCACCACTTCCTTTATTCACATCACCCTGTAAGGTAGGCCCTCTTTATAACAGGCTTATTGCATTGTTGGTTCCGGCACACCACAACCGACTGGTGTTATTTAACTATGTTTGTTGTTTGTGAATTATATGTTACCTTACCTTCACGGCAATATTGCCCAGACTATATAAAACAAAAAAATATATAAAAAATTATATTATATATATATATATATATATATATATATATATATATATATATATATATATATATATATATACACATATGGAACATGGGGGGGTGGCTGCACTCACCTGAACATGCTTAAATGGGGTGCTGCTGGGGGCCATATTATACAATAAACAATACACAAGATCCAGCGCACTCTCCTATCTACTAAACAGCAACTTCATATATATATATACACACACACACACACACACACACACACACAAGGGGCTGGCTGCACTCACCTGCTTCAGGTCCCTTTTATAAAAGAGGAGTAAGGAGTGCCTCCTAAAAACCCCTAAAACACTTCAGTGTTGTGTGTGTCTGGATTTTTTTTTTTTTTGTACTATAAATCAGTCGAAGGATAAGAGGAGACAAAATAATGTTCTCAACATTTATGTTCATGGTTTCTTCTGTTTTTCATTTTTATTTTTTTTTAGGAGGTGCCACCATCATCAGTACTCGTGGCCACTTACAATATCATGGCCCACCACGCACATTACCAGAAACAAATGCAAGCACACACCCTTGCAAAGATATATACACACAGATGGACATTCACACTCCTGCATTCCTACAGGTACATACAAGGCCACACACATTCACAGCACGCACACAGATACAACTTACCACACACAAATACACAAACATACAAGCAGATACGCACACTCCCATACACATATGAGAACTGGTACACATGTAGATGCCTACAAGATCATAAATATTGGGTATATTATACCCAAATAAGCTTTGTTTTAGCCATTCCTCTCTTTGCCTACCTTTATGCTGGATGAGGGTGGCTTACTTGGAGTTATATAGGGCATTATGATGCTCTGGGCCTGTGGTCTGTTCAGGTTTTCCTTACACTTTTGCACGGCATTCTTCTAAGGCCACTGGACATCACTTCCTCCCTATTCCCAGGAGAGAAATAGGGGCTGTTAATACAGCCTGTTAAGGGTACGTCTTGCCTCAAATCCAAAAGGCATTTTGGACCACTTAGCCCAGTCCAGCTAGGGGAGACATATATAACTCCTGAACTGAGCCTCATCACATCTGTGGGCCATTTACCCCTGATGGGGACCCTAGGGGGTTGAACGTTCTTGTAAACTAGCAGAAGAGGTTCCTTTATAGTGCATGTGTTTTTAACATTTCTGGACCTTGTAGTTCCATTTGTAACAATTACAGTTATTTATATAGTGACAACACATTCCACAGTACTGTACATAAGGTAAAACAAGAGCAAATGTTTGACATACAAGAATAGTAGATGAAGGCCTGCCTAAACAAGCTAAACAAAAAATAGATTCAAAAAGCAAATTAGGGGGGCGGGGCCGGGCGGCCATGCCAGCAGGCCGCATATCACAAGGGCTCCCGAGGAACTGACAAAATTAGGGTATATACCCACCTTACCTAGCCTGTATTGACCCGGGGGTCCGTGGCATGAGGTCCTGGAGTGTCCCGGTGCAGCTGGAGCCCCCTCTGCAGGGTGGCTCTAGGTCCTGGTAAGAGACTCTGGGACTCTGAGATTGAGGCCTACCCGGGGGGAGAGTGAGGCGGACGGCCGCTGCCTCACCCTCTGTCCTGACTACAGAGAACCACCATTCGCCTGGCGCCTGCCCGGACCCGTTTCCCCCCCCCCCCCCCCCCTGTGGGCCGGGGGGGTCATCCCGGTTCCCACCAGGCAGGCTACCATCTATGCATCTCACCTGGGCGGCCCGAAGCTGCAGATAGGAGGTTCGCACGCGGTCCCCTTAAAATGGCCGACAGCTACACAGTGATTCTTCGACCGAGATGGTGATCCCTCTGAAGCGTGCCGACACGGTGGCACAATGCCACACAGCTGGAGCTGCCACTGCGGAGGTCCCTGAGGGCTCCCGAACCCCCAGGCAACAATCCTGTCACACATGTGCCTCATTAACAGACCGCACGGTGCAACAGACCGCACACCAAGGCTTGAAAGACCACAAGGACCGAGCGGAACAGCCCGAGCGGAACATGGTGCCCCAACACCAGGATGGATCTCCTGCTCGCCTCCTATCCAGCCTGCAACAAAAAGGCCCATGAAATGAAAACCCCAAGCTTCCCGGATGACACCAAGAAGACACCAAGCTTCCCACCCCGGCTGACCCAGAGGACTAAGGGACAAGCACACTGAAACGCAGCTGCAGCCCCAGAGAACACCACCAAAAACTTACAGCGCAGTATGGTTGGACAGAACTCCACGTTATGATGCCTGCTCTGGTGGACACTGACCTGCTACACAGCACGAGCAGAGCAGGTATCGGTCAGTAGTGGGACTCCCCCTGCAGGACCACCACATAGATAGCTCCCCACTGGGGCAGTACAGGTGGCTTGGAATGGCCAGGGTGATAACACTACAGCGACTGACAATAGTACTAAAACGAGTGATAATAGTAGTAAAGCAACTGATCACAGTGTTGATGCGATTGATATCAGTAGTAAAGCGACGGATAATAGTAGTAAAGCGACTGATACCAGTAGTAAAGCGACTGATACCAGTAGTAAAGCGACTGATACCAGTAGTAAAGCGACTGATACCAGTAGTAAAGCGACTGATACCAGTAGTAAAGCGACTGATCACAGTATTGACGCGACTGATAACAGCAGTAAAGCGACTGAAAATAGTATTGACGCGATTGATAATAAACACTGACCAAGTTTTATTACAATGTAAATCTACTTTTAAAATATGTACTTAAGCTAAAAATCACATAAAATTGTGCCTGTTAATATCTTATCCCGCATGTTTAGCGAGGATAACGCCTGAGGACTGCTTTCGGGGCACCTCGTTCCAGCTTGTAATAACTATGTGCACAGCAAAAATAAAGAATTAAAAAAAAAAAAAAAGCAAATTAGTTTATTATTCACTGACTAATCTGTAGTTTCATTTTCAAAGCTGAATATATTTACATACACTGCATTTCATATTACCAGTGGTTTTCAATCAGTCAGAGTAGTCTGTTCTGCAGTTATTTTTAAAGTTTTCTGATGTTTTTCAATTTCACTCTAAAAACCCTAGGAAGCCCTCCCGAGACATTCCTCTTGGTCGTTGTCACTTACTGTATAAAAATCACAACCCCACCTGAATGCAGACCTCTCTGGGTCAGGGTCACAAGGAGCTGAGACAAGAGTCATGCAAGTGCTAATTGGATGGGTGAAAATGTTGCAAAAGAGTCAGATATTAGTCTCTTTACACTCAGAAAAGATAACAGCACTGTGCGGAAATATTAAAGAGGGAGGGGGTAGGGAATGGCACTCTCTGCCAAGAACAACAATCATAGTCACATAGGAAAAGTGTCAACATTCAAAAAACGAAACATACAGCAGCACAATTAAACTGAAAACAAATTAATATTACTTTTAATTTAATTATTCTTAAAGCAACACTGTAGTGTTAGGAATACATATATGCATTCCTAACGCTACAGACATGTTGCCCCAGGACATTAAGGTCCCCACAACTGTTAAAAAATAAATACAAAATATGAAGAAAAAAAAAAAAATTATTCACAGTTTCTCCAGCACCGAATTTCCCTCTGTACAATTAATGGTAAAAGTTGGTCATTAAAACAAAAAGGAAAACACATAATGTACTATATGGATAACTTTGATTTTCAAAGAGGCTACTCATTAACATTCATAAATCGACTTAAATGTAAACTATTGTCCCAAAAAGCATATTTGTTTTTGATTATATATGTCCCTGGCAACATTTTGCCCAGCCACACCACATTTTAATTTTAAAATTTTGCCGAGAACACTTTTTTTTTTAACCTTATTCCAGTGCCAAGACAGTCTGGTTAGCATCCTGATCAGTATATCACATAATGCATATTGACTGAATTATATTCGTTATTTCCCATCCATTATTCTTTGATAAGTTTTCAGATAAATTAGTATAAATCCTTCCTTAGCAAGACTCTAAAAATAGCAGTTAAAGACAATGACTTAAAAGGTCTATCAGGTTGAGTACAGTCCTCGAAATAGATTTGTTTTTAGTTTAGCTTTGTTTTTTAAATTGTTATTCCATCTAGCAATATAGTAAAACTAATAAATTAATTTGGCTAGAACTATATTTACATGTATAAAATGGCGTCAAGTAAATGTGACATTTGAAATTAGAAAAAAAAGTGTGACTTGGAATTCTTCTGGAGGTGTACCTTCATCCTTAAACAGTTAAGAACAAAATTTTGACCTTTCTTCAGTTAACAATTTAGTAGCTAACCGTGTGCAGGTGCCCCCTTGGATACGGTCTAGCAATTCAAAAACACTCAGATATTCATAGCCACTGTTAGTGGAGTGACCATTTAAATTCCTATGCAAGAATATCATATAGATTGTTTTATACAAGAATGTAAATGTATTTTTAGTGCAATGCGTTCAATATCATTTAATTCACACATTGAAGCCATGTGCTTGCTTGTTTGTTTTATATGGGATTGCTCAAGGGCGCAGACACCTCTAAAATATTCCTACATGGAGTTCGAAGTTCTAGCATCAAGATGTTAAAATAATAAATATAATTAAAAGCACTGTGACAAAGCAGTACCAATATACAAAAATAAGTTTTAAGGTTTATAGTAAAACTTCGTAAAGTTTAAGAAACCCGAAATCTATCCATCAAAAGGATATTGTGCAGAAAATTGGGTTTAGAACGGCTTGAGTGTCAATCACCTGCAAAAATTCGAAACCAATTCTTCTAAAGGCGAAGATTTAGTAGCAATCAAAACAAAGGCAATCTTGCTTTAAGAATACTATAATAAGAATAGTTAATACAACTGTTATGGTTTATGGACACTGCACGCTGCGACCATGCTGAGTAGTGTATACTAGACTTAGTCAAATTTAGGCTATTTGTCCATTTGTACGAAAGATGAATTAACAAATAAAAAAAGACAACTAATGAAACAAAGATCGAATTTGCTTGTTGGACAAAATTTTGTCAGTGGTATTCGTTCTTCGCATGTTCATTTAGTTTATTACAAGTAGGCAACTACCTGTAAATCCCTCCCCCCCCCCCCCATGCCCACCCTCAATATTATTATTAATATTATTATTATTATTATTATTATTGCCATTTATATAGCGCCAACAGATTCCGTAGCGCTTTACAATATTTTGAGAGGGGGGGGGATGTAACAATAAATAAGACAATTACAAGAAAACTTACAGGAATAATAGGTTGAAGAGGACCCTGCTCAAATGAGCTTACAGTCTATAGGAGGTGGGGTATTAGAAACATTAGGATAGGAAATATCAAGTAGGAGTGAAGCAGAGCTGGAGGAGAGAGCAAAGCACTATCCCATAGGAGAGCAAGAGACAGGTATGTAAGGGAGAGATTACTCTGGGAGGCCATACGCTTTCCTGAAGAGATGGGTTTTAAGGTCCTTCTTAAATGATTGAAGACTAGGGGAGAGTCTGATGGCAGTAGGCGAGTTATTCCATAGGAGAGGAGCCGCCGGTGAGAGGTCCTGCAAGCGTGAGTTGGCCGTACGAGTGCGAGCAGCGGTCAGGAGGTGGTCGCGGGCAGAGCGGAGGGTACGAGGAGGGGCATACCTCTGGATCAGTGAAGAGATATAAGAGGGGCTGGAATTGTTCAGTGCTTTAAATGTATGGGTTAGCACTTTGAATTGACTCCTATAGGATACAGGGAGCCAATGTAAGGACTGGCAGAGGGGCGAGGTGTGAGAGGACCTACTGGATAGGAAAATCAGTCTAGCTGCAGCATTCATTACAGACTGTAGCGGGGCAGTACGGCTTTTGGGGAGACCAATCAGGAGAGGGTTACAGTAATCCATGCGGGAAATTACTAGAGCATGGACAAGCTCCTTGGTAGCATCTTGCGTAAGAAAGGGGCGGATGCGGGCTATGTTTTTGAGTTTGACCATGACACCATATTAGTATAAAGGAGACTAAATATTCTCCACGGTGCTGCAAGCAGGGGCATGCCTACTAAAAAGCAAGCAGCCAGTGGCAGAAGGTGGGGGCCCCAAGTCATCATATGGAGGTGAACCCATTTCCTCCACCCATTGGCGGCAGGTGGGAGCTAATAATAAAAATAATCCCCTCCCCTGTGACAAGGTGTCCCAATGCATCTAGTCCCCCCTCCCCGCAAATTTTTTTAAAATACTCTACCGATCCCTCACACCATAATAATAATGAGGAGGATCAATAAACTAAATGCCTGTATAATAAAAAGTAATACTTACCATTGGATGTCTTTTTTTTTTTCTTCCATCTTTTTTCAGCCCCACAAAAGGCCAAATAAAAATTCATAATGTGTGAAACTATAAGAATAAGAAAAAAAAGGGACTGGATTGCAAAAAAAAAAAAATCCAAATCCATCAGTCTCAAGATTTATGTGTCCGAGCACTCTGATTGTTTGGCATAAGCAAACCAATCAGAGCTCTCCGAGTCAAATTCCACGGCGTGGGAAAGCTTTATATAGGAGTTGGAAAAATTGCACTGTGATGCAATTTTTTGGAAGTTTGTGTTTTTGTAGTAGGAGTAATGCTAAGGGATTATTTATTTTACCATTACTACAATCCTTTAAACCATTACAAATATTAACTCTTTTTGAACTTCTGACTACGTGGTGCTCCTGTATTGCACATAGCTCACACTCATCAGCTGGTCACCCAGTCATGTTTAAAAAAAATCTTGAAACTATTACACATAATTGATTTAAAATTGTAAAATGACCTAATGCAGTATGTTTCTTGTACTTTATGAATGAAAGTGCATAATCAGAACCCATTCCAAAGCTAAACAATTTCCTCTGACACAACTTCCTAAATGCCAGGAATCCCAATCGTCACAATTACTTCCGTCCTTGATTCAGACAGTGGATTGTTTAAAAGAGCAAAAAAGCTGTCATTTCCTTGTATTAGGGTGCATAAGGAAACTGTGTAGTGATCTGGCTGGTTGAGATAACACCAGGGAAGAGTCCTTCAGGAAGTCAATGGGCTAATTCCATTAAACCTTCAGGAACTATTGCATTTCACAGAATAAACCAGGGAATGATGTCACAAGTGTGCAAAATCCACCACCTAAACCAGTGTAGACATTAATTTCCCAAACATTAAGTCAACCTCATGGCCAAATGATTACCATAAAAAAAACGTTCAGACCTGGTCAAAACATATTAATCAAAAAGTTGGGAGATTTACAGTGTTTTGATTTCATCACAATTTATATAGTACTTGGCTATATGCCGGTAGAAAGACTTCCACCCTTAGAATAGAAACAGCACCATTCTGACGATACCCAAAAAGGTAAAAACTGTACAGTCCATGACTGGATGGATGAATGAAACAAGATTTATTGGAATCTCTGTGCCTAAGGATGTACCTGGCATATGAAGATGATGTGCAACAGTAAATTTTCAAACATTAAATATTCAAATACTTAACATCTTTAACGTATTGTTTTGCTCTGAATGTCTCGGTATATACTTTTAGATCTCATACTCTGTAATTTCAAACTTGTTTAATTCCTAGTTTCACCACATCTCTTACTATGCCATTTGAACAGTTGTGTATAATCCAGACGGTACTACAAACAAGGGGTTTATGACCACATCTTTGTATAGTTTCTTTTCACAATCATTTTTACTAAACCTATTTACACTCTAGTTTCAAGACGATATTTATGCTGTACACACAGCTCTTTGAAGATATATACTTGGTAGACGTTCTGCTACATTGATATGCAATGACACTTCAGCTGGGCTAATGAGCTCCATATAGGACAGTGGTAGCCCACAGACCGCTTTCTAGCTGTGTTTGAACCAATGCTCCTATGATGCTTAGTTGGCCCACATAAAGCCGTTATTCACTGCCAAAATTGATTACCCTTAGAGAAATACTGTACTCACTGTAATAACACCATCTAGACCTACATCTGTACCACCTCCTAAGTTGTCCCAAAGCTTAATTTGAAGGCTTGGAAGAGGAAGTGTGGCTTCAAGTCATGCCTCCAATATTTGGATATGACATACTGGGACATCACGTGCGCAGAGTCATCATGGTCTTCCTTAGAGAATCATTGCATGCAGTGATTCTTTATGGCAGAATCGCAGGCACATCGCAACAAGAACCACACATGCACCTATGTTCCACCAATGCTCACCTATTACATTGGTCAGTCATACTGGAGACATGACATAATGCAGGGAGGAGGTTGTGGCCGTGCCAAGGGAGACACTGCTCTTGAGCAAACAGGAGTTCTTGGATTCATTTTGTTTAATTTATCATTTTTGTTTATTTACAAGGATAATGGGCCTAAAATTAGATGAAGCGTCAGTACTGAGGCTTTAGGAATACAGATACTTCACAATTCTCAATAAAAAGTCATTTGTTTTTCTTCCGAATTTAGTAAATGCAATACTTGTTATAAGAAATGGTCTGTATTAGTTTACAATTATTGGAAAAATATTAAGGTGAAATGTAATTGAACTGTGTCACAACAGACAAATATCTATGTAGACGTTTACATTATAAGACAGCAAGAATTTTAGTTCTGAACCTTAAAATTAATAGAAATTATGAGGGGCACCTTAAATTCCCAAGTGGAGTGTTCTTTTAGCTGGCAGAGATCCAAGATATGACTAATCGCAAAGCCAGTCAGATCTGCTTTAAAAGATTAGGATAGCTGGGTGGTTAACTGTAGGCAATCTTATCCTGTCCATGACAAACACTATTGCACGGCTAGAAATATTGAGCTAAAATTATTTGAATAGAGAAAGGTAAGTTGGGGGAGGGAAGGTGGAGAAAAACCCATGAGGTGCTCTAGTTAATAAACAATGCTGTCCACTGCTTCAAGTATTGATTCAAGCAAGTTGTTCTGCATTGGATTCAGGAAGCAAACTGGATAGAAAGAGGACTGCAAAGGGGCCATGTGAGCTTGCTAGAAATGGCTCAAGGCAAGGAGTAATGGCTGTATCATAAATTACACAATCAAAACTCCCAAAAACAAAACTAATCTAACACCACTGACTTTAAATCTACTTAACTTGTTTTGCCTTTCACTCTATAATACAAATTCACATGCTTCAATGACCTTGGTAATGCTCAAAATTCAATTTAAAATAATAAACGCGTGAAAACAAACACAAACATTACTTAGACCACCAGTACATATGTCTTACGTCCTTACTAGCAGCACTCAAAACATGACTCTACCTGACGTCCTTTTTTGGGAAGTTTCACTTTTAAAAGCCAGGTATAAAGATGCAGCTCAGACACTGCAAATTCTTCATAGCTTGCCAACATGCATATATATTAAAATGAAAAAAGTGCAAATGGTGTTATCCCATATTCATTCATTTTTTTCCTGTATGTTTGAATTCCACTGCTAAGTAATGCATGTTCTGTGTGTGCCCTCAATTCCTTATTTTCTTCCCAAATAGTGTATTTGAGCACATTTTAATAAATAAATCGTTTGTTGAACAATACTGAACACACAATAAATGCAAATAAGGCAAATTTAAAAAAAAAACACAAACAAGAAAACAATAGCCTGATTTGTCATCACTTTGCAAATTTTGTTTGCAGCAGCGACTAAATAAAATGTATAAACTACTTCAAAAGTAGTGACACACCAATCGCTATAATCTCCTATGGTCCATGTATGGTGCAAAGAGGTCCTCTATTCCTGTACACATTGTCTTATAACTGCAGCAAAATGATGTACCATGGATTTATGTCTATGGTAAGATAACAGAGATAAGAAACCTAAAATACATATAAATGTTGGGTAGTCCAATATGACTGTGCACAAAAAAAAATTAATTAAAAAAAATCAGATTCTGTAACAGACAAAAAAAAAAATATCTTCTGAAACTCTTGTATATACACTGATCAGCCGCAACATTAAAACCACTGACAGGTGAAGTGAATAACATTAATCTTATCACTACCATGGCATCTGTCAAGGGGTGGGGTATATTAAGCAGCAAGTGAACAGTCCTTTCTAGAATGACATGTGTTGGAAGCAGGAAAAATAAGCAAGTGAAAAGATCTGAGTGACTTTGACAAGGGCCAAATAGTGATGGCTAGACGACTGGATCAAAGCATCTCCAAAAAGGCAAGTCTTCCTGGCATGCAGTGGTTAGTACCTACCACCAATAGTGGTGCAAGGAAGGACAACCAGTGAACAGGCATCAGGGTCATGGGGGCTAAGTCTCAATGATGCAAGTGGAAAACAAATGCTAGTTTGTCTGGTCCAATCACACAGGAGAGCTACTGTAGGTTAAATTGTGTAAAAATGTAATGCTGCCCATGATGGAAAGGTGCCAGAACACACAGTTCACATTTTGAGACTTTGCAGCCCCATATTCCACTGACGAAAAACACCTTCAATGAGGATGTGAGTGTCAGAGCTGGACGATAAAGCAATGGAAGAAGGTTGCCTGGTGTGATGAATCACATTATCTTTCAGATCAAGTGGATGGCTGTGTGTGCATGGGTCATTAATATGGGGAAGCAAGATCAGCAGGATGCACTATACAAGGAAGGCAGGCCAGCAGAGACCGTATAATGCTCTGAGCAATGTTCTGCTGGGAAACCTTGGATCCTGGCATTTATATGGATGTTACGCTGACATGTAAAATCTATCTAGAGCTTGTTGCAGACCACATACAACCCAACAACAAATCTGATCCACGAAGGCCCCGTCACACAACTGGCAGGACGTAAAGGATCTGCTGCTATGTTTTGGTGCCAAATACCACGGGACACGTTCAGAGGTCTTGTAAAATCCATACCTCGATGTGTCCGTTATTTTGGCAGCACAAGGAGGACCTGCACAATATTAGGTAGGTGGTTTTAATAGTATTGCAAATCAGAGTAGTTTGCCATTATTTGGTTCTTTTAAAGATACATGTTTGATTACTCAAGTCTCTGACAACAGGTTGCCTCTATAGTAAATATGATGACAGCAAGAACAGGCAAGAGAATTTTTTAACTTACCGTTCCCACTAGAGGATATATGAATCCAGCACCAATGCTTGCTCGTACATCACTGATGGGCAGTATGAAGCCAGTGGGTACTCCTTTCTTCTCTGGCTGATGTGACAAAGACAGATGTGTCTTAGCCATGCAGATTGGAAGGTTATCAAAGCCCTAATCCAAGGAAACATGTGAAGAATTGCATTAGACAGCAAGCATTTATAATACAAGTATTTAACAAACCAATTTCTATAATGTATTAATAAATATATATTACTTTCACCAGCACATCCTCCTGCATGGCAAACACAGAATAGAATCATTTACAACAATGGTACCAGTGAACTCATCATTTTAAAACACTGATCTAAGTAATTTTGGGTCCTAGTTTCCCTTAGTAGGTTCTCGATACAACAAGTTCAAGGCTGCATCTAACGGAGAATCATGGGAGGGGACAAAAAAATATTTTATGATATTTGATGAATAATTTTTGCAGTTGACTAGGGACAGTTTTCAAATCTTATTAGACACCACGTTGGTCAAGTTGGTTCTAAATACTAAATGTGTTCTACAAAACGGAAACCATTTTTTTCTACATGAATTACAGCTCTATAATATTTTTCTAGAATGCGAATTGGGCTACTGGAAGATTCAAGTTATCTTTTGGACTCTTCTGGCACATATTCCTTCCACCATGACTAATTTCCAAGAAGGGTATATACAGAGGAAAATGTATTTTGTGTTAAAAACAGCAAACCTCTAATCCCAATATCTTAATTTGTGGCTACCGGGTTTATTTTTTTTCCCCCATTGATTTTCAGCAATAGATGCCAATTAATGCCAAAGATATTATTATGTATAATATATTAATTTTAAACGTAAATTTGTTATACCTCGGTCAGAAATAAAACTTTTTTCACTTAGAGATTATATTATTATTTTAATTTAGAAACTAAAATAGAAGTTAAAGGAACACTCCAGGCACAAAAACAACTTCATCTAAATTAAGTTTTTATGGTGCCAAGACGTATTCTTCCCTCCGGCGCTGTTCTCAGCTCCCTCCCCCATTCTGCCCCAGTGGAATCCAGCTTTAGAAATTTCACTTTCAGGAGGCGCAGAGTACCGCCGAGCAAGGGTTCTGCTGATTGATTTGCTAAGAGCGTCAGCTGGCCGCTATCAGACAGTGACCCCATTCACAAAACTGTTTTGGAAAGAAACATCAATAAAAATTTTATACTCAGGTGCTGCAAACATATGGATATATGTAATTTAATTATATTTTATTTAAAAGTGTTCTAAAAATAAAAGCTAGACATTTAAAAGAATTTAAGGGAATTAAATTATCCAATATATCAAAAAAAACAAAAAAAAACCTGTTTCCAGATAACACTGGTCACATTCCAGATTCAATTAAAGTGAAATATAATCAAGTTAGAAAACAACTGACCAAGATTAGTGATGGCGCTCAGGATATGCACAGCAAAGGAACATACAGTCTGCTGGTTAGAGTATGACTATCATCCGATGTTTTAAGTAATTAAATTACTAATATCCAAATAAACAAACAAAATTATGCTTATCTCTCTGACATTTTCTGAACATATGACGATACAAAATCAAATTTCAGGATCAGACAAAATGTTGAATCACATTTCCCATTCTGCTGAAGAAGCTTAATGACTGAAGGATCTCTGTCCAATGGATACAACCACCACTTGTACATTTGTTAAATCTGAATCCTCAACATATAAGGTCTCCAATATCAAGGCAGTGCACTGAACAAATACGCAAACATACAAAACAAATGAATCAACTTCGCAAATAAACATAATAAATGAATGATCCCACTTTGAAGTCAAAGGCCTGATCGGTCCAAGTTGACATGACTTGAAGGAGAGGCAAGTGGTCATCATGAGAAAAGTAGAAGCCACTAATTAGTGTTTAACAGTTAATCAAATTATTGATTTAAATATAATTTAGCAGCTCGTATGAGAAAAAGTATGAGAGTATTAAAGTGACACTATAATCACCAGAACAACTACAGCTTATTGAATTTGTTCTGGTGAGTAGAATAATTACCTTCAGACTTTTGCTGTAAACACAGTTTGTTTCAGAGAAAATGCAGTGTTTACATTACAGCCTAGTGATAACTTCACTGGCCACTCCTTAGATGGCTGTTAGAGATCCTTCCTGGGTCATGGCTGCCTAAAATGCATCCAAACATTTAGTATCTCCTCATAGAGATTCATTGATTCAATTCATCTCTATGAGGAGATGCTGATTGGCCAGGGCTGTGTTTGAATCATGCCGGCTCTGCCCCTGATCTGCCTCTTTGTCAGTCTCAGCCAATCCTATGGGGAAGCATTGTGATTGGATCAGGCTACCACTTCTGACTATGTCAGCAGGCAGTGGGCAGGTCTAAAAAGGAAACAGGGACAAAGTAAGCAGCTGCAGACTTGTATACAAGTACGATTTTACTATATTTAGGGAGGCATGAGGGGAACAGGGTGGCTAGATGGTGGTTTTAACCATATAGGGTCGGGAAAACATGTTTGTAGTGATCCTTTAAAATATGTTGTTCTATCTGAAAGGAAGAAAATGTGTAGATTTGTAATCTATAACCTTGCCAAGTTTATGAATTACACTTCCCATGATGCTCTGCCAAGCTGAATTTAATGCACACCTTTTTTGGAAAATAAAGTTTCCAAAATTTGAACGCGCATTAGATTTCATGGCACATTACATTCGGGCCAAAATTCGAAATATTCCAGCGATCTCACACAGGCAAATTAAAACAGGTAAATTTTATTCTGGCAAATTCACACAGGCAAATTACGTTCCTGAAAGAGAGTTTAAGAAAGAATAAACTTAACATGTAACACTAAAATTTAAATACAGTGGGACCTCGGTTTACAAATTTAATGCGTTCTCCGGGACATTTCTTATTGCGAAACATTTGTAAACCGAAATGCGGTTTCCCATAGGAATGCATTGAAAACCAATTAATCCGTTCTGGAAGTCAGAAAAAAGTCAAAATTAGCCGGCATGGAAACCAACCCACAATGCAGAACACACAATAAAAGGCATGCAAACGACGAAGCTCAGCTCCCTACCTTTCCACAGCTTGAGAAATTAACCAAAAAGTCCCAAAACAACTGAAAAACATTTCCAGAATGGATCCAAAACTCAATGCAAAAGCCTCTCCAACACCTCCACACTTGACGCCACGTGCTACCCACAGGCTCCAGCATGCAGGGGACGGTGCTATAAACCTCCCAGGTGCAATGCATCCTGGGAAAACTTGCTTTGTATTGCGAATTTTTTTTTGTAAACCGAGGCATTATTTTCAATGGATTTTCATTTGAAAACCGAAAATGATGTTAACCGAGGTGTTTGTAAACCGAGGTCCCACTGTACCATCAATGTTATTATGGTTGTATAGTAGTATAAATGCAAAAAAGATTAGAGTAAATATGGTATAATTGAGAAATAGCTTGTGTAGTCGGATCAGTCATTTGGTCTATATTAAGAGGACACAAGGCTCCTTCCTTTCTCAGCTTAACATTGCTTTTAAATGGCAACATTCATCATTCTACCCACCCCCCCCTCCACTCCACTCCCATCAACTACCTTTAGTAGGCCCATTTGCAAAGTTGCAAAGTTTTGCAAAATACTAGTTTAGAAGCTATCAGCTTCATATTTGACAAGACACCCCCTCTGTTGAGACACTTTTTGAAATGTTAATTGAAGCTAAACATGGTAAGAATGGCCAATTTGTAAATTGGAAAAAACATTTAATCTGTTTTAAAAGATTTAGTTTTAAAGAACATTCCAGTGACATATCCATTTAATACAAATGTATGTAAAAAGAAAGGTAACAGTTGCTTCAGCTTTCATATAAAAATGGCAGTCCACCAGTCTGGAGCATCTTAGTTTGCCAATAACGCAATTTCAGACTAAGACAAAACCAATGTACATAATAAGCTGCAATACAGGTCATTAAAACTGTAATTGCTACTATCAGCAAGGCATATATTGGCGTTGGTGATACTATTTGGTATCAAATAGTTCCTAAATAAGAACTCTGACTTTTATTCCAAATAGGTTTTGGTATCTAGCTAGGTAGTCACCTCCAAGGGATGTTGTAGGACTAGCAATAGTTGAAGAGACAATCCAACTGCATATTTATTTGGTAACTCCACTTACCTGTTGAGTATAAACTTCTATTTTGGACTGGGCCTTAGGGGAAAGTTCAATATCTGCAGCACCATATACTTTCTGAGCTATTGCTCGGATTTTCTCAGCAATAGGCAGCTAGAAAGGGAAAAAGGAAATATTAAAGAAATCTGAAGCCACCCACTTGTGAAATTGTTAACTATATAATTAAATAAATCCAGATGTCGATTATCACAGGTTTATTGATAACACTTGCTAATATACAAAATGTAATGTTTTTGTAATGCTTTTAAAATAAACCAACAATTCTTGGAAATCTATAATCACTTGGAAGTCTATGAAGGTGGTATAAAATATCCCAATTGTTACAGTGGTACCAGGGTTAGATTATAATGTAACACTAGACCTAAGCTTACTTATTGATTGAGAAATTGGCCCATTGTGATTGAACTTGCTCACTTCCAAACCGATTTGTCCATCTGCCTCTATACTATACAGGGTGGCTGGAGCATGGTAGCTGTAGGACATGCTAGCTAGCCACAGTGTGCATTTGAGATGGCATGCCAAGTGCCAGCCCAAGCAGTCACTAAATCGACACCAGAACATGCATTAATTGCTTAACCACAACGCAAATGTGTACATTGGGGACATTAAAGTGGGGAAAATAGTATTTAGTAAGTTGTCATTCTGTTGGATAACAATTTAAATGTGCTTCCAGCAAGCACAGAACTTTAAACCACATCTTTAGTACAGTTAATTCTAATCTTGACCTTGAGAATTAGAAATGTTTTGCTACTAAACAAAACAGACTACCCTCTCAAACGAATCCTCAAATCTGTTGTGTGGGAAAACCGTATCCAGCTTAAAGAGGTCCTGACAATCACACTGAAATTCCAACCCAGTCAAGAGAAATACAGAGACAGTAGGGACTACTTTGTCTCTGTATACTCCCTCCGTCTGACTTTTAGACACCGGGTGGGTCAATCCTGACAGCCATCACCAGTGACGCCTGCAGGGAATTGTTTCTGTCTACAGATGATCACACAGGATTCCCCATAGACCTCAATGCTTTACTCTCGGCCACGTGAAAAATGGTGTCCAGTAGGGATGTGCATGGGTAAAAAAATTAGGTTTGGTTCAGAAATTCGGGTAAGTAAAAAAAAAGTGTCTGCTTTGGCAATTTGGACCAATGGCATTCGGTTTGGCACTTCCGAAATTCGGAACTTCGGCAATTCGGACATTCGTAAGCATCCCTCTCTTGCTTTGCCACTTTTCAGAAATCCAAAGCACTTTGCCACCACAACCACTTACACATCTGTAGGGTTCTCTAACCCTAACCACCACATCCATACGGCTCCCAGTACCCGGACTGCCACCTCAACCAACTACACATCTATTCCCGGTGCCAGGAATTAGCATATTGGTCAAGATTTCTGTCATCATTCATGTAATTTTCCCTCCCTCTCTTGTTTTGCCACTTTTCAGAAATCCAAAGTGCTTTGGCAATTCAATCGGACATTTGTAAGCATCCGAATTTCATGAAATTCGTCCAAATGTACATTCGGAACGAAACGAATTGCACAGGTCTTGTGTCCAGATGAACTTTCCCGTAATCATGTTTCTCAATTCTGCAATGCTTAAATTTCAGACACTTCAGGAATGCCAATGAACAGTGTTAAAAGTGCTCACCGGCATCAAAAAGATGGCATTTCTGTCATCAAATATGGCAAGTTCTAGCTTTTCACATGGCTCTGGTCAAGCACATATTAGTGCAGACAAACCCAGAATATTGTCAGCAACACTAAGAATGTGTGATCAATATTATCTACCTCTTGCTAAAAACCTCTTTTAGTGCCATATAGATCTACAGATACACTCATGGGGTTGACACTATTGATTTCCTGTAGACAGATATGGAAATTTAATGTGCAGTGTAATGCTCAACTTTTAATTTTTTTCTGTTATCCCTAACATCAGTGCATCCCATACTTTCCCAGCGAGCACCTGCTGGGGGAGTAACACCGTGACAGGGAGCGAAAAGACTGCCCGTCACTCAATCTATGGCATGAGACCCTGTGTACCACTAGCACACAGGTCTAATATTGAGGATTTCATTGACAGGCAAGGGAGGGACTATATTTTTTTAAACAGCTGTAGATAAACATTTATATATTTGCTAACATTTCTGCTAGCACAATGTATAGATGGAATTCAATGTTCTTAAATATACATTTATTTTATATACACTTTAATATAATACACATTTATTAATAATACATGCACGTTTATATATAATGTGTGTATAAATACTACGTTTATATATAATGTGTGTATAAATATTACTACAAATCACATGAATTGAGTGAAACTATTTAGATATTTTCATCCTTTTAAGCATGCTCATTGACACACACTTCACAGACAGATACTTACATTCTCAATGACAAAAACACTGAAACACACACACCCTTACTGACAGGCACAGACACATTCACATACATAGACATTCTTTCACACACACTCACAAAGTAGATTTATAGTGGGATTTTTGGGGGTTTGTTTTTTTAAACACACCCTGCCTCCCTACCTTTGGGAGAGCTGTTGGGGACCCTCTGTGCTTTTCCCTGGGGTCCAGTGTGAGGCTGCTGATCTTGCTCTGTTCCCTTGCATGCCGTTTATTGATGCTGGGGCCAGAGTGACATCATATCGAGGGTCCCAGCATCACCACAGAGCATGCAAGGGAGCAGAGCAAGAAGATCATAGGTCTCTCACCAATCATGCTCAGCTTCCCCCCGGACACTGCACACTTGGGCAGAGTAGGCACTACGCTACGCTGTCTGAACACATGACTACCTGCATCATATGGGCCTTTAAGTGGCCAACCTGCCAACCAGTCAGCCAGCAAGCCAGCTAATGGGTCCCCCTGACAAGTGAAACACACATTCTGTACCTCAGCCACCCCTGTTGTTTCGTCTCTTATATAACTTGTTATGATAAAGAAGCACAGGGACAACTAATTGGATGTGAAAAGAAAACCAGCCTGTTTGGATGAGAATGAAAAGAAAACATTTTAAGGGGAGAGGGGAGACTATGATGAAATCAGATGCTATTTGGGATAAAGTGCTAAACAAGGAGTAATGAGCATGGAAACCAATAGAATGTCTCAACTATGGGAGGATTCATCATAACAAAGCGCATGCTATTCTGGGTGCAAATAACTAGAGTGTTTTATTTGTGTTTATTTTTTACATGTAGGTTTTGTTCCCTCTTGTTGGCATAGCCAAAAAGCACTAGTTTCACGTGTACAAATCATTGTGTGCACTTCCTGTGAGAGGCCTATGGCTTTCAGGACTAAAATAATCTACATTGAACAAAATTATAAACGCAACACTTTTGTTTTTCCATGAACTGAACTCAAAGATCTAAGACTTTTTCTATGTATACAAAAGACCTATTTCTCGCAAATATTGTTCACAAATCTGTCTAATTCTGTGTTAGTGAGCACTTCTCCTTTGCCGAGATAATCCATCCACCTCACAGGTGTGGCATATCAAGATGCGATCGGCGTATGCGACAACGTGTTCCAGGTCCTGCCAATATCCAGCAACTTCGCACAGCCAATGAAGAGGAGTGGACCAAAATTTCACAGGCCACAATCAACAACCTGATCAACTCTATGCAAAGGAGATGTGTTGCACTGTGTGAGGCAAATGGCGGTCACACCAGATAATGACTGGTTTTCGGATCCTCCCCCCCACTCACCACCCTCCTATACAGTAAAACTGCAAATTTTAGATTGACCTTTTATTGTGGTCAGCCTAAGACACACCTGTGCAATAATCATGCCACACCTGTGAGGTGGATGGATTATCTCGATAAAGGAGAAGTGCTCACTCACACAGATTCAGACAGATTTGTGAACAATATTTGAGAGAAACAGGCCTTTTGTGTACATAGAAAAAGTATTGGATCTTTGAGTTCAGCTGATGAAAAATGGGGCAAAAACAAAAGTGTTGTGTTTAAAATTTTGTTCAGTGTAAGTATTATTTGATGCAACAGACAAGTTTACAATGAGCTGACATTCTGAACGGCTGTACAACTGGTACTTGAAAGGATTTATTTTAAAAATACAAGGCAAAATATTGGTTGACCAAAGAAAATCAGGTGCTATTCTGGGGCAAAGTACAAAAAAAAAAAAAAAAAAAAAAAAAAAAAAAAAAGAAGGAGCAATCATCACTGAAACCAAGAGAATTTCTCAACATGTTGCTTTGTGCGCAGAATTACACCCTTTTCACCTTGGCAAACCTTCCCTGCGGTCTTTAAAAATCTGACAATATAACATCATTACAAATAGGGTATTTACCCAGAGCACTGGGAGGCACAGATGCAGATGCTATAGAATTAAATTCTTACTTTAATGGGGGTTGCAATCTACAGCATCTTGAGTGTCAGTACCCCAAGTAACCTCTAACTCAATCCCAATTACCCCAAGAGCGACATTTGAAACCGTTGCAATGATAATTAGTGATGTCCTGAACGGTTCGCTGGCGAATAGTTCCTGGCAAACATAGCTTGTTCGCAACGGATGGCGAACATATGCGATGTTCGGTCCGCCCCCTATTCGTCATAATTGAGTAAACTTTGACCCTGTACCTCACATTCCAGCCAATCAGCAGCAGACCCTCCCTCCCAGACCCTCCCACCTCCTAGACAGCATACAATTTAGATTAATTCTGAAGCTGCATTCTTTTTTTTTTTTTTTTGACAGAAGTGTGTTATATTTGAGCATGCTAGGCTGAACGTGCGTATATCAGCTAGTTGCACTGAGGGTATGAGTATATAGAAGTACATTGTTGTGAAAGATGGCTGTCATGTTTAGGGTGTAGCTTGCACAGTGGCTCCACCACTAGTTCTAAATCAAGTGTGAGTCGCCCCCATAAGATGAGACTAGTGAATAACATAATACATGAACGGTTAAGGTAAAGGCATGTAAGGAACTACGACAAACTCTTTAGGAGGTGAAATAATGACATGTTTAAACGCTTGCTACTTTACGATTAGTTAATGTGCAGAGAGCAGTTCATGTGATCAAGGGCATGGTGTGGAGGATAGACTATAGTGGGACATGCTTGGCAGGCTGCTGTTTACTGCTTGTGCTCATCCGATCCCTTCTGGGCAGCAGGTGCAGACCCTGGGAGTCCCTGATACCTGGAACAACAAAGGCAAGTCTCTGGCTGAGTGCCGGGTTCGCGGCTTGAGGTGGTGGAAGCTTGTTTTGTCAGGTGGTCGATCTGTCCCGGTGGTGCTTCACGTCCGGTGCGGGATTGTGGTGGCGAGTGCTTGACGTGGGGCAGGCTCTGCATTTCTGTTTGTGCCTTTGGTCCCGTCTTTGACGCCTTTTGCGTTGGTGGATTTTAATGGGGACTGCTTCGCTTAGCTGTGGTGGAGCTTGTTGGGGCTGTGGTGGAGCTTGCTGGGGCTTCCTGCTGGTTATTTGCTTCCAAAATTGATTAAAGAGTCTGTTCAGCTTAGACTCAATATCCTGCCATGCTTTGCTGGCACCAGGAGGACACACGGCTGCCGCCATATTGGGAGAGTCGCAGATGAGTATGTCAGCCTGGGCGGCTGTGCTCTGTGCGTCCATTAGTTTCAGACAGCCTCTCAGGGGTGGACCGGGATAACCCCCACCGGTCCGAGGGGGGGGGGGGGGGGCGGTAACAGAGCTCCTGCCAGGAAGTAGCTGCTCCTGGGCATCCCAGGATCGGCAGCCTCTCCCGCCTGGTGGGCACCAGGCCACACTTGCCACGCGTAGGTAAGTAAGACTGTAGAGTTGCTGACCGCTATTAAGCATGTCGGGTCGGTCAGGTAGGAGCAACATTGCTGGGTCATCCCCTTCTGGGGTGAAATTCGCTTGTTGATAGCTGCTTAAAGTGAGACATGGGTGTAGGAACCGGGGGGGAAATCATGCGGGGGGGGCAGGTTATGGGGAAATCCCCCCCAGCTCCGCCGACCCCCTCATGCTGCAGCCGCCCGAGCGCCCTGCAGAGAGCCTCAAGCGGCTGCAGCTTTGCCCGGGCTGGTGCGTCCAGCCCTGAGTGTGCACTTCCTTTTAGTCCGGCCGGGTACAGGAAACAAAATCTCCTTGTACCCGCGGACCATACAGAGCTCGGCCACGCTACAACATAGGTAGGGGAGGTGGGAGGAAAAGAATGACAAAGGAGGGAGGGGGAGAAAGAGTGACAAGGGAGGGAGGGGGAGAAAGAGTGACAAGGGAGGGAGGGGGAGAAAGAGTGACAAGGGAGGGAGGGGGAGAAAGAGTGACAAGGGAGGGAGGGGGAGAAAGAGTGACAAGGGAGGGAGGGGGAGAAAGAGTGACAAGGGAGGGAGGGGGAGAAAGAGTGACAAGGGAGGGAGGGGGAGAAAGAGTGACAAGGGAGGGAGGGGGAGAAAGAGTGACAAGGGAGGGAGGGGGAGAAAGAGTGACAAGGGAGGGAGGGGGAGAAAGAGTGACAAGGGAGGGAGGGGGAGAAAGAGTGACAAGGGAGGGAGGGGGAGAAAGAGTGACAAGGGAGGGAGGGGGAGAAAGAGTGACAAGGGAGGGAGGGGGAGAAAGAGTGACAAGGGAGGGAGGGGGAGAAAGAGTGACAAGGGAGGGAGGGAGGGGGAGAAAGAGTGACAAGGGAGGGAGGGGGAGAAAGAGTGACAAGGGAGGGAGGGAGGGGGAGAAAGAGTGACAAGGGAGGGAGGGAGGGGGAGAAAGAGTGACAAGGGAGGGAGGGAGGGGGAGAAAGAGTGACAAGGGAGGGAGGGAGGGGGAGAAAGAGTGACAAGGGAGGGAGGGAGGGGGAGAAAGAGTGACAAGGGAGGGAGGGAGGGGGAGAAAGAGTGACAAGGGAGGGAGGGAGGGGGAGAAAGAGTGACAAGGGAGGGAGGGAGGGGGAGAAAGAGTGACAAGGGAGGGAGGGAGGGGGAGAAAGAGTGACAAGGGAGGGAGGGAGGGGGAGAAAGAGTGACAAGGGAGGGAGGGAGGGGGAGAAAGAGTGACAAGGGAGGGAGGGAGGGGGAGAAAGAGTGACAAGGGAGGGAGGGAGGGGGAGAAAGAGTGACAAGGGAGGGAGGGAGGGGGAGAAAGAGTGACAAGGGAGGGAGGGGGAGAAAGAGTGACAAGGGAGGGAGGGGGAGAAAGAGTGACAAGGGAGGGAGGGGGAGAAAGAGTGACAAGGGAGGGAGGGGGAGAAAGAGTGACAAGGGAGGGAGGGGGAGAAAGAGTGACAAGGGAGGGAGGGGGAGAAAGAGTGACAAGGGAGGGAGGGGGAGAAAGAGTGACAAGGGAGGGAGGGGGAGAAAGAGTGACAAGGGAGGGAGGGGGAGAAAGAGTGACAAGGGAGGGAGGGGGAGAAAGAGTGACAAGGGAGGGAGGGGGAGAAAGAGTGACAAGGGAGGGAGGGGGAGAAAGAGTGACAAGGGAGGGAGGGAGGGGGAGAAAGAGTGACAAGGGAGGGAGGGAGGGGGAGAAAGAGTGACAAGGGAGGGAGGGAGGGGGAGAAAGAGTGACAAGGGAGGGAGGGAGGGGGAGAAAGAGTGACAAGGGAGGGAGGGAGGGGGAGAAAGAGTGACAAGGGAGGGAGGGAGGGGGAGAAAGAGTGACAAGGGAGGGAGGGAGGGGGAGAAAGAGTGACAAGGGAGGGAGGGAGGGGGAGAAAGAGTGACAAGGGAGGGAGGGAGGGGGAGAAAGAGTGACAAGGGAGGGAGGGAGGGGGAGAAAGAGTGACAAGGGAGGGAGGGAGGGGGAGAAAGAGTGACAAGGGAGGGAGGGAGGGGGAGAAAGAGTGACAAGGGAGGGAGGGAGGGGGAGAAAGAGTGACAAGGGAGGGAGGGAGGGGGAGAAAGAGTGACAAGGGAGGGAGGGAGGGGGAGAAAGAGTGACAAGGGAGGGAGGGAGGGGGAGAAAGAGTGACAAGGGAGGGAGGGAGGGGGAGAAAGAGTGACAAGGGAGGGAGGGAGGGGGAGAAAGAGTGACAAGGGAGGGAGGGAGGGGGAGAAAGAGTGACAAGGGAGGGAGGGAGGGGGAGAAAGAGTGACGAGGGAGGGAGGGGGAGAAAGAGTGACAAGGGAGGGAGGGGGAGAAAGAGTGACAAGGGAGGGAGGGAGGGAGGGAGGGAGAGAAAGAGTGACAAGGGAGGGAGAGAAAGTGTGACAAGGGAGGGAGGGAGGGAGGGAGGGAGAGAAAGTGTGACAAGGGAGGGAGGGGGAGAAAGTGTGACGAGGGAGGGAGGGAGGGAGGGGGAGAAAGTGTGACAAGGAAGGGAGGGAGGGAGGGGGAGAAAGTGTGACATGGGAGGGAGGGAGGGAGGGGGAGAAAGTGTGACAAGGGAGGGAGGGAGGGGGAGAAAGTGTGACAAGGGAGGGAGGGAGGGAGGGGGAGAAAGTGTGTGTCAGGGTACCTGAGGCCTCTACCTCTAAAGGAGGTAGAGACTTAGTAATTTATCCGTCCAAACGAGCTGTTTCCTTCGTTCCTCGCGGTTCATCCAGTCACTTAAACACCGACCGCGAGGAATCCACGTCCTTTTCTAGCGGGACGCTCAATACGTGACGTCATGGCGCTATCACGAGCAACCTGCCACTCAAGTGTCCGATATCCAATCGGTACTTGTCAGAGGCGTGTCCTTCATCCGGAGCCAGGGTATTTAAGCTTACTTCTCACTTCAGCACATTGCCCTGTCGTGGTTCTAGCTTGTCTAGTCACTCAGTGCTCTGGTATTCTAGTTTGCTCTATTTGGTTTTGACTCGGCTTGTTGTACTACCCTGCTTCTCTGTTATCCCTTGACCCGGCTTGTCTCTCGCTTATCTGTCTTCTCGTTCCCTCGACCTCGGCTTGTCTCTGACTATTCTCTATTACTCTCGGTACGTTAGTCCGGCCATTCTAAGGCCCGGTATACGTACCTTTCCACTCTTTGTACCCTGCGTGTTGGATCCCTGTCCCGATCCTGACATTACGACAGGGCCAATGGATCCTGCAGGTACAAACAGTCAGCTTGGTTCTTCGGATCCCAGGTTTGACGCCATGGAGCATAGGATGGATCAGATGGCTTTGGCACTACAGGCACTTTTGTCTCGTGCTAGTAATCCACCTGAGGAGACACGTACTCCTTCTATTTCTCCTGCAGTCTCAGGTCTAGAGGTAGCCACTGTAGGTGCTTCTTCCCGTATTACCCCACCAGTACGTTATGGCGGGTCACCGGAGAAGTGTCGTGGTTTTCTGAACCAGATTAGCATCCATTTCGAATTACAACCCCGCTCTTATCCTACAGATAGAGCGAAGGTTGGATTTGTTATTACTTTACTCATTGAGAAAGCTCTGAGATGGGCCAATCCTTTATGGGAGAATGATAATCCACTAGTCTATAATTATAATGCCTTTGTAGCTGCGTTTAGAAGAACTTTTGACCCTCCTGGTAGAAAGGTCAATGCAGCTAGATTACTATTGCGCCTTAGACAGGACAATCGAACACTTGTGGATTATGCACTAGAGTTCAGGTCCTTGGCGGCAGAAGTTAAGTGGAACGAACAGGCTTATATAGATGTGTTTCTGAATGGGTTATCAGATGTAATTCTTGACGAGGTCGCTACTAGAGAACTCCCTGAAAATTTGGAGGATTTAATTTCTTTTATATCTCGTATTGATGAACGCCTAAGAGAGAGGCAGAACACTCGAGATAGGACCCGTAGACCCTCCTTTAAACTAGCGCCTACCTTTCAAAATTCTGAGTTCGAAGACTTACGTATTTCTGAACCTATGCAGATAGGCAGTACTCATCTCACAGAGAGGGAGAGACAGTACAGGAGAAGGGAGGGTTTATGTATGTATTGTGGAGTCAGAGGTCATTTACGCCTAAATTGTCCCAATCGTTCGGGAAACGCTCGCACCTAAGTTTCTCTAGAGGACAGTCCTTGGGTGTTTCTACTTTGTCCTCTATTCACAACTACAAAGAGCTCAGGCTTCTGTTACCCGTTTCTTTAAAGTGGGAGAAGGGAGTAGTTAAGACTATGGCACTAATCGATTCTGGAGCTGCTGAGAGCTTTATAGATCAGGGTTTTGCTGCCAAGCATGCTATTCCATCCCAGTTAAAAGAGACACCACTGGCTGTTGAGGCCATCGATGGTAGACCATTACTTGAGCCTGTTATTTTCCATGAGACCATGCCGATTAACTTAACTGTTGGCATCCTACATAGAGAGGACATATCCTTACTGCTCATTTCTTCTCCGTCTATTCCCATAGTCCTGGGGTACTCCTGGTTGAGGAGACATAACCCTATTATTAATTGGGAGTCAGGGGAGATAGTTTCGTGGGGACAGAATTGTCAAGAAAAATGCTTGCGGAAGGTCTCACCTCTCGGATTAACCAACACATCGGCTAACTCTGACAATCCTACAGAGACACAAATTCCGTCTCAGTATCTAGATTTAAAGGCAGTATTTGACAAAAAGAAAGCCGATACCTTACCCCCACACAGGTCCTTTGATTGCAAAATTAACCTACTCCCTGGTACCATGCCCCCCAGAGGTCATGTATACCCGTTATCTATGAAAGAGAACTCAGTTCTAGAGGAGTATATTCACGAAAATTTAGACAAGGGATTCATTAGGAGGTCCTCCTCCCCTGCCGGGGCTGGATTTTTTTTTGTTAAAAAGAAGGATGGTTCTTTGAGACCTTGTATTGATTATCGAGGCCTAAATAAGATAACCATTAAAAATGCCTACCCGATTCCCTTGATCACCGAACTCTTCGATCGTTTGAAGGGCTCTACTATTTTCACCAAGTTAGACCTCAGAGGGGCATATAACTTGGTGAGAATCCAGCAGGGACATGAGTGGAAGACGGCATTCAATACTCGATGTGGCCACTATGAATATACTGTTATGCCTTTTGGGTTATGCAATGCACCAGCTGTATTCCAGGATCTGATAAATGAGGTTCTTAGGGAATTTCAGCAAGATTGCGTCATTGTATACCTAGATGATATACTCATACATTCTAGTGAGATTGAGACTCATCACAAGCAAGTCAGGAGGGTTTTGCACAAGCTTCTCCAGCATGGCTTGTACTGCAAGTTGGAGAAATGTAGCTTTGATCAAACCCAGGTAACCTTTCTCGGCTATGTGATCTCTGGGGAAGGATTTAAGATGGATCCGGATAAGCTCCAGTCCATTCTAGAGTGGCCTTTACCCAAAGGTCTTAAAGCCGTACAGAGATTTATTGGTTTTTCTAATTATTATAGGCGCTTTATTAAGGGCTATTCTTCAATTATCGCACCTATCCCTGCCTTTTCTACTTGAGGTAGACGCATCAGAGACTGGTTTAGGTGCTGTCCTATCTCAGAGGTTGGGTGTTGATAAACCATTACATCCATGTGGATTTTTCTCTAAAAAATTGTCCGGTACTGAGAGCAGATATGACATTGGTGACAGAGAGTTACTAGCGGTTATCAAGGCTTTGAAAGAGTGGAGACATTTATTGGAAGGTACATTACATCCTGTTACCATTCTAACAGACCACAAAAATTTGTCTTATATCGGAGAGGCCAAGCGTTTGTCCTCCAGGCAGGCTCGTTGGTCGTTGTTTCTTACCCATTTCAATTACGTTCTGACTTACAGACCTGGCTCAAAGAATTCTAAAGCCGATGCGCTATCTCGCCAATATGAGCCTTCTGCTTCAGTCGAACCACTTTTGTCCTCCATTGTACCCAAATGCAATATTATTGCTAATACCAGTCTCAAAATTCATTCTCCGCTACTTGACCAGATCTTGAAGTCACAACATCTAGCTCCCGGAAACACTCCTGAGGGAAGAAACTTTGTTCCCCCTGAACTTCAACTGGAGCTCTTACAATGTTTTCACGAAAGTAAAGTAGCTGGCCATCCTGGTATTCGCAAGACATACTCTCTGATATCCAAGGATTTCTGGTGGCCTTCACTACGAAAGGATATTGAGGAGTTCGTCGCAGCTTGTGAGACTTGTGCCAAGACTAAACAACCTCATGCATCTCCATGTGGTCTGTTACACCCCTTGGACATTCCTGAGAAACCTTGGTCCTGTTTGTCCATAGACTTTATCGTTGATTTGCCTGCTTCCAAGAGACAGACTGTTATTCTCACGGTGGTGGATAGATTTACTAAGATGGCCCATTTCGTGCCATTACCTAAACTTCCGACTTCTCCTGAATTGGCGGAGATTTTTGCGAGAGAGGTTTTTCGCCTACATGGGATTCCTTCGGAGATTGTTTCTGATAGAGGTTCTCAATTTGTCTCACGTTTCTGGAGATCCTTTTGTTCTCAAATGGGTATCAAATTGAACTTCTCCTCTGCCTATCACCCTCAGTCTAACGGAGCTGCTGAACGTACCAATCAAAAGATCGAACAGTATCTACGTTGCTTTGTTTCCGAACACCAGGACGATTGGGTCGGTCTGATTCCTTGGGCGGAGTTCGCACACAATAACCTTGTTTGTGATTCAACTCGCTCTAGCCCTTTCTTCATGAACTATGGCTTTCATCCTTCGATTTTTCCTTCGGTTTCCTCTTCTCAGGGGATACCGTCGGTTGATGATCATGTCGCCAACCTGAAGAAATTATGGGATCAGACTCGGCAAATTCTGTTACATAATTCCTCGTTGTTCAAGAAACACGCTGACAAGCATAGAAAAGCGGCTCCTGTCTTTGTTCCTGGGGATAGGGTATGGTTGAGTACTAAGAATATTCGCCTAAAAGTTCCATCTATGAAATTTGCTCCTCGCTACATAGGCCCTTACAGGGTCCTCACTCGTATCAACCCGGTTGCGTATCGCCTTGCTCTGCCACCTGCCTTACGCATTCCTAACTCTTTTCATGTCTCCCTGTTGAAACCTCTTATTTGCAACAAGTTCTCCTCTAAGGTTTCCTCACCTCGCCCTGTCCAGGTGGAGGGTCGGGAAGAGTACGAGGTCAGCTCCATCATTGATTCCAGAATTTCAAGGGGTAAATTGCAATATCTGGTCAACTGGAGGGGATATGGTCCTGAGGAGAGGAGTTGGGTACCTCAGGAGGACGTTCATGCTTCTCGCCTTCGCAGAGCATTTCACCTTCGCTTTCCATCTCGTCCCGGTTCCTTCCGCCCGGTGGGCGTATCTGAGAGGGGGGGTACTGTCAGGGTACCTGAGGCCTCTACCTCTAAAGGAGGTAGAGAGTTAGTAATTTATCCGTCCAAACGAGCTGTTTCCTTCGTTCCTCGCGGTTCATCCAGTCACTTAAACACCGACCGCGAGGAATCCACGTCCTTTTCTAGCGGGACGCTCAATACGTGACGTCATGGCGCTATCACGAGCAACCTGCCACTCAAGTGTCCGATATCCAATCGGTACTTGTCAGAGGCGTGTCCTTCATCCGGAGCCAGGGTATTTAAGCTTACTTCTCACTTCAGCTCATTGCCCTGTCGTGGTTCTAGCTTGTCTAGTCACTCAGTGCTCTGGTATTCTAGTTTGCTCTATTTGGTTTTGACTCGGCTTGTTGTACTACCCTGCTTCTCTGTTATCCCTTGACCCGGCTTGTCTCTCGCTTATCTGTCTTCTCGTTCCCTCGACCTCGGCTTGTCTCTGACTATTCTCTATTACTCTCGGTACGTTAGTCCGGCCATTCTAAGGCCCGGTATACGTACCTTTCCACTCTTTGTACCCTGCGTGTTGGATCCCTGTCCCGATCCTGACAGTGTGACAAGGGAGGGAGGGAGGGAGGGGGAGAAAGTGTGACAAGGGAGGGAGGGAGGGGGGGGGAGAAAGTGTGACAAGGGAGGGAGGGAGGGAGGGGGAGAAAGTGTGACAAGGGAGGGAGGGAGGGAGGGAGGGGGAGAAAGTGTGACGAGGGAGGGAGGGGGAGAAAGTGTGACGAGGGAGGGAGGGGGAGAAAGTGTGACGAGGGAGGGAGGGGGAGAAAGTGTGACGAGGGAGGGAGGGAGGGAGGGAGGGAGGGGGAGAAAGTGTGACGAGGGAGGGAGGGAGGGGGAGAAAGTGTGACAAGGGAGGGAGGGAGGGGGAGAAAGAGTGACAAGGGAGAGAAGGAGGGGGAGAAAGAGTGACAAGGGAGGGAGGGGGATAAAGAGTGACAAGGGAGGGAGGGGGAGAAAGAGTGACAAGGGAGGGAGGGGGAGAAAGAGTGACAAGGGAGGGAGGGGGAGAAAGAGTGACAAGGGAGGGAGGGGGAGAAAGAGAGTGACAAGGGAGGGAGGGGGAGAAAGAGAGTGACAAGGGAGGGAGGGGGAGAAAGAGAGTGACAAGGGAGGGAGGGGGAGAAAGAGAGTGACAAGGGAGGGAGGGGGAGAAAGAGAGTGACAAGGGAGGGAGGGGGAGAAAGAGAGTGACAAGGGGGGACGGAGGGGGAGAAAGAGAGAGTGACAAGGGAGGGGGAGTAAGTGACAAGGGAGGGGGAGTAAGAAAGTGACAAGGGAGGGGGAGTAAGAAAGTGACAAGGGAGGGGGAGTAAGAAAGTGACGAGGGAGGGGGAGTAAGAAAGTGACGAGGGAGGGGGAGTAAGAAAGTGACGAGGGAGGGGGAGTAAGAAAGTGACGAGGGAGGGAGGGGGAGAAAGAAAGTGACAAGGGAGGGAGAGAGATTGACATCCATCACACACACACACACACACACAATCACACAATCATGCAACCCTTACACACACTCAATGCACCCCTTACAGACGCACACACTGCATCCCGTACATACACAGAAACACACCTTGCAGCCCTTACACATACAAACACAGATTCACACAATGCATTCCTTACACACATATCAGGACATCCCCTACACACTCCATCCCCTGTGAACAAACTCATTGGTGGAACATGAAGGTGAACCATGGGACCCAGACCTTGAGCTGTGTAAAGGGCACCCAAAAAATGGAGCTGCTTCCCGTTCTCCCAGAAAATAGATTTTTGTGACCACAGTTACAAACAGCCTCCAGAGAGCCTGTTCTACACCAGACCAGTGGAGCCAGACTGCAGCTAGAGCCCATCATCATCCTCATCTGGTTGTAAATGGGCAATCTAGCATTATATTCGTGGCACTAATGTCTAATTTACCTCACATTAAAGAAACACTATAGTCCCCAGAACCACTGCAGCTTAATGTAGTGGTTCTGGTGTCTATAGCCTGTCCCTGCAGGCCTTTTAATGTAAACACGGCGGCACTCCAGCATGGCGTTTGTTAACATGGCAGAAAAATAATTGGAAAGGGTTAGGGGGGCTACTAATAAGGACAGGGGGAGAGGGGTAAGTAGAAAAATAATTGGAAGGGTTTAGGGGGGATACTAATATGGATGGGAGGAGGGGGGATGTAGCAAAATGATTGGAAGGGGTTAGGGGAGTACTAATATGAAACGAACGGGTAGGGTGGGTTCTAATATGCATGGAAGGGGTTAGGGGGTACTAATATGCATGGAAGGGGTTAGGGGGTTACTAATATGCATGGAAGGGGTTAGGGGGTTACTAATATGCATGGAAGGGGTTAGGGGGTTACTAATATGCATGGAAGGGGTTAGGGGGTTACTAATATGCATGGAAGGGGTTAGGGGGTTACTAATATGCATGGAAGGGGTTAGGGGGTTACTAATATGCATGGACGGGGTTAGGGGGTTACTAATATGCATGGACGGGGTTAGGAGGGTACTAATATGCATGGAAGGGGTTAGGAGGGTACTAATATGCATGGAAGGGGTTAGGGGGTTACTAATATGCATGGAAGGGGTTAGGGGGTTACTAATATGCATGGAAGGGGTTAGGGGGGTACTAATATGCATGGAAGGGGTTAGGGGGGTACTAATATGCATGGAAGGGGTTAGGGGGTTACTAATATGCATGGAAGGGGTTAGGGGGTTACTAATATGCATGGAAGGGGTTAGGGGGGTACTAATATGCATGGAAGGGGTAGGGGGTTAATATGCGTGGAAGGGGTAGGTGGGGTTCTTTTGTGCATGGAAGGGCTATGGGTGGTTCTAATATTCATGGGAAGGGTAGGGGTGGTTCTAATCAGGAGGATCTCGGCGCTGTATCCGGGTAAGTAAAACCCCTTCCCTGTAGTGACCCTTTAATGTTATTATTTAATAATTTATATAGCAACTGCAAATTCCGTAGCGCTGTACAATGGGATAAACAACTCCTAGTTTACGGAATAAGAATATACCCGGCGAGTAAAAATGCTATCCCCCCCCAGATTTTTTGGGGTTCCTACGCCCATGAAGTGAGATATTGAGGGAGCTCACACAAAGTGAGTCTTTCCTCCATGACAGCTAGGCCCCGCCCCCCGGAAGCTGCATTGTTAGGGAGAGGAGGGACAGTGTAGCTGCTGCTGATTTAATGGGGAAATCGATAGCTAGGCTAGTGTATTCAGTGTCCACTACAGTCCCAAAGGACTCATCTGATCTCTGCTGTAAGGACAGCACCCCAAAAAGCCCTTTTCAGGGCTAGAACATCAGTCTGCTTTTTTTTGTTCCTGTGTAATTTAATTGCAGTTGACAGGTGGTGTTTCAGGCTCACAGCGTATACTGTGCCCACTTGCCCAGTGCCACCACTCATATCTGGTGTCACAATAGCTTGCATTTAAAAAAAAAAAAAAAAAAAAAAACTTTTTTGACTGTAATATAATAGCAGTCAGTTGTACGTTTCAGGGCCTGCCAGGGCACAGTGTCACACCAGTGCAACTCATATCTGGTGTAACAGTAGTGTACATTAAAAAAATACAGGGGGCTTGTCACCTTTCAGGGACCCTTGGTGTTGTACGTGGCTGGGTGGAGGAAGAGACCTTCAATGACATCAGTGAGGACAAGGAACGGGACATGGCTAGCTTGGTATCCAACCTTGTGCAAATGTGGAGTTTGCGGTTGTGCAAATGGACTGTTTGCGGTGCGTTAAACGGGGAGTTTGGTCTGTCACTGTGAAGCGGGCGTAACCCTTACACTAACTTATGTTTTAAAGCACGTTATTCCAAACAATTTAGGAATGTTAGGTGATTTATGCCCTTCATGGAATAAAACCAGACTCTGCATCAACTATGTAATTTTCCATGGGAGTTTTGCCATGGATCCCCCTCCGGCATGCCACAGTCCAGGTGTTAGTCCCCTTGAAACAACTTTTCCATCACTATTGTGGCCAGAAAGAGTCCCTGTGGGTTTTAAAATTCGCCTGCCTATTGAAGTCTATGGCGGTTCGCTCGTTCGCGAACATTTGCGAAAGTTTGCGTTCGCCGTTCGCGAACGGAAAATTTTATGTTCGCGACATCACTAATGATAATGCATTTTTATAAAGGTAACTCAACTTCAGCTTTTCTCAAACTAAGCAAGATATTTCAAAAGCAGAGTGTTAAGAGACGTTTTGAGTGGAAACCTCAATAAAAAATATGCCTGCAGCTAAACTGAAGGTTTCTCAACCATTTTTTTCCCTATGTCTTTGCAGATCTTAGTTTCATCATCTTCATAAAACTAACAAATCTGGTTTTCATTAGCGTAAGTATGTCAGGATAAGGTGACGGCAGCCCTTCTCAATGTTGATGGAATACAACATTTAGCAAACTGTAGACAGAGGACTGCTGTTTCCCAGTGTCTTTAATAGACCAGATGTTATAGTTGTACTTTGTACAGTACCATTTATTAAACCTCATTGGGCCTGTAACAGATCAGAAATGCTAAGACATGCAGTTTTTATGAATGCTGGTGGTGGGGAGGAGTGACTATTTCAAATAAGTATTGTGGAACATGACAATTTCTATACATTGCCTGACATTCCTAAAAACGGGCAAAGGCACTTGAAGTTAATTGACCTATTTCACATTCCAGCCCACCATCCCTAATCCCACTTCCGCCAATTTTACAATATATGCTTTGTTTAAGGAGGAAAAACATACACAACATAGGGGGCTAGGACTGATCATGATGTACTGTACTGATAATCGCTTTCATAATGCCTAGTGATCATATATCCAACAGCAAACCTTTTTAAAGCCAATTCCACATCTCTTGCCATTCACACAGGGAGAAGAATAGGCAGACCTATCTGGTCTGTAACACTACAATGTGATATTCTGTGAGGAGGAGGGAACCGCGGGGAGAGAGGGAAAGAGCAAAAGAGGAGAGAGTGAGGAAAGAGGGGGAGGAAGAAGAGAGAAAGGGGGGGAGGAAGAAGAGAGAAAGGGGGGGAGGAAGAAGAGAGAAAGGGGGGGAGGAAGAAGATAGAAAGGGGGAGGGGGGGGAAGATAGAAAGGGGGAGGGGGGGGAAGATAGAAAGGGGGAGGGGGGGGAAGAGAGAAAGGGGGAGGGGGGGGAAGAGAGAAAGGGGGAGGGGGGGGAAGAGAGAAAGGGGGAGGGGGGGGAAGAGAGAAAGGGGGAGGGGGGGGAAGAGAGAAAGGGGGAGGGGGGGAAAGAGAGAAAGGGGGAGGGGGGGAGAAGAGAGAAAGGGGGAGGGGGGGGAAGAGAGAAAGGGGGAGGGGGGGGAAGAGAGAAAGGGGGAGGGGGGGGAAGAGAGAAAGGGGGAGGGGGGGAAGAGATAAAGGGGGAGGGGGGGGAAAGAGAGAAAGGGGGAGGGGGGGGAAAGAGAGAAAGGGGGAGGGGGGGGGAAGAGAGAAAGGGGGAGGGGGGGGAAAGAGAGAAAGGGGGAGGGGGGGAAGAGAGAAAGGGGGAGGGGGGGAAGAGAGAAAGGGGGAGGGGGGGAAAAGAGAGAAAGGGGGAGGGGGGGAAAAGAGAGAAAGGGGGAGGGGGGGAAAGAGAGAAAGGGGGAGGGGGGAAAGAGAGAAAGGGGGAGGAAGAGGGAAAGGGGGAGGAAGAGAGAAAGGGGGAGGAAGAGAGAAAGGGGGAGGAAGAGAGAAAGGGGGGGGAAGAGAGAAAGGGGGGGAAGAGAGAAAGGGGGGAAGAGAGAAAGGGGGGGGAAGAGAGAAAGGGGGGGGAAGAGAGAAAGGGGGGGGAAGAGAGAAAGGGGGGGGGAAGAGAGAAAGGGGGGGGAAGAGAGAAAGGGGGGGGAAGAGAGAAAGGGGGGGGAAGAGAGAAAGGGGGGAAGAGAGAAAGGGGGGAAGAGAGAAAGGGGGGGAAGAGAGAAAGGGGGGGAAGAGAGAAAGGGGGGGAAGAGAGAAAGGGGGGGAAGAGAGAAAGGGGGGGGGAGAGAGAAAGGGGGGGAAGAGAGAAAGGGGGGGGAAGAGAGAAAGGGGGGGGAAGAGAGAAAGGGGGGGGAAGAGAGAAAGGGGGGGAAGAGAGAAAGGGGGGGGAAGAGAGAAAGGGGGGGAAGAGAGAAAGGGGGGAAGAGAGAAAGGGGGGGAAGAGAGAAAGGGGGGAAGAGAGAAAGGGGGGGGAAGAGAGAAAGGGGGGAAGAGAGAAAGGGGGGGAAGAGAGAAAGGGGGGGAAGAGAGAAAGGGGGGGGAAGAGAGAAAGGGGGGGAAGAGAGAAAGGGGGGAAGAGAGAAAGGGGGGAAGAGAGAAAGGGGGGGAAGAGAGAAAGGGGGGGAAGAGAGAAAGGGGGGGAAGAGAGAAAGGGGGAAGAGAGAAAGGGGGGAAGAGAGAAAGGGGGGAAGAGAGAATGGGGGGGGAAGAGAGAAAGGGGGGAAGAGAGAATGGGGGGGGAAGAGAGAAAGGGGGGGAGAGAGAAAGGGGGGGGAAGAGAGAAACGGGGGAAAGAGAGAAACGGGGGAAAGAGAAACGGGGGAAAGAGAGAAACGGGGGAAAGAGAGAAACGGGGGAAAGGAGGGAGGGAGGGTGAGAAAGGAGGGAGGGTGGGTGAGAAAGGAGGGAGGGTGGGTGAGAAAGGAGGGAGGGAGGGTGAGAAAGGAGGGAGGGAGGGTGAGAAAGGAGGGAGGGAGGGTGAGAAAGGAGGGAGGGAGGGTGAGAAAGAGAAAGTAGGAAGGCAGAGAGAGGGGGTTAGGAGAGAAAGGGGGCATGTGGGAAGAAAAAGTGGGAGATAAAGATGGAAGGCAAGAGAAAGGGGAGAGAGGGTGAAGAGAGAGTAAAAGAAGGGCCAGAGAAGGAGTTAGAAGGAAATAAAAGTATTGTACAAATGGGGGGGATTGAGTCACATGGGAATAGAGAAGGCAAAAACCCCACAATACTGAGCCTTCCCACATGCATAACAACCACAAACAATTTTACTCAAGACCACTGTTTCCTGTCCTACCAAACGGTCCAAGATTTAGCCATTTCCCAATTCTGTTCCAGTAACTATAATAAAATTACCAGGACTCTTGGTAAATCGTGAGGATTTTAGCCACTGCTCTGACATTGCAATATTATCATTATATACATCCAAGGCCGAGTTCAGCCAATGGCAGGAGATTATGCTCACATGAAAATGTATCTGTAATGCTCGCAGTTGTTTTTTGAGCCATACTAACTCAAATGTCCCTTTCAGGCAAGCCTCCTTCCATTATGCATTCAAATAAGGATACATATTAAGGGCACCTAGTTACTACCATGAACAGCTTAAAACGTAACCATTCTAAGTTTTCTATTGCTCCATCAAAAGCTATCCAACCCAGTGACCAACTGTCTGCACTGGGTAAAAATCTGAGAAATTACACAGTGATTTGTGTATAGATTATGTAGCTAAAAGCTGCATTTCTGGGTTCAGAAGAGGAAAAAGTTTCTAGTGTTAGACATTTGCATAGATGAGATGAACATAGAAAAGGATGCAGATAGTATGAAGATTCCATGCCTGGGGGCTCGGAGACTCACATTCAGGACAGCGCAGATTCCCATACAAATTCACTGTGGAATTAATATTGGATGAACAGCAAAAACCAAACATGCTATTATAACTAAATCTGTTTGTGTCCTGGCTAATAACGTCCACCAATGGTCAAAATATTAGCAGTACATTTGTAACATGGTATTAACACCTTGCTGTATTCCTAGACCTTAACAAACGGGACAAAACTTGCAAGAAGTGAAATGAAAGTCACACATTCTTTTTTATTGTGCCTGTCAATTTACAATGAAATTAAAATGGCATCATATAGATGTCAACATAATTTAAGAGATAATCTAATCTCAAATATTGTTACAAATAAGAATGAAGTTTTTTTTTTGTTGTTGTTTGTTTTTTAACCAATTTACAGAAATTTCATGTAAGAAAGAAAGAAAAAATACTCCAATTCATGCAAACCTTCATCCATTTAAAGTCATAGAACTTTATTTCTACCCTTGTTTACTTGCATTTAACAAACAAAGAATACAGGCGATTAGTAGGTATTATTCCTATACCTGGGTGTCTTGATCGATCACTGTCTAGTTCTACTGAGGGATTAGAGAAATAATTATACACAGAAACAGCTTGCTTACTCAGCAAGAAGGGCCCCACTAAATCCTGGGTTAACAATATGGAATCTATCAGCTTCTAAGTTTTAACCTTGTAACAGGAGAGTCTGCTGGGATCAAGACAGCCAAACACTTAGATTTGAAAAGGAAGCCATCCTGTATCCTCAGTCTAACCCTATAAAAAATATTAAATACTTTCCTTTTCACTCATCAAGTTTTACTGGTTTTCTAACCAAAAATCCTTAAAATTCTAATACAATCAATGTGTTTCCGCTTACATTTGATACATATACCAGAGGTGACAAATGAAAGTATCTGCACTACACACACACACACTGTGAAAGTAGATACATACTTGCCTGTTATGCCCTATATTATAACTGGATGAAATTGCTCAGAAAAAAAAGATTCAAATTATAGCCCTTGATCAGAAAATATTTTTTATTCACAGCCTGTAGCTACCATTAGTAAATTATTTACAGTTTCTGGAGCAATAAAATAAACAAATTGGGATCTAAGTTTTTGAACTACATGGATATTGGGGTGAATGCGTGGGGAGAGGTAAAACATGGGTTTGGATTAAACTTCACGTCTCAATAAAGAACAATAAGGAGAATATTCCGGTACATGCGAGCTTGCATCACATGGGATATTCGACACTTTCCAGTTCGGATTTTGACTCCTTGTTTAATCACCTACATATATTCCAGCAGCTCACTGTAGCCACTGAAATCTTTTTAAAGTGCCACTTATTTGGGGGCAGAGTGCAAAGAATAAAGAGAGAGACCCATGTAAACAGAACTTCACTAGGCAAGCTTGGAGACAGAGACAGACATCTATTTATTTTTTAGTCCCTCTTAATTTCCCCATCTTGCTTGCTGATTGGCTAGAATTATGCATACGTAAAAGCAATATTAGATTAAAAAGAGAACTGGCATGCCATGCTTTTAAAAGCACACTTAATTCCCATTGATCTTCTCCTTCACAATTTACAAAACTGCTAATATAGTATATATTCAAGACCATGTAAAACCTATGGCTTTGGCCTTCTTCCTTCGTACAACTTTGAAAGACTACAGAATGGAATTAAAAAAAAAAAAAAAAAAAAAAAAAAAAAAAAAAAAACTTACCCCCAGATCATACAAATATGTGAATTTGCTCTGTTGGCTTGCAGCTTCCTTCACTGCCTGGGCTAGCTCGATAGCTCCTCTACCTCCAGCTGACCAGTGATCACATTGAACGGCATCAAAAGCACCAGAGCCCTTTGCAATCCTACACACGAGGTCAACCTCAGCTTGAGAGTCTGTTCTGTTTGATAGAAATGAAGCATGAAGTGAAGCCAGCAAAATCATAAAAGATGTAAACTATACTACAAGATGCTACCAGCTGCACGCACATCAAACAGTTCATTAGTCAAGACTAAATATTGTCACACTGCTTAGGTAAGTATTATAGTTCATATTTTATATGGAAGAACAAAGGAAGATAAAAAGAACATCAGTCATACTTACTGTGTGTTTAGCCAAACCCCAATACCCAATTTAATTCTTGGTCATGAAAAATATATGCATATCAGGGAAAAATGCTTCACAAATATAAATAGCATTAAATTAGTCTATGGCACTGACACAGGATGTGGTTCTAAGGATATTAGCACAATGTTAAAAAAGAAAAGTTAAAGAAGGTTCTAACAAAAGATAAAACCTTCTAAAATATATTTGGATTAATAAAAACATAGGGTGGGAAAGGGCAAGGGACATAAAAAGACTTTATTTAGTAACAGACGTTCGTCATGTTGAACATTTTCTACTCACTTGAATATGGAGAAATGGTGGAGCAATTTTGTAATAAAAAATGAAAAAGAAAGGAGAGAGAAGCAGAGAAAAAGAAAAAGAAAAGGGAAAAAAGGATGGGGGGTGGCTCTATTTAGGATAATACCTTTAATCTAAACAAGCAAGTTGTATATGCAAAATGAATAAGGACTGCGCTATGCCTATGGTAAGGATAACCCCTAAGTGTGGGTTACAATAAACTATATACTCCTACCAACACACATGAATGTAAAAATACAATAAAAACTAATCGTAAATTGTATACAAATTAACGATTTATTTATATTCTTATAGAGATTAAAAACGAAGATGAAATAACTAATGAAAAAAAATTGAAGGTCAAAAATGTAAAAACAAAACAAAAATCATGATAGGACATTCACATTCCTGTTTATAATGGCCACTGTACTTTGCCTAAATATATTGTGTTGTCTTGTAGTACAAGGTAGTAGAAATGTCCTTCTGAATAGCAACTTTGTTCCAAATGCGTTTTGCCAGTGATTGGCTTTTTCAGTGACATAGCGTGTCGATGAAAAAGCTCATCACAGGCGAAACAAGTTTGAAACAAAGTTGCTACTCAGAAGGACATCTGTATTACAAGAAAACACAATATATTTGGGCAAAGTACAGTGGCCATTATAAACAGGAATGTGAATGTCCTATCATGATTTTTCTTTTTTTGTGGTTTGTGTTTTTACATTTTTAACCTTCAATTTTTTTTTATTAATGAACTTTTATCATCATTATTTTCAATCTGTTTAAGAATACTAACAAATAATGAATTTGTAAACAACTTAAGATTGGTTATTATTCTCTTTCTATTTCTATGTGTTCTACGTATATAGTTCATTGATATAGAATTGTAACCCACACTGTATTCCAGTATAGGGATAGCGCAGTCCTTCTTGATTCAGTATTTCCAACTCACTTGTTGCTTATGATGAGTTTTCCAATTCTTTCCATCAGCCTACTAAGGTCAGAGAATGTTTTAACACTTCCTTCCTACATATCCTAGTGGCAACTTCTCCTAACTTGGTCTAAGCAGTGCCAATATCTCTTATGCCAGTTAGAAAGGTCTTGAACAGAGATCTATAGATTACTTGGACTGTTGGTAAGAGAGCACCAGGGGACATTAAAACAAACAGCAGGACAAGGTTTTGAGGGTGCCATTGGGGACCTGTAACAGTAACCATTAAGTGGAGGTCCAAAAAAAAGTTGAGTTTCAAAAGGAAGCCCAATATTCAAATTAGTTGGGAGCCAAAATTGAAGAATAATGCATGTCCAACTTGAATTAATAAAACTGGATTCAGAATGTCTGGTTTGAATTTGTCCCAATCCAGGAACAAGCAGAGTAACCGTCTAGCTGCTAAACTATCATTCTCACAATAACAGAAAGCACCATGAACGTCTCCAATCGTCTCGCAATCACAGAGTAACAAGTCTCTTAAATCTCAGACAGTCTAATGTAGTTCACCAGCTAGAAATAGAAAGGATTTCTGCTACTTAGCCTCATATTTTACTTTAGTTGAGGGGAACTTACTTGAACACATTTAAAGCAACCACAACTGGTACACCAAACTGATGAGCAATTTCAATCTGCTTCTGTAAATTGCAGCAACCTTGTTCAACCAAACTGAGATTCTGTAAAACAGACATGGTGGTTAGGTCAACTAAAGAATATATGAAAAAAATAGATATAGATATAGAGAGCGCGCGCGAGAGAGAGAATATATATATATATATATATATATATATATATATATATATATAGTTTTTTTTAATTAAATTTATTTAAAAAGGTGGCTATCGCTACATTAGGATTATGTAGGGGGTTTTCTGTGTGGCTTGTAAATTATTAATAACTGGCTTTTGTTCTATTAATGCTGACCATATGGCGAGGCTTATGCCTTTCAATTCTTTGGTACGAGATCTGCAATCAATATGCTGCCAAGCACTATCACATTGCCAGCAGAAGGCCTGTGTGTGGCTACCGAGAAGTATATAGGCAGCATATCAAGCCCAGCTGGCAATGATACGTTATACCAAATCATAGCACCAAAAAGACAATTGGACAGTGAAATTATATGACCACAGATCTCATTTATAGTTTATGAGCAGAGGAGAGGAGATCGCCTGTGCTTTTTTTGTGTTACAGTAGCAACAGAATAACCTGCCATCAAGGAATACCTGCTTCAACTATGAATCATGAGAGCTAATTATGTTGAGGGCGCAAGATTTCCACCTTCAGAGATTTGAAAACTTCTATTAATCTTAATATTGCCAGTGACTAATGCAACCCTGTGTGTCTAGGCACCTGAAGAATCTAATATGTAAAAGTTGAACATATATCCCAAGAAGCCATGTGATGTATGGAATGTCAACAAAATCATAAACAATAGTCTTTCAGTCTTGGTGCAGACTGATCTGTGATTAAATCTCTCTACAATCAGTGAAAACTCAGTTCATATGACCAAAAGAGAACCACTTACACTCACGAATATATTCGCATGACAAAGTTAATATTAATAAACGCTGGCCATAGTCATTTTATCTGCCTCCATCCCACCGCTAAGCTGGGATCACGAGCTAGAGTTAGACTGAAAATGTGTTTTTTTTTATATTTTTTCAGTGCATACGGTAAGTACATATGTGCCAGAGGTACCCCCCAACGGCATTCCTCTGGCTTCTTATCTCGCTTAACAAACAGGATATTAGAGTAACATGCACTATTTTATAATATAAGAAACACACGCTTAGGATTGCATATGGTAAGAAAAAATGTTCAAAGTAGATCAGTCAAGCTTTGTCTGTAAACATGGTAGATTATGTGTGTTTAAGTAGGTTGAATAGCAGGCTTTTACCTTTTATGGAGAATATAACATGGTAGTGACTTATGTTAACTAGGCTAAGTACAAGATTTTAACTAGCATCCTGCATGGCTCTTCATCAGTATGGGCATGTGCATAACACAGTTATAGTATAATAGCGCAGTGCAGGTATATCGAATATGCGTTATGTGAGTAGCTTTTAGGGTGAGCACTCACAGTAATGCTAGTGAGGTAGGCCCCTGGGTTGCCCCAATGTGTCATGGAGTGTGTGTAGGTAAAGAAAATTTACTTTTAACCTAAGAATGTATTTAAAAAAAAAAAATACATGAAAACTGATAAAATACCAAAAATTATATTTTTTCATATTTAGACTTGCTACATCTATTAAAACACAAACTTGCTCATCGATTAAATTGCTATAGATTCAAATATTTTTTTACTAAGCAGATCACTAAAGTGAAATAACATGAAAGGTTTCACTTATTACCTCTTCTGTGTATTCTTTTGCAAGAGGAGCACCAGAGGTTACCTTAAAACACAGAAAACAGAGCACACTTAATTACAACTTGAAACATTAACTGCACCAATCAGACAATGTTAAGTGCATCCACATATGAGTAACTGTAGATACCTAGTGGGCTACCTCTCCCATATATGTAGTTGGCAATACCCGTAACCCCATTTTCTCAGATGCATACCCAATCTCTGACACTCCATTTCCACTCAGATCACTACCTCCTATCTTTTGTTCTCAATGCCCCCCCTCACCCAAAAACCTCAGCTGGACTCTTCAACCTTAAATTCTCTAGATATTCAGCAAGTGTCTGCTGATCTGACTATGTTGTTGCAGCAGAAGCACCCTCAAGTGGCTGTCAGGAAGACATACATGTACATTGCTATATGTATAATAACAGCAATGTATTACCTTGCAGGACTAGCTGTAGGGCCACTGCATCTAGACCATTTCATTGAAATGAAGTGATCTGGGTGTCCATCGTTGTCCTTTAATTACATAACCTCACAGGTCATTGTTTTTTCTAATTTGTCTTTTATACTCATGTTCTCCACTTGCATTGCTCTGCATTGATTATTTCTTTCTGTATAGTATGTGATGCTTGGCATTTGCAATGAAACAAAATAAATAAATATAACTTAATCCATGTCAATAGTAACATACATTTGGTCCCCCTCCATGCATCTTTAAAGCTCGTATAGTTGCAACGAGGACAACTACATTGGGAATCAGGCCAGAGGTTCTGCACTTAATATTGAAGAATTTCTCCATTCCAATATCTGCTCCAAATCCAGCTTCTGTCACTGAAAAACAAAAAGGTAACAATGTTGAAGAAAACCAAATACCGTATATACTCGAGTATAAGCCGACCCGAATATAAGCCGAGGCCCCTAATTTTATCCCAAAAAACTGGGAAAACTTATTGACTCGAGTATAAGACTAGGGTGGGAAATGCAGCAGCTACTGGTAAATTTCTAAATAAAATTAGATCCTAAAAAAAATTTATTAATTGAATATTTATTTACAGTGTGTGTATAATGAATGCAGTGTGTGCGTATGTGTGTGTGTATGAGTGCAGCGTGTGTGCATGAATGCAGTGTGTGTGTGCATGAATGCAGTGTGTGAATGCAGTGTGTGCAGGGCCGGTGCAAGGATATTTGCCGCCGTAGGCGAAAAAATTTTTGCCGCCCCCTCCCCCCCCATATGTCCTGACTTCCCCTCCTCCTCCCTCAGTGGTCCTTACCTCCCCACCCCCGTGTTCCTTCACTCCCCCCCCCCCCAGTGGTCCTGACTCACCCCTCCCCCAGTGGTCCTTACCCTCCCCTCCCCTAGTGGTCCTTACTTCCCCCTCCCCTCCCATAGTGGTCCTTATCCCACCCCCTCCCTCTCATAGTGGTCCTTATCCCCCTTCTCCCTCCCATAGTGTTCCTTATCCCCCCCCCATCCCTCCCATAGTGGTCCATATACCCCCCCCCTCCCTCCCATAATGGTCCTTATACCCCCCTCCCTCCCATAGTGGTCCTTATCCCACCCCCTCCCATAGTGGTCCTTATACCCCCCCTCCCTCCCATAGTGGTCCTTATACCCCCCTCCCTCCAATAGTGGTCCTTATACCCCCCCCTCCCTCCCATAGTGGTCCTTATCCCCCCCTCCCTCCCATAGTGGTCCTTATACCCCCCTCCCTCCCATAGTGGTCCTTATACCCCCCTCCCTCCAATAGTGGTCCTTATACCCCCCCCTCCCTCCCATAGTGGTCCTTATCCCCCCTCCCTCCCATAGTGGTCCTTATACCCCCCTCCCTCCCATAGTGGTCCTTATACCCCCCTCCCTCCAATAGTGGTCCTTATACCCCCCCCTCCCTCCCATAGTGGTCCTTATCCCCCCTCCCTCCCATAGTGGTCCTTATACCCCCCTCCCTCCCATAGTGGTCCTTATACCCCCCCTCCCTCCCATAGTGGTCCTTATACCCCCCTCCATCCCATAGTGGTCCTTATACCCCCCCTCCATCCCATAGTGGTCCTTATACCCCCCCTCCCTCCCATAGTGGTCCTTATACCCCCCTCCATCCCATAGTGGTCCTTATACCCCCCCTCCATCCCATAGTGGTCCTTATACCCCCCCTCCCTCCCATAGTGGTCCTTATCCCCCCCCCTCCCTCCCATAGTGGTCCTTACCCCCCCCCCCCTCCCTCCCATAGTGGTCCTTATACCCCCCCTCCCTCCCATAGCGGTCCTTATACCCCCCCCCCTCCCATAGTGGTCCTTATACCCCCCCCCCCTCCCATAGTGGTCCTTAACCCACCCCCTCCCTCCCATAGTGGTCCTTAACCCACCCCCTCCCTCCCATAGTGGTCCTTATACCCCCCCCCCTCCCATAGTGGTCCTTATACCCCCCCCCCCCCTCCCATAGTGGTCCTTATACCCCTTTTTTATTTTTTTTATTATTATTTTATTTCTTATTTTTTTTTTCGTCCCCCCTCCCTGCTTGATATATGGCAGGGAGGGGGGCTCTCCTTCCCTGGTGGTCCAGTGGCAGTTCAGTGGGGGGAGAGGGGGGCTGGCAGAGCTGTACTTACCTGTTCTACAGCTCCTGTCAGCTCTCTCCTCCTCTGCGCCGTCCGTGCAGCTCCCTCTGTCAGCTCACAGTGTAAGTCTCGCGAGAGCCGCGGCTCTCGCGAGACTTACACTGGGAGCTGACCGAGGTGCTGAACGGACGGCGCGGAGGAGGAGAGAGCTGACAGGAGCTGCAGAACAGGTAAGTACAGCTCTGCCAGCCCCCCTCTCCCCCCAGTCTGTGTTATGGCAATGCAAATTGCCATAATACAGACTATGACTCGAGTATAAGCCGAGTTGGGGTTTTTCAGCCCAAAAAATGGGCTGAAAAACTCGGCTTATACTCGAGTATATACGGTATGTGTTTTCAAACTATTTTTATACAAAAACAAGTGAAAAAACAACTGCAGTAAACGGAGGAATGTCTAAAGCATAATAGCTATGGCCTTCATGAATTTATATTTGCATGATTAAAGGGGCGGTTTAGGCACTATAACCACTACAGACTTCTGGAATGGTTATGATGCAACAACACCACAGTGTCAGGATCGGGACAGGGATCCAACACGCAGAGTACAAACAGTAGCCAGATACGTATACCGGACCTTAGAATGGCCGGACTAACGTAAGTAGTACAGTATAGAATGGTCAAAGACAAGCCGAGGGTAACAGAAGACAGGTAAGCGAGAGACAAGCCGAATCAAGGGTAACAGAGATAAGCAGAGTAAGGTAAACAAGCCGGGTCAAAACCAAAAGGGATAATAGAATACACAAGAACTGAGTGACTAGAACAAGCTAGAACCACGACAGGGCAATGAGCTAATGAAAGAAGCTCTGTTAAATACCCTGTTCAGAGCAGTAACCACGCCTCCGAGGCGTCCTGATTGGTCCTGCAGCAATTGACTGACAGGTCGTTCCGAGGGAGTGTCCTGATGACTACTTCCTGCCTAGATGCTGTAAAAGGCAGTCACTCCCTCGCAGCCGGCCTTGCATGACCGGATAGACCGCGGGGAAGGGAGCCATCAGGCCGTCTGGATGGAGGAACAGCTAAGTCTCTACCTCTTTCGGAGGTAGAGACCACAGGTACCCTGACACACAGGTACCATTACCTGGTAAGGTAAACCATTTTCGACTTAACCAGAACATGTTTATATTGCCAGTGTGGAAGATTTAATATCAGACTGTTCCTGGTCTGGACAAAAATCATTAGCTGAGTGTTTGAACTAACCAAAATACATTATTCCTTCTTTTCTCTCCAAAATACAGATTGAATGAATATTGCTAATGCAGAAAAATGTAGACGGATTGGCACTTTAGCTATATTAAACTCCAGAAACACTTTCAGCTACCTACTTATCTTTAACGAACATTTTCAGCTGTAAGCAAAGTAGTCTCTCCAGTCCATTGCAAGGACTCCTGTAAATGTAGGAAATCACTGCACCATGGAAAGTGGCTAGGACTGGCAACTTTCATACAGCCTTAATCAGGATTTTTTAATATGTGTCAGATTAACTTATGGTTTGCATTAAGCACTCACCAACCATCATAGGTTAATTAACTAAAGTGAGAATACATGGTGAATAAAAAGTGGGTTTCAAATGTAAAGGTCATATTAGCCAAACTTGAAAACTTCGACTATGCTTTTCATTTAACTCCTCTGGCCTTCTATTTAAAATTCACCTTGAATTGTCAGTTGGTAAAGACTAGCCCAGTTATTTACTATTCTGTAGCTTGTAGAATTAGAATCAGTTCTTTACAAGCACAATCATTTGTAGAAAGGTGTTCTTTTTTTGTTTTGTTTTTTAAGCCAACAATGTTTTGTTAAACATAATCAATTTATACAGGTTATTGTTAAAGGGACACTATAGTCACCCAGACCACTTCCGCTCAATGAAGTGGTCTGGGTGCAATGTCCCTCAGGTTTTAACCCTTCAGATGCAAACATAGCAGGTTCAGAGAAACTGCTATGTTTACATTTGGGGTTAAGCCAGCCTCTAGTGGCTGTCTTCCGGATAGCCACTAGAGGCGCATCTGCAAAGCTGGAGGCATATTATGCCTCCATCACGCAGAGCGTCCATAGGAAAGCTTTGAAAAATGCTTTCCTATGGACACTTGCCGCGCATGCTCATTCAGCTCCGCTGACATCGGCAGAGTGAGCTGATGTCGGCAGGGGAGGAGAGGTCACCTGTGCCGAGGGAGCCCGGCGCTGGAATAAGGTAAGCTGCTGAAGGGGTTTTATTAACCCCTTCAGCACCACGGGAGGGGGACCCTGAGGGTGGGGGCACCCTCAGGGCACTATAGTGTCAGGAAAACCGCTTTGTTTTCCTGACACTATAGTGATCCTTTAAACACTGCTGAATTAAAAAATGGAAATAACATCCTGAATTAGATAGCTTTTAAGACCTTTCTCCATATAAGTGATTAAAAGCAGTCTCATTGTTAATACCCTATATCCCCAAAAATAAGACACCCACCGAAAATAAGCCCTAGCTTATTTTCACTGGATGCTAGTAATATAAGCCCTACCCCAAAATAAGCCCTAGACGCTAATCTATGTTCGGGGAATTTTCCCTGAACATAGGTTTGCGGAATTCTATTGGCGAGTAAGCTAATCTAAGTACGGGGGAGTTTCCCCAAACATAGATTTGCGGGATTCCATGCCCTAGTAAACTGGTCTATGTTCGGGGGAATTTCCAGACACGTAGACCTGCTTTCTAGCACATGCTTGCTACCGTTTTCCCAACCATAAACAATTCCCCAAAAATAAGCCCTAGTGCGTTTTAAGGTGTAAAATTTTATATAAGACCCGGTCTTATTTTCGGGGGAAAGACGGTAACTGTATATATTAAGAAAAAAATTAAATAAAACTTGTGAATCTCTTAAGTGTAGGATATCCCAAGCAGAACTTCCACTTGAAGTGTGACATCAATGCACAAGTTCACACAAGCAACCGTTAACATTACAAAGGCCATTAAGTTACAGAAATTTGGACAAAGGACTGGGCCAGAAATGTCAGAGCTTGACGTCTGTGTAAGGAAGGAAACAGGACGCAGTTCTAAAGCTGCAGGGATGAAGGCAACATACTGCAAAGGAAATTAAGTACAACGCAAAAAAAGATGAAAACAATACAGCGTGCCAAGCTCTTCCATTTGGAAACTTGAATGTGACCGCGAACACCCAGCAATCACTACTATATTATTTCCTTCTTTCCAAATCAGGTGCCAAGGAAAATATCAACAAAACTACATCTGCAGGGATATCTCTTGGTTTGATAGAATTCTGATTCACTAATTACTAGATTAAGGAAGCCATTAAAAGAGGATTAATGAGGAAAAAAAAATATTAAGTAGAAAAAGAAAAAAAACACTTTGCTAAATGCATTTGTAGAGATATGAAAGAAATTAGGAGGAAGCAATGGGAGTTTTACATGGAGCTTAAAGTTCTTGGTACAACTTAAAAAAAAAAAAGACTAGGGTTGTTTGGGGGTAAAACAACAGAAGTAGAAAACAGTTAAACATTTTTGCAAACTGCACAAGATCAGAATTGTATTCAATTAGTTTAAGAACGAAAATTCTATAAAATGAAATGGATTGTCCATGAATGTCCCCATTAAGCCTGTAGATGGGAAACCAAGTTCATGAAAATTGTTCCAGAATGCAGTTGTAAATAACGCCAGAATTCGTTACGCAGTTTAATTGAACAAGCAGTTGTCCCTTCTGTTGTGCAAACAGCTAGCCATACATTTCAATTAAAACAGAGATAATAACCATAGGACATTAAAGTAACCAGGGGGATAAGCAGTATACCCTTTCCCCAAGTTCCAAGTGAGAACTAATATAGTTCAGCTGGGCTAGTATTGTCAACTTAATACTTTTGCTCAGATTTCAGAAATCCTATTTTCATTTGGCATGGGTTCGATCAGAAATGGTAAATAGAGGACCTGTCAGAATCCTGGTTCAAATATCTGTTTAATGCATTCCATTTCTGGGCTACATTTTCTGCAGAAACCAAACCTCTCCAAAGTGAATTACCACTGTCTACTCTAGACTAATCATCACATTCACAATCTGTCTATAATGTACACATGAATTGCAATTTCAGGTCAAAATCTTGACTTTTCTCTAAGTTTGGCAATCGCAATTTACATCCTTTTTGAAACAATCCCACATATATTGTTCAGTTATCGCAATAATCAAAAGTTTAACAAAGGTGCAAACTGAATTTAACCCCTCCCCCCCCCCCCCAATTTTTGTTTAAAATAAAACAACTAAAACACAATACTACCAGTGAACAGCATAAACATAAAATTGTACAATATTTAAAGGAGTACATCAACACAGACATATTGTATTGATATATCTTGAGTGCCCTTAAAATCATACATTTCAGTACACCCAGAATTTCCAAGGTTGATAGCTATTGAGTTCAACATCAACATACACATCAGGTCAGTTAGAAATGACAACGTGGATAGCCAGAACAACATGGAAAATGGGTTACATACTGAATAGATCACAAATGCATGTATATCATGTACATATAGTATGACAGTCATAGCGTGGATGTGTGAACTATCTACAAGGAAGCAGCAATTGAACACCAAACAGGTTCTAAAAAAAAAAAAAAAAAAAACTACTATAAAAGAGTCTTAACAACACTACACTGTTTACACGGATCTGTTCACCAGGACAAAACAGGCTGTTACTAATCACACATACAAAAAAAAATTCTATATTTACATTATGCACATACGCCACACATTACGACCCCCTAATATGGTATTGTCATTTGAAGACAGAGTGTGCTGCACGTATGTGTTTTCAGACTTGTTAGTTCAAAATTTGGAAAGGTCAATTTGTTTCACACAAATCATTCAGATTCTTCTTTTTTCCAATGAGAAAAGGTATACATCAGGATCAGCTCCAGGACACGAGAGTTGCAGAACAATACAAAAGGAAATGGAAACCCTGGACTGGTGGATGCCATTTAGGCCCCTGATGTAAACAATGTATTCCTAATGCAGCTGTACATCTGCAAAGTCAGGACAGGAAGAGTTCAAATACTTCTAGAAATTGATGAACACAGAAGCTCACTGAAGCTCATGAGAAGGTGATTACATATTGGCAAATGCAATATATTAAAGGGACACTAGTTACCAAAACAACTTTAGCTTAATGAAGCAGTTTTGGTGTATAGAACATGCCCCTACAGCCTCACTGCTCAATCCTCTGCCATTTAGGAGTTAAATCACTTTGTTTATGAACCCTAGTCACACCTCCCTGCATGTGAATTGCACAGCCTTCCATAAACACTTCCTGTAAAGAGAGCCCTATTTAGGCTTTCTTTATTGCAAGTTCTGTTTAATTAAGATTTTCTTATCCCCTGCTATGTTAATAGCTTGCTAGACCCTGCAAGAGCCTCCTGTATGTGATTAAAGTTCAATTTACAGAGCAAGAGATAAAATTCTTTAAGGTAAATTACATCTGTTTGAAAGTGAAACCAGATTTTTTTTTTCATGCAGCCTCTGTCAATCATAGCCAGGGGAGGTGTGGCTAGGGCTTTATAGACAGAAACAAAGGTATTTAACTCCTAAATGACAGTGAATTGAGCAGTGAAACCGCAGAAACATCATCTATACCATGGGTCGTAAACCTGGTCCCTACCGCCCACGAGTGGGCGTTTCATGGTTCCAGGTGGGTGGTAGGGATTTCCAGATAGTGCGGGCGGGCGGGTGCGAGCCGGCGGTACCCGAGCGACTGGGTACCGCTGTGACCATTTGCGGCTCCAGCCCGCGCGGTAAACCGCCGGGGCCGCCTTCCAAAGTGTCCATTGTGTGGCCCATGCTGTCAGGGCCACCCGATGGATGCGGATTGTAAGCGGGTCCGGTCAGCACTGGGCACTTTAACAGCGTGACCGGGCCCCCTGTGATGACATCACAGAGCTGGGAGGAAGTGATTCCCTGGTCACTCCTCCCAGCTAAAACTGAGAGCCGCGCGGGAGGAAGTGATTCCCCGGTCACTCCTCCCAGCTAAAACGGAGAGCCGCGCGGGAGGAAGCAGAGGGAGTCAGAGTGGGAACTCTGACTCCCATCCACCTGAGCCACCACTGGACCCCAGGAAAGTCACCCTCCTGCACCTTAAAGGTAGGAAACAGGAGGGTGACTTAAATATAATGTGTGTGTTTGTAGGTATGTTGTGTGTGTGTGTCTTTGTATGTCTTGTGTGTGTGTCTGTCTGTATGTGTCTTCGTATGTATGTCGTGTGTGTGTGTATGTGTCTTCGTATGTATGTCTTGTCTTTGTATGTATGTGTCATTGTATGTGTGTCGTGTGTGTCTGCATGTGTGTGTGTGTGTGTTTGTATGTATGTGTGCCTGTCTATGTCTTTGTGTGTCCTGTATGTGTGTCCTGTATGTGTGTCCTGTATGTGTGTCCTGTATGTGTGCCTGTCTGTTATAGTGGACTATAGTAAGTGGGCTACCTAGCTCAGCCTTCCTACTGGGCATTGCTATAAGGAAGGTTAAAAAATAGAAAAAAGGGAAAAAAAGGTGGGGAGGGGAATTGAGGAGGGAGAGGAGATGAGCTGACGCACAAATGAGAAATCATATGCGCAAACAGAGAAGTCGTCTGAATATCACTGAAAGAGACCTTCGTTTGTTCCTTACGAAAATCGAACCAGATATCAAATATTTAGTCTCGCAGCATCAACCTCAAGGATCTCATTAAATCACAAGTAAAAGGTAATTTTAATTTACTTTATTGTTTTCTCATTAAACTTTATAAAGTTAAAAACCTTATAAACCTGCATTAAGTACAAATAAAAAGATAAATGTACGTACATTTTATTTTTTTTTTAAAACACCCTCTTTTCTAAAAAATATTGCGCATTTGCGCGAAAACTGGTGGGCGGTAAGGAAATGTTTTCAACCAAAAAGATGCATTAGTGGGCGGTAGGTAGAAAAAGGTTGACTACCACTGATCTATACACTAAAACTGCTTCATTAAGCTAAAGTTGTTTAGGAGACTATAGTGTTCCTTTAATAATGTGTCAAATCCATTTTTCCAAAAATAACAGGAACACCAAGTAAATATTGAGCAAAAAAACAAAAAAAAAGCAATGATTAAAAACATAATAAATAAATAAGGAAACTCACTAATAGTAATCATATTTACTACTACTACTACTACTACCCACAATCACATTTATAGGTCAGGCTGCTGATTTTTTTTTATAAAACAAACATGGCTCCAAAAAAATAAAAAGCAAAAAGCTAAGCAACAAAATATGCAACATCTGTTAGCCTTTAGTGTAGTTACCATTCTCCCTTGATAGGATGAGAGAATATAACAGACGGGCAGATTCCACTGTCAATGTCATTTTATGGGGAATTCTACACTCTAAATGTGTTTTGTCTACGCTATGCATTCATGCTGTGTTGAGATGCTGAGAAACACTCAAAATGCCCTTTATGTGACTTAATAGATTACTATTGGCAAATATAATGATAAATAGGACAGGTAAATCGAGGTAACAGTGGTGTTGACACTGCACTGCATTCCACTTACAGCGGATATAAGAAGACACCATACTTTACTAAATTGCTGATTTTTTAAATGTTAAGACAGAAATAATGGAAATGTCAGACTTAACTATATATTTTGGGTTTTTTCTCTGGATTTTGTTCGGAGATCAGATTACAGATGTTGTTAGAAACATTTTAAATAAATAAAAACAAAACTAACACGCTGATTGCATAAGCCTGCACGTCAAACCCATTATTACTTTGTGGAAGCACCTTTTGAATGTATTAAAGCAGTAAGTCTTTGTGAACAAGTCTCTAACTTTGCACACAACAGACGAAGTTTATCCCACTCTACTTCGCAAAAGGAGTTCAAGTTCCTTCAAATAGCCGCCGAATAGTATCGTCCCAGAGAAGCCTGCAGCAGTACGAGAGGAGAGCCGGAGGTCAGCAGGGAGGCACAGCCTGGAGAGACACCGCATAGCAGCAGCCGACTCCCACCGCAATCCAGCAGCATGCTGCACACCAGTGCAGTTAGAGTTCCATCCACAGGCATCAGATTAAAACTCGGCACAGAAGAACGGTTATCTGCAGCCATGGACTCTCATACCAAACTGTCATCTCCTCAGAGCTAGTAAGGACCAGCTATAGTCTATAAATATCTCCCAACACCAGGGGCACCCAGGGGTACTAACATTATTAGACCTGTTAAGCTTCCTTAAATCTAAAATCTTTTACGGTTTGTCTATGCTCGGACTTGGATAGATCTACTTAATAGACAGGGTAGTTATGCCTTAAACATATACGCCCCCACTAGACAACCTAAACGGTCAATGCGGCGGAAAATACATGCTGAGCTTTAGTCCATTCTTTAAATCATATAATTGCATCTAAGCCGGTCAGCTAGTATAGCCGGTTAGTTTTCAGGTTTAATGTTGATAATCCTCTGACATAGCCAACTACGCTTGTATATATTACCTACACCTTAAAAATGTGCCGCTACTTCAATGTCATATCTATAAATTACTGATCTTACATATGCTGTAGTGGCATCGTAAGAGGTTTTGTTAACCTGTGCACAACAAAAATAAATAAAGATTTTTAAAAATATATATAAAAGCCCAATTCATCTTGAAAATAGACCCAGCAGAAAAGAAGAAGCAGCCCCAAAACATGATACGTCCACCACCAAGCTCCAAAGTTGATTTGGTGTTCCTTGCATTAACAGTTTTATTGGCTTCTCGCACATCATATCTTTAACAGTAGAGGCCAAAAATGTTCTACCTTTGTCTTGTCAGACCATAGCACACTTTTACACATGGTTTGGGGTGGCTAAATTAACCTTTTGGTATAATTTAGGAGGCTTTGATGTTCCTTTTGTGTAAGAAAGAGCTTCTATATTGCCACAATACACCAAAGCCAACACATTCTTTGTATACAAGACATGGTGGTAACATGCAAGGAGTAACCAGTATCTGTAAAAATTCATGTATCTCATTTAGTATTGCTCCTGCCTCTTGGGAGGTAAAGGAGAAAACCTATCAAGGAGGCTACCATCAGTCTTGAAGGGTCAGACTGATCTTTGCAATGTCGCTGTGATGCCATTTTTGTTTCCATTTATGGATGATGGTTTTGACAAGGCTCCATGGTACATCCAGTGCCTTCATTGTTCTTTTCTCTCACAATTTCTTTGGCAGCCACATGACAACCCCAAACACTCAAACAAATCCTTCAGCAAATGCCGACTTTATTCAGAATCCCTGTTCATGGTAGGTGTATCACACCTACAGGAGTGATCTAGAATGTGACTGGTTGACTGTGAACATAGATACAGTATGTGCAGACATATGCAATCAGGGTGTTGTAGTTTTCTATTGATTTTTTATTTTAAAGTTGGGTTTTATTTTTGTTTATAGATATGATGGAAAGAGTCTACATTTACATTTGTCTTGACATTTCAAAAACCTACATTGGTGTTTTTATTTTTTTTTTTTTATTTTTTTTTTTTGAGGGCATAATGTTCATGCAGCTTTATTATTTTACAATCATGAAGTCAAAGATATGCATGTTTTACAAGTAATGAATATGCGGTGCCCATTAAAACCCTAAATTTTCATAAGGTTGTGTGGACTTTTTTATCCACTGTATAAAAGGCAAGTGGAGGTGTTCGGAGGACTGGCAATATGGCTTTTAGGTGTAGCCGTACTGAAGATCGAATGCCGGTATGTTTGGTACTTTATCTGAATGGATACTTCGTGTTTTAAATCAAAATCCATTGGAAGATTTGCATCCATCAATGCTTTATTGTTAATTTAGAAGCATTACAAGGTTTGCCATAAAGCTAAAAAAACACTGACTTTGAAATAACTAATCTGGTTGAAAAGAAAAACATTATTCCAGCAGCCAGAAAAACATTATTCCAGCAGCCATCAGTTCATATGGCACATTTACACTGCAAAAAAGAAAAAAAAATACATGTGAAAAACTATGGGATTTCTATAAACCGACTAAATAGAAGTATGGGAACACCTCCAATAAGTTATAAACGTGTGAACACTTTAATATGGGTTTTACTTTCTCAAAAATGTCATAGATGATATGAGAAACGATTGTATTTTATTACATTTTTGGATGGCACAATTTTTACCAGCCAGCTGCTGCTCCACCTCCTAGTTCTCATGGTACACAGTGTACCAAGAGAGTGACTGCAGAAATATACAGTGGCACAGTGTACCAAGCAGGCTGGCTATGTATTACACAACAACTTTCCAATAGAAACATAAAATAAGAAGAAACTAGTGGAGATCAGGACACAGGAATCATCTGGAGTTGCAGATCACGCTACACAAATGGGTGGTGGACAGGACAGGGTGATTTTATATGATGCTACAGAACATTAACTTTAATGTGTGTAAAATCCTAAATCCTCCTTAAAGGAACACTATAGTCACCTAAATTACTTTAGCTAAATAAAGCAGTTTTAGTGTATAGATCATTCCCCTGCAATTTCTGCAATATGTTCTATACACCAAAACTGCTTCATTAAGCTAAAGTTGTTCAGGTGACTATAGTGTCCTTTAATGTAGAAAGGACTGATGGAGCGCAAAAGAAGACTTGAAATACCATGTAGAGCAAACCGTAGAACAAAACATACTACGCAGCATTGAGAGTGAGATCAGAATAAACGAGGATAACCCTGGATGGAGAGGGACAGTTGGCATGAAAAATTGATTGGGAGTGAGAAAACAAAAGTTGGGGAGGGGGAGATAGAGAAAGGAATGGAGACAAGTGACAGTTATGAGGCTTGTGTAGGCTGGAAAAGGTACAGCAAAAGCAAAACAAGGCAGTGAGGAACATATTCTATTTTATTATACTGTGAGAATGCAGGAGCCTCTTTTCTAATTATGCATTATAATCTGGATATAAATAAATATAAAATTCCAAACATGCCATGCATATGTATCTAGACTTCTTTACATTGGGTATTTGGCCATCTATAACCCGATGTTTAATTTTGAGAAATTCCAGATGACCCTTTGCTTTCAACTTTCTTAAAAACAAATATCTGGCTGTGACATCAACCTTTGTAGCCAGATTTCTGGTTTATGTCCTAGAAAGTACCATTCTGTTCAACCAAAACATCTCTTCATCATCTGACTGCTCAAAATAAAACATGGTCTAAGATCTCAATATACATTTTAGATAGAATAAGAAGCTATGCAAGTCATTTGTAGGGCTGGACTGGGAATGAAAAGCAGCCCTGGAAAAAAAAAAAACTTCTATACCAGCCCCATAATGCATCGCGCCAGCATAGTGTGCATATATGGAAGTGAAAAAAACAAAAAAAACTGACAACTATCACTCAAACGTGAAAGAAAGCACTCATAGGGCTTCAAAATAAACAAAAGAGCGGATTTGATGTAAGCAGACATGCATTTGCATATAATCAATGTTTCAGTACAACTACCTTGACATATTAAGGAAAGTTTGGTAATGGGACCAAAATGGTGAATGTATGCTATTGCACAGCAGTAAAAAATATTTGTAAAAATTATGTTATTTTTATTTATTTTTTTTAAGTAATAAGAGTGTACTCTCCACTTTGGCTGACAAGTATATAAATTTCCGTCAATGCCAATTTAATTCCCATAGGAAAGCGTTGGGGGGCTATTGCGCGATGCGCATGTGTGCAAAACGCTGAGCTTCACCGCACCAATCAGCAACTCACAGACATGCGTTGCATCAATGCATCTCTATGGGAAGCGATCAGCACCTCCATGCAGAGTGTGCAGCACTGGACTAGGAAGCATATCTAGTGGCTGTCTGAGTGACTGTCACTGGAGATGTGCCTAGGCAGCAATGTAGACACTGCCTTTTCTCTGAAAAGGCAGCATTTACAGTGCTCCACCTAGAGGGACAGGCTATATACACCAGAACCACTACATGAACCTGTAGTAGTTCCGGTGACTATAGTGTCCATTAAAACAGGGGTGTTCAAACTTTTTTTCAAAGAGGGCCAGATATGATGAAGTCAACTTGCGTGAGGGCCAACCATTTTGCCTGACATTCTTTGAACCATTGAAATTGAACGCAAATTAACTATTTTATGCAAAGTTTATAGCAAACGGCATACTTTTCATTTCATCTCTTTATCCTGTCCATTCTCTTTATCCTGTCCATTCTCTTTATCCTGTCCATTCTCTTTATCCTGTCCATTCTCTTTATCCTGTCCATTCTCTTTATCCTGTCCATTCTCTTTATCCTGTCCATTCTCTTTATCCTGTCCATTCTCTTATCCTGTCCCGCGATTGCACGCACCAAATCCCGCAAATTCCAAGTGGTCACTGAACGTCCGTGTTCTTGCGATCTCTTGGTCCCCAGTAAATCCCCGAGCGCCGCGGCGTTCAAAGATCCAAAGATCCAGAGATCCCAGGGGTCCTGAGCAGCGCTCAGGGATTCACTGGGACCACAACAGATAGATTTACCAAATTAACTGTGAGGCCGCATTAAACTGAAATGCAGGCCGCAAATGGCCCGCGGGCCTGACTTTGGACATGACTGTTTTAATAGGACGTCTTTCTCTCACCGGTCGACTCCGAGTTACAGGGAGAGCAGGAGACACAAGTGAAGATGCATTTTGTGTGTGCCTTTCTCCCCCAAGTCCTTTTCATGTGTCTCTTTCTCCCTTTTCCCAGCCCTTCTGTGAGTGTCTTTCCCAGGCCCCAGTACCTCTATGTGTATCTTTCCCAACAGCTCCTCTGTGTGTCTCATTCTCCCATTTCCCAGCCCCACCGTGTGTCTGTTCGTCTTACTCAGCTCCTCTGTGTGTGTCTCCTGTTTCATTACCCCACATTCCTCCATGTGTCCCATTCCACCCTCTCCAGTCTTGCATGTGTCTCAGTAGCCCCTCACGAGTCCCATTAGCCCCCAGCCCTCCCCGTATATATAGCCCCCCCAAGCCCTCCCTGTGTCCCATTAGTCCCCCCCGCCAGCTCTCCCTGTGTCCCATTAGTCCCCCCGCCAGCTCTCCCTGTGTCCCATTAGTCCCCCCCGCCAGCTCTCCCTGTGTCCCATTAGTCCCCCCCGCCAGCTCTCCCTGTGTCCCATTAGTCCCCCCCGCCAGCTCTCCCTGTGTCCCATTAGTCCCCCCCGCCAGCTCTCCCTGTGTCCCATTAGTCCCCCCCGCCAGCTCTCCCTGTGTCCCATTAGTCCCCCCCGCCAGCTCTCCCTGTGTCCCATTAGTCCCCCCCGCCAGCTCTCCGTGTCCCATTAGTCCCCCCCGCCAGCTCTCCCTGTGTCCCATTAGTCCCCCCCGCCAGCTCTCCCTGTGTCCCATTAGTCCCCCCCGCCAGCTCTCCCTGTGTCCCATTAGTCCCCCCCGCCAGCTCTCCCTGTGTCCCATTAGTCCCCCCCGCCAGCTCTCCCTGTGTCCCATTAGTCCCCCCCGCCAGCTCTCCCTGTGTCCCATTAGTCCCCCCCGCCAGCTCTCCCTGTGTCCCATTAGTCTCCCCCGCCAGCTCTCCCTGTGTCCCATTAGTTCCCCCCGCCAGCTCTCCCTGTGTCCCATTAGTTCCCCCCCGCCAGCTCTCCCTGTGTCCCATTAGTTCCCCCCCGCCAGCTCTCCCTGTGTCCCATTAGACCCCCCGCCAGCTCTCCCTGTGTCCCATTAGCCCCCCCTCCCCCCCCGCCAGCTCTCCCTGTGTCCCCTGATGCTTTCCTTTCATTCAGCATTAATCTTTATGTTTTATTGCTAAACAAGAGTTCCCAGCAGCCCACCCCCACTGTGCTGCTTTGGCAAATGAAGTATTAGCCTCAGCAGCAATAGGCAGCTGTGATTGGCTAAAAACAGTCAATCGACACTCTCAGACAATCAGAGCTCTAACAGATTGCATGGCGGGTATGACTACAAGGAAGTATGTAACCTCTGCATTACCCAGTGGGGACAGAATGACTACAGTGAGTGGTGGATGGAGGCTACAGTGGGTGGGGTCTGGGGGGATGCATTGAGGAAATTGGTAAGCCCAGCCATGTTTCCCAATCCATATTAAAATGAAGTACAGCTGTTGTCTTACCTTTTAATTACATCTCAACCACCTTTTCAACAAACCACTTATCTGATTTTTTTTTATCCTGTCCTAAAGTTAGTTCCATGGTCTCTTCTGTGTTTTCTTGGTCACAATGTATTAAAATTGCTAAATTATATTAAAAAACAAAGCCATCAAAATACTCCCTGGAAGCAGCAAGGACTGACAATATATACATATTGGCTTCCCCAATTTGATGCTAAAAGATGCTCTGTGCTTTGAACTTCAAGTGACCCCTTTATTGTATGTAACGCAATCTAAGCTGGACCTTACTCAGCTCAAGATAAAAAAAAAAAAAAAACATTCATACCCAGCAAATAAATTCCACATGTTCAGCCATTATTAGAGAACAGTCTGAATAATGCTAATATAGACATTTTAAGTAAAATAATACCCATTAAGAGCTCATTTCCTTATGATTCATGATAGCAATACTCAAAAGTACATAAAACCTTGAGATATACTTTCTAACAGGAAAGGGGTGGTTTGAATTGAAATGTCAGTGACAGAACTTGTGAGGGGTTTCAGATGTACAGCTTCCATTTAGAAAAGTTTTGGTGCATTCTAAGTATCCCAAATCCCTCTGCATATTTAGACAAATGGATGTTTTTTGTTTCACTCCAATGGTCATTAGGTGTAAGCCCACCTAACACTAACAATTCACCTTGCTTCCTTCAGCTTCAGGCAAACAAAAAAAATCTCCAATTAGACAGAGGTATTTTTCTAAACCCCTACATACTTATTAACCAGGGCCGGCAAGTCCATAAGGCGGCACAGGCTGGCAGGTCGGTAAGGCGGCCACCTAGGGGTGCAAGATTTGTGTGACCGGCAAAAAGGAAGCACACAGCACTATCTCCTGCCAGTCACTCAGTGCAGCATGGCTGAGCAGAGCAGACCGCGGTACAGGAAGTTCTGATTCCTGTACCCGGCTGGTTTGATAGAAAGTGCTCACTGAGAGAAGAATTTCTGTCAGACCAGGTACAGGAAACAGAAGCTCCTGTACTGCGGTGCGCTCAGCTCGGTCATGCTACACAGTGAGGCATGGAGGCAGACCAACGAAAGGAGGGGAGATAAACACTAAGGAACATGGAGAGGAGACCACTAAGGGACAAGGGACATGGGTGGGGAGAAAGACCCACCGAGGGACATGGGTGGGGAGAAAGACCCACCGAGGGACATGGGTGGGGAGAAAGACCCACCGAGGGACATGGGTGGGGAGAAAGACCCACCGAGGGACATGAGTGGGGAGAAAGACCCACCGAGGGACATGAGTGGGGAGAAAGACCCACCGAGGGACATGAGTGGGGAGAAAGACCCACCGAGGGACATGAGTGGGGAGAAAGACCCACCGAGGGACATGAGTGGGGAGAAAGACCCACCGAGGGACATGAGTGGGGAGAAAGACCCACCGAGGGACATGAGTGGGGAGAAAGACCCACCGAGGGACATGAGTGGGGAGAAAGACCCACCGAGGGACATGAGTGGGGAGAAAGACCCACCGAGGGACATGAGTGGGGAGAAAGACCCACCGAGGGACATGAGTGGGGAGAAAGACCCACCGAGGGACATGAGTGGGGAGAAAGACCCACCGAGGGACATGAGTGGGGAGAAAGACCCACCGAGGGACATGAGTGGGGAGAAAGACCCACCGAGGGACATGAGTGGGGAGAAAGACCCACCGAGGGACATGAGTGGGGAGAAAGACCCACCGAGGGACATGAGTGGGGAGAAAGACCCACCGAGGGACATGAGTGGGGAGAAAGACCCACCGAGGGACATGAGTGGGGAGAAAGACCCACCGAGGGACATGAGTGGGGAGAAAGACCCACCGAGGGACATGAGTGGGGAGAAAGACCCACCGAGGGACATGAGTGGGGAGAAAGACCCACCGAGGGACATGAGTGGGGAGAAAGACCCACCGAGGGACATGAGTGGGGAGAAAGACCCACCGAGGGACATGAGTGGGGAGAAAGACCCACCGAGGGACATGAGTGGGGAGAAAGACCCACCGAGGGACATGAGTGGGGAGAAAGACCCACCGAGGGACATGAGTGGGGAGAAAGACCCACCGAGGGACATGAGTGGGGAGAAAGACCCACCGAGGGACATGAGTGGGGAGAAAGACCCACCGAGGGACATGAGTGGGGAGAAAGACCCACCGAGGGACATGAGTGGGGAGAAAGACCCACCGAGGGACATGAGTGGGGAGAAAGACCCACCGAGGGACATGAGTGGGGAGAAAGACCCACCGAGGGACATGAGTGGGGAGAAAGACCCACCGAGGGACATGAGTGGGGAGAAAGACCCACCGAGGGACATGAGTGGGGAGAAAGACCCACCGAGGGACATGAGTGGGGAGAAAGACCCACCGAGGGACATGAGTGGGGAGAAAGACCCACCGAGGGACATGAGTGGGGAGAAAGACACACAGGGGCTGGGGATGAAAGACACATAGAAGCACCTGGGGATGGAGAAAATCATACAGAGGGGCTCGGTATGAAAGAGACACAGAGGGGCCTCGGGAGGGGGGAGGGGAGAAGGAAATGCAGAGAGGCTGGAGAAAGGGGAAAAAAGACAGGCATACAGTTTAAGATGCTTTTTTGGGGGAGAGGGGTGGGGGGGCACCAAATTGCCTCTTTGCCTGTGTACCCAAAAGTGCTTGCACCAGCCCTGTTATTAACCCTTAATAGGGAACACATTGGCTGAGTGGCAGCATTGTAACATGGCTGTGTGATACAAAAGTAAACAGAAATACACAAAATAAGTCCTGCGCTCACACAGAGAAAAGAGTTACATGTGCACTATCCCAAATCCCTAGGCATATTTAGACAAATATATATTTATTTCTTTTTAATGTTTGTTGTGCTGTCTTAAGTCTTCTAATCATATCCAGTCAAAATAAAAAAAGGCTGTTGTGTGGTCAGCAATATATGTTCAGAAGTGATAAATAAATAAATATATATATATATATATACACACATACACACAAGGATCTATTGGTTCTACGAAAGTTACAGAAGTACACCAAAAATGCATGGTATGGTTGGAATGTGTTTTTTTCTTCTATACTGTATCTTTAATAGAAATTATGCTTAAATTCCTTTTTATGTATTTTACATAAATGAACATGTTTAGAAACAGCCTATTTAAAAAAAAAAAATGCTTAACACCTGTCACTGAAAAGTCCCTCAGTCCTGTTAAGAGCATTACTTAGAAAAGTAGAAAAAGCAAACATTACTGTATTTACTGCAGACGGTGAGGAACCAAAGGGTGTTCTGTTAACAATGGCAAAGTCTAAACATTGTGTCCAGACAGAAAAAGGAATGCATCCAAAAAAGGACAGTTTTCTACATCATTGCACTTGGGTCTTTGAATGATTAACCTCCAAAACCAACCTGTTTAAACTAATAAAAACAGAAAGTATACTAAAAACGGACAAATCCTCTATTTAGGATAAGGGGAGGAAGTCATCTTTATGTTTATCTACCTGATGAAAAATATAAAGCTCTGGGGATGGGCTTGCTCAGATGACAGGATGTTTATATTATGGAACATAGCAGGAGAATGGGCAATATGAAGCACATTGATTTGATGAAATGAAAGACTGGACCCCCAAGTGCTATGAAGGATGGGGTGGGCTAACATTACAACATGTGTTGCCCTGTCTTAAAGATGTTTGTTTTATCTCTGAACTTCACATTTTAAAACAAAAAGGGGCCTTTCCACTCTTCCAAAAATATCAGGATCTACAGCCCACCCTGGCTTTACTCTGTTTTGTTTTCCTTTACATCTCTATCATGTCATGCTAGTCCATATCAAAACCTTTGAAGCCCACTGTGCTCAAAGGTGGTCATACAGTCCCTCATAAAGAATGTTAAGCCTTTCCCGGCATTAAAAAAATGTTAATATAAATTACCATTTTATGATAAATTCCATGTGGAATAATACAGACACTCCACTGAATGAGTCAGATCTTACCAAGTACATATTATTTTGCCCTTGCATGTTTTTGGGTGTGTGGCGCATGCAGTAAGAATTAAATTCTTACTCTGAATTAGAACTGGGGAACAAATTATGTCTGCAGTTATATTAGACAAACCAGTGGCTCTTCTGATCTGTCTTAAATTGGTATTTCATCAGCAGCTGTACTGTATTTCTATATCTGGAATTTTGCATAGGCAGTGCTGTTAGATTACCCTGAAGCCTGGGTATGCACAAATGAAAACACATGCATTTCAGTTTAGTTAGTTTTTTTTTTTTAAATCAACCAACTTACCAACAAATCCATTTTCTCCAACTAGTTTCAATGCAATCTTGTCTGCCAAAACAGAAGAGCTACCATGTGCAATATTGGCAAAGGGTCCAGCATGGACAAACACTGGAGTTCCCTGCAAAGATTGTATTGGTTTCCAGTTAGAAGAATTTACTTTTACATTAAAAGATTCACACAAGGAAATAGAATAGAATAAATTTGTTTTGCTAATTTAATATGGCTTAATCCAGTGAGTACAACATTGCCAAGATTAATTGTAAAAATATAAAATCCTTTAGGATGGATTGTTTAAACATTTTTCGCTGTTGGGTGGCACAGTTTATTTTTACCATGCAAATAATAAAATCAACTCCTTTGGCCAAACTGTTTGTTATAATTTAACAAACTCTTTAAAAGCCATTATTTTTCAATATAGTTTATATATGCAGTATCTATGCTGGGGGAAATGGGGAGACATACAGTGCTGGTTGTGTGTGGCAATTTGGATTGTGTGTAATGTGCATGCGTAATGTGCATGCCTAGGGTGTGATGTTTGGTGGCAAACACCAGACACACACACAGTTGCCACAAACACAATGTGGGCAGGACAGTGGGAGAAACAATGGGGGAGGGGTAGTGGGGTGTGGACACTCCATTCTGAATTTTCTCAAATTAAATCTTAATTAAATTATTGTGGTCATCAGAACAAGTAGATTGAACTGCAACTTTAGACACTTTGAGGAGTAGATTTTTTTTTTTTAGATTTCCACACCCCTGCTTGAAATTAATCAACCAACAGTTTACAGAAATACAGTGGAAAAACTGCTGCAATTACACATTTTAATGAAAGCTGACCTTTATCCCATACAAATAATAAAAATAAAAATAAAAAAAATAAAAATAAAAGACTGGAAACATTTGACCTTGCAGTGTTTGTCAAGGCTTGACCAAGATCACAAGGTCAGAATCTTGGCAGGTCCTTCTTGAATGGTGGGGACCCTTTCTCTCTGTACAGTTTTCCAGGAGTCTACAACTCCGTGCTGGTTCAATAAAAAGTGTAATTGAATGTGATGAAATGTTTCCACCCCCACCAGCACAGTCCATTTATAATGCTAGCTTTGCATTGCTAGTGGGAATATTATTATTATGGGGTCAGACTAGCCCTGACTTGGTCGTTTCTAAGTTCAAGAGAAAGCTGTAGGTTAGATTCCCTTTCCAACTCGTATGTGCGTAGGGATATCTCTGAGGACACATTCCGATAGACTGGATTATAGGCAGACTAGAACTGAATGTTTTATGTTTGGTTAGAGCGATATGTATTACTCTGGCGTCTTTGCAATCATTAAACACTCAAGAAAGCTGTATCTATTAAACGGAAAAAAACACACGCAGAAAGCCTTACATGAGACTTTAGGATGAAAGGAAAACTGACAACATCAACAGAACTGAACATCCTTTTCCTTTCACACACATACATTACTTTAGGGAATCACTAATTCCCCACAAGCTCATCAAGTGTGTTCTTAAGATACCGAATATGAATGCTACATTACTACCAATATTCTTTCATAAAACATCTTGTCCACTTATAATCTACAAAGTCATCTTAACAAATGTTCCTCAAACAAAGCTAATCACTGTTAAGCTACACTTGCTGAAGAGCACCCAACATCTGTGAAAACACATGCTAGCCTTCCAATAAGCAGCAGCAAGATTGAGATGCCTCAAATTTCCCATGGTAGAATCTCTGTCTTTGCTTGCTTGGATTCCAAACACAAAAAAAAGCAAAACAAAAGCAGGAAGAGAGGAAATGGATTGTGTATCAAGTTCAAGGATCCAGGGAATCTGTCAAGTGAGACATCATCAATGTGTCAGTAGGTTTAAAAGAAAAACACAACAAAAACGGTGATCCTTTGAGAATGACAGAGCTAGGAGAGCAACATAACAATTTGTTATGCATTAACAAAAGATGTATACAGATGTAACAGTCTTTAAATATTCTGGATCCATGACAACTGAGCACACATGAGTCTACTTACTTTAATTTGCAGTGACTAACCAACTTACAGTGTTGTATGAACTAAACAACATTGAGGGGGGTGGGGGAGTTCATGAAACTGACTACCAAAAGAAAAAAAACAAAAAAAAAAACAACAACATTCCTTGACAATGTGACAATGAACTTAAACTCCCTAAACCTTGATTTAGTGTAGCCAAATATTACAATATGTTCCCTGAGCAGTATTCAAGGACACATTTTAAGATTTCAGACCAGAACACCTAGCTTGGTGACATCACAGGGATAATAAGTAAAGAAAAACAAATACAGCAGAGCTACACAGAACCCAACTTAAACCAAGAAGAATTGGATTGTGGACCACTTGCCATCCACCGCACGGTCAGCAATGTTACACAATGTGCATCACCAAGCGTGCCTATTAAAGCTGCAAACGCCTGGTGAATGGCTATTTCCATTTGCAAAGCATGAAAAACCTCATATCTAAGCTGGAAGCCAATGGATAGAACGGTGTCTTACCACTTGTACACATTATGGGTAATTTAACATAAAAACCAACAGTGGATCACAGAAAGCCTCTTATACCAACTCCTCTTTTAGAACCTGGCCAATAGAATGCTACCAGTTATGCCTAAAATTAATTAACCCTGCTATGATGTTCATATAGCCAGTGATTGAATGCCAAATTCTATATAGCCCCCACCTTCACCAGAAATGCCACTATGCAGGAATGATATGGTGGCATTATAATATATTCTCCTAATAAAAGAAAATTCCCATTTATTCAAAGAATGGGGGCTGCTGAATGGACTGGTAAGCCATCGAGTCCAACTAAGTCTTTCGAAGTTCGTTCGAACCATCTCTGGTGTGTACACCAATTCAGAGAAAGGGAGAGTGGAATGCACACAGTTGTCTACAATAAATAAAAGGAGGGATGGAGAAAATTGTCATTGGCTGCTTCAGCAGTAAACAAGGGACTCGCACAGCCTCCATCTTTAGTCTAAGCAATCCTTCAAGAGCAGATTGAAGACACTCCAAAATCTTAAATCTGGTGGTGGCAAGAAAAAAAACCCCAAATGACAAAATAAAGTAGATAAATAAAAACACAGCTAGAGTAAGTAGGTATAATAAGTATTTAACTTGTTTTTTTTTTTATTATTCTTTGTTAGGGCCCATTCTATCAGAAGTTAGAGACAAAATAGAGTGTATTTGTATATAAATGAAAATAACTGAACTTACCTCCAAGGTCTGCATTAAGTTTGGTTTAATGGCATCCTTCATCAATACAGCCAAAGCACCAGTTATACCCTAGAAATATAGCAACGAATATAGAATGATTAACAGGTCAAAATTTAACTGAATTAGGATAAATGTGCACTCGGGATAAATTACAATTTGCAAATAACTACAATATACACACAGTTATTAAAAACACAAAATGTCAAGTTGTGTGTGGGATGATTTGATTGTAAGTGTCTGACATGAATTTACAGTGAGAGGTTGGCTCTGATTCAGGAATCTCGAATGCATATCTCAAACACTGGAGTTTTTCATTCTAAACCAAGTGCATACCAGCTGATCAAAACATTCAAAGCATCCAAAGAGAAAATTCACCCAATGCTTACATACTGTGATAATGTAATACTACCTTACCTGTCATCCTTAATGGGTTACAGCACTTCACAAACCCCATAGGGAGAACTGTACAAGTTTGCAAACGGAACAGAAAAATTTTCAGTGGAATGCCTAGCATTCTCAATAATATATATATATATATATTTTACATTTTATGTTTAATATATAAATTATAGCTACAATCAAAGCTGAATTTTCCGCAAGGCCACCAAGGCATTTGCATTGGGTGGCAAAAAATATGGCACGCCCCACCCAAGCACCCTGGCAGATGCCTTGTTAACATTGTGTCATGAGGGTCCTAAGAGCTGGTCAGCGTGTTACAAACTAGAGCCAGTAACACAGACGCTACTTGTGAAACAAACGGTTGTGTAACAGCCACGGTATGGTAACTAGTTGTGGCTGGTTGCTAAAGTGTAGCAACAAGATTGTAAAACAGGGCAAAAAAAAACAAAACACCCTTTCACATTGGACAAAACAATACTTCAACAAACAATTAAATAGGTTACATAAATGTATATATTTGTATAAAGTACATCACCCAGGCTATGCAATTAAATGCATTTAGATACTTTTCATGTAATCGTTTTATAATGAACCTAGGTCAAAATACTAAATTTGTGTTTTTTTCACGTAATTTGGGGGAAATTAACAGACCATGTGTGTCCACTACTGCAAACACACCATATTTGCATTCTGCTACTGTTCTCAATTATAATGACACCACTCATAATCCAACCCCTAATCCTGCTCCTTAACCCCTTAAGGACACATGACATGTCATGATTCCAGAAGTTTGGTTCTTAAGGGGTTAAACATCCCATAATCCCACCTCAGCGGATTCCCTCTGCTGATATATGAGCCCACTGTAACAGTGTGACTGCAGAATGAAAGGGAGATCTCCTTTGCAAAACCAAGCACAGTGTTACACTCCATATTAGCCGAACCTCCAGCAAAAGCGGGACCATGGGTGCCTAGAGACCTTCAGTATTAAAACCAGATTGAAAATGGTTTAATGCAGAGCAATGCACAGGGGCGATTGGGTTAAAAGCCCCATAACCACTTCAAAAAAATGGTGCTTAGAATGTCCCTTTAAGATATAAAAAAAAAACTACTCAGGCCTTTTTACGAAGTACACATGCTTATTTTGTTAGCATTAGACAGAAAGGAAATCATGTAAATGTAACCAGAGCCACATTTATTAAACAAGCAGCTGCAGATTCAGGTTATATATCAAATGATCGTCAAACCAATAAATTATGTCAGATTCCATTAGCCTAATTGATACATGAAGGTGGCACCTGCCAATCAAATCTGGTTTGAACAAATGCAGCTCCCTCTGGAACCACATATTCAATGTTTATTAGAGAAAAGGAATTTGGCAAGTTATTAAAAAAGTATGCTGTAAAAGAGATAGAGTTTCCTGTGCTGCATTTAAAGCTCGAAGTCTCTTGATTTCAGTTACATATTTTCAAAGATGTTATTTTTTTCCTATTATGTTGCAAGAAGCAAAATATGAGAAGCATTTATTAAAGCAGCACTTGATCCTAATTTCAAGGAAGTAGGATTTATTACTTTCTTTGAGTGTGTGGAATTTGAGACTATGAGGTTCTTGGCTTTGCCATTTTTCTTGACGTCAGCAAGCACTAGCGGCCCTTGCTATAATCAGTGCTATTGGCATGAAGATGGCACAGCATGTATTCAACAATCTAGCCCTTGTGAATGCACTCTAAGTTTACACATCAGTTTCATTTGTGCAGAAAATTATACCGTGTTTCCCTGAAAACAAGACATCCCCTGATAAAGAGCCCTAGCTTATTTTCGAGGGATGCTCGTAATATAAACCCTATCCCGAAAATAAGCCCTTGTCCCTAGTTCGCTAATCTATGTTCAGGGAATTTCCCCCCCAAAAAAGATGCAGGCAGAGAAGTGTCCCGTCCTTCCTCCCCAGCAGCAGAGTGTGTCCCAGGGAGAGAAGCGTCCCGTCCTTCCTCCCTAGCAGCAGTGCGAAGTGCAGGGAACAGACATCCGATCTTGTTCCTCAGCGGCAGAGTATGTTATTGGGAGAAGAGACAGTCTGTCTCTTTCCCCAGTGGCAGAGTGGGTTAGTGGGAGCGGATACAGTCTGTCTCTCCCCCCAGCAGTGGAGTGAGATCCAGGGGGAGATGGAGTATTGCTCGCTCCCTTCCCAGTATCCCAAGCAGCGCCAGGGGGAGAGCACTGTCGGCACTCCTCCCAGGAAAGCCAGCCACGTTCCCAGCGAGGCACAGGTAAAGCCACGACGGACGCCTCAAACGACACCCATCATCCTCAGCCAACTGGGAAAATGGCGAGAACATAGGTGATGGAATGGCCGGGGGGCACATTTGTTTGGGTGCGGGTTTTGGCCGGCTCAGAGGCCCCTGTGTACCGGAGCCTGGGCAGCCTAGTCACTGAGTACCACACCCACATGTGCCTCCCCACTTGTCCAGTCACCCAAGGACCCCAAGGACTTTGACTGTAGACTCAAAGGGGGTCCAACCGACTTGTTGCAGGCCAGTCGTGGGTCTGGCCAAAGGTCTGTATTTTTATGGGGAGGAGATATGTGATGGATGGCCTGATTTGTTTGGCGCAGGCCACAAGCTTGTGGCGCCACTCTGTGGACTGTTTTACATGTGTCTGTATATGCAGCTGTGGGTCAACAAAAGGGGGGGCATAGTTAAGTATAGTTAAGTGAAATGTATTGTTTGTTTGTGCCTCTTCCCCTCCCCTTCCTGTCACAGCAGGACGTTGTCCCTCTTCCATCCCCCATCAGCTTCTTGGGATGGAAACCCCTGTTTTGTGTTGGAGACCCCATGTAGGGGTTTGTGAATGTAAAACCTTGTGTGAGACGATATAAAGAGGTCAGTTTGTATTGTATTCCCAGAACTGTGGGTCATCCAGGTACAGGGGGGGGGGGGGAAGGGGGGAATGGATGCCTGCTTGTTAAAAGGGTTCCTGATCGGCTGAAAGAAGGAATTAGCAGAGGTAACTGTGGTTACCCGTGGTCTGCTACAATATATACGCATAAATCAATTTGCAAGTAAACTAATCTATGTCCGTGGAAGTTTCCCCAAACATAGATTTGCAGGATTCCATGTCCTAGTGAACTGGTCAATGTTCCGGGGAATTCCCCCGAACATAGACCTGCTTTCTAGCACATATTTTTGGAGGGGGGTGGGGGTCTTATTTAGAAGGAAAAATAAGCCCTAGTGAGAGTTTTTCTGAGGAAAAAATGAATAAAAGACATGGTCTTATTTTCGGGGAAAGACGTGTACAGTGCTTGCTGCTATATTTATAGCTAAATGTGTTCCCTGATCATGTAGTTCTCTGCTAGATTACTGCTTTCTAACATCAGTGACTTTTATACTATTAATGTGCTTCCTCACCCAGGTTCAACAAGCTTTTTACGAAATATGTTTCTAAAATTTAAACCACATGGGTAACAAGGCATAGAAGAATTCACGTCACTGACCCAGTAACACTTGATTAAGAGAACAATCCCCCCCCCCCCCCCCCGACACACACACAACTGCTCTGCTTTTTGTTTATTCTGCAGAGGAGGGTGGTTAAAATTTGTTAAAGTAACACTGTATTACCTTCCAGTATGTTATATTTCTGATGTATTTTATATACATTTATATACTGTAAAGCACCAAACACCATTACAATTAATTATTATTACTACCGGGTATTTACCTGGTTTTCTTACAGTTGTTTAGTTGACCTCGCAGCATTACGCCCCACCCCCTTTCGCGTCATCAGTTACTAATCGTTCGGGTCCAATCACTAGCTTCTTATCCGGGTCCAATCACTAGCATTGTGGACCATACGCGCCAATCAAATTGCACTCATAGGGAATCATTGTATTCAATGATTCCCTATGAAAAAAACTGAACGCTCTATTGCGCATGCGCTCCATTTGCGCATTCACGAGCAGTGAGCTGAATCAGAGATTGTCTCACTGCTGTAAAGGCCTCCATATTTAGATTGTTCAAACGGGTGCCTATTGTCCCGCCCCCCCGGCTCCCACCCATGTGTGGCGGGTGGGGGGCCCAAAATTACACTGGGGGGGCCTATTGTCCCTTTCCCCCCGGCCACCACAATAGGTTCCCCCATTGTAATTTTGGGCCCCCACCTGCCGCACATGGGTGGGGGCTGGGGGGGTGGGCAATAGTTCCCCCACCATTGTCATTTAGGGACCCCACTCGCGGGGACACTGTCTCCCACGCTAGTTAATAGATTATTGGGGGCTTCACCACAGTGCTCACTGTTTAGTAGATATGCCCCTACTCGCAGCATAGCGAGCAGAGCATTCGGGAGATTTTAATCTCGCTTATGCCAATATTGGGGTCATATTGACCCCCATAGAGTGAGTGAGGACATGTTGGGGGTTAGGAAGTGGCGGGGAGCACAGCTCCCTGCCGCTCCTATTTTTACATATTACAAGGAGGGAGCTGCGAACCGGCAGCTCTCTCCTTGTAATAAACGAACACAGACATTCGGTTTCTATTCATTCGTCTTTCTGACGAATTTCTGATATCGTGGGAGCGCACATTAGGCGGTAAAATGATACCGAACGTCAGTTATGCGTGCGGACGTCAGAGTATGATTGAGTATGAGAGCAGGGAAGTTACATTCCCGGCTCTCAGGATCTACTGGTTTGGGGGTGTGGCTTAAAGCAATTCTTCAAAGCCTTTACAAAGAATAAAGAAAATTATTTGAAAAATAAGAGAAGGATGAAAATATTTAGATTAAGTCAACATGCCTACAGTGTTCCTTTAAGGGTTTGATTTGTTTCTGCTTAAATCTCAAGGTTTATTCACTAAATAGTGAGTTGTCAATCAGCTTGCAAAATTTAAAACAAAATTGCTTTTTGGGGTTGGGAGTAGTAGGCACATTAAATAAGAAATCTTAACTGCCATTTTTTAATTCATTTTCCAAATTGTTTGTCAAATCACTCTTTAGTTAAAATAAACACCACACACACACAAAAAAAAAAAAACACAAAAAAACAACAACAACAACACACTTGTGGTTTCAAAGGTTCATTGAAAACACACATTTTTCTAAATTAAAAGGCTATTTCCTTTTTCAGAATAATGGAAGAAAAGGCAATATATGCAAAGAGAAACAGATTTAAATAAAAAAACATTTTTTTTTAAAGTCACAATTAGGTAGGTCAGCGTATTCGAATGATTATTTATAAAGCGCAAACAAATTCTGTAGCAATGTACAATAGGTGGACTAACATACATATTTGCCAACAAACGAGTTGAAAGTACAGAAACGGAGGGGATTGGGAGCCTACATGCTAGAGGAAGCAGCACAAAAGGTAATGGTAGGATAGAACAGTAGGTTGCTAGACTAGTATTCACTGAGGGCATAGTGTTTTTTTTATTATTATTTTATCCAAATAAAACATACCAGGTCCTCAGCAGTCACCGGCTGACCTTTCTTGTCACTGGCTACAACCATCCTTCCCAGTCTCTCTTTCATGTCCTGCAGGCCGTTTGTTAGAGCAAGGATAGCCATAATTTCACTTGCAACAGCAATGTCAAACTGGGCCTAGGCAAAAGAAAGAAGAGCTTTATGCATCTCACAGGCTTAGTCATTAAAAAAAACTGACATCAAAAGCATTCATGTCATAGTTACAATGTTATTAAAGAGAGCACATGCTGTGAACTCTGTGTATAAAAAAACCTTAACACTGCATGCATTCAGGACATCATCACATGAGCACAGATGTAGCGTTCATTGGAGTAGCAGGTTTAATGCATCCACCTGCACTCAACGCAAAGGATGAATGAGCACAGCCCTAAAGCAAAATTACACTTCAAAAAAAATATGAATCAATGACATGTGTAGTCTTTTCCATGATCCTTCGTATTGCTATATAGGCTTCAAAAATATCAAGGAGGATCAAAGGTCCACAGCTATTTTGATGTACTTACAGACATCAGGCAACAGCATAGCATGGTTGTAAAGGAAAGTACAAAATGTTAAGGACAGTTGCTACTTCCATCTCTTTATTACAGGCACTCACAGATGCCAAACACGGTTTGTCGTCATGAAACATGGCACATGGTCACATGATGTGTTCATTTACAGCAGGAAATAGAGGGAGACATAACTTCAACAGTTCCTCTACACTATTAACATACATTAATTGATGGATTCCATTAATGGCAAATATTCACTAAACACTGAATTGCAAAATGTATTTTAAAAGTCACAGCATACCCCCAACATTAGTGTCCAGAGAGATAGGACACCGGTGGGAAGGGGGAAGGCCATTAGCAGGATTGTATCACTGGATTCTTCCCAAAGGGGGTGGACAAGCTTTAAAAGGAGGTGGGTCCATGCAAATTACTGGCAGGTTATGGTGACATACCAGGCTACCTGCCAATCAAGCAGGCAAGCTCTCTGCATTTAATTTAATGATGCCCTTGCACTACAATTTTTGGGAACAGTTTCCTGGTATCTCCAAAAGCTGGACACCAGGGAACAAAGTCAGGATGGGACCAAAAATCAGTAATGGCCTGCTAGAATCAGGATGGCTGGAATGCATGGTCACAGCGTGGCTATTTTACCCTCCATTACAGCAGTAAGTGAATAAACCCATATCTCTTGCTAGTCAGTGCTATGTGCAACTGCATATGAAATGCACACAGATCAGGAAAATGCAGGATGCTTTTCGGTCTGTTATTTTTTACCCGTCATATGAAATGGACATATTCTAAGTTACAAAATATATTTACACATTTAAGCCAGTGAAGGGACATCCCATGCAATTAAAAGGGTAATTTCTATCCTATGTAATGCAGTTTCTCTTTGAATATTCCACTTGGAGTGCTGTGTTTACTTTAAATCTCAAAGTTAACCCCGAGGAGCGCACTGTATAAACCCAAATATTCTTCACTGTTTGGCCCTTCCATCAGCTCCAATCTCTGCTCTGCATATAGAGGATATGCAAGTAGATTGAAGCAGGAGCATGGAATGGCTGATAATAGATTGAGTCACTATGCTGCAAATTTAATTTGGTTCCATCAAAAGATCAGTATGCTACTTGCGTCAATTGTGGAACATACTATGATCCATTAAGTATTTGGTGGGCAGCCAGGGTTTCTATGCAGAAACTACTGTGTGAGTGGAAGGCTGTTCACAATTGGATTTCTGTACAAAACAACAAGTATAATTTGTTTTTAGCAATGAACAGAAGACATTGCTCTTCCCTGAAAATGTAGCTTGTGAGTACCACAGACTACAGTTATGAAAACAGGAGGCTCCATTCAAGCCAAAATTATCACATACAAGTTGACCAACCGTTGTGCTTAAACATATTGCAATATATTTTATAATTTACATTGCATGCCATGCTGACCAAACAGCCACATTTTATGTAAAGGAGTAGGACATTACGACCAAATACTGTGCATCATATGGCAATAATGTCACCTCGAAGTATTCAAATTGTAAGAATTTATGATTCAGTTGTACTTTTAGGCTTAAATAAAAATAAACACTTATGATACTTGGTATACTATATATCTATCTCTATCTCTCTATCCATAGTTGTTATAGTAGCACTTGGGGTTGTGACTCCCAAGTTGGGGAAATGGCTTCAACAGATTCCAGGTGGGACATCTGAGACAGCCGCCCAGAAGAGTGCAGTGCTAGGAACAGCTAAGATACTGAGCAGAACCCTTAGACTCCTAGGCCTCTCGTAGAGGACCTGAGAATGAGGAACATACCACCCAGGAGGGATGAGAAACTTAATTTTAATTTAACAGTATGGTGTGTATATGTCATACTCCTCTACATCAGTGTTCCCCAACCCCCGGGCCACGGACCGGTACCATTCCGTGGATCAAACGGTACTGGGCCGTCCGAGGAACTTTAATTTCCATTGTGTGTCAATAGCGAATTAAAATTAGCTATTGTTACACTGATCCTCCTCCTGGCCAATCAGGGAGCGGGTCCTCCCACTTCCTAATTGGCCGAAAGGCAAACCCCACGCCATTGGCCGAGGAGGAGGCGCCGCGGGAGGACTGAGGACTCGAGGTCGGAGACGTGGGGACTGAAGAGAAGCTGCCGTGAGGTAAGTGCACAGAGGAAGTGGGTGACAGTGGTGGATGAAGGGAATCACAGTGTGTATTTCATGTCCCCTACCTAGTGGTTCTTGCATCATACAGCCTGCTATACTTCGTACAGGGTTTGCTCAGGCACCCGGCCTGGGGTCACGTTATGCTAGGTCTTGCTAATAAGAAATACGGTGGCTTCCCTGTGTGCTTAGGGGGTAATGTTTCAAGTCACAAAGTATAATACATGCTCAGCATTAAAAGGAGAAGTTTGTGGCTCACAAAAGAACAAACATGCATACTCAACCCATGCTGCAGCATCGGTCCAATGCTTCAGCTATCCGCCGCTGGCTCTAAGTCCGAGTGATCACATGACCACAAATCATTCAGTTCTCAGTGAGCTCCCAGCAAGGAGCAGTGACTGTCAGTCACCGCTCTCTTCTCTGCCTCCCCCCATCCCCCTCCGCCACACACTGGAGCACCATACTGGGGAGAAGGCAGGAGCAGAAACATGCAACTTTTAACAGACAATACCATGAGTCCTATTTGAAATATGGATTTATCGGGACAGGTGATTCCCACGCACCAAAACCGCTCTGCATAGTTTGCGGCGAGAAGCTCTCTAATGAGGCAATGAAACCTTCAAAACTGCTTCGCCACATGACCGCCAAGCACCCTGGCATAAAAGACAAGCCCCTGGAGTATTTTGAAAGAAAAAAACGGGAGCACGAAGCACAGAAAAAATTATCGAGGGCCACCACATCAATAAAGGAGAATGCACTGAGAGCATCATATTTGGTGGCTAACCGCATTGCTAAGGCTAAAAAGCCATTTACTATCGGTGAAGAATTGATCTTGCCCTCCACTAAAGACATTTGCCGTGAACTTCTAGGAGAGGCTGCTGTGGAAAAGGTAGCACATGTGCCTTTGTCAGCTAGCACTATGACTAGGTGCATTGAGGAAATAGCCAAAGACATTGAAGCACAATTGTTGGAGAGGATTAATACATCACCGTGGTATGCACTCCAAGTTGACAAATCTACAGATATCGACAACAAGGCACTACTACTTGTTTATGTGCGATATCTATATACGGAGGATGTGCATGAGGATTTGTTATGTGCACTATCTTTGCCAACCAACACCACAGGAGCAGAACTGTTCAAGTCACTGGATGGTTATATATCAGGAAAACTGAAATGGTCCTTTTGTGTCAGCATATGCAAAGACGGAGCTGCTGCCATGACCGGACGACTGTCTGGTTTAACTGCTCGGATTAAGGAGGTTGCACCTGAGAGTGAATCTACGCATGGGTCTCATTCACAGGGAAATGCTGGCAAGCCGAAAAATGTCACCGGAATTTAACAGCGTATTGATGGATGTTGTTAAAGTTATTAACCACATCAAAGCACATGCACTTAACTCGCGCCTGTTTGAGCAGCTTTGTGAGGAGATGGATGCAGAGTACAGATGCCTTCTCTTATACATAGAAATAAGATGGTTATCCAGAGGAAAATCGCTAACCAGAGTATTTGAATTACGAGAGCCATTGCAAAGATTTCGCTCAGAAAAGAAGTCACCGCTGGCAGCACATTTCAGTGACAAGGTATGGGTCGCAAAACTGGCTTACCTGTGTGACATATTCAACCTGCTCCATGAACTCAATCTGGGCCTTCAGGGGAAAATGACAACTGTTTTCAAGTTGTCAGACAAAGTAGCTACATTTAAAGGCAAACTGGAGTTGTGGGGACGGCGCGTGAACAGAGGCATTTTGGACATGTTTCAGACATTAGCGGGGATTTTAGGCGAGACGGAGCTTGAACATTCATTCTGCCAGTTGGTGCACGATCACCTGTCTTTGCTTTTAAAAGAGTTTGAGCGCTACTTCCCAACCACAAAAGACCCACGAACTGGTAAGGAATGGATCCGCGGCCCATTTGCCAACAAATCAGGCGAGTCTAGCATGTCTATGCAAGAAGAAGAACAACTGCTGGAGATTGCAAATGACGGTGGCCTTAAAACTACGTTCGAGACAACAACTCTGCCGGTGTTCTGGATTAAAGTCATGGCGGAATACCCTGAGATTGCCACCACAGCACTTAAATCCCTATTGCCATTTCCGACAACCTATCTGTGTGAAGCGGGGTTTTCTGCAGTGACGGCAACCAAAACAAAACAGCGGAATAAACTGGACATAAGCAACACACTTCGGGTGTCATTGTCTCCTATTATTACCCCCAGATGGAACCGTCTCGTTGCAAAGAAACAAGCTCAGGGTTCTCATTGATTTGGCATTCTAGTGAGTTAAATAAAATAAATCACTTTATATTCATTTTTTGGTGTAGCTGTATTTTATTTTGAAGGCATGTTTAAATACAATTAGATTAAAATTATTAAATCAAAACAAGCGGGCCATGGAAAAATTATCAAACGTTTACCGGTCCGCGGCGATAAAAAGGTTGGGGAGCACTGCTCTACATGACAAACTGTGGCTGTGTTTGGACACATCTGTTGGTCAAACGGTACGTAATAATTCTGGCTTGAATGGACCCTCCTGTTTTCATAACTGGTATGAATTTGCTAAAGCTCTGTGGTACTCACAACCTACATTTTTAGGGAATAGCAAGGTCTTCTGTTCATTGCTAAAACGAAGTTTTACTTTACTTGTTATTTTGTATGGAAATCCATACAGACTGAGGCCAGTGCTCCACACAAACATACACATGCCGAGGTATGAGCTCCTTAAGACCTCTGAATGTGGCCTTCGGTATCTGGCACCAAGACAATAGGTAAACAATACACATGCACCTGGCCATCCACCTTATCTAAAAGAAAAAGAGATTCAGCAGTCCAAGTAACCTTCATCTATTGCTCCATGATCCAGTTCTGATGCTCAAGTCGCCATTGAAGGTGCTTTCGACGGTGGACATGGTCATCATGGGTACTCTGACTGGTCTGTAGTTACACAGCAAATGGTTATGCACAGAGTGTCCTGACACCTTTCGATCATGGCCAGCATTAAGTTTTTCAGCAATTTGAGCTAAAGTAGCTCTTCTGTGTAATAGGACCAAATGAGCTAGCCTTCACTCCCCATGTGCATCAATGAGCTTCCTTGCACCACTTTTGGTATATACCAACCACTGTATATTGGGAACACAAGACTTGCCGTTTTGGAAATGCTCTGACAGTCATCTATACACAATTATTTTGGCCCTGGTCAATGTCACTCAGATCTTATTGCTTGCATAATTTTCCTGCTTCCTCCACATGAACTTCAAGTGCCCCTTTAACTTTGCTTTATTTACCCATTAGGCTTGACATTCCAAAATGCACTATGAAATTATGGTTTAGGTCCGGGTTGGAGACAAAAATGCTTTTGGACTTGGGCGATTTTACAGGCAGAAAAAATATTTAAGAAATTTAGACTTATTTGATCAATAACACTTTCTGGCTTTCGGCCATTGTTGCTCAACATTTATCAGTTACCAATCTCAGATTGTAATTTAGGACAACATTTGGTGTAGCATGGTGTATCTTAACAGTACGTTTTACCCTAACAATTTGGGTATTTAATTTTTAGACTGGCATGTTATCTAGGTTGTTAAAAATTAAATGGATCCTATGCCTCTCTTTTAAATTGCTTATGTAAACTTTTTAATATATGTCCCAGTCCAGCCTTTGCAGTTGGCTTGTATGTAACTTTAAGGTTTCTAGATTTTGTATGTATAATAGATATGTTATATTTGTGTATACTTGAGAATGTTCAAAATGCCTGCTATGGACATAAAAGGATGCTGGCAGATGAATAGAAGTACATCTGATACAAATCAATTTTTCAGTTTTTTTTTTTTTCAATAAAAAAAAAAAAAAAAAAAGCTGCACATGAGTTTTATAGGAAACGTTGAATATGATTTGTTTTATTGCAAAGCAGTCAAGGGTCTTAATTTCTCTCCACAAAGAAAACGAGGAAAAAGCTAAAAAGGTGGGAAGGTAGACCAATACAAGAGCTGCTGAAAACACACTTTTGACTTCTAGATCAAACAAGACCAGCATGGTGTCCATTTTGAATAAAATAAACATAGCTGTTTTATTCACCTCTTGGGGAAATAAATAAAAATCTATAAACTATCAAGTCTTGTTCTTGATACAGTATATAGTATCACTATACAAAAGGAGTATCTATTGGGACACTTTATATTACTGCTTCCTCTATAGATTGTTTTTTATTGCCATAACAGATGAATAAAACAGACAAATTGACTTTACTGAAAATTGACAGCATTTGTACGCAGTTGGATATAGAAATGTTTGCTTCATTACCATAGGAGGACAATCCCAGGACTCTGTATTGACAGGGAGTAATTGCAGTTTTACATCATTTATTCTAATGGCCAGTAGACTCTTGTATATTATTAGAGGTCGTTTTTTTACTTTTATCTTGTCCAATAAATCACTTTTACTTCACCTATTTCCTGCATCCTGGAGTATTTATGGTGTAAGATTGATACAGACGAGATGGACAAAGCAGTATCCAGACCCATTACCAACATCCACTGTATCCTCCATTACAAGCTATTAGTCTGAGCCAGCTTTGTTTAAGTGGCTAAGAATCATGTGAGTTGGACCAGTAGAGTGTATGCATATATTGTGTTTACTATATTACCCTATGGTCTTTCTCCTATTTATATTTTAGAGTCCACATCTATATACCTTTGGTATTTATATAATTTTATTGTGTGCTCTCCCAGTTTTTACTTCTATATTGATTCTAATCTGTATATGGCTGTGGTGTGTTGGGTAACACTGAATAACCACTGTAAACTTGGGGTCTTTTTTTTTTTGCTAGTTCTGTACTAGAGGCCAGATGAAAAGGGCTTGTTTCACTATCCTTACCTTATAGGATAATCAACTGTGTATTTGGAGAAATCTATTCTCTATTAGAAATAGAATAGAAATCTATTCTATTTGCAGAATACTCTTGGGGTTTCCAAGACACATTTGTTAAACTTAAAATCTGGAATCCACATTTTACAGTCAATACAGCACTGGAGTTGCTGACACCTTTGATCTCAATATAAAAAAAAAACCTACATGGTGTTTTTGTTTCATAAACCTGATTCTTGTTAGAGCAAATGTTATGCAGTATAGGATGTTAAGATGCAGCTCCTAGAAATAGCACAGTGGTTCGCTAAAAAAAAAAAAAAATATATGCTATAATTGAACTTCTGTTGAAAAGGCTTAGCCACCTCCAAGAATACAGATATGTTACCATCAGTGTTCCATGAATTTCCCTTGAATGCTACATACAGCACATTGATCCAATATTAAACTACCAAGCCCACTTTAGCTATATTGAAGCCATCAGCTGTAAGCACAAGTAGAGAAAAAAGATGATGTATTGAACATACAATTTAAAATAAGAAAAATATTTACATTTGTCTTGATTACCAGGGTATGAGAAGTAGATATTTTAAAATAAGGAGGGGAAAAAAATTCTAAAGTTTCAAATTTAAAATGAAGTTACACACGCATGTGCAAGTCTTTAAGATGATGTATCAATGTCTGTTCTTTTTACCCACATAATTAAATGTTTCAAACTAAATTTCCTCTTTTAACACCTTAACAATTTTCAAAGATGTAGACCAGTAGTTAACTTTTTTTTTTTTATCAGAGGCATTCGCTCAGAGACTCATTCTTTAACAGACTTTAATTGAAAAAAGCAAAAAAAAAAAAAAGCTCAGTGACACTTTAACTGTAACAGAGATAACAAAAATACATTTTGAAAAATAGCTTCAATGGCCACCTTAACCCCTTAAGGACACATGACATGTGTGACATGTCATGATTCCCTTTTATTCCAGAAGTTTGGTCCTTAAGGGGTTAAACACCAAAACTACTAATGGCGTATAGATCAAGCCCCTGCAGTGTCACTGCTCAATACTCTATCCTTTAGAAGTTAAATTAATATTTTAACAGCCTTAGCAAGATCTCCCCTGGCTGTCAATCACACAGTCTTAATTCACCCACAATGAGAAGACAAATCCATTTAGAGACTACCTTTTGCCTAGCCAAGTGTCTACTTTACAGCTTTTATGGGGGGTGGGGAAGACCATCACCTTCTTGTCAAAGCTGTGAAAAAAACAATGCTATCACAAAGATTTGCCCCCTGCCGACAGCCACCTGTGTGAGATAAAATAGGGCTCTCACACAAAGAATGGAAAAAAAATGGTCTGCAGATGTGCAACTCTTTGTATTTTTTCCCCATATAATGTGTAAAAGATTCACTATTTAAAAATGTAATGTTATACCTTTATAAAAGCATGCAATATATGTATTGCTAGAATCCAAATGTGTGTGTTAAATTTATTCAACTGTTATGGGAATAAGTGTAAATAAACTATATTGTGTTCCCAGTGGCCACAATGACTCTCTAAGATAAGCATCTGATTTGTCACTGCCCAGCTTCAACACATTTTTGGTCAGGCAAAAAAAAAAAAAAAAAAAAAAAAAGAGGAGAAAAGCTTATCTTCTGAAAACAAGGTCTTCAGCTTAGAAAATGTAGCATTTTAGGTAGTTGGAATGGGAATATTGAAAAACTTAAATACCTGCATTTAAATGCATTGTTGGATTACATTACAGTGTGCATTTTGTAATCCCTTTAATCAGTCTGTTTTCAGTATTGTCATCACTACTATTGCTACAGTAAACAATTTCCTATTGGCAGTTGTGCAGAGCCTGATAAATAGGTTGTGACTGTTCCTACATCGTGAGTCCCAATCTGGGGGGTTGGGGGAGGGGGAGTATACAAAAAAAAAAACATTTTCTAGACTTTAATTTAAGTCGTTGGTGATATACCTGTCGAACATATCCTTTTTCTGCATTTCCTTGGCCAACTGTGATTTTTCGAAGAAACCTGTCATTTGTGTCCAACACTATAAATTAAGAAAAAAATAATGGTTCAATATGGTAAACTTCCATGAGGTTTATGAAGTTACACAACTAGTGATGTGTTATGAAAAGGTAGACTGCCAGGAGCTTGGGAACATCAGTGTTATTTTGACTTGGGCTTGAGCATACCTTATTTGGCTTTAATAGGTCATAGAAATATTTAAAAATTACAGGTCTATAGTGAATAATGGGATTGAGCCTCAACTAAGAGGTGGCATTTTTCCTTAAATAAATCAAATATTGTTTGCATGTAAACGTCACATAGCATTATTATGGATTTATTTACCTCTTTGCCAAGTTATTGTAGCTGGATCAATATCAAGACGCACAAATTTGCTAATCTCTTCCTCGGTCAGTGTTCGAGGCTCGGTCTTATCTATTCCCAATCTCTAAAAAGAAACAAAAGAATATTCAAATTATATGTATTTAGTCAAAAGGAAAAAAAAGGACCAATCACATACCACCATATTTCTAGGGCAACATGAATTTACGCAAAGTAGATTGCTGGTTACAGTGCTTTGACTGCTTTTTTTTGTAAACAAAGATTGCAAATGGACTCTTGTCACAGTTCTTTTGTAAACCGTCAAACCATTTTCAATCCAGAGTCCTTTACAACACCTGCAGTCCAACCATCTCTTGGACATGACTAAAGCAGACGTTCCCCTTCCATGTTAGATACATAAAAGTTTAACCTATTTACATAGAAGTTATTTACCGATCAAGTTGCTGACACCCTCAGCCATGAATTTCATCCAAAGATAGAGAGACACAACTGATGTTACTAAAGACGATATAGGGACTTTAGGGATTAGAAGAGAGGTTGTAGTGGAGAAGCCAGGGAATCAAGTTAAATGTAAAAAAAAAAACTGTTCAGTAAATAACCATTCTAGACATTATGTCCTCAGCACAACATTTTAAAAATTCTCTAAACTAAACAGGGAGTCCTGCTATTGGCTTTAAAGGGGCAGTTTCCTTATATAAAAGGTTTAGATAAGTGTTAAAAAAAAAAGGTTTCTATTCTTTTTAACTTCTAATTTACAATACACACACACATTCACTAGTTGCAGGAAATGTGATTGCACCAGAGAAAATGCTAAACATAGCACACTGCAATGAGTTATGGGAAAAAAAAAAAAAAAAAAAAAAGATATATATATCATGCTCTTGTGAGCTTGCAGGATGTTCATAACAGGGTAAAGCAGACCCTGCCATGTTGAATATACAAAAAAAAAAAAAAAAAAAAAAAATTAATTATTAAAAGCAGTTAGAAACAGGATTTTAATTAAGAATCATTGTTTGTTATTCAAAACAGAATTTTAAAGGGACACTATAGTCACCGAGACCACTTCAGCCCATTGAAGTGGTCTGTGTGCAGTGTCCCAGTCCCACTTAGTCCTACAATGTAAAACATTGCAGTTTTTGAGAAACTGCAATAATTACATTGCAGGACTAAGACTGCCTCTAATGGCTGTCAGACAGCCACGAGAGATGCTTTCTGGTTGCTAGTAGACTTTGGATCGCCTAAAATGATGCTGGACGTGCTCACGCTCTGCATCCAGTGTTGGTAAAATCCCCATTGGAAACCATTGAAGCAATGCTTTGCTATGGGGAGGGCCCAATACATTTGTGGCACATGCCACACATGTGCCCCTTTGTCATATGACACCAGAAGAGGCGGAGCGCTTACAGCACTGTGGGACATCTGCGTTGGAATCGGGTAAGTAACCAACGTTTTTTTTTTGCCCGTTTAGCATGTGGGTGGGAAGGGGAAACCAGAGAGCTCTATAGTGTTAGGATTACAGATTTTTGTATTCCTAAAACTATAGAATCCCTTTAAGCACAATACTGTCGGACACTTTCCATTTTCAATAGATTAATACCTATAAAGCAAAAATCAGTTTAAATGTGATTTTTCAACCTTATTACTTTTCTATTTCCAGTAAAAACTGTTCATGGGCTGTAGTGGAGCCTCAATCCCCCCACCCCACCCCCCCAAAAAAGTATAACAATGGATACAATAATAAATATCACTGAATATGATAGCATGAGAACTTATAATTAAAACAATTCAAATCAGATGCATATCAAACTATTGTAACTCTTCTAGAATTTCTCTAACAGCATCATTTGACCTCATAAATTTGAATTATTTAAAAAGAAAAAAAAAGGAATGAGTATCCAGCGTTTGTAGAGAATTAAAAACATTCTGCAAAAATATTTTACTTTCCTAATCCCCAGGTAAAAGGAATGGAGAAAGTCAGCATCTAGCACACCCGAGTCAAGATTTATAAAGCAAAGCCAAACTATACATAACGCTTAATAACACAATGCCATCTAGTGGTTGGCAAAATATAGCTTACCAGTATAGATTATGCACAGCCAAGGAAAGGATAAACTTAAACTGTATTCAATAAAATCCTGTCCAAGCATAGTGAAGCTTGGGAATTAAATGGTTGTGAGAAAATAAAAATCAACAGAAAAACACCAATACCAATACCACAAAAATGAAGCATCACATAGCTCAAATATATGTATATAGAATAACTACACACAAAAAAAACCCACTGCTATAGCCTCCACTGGGTAATAAAAGTAATTATATTATTTTGAAAATTGCTTGGATTTATTTACTAGATGAGCTTTGACAGTTACAATTGCAACGGTATACAGTTCAGGTTTAGATTTTCCATATGTTTTAGTTTAGTTAACCTAGTGTGATCTAGGACTACTTTAAACTGCTGGAAAAAAAAATTGTAAACAAATAAATAAAAAATGGTAACGTAACGTCACCTACTAAGAAAATACATACATCGGTTTTGTTTTATTTTAACTCAGATGTTCTCCTTTATATGGTCATTCTGACAGTTACATTTATTAAGGTGGTCTGTTGCTTAGTGTGTTTTTCTAAATACAAGCTCGATGATCCTAAAGAGTACCATTTTTCCCAGAAAAGAAGACATACCCACAAAATAAGCCCAACTTATTTTCAGGGGATGCTTGTAATATAAGCCCTATGCAGAAAATAAGCCCAAATTGAGATTGTCACTAGTTCGCTGAATTATGTTTGGGGGAATTTTCCCCAAACAAAAGATTCGCAAGATTCCATGTGCTAGTAAGCTAATCTATGGCCAGGGGATTCCTTTATACCGGTTTTCTTGAACATGCCTGCTACCATTTCCTACCGAAAATAATGACATCCCACGAAATTAAGCACCAGGTGCGTTTTTTTTGGACCAAAAATTAATTTAAGTCTCGCTCTTATTTTGGGGGGGGGGGGGGGGGAAATGGTAGCTTGGTACTTTTTTGTAATCAGTAAGGACAGCTATACTTTATAATTTATTGATATCTATAGAATAACATTAAGATTAGTTCTTACAATCTCTGCATTATTCTTCATGATGTACAGGGACACTATGCAGTTCAGAATACGAACCTCAAGCTAGCACTGACATAAATAAACAAAGCTGTCTGAGATGAGTGGCATATCACTGTAGGTAGAGGGACAGAATTAACGATGGGTCTGCTGCCCAGGAGTGTATTCCCACCAATCATAGGCAGATGAGGACATAATATAAGATTAAAGGAACCCTGAAACCTTAACCATTGCCATAACCCTTAAAATCCTTTTTATTTTTTTTTTTAAAGTAATTATGAAAGAAGCAGAAAAATGTGTACTGTCTTGATTTATTACATGCGTCCAGAAGCATTAAGACACACACACACACACACAGCGCAAAAGAGAAAGTAAAAAAACAAACAAAAACAAAAACATACCCTTAAACGAGCAATCTGTATCGGGGAAAAGGCTCTCACTCCATTAATCGATGGAACAAGTCGGTTATATAAGGCCTAAATATAAAAAAAAAACAAAAAAAACACACATTGACAAGGGTTGCAATAGAACAAAAAGCATTTCTTAAATCACATAACTTTGTTTAGTAAACGTTTCAGCATGAAGACCATGCAGAGGCCTATTAACACACCTGCAGGATATGGTCAGAGGTTGTTCATTTTAATCCCGGCAATCCTAATAAAAAGGCATTTTGCTTGCTTTGCTAGGTAAATGAGTATTTGTGCTTCTCTGGACTATTTTTTTTTTTACTTTTTTTAAAGAGTTTTTCTGGTAGTTTGTTTCATTTATAAATGCCCATTAACCACATAATTACTTAAAGGGACACTTTAGACACTCAGGGGAAGTGGGGGGAGGGGGAGGAGTTTCCAGCCAGACGCCACTAGTCACTGATAGAATGTCAGTAAAGCATCCTTATAAATACCTATAAGCAAGGTCACCACTACTGTAGGTCTTTTTGCTTTTATACTAAAAAGTCAGGCTCTGTTTGCAAAATATACTGACCAAAGTTTTTATTTTCCCAAATATTGTTTTTAGAATAGCTGAATAAACAATTGTGTAAATTTACATAAAAAATAATTTTTACCTTTGTCTGAAAAATTATGTTATTATATAGGCTAGCTATGCATTACTTGCTTCAAATACATGTTATGCTAATATTTTTTCAATTAAAAAGGGCTCGGTAGTGAAGAGGTTAAGAAGGATTCAGATAAACAGGGCTACATTCTATTGGACAAAATAAATATATACACAGCTTTTTAACATAAAAAGTGAAAGCTGGGGGGGCGGGGCCTGAGCTTCATGGCGGCTGGATGTGCCTCGTGTGAGCTCCGTGCTCAATACACTTACCGAGCCAGCAAAACGTGTCCCAGCCAGCCAAAAATCCTACACAAACCGGAATTTTCAGCAGACAGACCCCAGAAGCCAGCTGAGGTGCCCCGAGCTTGCAGCCCGTGGATACACGTAGTGACCATCGGGAGTGAGGCCTAGTAGTATCGCCGGACTGGTGAGGCGGCCGATCTCCCGATCCGTGCGACCTAGTGCCCTCCCAAGTGAGTTACACAGCCCTGTTCCCACCTCCCCCCCCCTCTGGACCGGTGGGGGAGATCCTGGTCCACCCCAGCTTGTACCTGGCACCACAGGAAAGACATCTCACAGCCTTCACTAGCCGAGACACTGCCCTAGCAGCCACACGCAAGATGGCGGCCCGACTTACCCTGCAAGACACCCATTCCCAGCATCCTGAGCCTGAACCACTGAGCCCAGCACAGATCACACACAGGAGGCTGGATGAAATTTTTAGCCACTTCTGGGCCAAGCTGGAGGCACGCCAATCAGCGGCTGAGAGCATCATGAGAGCACAACGTCCCAGACTCACCCCGCAGAAGCGGTGGAGCATGCCTGACACGAACCGACCGACCGCCAAGCGCCTCTCGGACTCTCCGGAGGCCGCAATCAATGGCCGTCCCATACGTCTTCCTGGGCCGAAGACCACCCGGAGCAAAGCTCCGAGACACCGTTCACAACGCCAAAGGCTTGGCCGCTGCAGGCGGCGGCAGAACACCCAAGCTCCTGTCGGCGCCCAAAGAAGGGAAGACCCGGCCTCATCGAGATACCGAGTCAGTGGAACGCAGGTGCAGGCCTTCACAACGACCTGGGGCTGGCTGATGGCCATCACACACAGGCATCCCGCTGCCACCCTGTGGACTCACCTGGATGAGGGAGTCACCTTACCTAGCAAGGGCATCGGCTGATTATGGACTCCCGGCCCCAAGGGCAATATACGGTTAGACCAGCAGAGATCAAACCGTCCACCCGTGCATGCCACCTACTGTATGGACTTAACTGTACTAGCATAGTTAAATTAACCTCACTGAACCTTACCCTTTTGTGTTTGCTGTTTATACCCTGATGGTGTTTCACAAGTCTTTATATTGCTATGACACTATAGTCTCACAAGTCTTCACATGCTAGCCATATTGATTCCAGTATGTACCTCTTAGACCAAAATGAAGCTTATAACATCTCTTCTATGTACCAATAGGGCTACTAACACCAGACTTTTTAGCACTTAGCTTGTTCCATCTTTTACAAGAAGCTTGAGACAAAACAGCTTAGGTAACCCTTCTCTATCGTTCAGTTTGATTGTTCATGCTTATCCTATTGAGAATCACTAGACGTCGACATATTTTGTGCACATTCTGTAATACAGAACACATACTCCAATCTTGACCAACTAGTGAGACAAGAGACGCATAAACACTATCGCAATAGACATAACCTGAGCTAAACACCATATAAATGAAAAAGTAATAACACTTCTGATCTACCAGCGAATACGACTACCAGCTAATGTAATACTCATTCATTACTGACCGTTTAACTTGTTATCATAAATGTACTTCACTCTATTAATATAAAATGAGACCGACATTCATATGAGATGCTTTCTAATGTTATCTTGCTCCCACTCTGTACAAAAATGCAATCTCCCCTCTTTATTCTGTACCCGGTACTCTTCATGTCTCAATAAAAGAAAGATTGACAAAAAAAAAAAAAAGTGAAAGCTGACCGTTCATTTTAAATCCTCAAAATGGTATAAGCAAGGCCAAAGTTTACTAAGAGACAAACCTATCAGATAAAGGTTAGAAATTAAATAGAGTTGCAGTTGTCTAATTCCACCTCTCGGTTTACTTAAAGGGTTTTTGAAGTGGCTGTGGTGGCAAGAGTCTGAATATGCAGTGTTTCAGCTTAACCCCTTAAGGACCAAATTTCTGGAATAAAAGGGAATCATGACATGTCACGTGTCCTTAAGGGGTTAAAATACTGCACATCCATTGCAATCAGCACTTCTGTGCCGATGGCAAGTGGCACACCCAGCACAAGTGACATTGGCAGCCCAGAACTCTGCTCCAGGATGTCAATTTGGTGCATAAAACAGGTCAGTTTGAGACGTATTGTGTTTTCCCTCTCTACAGACCTCTCATCTCCCTATCTCTGAATGTAGGGTTTGTTTTTTTTGGGGTTTTTTTTTTTAACCTCTTCCTCCTTACTCTCTGTCCCCTTGCTGTCCAAAGCGCATGCAAATAAATAGTTCATTCAGTTTTTATACATCCAAAATATAGAAATATAGTAATTTGTAATGAAAAACTAAAAATCGGACAACAGCCATAGAAATCCAGGCCTGATATTCACCTTGTCAGACTGAGAGCCTTCATGCAGAATGCGGGCATCTATGGCAGCAGCCAGCAAGTTATTGGCAGCCGTGATGGCATGGATGTCGCCAGTCAAATGAAGGTTAAACTGGAGGAGAAGAAAAAAAATAAAAACATTGAACAATCCACGTGATGCTATCTATTGATTGAATAACACTGATAAGAAAGTAATTGTCTAGCAATAAGCAAACAAGTAGAATATGTGATTTATGTAAGCTTTGTATAGGGTATATACATATTACAATATGACCTACTGTATCCAATTTGATATAGGTACAGATACAGTGTCAGCCAGAGTCTGTGACTCCATGTGACTCTGGATGCCCCAATCATCTGCACTTCTACACTGGAGCGTCTGCAACTGCTCTTTAAATTATTATTTTTTTTTTATAGTTTTTCTGTTGTAATTTTTGCTTAGAATACTAGGTTACATTTTTATCATGCATTTGTTTCTTGACTAGTCACTGTAAACAAAAAAACACTAATGAGGATGTTTTTAAGAAGTACCGTATTTATCGGCGTATAACACGCACTTTTTCTCCCTGAAAATAGGGAGAAAATCATGGGTGCGTGTTATACGCCGATATCCTACATTTACTTACCTGTCTTGAAGCGTGGGCCGGCTTCACAGCGCGCACCGCGGAACTGGAACTTAAATTTCAGGTTCCGGTTTCCAGGGGGACTGAAAGGAAGTGTGCACACTATTGTGTGCACACTTCCTTTCAGTCCCGCCGGTACTGGAACTTAAATTTCAGGTTCCGGTTTCCGGCGGGACTGAAAGGAAGTGTGCACACTATTGTGTGCACACTTCCTTTCAGTCCCGCCGGAAACCGGAACCTGAAATTTAAGTTCCAGTACCGCGGTGCGCGCTGTGAAGCCGGCCCACGCTTCAAGACAGGTAAGTAAATATGGGACAGAGGGAAAGTGCACTAGGGGACACTATGGGAGGGGGGGGGGGGGACACACTATGGGGGGTGGAGAATACTATGGGGGGGGAGAATACTATGGGAGGGGGGAGAGAATATTATGGGGGGGAATACTATGGGAGGGGGAAGAGAATACTATGGGAGGGGGGAGAGAATACTATGGGAGGGGGGGAGATTACTATGGAAAGGGGGGGGAACACTATGGGATGAGGGGGGGGGAATACTATGGGAGAGGTGGAAATTTCCTGGAATTTCCTTCTGGAAATGAGGTGCGTGTTATACGCCGGGGCGTGTTATACGCCGATAAATACGGTACTTTGTTGGCTTCTTGTAATAGTGCATGCTTCACTGAACAGAATGTCAAAACAAAATACAGATGTTAAGATGTATTACTCTAAATGGGTGTCCAGGGAGGCAGAAGTGCCAAACTGTTTAACCCCTGAAGGTACAAATCGTTTACGTAGAACATGTAAACGTTTATCAACACAAGAAAAGTAAAAAAAATTTTTAAAAATCAAAAATTACTGCACACAACTGGTTAGTGTCAGTTTAAAGGAAATTAAAATCTCATGTAGGACCAGAGTAATCAAAGAATAGTGGATTCCAAACAGAACCAGAAAATACACAATTAATTTGTTAACCACTTAAGGACCAAACTTCTGGAATAAAAGGGAATCATGACATGTCACACACGTCATGTGTCCTGAAGGGGTTAATGATCAATGACCTTACAAAGTACACTGATAGTCCCTAACAGTGTTTGCAGAAAACATGGGGTTTGGCAAGGTCATTTAGAACAAAATGTTGGGATTTGGATAAAATAGAAACAGGCTATACAATTTAAATAAATGCAAAAGTTCTACATTTCAGATAACAAAATAAACTTGAAAATATACTGTAATTTAGATATATATTGTTTAAAACAATATAGGTTTGATTAAACAAATGTAAACATGTAAAACCATGCAATTCCAGGCGGCAACTACAAAAAAAAACAAAAAAACGCATTTTCTTGTGAAAGAAGTGTTGACGAATCATGTAATGAATACATGTGCCTTTCTAAAACTCAATACCCCAACGCAAGTCTAATAATTTCTGATCAATACTGTAGCTATGTCACTGGATTAGCCACATCAAGCAATCACGGCAATAATGTTAAATGTCTTAGTATTTCTCAGTTAGCCAATCAAGTGAATACTGTTTGGTTTCCCCAAAACCGTGTTTTCAATCTTTGCAGCGAAGATCCTCATACAATGAAAGTAAACAACAGAGGAGAATCAATGACACTACATAGAGATTTGAATTCATCTACATTTTTTTCCTGGCTTTCTGCTTTTAAATTGTATTTAGCAAGATGAAATGAAGAATGCATGACAGCAATGATCAAATGGATTATTTTAAAACAGCAGAGTTTAATTTGTACCTCTTCCATTGGGATGACTTGGGCATATCCTCCTCCTGCTGCCCCACCTGCAAACAGAAAACAAATTAGTTTTATATATATATATATATATATATATTAAAAGAATATATTTATATATTTATAATTTACAAAAAAAAATTTAAAGGTAAAGATAAAACCACAAGGTGATTGATATTCATTAACAAGAAAAGACCGTGAGCATAAAAGTTTTACACAGGCTATTTATTATAGCAAAACAAATGTCTTGCAAACAGCAGCTTTACATTAAATGGTATTTAAGAGCCCACTTCAGGAAGAGAAAATAGCCACAAGAGTAAGACAGGACTCACTCACAATTCCCAAAAAGGAGTAAAACATGATAAGCATCTCTTGTGTTTCTGCTCTTGCAGGTCCCAGAGCCACTCAATCACCTTTCACAAGACAGGACTTCAAACAATATAAGTAATGTGGGATCATGGTCCTTCACGGATCATGGATTTTATTCAAGACATGGAGACTCCTATTATACTGCAAAATTCCTTTATTTCTCTCCGCAGCAAAAAAAAAAAAGGAAATCAATAAAAATAAGCATAAAGAGAGCCTCAGAGCCTGGCTGTCATAGTGGAGAGACGCATCGTGAGCGAGCTTCTCCACTATCCTGCTGAAAATCGTTCTTAGCCACGTTCTTGCACACCAGGCGGGAGGGGCGGCCCATCTTCAGGCCAGGACTTGCCCAGAAGCCACAACTCTCAAGCAAAGGCCCCGTAAACCCCTTTCCCTCTTTGGACTGGTGGGGGTGATCTCACCCCACACGGGGGAGGCCACCAGAACACAACTAGTCGGTGGGGCGAAGGTAGATAACCTGGTGACCTGCACCCCTACCCCTACTCACTTAAAATGGCAGGGACCGTATGTCTCATTAGAATCAGCGCTGCAAATCTCGATATTAAAGCCTGATGACATGAAATATTTGCTACCTTTTGGGGGCGGTTGAGGCACGAACAAGTCTACGGCCTACGACAGGGCTCCTGTGCCTGAGGACTGCGCTGCTGGATCTTCAATCTGTAAAGCCCCAGAGTGGCATTGGTTGATTAGACAACTGGTACTTGCCTCCCTCCGATGTTTCCACACTACCTGATTTTAGTTTCTCTTCATCCTTAATTTTCACAGCCACTTAACATAGAACATTGTTTATGTTTATAGTTGATCCTGATCTTACACTGTTCTTGTTAGCCATATCATGTTTGTGAGGCTGGAAACTTGATGGTTATCAGGGGGCCTCTTGGGTGTCCCAAAATACATACTCTTCATGTCTCTGTAATTCTGCTAGTCTACCAGCATTATTGGAGTTTTCTATTTAGACACATAGTTTAACCTGAATATTATTCTACTGTTATTTCTTAAAAGTGTGAAGTACCTCTGTATGCCATACTAGCATCTACTACTATTTGTCAATAATATGCTGGTGTTGGCTGTTGTGGCATTATCATTTGAACAACAAAAATAAAGAATATAAAAAAAAAATATCTAAGCATTAAATATTATAACAACCATATTTACAGTCAGCCAATCAGCAGTGTCCTTAACCTGTAAAAGGCGCCACCTAAGTAATAAATTCCGCTTTCTTTGCACCTCCCTCACTTAAGTAGTACCGTCGTCCCATGGTTCCAAACTGTGGGATCTCAGTTATTGTGATAATTGTTGCTGGTGTCTTTGGGTACTGGGTTTTTCTTTGTTTTACTTTAGTTTTATTAGATTTTTTTTCCTGGTGTTATTTCTTTACTGCTGAGGCAAATAAAGAGAGAGCGTGTAGAATATTGCATATTCTATGTTTCTATTGATTATGTATGGATGTCTGGATTGACATAAGTAACAGATGGTATCATTAAGTCACAAGGCTCTCTCATGGGAGTGAGCGCAGGACTTATCTTTTTGTATTTGTATTCACTTTTTGTATCACACAGCTAGGTTACAATGCTGCCGCCCATCCCATGTGTTCCCTATTAAGGGTTAATAAGTATATAGGGGTGTATATGGTTAAAAAAAAAAAAACCTCTCTGTCTCATTAGAGATATCTTTGCCAGAGGCTCGAGGAAGCAAGGTGAAGGGTCAGTGTAGGACCCGCTTAGCAGGGTCTGCCTTGACATTGGCAGGCGGGCATTCCCTTCAATGGCCATTGGAGTAACTAAATGACCTCCATTTGTTTAGATCTACATAGGGATTTAGGAGAGAGCGCAGGTAACTTTTTTTTGTTTTTACTGCATGTATTGGGGCTAATGTGTACTATGGTCGTTGCTGCTGCCCAGGAGCAATGGGAGTGAGCGCAGGACTTGTTTTTTTTGTATTTGTACAAGGCTTTCTTTGTCTAAGAACTCTGGAATGTGGATTGGGGGTCTTGTCCTTATATGGCTAGGGTTATACTCTGACGTCAGTATGGGCACATCTATATAGTAACTGAACAAAGGGACACTAGGGCTCTCTCTCTCTGCTCTTTTTCCTGTAAAGCGATGTAACTCTCCCTTCAGAAGTCCAGCAATTGCCATCTGCTGTTGAACATCCATGATCATGTAACATCATTTGTCGTTTTCAATGCATCAGTAACTAGGAATAAACCATAAGTCAGATTGCGTATTATTACTTTACATTAATATAGACTTATATTAATGTCGCGAGCCTTTAACCCAAGAAATATAAATAAAGGAATAATTCCAGCCAACTGGAAATAGACACAGAAAAAGCAGAAATTGATTACAGAGTGCTGCATAATACTCGCCTCCGTGTCAGTAATAAAATCATGACTTTACATCATGTTAACAGTAAAATCTGGGAAATAATTAGGATATGAAAATACCCTTCCAATTCATGTGGTGTACAGAAGGTTTTCTGGCAGGTATTCAGCAGTGATACATAGGAACTACATTGGAAACCTTTTTCTAAAAAGAAAATCTAAAGAAGGTCTAGAATTAAAAAAACAAATCTATACAGTGGGGGAAAAAAGTACTTGATCCCCTGCTGATTTTGAACGTTTGCCAACTGACAAAGAAATTATCAGTCTATAATTTTAATGGTAGGTGTATTTTAACAGTGAGAGAGAATAACAAAACAAAAAAAAAAAATCCAGGGGTGTGGTCTGCAGCCGGAGCAAGATGGACGTGTCCAAGTGAAGCCAAAAGCAAACTACAGCGAAAAAACACTGACCTGAACGAGGCAACACACGGGGGAGTCGATATGGACAAGCGGCCCCCGAAAAAGCAGCCCAAGAAACCAGCAGAACAGGGAGCCATGGTGTCTGATATGTTCGCGGCCTCCCGCGCCATGCGATCTAGCAGCCAAGATGGCGGACGGGAGAGCCCGATGGCACCATGCTCGCCTCCTAGCCCAGGCGTGGCGGCGGCCTTGGATGTCTCGGAGGCCAACACTGCACAGATCCTGGCTAAATTAGCGGAGGTCCGAAACTATTTAGCTGCCGAAATCACCAGGAACACCCACGGATTGCTGCTTTGGAGTCGCTATCCTCATTCATCATAGATGCCCACTCAGGGTCAGCAAGGTTAGTGCGGATCCAGGTGGGCGCTACGTTTTGTTGTCGGGTCCTTGCATTCTCATGGTGTACATATGCTCAATCTCTACGCTCCTAACGATCCATCCAGAGAATTCTGGACGGAGCTGACTCACATAGTAAACACGCTACTACATGGTATAGTTGTTGTGGGGGGGGGGGGGAGAATTTTAATGCAGCACCATCCCCGGAAATAGATAGGGGGCCATGTAGGGGACTCCCACGGTCGCACAGAAGGGGTGGGCAAGATAAATTATTACACGCATTCATGCAACAATCTGGTCTGACATATGGAGGGCTCAGCATCCAGACGATAACGACTACGCGTTTTATTCGCCACCGCACGATACATATTCAAGAATAGACCTTTTTCTGATAAACTCCCTAACTGTTCCCAAGGTTTCAGAATCCAGGGTGGGATCCATAACCTGGTCGGATCACGCGGATATCTCCCTTACTTTGGACAAGCTGAGCGTGGAGTCTCTTGGACCTGGAGGCTAAATAGATCCTTACTTCAAGACCCAAAAATCGTTGAGATTATTCTTACGGAACTTAAGGAATATTTTGTCAGGGAAGCGGAGTCGGGGGTCTCGAAAGCCACGGTATGGGCAGCTCATAAGACTGTCATTAGGGGTATACTGATTAGAGAAGCGACACTGAAGAAACTACGCAAGTCTCAACTATTATCATCATTATTAGAAGCTTTAAGAACGGCGGAAGAACGGCATAAGTCAGACCCTACATCTACTAATTTAACGTCGGTGCAGAACGTACGGAATTCGATTAGGGAAACCCTCTTGGATGACACCGCGAGAGCTATAATATGGTCAAAACGAACCTTCTATGAAAAGGCGAACAAGATGGATACCTTGTTAGCAAGATCCCTTAGACCGCAGCAACGGGGCACACACATCACGAGGATCAAGAACGCAGCTGGAGACTATCAGACAAACCCCACAGAGATCGCCATGGTGTTTACGGAATATTATACCAAGCCCTATAACCACTCGACAGATGGAACCACGGACCCAAGACAGGAATTGGATGGGATACAGGCATTCCTCTCGGTTACATCTCCCCAAGTTAGATGTGGTGGCCTCGGCAGCCCTGGGAAATCCTATCACGGCCGATTAAATAGATGCGGCGATCTCCGCCTTGAAAAGCAATAAGGCACCTGGACCCAATGGCTTCGATGGAAGCGATTATAAAGCCTTCCGAGAGGAACTCCTGCCTCACATGGAACCCTGGTTCAACGACTTGGTGGACGGGGGGACGCCAGATAGAGATATGTCTTTAGCGAATATCGTTCTACTACCTAAGCCAGGTAAAGACGACTCGGCCCCGGAGAATTTTCGCCCTATTTCTCTAATTAATCACGACTCCAAAATTTTAGCTAAAGTACTAGCAGGCAGATTGAATCCGATCCTTACAGGTCTGATACACCCGGATCAGGTGGGCTTTGTACCGGGCAGACAACGTTTTGAAAACACGAGGCGCAATATAGACCTTATAGGGAGACCGGCTACGAAGGGCACCCCGACACTGATGCTGTCACTCGATGCCGAAAAGGCATTTGACAGAGTCAAATGGCCTTATTTATTTGAAGTACTGCACCACTTCGGCATGCCGGCCAGGTTCGTAACGACTGTTCAGGCTATGTACTCAAATGTCAGGGCGCAGATTTATATTTCAGGAGTGCGAATCATACCGTTCCATTTGAGTAATGGTACGAGACAAGGTTGCCCTCTTTCACCGCTACTGTTTGTCCTTTCGCTGGAACCCCTCATGCAAGCTATACGGGATGCCACAGATGTCAAAGGTGTTACTGTGGGGGACACGCAATATGTTGTCTTGGGATTCGCTGACAACGTATTGCTGACATTAACAGACCCGAGGGCCTCTATGGCAGCTCTGACCGGGATTCTGACGGAATACGGCGAGGTAGCTGGCTATAAAGTTAATTTATACAAATCAAGCGCGATCCCCATAGGTATGATGGAAGATGATGCATCGAATATAGGGAGGACTTATCACATACGATTGGAGAAGGACCAGATCAAATACTTAGGCATTTGGTTGACGGCGGACCCCTCTCAACTATATCAGCAAAATGATGTCCCGCTTATTAGACATTTAATAAACAACATGGAGAAATGGGTTGACAAACCGATCTCGTGGATCGGAAGAATCCATTCAGTGAAAATGAATGTGCTGCCTAGGATACTTCTCTTGTTCCAAGCTCTTCCGGTCCACTTGACTAAATCTAACTTGGGTCCGTTTCAACAGGCTATAGACAAGTTTATCTGGCAGAATAGAAGGCATAGGATCTCCCATAATGTCCTCTATAGAGCTAAGGATAGAGGAGGCCTTGGCCTTCCAAACCTTTACCATTATTATGTGGCGGCTCAATTGGCCCAAATCGCACTATGGCACTCACCCCCAGAAGAGAGGAGGTGGGTGGATCTGGAATCCTCCATGATGCGCCCAGACATGCCCCAGTTCCTTATGTGGACTCCTAAGGAACAAAGACCAATTGCTCAAGTGGTATGCCCAGCCATACGCAACTCCCTTAAAGTTTGGGACGCCGCCGCCATTAAATATGGACTGACCTCTGTCCCGTCGCCCATGACCCCATTCTTAAGAAACAAGGCATTTATGCCGGGCATGTGTCCCCGAGATTTCAAAGGTATCGAGAACACGGGGATGCAGAGACTGTGCAAAATGTTTGAAAATGGCTCCTTTATCACGTTCGATGCGCTAAAAAGCAGAGCTCCACTACGTCCCTTTGATTACTTCCGGTATCTCCAGCTTAGAGATTTTGCCCGAGACCCCCGGATCAAAACGGCCGCGCTGACACAATTGACTTTTTTGAAAGGATGTGTAAGAGGGAACAATTCCCAACAGGCCTAATTTCCTGTTTGTATTCTCACCTGAGCGCACACACACACTAGAATGGGGAGATATCACATATACAAATCAGTGGGAAGCTGATCTCAATGAGGTTTTGGAAGGTATAGAATGGCAAGATATATGGGAGGCTGCTGCTAAATCTTCAGTGTGCGTCTCCTTGCAGGAACAATCCTATAAGACATTATTTAGGTGGTACACCACCCCAGTGAAGCTGCACCAAATGAGTAAAAACCAGACGGACCTGTGCTGGAGAGGCTGTGGACTTAACATATATACACATGTGGTGGGAATGTCTGGATGCAAAAACCTATTGGAAACGGATTGCTGCTTTGCAGCAAGAAGTTTTTGATAGAGAAGTGAAACTAGACCCATGGGTGTATCTGTTGTCCAGATCCATGGATGGATGGCCAAAAACTGAACAAACCCTTGTCCAAAAAATAAACATGGCGGCTAGAAGAGCCCTAGGGCAGGTGTGGCTGCAGAGGGAGACTCCTACAATAGCGATGGTAAAACAGAAAATAAAAGATACTTTCCTGATGGATAAGCCAACGGCACAGGTCAGGGGGACAATGAAGAAATTCGATAAAATCTGGAGCCCCTGGACAAATAGCGGTCAGGATCGGGACAGGGATCCAACACGCAGAGTACAAACAGTAGCCAGATACGTATACCGGACCTTAGAATGGCCGGACTAACGTAAGTAGTACAGTATAGAATGGTCAAAGACAAGCCGAGGTCGAGGGTAACAGAAGACAGGTAAGCGAGAGACAAGCCGAATCAAGGGTAACAGAGATAAGCAGAGTAAGGTAAACAAGCCGGGTCAAAACCAAAAGGGATAATAGAATACACAAGCACTGAGTGACTAGAACAAGCTAGAACCACGACAGGGCAATGAGCTAATGAAAGAAGCTCTGTTAAATACCCTGTTCAGAGCAGTAACCACGCCTCCGAGGCGTCCTGATTGGTCCTGCAGCAATTGACTGACAGGTCGTTCCGAGGGAGTGTCCTGATGACTACTTCCTGCCTAGATGCTGTAAAAGGCAGTCACTCCCTCGCGGCCGGCCTAGCATGACCGGATAGACCGCGGGGAAGGGAGCCATCAGACCGTCTGGATGGAGGAACAGCTAAGTTTCTACCTCTTTCGGAGGTAGAGACCACAGGTACCCTGACAATAGCACTGCAAGCGACGGAGATAGGAAGGGTGAGTTAGGGCTTCCAAACTCACCTCTGGGGTTATTTGAGAAAGGTGGTGCATTATATTGACTTGACCTGGCCACAGGGAGAGATAATACAGACTCCTGTGGGGGAAAGCGGCGACAGGATAGCACACCATTCAAGACACCTTTTTATCGGGCAACACTCCTCGGACTCACCACCCCCCCCCCCCTCCCCTGTTCCCTCCACCCCCTTCTCTAAGACCTCGGACTTTCGAGGCACTTCCTCTATTCTCTCTCTTTCAACTCTTAGCTCCTTATTTTTCTGGCCCGATCGCACATGTTGGAAATACAAGCGGGTAACGATAGTCGTGGGGAAGATGATACGCTCCTGTACTAAGCACTGTCGTTTTATCCCTATTATTCTCCTTGTAACACGTGTGCGGTCATCATTTATCATATGTTATCTGTTTACTGTTTTATATACACCAATAAAACCCAGGCGGGATATCCAAGCTTACATGGAGTTGCGACCTACCTTGAAAATTAGAGACGTAATTACACCTAGCAGTCTCTGGTTACGGGATTTGGGTGACCTTGCCTGTTAACTCATTTTGCTACTGTAACATGTCATGATCACAGTGTACATGCTTGTTTATTCAAAATCCTATGCTGCTGTATGTGTAGTGCTTGTGATGTCTTGTACTGGAATAAATAAAGAATTAAAAAAAAAAAATCCAGAAAAATGCATGTCAAAAGTTATAAATTGATTTGCATGTCAAGAGTGAAAAAAGTATTTCATCCCCTATCAATCAGCAAGATTTCTGGCTCCCAAGTGTCAAAGGGAGTGTTCCTAATCTTGCTACCTGTATAAAAGACACCTATCCACAGAAGCAATATAGCAATCAGATTCCAAACTCTCCATCATGGCCAAGACCAAAGAGCATTCAAAGGATGCCAGGGGCGAGATTGAACGCCTACACAAGGCTAGAATGGGCTATAAGACCAGCGTCAAGCAGCTTGGTGAGAAGGTGACAACAGTTGGTGCGATTATTCGCAAATGGAACAGACACACAAAATAACTGTCAGTCTCCCTCGGTCTGGTGCTCCATGCAAAATCTCACCTCGTCGAGTTTCAATGATCATGAGAACAGTGAGGAATCAGCCCAGAACTACATGGGAGGATCATGTTAATGGTCTCAATGCAGCTGGGACCATAGTCACCAAGAAAACAATTGGTAACACACTGTTAAGGACTGAAATCCTGCAGTGCCCCCAAGGTCCCCCTGCTCAAGAAAGCACATGTACAGGCCCGTCTGAAGTTTTACAATGAACATCTGAACCTCCTTCCCTCAGCCATGGCAAAAATGGGTCATGGATGGGTATTCCACCATGACAATGAACCAAAACTCACAGTCAAGGCAACAAAGGAGTGGCTCAAGAAGAAGCACATTAAGGTCCTGGAGTGGCCTAGCCAGTCTCCAGACCCTAATCCCATAGAAAATCTGTGGAGGGAGCTGAAGGTTCAAATTGTGGATTTCTGGATATTTTTTTCTTATTCTGCCTCTCACTGTTAACCTACCATTGAAATTATAGACTGCTCATTTCTTTGTCAGTGGGCAAACGTTGTAAGTCAGAAGGGGATCAAATACTTTACACACACACACACACAAATTTAAAAAACACAGTTATAAAGAGAATGCACTAAGGAATTGACAGGTTTGGTTTTTTTTTTTTTTTGTTTGTTTTTTATTTTCTACAACTATGTAGAAAAGCCGCAATATTAAACATTCCTGTTTCTTCCTACATAGGGAGGCAGCCATTTCTATATTTAAAATAAGAGAAAACATTAGACAGCCCCCTGAAGTGATATATCAGTAACCATCAATATATGAGTAGCAGAGAGAAAATGGACTGCTGACTAGCCAGTACTAGGAGCCTTCCTTGACAATTTAGGCTTAAGTCAGTCCTTCTATAAAATAGAAGAACTGCAACTCCACATACAATTGAAGTAGAGTTTTTTTTTTCACCATTGCCAAGTGGACCTATATGTTGTCTTGATAAAGATCTTCAGTGGTAAAAAAACGAAAAAAAAAAAAGAAAAAAAAAAAAACACATTGCCAGGTCAATCTGATCAGCCGTGAGATAAGACAGTACAATACTCCACACATAATCAAAGACACATGGTCCACCTAGATATCACGCCTTTTTCAATAATCTTTGCTGTTAGATTGTGTCTAATCACAGTATTCTTCATCACCATCATCAACAACATTTATAAATGAACCAACAATTTCTGCAGAGCTGTACAATTGGTAAAAAAAAAAAGAAAAAAAAAGATACAATACACACAGACCAATCCAAAAGTAAATAAGGCCCTGTCACAGAACCACAATCTAGTCCGATTAGTGAAAGAAACATATTTTAGTTATTTATTTTGTAAAAAGGCGGCTGTAGAAACATGCTATAAAGAAAGTTTGAGCAAGAGTGGGTGGGAGCAGGGCTGGGTTGGTGGGTTGGTGGGTTAGTGGTAGCCAAATTTTTAAGGTGGTTGCAGAGGGAAATTAGGGTGAAGGTATGGATCTGGAGGAAGAAAGAATGCAAAGGAAGTTGAGAATACACAAGATTTTTCTGTATAGAATTAAGGAAGAGCCGCAGGCAGAGGGATAGGATGTACATCTTTTTATGCAACACATTTTTATGACTAAATTCTCCTTTCCCCCGCCCCTTTCTTCTGAACTATTTGAAGCATTAATATAGTTCAAATCACCAAAGTCTCATATTCACAAGCCATACGGTCAGATATTCCTACATCAATTCAATGCAGATTTTATCTGTGTCTGACCAGCCAAACCCAATCTACAAACCAGTCCACTCTACTCAAGATGGCATGAATGGGCCCTTCTACACTGGGTAAACTAATTAAATTACCTTTTACACCAAAGGTGGGTCCTTGTGAGGGTTGTCTCAGACACGCAAAGGAGTTCAGGTCTTTATGAGCCGTTAAAGCTTGCACCAGCCCAATGGTTACAGTGCTTTTCCCTTCTCCAAGTGGTGTGGGGGTTATTCTAAAAACGAACAACAAATATCAGAAAATATAGAACATTAATCTTTGTAAAATCAGATCTTTGCTACACAATGAGTTATCTGAAGAACATGCAAAGTCCACATACAGTGCTTTGTATCGTAGATATAAAATGATGACACCACACACACATGTCTTGCATTTAAAGAACAGTTTGATAAACGGGAAGTTAGAAAAACTGACAATTCCTTTTGGCAAGACTTTCAAGCATAAAAATGTATTCAGATAGGGATTGTCATGAACTCATAACAAACTATCCATCAGAAATTTCTCCAGCTTGGATATCATGGGAATTATCAGTCCTAGATACAAACAGCATGACAGATACAGGTTTATGAAAAGACAAAGAAACCTCTTATTCATTCCACAACTATGACCAAACACAGGAGGTGAAGATAGGGCAGACAGGCATTTTGTCAGATCATATAGCCTTTATGTTTAAATAGTGGAGAATGCAGACAATCATTTTTAGAAACACGGGAGACGTATACTCATCATTTATAATCTTGGTTCAGTGTGTCACAGAAACCATAAAAAAAAAAAAAGTTTGTGAATATTAGCCATGTAAATATCATAATAAAATGCTTTTTAGACGTTTCTGGAAGTACAAGAAGAACTCATGAGTCAAATGCATTATTAATCTGAATATGCAGTCAAGCAGGAACAGCTACATGGCCAAATATTTAATATTAGAACTGGGACAAAAAGGTCTTCCCAGTTGAATATGTATGCTCCATATGATAACAGTGATATGAAAGTCATGTCTCTCGATGCATCTTAACCCAATCTAAGCCTCAAATAGATTGTTGATGAGCTTTTCAAATCATCACACTCTGTTAGGAACAAAAAAAAAAAAAAGAATTTGAATGATTTATCTACAAAAATTGCTGTGCTGCAAACTTTAATGATTACTTCTGTAGATAAGTCATTTAAAAAGCTTATCCAAAAGTATTGAATCACGGCTCTAATGTTTTAACAAAGAAGGAGAAACGTCTGTTCGGCAATAGCTTCCAGTGGTGTTATACGATCTTTGGCAATAGAAGAATAAATTTGGACTACAACCAAAAGTCCTAAAGAAGGTGTGTTGTAAAGATTTTGAACTATGCAATTTTCTATAACCCCCCCCTTTTTTTATATATATATATATATATATATATATATATATATATATATATATATATATATATATATATATATATATATATATATATATATATATATATATATATATATATATATTTATTTATTTTTTGGTATTCTTAGTATTTTTATAGATTTTTTTTTTTCCACTATTTTTTACTTTTGGCATTTTATCTAGTCTTTTTTGTATACCTCCTATCCACCCCTAATTCACCTGTGGGATCCCAATCGAGGTTTCTGTATATTCATATCTTTGGAAAACGATGTATAGATTTTTTTAAGACTGTTATTATCTGTATAGGCACCTTTTTATATATTTTCTAATTTATATGCTTGTAGATACCATTAAACGGATATTCTTGCCATTGTAAGGTTAATATCATATTAAGATTTACGTTAGATGATCTCCCCCTTTTCCCTGGATATGTTTAATGTGATTATCTGGGTATCCAACAAATGTTTACAAGTTTCTGTGCTTGGAAAATTATGTGTACACACAAGTTATATCTAAATTTGTATGCATGATGATCCTTTTATATTGGATATTGAAATTTTTAAATGCGTGTTTGTTTTTATAAAAAAAAACAGATTGTGAATAAATGTTTTATTTGGATTTGAAGTAATTATGGACAATGTGTGCAACTTTGGAGAGCTACAAGCTGATTGGATCATGGCTTTGGGACTCCTAAATAAAAGAGGATCTCCAGTGGGAGGAGATATTGCTCGTTTGAGAAAGTCCCAAGAGGCGGGACGAAACGCGTCACGTGACCTGGTCAGGGGCGTATTAGCCGCGAGGCAAACAAGGCATTTGCCTTGGGCGGCATTTTCCAGGGGGCGGCAAAAAAAAGCCGCCCCCAAGTGCCCAAGGCAAATGTCTTGTTAGCCTCGCGGCTAACAAGACATGCTGGGCTGCTGCTGGGCGGTCGGGCGGCGCTGGCGGGCGGCTTGCGAGGGAGCACTTCCTCGGAGCTGTCTGCTCAGCTCCCTCGCGCGCCGCAGAGTGAGGCGGGGAGACTGAATATGACGTCATATTCCGGCTCCGCCTCCCAGCCTCACTGTGCGCCGCGCGAGGGAGCTGAGCAGACAGCTCAGAGGAAGTGCTCCCTCGCAAGCCACCCGCCAGCGCCGCCCGACCGCCCAGCAGCCACTGGACCACCAGGGAGACAGATGACCGCCCCCCCCCCAGCATTCCCAAAGGTAAGGAGGCTGGGGGGGTTAAAGTAAAAATAAAAAAAGTGTTAATGTGAGTGTGTGTGTCTGTTAGTGAGTGTGAGTGTGAGTGTGAGTGTGTGTGTCTGTTAGTGTGAGTGAGTGTGAGTGTGAGTGTGAGTGTGTCAGTGTGTCTGTTAGTGTGAGTGTGTCAGTGTGTCTGTTAGTGTGAGTGTGTGTGTCTGTTAGTGTGAGTGTGTGTGTCTGTTAGTGTGAGTGTGTGTGTCTGTTAGTGTGAGTGTGTGTGTCTGTTAGTGTGAGTGTGTGTGTGCCTGTTAGTGAGTGTGTGTGTCTGTTAGTGTGTGTGTCTGTCTGTTTGTGAGTGTGTGTGTGTGTGTCTGTTTGTGAGTGTGTGTGTGTGTGTCTGTTTGTGAGTGTGTGTGTGTGTGTCTGTTTGTGAGTGTGTGTGTGTGTGTCTGTTTGTGAGTGTGTGTGTGTGTGTCTGTTTGTGAGTGTGTGTGTGTGTGTCTGTTTGTGAGTGTGTGTGTGTGTCTGTTTGTGAGTGTGTGTGTGTGTCTGTTTGTGAGTGTGTGTGTGTGTCTGTTTGTGAGTGTGTGTGTGTGTCTGTTTGTGAGTGTGTGTGTGTGTGTCTGTTTGTGAGTGTGTGTGTGTGTGTCTGTTTGTGAGTGTGTGTGTGTGTCTGTTTGTGAGTGTGTGTGTGTGTGTCTGTTTGTGAGTGTGTGTGTGTGTCTGTTTGTGAGTGTGTGTGTGTGTCTGTTAGTGTGTGTGTGTGAGTGTCTGTTAGTGAGTGTGTGTGTGTGTGAGTGTCGGTTAGTGAGTGTGTGTGTGTGTGTGTGTGTGTGTGTGTGTCTGTTTGTGAGTGTGTGTGTGTGTGTGTGTCTGTTTGTGAGTGTGTGTGTGTCTGTTTGTGAGTGCGTGTGTGTGTGTGTGTGTCTGTTTGTGAGTGCGTGTGTGTGTGTCTGCCTGTGAGTGTGTGTGTGTGTGTCTGCCTGTGAGTGTGTGTGTGTGTGTCTGCCTGTGAGTGTGTGTGTGTGTGTCTGCCTGTGAGTGTATGTGTGTGTCTGCCTGTGAGTGTATGTGTGTGTCTGCCTGTGAGTGTATGTGTGTGTCTGCCTGTGAGTGTATGTGTGTGTCTGCCTGTGAGTGTATGTGTGTGTCTGCCTGTGAGTGTATGTGTGTGTCTGCCTGTGAGTGTATGTGTGTGTCTGCCTGTGAGTGTGTGTCTGCCTGTGAGTGTGTGTCTGCCTGTGAGTGTGTGTCTGCCTGTGAGTGTGTGTCTGCCTGTGAGTGTATGTGTGTGTCTGCCTGTGAGTGTATGTGTGTGTCTGCCTGTGAGTGTATGTGTGTGTCTGCCTGTGAGTGTATGTGTGTGTCTGCCTGTGAGTGTATGTGTGTGTCTGCCTGTGAGTGTATGTGTGTGTCTGCCTGTGAGTGTATGTGTGTGTCTGCCTGTGAGTGTATGTGTGTCTGCCTGTGAGTGTATGTGTGTGTCTGCCTGTGAGTGTATGTGTGTGTCTGCCTGTGAGTGTATGTGTGTGTCTGCCTGTGAGTGTATGTGTGTGTCTGCCTGTGAGTGTATGTGTGTGTCTGCCTGTGAGTGTATGTGTGTGTCTGTTAGTGAGTGTGTGTGTGTGTCTGTTAGTGAGTGTGTGTGTCTGTTAGTGAGTGTGTGTGTCTGCTTGTTTGTGTCTGCTAGTAAGTGAGTGTGTGTCTGTTAGTGTGTGTGTTAGTGAGTGTGTTTGTCTGTTACTGAGTGTGAGTGTGTCTGTTAGTGTGTGTGTTTCTGTTAGCTAGTGTATGCGTTTCTGTCAGTGAGTGTGTGTGTGTGTGTGTATTTGGGAATGCGGGGCGCGGTAAAGGTTGGGTGGGGGTGGCGCGCCTGAGTTTTGTCCTGCCTAGGGCAGCACAAAACCAGGATACACCACTGGACCTGGTATCAGGATACAAGGAATATAACTGAATACACACACCAGCCAGAAGGTCCGGCCCCAGAAGGAGAGAGATTACACTGAACTGTTATCAAACTCCCCATGGCGTGGTGAGCTGCAGCTGGACTGTGCTTTTTATTATTTGACTATCAGTTGTTTTTATTTTTAATAAATGTTTTTTGCCTGACACTGGAGTCACAGGAGCATTTATCAGATCCCACGTACCCAAGGGGCTGATCCTCCCTGGGCTAGATAGCTTAGAGTGGGGCTCATACCACTCTACATTTGTGAGTTGCATTCTTAAAGAGACAGAATATTTTAGTTTAAATTTTAATAATTGTATTGCACTAGGAGTGCTTTCTCTGTTCCCTCCCCCCTACTTTTGTCTCCTTAAACTACAGCTATCAACAGTACAGTGTAACAGGCTATAAGTATATACACATATACACCTGGGCTTGTAGACACCCTATATGGGATCACACTTGCTTGCACTGTATCATCTGTTTGTAAATACTTCTCAACACTTGAGGGGTTCTGTACATATGTATGTGCACCAGCACTTTTCTGTACCTTATTACCTGGGTATATTGTGGGTGTTATTTATATTTTATCTTAATTTTTTGCACCAACTTATCTACTGCACATTTTTTTTGTGTTGTAAATTGTTTAATTACCGGAATCAAAATTTATCAATTTTTAAAATCAATCAACTAATTAGCTCCATAGCATATTTCCATGAATAATTTCTACAAAATTAATACCTTAGCAGACACTGAAAGTAATTACATCGAAGAGATATTTAAACACATTTTACTACTACAGGTGTATGTCACACACCCTCTTCCACTAGGAGCTAGAAATTTGTAGACTATTTGAATACAAAAATTCCGAAATCTACAGGTCAGGAGTTTCCTGGCATCAAAGGCTTATTTCCACAACACATGAGCTATGCAAGCAGGAAAATCCTACGTGGTATAATTGATGAAACATTCAGAATTCTCTTGCATTGTAAGATTGATGGAAATGTTCTAGATGAATGAGATAGGGGGTCTTCGGCAAGCTGTACTCTCTGGGAATCTTGAGCTAACCATTTCTACATACCGATAGAGGGAGAGGAAGTATAAGCAGGACCACATATGGAAGAAAAATGAATTTCATATGGGCCCACTCAAAAAATTATTTGTTGCTCCCATGAAATGCTCAGTGTAAATATTTGTGTACAAGCATAATAGTGAATGCGATTGGAAAATAAATTAAATGTGAGATGGATTGAACAATCTTTCAATTCTAAAATGCTTCACTGTGCCTTCATTAATGTCACCCATAAGCTGCATGAGTTGAAATTCACATTTAAAAAAAATAAAAATAAAAAAGTATTGCGGTGGGGGTGGGAGAGCCTGCCATGACATGACAAGTACACCTATCCAACTTTGAACACAAACTAAACACTATAAACCGATAAGAAAAAAAAAAAAACCTTGCCCATGAATTATATGCTCTACAAGTAGATACCTTTATTCTATTGGTAATGTTGAACAGTTTATGTGCACTTTAGCAAAAGGTCTGTTGGAGGATATACACCAATTTAATTCATTTGAATGCAAAGAGTGAATTTTACACTTTTTTTTTTAAATCATCAAAAGCAACTGCTAAAAGTCTGAGATGCCACAAGACCCTTTGTATATATTAACACAATGCTGTTGGTAATTGATTATCTTCTGCAGACAATTTAACTTTTTTTTTTTTTTTTATAAAAAAAAATAAAAAAAAATGATAAATACATAAATAATAAAACATCAGTTCTGTTCCAAATAACTGACATGTATGTATGTCATTAAAAATGAACTGCAAAACTATGCCAGCAACCAATATATAATATGTAGGGTTAGTGATAATCAAAATTTGGCAATGCAGCAGCTTTGAGCTGGATTTGGCTGGCTGAGAATCAAATAAATAATGCACACAACACTTGATGCGCTAAAGGTTAAATCATTGCAGATTTTGGGGAAGGCCTTGCTATAACATGTCTGTTAGTCCACCCATTGTACAGCGGAATCTGATGGCGCTATATAAATAATAATAATAATATAAATAGTGCTCTCTTACCCTGCCACCAAGATGTATTTTCCATCCGGCTGCTCCTTCAGCCTATCCAGCAGAGAGAGACGTACTTTGGCTTTTGTTTGTCCATAGACCTCAATTTCATTTGCAAGCAACCCAATTTCCTTGGCAAGTACATCAATGCCTTTAGGGCGCTGTGCACGGGAAATCTCGATGTCACTGCAGAGACATTAAAGAAGACCTAATGTAGGCTTAGGTAATCAACAGTCCTGCAAAACCTATTTGGGTTATTAAAAGCAGACTACAATGAGTGTTAGATCTAGAACACTGCACATGTCAAGCAGTTCCACTGGTCCTCACAATGCAACAATGTTTTCATGAGCAGTCACTGCAATGCATGATACAGGTCATCAATAGACGCACTATCATTGAGCTGGATTTAATCTGGGTCAATTACCAGTGGTAATGCTACCTGTAGTGGACACATACATAAATTATATTTGTGTGTACACGCGCACACACACAAAAAAAAAAAAAAAAAAAAACACCATACGGAGATAAAGTAATCAAGTGAAGATCCAGATGTAAAGAATGAGGATAATCCCTGGATGTACAGGGTATGAAGTGGGAATGCCCATAAGTTTCTAGAAGCAAATTGAATGGCGCCAAATACAAACATTAAAAGGGACACTATAGTCCCCAAAACAACCAACTTAATGAAGCAGTTTTGGTGTATCAGTCTAACTGCTCAATTCTCTGCCCTTTAGGAGTTACATCACTTTGTTTATGCACCCTAGTCACACCTCCCTGCATAATACGTGCACAGCCTCCCTAAACACTTCCTGTAAAGAGTCATCTTATGTTTATACTTCCTTTATTGCAAATTCTGTATAGTTTAGGATTTCTTATCTCCTGCTATGTTAATAGCTTGTTAGACCCTGCAGGAGCCTCCTGCTGTATGTGATTAAAGTTCAATTTACAGAGCAGGAGATAAAAACTTTTAAATTAAGTTACATCTGATTTAAAGTGAAACCATTTTTTTTTCCATACAAGCAATGTGAGTCACAGTCAAGCTAGGTGTGGCTAGAGCTGCATGAACAGAAACAAAAGTGATTTAACTCCTAAATGGCAGATAATTAAGCAGTGAAACTGCAGGGGCATGATCTATACACCAAAACCACTTCATTAATCTAAAGTTGTTTTGGCGACTATTGTGTCCTTTTAACTGAAAGCACACAGACACTATTTACGAAGATATGCTTATAGAACGTATTGCCAAATTCATAACTGGAAATTAAACTTTCATTTGAAGACGAGGCTTGAGATGCCTCATTAGAAACAGGTGATAGGAGGTTCGGCCACCACTGGGATTGGCTGATGGCACCCAGTGATAGATGCAAACCGGAGTTTTTAACCCGCTTTGAAAATAAGAACACATCGTGACTGTACCGAACTTTATTTTTACCTGAAGAAGTCCTTGCACAAGGAAGAAATGCATAGAGCTTTTTAATTATATTTATTTTACCTGTAGATTGTTATTTGGAATATTTACATTCACCTGGGTTTTCGTTTTGGAGGATTCAAAAATGGTTTTCCACTCTACCGTGTGCCTCTTATATTGACACAAAATTAAACACTTTTAAGGTTGCATTGCCTATATTTTCTCGAATAGTTGAATTTTGCTGATTTGAGGGGAATCGGATTCAATCAGGAGTAATCGTTTAATTTTTTTTCATGGTAAGTGTTGATTATCCCACTCTTCTGTCTTTAACAATTTGGGCCACTGTTCACTTATCACTATATCACTTTTGTATTTGCTTTCCTTTTTCCACTTTTTATGATTAAGGACTTTTAGGTATTAAAAGCATAATGATGTTTTTACTGTAGGCAAATCGTGAAGTTAAGCCCTCTGTTGGGGCTTGACTTTATTGGTAATCATATTCAAAATGTAGGCTAGGCCCTTTTTATTGCCTTGCCAACCATCTATTTGTCATTGGTTCTTTTTACTTCTGTGTCAAAGATAGATTATAGATAATAAATATACACACCTACATTATACAGGAATGAGAAGAAAAAAAAAATATTTGAACGCAACTCTATAGTGAAAAAACTACGTACTTAAATACTTTTGTTGTACGGTCACTGCAGCCAGATATTCCAAACATTGGAGCTTGTAGGTTTGTGATCAGATATCTACAAATTTGGATCCAGTTTATGTACTCTGGTGTCAGATTTCTCTAAAGATGACACTTGCATTCAATTTGTAGTTAAATATCTTGAGCATTGGCATCTGTATATTACACCAGTGCCTACAATCTCTAGCATACCATTATATTTGCTACGTAAAACTTTGCCATTGTGTACCTTGGAACTGGAGAAAGTGGATTTAGTTTTAAGCAATGTAGATTCCATTTTTTATACCGTTGAGCTTCAATCCATCTTCTACTACTTTCCGCTAGGTTCTGACAATACAAGAAGCTACAGTTAAATTCATAAAAACCAAACAGATTGCAAGTGTACACGTTTAAGTAATACTTACCTTTATTCTTAGAGCCGCTGCCGTTGAACCCACGCCTTGACCACCAATCCCATCACTGTGCTGTTCAGAGCCACCTGTTGAATAGACATCACATAAAACACATTACCTAAAGCACATTATCTGAAACTTACAGATCAAGAAATGATTTAGCTTAAGATAAAAGAAGAGATAAAGCAATAGCACAATATTTGTAAATAGAGGCATTCTCCACCATGTTCACATACATCAGAGCCATTGTAATGGCTATCTGCACAAAGTTATCTGCACTTTGTATTATGCACCAAAATATGCCAAAGCTTTATAAATAAAACATTAATAGTAAAATCAATGTACAGCAACTGCAAAGGGTGAAGTATTAGAAACAAAACACTTGTATGAAGTAAAAAAAAAAAAAAAAGTAAAAAAAAATATTTAATAATAATAATAATAATAATAATAATAATAACTCACATGGCATGATTATTTGTGATTTAATGTGACACTAACAACCATACACAACAACCACCCCAGTTGTCAACTTAACTATATCTGCATCAGTCACATCCAATCATCTCCAGTAGAATGGTCTGGATTGCTCTATAGAGCAAAGTAGAGTCATACATTAACATGATAACTGACAAAGCACTCAGCTGATGTTCTTAACTAATGAGGACAGTTGTCCTGCATTGGCCAGGCTTTATTCTACAATAACATCCAGCCATCCTGAAGAAGACCGGATGAAGAGGACACACAGTGAAACAGGTAGGGTTTTAGACAATGCTAAGATGGTTTGACATTTTACTGTGGGAGATTACCAGGGCACTTCTGACATCAGAACTACTACAATAGCTCAAGTGGTTATAGTACTTAGCATGATCCTTTAACCCCTTAAGGACACATGACGTGTGACATGTCATGATTCCCTTTTATTCCAGAAGTTTGGTGCTTAAGGGGTTAAAATACAAATTGACTTTTTTTTTTCTAACTTTGCTACCTTCCATTGCATGAACTTGCCTAGTCAATGCAAAATTCCTGGATGAGTTTATGGATTTCTATCTATTTCATACAAACAAAAAATATATAAAATAAATAAAAATACAATAAAAAAAAAACCAAACAGAAATTTGAAGCAAAGTTAGACACAAAAAATATGCCTGCAAAAGGTTCTTTTAAACTGCATGTTTTTAGTTTTACCTTTAGATTAACATAGTATAGAGATGGCAGCTTTGTGAGACATAAATGTCTTTCTTCAGTAATGTGACACCAACAACCTTTTCCAATATTTTCAAAACCTTTACAGCTACGGTAATTGAAGGCAGATCTCACAGGAATTAGCACACCTGAATACTGGAAGAAATGTTTGCCTATCCTAATTAACATCTGCATTGATTTTGATCCTAATCCATGAGTCTGACCCGAATATTATTCTGTCCCACGTGATACTGAATGGAAACTTCTGTCAGCAAATCAGTTATAGTTGACATCTTCAGATGTAAAATTAAAGTCACTTTCCGGTCAATTCCTTAGACATAAAGGCTGACTCTGTACAGGAAAGCATTCTGTGTATTGTGAAACACACTGGCAACAAACATCAACTGAAGGCCTTGAGGTGGGTCAGGTTAAAAAGGTTATACCAAAAAAAAAAAAAATATATAATAATAATAATAATAATTCTCATTCTGTACCAGTTTCATGTGAGCAGTTAATGACCGTTGCTCCAGGCTTGATCCCACTGATCGGAATTTCCTTTGGTTTTTCACTGCCAATAACAACGATATCTGCCTCACTAAGCTGAAAGAAAAAAAAAAAATCAAAAAAAAAAAATCAGGGCTGTCTGTCACACTATATGCACAAACTAGCTGCACCAAAATGGATACATATCCAGATCAAAATGAATCTAAGGTCCCGGGTGAAATAATATGACTTACTTTCCATATACATATTGGTAATGCTTGCTTGAAACTCCTGGCTACTGCATGCATTCCAGTGGCAGAGTAGTTCTGTAGGTCAAGAATCTCTGCACTTCAAAATTAAATCCTGTAAGCTTGCAAGGTACTATGAGATTATGGGATGTGACATTTACACTATGGTTGCAAATCACTATAAGTATACAGAATTAGACCGACAGAGCAATCTAAGAGTTCAAGTATGCCATACGTGCCTTCAGCATCTCATACATCTAGGACATTATTGTTGATAACGTTGCCTTCTTTTTTGGTACGATCATAGACTTACAAAAAGATCAATAAAAAAATTAAAATTAAACTGCACACAAGAAAAAAAATGTTCATTCTCTATGTTGTCCTTTCCTAAGGGGTAACAAATAAGTAAATGAAAATCTTTTTAACATTTTAATATTTTGACATGTCTAACTTACTTGGAGATACCAGTTGGCAGGCACTAGACAACTTGGCATCATCCCAAAAAAAAAAAAGTGTGCACACATGTTCTAGGAATTATTGCATCATTCCAGGACACACACAAATGATTCATGTGGGGGGTGAAATGAAAATAACTATATAGTTTAATCTCTGACCTTGTGGGATAATTTGCCCATACCCATCAGATTCGGAACTTGTTATCAACATGATTTGTGGATGAACAAGTTCATTTTAAGATCTGAACAAATTAATAAACATTTGCAATTACAATTATTGAAGCTTTTGAAAGGCATGTGTTTTTTTTGGATCAGGTAGGTTACAATCAATGGTAGGTGACATGCCCAACTTATTGCGCAATACAGAATTGCTCTGGAGGTAGTTTATTTTGTTTTAAATTACCAAAAAATAAAAAAAATTGAGTGGTTTGGCATCAAGTACAAAAAAAAAGACATCAGTAACTATATTATAATTGGAAATACTACAGATTGAAGACACAGTAAGCACAGAAGTAGATGGTTTATATTAAAATATTGGACAGAATTCTTAAAGTCATCAAGGGAAAGACTTTTGGCTGCCTATGGAGTCTCTCAGTGCTTCATGTAGCCAGCAAGCAATTACGTCCTTACTGTAATCATTAGAATGTAGTCTGCCTAAGAGCCCATTCTGTACACTAATATGAAATAAATCACATGAGATATGTCATACAAAAAGTACCAGCAATAGTCAGAGGTAAAACACATAGTTCACCGCTCGGCTAATGAGTGATCACTATACTACTTGACCCCTAAATAAAAACGGAGTATTTTTTCTGAGTGCAACAATTTAGACAGAACGATCTGGATTCCTTAAGAATAAAACAGGTTTGGCTTTGTCCCAGTGAACTGTCCATGGAGTTAACCCTGTGAATAAATTGCTTGTCAGAAAAAACAAGCTTAAAATCCAGAAGAAATTACGAATGTTTTTCACAGACACATATAACTTGCAAATGTGAAGATTTTGCCAGCCCTACATAAAAGTAGACAATTAAATAACAAGAAAAAGGAAACTCAAAAGGCTGGAAAGTGGGGGGGGGGGAGGAAAAGACACTCCCGTATCCCACTGCCGAGCCTCCAGAGTATAGTCACCTGGACTGGTTAAAAGGGGGTAACCCTGGAAATTGTAGAAAAAAGGAAGAAAAAAAACCCAAAAAGGGATGTCTTATATAAAGACCGCTCAGAGGGTAAATACCCAGTCCAATCTCAACAGTAGTATAGTTGCCAAAAAAATAAAAAAGCCTTTATTGAAATCTATTAAAAACCTGGGTTATCAGTGATGGACAGAATAATATAGGGAGAAATATGTATGGTAGGAACAGGGCTAGTCAGGAGCCTAATAGCCAAAAGGAACCCTCACAAAAAACGGAGAGGGGATAGAAGGCAATATGTACCCCCATACATAACTCGGGTAACAAAGCAGTAGGAGAGAACAGGGAAAGGGTGAAACACACACTCCCAACCAAACAGTAGTGCTATGCTAATACCCTATCTCCTATAAAACACCTTCGTGGGTGTTCTAATCTAAATGCTGTCATAACATCTGAATCCCCAGGTTACACACACATGCTAGAAAAACATAAATGAAAAAGGTGCTCAGAGCAAAGTGCTCAAAGAGTATTAAAAACACAGAAGAACCCGACGTACGTTTCGGCGTGACCACACGCCGTCCTCAGGGGTATCAGCTAAAGTAGAAAATTAAACCCTTCAAATAATCATTCACAGAGGTATTCAATAAAGTTAGAATGCAAATGAACTTAAAGAGAAGTATACATTTAGGGACACTAGTCACCAAAACAACTTTGGCTTAAATGCATATTATAGTGCTTTGAATACAAAGTTGCAAGCTTCCTCGTGCCCCCAGTGGCACAGTAAAGGTTAAAATGCCCTTACTATACTTTACTCAATTCCAGTGGCAAAGTTCCCCGGCACTGGGTCTGTGTTTTGCCCTTTCCGATGTCCCCCAACAGGGGGTGGGGTGCTAATGCTGCACTATGGGGAGTTAATTCACGCAAAGCACGAGGATGTCCAGCATCAGTTAGGCAACCAAACATCACCCAACCACACGGAAGTGCCACTAGAGGCAGTCTTAACCCTGCAAGGTAATTATTGCAATTTCTAAGAAACAGCAATAATCATCATAGCAGGGTTAAGGGGACAGTCAGACCACTTCAATGAGCTGAAATGTGGGTGCCTATAGTGTCATTTTAGTATTAAACAGTAAAACTGCCTGCACTTTTTTAAGGTAGCTTTCATCTGCAATGGGATTTCAAAACCAGTCACTGTACACCCTCAGGCAAGTCACACAACCATAAGGCTTCCTCTACAGGAATGAGACTTGCAGATGATGCAGTGTGATCAACTGGGAGCAGATACCCTTGACTTAAAGTTTCCATTTTAGGATTAGACGCTTGAAAACTATAGCTTCCCCTTTATCGTTTGACATAAAATACAGCAGGGGAAAGAAATCCTGGAATTATGAAAGTTTTTTTCTTTTGCATTAGTGAGGGATGCTCGGATTTGGGTTATAGAATCTATGCAATACTCACAGTGGCCAATAAGTTGGAGTCTGCTACCACCAAATGGCAAACAATGAAACAGCGTCAAATAAAAGGCTATGAGTTATTCTAAGTACCGTATGACTATAGCACATTAAGCATGCTCAATAGAATGTAGCAAGGATTTTTTATTTCAGATTACTTTATCTATAGCATTAGGATTATACAGATATGTATTCTAATGCTAGTGTCCTAACAACTATTTAGGTGTTCAGCCACTAGAGTCTGCAATAAAATACATTTAAATTCTTTAAAACATTTTATTTTTAACCATAGGGGGTATTACCCTTCATACCAGCTACAGAAGGAGATTAGTGACAGAAAATATAGACATGACAACCACCAGATGTTGCGGCACACAATAACGTAAAAATAAATGTTTATATCTAGATAAGTTATAATGTTGATATTGTTCTGCCTCATGTTTTAATGGTGTTACCACTGTGTCTTAATCTATACTCTGTAAACTGTGGCAATGTTAAGATGTAATATCGCAGATGTACAAACTGAATATAAAACAATAAACTTCAATTATAAAAAAAATAAATTTATTTTTAAAAACCCACCTTCTAGCTCTTGCCGCACCAATCACGCCTTCTTGGTTGAGATCATCAATTGATCTCAGCCAATAATAGGGAAGTAAATAAATATTAATATAAAAAAAAAAAAAGTAAAAAAAAAAAAAATGTAATTTTTTTTTAAAAAGACCATTAAAATAAATTTTAAAAAAATTAATAATAATAAAAAGGTTTCTATAGTATTACTGCCTGACCTAATGTACACCAAGATGATTCAAATGAACATGTTTTGCATTTTGATGTTAAGTATACCTTCTATTACAACTATCCAATTTATGGAATTTGAACCCTGTCAAGACCGTCAGAATATCAGCCACTTGCATGACGAGGATATATATCAAACAAAATTATTTTTAGGGATGTTCACTACAGTGTGAACTGTTAGGAATTTTCACATTTAAGACAAAATGTTTCCAATTTGCCATTTTTTAAAGTTCGGTTTATATTCCTGACAAGTCAGACTTTAGTAGATATCCCTTCATGGGACTTCCTGAGAGATAGAAAAGTATTCATCATACCTTTTTCTGCAGTTGTGGAGTTTGCCATGAGCTAGTCACAGTTGTGGATCCTTTCTTCTGTAGCAGGTATTGCAAGGAGGCTTCCAGGAAACCTTCAGCTCCAACTAGCAAAACTCTCTTCCCCTCTAACGATAGCTTGGCTACAATATCACAAAAAACACATTTTAAATGTAAAGCCCAGTTTTAGAAATAAATTCAAAAGATGTATAATTGAAAGTAAAATCAATATAATCTAAACAGACAGGATTTACTTTCATTATCAAAGATGTAACATAAATGTCAATACTGACAATGTGCAGCAACAATAAGTCTTACAAAGAAAACACTGAACCAGAATGTCAACACAAAGTTTATAGACATTGCCATGTAGGGGTAGGCTGGTAGATGGGTCCACAGGCATAGGGCTCTCCTGCAACTACATAGTTAAATTTGTGCCAACAGTAATGTTTGTACTTAAGTATAAATGTACATTTCACTGTTATTTACAATGCTTTGCATGGTCCATAGTTTCAGGACCAATGTACAGGAGGATGCTTTATAAGCACATAAATAAGATGATACATTGCAGAAGCAGCATTTAAAAAGGAATACTTTATCATCATTTAATATTGAATCCAATGCTTCTTTATGAGAAGCAGTAGCCACATGTGGCATCATCCTGCTGTATGTGCTGACTGACAAACGTGATAACCCTATTCTTAGCTTTCATATTTATGCTAACCCAACACCAATTGTAAACCTAATCCCGCACATCTGGCTTACTAAAACCTTAATGAGACACTATAGTAACCCAGACCACCTCAGCTCATTGAAGTGGTCTGGGTGCAGTGTCCCAGTCCTGCTTATTCCTGCAATGTAAATCATTGCCATTTCAGAGAAAATGCAACAATTACATTGCAGGACCAAGACTGTCTCTAGTGGACTTCAGGTCTCCTAAGTGACGCTGGTTGCCCTCAAGCTCTGCATAAGGACATCCAGCATCAGTGAAGTCACCATAGGCAAGCATTGAAGCAATGCATTCGTATGGGGAGGGCCTAATGTGCTCGTGGCGCTCACTGAACATGCACATTAGGTCCCCCTGTTGGATGTCAGAATAGGCGGGGCACTGAATCGGGTAAGTAAATAAATGGTTTTTTTAACCCTTTATGAGCGGGGGGCGCCAGAGGGCACTATAGTGTTGGGAATACAGATTTGTATGGCAAACACTAATATCCCTTTAAAAGGGACGCTCCAAGCACCCAAACTGCTACTGCTAATTGGTGTGGTTATGGTAGTAAGGCATCTATTGGTGTAGTCTTCCCAGTTTAAACCATTTTGATAAGCTGACTGATTTAGGAATTTTCTCTAAATATGCCAAGAGTTTAGCTCCTCTCCCAATATGCATATAACCAATAGAAAAGGCACAGAGTTAGAAATTGCAGGAGCTGCTGTGTAGTGGCATAACTCCCACAAATCTCAAGCAGACTGGAACATGTGTGTGTTTGCACTATATGGAAGCGGTCAAACTATGCATTAAGGAAAAACTTCCTCCCAGGCGACATATCCCACTGTAAAATCCCAATCACTGTATATTGTTTAGAACAATGAAAATTGAGCAAACACACGTAAGGTAAACCTAACCATGCGAGAGCCAAGAATTCAGACCTTAACAACAAGCTGTGGGGGAGGGAAGGAATCAGACAGGGAGCGTACATTTATTAATAGCTGTAAGGAAATGCAATGACCCACAAGGTGCAGGCCCAGCTTGGACAGGTGTGGGAATGAAAATAAAGATATGGAGGTGCAAGAAATCTCCAATGTGGAATACAGTATATTACTTGGTGAGAGCTCAGTGGGAAGCTACATGTGCAGTAAATTTAGATTATGCATTATCAACACTAGACTGATTGTCTTCTAGTTTGTGGAATATAAAAAAAAAATATATATATATATGACTACAGCAGCTGTGCAAACAGTGACAGGGCCAAGTCAACATATTTCAGAGTTGCCACAGGGAGGGCCGCAACTTATTCATGTACTAGGATCTCCACGTTCTATACATGTCCCTGGCAGCTGACTATTTGGTGAAATGATAGAGTTGCAGACAGTACAGTGCATCTAAACCGGTTTGCTGTGGCAATCTGGCCTGCCTCAAGCCACCACAAAGTATGCCACAAACACACAGTGACTTCAGAGGTGTAGCAAGTTAAGGGTAATCCTACAATGTGTGTGTTTGCATAGGCTTCTGGTAAGACTTCTGGTTACTGTGACGTTTATAAACTGCTGATAAATGCTTAGCAGCACCTGAATATACTGTACCCGACTGCGGAAGAACTATGAGTGTCTCAGTCCCAAGCTGATACGATTTATATATGTAATCATTAATGGTTTTCTTCTCCTATCAATAACATGCCAGGAGTAGTGCTGGGAGAGAGAAATGCTATGTCCATCTATTTAGCCCCACAGTTGGCATACAAGTAACAGGTGTGGCATACAATTAAAGGGATACTATAGGAATCAATACAACTTTAGCTTAATGAAACCCCTGCAGGCTCACTGCTCAATTCTCTGCCATTTAGAAGTTAAATCACCTTTGTTTCTGGCTATGCAGCCCTAGCCACAACTCCCCTGGCTGGGATCAGATTTTGACTTACTTTAGAAATTTTTATCTTCTGCTATGTAAATTGAATTTTAAATCACAAAAGGGACTCTTGCAAAGTCTAGCATGAAGAGCAGGAGATAAGAAATTGTAAATGTATTTACAGGAAGTGATTAGGAAGGCTGTGTAAGTCATAGGGGAGAGGTGGCTAGTGCTGCATAAACAAAGGGATTTATGGGCGGGGCCTGACCACTGATCAGAACGGACGCAAGGCAGAGCTGGTCCTGCTCCTTGGGAACAATCTCACCCAAAATAAGCGTTTAACAAAACCCAAGCAGAGCGGGCACAACAAGAGCAACAAGCTGACACCAAACATGATACATACCCCGTGCAAAAAGCCAGAAACACAGCTTGCGGCCTCCAAGCATGACCGGCGCGGGGGAGACGGATGCTCCCCTGCCGCCATCATTGACAGAAACCGTGAACAAGGGCCCCCCCATGGACCGATGGGGGTCATCCCGGTCTCGGAGGGAACCCAGCAGACATTGTGGCAGCTGCCTCAATCTCAGCACACCAAACCTGTAATGGCAGCGACCCCAACGCAGGAGTCGGAGACCTTGCAACGACTCGATGCAATATTCAAGGCCTTTTGGGAGAAACTAGATGCGCGACAGGCAGCTGCACACAACCCGGCTGAAAACTCACCGCTGACTTTGCCGCCCCACGCCAGCTTCAGAAAATCTCCTAGCCATATGAGGAGTGCAGGAAAATGGCGTTGCAACAGGCGCCGTTTGCCGCCGAAAAGCACAACGCCACTACACCAGGTTGCTGCAGAGAAGCCACGAAAGACACAGCCGGCACACCTCAAGCCACGGATAAACCAGAGCCGACAAGCCTCCCCAAGTGGCACCAGAACACCGCGGGTGAGAATCTGGCAGGACACAAAGAACAGGTCCCATCCAGATGGCTCCCCAGCATTTTACCATTCATGAGAGCAGACGAGACAGACACCAGGGACCTCTGGACTGAGATGGGCGGCAGGTAGCAGCAGTGGTGCCGGTGGGCATAGGCTGAATGAGGGGTATGTGTGGGACTCTTTGGGACTCGTAGCCTAAAACCTGCCCCCTCCAGGTACTGCGGGCTGACCGCAGGCAGCAAGGAAATATAAATCCTGTGAAAAGTGCTGTTACTTTGTGAATGTGAAACTTGACATCGCTTCTTTACCGTTTGATATTACAAGCCTGCAAATGTATACCACTAATAAGCTAGACTTGAATATACATGATATATGCTGCCACGAAGATAGTCCCCTTGACAGACAACCCTATAGAAACCAAGCATCTCCAGAAAAATTAGGAAATGTCTCATGTCACATGTCACATGTCTCTACGCACACATTACCTTAAAATGCCTCTTACAGAGCACTCTCGACTAGTGTAGACATGCCAGACCAACCTGGAGAAAGCTTGTTATTTATACCTTTAAAACACAACATGATACTTCTAATCGTATCTTTGTTCCACTATTACTGCCAGTTAACATGGCAAACATCCATGTTCCCTCCTGCCAACTAGATAGAGGACACGACTGAACTTAGCTTGTTACTCTAAAAAAAAAAAAAAAAAAAAAAGTGCAATGTTCTCCTGACATTTTATGCTATTCCTATGTTGAAAAATCCTATATGCATAACTGTTACAATGTCATTTTACACATGTTTGAAGCAAAATGCACACCAAAATAAAGAATTAAAAAACACAAAGGGATTTAACTACTAAATGGCAGAGAATTGAGCAGGGAGACTGCAGGGGCATGATCTATACATAAAAAATACTTCATTAAAGGGGCACTCAGGACCCCTAAAGCACTTTAGATTGCTTTAAAGCTTTGTGTGTGAAGAGTGTGTGTGCAGATATCGATACAAATCTACACTTTTATAAATGATACTGGTTACACCCGCCCTGGCTTTTTAAAGCAGACAACAGTTAATGTTACTTCCTGGTTCGCTAGCTTATTTCCACTAGACTCAAGAGGCAGCAATTGCTCAGAGCACCTGCACCTTGCAAAGACTTCTCACTGAGCTGTATTGGGAAGTCTGTGATTGACCAATCACAGACAGACAGTCTAATGGGGTTAGAAGAGGAGGGCTTACGAAGGCAGCAGTCAAGAGATCTGCAGTTTTTGTAAACTATTTTAGATATGTCTCATCAAGAGTATAGGTCTTCATTAGGCCGAACATTTTAGTTAGGTTTAATATATACAGATAAAACAACATCTTACAATGTTTCTCCAGAAGCTCAATCACACCACTGGCAGCTGGTGAAACAAAACCTTCTTGAACATTTCCACGAACCACCTTTCCCAAGTTAACATCAGTAATACTGGAAAAAATGAAAACCAAAATAAATAAGTTATACACAAACACCAAATATTCAATATGCTATGAAACACCCAGGGGTCAAATCACATCTCTCTCTTACTCAATATTTAGTTAGTGTTGGCACCCTGCCTCAAGGACACACCAGACAAACACTCAACTGCAATGTCTACAGTAACTTGCAAAAACACAGCTGGATCAAATAACTGTGGTTCAAGGTTTGTTCAGTAATTAGTAAAATAATAATGACATTTCACCAAAACCATTTTTGCAAACATTTTGCATTTGGGTTTGAGTTTACTACAATTCATTGAATAAAACCCTTCTGCTTACAAAAATTGCTGTGAAACATTAAGGCAAATTAATTTAAGAGCTGAAGGATATACCATTAATGTAGGTAAAGTAAAAGAGATCAAACTCCTGTGTCAAAAAACCAAAACACACTTTTTTTTTTCTCTTAATTTAATTATATACCATATATATATATATATATATATATATATATATATATATATATATATATATATATATATATATATACACACACACACACACACACACACACACACAATTAGGCTTATGGTGCATTCAACAGCTCTTAAATTCGCAATATCCACACCATTTGCACATTTGTTATAGTAAACAATACTTTTACTACAGTAAAAAAAAAAAATCATTGCTTAGTAGATATACCCTCAATGAATACATATGTGCATATATTTATTGGGATATATCCAGTGGTGTATTTTGGATTTCTGCTGCCCTAGGCAGGACGGGGCTTGGGCACCCCCTCCCCCCCCATATTCAAATTTCCTGTCAAGGCCGCACTTTGACAGACACTTTCTTACTGATGCATTTACTGACATACAGTCATTGGCACACATACTGTTTTACCAATCCAAACTTTCACTGACAGACAGACACACTCTCATATACACTGACAAACAATGACATATACACAAGGACTGATTTGACACTCACTGACCGTCACACACACACTTACAGACACATTTCCCTCACTCACAAATTATTAATTTTTTTTTTCTTTAATTTTAATTTAAATCCACCCAGCCTACCTGGGAGAGCTGGAGTGGATTACTTACCTCAGTCCAGTGGGGCTGCTGCGTGGCCAGGGGGCAAAGAGGCAAAGTAGGCGGCAAGGGAGCTCTAATCTTCTTGCTCAGCCTCTCCGCGCGCTGCTTAGTGATGTCGGGAGCCGGAGTAATGTCATATTCCAGCTACCAGCTTCATTAAGCAGCGAGCGAGGGAGCTGAGCAGGAAGAGCTCAGGTGAGCATGCTCCCTCGCTGCCGCCCACCTGGGGTGGGGGCTCAAAAGTGGCCAGCCGGTCAGCTCTTGAGCCCCCCAGGACATGAGGCAAACAAGGCATCCACCTGGGTGTTTGGGGTGGCTTTTTTGCCTTGTTTGCCTCGTATAAGATACATCGCTGGATAGATCTTAAAAGAGCTTGAAATAGCTGCAGTGCCTTTGCAAGTCCTCCCCTTTTTCTCCGGAAGAGGTGTTGAGAAGCCTCTGAAGCCATCTTCCCTTGCACACGCATATGCACCAGTTTGTGCGTCGGCTCATGAGCGCACACCTGCTCATCCAGAAGAATGCCGGTCTGAACGGAGGCCTGAGAACAGGTATGCGGGGAAGGCAGGGAAGCTAACGGAAGTAGGAAATAAACCTCCCTGGCTGTTCCATTATTTAATAATAAAGTGCAGAATTCTCGTAGAAATTGGCACTTTTAAAACATTCCTTTTTAATTGGTTACTCCTCAACAATGAAACTAACTTGAAATGAATGAAAAAATAAAAATCTGTTGGATCATCCATAATGAACCCATAATAGAATAGTGAATATGTATCATTTACCCATCCACATCTTTGTCTGGTCTCACGGTGTTTATTACTTTACTGTTAAGGTTATTCAGGTGAAGAACAAGTCCGTGGACTTTTGGATCATCGTTGAGCTTCAAGATTTCATCGATAATCTGAAAACAAAGAGAGAAAATAATATATATATCTATAGCTAGCCCAAAGTATTCAGTATGATTATCCATAAAGTGCTAGTATATTCACAGCATTGTAGAATAGCAAATCAGTAGTTGCAACAAAACAAGTTGAACATCCAGGAACTCGACTCTCTCTCTGGAGATTAAAGATAATGTACTCACCTTTTCCCTCTCTCTCTCATCACACTGGTCTCACTGAGGTCCTGCGTCCGTGTCTGAGATCATCAGTCTTGAGATTTATCACGGCAAAAGAGGTGCTATTGCAGGTGAATAAGTTGTAAATGTTGAGAGACAGGCTATTGGTTTCCATGGTAATGTCTCCTTATTTGGCTTTTTGTCCAAAAATAGCACCAGTTTTTGCTTTGATAAATCTGCCCCATTGCTTCCTTTCTTCTCTTCTTTGCTTTCTCTATGCTGACTGGCAGGTGCAAAGGACCGAGATTGGAAAGGTCACAGGGAGCCAAGATTGAAGTAACCCAGTTACAGAAAATGGGGATTTCTTAATGGTGTTATTTTTCACACCTGACAAATATTTGTTAAAATATAGGGAGGTGCAAAGATAACATTCAAAAAAATAATCTTACGAAGTTTCCTATGAGAAAATGTGCATTTTTACAACTTCATGTTTTTTTTTTTTTGTGGTTTTTTTTTTAAGCCAACCTTCTAAAAATTATTGCATAAAACATCCTGCTGCCAACACCACAATCCTTGCCATTTTACATTTTGACAGACTTGAAGAGTAAGAGTTCACACAAAGGATGGGTTTAGTAGCCTTCTAAGAAAACACAGATGGAAACTATGTTCTATTCAGTATGGATGGAGAATCCCCAGAATATTAGTCACATTATTCAAAGTTACTCAAACTGCTTTAATCAGATAAAAAAAAAAAAAAAATTCCCATGGCAACACTTATCGTACCCACTATTAACACAGTGGCATGCTGATCTCTGTCCACTGATAATTGTGTGCTAGAAGTCTTGCCCCAAAAATTATTCATGAAAACTAGGATCTGAATACTACATATTATAGCAAACATTTTCAGCTTTCCCCCCCTGGAATTAGTTGCAGTAAATCGCAGGTTCTGATAGGATTTTATTTTTTAAAGAAACACTTACATCTTCATCACGACTCTCTTGAGGAAGACGTATGTGCAAAATATCCACACCAAGCTAAAAAACAAACAAAACACAAAAAAACAAAATATCACTGTTCTAATCATTTCAAATTAACAGAACTAGTTCATTCACACGGTATGAATACAGGATTATTTTATTTGAGCAATTGCCACCATAGCAATAAAGAAAATGACAGTGAAGGTACCAGAGAAAAACAAGAAAACAAAAAAAAAATACAAACACACACCCCACACAAAAATATGGAGAGAGATAGAGGAGAGAGAGATTTATAAAATCTAGATTTGCATTAACCCTTGTAAAACACGGCAATTTTGTAGAAAATGCAATGTTTACATTGTATGGTTAACAACCTTGAGTGATTCTTTGCTCTTCTGACAGCCATTAAAGGCGCCATCTCTGCAACGATCAAGGGAAACTCAGTCACATGACATTGCAGCTCATAAGAAAGCACGTAATTCAATGTTTTCCTATGAGAAGCTTTTGGATGTGGGCTCAGCGCTTGCAACACATGCGCGTCAGCCCCTAATGCTTCACTTGAGGAGCATTGAATCGGATCATCTGCAAGAGGGTGGAACTAAAACTAATCTGCAACTAGAATACTATAGTGTTGGCAATGCAGGTTTGGTTTCATAAAACCATAATGTTCATTTAATTTTCCATTACTTCCAAAGCTTAAGGTCAACATTAAGGTTTCCATTCCACAGACTTGTATTCACTCATGTACACAAAGGCTATCAAAATCGATTAAAAGTACCTGTGCCACTTTCCCAGCAAATGTATTTAATATAATAAAAGCATTTATATGTAAAGCCAGCAACACTTTTTTGTATGGGTTCATGTGCAGCCGTTGAGTGGATTATGTGATCCTAAATGGCTTGGAGGTGAAGGTCACCTTTGTGTTTGTAAGTACATTTGCCATGACCTGTATTGTGTAACAGTCAGGAATGAACCTTAAATTTAAATTAATGTTTTCCTTTGCTTTTAAAGAAGTAAATTTGAGAGAGCAATATGTAGAGTGCTCAGCACTGCTCCATGGCAATGAGATCACCAGTCCCTTATTATCTATGCAAGAACAGTAACTTTATGTAATAAACTTAGTAATTAAATAAAAAGCTGTATTCTGGGAAAAAAGGCAAAAAAAAAAAAACTAAGTGGAAAGTGCCAGCTTATTCCACAATTTTCATGGTGATTGCCCCACCTTTAAAGTTTTAGGCTATTTTTCAGAGCAAGACATTTATTCATACATAACCCCCTTTGTTTACCAATAAAAATATGAAGTGAAACTAAAATACAAAGGCTACAGAAGCAGCTATTCTAGATAAGGTATATCATTATACCCCTACAATCTCTAATAATTCTTTCAATTACTAATGTGCAAAATAAATAAAAAAAAAAAAAAAAAAAAAAAAGCTTGGGTCAAAACACTGGCAACTAAGTTTTTTTTGTGTGCTCTATATTCGTGAAAAGCAAAGTTGTGCTGGCAATGAATGGCATCTGATGCAAATGTAAATGTCCCATGTCTCCTGCTTGTTGCATGTGAAAATGCATACTGAATACAACAGAACAAAATCCACTATGGTGGTTATATCAGTAAACATGGAGGTTTCAAACAACTGAAACTTGAATGGGCACTTCATACCGCACAATTTCTTAACCCAATTTTAAAAAATACCTACGGTATGTAATAGTCACAAAGGACAGCAATATAAGAAAGAACTAAACGTTTCTGTGCCCAGATCTTACCTCTTTTGCCAAGTGCTTAGTGGTTTCCAAAGTTAGATCATCCACACTTGCCTTAAAAGAAAAAAATATGTAAGGTATACATTTGTAAATGGTTTGAAACAAAATATTAACTTAATGTGTAGAATAATTAATCAGACCCTCAAAGTTAACAAATGTACTTTTAAAGTATCAAAACAAAACAAACAAAAAAAAAGACACTAACAAGCTACAGTCCTAACCCATGGCTTACAAATTTCAAGATTTGAGCTACTAGCCAGGCCTTGCAAGTTACTCACCACAAGCCTCAAGAGTCCATGGCATGCTCACCAGGGATGCAAATTCTAATTATCACGTATAAGTGTCACTAGTCAGTGGCTAGTGGAAATTGCGAGCTCTGTTCTAAATCAAATTAGCATTTCAGGCAATAAACTATATTGTACTGTATCCCTTGCCCTTTGTACAGTGTTATGGAATATGATGGTGCTTTATAAATGCTAGTAATAGTTTATTATAAAATAATATTTTTTACTTTGTTTTTGGCTCTGTTAGCAACTTTTTCGTACAGTTAAGCGTCAGGATATTGCTTCATGTAGGTGAGCCCCAGGGATGCATTTCTATGGATGTTGTCATCTTTATCTACATCACTCTTCTTCTTTAGAAACTCATGCTTCTTGCCTTGCAGGGCTCGTAATTGGTAAGCATGCCTTTTCTGTGGTTTGTCTCTCTTTGCCCTATCCATTCTAATTGAAAAAAGGTGGCTGAAGACACATACAGTCTCCTTCTGTGTGTGTCAATCTCTTCCAGAGTCCACTGAAATAGGGCATTTTACCATTTCCTGGCAATATTTATCAAGGAGCAAGCATTTGTAAGGACATAAACCACCCCAATGATAACTGGTGCTACATGCTATGCTCTAGTCCAGTGTTTCCCAACCCAGTCCTCAAGGCACACCTACCAGTCCAGGATTTAGGGGTGACCCAGTTGTGTCCGAGGTGTTTTTTCTTTTTTTTTTCTAAAAACACCTTAGCCACTGCTATGTAATCCCTAAATCCTGGACTGGTAGGTGTGCCTTGAGGACTGGGTTGGGAAACACTGCTCTAGGCAATGTCCTGCTGAGAATCCTTGGGTCCTTTCATTCATGTGGATGTTAATTTGACACGTACCACTTCCCTAGTGCTTGTTGCAGACCATGTACACCCATTACTGGCAATGGGCTCTTTCAGCAGGATAATGCACCCTGCAAACATTGTTCCGGAATGGTTTGAGGAGCATGACAAAGAGTCCAAGGTGTTGCCTTTGTTTCCAATCCCATTGAGCATCTGTGGGAAGTGCTGGAACGACAATTCCAATCCATGGAGGCCCAATCTCCCCCCCAGAAAGTTAGTATTTCATAAAGATAGAATCTTTAAGAAAATCCTCCTTATGACTGTGTTGGAATTTCACTGAAATTCCAACAGTCAAAAAATATGCAGAGACAAAGTAGGAACTATTTTGTCTCTGTATTTCTCCCATGCCTGACTTTCCTTGACACAAGGTGGAGGCTAATTGTCAATCCCGTGGGTTCCCCCATACACCTCAATGCTGTACTCTTGCACATGCACAAGAGTACAGCAGTGACATCGGCACAGAGGAGGACCCAGTTGGACTAAGATGGTGCCCCCCGCAAGGAACACGTTAAGCTAAGCAAACCTATAACTGCCCCCTTCGGCCAACGGATCCCAAACAGCGATATCACACTCAGGGGAATTTTCAAATTCTGCAAACTCCCCAAACGGGCTGCTTTAAAGGATCAGGTGACAATGTTGGTGCTAGATACCACAGGACACGTTCACAGGTGTTGTGGAATCCATGCCTCCACAGATCAGAGCTGTTTTGGCACCACGAGGGAGACCTACACGATATAAGCCAGGTGGTTTTAATGTTGTGACTGACCAGTGTATATGTCTATACATGTGCATGTATCGGTGTGGCAATGTGGGTTGTGTATTCAACAATGTGAGTAGCAGTATGTTGTAGTAATATTTTCTAGCAGTGTGGGTATGAGATTTATGAGTTGCCCATTGTTACCCCAGTCCTCTCCTACCTCCCTCCAGGAAATTGTAGCTCTTGCTAATTTCAGTAATGTTTCATGGATGCAATAGAGATAAAACATTTTTTTATATTGGATTACCTGTATTATAGCCAAAAGAGGCTTAAAAGTGGAGTTTTCTCTTTGCAAACCAGTAAGTGTCTCTCTGGAACGTTGAATTATCTCTCTGTATATAAAACAAACATTCTTTTAGCAACCATTTCAAATTAGTAAATTATTAAACTTCCCTACACTGATCAAGTCAATTAACTTTAATATTATGAACACTTATTCCCTATATTTAACCCCTTAAGGACACATGACATGTGTGACACGTCATGATTCCCTTTTATTCCAGAAGTTTGGTCCTTAAGGGGTTAAAGGAGCACTATAGGGTCAGGAACACAAACATGTATTCCTCACCCTATAGTGTTAAAACCACTATCTGGCCCCCTTGGCCACCTTTGCCTCCCTAAAGATAGACGAACTTGTATTCAAGTCTGAAGCTGCTGCATCTGCCTGTGAACTTGCTCTGACCTCTGGCATAAGCAGAAGAGGTGGCCTGATCCAATCACAATGCTTCCCCATAGGATTGGCTGAGACTGACAAAGAGGCAGATCAGGGGTAGAGCCAGCATGATACAAACACAGCCCTAGCCAATCAGCATCTCCTCATAGAGATGAATTGAATCAATGAATCTCTATGAGGAAAGTTCAGTGTCTGCATGCAGAAGGAGGAGACACTCAATGTTTGGATGCATTTAGGCAGCCATGACCCAGGAAGGATCTGTAACAGCTGAGGAGTGGCCAGTGAAGTTATCACTAGGCTGTAATGTAAACTCTGCATTTTCTCTGAAAAGACGGTTTACAGCAAAAAGCCTGAAGGCAATGATTCTACTCACCAGAACAAATTCAATAAGCTGTAGTTGTTCTGGTGACTATAGTTTCCCTTTAACATAGTACTTGAGAAAAATTTAAGGAACACTATAGGGTCAGGAACACAAACATGTATTCCTGACCGTATAGTGTTAAAAACACCATTTAGCCCCCCTGACTCCTCCCCCATCTATAGTAAAAAAAAAAAAAAAACATTACTTTATTCCAGTCTGCTGCTGCTGGCTCTGCCACTGATCTGCCTGGTTGGCTGACATCATCAGAAGTCTTGATCTATGCCAATCACAATACTTTCCCATAGGAAAGTATTGGATTGGCTGAGACTGTCAGGTGTTTGTTAAAGGACCACTATAGGAACCCAGACCACTTCAGCTTAATGAAGTGGTCTGGGTGCCAGGTCCCTCTAGGATTAACCCTTTCTGCTGTAAACATAGCAGTTTCAGAGAAACTGCTATGTTTACCTATGGGTTAATCCAGCCTCTAGTGGCTGTCTCATTGACAGCCGCTAGTGGCGCTTCCGCGCTTCTCACTGTGATATTCACAGTGAGAAGACGCCAGCGTCCATAGGAAAGCATTGAGAATGCTTTCCTATGGACTGGCTGGATGCGCACGCGGCTCTTGCCGCGCATGCGCATTCAGCCGATGACGGCAGAAGGAGGAGGAGTCCCCAGCACCGAGGGAGCACGGCACTGGAGAAAGGCAAGTGTTTAACCCCTTCCTCCCCCTTCAGCCCGGCGGGAGTGGGACCCTGAGGGTGGGGGCACCCTCAGGGCACTATAGTGCCAGGAAAACGAGTAAATCTTTAGTGTAGTAAAGGCATTGGGAAAAGGGCCTACATATAAATAGGGTAGGGATGGGGGCACTATAACATTAAGAAAACAGGTTAGTATTTCCAATGGTATAGCTTTCCTTTAAAGACATTACCAAGTATTATTGCTATGAAGCTATGCTATATACTCAGACACTTCAACAATATGGAGCTCCTAGAAAAGAGTAACATAAGTACAGAAAAGAGGGACAGGGAGATTTGGGCCAAAAATAGGGACACGTGGGAGGTAGAATTAAATGAGTCACACCAAACTCATACTAAAACCAAGGCTTTCTTTAATACAGTGTATCTCCGCAGTTGAGAGAGTGTATAAATCACCTGCGGATAAAGATACACTGTACTTGGAATGAGGACTGACCGTACCATCAGACGTTCAAAACTAAAGAAATCTAAATAAAATAGCAGTCATGTTTAACACATCCCAGTTCTGACAAAACCTTCATTGTAGGCTTTTCTGTTAAGCTACTAGTTGTTTTTGAATGTCTATACAATGTGTTAAAAGAAAAAAAATATTCAAAAATGTGTCAAGCCCAGCCTGAAATACACCGTTAATGAAATGTAAACAAAGTTAAACAGTTTGGGGATATCGGTGTAGCATTATTTTAGAAGCATACAGAGGCAATACGCATGTCCACTGTCAGTGTTGTGCTTTATAGAGATGGTTACAATGTTATAGTAGCTGTAATAATAAATTCTGCTAGCAGACAGTTATAATCCGAGCAAGCATCCTCTCAAGGCCACGATGAGGAGTTAGAGTTGCATCATATTCACCCTCCTCCCCACGTGTAAAGTTGGAAAGCATCCAACAGGAAGTGGAGTGCATGCTTCTTTTCAGCATCACCAGGGCAGGAAGTGACATGTGACAGCTACACCAGGAGACACAGGGCCCCCAGCACTGCCAAGCTGGCACCCTGCCCTCCCCCTCAGCACTGCCAAACTATCACTCTCTCTGTGCCCCCCCCCCCCTCAGCACTGCCAAGCTGGCACCCTGCCATTCCCCCAGCACTGCCAAGCTATCACTCTCTGTGTGCCCCCCCCCCCCAGCACTACCAAGCTGGCACCCTGCCATTCCCCCAGCACTGCCAAGCTATCACTCTCTGTGTGCCCCCCCCCCCAGCACTACCAAGCTATCTCTCTCTGTGCCCCCCCCCCCAGCACTGCCAAGCTGGCACCCTGCCATTCCCCCAGCACTGCCAAACTATCACTCTCTCTGTGCCCCCCCCCCGCACTGCCAAGCTATCACTCTCTGTGCCCCCCCCCCCCTCAGCACTGCCAAGCTATAACTCTCTGTGCCCTCCCCCCAGCTATCACTCTCTGTGCCCCTCCTCCTCCCCCCCCCGCACTGCCAAGCTGTCACTGCCATTCTCTCTGTGCCCCCCAGCACTGCCAAGCGCGGTCACTCTCACTTAAGACCTGCACTCAGTAACTTAACCAGGTGTAATAATGCCTTATACAAAATTAATCTCACCGTGTGTGAACATTAACTTTTTGCTTGGCTCAAAGTTTGAAAGCAATGAATGTAGGATTGATGCCTTGCATGAAATAAATCTAGATAAGTGAGTGAGCAGTTCCAGTGCTGTTTGGATTTTACACAAAGGATAATGAGCAGTGTGAGAGCCAGGTCTGATCTGCTGCCAAATCTGATATCACCTACCTCTCCTGGCAGCTCAAACCTACATCCATTCAGCCTTCCTGAACCAAACCTACCCCAATATCAGCTCGAGGAGCAATTTGCTCCCACTATAACAATAAATAAATAATACATAAAAGTTATCTTCAGCTGTGATACTTCCATCAGGCACTGTATGCAATATGTAGAGTCTGGACCCTGTGTTATACAGAGAGCTTGTATTACAGAATGAGCATTACTGGGGGTACATGGATAATGTATGAGAGCGCCCCCTGCTGGCTGCCCGAAATGTGTACTGACACCCGAAATAGTGCCAGCTCCCTCTATATTACACGGCCATTAACCCGCTGTGAGCCGGATACCGAGTCCTGTACTCAGCGCTCACCTGGCTGGGGATGGTGGTTCTTCCTGGCCCCTGCTTGTCCCGCCGCTGGCCGCCCGCCTGCTGTAGCCCCCGGGCAGTGCCCTTATCCCGGGCAGGCTGGGAGCGATTCGGCGGAGCAGAGTGGAACGCATGGTACACAGAGCCTGGCTGTCAGTGTGTGCTACAGGGGGTGTCAGAGCACAGCATGCACATTGCCCGCCCACTAATGGGCTGTTATTAGCTCCCAGCCAACAGGCACACTGTCAGGGAGGGGCCAAACTAAGTGCAAGCTTATAATAACCATCACAAAATAAACCACTCCTATCACTCACAGCCACACATCACAAAATAAACCACTCCTATCACTCACAGCTACTAGCTAGTAATATTAGCTAGTAGTCAGTAATAAAAGAAAAATACTATTGCAATTTGTCAAGGTGTAGAGTAGAGACATTTGTTTTTTCCAGGGGAAAGTTAACTGGGGGAAAGTAATGTGGGAAACGCCCAGATGGAGTATAGGTCTCAGACATGCTATATTTGCCCCTAAAACAGATTTATGATTTTACCCATATAGTTTGGCTTGGGATGCCTGAAGCGCTATAAGACCTGCATGTCCATTGACTTCTCTTGAATGAAGATTTCCATCTGTCAAATGATACTTTCTCAGGATTGTATTGTGAGCAGAGTTTGTGTTTGAAGGTAAGCATGCTTCTATATGTTGTGTGTGCGTGAATGCAGGGGTGCATGTGTGTGTGTTGGCATTTGAATGTACTTGGGAGTTTGTATGTACTGTTGTCATTTGAAAGCAGTGGTGTACTTGTGTGTAGTTTTTGTGATTGAATGAAGGGGTGTGTTTGTATGTAGTGTTGAAGTTTGAATGCAGGTGTGCATTTGTTTGCATTTCGGGAAGCGACCAGAACTAATGTCCTCACAGCACGGTGGCCAAACTGCCAATCTGACAGTAGCCCAGATCCGCTGTTAAGCATCTGATGAGACATGCACATTAGGTGGCACTAAGTACCTGGGTCATCTGATGGGTCCGCCCAACTTGTGGGCCCTGGTTCAGCCACACTGGCTGCCCTGCCGGTAGTTTCACCTCTGCCTATTACTTTACTGATGGATAGGGTTGCCAGATCACAATGTTTTGCATTCCACCAGGCAGGGCTTGAAAGTGTGACCAATATATGGATTTCTTATTTACCTGGTTTTAAAGGATCACTGATGAGATCTCAAAGAAACCGCTATGATTTGTTAACTAGAAGCACATGAATCTCACATAATTTACAGACCTGTGAAGTCAAACCGTCGCACTGACTGACACATAGTGCAGCACGAGTGCATGATGAAACATGCTCGTGCTATACTCGTAATGAAATTAAGGGCATTTAAGTAAATTCGGAAATGTTTCAGCTGCAATAAGTGTGTGAGGAGTCCTGACTGGCCACGTTGGGCAGTATGTCAACTTGGTGCATATGTGGCCTGGGATGAAACCACCCCTTTTCTTGTCAGACACAATGTTCATCATCCTTATTGCATCACACAAACCCACTAGCTGGTCAGCTCTCCCTCTACCCCTTCATAGTCCTGATATTAGACCTGTTAAAGGAACACTATAGTCACCTAAATTACTTTAGCTAAATAAAACAGTTTTAGTGTATAGATCATTCCCCTGCAATTTCACTGCTCAATTCACTGTCATTTAGGAGTTAAATCACTTTGTTTCTGTTTATGCAGCCCTAGCCACACCTCCCCTGGCTATGATTGACAGAGCCTGCATGAAAAAAAAAACTGGTTTCACTTTCAAACAGATGTAATTTACCTTAAATAATTGTATCTCAATCTCTAAATTGAACTTTAATCACATACAGGAGGCTCTTGCAGGGTCTAGCAAGCTATTAACATAGCAGGGGATAAGAATATCTTAATTAAACAGAACTTGCAATAAAGAAAGCCTAAATAGGGCTCTCTTTACAGGAAGTGTTTATGGAAGGCTGTGCAAGTCACATGCAGGGAGGTGTGACTAGGGTTCATAAACAAAGGGATTTAACTCCTAAATGGCAGAGGATTGAGCAGTGAGGCTGCAGGGGCATGTTCTATACACCAAAATTGCTTCATTAAGCTAAAGTTGTTCTGGTGACTATGGTGTCCCTTTAACTTTGGCAGGTCTGATTTTCACACCCGCCTGAGAGAAGGCAGAAATCATGTTATTGGGGAAGGCTGTAGATGCTATCATCCAATACCAATATTACTGACTTGTGCTAGCAGTAATCAACCTAGTGAAAAACATGCCCGAACTGGCCCTTATCTGTTTCACTACATTATTTCTTAGCTATCAAAGACAGAATACCAATGCATAGCCACAAGACACACTCTTCCCAGACTGTGATATACTACTATGGTTTTTTATTAAATTAAGCATCTGCCAGCCTTTAAAGTGTATCTGCCACTGCAAACATTGTTTTAATTGACAAAAACGGTTACACTCTGTTTATAACTAATACATTTGACACAGGAGGTAACTGTGGAATTATGGAATGAACTGGAAAATGTAGTCTAACGTGAGTGCAATGAAAACTTTTTCAACTCAACTATTTTTCAACTTTTCCAGCTGAAATGATCAATTACATTGTTTTATTCACAATTATCTCCTTAGTGAATAAACTCCAGAGAGGACCAAGGCTCAGACAACTGTTTAATCAGCTATCCCTCCTGAGACTATTGGAAACCATTTTCATTGGTTGTTCTGTCACTTACTACATTTCTAGGGCCTTAGAGTTGTTTTTCTCTTATTTTTTTAAAGGACCACTCTAGGCACCCAGACGACTTCAGCTTAATGAAGTGGTCTGGGTGCCAGGTACCTCTAGGATTAACCCTTTATTTTATAAACATAGCAGTTTCAGAGAAACTGCTATGTTTATAATGAGGGTTAATCCAGCCTCCAAATCCTCTAGTGGCTGTCTCATTGACAGCCGCTAGAGGCGCTTGCGTGCTTCTCACTGTGAAAATCACAGTGAGAGCACGCAAGCGTCCATAGGAAAGCATTGTAAATGCTTTCCTATGCGACCGGCTGAATGCGAGTGCGGCTCCTGCCGCGCATGCGCATTCAGCCGATGACGTCGCGATCAAGATGGAGAGGAGGAGGAAAGCTCCCCGCCCGGCGCTGGAAAAAGAGGTAAGTTTAACCCCTTCCTCTCTCCAGAGCCGGGCGGGAGGGGGTCCCTGAGGGTGGGGGCACCCTCAGGGTACTCTAGTGCCAGGAAAACGAGTATGTTTTCCTGGCACTAGAGTGGTCCTTTAAGGGTTACTCTAATACCCCTTCATTGACAAAGGAAAATATTGTCGTTGTTTACATTTGTCACTTAAGATACCTCTACTTGCTGTCTGAGGCACACTTTGCTCTACACAGAATAACAAACATTCCTGCTATGACACAACAGCTATAGCAAGATAAACAATAGTACATAGCAATACAGTGTGTACAGTGGTGGAACTACCGTGGTGGCAGGGGTCGCAGCTGCGACCAGGCCCACCACTCCAGGGGGCCCGGCCGCCCTGTGGAACCCTGCAAACGCAGTGCCCGCCTCCATGTGTTGTGGCCCCGGCCCGCGCAGTAGAACTGCTGGGGCCGCACATTAAGGGACCCTTTGGGTGGCCCATGCTGTTAGGGCCACCCGATGGAAATTTATTTCCAGGGGCCCCGGTCAGCGTTGTGGCATTTTAACAGCGTGACTGGGCCCCCTGTGATGACATTAGAGGCTTGGAGAAAGTGACTGCCCTGGTCACTCCTACCAGCTTACATCGGGAGCCACGCGGAAGAAAGGAGAGGAGGGAGGGGGAACTCTGACTCCCATCAGCCTGTTCCACCACTGGACCCCAGGGAAAGTCACCCTCCTGCACCTAAAAGGGAGGAAACAGGAGGGTGACTAAAACATTTTGTATATGTGTGTGTTTGTGTGTCTGTATGAATGTTTCTTTGTATGTGTGTATATATGTGTGTACAGTGAAGGAAAAAAGCATTTGCTCCCCTGCTGATTTTAAACATTTGCCCACTGACAAAGAAATGATCAGTCTATGATTTTAATGATATTTTAACAGTGAGGGACAGAATAACAAAAAATAAATAAATCCAGAAAAACACATGTGAAAAAAGTTATAAATGTATTTGCATGTCAATGAGTGAAATAGTTTTTTGACCCCTTCGACTTAGTAGTTGGTGGCAAAACCCTTGTTGGCAATCACAGAGGTCAGATATTTCTTGTATACACTGTTCCAAATTATTATGCAAATTCTATTTAAGTGTCACAAAGATTAACTATTTTGTTTTTCAGTTTAACTCATGGACGGCACTGTTTCTCAGTGCTCTTTTGATCACTGAAAACAATCTCTGACACCTGTGATAATTAGATTGCTAGGTGAGCCCAATTTAAGGAAAAACTACTAAAGGAGGGTGTTCCACATTATTAAGCAGAGCACCATTTTCATGCAATATGGGGATGAAAAAGGATCTCTCTGCTGCCAAAAAGAGTGAAATAGTTCAATGCCTTGGACGAGGTATGAAAACATTAGATATTTCACGAAAACTTAAGCGTGATCATCGCACTATTAAGAGATTTGTGGCTGATTCAGAGCACAGACGGGTTCGTGCAGATAAAGGCACATTGAGGAAGATTTCTGCCAGATCCATGCATCGGATCAAGAGAGCAGCTGCTAAAATACCATTACATATCAGCAAACAGATATTTGAAGCTGCTGGTGCCTCTGTAGTCCCACGGACATCAAGGTGTAGAGTCCTTCAGAGTCTTGCAACTGTGCATAAACCTTCTATTCGGCCACCACTAACCAATGCTCACAAGCAGAAACGGCTGCATTGGGCAGACAAATACATGAAGACTAATTTTCAAACAGTCCTGTTCACTCATAAATGCCTTGCAACCATGGATGGTCCAGATGGATGGAGTAGTGGATGGTTGGTGGACGGCCACCCTGTTCCAACAAGGCTACAACGTCAGCAAGGCGGTGGTGGAGTCATGTTTTGTGCCGGAATCATGGGAAGAAAGCTGGTCGGCCACTTTAGGGTCCCCGAAGGTGTAAAGAATGACCTCTGCAAAGTATGTGGAGTTTCTGACTGATCACTTTCTTCCCTGGTACAGAAGTAAGAACTATGCTTTCCGTAATAAAATAATCTTCATGCATGACAATGCACCATCTCATGCTGCAAAGAATACCTCTGCATCAATGGCTGCTATGGGGATAAAAGGAGAGAAAGTCATGGTGTTGCCTCCATCCTCCCCTGACCTCAATCCTATTGAGAACCTTTGGAACATCCTCAAGCAAAATATCTATGAGGGTGGGAGGCAGTTTACATCCAAACAGCAGCTCTGGGAGGCTATTGTGACATCTTGCAAACAGATTCAAGCAGAAACTGTCCAAAAACTCACAAGTTCAATGGATGCAAGACTTGTGAAGCCGATATCAAATAAGGGGTCCTATGTTAAAATGTAACGTGACCTGTTAAAATGTTTAAAAAGTTAAAATGTTGTTATAAGTTTGATTGAAATAGCTTTTGATTTCAGTAAATATGCTGCAAACACAACAAATGACAATTTTCAGTTCTTTACAACCTATAAAGTGTTTTGAAACTTACTGTGTGTAATAATTTGGAACAGTGCATTCTAAGTTTTTTTTATGTTTAAAAAAATACTGTTATCATTAGGAGGTTTGTTCAATGAAATTTGAATTGTACTCTTAATAGTTGATAACTTGAGAATTATGCTGACTGTTATTTACATCAATTATTTAGGTAAATGAGAAAAATATAATTTGCATAATAATTTGGAACAGGGTGTAGTTGGCCACCAGGTTTGCACACATCTAAGGAGGGATTTTGTCCCACTCCTCTTTGCAGACCCTCTCCAAGTCATTAAGGTTTCAAGGCTGACATTTGGCAACTCGAACCTTCAGCTCCCTCCACAGATTTTCTATGGGATTAAGGTCTGGAGACTGGCTAGGCCACTCCATGACTTTAATGTGCTTAGTGAGCCACTCATCTGTTGTCTTGGCTGGGTGTTTTGGGTCATTGCATGCTGTAATACCCATCAACAACCTATTTTCAATGCCCTGGCTGAGGGAAGAAGGTTCTCACCCAAGATTTGACGGTACATGATGCAGTGCAGATGTCATGTCCCCTTAGCAGAAAAACATCCCCAAAGCATAATGTTTCCACCTCCATGTTTGATGGTGGGGATGGTGTTCTTGGGGTCATAGGCAGCATTCCTCCTCCTCCTCCAAAACGGCGGGTTGAGTTAATGCCAAAGAGCTAAATTTTGGTCTCATTTGACCACAACACTTTCACCCAGTTCTCCTCTGAATCATTCAGATATTTATTGGCAAACTTCAGACGGGCCTGTAGATGGGCTTTCTTGATCCCCCTGACCTTGCGCGTGCTGCAGGATTTCAGTCCTTCACAGCATAGTGTGTTACCAATTGTTTTCTTAGTGAAAATGGTCCCAGCTGCATTGAGATCATTAACAAGTTCCTCCTATGTATTACTGGGCTGATTCCTCACCATTCTCATGATCATTGAAACTCCAAGAGGTGAGATCTTGCATGGAGCACCAGACCGAGGGAGACTGACCATTATTTTGTGTTTCTTCCATTTGCGAATAATCACACCAACTGTTGTCACTTTGTCACCAAGTTGCTTGCCAATGGTCTTGTAGCCCATTCCAGCCTTGTGTACGTCTACAATCTGGTCCCTGACATCCTTGGACAGCTCTTTAGTCTTGGTCATGGTGGAGAGTTTGGAATCGAAATGATTAATGGCTTCTGTGGACAGGTGTCTTTTATACAGGTAACGAGCTGAGATTAGGAGCACTCCCTTTAAGAGAGTGTTCCTAATCTAAGCTCGTTACCTGTATAAAAGATTCGATGATTGATACGGGATCAAATACTTATTTCACTCATTGCCATGCAAATCAATTCATAACTTTTTTGGCATGTGTTTTTCTGGATTTTTTTATTTTTATTTTGTTATTCTGTCTCTCCCTGTTAAAATACACCTGCCATTAAAATTGTAGACTGATAATTTCTTTGACAGTGAGCAAACATTCAAAATCAGCAGGGGATCAAATACTTTTTTCCCTCACTGTATGTATATGTGTCTGTATGTATGTGTGTTTGTATGTATGTGTGTGTATACAGAGGCATAACTAGAAACCATGGGGCCCCAGTGCGAAAACTGCCCTGGGCCCTCTCCCTCCCATACGTTGCCCCCCCCCCCACACATGCAGACAAACAGATACACATAGACACATATACAGAGACTCACATATACAGACAGACACATACATACAAACACACACATACATATATACACACACACATATACAGACAGACACCTATACATACGAACACACACACACACACATACACAGACAGACATACACACACGTACATATAGACAGATAGACATGCAGACACACACACACATACACAGAGACACATAGACACATATACAGAGACACACACAGACGCACACATACATACAGGCACACATACATACAGACACACACATACATACAAACACATACACACACACACACACACATAAAAACACACATACAGACACATACATATACACACACACATATACAGATAGACATACATACAAACAAACACACGCATACACAGACACACATATACACACATACAGAAACAGAGACACATACATACAGACACACATACATACAAAAAACATACATACACATACACACACTCATACATACAGACACACACATAGACAGACAGACACACATACATACACACATACATACACACATACAAAGAAACATTCATACAGACACACATACACACACACACACATACATAAAACCAAACACACACATATACAAAATGTTTTAGTCACCCTCCTGTTTCCTACCTTTTAGGTGCAGGAGAGTGATTTTCCCTGGGGTCCAGTGGTGGCTCAGGCTGATGGAAGTCAGAGTTCCCACTCTGACTCCCTCCTCTCCTTCCTCCCGTACGGCTCACGGTGTAATATGAGAGGAGTGACCGGGCTCTGTGTTAAAGCGCCACAGCGCTGACCGGGCCCCCTGGAAATTAATTTCCATTGGTTGGCCCTAAGAGCATGGGCCCCTTAACGTGCGGCCCCGGCGGTTCTAGCACGCGGGCCGGCACCACAACACATGACGGGGGCACCGTAGTCGCAGGGGTCCGCAGGGGTCCGCAGGGCAGCCTGGGCCCCCTAGAGTGACGGGCACAGTCTCAGCTGTGACCCCTGCGAACGCGGTAGTACCGCCACTTTGTGTCTGTCTGTCTGTGTGTATGTCTGTCTGTGTGTCTGTATGTGTGTGTTTTTGTTTGTATGTATGTATGTGTGTGTCTGTCTGTGCGTGTGTATGTATGTATGTGTGTTTGTATGTATGTGTGTCTGTATGTCTGTGTGTGTATGTCTGTGTGTTTGTGTATCTGTTTGTGTGTATGTATGTGTGTGTGTATGTCTGTGTATATGTGTGTATTTGTATGTACACACAACAAAAGTCAAATTTACTCTGTAACTCTTTTTGTAGTGGTTGCGTCTCTATCTGCCAAAGGATAGACACCAGGTCTTTTAAACTGCCAAAGTTTATTAACTGGGCATTGCTCGCATGAAGCGTTATGCCTTTTCAGTCAGCTCGCCTAGATAATCCCCTAGAGGCAGGGCCAGACTGGCTCACCGGGATACTGGGAAATTTCCCTGTGGGCCGGCATACTATTGGTCCGGATGGCGTAATTACACAGTAACCGGCAGGAGGGGAATCGCTCCCCTCCTGCCGGTCACAGAATGTAGCATGGCGGGGGGCGGAGCCTGACCTCAGAGCGAGCCAGACGTGGCGAGCAGGAGCTCCCAACAATTTGGTGGGAAATCAAGCAAAAACCCAAGAAACGCTGGTACTACACAACGCCAAGCGGGCCCTTCGGGTCAGGGGAGCCTAGACAAGCTGACAGATACCTCACTCGAGAATCGCGTACAACGAGAACCTGGGCTTCTTGCCGCGGCCTGCCCGGAACGGAACTGAGGGGAAGCGGCCGGTCCCCTCGTGCTTCGTACCGGGTCCTAGACTTGTAGCACTCTTCCTCCCCCCCCTTGGACCGGTGGGGGTCATCCCGGTACTACTCAGAGCAACTCAGAGGCACTTTTGGCGCCCATAGCCCTAACCGGGCTGTACTGTCTAGAGCTGGAAACTCTAAAATGGCGGATGCCAGCACTCTGCATACACGAGGCGTGGGCCTTGAGCGGAGAACACCGCAAGACGCCACTGCAGACTCTCTGAGAAGACTATATGCAATTTTCCAGCGCTTCTGGAGAAACATGCAGCTTCGATGCGCAGCCACCAAAGATAGGCACCAGACAGAGAGCGGGGAAATCCGGCAAATGCTGAAGAAGGGGCCCACCCACGGAGTTGCAGGGGGCAAAAAGCCTACTCACCCTCTTGTGCGCCTCACAGCGAAGCCTTCACAAGCCTCAACACCAGGTACACGCCACTTACCCATGCAGAGAGCCGCAGGAACTTCACACCGACGGCACCAGACGAACAAGCAACAAGAAGCAAAGCCCGCACCAACATTCAAGCGACTGGTTCACGGGGCCCGTCGCCCTACCCTACAAGCAAAGCGTCCGGACAGGATCAAATGGAGGAAGAAGCTCCATGGCAGGAAGGCACTCACACAAGCCTCAGGACTGGGCCAAACGGCTCTGCACCCGGGACTAGGCCTAACAAAAAGCAATCGACCACAGCTGGCAGTGCACCAGGGTCTAACTACTCTCCTCACCGCAACAATGCTGCAGCAGATCCTCAGAGGAAGCAGTGGATGGGGTATCCAGCTACAGTGGGTGCACAAACTGCCCCTGATTGGAATAGGCTGAGAGGGACTATCATGGCACAATGACACGGCACATCCCGGCAAGATGACCAGTTGCAATGGCAAAATTTGTTTAATTGTCTCATTCTGTGTGTGTTTTTAACAGTCACCCAATATGCCTCAAAAATATGTATGCATCTTCTCATATGGCTACCTCTTCTGCACCCATTCCCATGCCTTTAACGTATCAAGCATGTTATATAGCCGATACTGACAAGTGGAGCATGTATTATGCCTGCTTACCATGGGTTAGCCTGGTCAGCCAGTTGACATTTTAGTCATTTCCCTTTTATGATTTAAAGTATGGCACAGGGCACATTCATTTACTCTATTTACTTAAATTTACTTACTCTCAGCACCTACGTGGACACGATAATACTAAGCCCGTATTGGCACCCAACCTCTCACTGAGTAGGGGCCCACACTGAGCTCCATTCCCATTAGACATGCCTGACGCCCCAATCAGCACCTGACACAGTCTATCAATGCTTCACAAACAGATACCAAGTGACATAACTAGTAGACCATAACCATCCTGTTTTACTGGCCGAGCATGGCCGAGCAGACAGACTGCGGTAGGGGAGCTGACAGCTCACAGAGAGCACATGACTGCTTCCTGTCAGGTAGGGGACCAGAAACTCTTCTACCGCCTACGGGCCTACAGGGAAAGTGGGGGAGGCTATAATGGGACTCATGGGGGCTTGGGAGTAGGCTATATTGGGACACATAAGGGCTGGGGAGAGGGATATAATGGGACACATGGGGGCTGGTGGACTATAGGGACACATGGGGGCTGGAGAGGGGGCTATAATGGGACACATGGGGGCTGCTGGGGCTATAAGGACACATGGGGCTGGGGGGCTATAGGGACACATGGGGCGGGGGGCTATAGGGACACATGGGGCTGGGGGCAATAGGCACACATAGGGGCTGGGGGGCTATAGGGACACATGGGGGGCTATAGGAACACATGGGGCTGGGGAGGCTATAGGGACACATGGGGGCTGAGGAGTGGGCTATAGGGTCATATGGGGGCTATAGGGACACATGGTGGCTGGGGATGGGACTATAGGGACACATCAAGGGCTGGGAGGGTTGGTCTAGGGACACATGGAGGGCTAGGGGGGGGCTATACCATTGCTCTGTACCACACAGCGTTTAAAAAGGTTTCAGCATTCAATTAATTCCTACAACGTCTAATATAGTGTAACAGTCTGGCGAGCTCATCGCTATTTAGTCTTAATTGAACAAATCGCTAGGCCCTATATCAGGCATCATTCTATTTAGAAGCTCTTGAATAGCATCATATACAGCCTGGGGTGCGTCTGAAAATGAAGGTATTCTGTCTAAATTTACAAACAGAAAATGTTCATAATATTCCACAGCATTAAAATTGTTAATATCTCTGCGGCGTTGTTCAACACACTCCCAAAATACAGTGGCCTCTGGCGCATCAATGGGGTTCTGCACTTCAGGATGCTCCTGCGAATGCTCAATATTCTCAGGACTAGGTGGACTTTGTTGCATCTCTGGGGAATGTTCTGTAGGTGATGGGGCTATTTCAGTATCATTTGTATGCGGTGTCACAGGGGTACCAGGAGTGTCTACGCCATCCTCAGGTGGAAGTATCACAGGGGTTAAACATTTGTCTGCATCATAAAGGCCTGACATCGTTGCATAGTCATCGTAGAGCGGAATACACCTCTCAATGTATTTATGACACATTTTACGGTTCTAGCACGACGCTTAGCTATACGTCTCTGTCTGTCCAATTTTTGGCTCTAATAATGCCCGACCAACCATGACTAGTCACGTGGGGTTCAGTAAATTTAGTCCTGAGCGGGGTAATATCCCTCCTCTAAATGAAATTCAAAATAAATTAATTAATTAAAAATCTAACGCTAATATATAATAAAGCGCAAGGGGCGTGGTCATAATGCTCCATATGTGGATTCATAAAAATAGTCATTACTACGTCAAAAGCACAAGGGGTGTGGTCTGCGCTGTAAAGGGTCATGTCTATAACACGCCGTGGTCGTGGTTTCATTAAAATGGACGCTAATACGTAATAAAGCGTGGCTTTAAGGTGCGTGGCTTTAAGGTGCCGTGGGCGTGGATTCATAAAAATGTCCGTTACTATGTCAAACCGCACAAGTGCCAGAGCCATAATGTGCAATGGGCGTGGTTTAATAAAATGGGTGTGGCATCTGTCCAACGTGCAAGGGGCGGGGTCATATTGTGCAATAGGCAATGTTTAATAAAAAGGGGCAGGGCACCTGTCAAAAGTTAGTTTGATGACTTGTACCGTTTCTTACTACTTGCCCCTAATGTATTGGTGCCAGATACCACAGTACACATTCAGAGGTTTTGTTAACGTCAAGGCCTCAACGCATCAGAGCTGTTCTGGCAACATGTTGGGGACCTCCTTCACAATATTAGGCAGGTGGTTTTAATTGTGTAGATGATCGGTGTATGTTTTCCCTGTTCCTTTACTTTAAAAATTATTTCCACTTACAGTGCTCTGTAAAATTGTATTGTGGTATTCGGTATTGTCATGTACTGATAGTGTGTTCTCATACTGCTGTTCAATACACCCTTACATATAATCTTTACTGCTATTCCAGCAGCATTTCAGTAATGTCCAGATATGTCAACTTTAATAGAACACTCTGGGCACCATAAAAACTAATCTCAATAAAATAATTTCAGTGCCATTACATCCTGGGTGCCAAGGGATTAAACTATGTTATGTTTTGCTCCAGACAGCACCTGTTATCCACGTCGCCTCAGTCTCCTTCTCTGACCCCAGCTTCAATGTGAAAGCCTTGCAGGCATAGAGCATCACTGAATAAAACTGAGCGGGGACCCACCAAAGGACAGGCTAATTGAGCTGTTGTCCGTTCTCAGCACTCTCTTGCGACTTGTTTTTTTTTATATTCTCATTGTAGTCCTGATTGTTAAAACAGAAAATATGTTTGTAAATTTCAATTAATCTTTGCCAGATTTTCAGTGACCCTACAAAATCAAAATGGCTGCAATACAGGGTACCGGCTAGCACAAAGGAGTTAATATCACAGTTTAGAAACTCTTTCACCGGGTCTCTTTCCGGTACCTGGAGACCACCATTCCTTGGTCACATTGATAATGAGAAATGAACACTTTTACATTATCATTATCAATTTACCCCAACCTGAACAGCTGAACCACCCCCAGCACTCTCAGCTAATCACCGCATTTGTGATTGGAAGAAATTGACATTGATAATGCAGACGTGTTTATTTTGCAATGCAGGCCTTTGTGTGCAGCCTTTACAGCAATATTTTATATGTTTCTTTTAGCACTTTGTGTGACTCCTATGTGAACACTTACCCAGAAGAAAGACCTTCATTGAAACCAGCCTACCAGAGAACACATTTGAATGAGAATGTACTTAACATGAAATAATTAATTCCATGCATGCTGTTATTTGAACATTGCATTAAGCCTGTGAGTGTTCACACGCTGACAGAAACCTAGCAACCAACATCCAATCCTCAATGTTTGGTCTTATTTCTTATGCACTGAATACAGAAGAATGGCAGCTTGGATTACTGCCAGGATATGTATATTGTTCCACAGGCAGATACATTTAGTATGTGTGGCACAACTACACGTTTACCATCTAAAATAGTAAATTGCTTTCACTGGAACCGCATAATCCATCGTCGTCAGAGTTATTTACTAAAATGAGAGTTCATTGTGAGTTTCATATATAAAGACAAAAATAGTTGAATCAGAAAATTGTTTTATTTTAGACTACAGTTTAAAACTGAATTCCTGACAATTTTCACTTTTGTAAATAATCATTATAGTGCAAATGCAGCCATTATACAACTTCAACCTGAGATCTCTGAAACATGAACAACCTGCAAGACAACCTATCACATACATAGCAGTACGCTTGTTTTTCTAAAATAGACACCTCTACTTAACCAGAGCTAGTGATGCCGTCCTAGACCTTGCAAATAGTACTAATGTAATTCATTTACTTTTAATGCAAAATTGGTTGCAAAATATAGTTTTTGTGTTATTATTTAGTAAACATGTTTAAAATAACTGTGTAAAAGCTGTGTATTAACCTAAAATCTCAGTTACAGCTGAAAAGTTATACTCAGCAGGGTTCTGCAGAGGCTGTGATACTGTTTCTTCCTTTGCCAATGACTGTTCCAGCCCCCCTGGGAAGCTTAATTTGGGTACAATTCTCAAGCATGTAATCTGTTTAACTAGCCACCTCTCTCTTGATGAAAGCAAGGATGCCTGGATTTTATTTTTTTAAAATTTTTTACTTTTTTGAAACATGTTTAAATATTTTGATACCTTTTGATATATTGTTATATACATTTTTTTTTGTGAATACATTTTTATTTGGCTTCTGTCAAGTGAAGTAAAATAAACACGATAGGACTCACAGGACCCCATATACGGTATTATTTCTCATCACACAGGACCCTGTGTTTGGTTTAAAAAAAATAAGGGTTGTCAAACAATGCCATATACAATCTCTTCGAGCATCCTCCCAATGACTCCTTTCCATATTGTGGGACCGTCCTCCAGTGGCCAAACTCCCCTCTCTCTATAAGGGGCTAAATCAAGTGTTTGTATAATATGAGATAGATAAACAGCATTCATCTCGAGGGTCTGTGTGCTACAGAACAATATAAGATACGAAGGCCTCAGACCTCTATAAAATAATGAGTATTCCCCTGCACAGTGATCCAGGACCCTATCCAAAGACAACACAGCCCTATATGTGTCCTCCTGTCCCACCTGCTGAAGCTCCTATCAGGTGTCTATATGTCAGCAGTCATTGAAAGTCTTTCTTAAAAGCCACTGTCAACCAATTCATCCATGTGTCTATGTATGTTTGAGTTCAGCCCTTAGCTAAGAGCGTCAATTCTTCTAGTTGTTTTAGTACCTTCATTTTGTCGTACCAGTGGGTGAGGGCTGGTGGTGTATCCTTTTTTCTAATAAAAGAGAACTACCTATTTTGACGTATTTAGGATCCTTATGGTAAGGGATTTCTTGTATCAAGCTGTGGTAAGAGGAATGCAAGAGGAATGGGGCGTTTCGAAAGGGTGAGGGATCAGGGCCGTCTTTAATGTTGACTGGACCCTGGGCAAGCATTAGCTTGGGCCCCCTGGTCCCCTCCCACCCACCTTCTAGCATGCAAACACGCCTTCCACCCAAAGACACACACACAAAAAAAACCCACACACATAGATCGTAGACTTAGCCACACTTATTTTTTACCTAGTGAAAATACACACACAGACACACATGCAGATGCAAACACTGACACAAATGCAGACTCACACATGCACAGGCTCAGACATACACAGGTACATACATCTAAATACACAGACATACAAAGACAGATGCATACAAAGACAGGTGCATACGCAGATACACACTGGCACACATACAGATATACAGATACTCACTGACAAACATGCAGACACACACTAAAACACAGATAAACAGACAAACACACCCTGACATATATGCAGATACACACAATAACAAACATACAGATACATACACGGACACACATGCAGTTACACAAACACATACAGACACACATACTGACACATATTCAGATACACAGACACACATACAGACACACTGGCACACATGCAGGTACACATACACAAATACGCATACAGAGACTCATACAGGCACACAGATACACATATAGACCGATACACACAGATACACAGACACATGCATATACACATAAAGACCACTATAAACACAGAAACACACATACAGATACACAGATATACATACAGACAGATATACACACATACCCGCATGCATATACACATACAGACAGATACACACACAAACATACACATGCACAGACAGATATACACACAGAAACACACATATACACATACAGTCAGATACACACACACAGACAGATATACACACACAGACCCACAGACCCACATGCATATACACATACAGAAAGATACACACACACAAACAGACACATGCACAGACAGATATACACACAGAAACACACATATACACATACAGTCATATACACACAGACTGATAAACATGCAGACAGATATACACACAGACCCACATGCATATACACATACAGACAGATACACACACAAACACATGCACATACAGACAGATATACACACACAGACTGATACACATGCAGACAGATATACACACACACAAACAGACATACATGGAAAATATACAATTTCAGTCACCCTCCTGTTTCCTACCTTTTGGCTGCAGGAGGGTGACTTACCTGCGGTCCAGTGGCTGTCTGAGGCTGTTGGGAGTTGAGCTCTCTCCCAGTCCGCGCTCCTCTTCTCTTCCTCCCTCCCGCGCAGCATTCTCTGTGTTAGCTAGGAGGAAGTGACTGCACTTCCTCCTAGTGCTGACCTCATCACTGGGGGCCCGGTCGCGCTGTTAAAGCGCTGCAGCACTGACCGGGCCCCTGCAGACTCAGTGCCATCGGGTGGCCCTAAGAGCATGGGCCACCCGATGGGGCCCATCATCGTGCGGCCTGCAGTGGTCTGCCCGCACGTACCACAGCGACCGGCGGGCTCAAGGGGCAGCTGCTTTGGGCCCCCTAGGAATGACAGGGCCCTGGGCAGCTGCCCCTTTTGCCCCGCGTTAAAGACGGCCCTGTGGGGGATTGATTGATAAGAACGGTTCAATTATGATATGAAAAGCTTCCCAGTAAGGTTTGATCTTTGGACACTCCCACCAGATATGTAGGACTGTGCCTGTAGCACAGTGGCAATGCCAACAGTCACCGTCCAAGTAGTGGGTGGTCGGGAGAAGTTGTAGTCTTCTGTACCACATTGTCAGTACTTTATATGCTGTTTCCTGTGTTGTACTTGCAATTACACAGTGGTGCACTAAGTTGCAGATATTACCCCAATGATTGGATGTGAAAGTCTCCCCTACAGGGAGTGCAGAATTATTAGGCAAGTTGTATTTTTGAGGATTAATTTTATTATTGAACAACAACCATGTTCTCAATGAACCCAAAAAACTCATTAATATCAAAGCTGAATATTTTTGGAAGTAGTTTTTAGTTTGTTTTTAGTTATAGCTATTTTAGGGGGATATCTGTGTGTGCAGGTGACTATTACTGTGCATAATTATTAGGCAACTTAACAAAAAACAAATATATACCCATTTCAATTATTTATTTTTACCAGTGAAACCAATATAACATCTCAACATTCACAAATATACATTTCTGACATTCAAAAACAAAACAAAAACAAATCAGTGACCAATATAGCCACCTTTCTTTGCAAGGACACTCAAAAGCCTGCCATCCATGGATTCTGTCAGTGTTTTGATCTGTTCACCATCAACATTGCGTGCAGCAGCAACCACAGCCTCCCAGACACTGTTCAGAGAGGTGTACTGTTTTCCCTCCTTGTAAATCTCACATTTGATGATGGACCACAGGTTCTCAATGGGGTTCAGATCAGGTGAACAAGGAGGCCATGTCATTAGATTTTCTTCTTTTATACCCTTTCTTGCCAGTCACGCGGTGGAGTACTTGGACGCGTGTGATGGAGCATTGTCCTGCATGAAAATCATGTTTTTCTTGAAGGATGCAGACTTCTTCCTGTACCACTGCTTGAAGAAGGTGTCTTCCAGAAACTGGCAGTAGGACTGGGAGTTGAGCTTGACTCCATCCTCAACCCGAAAAGGCCCCACAAGCTCATCTTTGATGATACCAGCCCAAAACAGTACTCCACCTCCACTTGCTGGCGTCTGAGTCGGACTGGAGCTCTCTGCCCTTTACCAATCCAGCCACGGGCCCATCCATCTGGCCCATCAAGACTCACTCTCATTTCATCAGTCCATAAAACCTTAGAAAAATCAGTCTTGAGATATTTCTTGGCCCAGTCTTGACGTTTCAGCTTGTGTGTCTTGTTCAGTGGTGGTCGTCTTTCAGCCTTTCTTACCTTGGCCATGTCTCTGAGTATTGCACACCTTGTGCTTTTGGGCACTCCAGTGATGTTGCAGCTCTGAAATATGGCCAAACTGGTGGCAAGTGGCATCTTGGCAGCTGCACGCTTGACTTTTCTCAGTTCATGGGCAGTTATTTTGCGCCTTGGTGTTTCCACATGCTTCTTGCGACCCTATTGACTATTTTGAATGAAACGCTTGATTGTTCGATGATCACGCTTCAGAAGCTTTGCAATTTTAAGAGTGCTGCATCCCTCTGCAAGATATCTCACTATTTTTGACTTTTCTGAGCCTGTCAAGTCCTTCTTTTGACCCATTTTGCCAAAGGAAAGGAAGTTGCCTAATAATTATGCACACCTGATATAGGGTGTTGATGTCATTAGACCACACCACTTCTCATTACAGAGATGCACATCACCTAATATGCTTAATTGGTAGTAGGCTTTCGAGCCTATACAGCTTGGAGTAAGACAACATGCATAAAGAGGATGATGTGGTCAAAATACTCATTTGCCTAATAATTCTGCACTCCCTGTATAGCTGTCTCCTATTTGCCCATGTATGGGGTGGTGGAATATTCTGATTATGTTGAAGTACAGAGTATAGGTAGGAGATGGTATGTGGTTGTGGGTCTGAATTATTATACATGAGTTCTGATGGGGTGAGTGCCCTGGTTGTTGATAAATATGGCTTATAAATTGTATGAACTGTTCATGTCTTTGTAGGAGCATGTCTGAGGTGCCTTCCAATATGTCTCATAGAGTTTAGATTATGTCCCCCTCCACCATATGGTGAATATGTATGTGAGCTTGTTGAAGAAGACATAAAAAATCCTTCCTCTCCAGTCCTGGTTGAAATTCAGGGTTATGTGTCATAGGGTACATGGGTGAGGGGAAGGAGGAGGGGCCCAACCCTGATGCCAGTCTGTGCCTAGTATCAAGCGTAGTGTGGACAAAAGGCTGCTAGTTTGTTAATCTCCTGCTTTCTGCAGGGTTCATCCAAGGACCCATTTGTCTGAGTCTGCTCAATCCCCTTCCATTGTTTGCTGTTCTATCCTTAGCCCACTACATCACTCTCTGTAAGTGGGAGGAATTGTGGTATAATTGAAAGTCAGGAACTGCCAGTCCATCGTCTCTGTTTTTGGCCTCGTTAAGATTTGAAATTGTAGTCTAGGTTTGTGTGTCCCCCATATGTATCTAATCAGTAGGGATTGGAATTATGTAAAATACACTGTTGGGATCTGGATGGGGAATGCTTGGAATATGTAAAGGATGTGCAGTAAGATGTTAATTTTTGTAACTGCAATGCATCCTAACCGGGATGTATGGTGCAATGTCCATTCCACTAAATTATTTTGGAAAGTGATGAGCATGGGGAGGAAGTTAGTTTGGTATAGCTTGGAGAGGTCTCTTTTAAGCCATATCCCTATATAGTTTATCACCCTGTCTGAGCATTGGAATTGAAATTTCTGATGGATTGTGTTTGTTCTCTTGGTATGTTGATGTTTAGCAAGTTTGATTTTGAGTAACTTATTTTAAAGTTAGATAGGTCTCCATATTGTTGAAACTCTCTCATTATGTTAGGGCATGTTGTTTCTGGCACTGAAATAAAGAATATCAAATCATCGCATAGACAGCAATCTTATGCATTTTATGCCCTACTTGGACACTCCTGATGTCTGGGTTTTGTCTCACCGCTTGGTGATATGGTTTGAGGGCAAGCACAAAGAGCAGCGGCGTGTGGGGAAGAGGAAGTCTTAGCTTACCCTGTTGAAGGCCTTCTCTGCATTAGTGATCAACAGAAGAAGACCCTTATTTCTCCTCTGTGTCTGGTGTATCAAGGAGAGTACCCTGGTTGTGTTAACTCTGCTCATTCTGTGAGGTATAAAGCCTACTTGGTCAGGTTTTACGAGGGTGGGTAAGTAACCCAACATTCTGGGGGCCAGGATATTTGTGAACAATTTCAAGTTGCAGTTTAAGAGGGAAATGGGTCTATGGTTAACACACAGCTCCAAGTCACTGCACTCTTTGGGTATTAAGGTTTTATTGCCCCCCAAAATCTCAACGGAGATTGTATGGCCTTGAGTGAGAGAAATGTACACTAGTAGATAATGTGACTATAAAATGTCATCAAATTGTTTATAGTAGTGTATAGGACTCTTGCCTGATTTTGTAATATTACAGTACTAGCAAGTTCCTCCATCGCCAGGGGAGCCTCCAATGCCTCTAGGGCATCAGGTGGCAGTTTTGAGTGCTTATTATCTCAAAGATAGTCTTGACTGTTCATGTGTTCAGGATGAGGAGTGTGTCTGTACTGAATACATTGTTTTGTAATACTCGAGTGCCGCTTGAGTTATACGGTCTAGCATATATTCTAAGAGTTTACATGGATTATGCAAGCTTGTGATGTATGTTTTGGCTGTTTTTTATTAATCATGCGAGCATGTCTCATTTGTCGATATTGGTATAGAAATACGCTTTGGTGTGTGTTAAGGACCTTTTATGGTGATTCTGAAGGAGTTTGGATAGTTTTCATTTCAGTACTGCTTGTTCTTGGAAGGTGGTTAGTTTTTGAGTTAGCTGAGGCATTGTTTCTAGCGTGTGGATGTCTTCTGTGAACTTGTGTATGTCTGCTTCCTGTATTTTTTTGATAATTTATGTTTTATTTTATGTATATTTTTTCATATTTTAATATTTTGAAACAATGGAGTCATATCTATCTTAAATAGGCTTTTCTGTGATATTTTAATCTGGCCCTGCGTGGTCTACTTCCTCAGTTCCCCCTATTTAGTTCTTGGTGGGGTTTTGTAAAACATGGTTCTAGGCGTTCCCTGTTTATATGAGCTCCTATGAAGTTATGATGATTGTCAGTCTGGCATCAAGGAGCTTGTTACAACTCTCACTGGGTTAATCACTAAATATTTAATCATATTGAAATCAATTTAGGCAAAAAGTACTGATTTGTAAAAATTCCCCAACTCCACTACAGTCGCAGCTTGCCCATTGTAGTCTACATTTAGTCATTCATTACATCCCAGTGTTTTGCTTAAAAACAAATAAGCTTTAATTTACTTTTGAATCCCTATCCCAAGAATACTCTATATATCTGGCTGATAGGCCATCATGTATGCCCACTAAATGCCATATACAACTTTTGTTTGTTACATTCAACTTTTTAAGTGTAGTTTGGTATCTTCTTTCTCTGCGGTTTGTGTAAATACAGTATGTCTTCAACAGTCCATAGATGAAGGAATTTGTAAAATTAACAATTACTTATGTATATCATCTGCACCTATAGACGTACCCAACAAACAAAAAAGGGAGGGAGTCGACATTTAGAAAAACCTGCTCTTACGATAGCTTATATCAAACCAGAGGTGTTTTTTCTTTCAATGTATGACATTTTATTTTATTGCAACATTTAAGTCGTCAGTAGCATACATTGATGCAGGAAAGCGTATAAGACTGTAAAACACAAATCAGTAGGTTCACACTGTGCCAATTGCAAATTGGCAAATAGCAGTAATAACACAGCATAGTCTTGACGAGTATCGTATCTATGATACATGTTTAAAATGAAACATGGAAGCTTTGACCTGACAAGATGAATAGGAGAAGGTGAGAACAGAAAGAGTAGGGAGAGAAGAGGCGTATTAGGAGTAGCCTAGTCCAGCATAGAAGTGGTAGGTGACAAGGGAGGGAGAGATGTGAGACAAGGGGCATTGGTTCATGGGGTCCAAAAGATCTCCAAGTGCTGTTTGAGGGAACATTATCGCAGGCTGTCCAAATCTTCCGGAATTTCGGTTAAGTGTAATTTAGTTTGTGGGGCATCTCTTCGTATTGTTGAATTCTCCTCAGGGAAGTCACTAGGGAAGGTTGTAGCGGAGGGTTCCAGTGTCTAGCTACATTAGTTCTTGCTTTATAATTCTTTGTAGTTCCCTTCCGAGAGGTGGGAAACATATAGAGCAGAAAGTGCTCAGGTCGAAGCAGCAATTTAAATGTGGTCTTATCATAAATCATAGCAATTTAGCAATACAGTAATTCTGGAGATGAGGGGTACCACAGAAGTACCAGGCTGAGCAACACATATGTATTTGTACTTGCGGAGTATATATATGCCAATCTTGTAAGGACCGTGTACAGGGCCAGACTGGGAAAAAAATTCGGCCTGGGCATGTTTTTATCACAACAGCCCACTAAAAAGGGAGAGGGGCAGAGAGGGTGTGTTTTGCCATCAGCATGACAAACACGCCCCCTTTCGAAGTGAGGATGTTGATTCAATGCTCTTCCAGGGCAAACCATGCGCAGAGCTCTGCTTAAGGGCTCTAGCATGAGAAAAAGGCCCTGTATTTGTGTAAACCCCTTAAGGACACATGACATGTGTGACATGTCATGATTCCCTTTTATTCCAGAAGTTTGGTCCTTAAGGGGTTAAATTGTTTTTATTACGTTCTCTTATGTTAAACATTCACAAAGCATATATGTAAATTTTCGTGACATCATGGCCTACGCAGAGGCTCTTCTCGTATATCACAGGTACTTGGGAATGTGCCTACGCAGAGGCTCTGTTTGTTATGGCAAAATATCATCAAGAGAAAAACGCCTATGTATAGGCTCTGCTTATATAACAAAGGTAACTAACATTACGCCTACGCAGAGGCTAACTTATAGCAATACTTCTCAGTTTTGTATCATTGTGTGTGTTATCTGCGAATCGGTTTGGTTGTTTGTGGCCTTGGCCTATGTCTGCATGTACTGTGGTCGGCTCTTATGTGTTTAAGTGTGTGTTCACGGTGTTTGGGGTCCGCTGTTTGGAGGGTATGCGGCCACGGGGTCTCCTTCTGAAGTTGTGTAATACATTAGGTTCCATCCCTTTCGGGAGTCCCTGGCGGATGAAATGCATCAGTCCGGGGTGTCGGCATCATCAGGGTCGATAAACGGTGTGGGTTATGCTGGCCGTGTGTGGGGGTTTCTGACTTTGTGTGTCACGGTGTATTGTGTGGTCGGTTGGGCGTCGGTCAGTGTCTCGTCCCATTGTAGTTTGGGTCGTGGCCAGGTCCGTAGCTGGGCAGTGTGTGGCTGGTCCATTGCGTGGCTCTCTTTGTGGGTGTCGTTAGTGGGTGCCGTGCATTTTCTTTTTTGGAGTATATTCGTGTGCATGGCTACCCCTCTCTCCCGCGTTCCGCTGTCTGTGGGGGGATGGTATCTAGTATGGTGTCGAGAGTTGCTGTGTGGCACTGTCCCATCGCTAAGGAGGTGGGTATCGGTCGTGTGTGCGGGGCTGTGTCTCTCGTGTTGTGTAAAAGAGTAGCTGTCTTGGGGTCAGTCCTGTGTTTGCTCCCGCACCATGTGTGGTGCTTGGGCTTTGTGCGCTGGGTATTTTGGTGTGTCCGTGTCGCCTGGTCTGAGTAGCTGGGTGTCATTCGTTTCTTTTGTGGGTCCAATGCCGGCCCGAGTCTCTCGTGGGTGTATGGGCTGTTTAGTAGGTGTATGTGTGGTGATGTGGTCGACCTCGGGTCTTGGGTATATGTGTCTCGGCTTCGGTGGTCTGTGGATCGTCTGTGGACGATGCGCGTCTGCTCGGTTCAGTGATCTGGTCCGCCGAGGTGTAGTCGGGGTAGTGCCGTGGTGTGTCTGGGTTATATTGAGTGGTCGTGAGTGTTGTCCTTTACGTCATGTGTCTGTTCGGGTGGGGGAGGAGGGTTCCATGGGTGAAAAAGGCCCTGTATTTGTTCTGCACAGTGCAAGCAAATTTTATAACATGCTTGCACTGTGTTTCCTTGCAACTTTTCTCTGATGTCTCTATAAATGGGGTACCAGGAGACAAAAGTACCAGGAATGAGTATTGAGCATGTGTTTGGAGCCTGCTTGTGGGATTGCGTGTGTAGAGTGATCTGATTGTGGTGTGGTATTGCGTAATAAGGTCGGCTAGGGGCTGTGGAGAGTTTGTGTAAAGGGGATTCAGCAAGTGTGTGCATACAGGCTATAGTGTGTGTGTGTGTAGGTGACGTAGTGTTTGTGGGGGTTGTAGAGAGTGTGTGTTTAGGAAATGTAGTATGTGTTTGCTTACAAGGAATCTAGTGTGTGTAATGGGGGATCCAGAGTGTGTATGTTAGGAATGTAGTGTGTGTGTGGGTGTGTATAGAAGTCTAATGTGTGTTTGAAGAACCCAGAATGTGTATAGGAGATCTAGTGAGTTTGTTTATATAGTGGATTCAGAGTGTATATAGGGATCTAGTGTGTGTATGTGTGTAGATGATCCAGAGTTGGGTAAGGGATATAGTGTGTGTCTGGAATGAAATGTGTTTAGGGGTGCAGTATGTGTGTGAGGGGCGCAAAGTATGTGAGGGGTTCTGTGTGTATGTGTGAGGGGTGCAGTGTGTGTGTGAGGGGTGTAGTGTGTATGTGAGGGGTGCAGTATGTATGTGTGAGGGGTAAAGTGTGTGTGTGTGAGGGTGCTGTGTGTGAAAGTGCTGTGTGTGAGGGTGATGTGTGTGTGTGTGTATATGTTAGGAGGGATTGTGTGTTGGGGGGCCATGGCTACACTTTCCGGATCTCGTGAGAGGAACCTGGCGGAGCTGCAAAATAGAGCTCCGCCGGGTCCTCCTCTCGCTCCCCAGTCCCATGTCTGTGCAAGTGGGCCAGTGAGGGAGATCATTGATCTCCCCACCGGCCCGTCATGGAAAATAGCGTCTGCATGACTGCCACTTGCAGCATGGTAATGGACGCCGGCCGCTGCGGATCCATGGCAAACTATACCCCCACGTCCACCCACGTTGTTGATGACGTCGGCGTGCGCGTGACGTCACATGGGAGCCACACACGCACGTTTTGGGGTCAAAGATCGAACTCAGCCAATCAGAAAGGTAAACATGTATTTAAACTCAAAATTACCTTTCCTCATTGCCCTGTTGTGGTTTCCCTAGTGGTTGTCCGAGAGTGCGTTCCTGAACAGTGATATTCTGTTTTTTTACTTTGGCTTTGTTTTTGACTTCCCTGTATTCTGGTATCCCTGACTTCCGGCTTTCCTTTATTGTTGTGTCCCTTTCTTTGTCCCCTGACCTTGGCTGTCACCCTGACTATTCTTTGGTACGTTAGTCTAGCCATTCTAAGACCCAGTAATACGTTATTAGTCATCTGTGTGACACAGTTCTACGTGCTGGATCAAGTAGTAATCCTGACAGTCGTCAACAAATAAAAAATGTATTGGTGTGGGTAGACCTATAATTGAGTGAGAATGTTTAGTTTCAAATACCAGCAGATCCATCGCTAAAATAAATATCAAGGGCGACAATGGGCATCCCCGATGGATACCGTTCATAATGATAAAGGGGTCTGACAAAAAGCCAGAGTTGAAAATTCTGGCTGAGGTGGTAGAATAGAGACTGAATATGGATCTAGTAAATCCTTCTGGTAACCCAAATTTGTTCAAAGTAGCTTGCATGTACCATCATTTCAACATATTAAATGCCTTTTTCAGCGTCTTTAAATTTGCTCTATGCATAATATCTAATGGGTTAAACGTTTTCATTGTAGGAAGCCTGTCTGCTAAGGTCAAAGCCTGCTTGTTTCAGAGAGTTGGAAGGATACATTTAAGCCTTATCGCCAAGACTTTAGCATACAATTCGGTGTCCAAGTTTAACAATAAAATGGGTCGATAGTTGGCACAGGGCATGGGTGATTTGCCAGGTTTAGGGAGGGTAACTATAATAGCTTTGCTGGTATATCACCTATGTGTTTAATGATGTTGAACAGAGCCATTAGGTGCCGTGCAAGTTCATCCACAAAAGATGTAGAATAAAAGTTTGATAGTTCATCTTGTCCAGGCACATGTTAGGGTACAATATATAGAAACTTGGCTTCTAGTGCATGTGCTTGTCACAGGCAGGTACCTAAAACATCCAAACTAGAGTCTATTAGTTTCGGCCCAGTAGACAGTACAGAGCAGAATAGGAAGAGGGAGTAGTGCCTTGAGGTAGGTGCGTTCTCAGAAATAACAGGATATGTGGAGACAGAAGAATGAAGTCGCATATAGTGTAGTATATCTCACATTAAATAATGGTGTGAGAAATAGAATTGCACTTAGTTTATAGATCTGAGGTAGCTCTATCTGCATGTGCTTGGGCGGTACAATCCTTGCTTAGAGATATTATGTGTCTTCTTTATTAAAGTGCTTCTGTGCACAGGATCTCCAACCAGGTATCATGGCTCAGCAGGGCCGGACTGACCCACCGGGATACCAGGAAATTTCCCGGTGGGTCGGGGCACTTGGGGCTGCACAGTGCAGAATCTTCTCCTCCCCCCACCCAGCTCTAGATGAGCACTGTATTGCATTCACTCACGAGCAGCAGGCACTTCAAAGTGAACTGTCAATGCTGCTCGCGAGTGAAGGATAAGGGGCAGGGGAGGGAGGTAGTTCTGTCCCTGCCTGACAGCCTTCACACACAGGAAGCATGTGACCCGGTAATCAGGCAGAGCAGGGCAGCCCACGCGGGTCCTCTGCCGTTTTGCTTCCTGTGTGTAAAGTGCTGCCAGGCAGGGAGAGGAGTGAGCAGGGGGTCAGACAGAGCTGCAGGCAGGGAGAGGAGTGAGCAGGGGCCAGACATAGAGCTGCAGGCAGGCTGCTTTTCGGCCAGGAGCCGAGCACAGATCAATGAGCAAGTTGGGCTCAGTGAGCAGTGGCACCCAGGTATTTTATGTTTATTTCCAAGTTTCTTAGGGTGTATGTATATTTGAGTGTGTAATTGTGTGTGGGAGGTGTTTTTGAAGGTATTATGTCTGTGTCAGTATGGATTAGTGTGTGTGTGTGTGTCAGTATGGATCAATGTTTGTGTCATATGGATCAATGTATGGATCAGTATGGATTACTGTGTGTGTGTGTGTGTGTGAGTGTCAGTATGGATCAATGTTTGTGTCAGTATGGATAAATGTATGTGTGTCAGTATGGATCCATGTATGGATTATTTTCTGTGTGTGTCTCAGTATGGATAAATGTTTGTATCGGTATGGATCAATGTGTGTGTCAATATGGATTACTGTGTGTGTGTCAGTATGGATTAGTTTGTGTGTGAGAGTGTCAATATGGATCACTGTGTGAATCAGTATGGATCAATGTTTGTGTCAGTATGGATTAGTTTGTGTATGTGTGAGTGTCAGTATGGATCACTGTGTGTGTGAGTGTCAGTATGGATCACTGTGTGTGTGAATCAGTATGGATCAATGTTTGTGTCAGTATAGATCACTGTGTTTGTCTGTGTGTGTGTGTGTGTGTGTGTGTGTGTTTCAGTATGGATCACTGTTTGTGTGTGTCAGTATGGAATACTGTGTGTGTGTGTCAGTATGGATCACTGTGCGCCAGTGTATGTGAGTGTGTGTATATGCAGGGCCGGACTGGGGATACAAAGCAGCCCTGGAAAAAAATAAATCTATGCCAGCCCCATAAGTCATTGCGCCACGTTTTGTCACATGTAATACGTACGGCTATGTCTTGCCACCCCAGATGATTGAGTCATATATAAATACATTTAATATTTTATATATATATATATATATATATATATATATATATAAATAAAATATATATATTTTTATATGACCCAATCATCTGGGGTGGCAAGACATAGCCCCTTACATATTATTGGTCAATATATATATTTGTTTTTTCTAATATAAAATATTCCTTTCAGAGTCAAACATTTAATTATACAGTAGGCATACTCACATGCAGACACAGACAATCTCACTGACATATGCAAGCTCATTGGTACACAGCGTCATAGACAAACAAACAATCTCACTGATATATATAAGCTCATTGACAAATACACAAGTTTACAGATGCACACAAATAGGCTCACTAGCAGACAATCTCACTGACATGCACAGACAAGCTTATTGGCATACACACACAAATGTAGTACAGAAAACTCTGACACGCACAAGCTTACTACAGACAAGCTCACACACTCAAGCTCACTCACTAGAATGCACACACACACACACACACAAGCTCACTCACTAGCAGGCACACACAAGCTCTCTCACTAGCAGGCACACACAAGCTCTCTCACTAGCAGGCACACACACACACACACACACACACAAGCTCTCTCACTAGCAGACACACACACACACACACACACACAAGCTCTCTCACTAGCAGACACACACACACACACACACACACACACACAAGCTCTCTCACTAGCAGACACACACACACACACACAAGCTCTCTCACTAGCAGACACACACACACACACACACAAGCTCTCTCACTAGCAGACACACACACACAAGCTCTCACTAGCAGGCACACACACACAAAGCTCTCACTAGCAGACATACACACAGACAAGCTCACTTACTAGCAGACACACACACACACACACACACAAGCTCTCTCACTTGCAGGCACATACACACACAGACTAACTCATTCACTAGCCGGCACACACCATTAGGTGAACTAGGCATTCGCCTAGGACGCCGGCCTGCTGGGGGCGCCCACCGGGAATTTCCTGATGGGCTCACCCTGTCTTGGGCCGCAGCGCTGGGCGTGCCCTGTCACAGTATGGCAGAGGAGGCACCTTCTTACCTTAATGACAGGTGCCTACTCTGCCATCAAATCCTGGTGACCGGAGGAGAGGGGGGAAGGAGAAGGCGGCGAGGGAGGCTGTTCTTGCAGCCTCTCACTCCTCCCTCACGCGCGCTCTGTGATGCCGTGAGCGAAATATGACGTAATTCCGGCCCCGGCATACTAAACGGTGGGCAGGAGGAGTGAGGAGCTGCCCCACACTGGATCCTAGGGAGGTGAGTGTTTAAGTGTTTGTCGGTGAGTGTGTGTGTGTGTCACTGAGTGTCTGCCTGTGTGTGTGTGTGTCATTGAGTGTCTGTGTGTCTGTCAGTGAGTGTCTGTCTGTGTGTGTGTCTCTCAGTGAGTGAGTATATGTCTGTCAGTGAATGTGTGTGTCAGTGACTGTGTGTGTCTGTCTGTCACTGAGTTAGTGTATGTCTGTCAGTGAGTGTCTGTGTGAGTGTGTATGTCAGTGAGTGAATGTCTGTCAGTGAGTGTGTGTGTGTATGTCTCTCAGTGAGTGTCTGTGTGTATGTCTCTCAGTGAGTGTGTGTGTGTATGTCTCTCAGTGAGTGTCTGTGTGTATGTCTGTCAGTGAGTGTCTGTGTGTATGTCTCTCAGTGAGTGTCTGTGTGTATGTCTCTCAGTGAGTGTCTGTGTGTATGTCTGTCAGTGAGTGTCTGTGTGTATGTCTCTCAGTGAGTGTCTGTGTGTATGTCTCTCAGTGAGTGTCTGTGTGTATGTCTCTCAGTGAGTGTCTGTGTGTATGTCTGTCAGTGAGTGTCTGTGTGTATATCTGTCAGTGAGTGTCTGTGTGTATATCTGTCAGTGAGTGTCTGTGTGTATATCTGTCAGTGAGTGTCTGTGTGTATGTCTGTCAGTGAGTGTCTGTGTGTGAGTGTGTCTGTCAGTGATTGAGTGTATGTCTGTCGGCAGGTTTCTGTGTGTCAGTAAGTGAGTGTATGTGTGTCAGTGTGTGTGTGTGTGTCAGTCAGTCAGTGACATGAAGGGGCGGCAAAATGGATCTTTGCCTATGACGGCAGAAATCCTTGCACTGGCCCTGCACACAGACAAGCTCATTCACTAGCAGGCATACACACACACAAGCAGGCACACACACATATAGAGACAAGCTCACTCACTAGCAGGCGCGCACACACACACAAAGACAAGCTAACTCGCTAGCAGGCAAACACACACACAGACAAGCTCACTCACTAGCAGGCACACACACAAACACACAGACAAGCTCATTCACTAGCAGGCACACACACAAACACACAGACAAGCTCAATCACAAGCAGACACACACACACACACACACAGACAAGCTCACTCACTAGCAGACACACACAATCACTGTCATGGCTGAAGCTTACCTGGTAGGTGAAGTTTCCATTTTGTAGCCTCTTCCTTCCGGCAAGCAATGTGTGGGGGCGGGGCTTACGCGAGGGAGGCGGCGCTATGTTCAGGAGGCGGGGCTTGTGTAAGGAGGCAGGGCATGCGGCCGAAATTAAGGTAAATTGTGCTGGGAGACTGACAGGGCTGTCAGACTGGCCCCAAGTGCCGCGGCCCACCGGGAATTTTCCCGGTATCCCGGTGGGCCAGTCCGGCCCTGTGTATATGTGGGCATCAGTACGTGCCAGTGAGTATCCATTAATCAAAATTCTATATATTGATGCCTATATATGTTTTTTTTTTAAATTACATGTTTGCTTTATCTATGTGATTTGTGGAAGTATTATGCATACATACATATGCACAAATGGTATTATATCACTATATATATATATATGTGTATGTATATATATCACAAGCATAATTTTATTAATTATTATGTTTATGATAGATAATATATTCATGCATAATACACTTGGAAATTACACAATATATATATGTGTGTGTGTGTGTGTGTGTAAGAAGGGTTTGACATTTGCCAAAGGGTTTTTACTAATATTTTTAATTTTAAAAAGTGAAAATCTAAATTTCATAATTTAAACCAAAATAGCGGATTTGAAACAAAATTTCAACTTGGGTATAGTGACAGCTTGACTATTGTAGCCTAAATTTAGCAATTTAGATTTTTATTCACAAAAATATTAGTTTAGTGGATAACCCTGCCTACTCCCAGTCTTTCATTCCCTGGTATCAAACTACACACAACAAAGAGTGCACTCATAGGACTGAAAACTAGACAAAATAAGATTTATTTAAATCAGACGTGCAGCAGCATTCAGTAAATGTTTCATTCCCATTACTGGACCTTTCAGAATTATAAGGATGAAACGTTGAAGTAAGATGTTGCACATCTGATTAGAATAAAACAGCTCTTTTGTTTATTTTAAGTCCTGTGAGTGCGCTCCTTCTTGTTGGTTAAATAATTGTAACTGTATATCTGTCACAGCTGGCATAATTAAGGATAGGGCGGGTATAACATTTTTCCAGGGCTGCTTTTTATTCCCAGTCCGGCCCTGTGGCTCAGGTTAACCCCTTAACGCCGTTACGGCGTGCTATGCCGTCACGGGTTAAGTGGGCTTTAACGCCGTTATGACGGCATAGCACGCCGTAACGGCTTGCAGCCCCAGGAGGTAAGTCATACTTACCTCCGCCGCGATCCGCTTCGGGAGGACTGCCTCACAGCCCAGGCAGCCCTCCCACGGCAAATGAGGCCCCCGGGGGCCATGTGATCGCTCTCAAAGAGCGATCACATGGCCCCCTATAGCTGGCTGTGGATATGCCAGCAGGGGGACTGTTTGAAATATCAGACAGTCCCCCTGCTGGTGGGAAGAATTAAAAAAAATAATTAGACATGTGTAAAAATAAAATAAATGCATTTTTATATATATATAATATGTATATATATTATATATATATAATATATATACATATTATATATATGTAACGTCATACAAAGTGTATTTTAATATTAATATAAGTATATATATTAATATTAAAATACACTTAGAATGACATTACATATATATAATATGTATATATATTATATATATAATAGATGTACATATATATATTATATATAAATACGTATAATTAAAATAATAAATAAATTAAATAATAAAATAAATAAATAAAATATTGAAACAAAATTTAATATAAATTATATATGCATATGTAATTTCATTCTAACTGTATTTTGTTATTAATATATATATATCGGTAACAAAATACACTTAGAATGACATTCTATATATATCTATCTATATATAAAATACAAATAACCGCAAATGTATATATATAGATAAATACATATAATTACATAAAAGATTACATTAGTATACACGTAGAATTTAAATACCTATAAATGCATATATATTAAAATTCTACATGTATATTTAAATAATCTTTTAACGTAATTATGTGATTTGATTAATTAAAATTTGATTGACATGCACGACAACACAGGGAGAAAGTGCAGAGAATTTAATTCGCAAGCACTATATTTGACCCGGTAACTCTCCAAGACACCATAAAACCTGTACATAGGGGGTACTGTTTTACTCGGGAGACTTCGCTGAACTCAAATATTCGTGTTTCAAACTGGTAAATTGTATTACAACGATGATATTTTAAGTAAAAGTGACGTTTTTTGCATTTTTTACAAGCGAACTGCACTTTTATGGTCTATATTATTGTTGTAATATGTTTTACTGTTTTAAAACACTAATATTTGTGTTTAGTGAAGTCTCCCGAGAATAACAGTACCCCCCATGTACAGGTTTTATGGTGTTTTGGAACGTTAGAGAGTCACATATAAGGCTTGCATTTCATTTTTTTCACATTGAAATTTGCCAGATTGGTTATGTTGCCTTTGAGAGCGTATGGTAGCCCAGGAATGAGAATTACCCCCATGATGGCATACCATTTGCAAAAGTAGACAACCCAAGGTATTGCAAGTGGGGTATGTCCAGTCTTTCTTAGTAGCCACTTAGTCACAAACACTGGCCAAATATTCGTTTTTTGCTTTTTTCACACAAAAACAAATATGAACGCTAACTTTGGCCAGTGTTTGTGACTAAGTGGCTACTAAAAAAGACTAAACATACCCCACTTTCAATACCTTGGCTTGTCTACTTTTTCAAATGGTATGCCATTATGGGGGTAATTCTCATTCCTGGGCTACCACACCGTCTCAAAGGTAACATTACCAATCTGGCAAATTTCAATTTGAAAATGTAATGTTCTATATTTGACCCTGTAACTTTCCAAAACAACATAAAACCTGTTAATGGGGGGTACTGTTGTACTCGTGAGACATCGCTGATTACAAATATGTGCATTTTTTTTGCAGTAAAACCTAACAGTATTATGACATTCACAGTTAAAATGTCAGACGGAAATGCAAATGTAAAAAAAAATCTTATTTTCTCACATTTTTTTTACTTTTATTCATAATAAATGATGTTCCATATATGAATAGTTAATGATAGATTAAAGCCCTGTTTCTCCTGAACAAAATGATATATAATAAGTGTGGGTGCATATAATTTGAAAGAGGGGAACTACGGGTGAACAGACACATAGCGCAAATTCCAGTTTTTGTTTACGTTTTGTTTTGATCAGAACGTGCACTATTGACTCCGTCCTGAAGGGGTTAATATATCACCTTGGGGTCTCACAGGCTTGTTGATAAATAAATAACTACAGGCGCTGCTTCCCTGTGCCACTCTTTGCATATCCACTACATTACCAGAAATAAGAGACTCTGGTTTAGGAAGTCCAAGCTGCTAAACATACAGAAAAAAACACCAAAAATTCCACCTCCTTTCTATCCAACTATGATAAATAGGTAGTATAACAGAAAAAAAAAAAAAATATATATATATATATAGTGCTCACTGGTGTTATTGTACACTTGACATGATTTTGTTTACTCTCAGTCTGGTGCAGTACCTCACAGTGCCACAATCTGTCTGTGGTGCTATTGCAGGCTGCTGTGTCCAGACTGAGATCTCTCTCTGTTCCCAGCTGGTCTTACTTTGCAATTATCTTCTCCCTATTTAGTTGAGCATCTCCCCTTTTTGTTTTCCAGTTCATTGATAATAATGTTGTTGGTCTGGTCCTTTTGTAAGCATCTGTATACCTAAGCTAGCTGCCTTCCCTGAGCTAGCTGTATTTCCTGAGTTCCTGAGCTAGTTTGCTTCCTTAGTTTTTCTGTACCCAGAGGTCCTGCTTCCCTGTATCCAGAGGCGAAACTGCCGCAGGTGCATCTGCACTGGAGCCCATCAGGTGGCCCAAGCATTTAGGGCCACCCGATGAGCCCTATATCTTCAGGTGCCCGGTCAGCGCTGCAGCCGTGTAATAGCACGACCGGGAACCCTAAAAAAAAATGCGGCTGCACCGCAAATGCTGCTGGGAGGAAGTGACGGCCGGTCACTTCCTCCGTATTTGTGTCAGTTGCCATATTACATAAACTATACACACTGCCCCACAAACACTGCCATATTACATACACTATACACACTGCCCCACAAACACTGCCATATTACATACACTATACACACTGCCCCACAAACACTGCCATATTACATACACTATACACACTGCCCCACAAACACTGCCCCCCCATACATACACTATACACACTGCCCCACAAACACTGCCATATTACATACACTATACACACTGCCCCACAAACACTGCCCCCCCATACATACACTATACACACTGCCCCACAAACAAACACTGCCCCCCATAAATACAATATACACACTGCCCCACAAACACTGCCCCCCATACACACACTGTCCCACAAACACTGCCCCCCACATACACACACTGCCCCACACATACACTGCCCCCTAACACACACACTGCCCCACACATACACTGCCCCCTAACACACACACTGCAACTCTAACATACACTTCCGCTCTCGCGCACACACACTTCACCACTCACACACACTGCAACTTTCACACACACTTCACCCCTAACACATACCACTGCTCCTATGTCCTATATCCCAGCAGACCCCAGGTAAATAGTCAAACTGTTGTTTAACGGTTTGATTACTTAATCTGGGATGGGATCCTGGCACTACTGGCGCCATAACTACTACACTGAGCTGTAGTGGTTATTGTGCCTGGATTATTTATTTAACCCCGTAAGGACACATGACATGTGTGACATGTCATGATTCCCTTTTATTCCAGAAGTTTGGTCCTTAAGGGGTTAAATAATATACAAGTGCCCCTCCTGAGATCAGGCTCTGGATCCGCCACTGCTTCACACACACACACTATCACCATTCCAAAACACTTTTAGTCCCCACACACTGTCGCCCTTACACCCAGCCAAACTCACATAACCCCTCCTAATCCTGTCACTCTCACCCACTTGAGCCATACCAAACTCCTTGCTTTGCCACACCTACCCTATCGCATTAACGCCCCATCAACCCTGTCAGACTCACCTTCTCTTGCACTGTCACACTCACCCTCTATCAGTCTGTCCCACTCACCCCCTTCACCCTGCCATGCTCACCTTATTACATAAACCCTTACAATCCTGTACTCCAACTGTGCAACACTCACCCCAAACCCTGTCACACATAGGTAGACAATGTCAGATACACTCAGAATACACGACTACACGGCTATGTAACCATACCACTCAGTCATGTAGAAACGATTGACAGAATTGCAAATTACATTTGTTTATTGCAAATTAAGTTAGTTTGCATATTATGCCATAACTACAGTCATAAATATCACAATGCCGCGGCACAGGGAGCCGCAACACTGCAAGCCTCTGAACAATGAATACAGAGACTAGCTCTCTATCCAGCACTGCAAGTCTGTCCTTAAATACAACTACAGCACCTTATACACACAATGCAAACCCTATTTTTAACTTTAGGGTGTTAGTGGGGGCCTCATGTTTGAGTTTCGCCTAAGGCCTCACAAAGTCTAGAGCCACCACTGCTGGGGCGTGTAGCATTTACCCATTTGATGGTTAACATATTAAACGCCAGGAAAGAAAGGCTCGTTACACAGAGTTTTCCCATTTTCTGTATATAAGAAAGACATGGGGTTTGAGGAACAGATAACCCTCAATAAAATTTAGCAGATTCATCCTGCCCCAAGACCGATTCACTCCTAATGAACCTTCTTAGTACTTCAGGTGGGAACCAACTCCACACAATATGATGAAACACATTTGTCTTAGGAAGAGGTAGATAAACATTCACCAGTAGCCACATTAGAAGTAATTGATGGCCTGCTTCTCTATCTGTCTCTGTGAACCATATCAGGAACAGCCGCTGATACACTATATGATTCTCTATAAGAATCCAAAGATAGGAACGATTGCGTATTCTCTGCTTAAATGTTACTAAAGAAATTGCAGCACCTTGGTTACATTTCTATACCCCAGTACCATACGAAGAGTAGCACAGATACAACAAGTAAAAGCCTGTTTATAGCAGAGGCATTCCAAGGCATATATATATAGTTAATTTCCTGTGAAACAATTCCAATTTGTTTGTTTTTTTAATTCCATATCAAAACAGATTTTCAAAGTAAAGATGAACTAATCTTACCTTGAAAACCTGTGAGCCATGTCGGGGGCTGGTTACATGGAGAACCCTCCTGACAAGCATCCTGCTGCCAGAAGGAACTGCACAGCGATCTGTACTACACAGCCAGGGGCGGGCTGGGCCGGGGGGCAGGGAGGCAATTGCCCCCCAGGCCGCCCTAAGTAATTAGAAAAATGGCCACTGCAGGGCCGGTCCTGGGCGCCAGGAGGAGGGGGTGCCGCGCGGAGCAGGCTGATAGCCTGTCACAAGGAGCCCAGCAGGTGGCCAGCTGGCCACTTACGATGCCCCAGTAGCAAGGCAGAGTAGGCACCTGCTTGTCCCAGATGGCAGGTGCCTACTCTGCAGCAATATACCGGCCGGGTGAGGAAGGAGGCATGCAGCAGCGAGGGAGCTCTGCTGATGATCTTCCTGCTCCCTCGCGCGCCCTCTCTGTTGATGTCGGGAGCCGGAATATGACGTCATTCCGGCCCCGCATCACTAAACTGCGCGAGGGAGCAGAGAGGAGCAGGAATATCACGGAGGAAGTCACTGGACCCCGGGGAAAGGACCCAGAGCACTCCTAAAGGTAGGAGCAACAAGAAATAAAATAAATTTGTGTGTGTGTGTGTGTGTGTGTGTCTGTAAGTGTGTGTGTGTGTCAGGAAGTGTAAGTGTGTGTGTGTGTGTGTGTGTGTGTGTCTGGAAGTGTGTGTGTGTCTGTAAGTGTGTGTGTGTGTGTCAGGAAGTGTAAGAGTGTGTGTGTGTGTGTGTGTGTCTGGAAGTGTGCGTGTGTTTGTGTGTGTGTGTGTCTGGAAGTGTGTGTGTGTGTGTGTGTCTGGAAGTGTGTGTGTCAGGAAGTGTAAGTGTGTGTGTGTGTGTGTCTGGAAGTGTGCGTGTGTGTGTGTGTGTCTGGAAGTGTGTGTGTGTGTCTGGAAGTGTGTGTGTGTGTCTGGAAGTGTGTGTGTGTGTCTGGAAGTGTGTGTGTGTGTCTGGAAGTGTGTGTGTGTGTGTCTGGAAGTGTGTGTGTGTGTGTGTCTGGAAGTGTGTGTGTGTGTGTGTGTGTCTGGAAGTGTGTGTGTGTAAGTGTGTGTGTGTAAGTGTGTGTGTGTCTGGAAGTGTGTGTGTCAGGAAGTGTAAGTGTGTGTGTGTGTGTGTCTGGAAGTGTGCGTGTCAGGAAGTGCAAGTGTGTGTGTGTGTGTGTCTGGAAGTGTGCGTGTGTGTGTGTGTGTCTGGAAGTGTGTGTGTGTCTGGAAGTGTGTGTGTGTCTGGAAGTGTGTGTGTCTGGAAGTGTGTGTGTGGAAGTGTGTGTGTGTCTGGAAGTGTGTGTGTGTGTGTCTGGAAGTGTGTGTGTGTGTGGAAGTGTGTGTGTGTCTGGAAGTGTGTGTGTGTCTGGAAGTGTGTGTGTGTCTGGAAGTGTTTGTGTGTGTCTGTCAGGGACGTCTTTCCGCATGGGGCCCTACCGCGCTTCCCAGCATGCCCGGCCGACAGGGGAGATCCTTTGATCTCCCCTGCCAGCCAACGGAGAGGTGGCCTTGTTTTCTGGCCTTGTGCCGATGAGGGAGATCTCAATTCAATCGGGGAGAGAGGAAGCTGCCTAGGACCCAGGGCTGCAGGAGAGGCCGACCTGTAAGGCAGATCGTTCCTCCCGCAAGCAGGCTGTGTGGAGCGTTGCAGCGCATTACCATTGCAATGCTCCACACAGCATTCTGCGCGCAGTAGGACAGGAGATAGCCTGCAGCCAGACAAGCTGCAGGCTGTACAGAATTCACAACTGGACCACCAGGGCTGGCTGTGTCCCAGCCTCTTTCACCAAAGGTAAGAAGAAGGGTGGGGGGGACATATAGATTTTATTTAACGTATAGTAGTATTAAAAAACAAAAAAATATTTGCTACCTGCACCCCTCAAACACACACACAGCACCCAACACACATATAGCACTCCACTCACACGCAGCACCCCACTCACATAGCACTCCACACACACACACACAGCACCCCACTCACATAGCACTCCACACACACAGAGAACCCCACACTCACATAGCATTCCACACACACACAGCACCCCACACACACCGCACCCATACACACAAACACATACACTGCACCCCTCACTGTTGTGTGTGTGTATTCAGCCGTCTGTGTATGTATTCAGCCGTCTGTGTGTATGTTTGTATTCAGCGGACTGTGTATGTATTCAGCACTCTCTATGTGTACTCAGCAGTCTCTGTGTGTGTGTGTGTGTGTCTATTCGTCAGTCTGTATGCGTGTATTCATCAGTCGTCGTGTGTATGCATTCAGCAGTCGGTGTGTGACTGCATTCGGCAGTCTGTGTGTATGTATTGAATGTATGCATTGCATTTGTTGGAGGTACTTCTAAATATAATCTTCGTTGTATCTATAATTTAAATTTTTATTCCTGTAAGTTGTGTAGGCAGGGCCCCAGTGCACTGCTTTGCCCGGGGACCCATAATGTTGTTAAGATGGCACTGGTGTCTGTCAGTGTGTGTGTGTGTCAGCAAGTGTGTCTGTCAAGTAAGTGTCTGTCAGTGAATGTGTGTGTGTGTCTGCCTGTCAGTGTGTGTGTGTATGTGTCTGCCTGTCAGTGAGTGTTTGTCAGGGTTTGTGTGTGTATGTTATTGAGAGTGAGGGCCAGAGTGTGTGTCAGCAGGGCCAGCCTTTGAGGTATGCAAGCTGTGGGGTCATGTAGGGCGCAATAACAACAGAGGCGCCCGGCGGCCAACACAGCTCACAAGTTTTGGACACCAGCATATTTAATTTAAACGATTCCCTGGTGGTCCATTGGTGCGCACCAGCAGTAGGTGCAGTCAGATCATATCCCTTGTGGTTCCGGTGCTCAGTTAGTGAGTCAGGGCACAGGCTCAGAGATTCTCAGCCTGCGCTCTAACAACATTGAAAGTCGGAGCCGCAAAGGAGTGGGTATGGCAAAGAGCTACTAATTAGCATAATATCAATATCCGTTATAAAACCAGGAAAAGGTGGCCATGGATGGTGAGCTAATTCAGGGGTGCAATGGGCCACTTGACTGGATTTGCCCCCCAGGCCTGAGGCTGCCAGCCCTCCCCTGTACACAGCGATGTTTACTAGCGCACCTGGAACTTGGGTGGAACACACCACCACCTAGGTGTGTTCCACCGCTATGCGCAGGCGCAAAGCCTGCCATGTACTCACTGCGTCCTTAGGCCACGTTTTCTTCCCAACGGTACTTACTCAGCAAATAGAGATCCTGTATGAAGCTCCGTAAGCTTCGCAGAAGGAGCCTGGCCGCTCAGCCTTACCTCTTTAACAGATGCCTGATCTGTCCCGTTCTGGGACAAGGAAGAACTGACGTGGGTTTGCCGGGGGAAGCCATTTATAGGGTAAGACCTTTCTTAATTACCTATCTTGCAGATGCTTGTCCCAATTAGGAAGCACAACTCATACATACTGCCACCATATGTCAGAAAAAATGCAATAGTATATGGACTAAATAATCCTTTAAAAAAAAAAAAAAATAATTAAGATTATTGGACTAGGACCACAGAAGTCTGGGCATTGACAAAACTTTTTTTGTTTTTTTTGTTTTTTGGGTATGTTATGTTTAGATTGGTCTCCTACTATGGTATATTATTAGAAAAATTGAATTTCTATATCGGTAAAGGCAGTACTTTTTATCTTTTTTTTAATGTATGTTGCTATTTTTCCTTATTTGTTTTCTGGTTATTGGCTTGAAGTGAGGATTTTTTTTATAAGCTCTTATTCCTATACACAGTGTTTGAACACTTAATACTGGATGTTTATGCTTATGTATTATAGGTATGTGTGTATATCATAGTATTTTATGTTTATCTTGCCAAGAATACCCAATAGAAGCCTTCATCTCTATAGTTTGTACTAGCACAGCTATGATTGACTAGTCTTTGTGGTCCATGTTTTATTTCTTATGTGAATATCTTTTTTTTTTAAAAAACGGTTAACGGTTTGTTTAAATTCAATATGAATGTAATAAATGTATAAAAAAGGCATGCCATAATGGTGTAAATGTTATTACCCAGGCTGCAATACTCTCTCAAAGGTTTGTGACTAAAAGCTTACTTCAAAAAACTGGACATACCCCATTTAAAAACACTGGGTTGTCTATTTTTGCAAATGGTATGCCATGATGGAGGTAATTTTCATTTCTGGGCTGCCACACCGTCTCAAAGGCAACATAGTCCCAACAAACCAATCTGGAAATGTTGTGTAAAAACTGAAATGGGCAAGCTCTTTATTTGACCCTGTACATGGTGGAGGTGTGGGGGGCATTGTTGTACTCATGGGACATCACAGTATACAAATATGTGTGTTTAATTGTAATGAAAGCTAACAGTTCTGCATGGCATTTTAACTGTGCATGTCATAATACTAAGAAAATACAATTTCTTAATTTCCCATACTTTTTTAGATTTTATTTAAATGAAACTTTGGGTACACTTAAAATGGAAGAGGTAAATTATGGTTTGACATATAGTTCAGTGTCTGAGTTTTAGTTTGGTCAGAACTTGCTCTTAAAGGGTTAATCTTAATGGAAAATGTAAAAATTGAGACCCTATTCATGAACCATAAAGGCAAAACTTAAAATATGAGAGACTTCCTGTTGATATCTGAGAAAGTTGTGTGACGTGGGGTTCTGTCTTAAGGGAACATGAGATGTGTACAGGGCCGTCTTTAATATGATTAGGACCCTGGGCAATGCATTTTCTTGGGCCCCCTGGGCCCTGCCCCTCCTATCCCTCCCCCCAATTACGCCCAATGTGCAATCACACTGACAAACGTACTGGCACATACAGACACAGACAGACATTAAAACATTCACAGATACACACTGACACACAAATATATACTGGCAGACATACTGACACACACACACACACAGACGTATTGACACACACACACACAGACGTATTGACACACACACAGGCATACTGACACACACACAGGCATACTGACACACACACAGGCAGACGTACTGGCACATACACACAGACAGACATTAAAACATTCACAGTACATACTGACACACACATACACTGACACACAAATATATACTGGCAGACATACTGACACACAGACATACATACATACACACACAGGCACATACACTGACAGATATACTGACACACACAGACACATACACTGACAGATGTATTGACACACACACACAGACATACATACACACACAGACACATACACTGACAGATATACTGACACACAGACACATACACTGACAGACGTATTGACACACACACACACACACAGACATACATACACACACAGACACATACACTGACAGATATACTGACACACAGACACACACACTGACAGACGTATTGACACACACAGACATACATACACACACACAGACACATACACTGACAGATATACTGACACACAGACACATACACTGACAGATGTATTGACACACACACACAGACATACATACACACACAGACACATACACTGACAGATATACTGACACACAGACACATACACTGACAGACGTATTGACACACACACACACACACAGACATACATACACACACAGACACATACACTGACAGATATACTGACACACAGACACACACACTGACAGACGTATTGACACACACAGACATACATACACACACACAGACACATACACTGACAGATATACTGACACACAGACAAACACATACACTGACAGATATACTGACACACACACAGACACATACACTGACACACACAGACACATACACTGACAGAAGTATTGACACACAGGCATACTGACAAACACATAGACAGACATACTGACACACACAGGCCTACTGACATACACACACACATACATACACAGACAGACATACACAAACATACTTACACACAAGCATACATTTAGCCACCCTCCAGGTTCTTACCTTTTCCTGGAGGGTGGTTTCCCTGGGGTCCAGTGGCAGGCTGAGGCAGATGGGAGTTTTCCTCTGGAACTCCCCTCCCTGCCATTCTCCACCCGCGCGGCTGTGTTCTCCGTCGGGAGGAAGTCCCAGCCGGTACAGGAAGGGGCCCGGTCGCACTGTTTAAGCGTCACAGCGCCAGACCGGGCCCCTGCTCACACATGCTCTCCGGGTGGCCCTTAGTGCATGAGCCACCCGGGGAGCCTCCTCAGCGTGCGGGCCGGTGCGGCACCGCCGGGTCCAAGGGGGGCTGCGCAAATCGCGGGGCCCACGGGGCAGCTGCTCTGGGCCCCCCAGGAGCAACTGGGCCCGGGGCAGCTGCCCCGTTTGCCCCGCGTTAAAGACGGCCCTGCACACACATACATACACAGACAGACATACACAAACATACTTACACACAAGCATACATTTAGCCACCCTCCAGGTTCTTACCTTTTCCTGGAGGGTGGTTTCCCTGGGGTCCAGTGGCAGGCTGAGGCAGATGGGAGTTTTCCTCTGGAACTCCCCTCCCTGCCATTCTCCACCCGCGCGGCTGTGTTCTCCGTCGGGAGGAAGTCCCAGCCGGTACAGGAAGGGGCCCGGTCGCACTGTTTAAGCGTCACAGCGCCAGACCGGGCCCCTGCTCACACATGCTCTCCGGGTGGCCCTTAGTGCATGAGCCACCCGGGGAGCCTCCTCAGCGTGCGGGCCGGTGCGGCACCGCCGGGTCCAAGGGGGGCTGCGCAAATCGCGGGGCCCACGGGGCAGCTGCTCTGGGCCCCCCAGGAGCAACTGGGCCCGGGGCAGCTGCCCCGTTTGCCCCGCGTTAAAGACGGCCCTGGATGTGTATCAGTTCTTACTTGGCAATGGAGACTAGCTGTCAAAGGATGTTGTAGCTTGCCTTGTATGTTTGCAAAGGGGCATGGTAGTGACAGGGGACCATAACAACGCCCTGTATAACCCACCATAATTTTAATAGTAGACATAACATTAAAAAACAGCTGCAGGACCTAATGACTCCTCGATAACCTGTATGCTACAAATAAATAGGCATTATATAAAGGGCTCCACCTACTAAATGTTGCACATTAAGTTATCAACTTTGAATGTTATTATTTCTTTATCAAAATTACAAACGCTTTTTTTTTTTTGAGCTGAAGTACATGTGTGTTTTATTCATGTGTATGTTTCTCACTTTTTGGTTTGCCATTTATTTAAAACAGAGTATCCATATTTTTCTTGAATTGTCCCAATTGTATCTGTTGAAGTCTCATTTTAAGTGATAATTAATAAAGTGTACATTCTATGTGAACTATAATTGAATTTTGATTGAGAATTGATAATTGATTAGACTTCAAAAGACAAGAATCCTCTGGTCAAATAAAGCCAATGTGTCAATAATTAGAGAGTTGATACGAATTACTTTTCCTTGGCATTTTAGCCTTTTACTATTGTTTTATCAACTTAAGAATTAAGCCCTAGATTTGTATCAACGCATACTATCTGTACAGACCCATGTTCCAGTGGTTACAAAATCATGCACATACATTAAAAATAAATTTAAAGGGACACTATAGTCACCAGAACAACTACAGCATATTGTATTGGTTCTGGTGACTAAAATCATTCCCTTTAGACTTTTTGTTTTTTTAGAGAAAATGCAGTGTTTACATTACAGTTTAGTGATAACTCCACTGGCCACTCCTCAGATGGCTGCTAGAGGTGCTTCCTTGGGCAATGGTGCAGAGTAAGCAGCACTGCCATTCAGTGTCTCCACCCTCTGCATGCAGGCACTGAACTTTCCTCAGAGATGCATGGAGTCAATTCATCTCTATAAGGAGATGCTGATTGTCCAGGGCTGTGTTTGACTTGTGCTGGCTCTGCCCCTGCTCTGCCTCCTTGACAGTCTCAGCCAATCCTATGGGGAAGCAGACCATCACTTCTGACGATGTCACCAAACACAGGCAGTTTCAGACGCAGTTCGGGGACAGAGCCAGCAGCTTCAGATTGGAATACAAGTAAGATTTTGCTATATTGAAGGAGGCAAGGGGCGGTCAGGGGGTCTAGATGGTGGTTTTAACACTCTAGTGTCAGGAATACATGTTTGTGTTCCTGACCCTATAGTGTTCATTTAATGTAAAGTAAAGCTTTAACTTATATCCGTTGATGAAAAAATAAAGACCACACTTTTTTGAAATATTGATTTTTATTAATTACTAAGCTTCATAAAATTACAGTTTCCTTAGGTACAGCATGCTTTAAAACTTTTTTTTTAACACAACAAGAAAATGGAAAATTTTGAAATGTTCTAAATGTACAGACATGTATCATGTATACAAATATATGAAAACAAAAAAAGTGCAAAGTAAAAAGAACAAAGTCTCATCCACAGGACAAGATTTTACAACTAGAATATAAATGTAGACACAAAGGCTGAGGAAGCAATTTTATATACATATCTTGACCTATAGCTACAAGTAGCATAGTGCATGCACTACCTTTGTGTTAAAGAAAACTTAACAGGACCCCAAATATATCATCCTTTGTTAAAAATATTTTGAATGAAGATACCTTTAAGCAAAACATGTTTCATAACATTTGGAAAACGTCTTTATTGCTCGACAACATTAATGCACCTTGATGGGACCATGTATAAAACATTATACACTAAGTATTACATTTAGGGATCACCCGTGAAAGGCATATATTAAGTGACTAGGCTATGAAGGGAGAAGAAAAAAAAAAAACGACTAAATTCGTTGATAGCTTTAGGTGGTGTGGGACCAAACAAGAACATCACCGTTTCCCAAACCATGAGTGAATAGGACACCGTGCATGCATATGTCCTAGTTGAAGAATAATGTTATTGAGTATCTGTGATATATTACAAAGTACTATTGCACCTATACAAAATATCAGGTGAGTTCTAGAATGTTGAGGGGGGGAGGGGAATTCAACTGTGGCACATCTGATTTTTACTTTTACTTTGGCATCAGATCAAAACATTTTTATAAACCATTTAGACTAACGTGGCAACTGTCATTGAACCATTTAGTGCCTTCTCATATTATAGTGTGATTTCAAGACTTAATTTAAAAAGTCCTGAAGAAACTAGAATTGGATTGAGAGCATTGGGGTAAAATAAATATTTATTTCCAGAAAGTTTAGAGTTAACAGGGAAGGTAATGTACAAGGGGAATATGTGGATGATGGATCGTGTCATTTAAAGGAAATATTAGACCTTGCCTCCAACATGCCTTGAATATGGTGTATCCATCAACTCTTAAGAGAAATGTTTGCTTTCAGTGGAATGTAATGCCAGGTCTACCGCTCAAGGCTATAATTATTATTTTCTTTATTAATTTACTAATATTTATGTTGCCAATATATTTAATATAATGGGGTGTGGGCTATATACTTATCTGCTGCTTTGTACCTCTTGCTAATGCAGAAGTGTCATTTTCATGGTACTATTCTTCCACTATCGACATTACAGTTTTGGTTCACAGATATCCTAACATGATTAAGGGCGGAATAAACAGTGGCATATGTACTGATAGTAGTCTCACAATCTGCTTTTCGGGTTAATGTGAAACGTGATGATGTATTTAGTACAATGTATTTTTTTTTAAAAATGCTGTATCATTTTATTGTTTACTAAATTACTGGGTAACAGGATGTGAATATGTATTACCAGTATACCTTCACTTACAAGGACACAACAATACAAAGATAAATAAATTAATACACAAAGCACCTGAAACAAAACCATAAAAAGCTGGGACTCACATTTGACACAATGTGATTTGGAATATGTAAATGTGCAGAAACTACAATGTGATAAGATACATTTCAGATCAGGACAGATTTACCAGTTAAAATGTCTTTAGAGAAATTATGTTCAACTAAATTTACATTATTTACAAGATCTTAAATATATACTTTTAAATAGCTATTTTTCTTATTATCTACAAATCTTTTATCACTGTATTGCTGCAAATAATATATTTTACAGCAGATGTGAAAAGACAACCACGAATTATATGTCATAGTTTCAACTATACGTCACAACATACATTAACCAAGATTGACTATACCAAGGGATATCAGCAGAAGGAAATAAAATATATATAGGATTTCAAACCCCATAGCTCTAACACACTGTCTGCTGCTTGGAAGACTTACTGAATCTTGAAGCCACTACTGTAAACATTTATCCATATGAAAGTGCAGACTCATCTGTAATAATTTAAACAGAGCATCTCATGCCAACTTAGCTTTGAATCTTGTTGCTACATTAGAACACAGGCAAAATATTAAGGCAACGCATCATATTATGATGCAAGAACTTATTCCTCATTTATCGAAAAACTGAATCATTGATACAAAGGTGGATGAAGACATGTCAACTGCAACATATGGCAGTGGCATGTCCATTATAGATTTCCATTTATAAAACTTTTATTACCCAACCCCAATTTTAGTTGATTCAAAGAAAAAGAAGCTGGATTTCTGCATTGTGACAACGGACTCTCAATTTAAGTGACCCCAGTTCATGTTAATATAAGGCTTGGTTATCATTGTATATCTGCAAAGAAAATTTTTGGGGGGATTTCGACCGGATTTGGAATCATTTAAACTATTGAGACATGTATTTGTTCTGATCTTAATTTACAATCAATGATTTGATTTCCATTGTTTTAACACTGTAAGGATTAATTATTTGGGATAATATATATACAGGCTACAGTGAAATGAATACAAATCTGCTTTCCTTGGAATCGGTTAGATGAATCAATGCACTCTTAAAGCATATTATGTATATCGCTACATGTTACATTTTAACACTTTTACAAAACGCTTAGCACAGCCTGCCACCAAGTAGTAGTAATACAACATGTCAGAATTAACAGCCGCTATATGCTAAATACAAACCGATCATTCGATAGGAAAAACATTGCTTGGAAGTTTTTATAGAACTATGCCTTGCCATATTGCATCTATAGCATGTATTTATTGAACAGTTTTCCCTCTGGCAAAAGAGAACATTCTAAGGTTCTAAGAATGGTCTACACAAATGCAAAAGTGGAAACAGTTTGGGGGAGATAGATTTTTAGAGTTTGAATCTTAAAAGGTGAGCAGCGTTCTACAAGTATGGCAGCCACCATAGAAACCATTGGAATCAATGGGCACATTGCATTGGGGGTTCATCCAACTTGAAAACTTTGCACCACTTTTCAGATTACTTTGAGAAATCTCCTCCATAGTATTACCCCACTATTTTGCTGTGCATTTCCCTTTAAGATCTTATTGTAGCCAATTACAGTAAGGACAATACATTCGACAAATGAATTGTGTGCACCAAGGGATTGCTGCATTTCTAAATATAACCTGAATAGTAGGTAGACTGTGAAAATGAACTAGACAAATCTAGAAGATAAAATGTGTTGCCTACAATGCAGAGATTTTAGAATTACATTGTCTCACTCATACAGCAGTGCATTGCTAGTATAGGAAATCAGTGCTACACAGCAATCCTTATGCAGTTCTTAAGATTTCAAATATGTACATCAAATTGCACAAATCACACTGCCGTGTTTTTCCCAATGGATACAAATTATTTAAAAAACTATTTTTGTAGATGGCAGAGGAATGGGGGGAGCACTATACTTTGCTGCTTTCAAATGTGAACTGTAAACAATATGGTGCCATACATTTAGGACGCTGAACATAAAATGCAGCAAACAGTGCATGTATAGTCTAAACTAAAAAAACAGTAATTTATAGTACAACTTTTCGTTATAAGGAAATACACGTTCAAGCAAAACTACTTGAGCTGAGACACTGAAACTTTTCTCTTAGTGATTGCACAATATTTTGCGGATTAGAAGATGGTGTTCTCCAAAGGTAGTCGTTTATTTTGTCAGGGTCCTCATAAGCTACTAGTTCGGATGTTTCTTTTCCATTTAAAGAATTTACTGGTGTGTTGGGCCTGCTAAGAGAGCAAGGAGTCCTGGCGCTACACGGAGACAATGAATGTTCAGATTTGCCATGGATACCTAACTTTGTTTGACTGGAAGCAGTTTCCTGCACATCATCTTCATCCTCTGACTTTATTTCCACATAGTCATCATCATCTCCATCACCCTCTGTATCTTTGAAGTTAGCAAAGTAATTTAGAGTAGCTATCTGAGCATTGAGAGAGGAGAGCTTGTTCAGCACCAGGATTTTATGAGAGTCTTGCAAAGTCATCTCTGGGTTGTCTTCCCGAGATACTGGAACATGTTCAGATAAATGGAAGTCACCTGTATTGCAAAGATCTGGCTTCTTCACAGTTCTTAACGTACACGGAGATTCATGGACAGGAGAGTTATTGGGAAGTTTGATGGAAAGCTCCTTCCTTGGACTGAACATGGAAGAGGACGACTGTGAGAGAATGTAAGGCTGTGTTTGTTCACAAACTACTCTCCTTCCTAGTGAATTATACATGTTATCTTGATGTGTATCTTCATTATTCTTTTGGCTAATTGTACTCCATCGCTGTGTATGTAAAGCTATTGGGGTGGATTTGATCAATGATGGCACAGAGCAAGCACTTGTCATGTTCCTTTGGTGACTTCTGGGACCGTTTCCAGAAAAGTCAGACTTTGATTTTAAGTCTTTACCATCAGGCCAGGTAAAAAAATCTGTAAAATCTCCATTAAAGTTGTTGGTTTGCAAACATTTACTGTGGTGTTCAGTGACCGGAAGTGATGCAGGTTGTTGAATTGACTTTATTGATGGGGAATCTTTTAAACTGCCTTTGCCTTCCTTTTGCATTCTTGTAGGAGAATCGCGAAAGATAATCTGGTCATACAGTTGGGAATATTCTGCGATTCTTGCACCTATAAACATAACATAAGCAAATGTGAGAATTACAGATATTCATTTTGTATAAAATTACCTTACCTTATTGTAGTCCGATCATACAAGGTTAATACCGTGTAGATCACTTACCAAAACCTCCCTCTGCCTGGGAATTAAAATGTAAAATAAAAAGACAACCCTGCCCTTCAAGTGAGTAGAGTCATTTGGAAAGCAGGCATTCAAGTGCCAAAAGGGCAAAACCTGTCCAAAAAACTATGGAACAGAGTAGCGCTAAAGAGTCCTTTCCTGCCCCTTTCATAACAGACAGCTTTGACTGAGACACATTATCAAAATCTCAAGGGTGAAGTAGTTCCCAGGTACATCTAACATATTTGAGGTGTTTGTATTTCCGAATAGGAACAGATACGTATTAACAGCTTTGTACACATTTTTATATTGCATGGGACATAATTCAAGTTAGACCAAAGTTACATTTCCACAAAAGCTTTGCCAAGGCTAAATATATTAAAGGACCACTCCAGGAACAAGAACAACTTAATATCAATAAAGCTATGGTGCCAGAAGGTCCAACCAATTACAGTTTAACCCAAAATCCAAAGCGTTTGCCCAGCTCCTCCCACCAATGGTTCTTGGCTTTCAATTTGAATAAAAAAGGTACTTTTGGCAAGGGACCATTTTGGCAAGTTGGTCACCTCAGGGAATATGGTGCTCAGTACCTTTTAGTACCATAACAACTTAATTTAGATTAAGTAGCGATAGTGCCTGGAATGACCCTTTGAATTTGCTATGCCTAAATATATTAATTTTCTAGTTCATTTAACTTCCTTCACGGTCATCTAGTACCAGTTAGTGTATGCAGGAGGTGCCCAGACATCCCATAATTTTCTTGGTTTAAGCCCTTTGTGACAGAGTAGATTTCAGGAATGATAAAATAGTGGTTTAAAACTTTGTTGGGCAGGAACCCAAATTATGTAAAAGTTAACACTTTTTTGTTCACTGGAAAGTTAGCTCAGGGTCCTATTATGATGAACAAAATAAATTCTGCATTTCACTTTCATCTTCCCAGTATCACATTCTCCATAGCACTGGGATGGTGCTCCTTTTGTAGTGAAACATTTATTGGAAACAGTGTTCTGATGCCTGATAAATAAGGTTTGCCTTTTCCATCCCCTGGGGTCCCAAGGAAATACCATAGGAACCCTAATTTGGTACATAAACTAGGTTAAAAGTAGCTGTCTTAAAGTGGCACTGTCACTAGACAACTCTAGAAGATAAAATGTGTTGCCTACATGCAGAGATTTTAGAATGACATTGTTTGACTCATAGAGCAGTGCATTGCTAGTATAGGAAATTAGTGCTACACAGAAGGAATATAAAACCTGTTCTTCCCTTTGTTTTGATTACAAGAAAAACTTACAAAATCTAATGATATATGATCAATGCACATATATGTTTTGCTTAACAGATTTACATAATATTTGTGCCCTCTTTAGCCTACATTTCAGAGATTTCTTTGAGACTTCACAAGCAAATGAGCTTGTGTGGAATAATTTGCATTCCATTAAGTGTTAGTATGAGGGACAAAAATATAAAAAAAAAATTTCACCTACACAACTGCTTAATTTTTACCAAGTACTCATTTTAGAGTACTCTCACTTATTAGGCCCTCCATTTAAAGGGACACTCCAGTGCCAGGAAAACAATCCCCCCCTCCCCCCCCCCCTTAAAAGTTAGTATTTAATAAAGATACAATCTTTATGAAATACTCATTTTGACTCCTCCTTCTCTGTATTTCTCCTCTGCCTGCCTTTCTTAAACTCAGGACGGAGGCTAAATGTCACTCCTGAGAGTCGTCACCAGTGTGGAGGATACTGTGGTCTCTCAACATCCCCCATAGACTACAAAGCTGTACTCAGCACAAGGAGTTAAAGGAGCAGAGCAAATTAGATGGTGGTGTCCGTGAGGGACAGGTTCAGTTGACTGGACCCCTAGCAGCAATGTCACGGTTTGGAATCTTTGCGGATTCGGCAAAGTCAGACTGTGCCAGTGCCGCTTTAACTCATCATGAAAGTGGTAACACAATTTGTACATAGTAGTACACAAACGCCCGGTCTCCCAATTTTGGAATCGTGTAAAATACAAAACCAAATTCTATTTTTAATTGGAACCAGAATACAGCAATTTTTCTGAAATTTCTATTACTTTCTAGCAATGTAGCAAGTCAAATTTCACCACAAGCCCTCATTGACAAACTCACATTCATCACACTCATAGTTAATATGCACAAAAACAAAAACACACACAGTCAACAATCACAGAAATAAAAACCAATGTAGGCACACCTGAATACAAGTTAGATTGGCATTAGTGATATGGATATCATTATACAAAAACAACTTACCAATAGCAGGTCCTCCTTGTTTCTTCTCTTCCATGATTGCTGCAAGATCTTTTGGTTTCATTTTGTAAGGTTTGCAAGATGGCTGCTCTTGCTCTGGGCTTTTTATCTTTAAAAGATTGTTGGCCTTTTTAATTTTCTGGCTGTATTGACGAGCCATTGTAAAGACCTTGTTTTTTGATTTATCAATGCTATCCAAACCCTGAGCAACACTCAGAGCTTGAGAACATGAAAGATCATTTTGAGAGGCAAAGTATGGAGCTTCCACAAACGTTAGCTCACTGGTAATGGAAGTTCTCTTTAGACTTAGTAAGGAGCTGCTAGCAGGTGTTTCACAACTGATATCAACTTTTCTGGCTCTTGGTGAATTGATCATTAAAGAAGTGGGTGTGTGTGGCTTTTGTGGCAGACATAATGAAGACCGCGAATAATCTACATCCTTGTAAAAATTAGAAAGAGTTGCTGTATGACGCCTTTCACGTACATCATCTTTGCCAACAGGAAAAGATGCCAATAGACGCTCATTTTTCTTTTCCTCATTCTTTTTAATATAGTTTTCCAAATCATTCCAGATCTCATCTACTTCTTCAGACAACTTATCAGCTGCAGACTTGTGTGATGCTGAATCAGAGTTTATAGAACTCTCCACCAAATTAAAATATTCTGCATCTCCTGTGGGTACACGGTGGTCCAAGGATTCATCTTCACTAAAGTGCAGGCATTCTTCGGAAACAAATTGATTTAAATGGTCATAACACTGAAAATCGGAATCTATACTCAAAAAATTGTTTCTTTTAGAACTTGGATTCTGTTTTATTTGTTCAAGTGACTGCTCAGGCAGGCAAATTGAGTCATAGATGTTTTCTTCAATGATCCGGAGCTCCTGAGAGTTAGAATGGGATATGCCTCTTTTAAACAATGTTTCTCTGTTTGTCACCAGAGTGGCCCTATTATTATCACCACGCCCTTTAAAAGTTCTATCATTTACATGGTCACCGTATTGATTAGTGGAATTACTTGCAGTATTAACAGTAAGGAAATCAGAATTGTTTTTTCTTAGGAGTCCCATCTGCTTCAAATCTTCATAACTGATATTATCATATACATGTTCAATGTCATCAATAGTCAGCTCCTCTGAAGAACCCCGAGATGTATTTTTTTCACAATGTTCATAAGAACTTGTTAAATGTTCACTCCGAGAAGATTGATAGTTTTGCCTGGTTCTTAGATTACAAGAATGGGATTTATTTTCCCCAACACTACTTGCTCGTCTTACAACTTTGCAGAAGGAACTTGATGTGTTCTCGGCTTGCATTTGTCCAAGGTGCCAGCTACAGGGGCGGCTAGATGCTCCCCTTTCATCCTGTGACCTTGAGGATTCCAGTTTAGAAGCAGAATCGGACACCATAAACATCTGGTAATCATCATCTTCATCCTCCTGCGGAGATCTCCTAGACGGAAAGAGTGCTTGTCTAATTTGGTGATCTGTCCAAATGTTCCTCAAAGAAGTTGTACCTCCTAGGATATTCATTATTAAAGCACTTCTCTGTGGTGTGCTATGCTGTCCACTCAGGGGACGAACAGAACTGGGAAACAGCTGTTCTGCATTCAGCAGTGATGCTTCTTCATCCGATTGATCTTTTGAGTTCTAAGAATAAAAACATTGAAACCAACATTAAAAATAACCTAGTGAAATAAGTTAAACCTTTTTTTTTTTTTTTTACTTGTATCAACTCAGATTGCAATTATATTAGAAGTAATCCAACATTAAGCATATTTGAAGAAGGGTCATTTAGATTAGCTGACATCAATGGCACTAGAAACAGATAATGAACAAAAGAAAAAAGGAAACCATTACAATGGCTCATTTTAAATCGTAACATCACAAGTCTTAAGGCTTGATTTGAGGAGAGCAAAGGTTTCGAATTGATTTAATATTTTTGGAAAAAAATTTAAACTTATGTAATATTCAAAAATATATTAATATATCAAAATATTGAATTATAAATATATTTTTTCAAATATTAAATCACTTAAAATAAATAAATAAACTTAATCTAAAAATATTATATATCGTTTGGAAAGCTTTTCCAAAAATAGCAAATTGAGGCCGTTATTTATTTAAATGTTCAAACAGGTTTAGGGAACTGGCATAAAATTGTTCCAAGCTTTTGCTTACATACACATTTAATAACTACAGATATCATATTTTTGATTAGATGTAACAGTAAAGCACACAGCACGTGTCACAATATTACCCTTTCTTGAATGGTTTAAGGAAATTGTCACCTAAATTCATTTTTTTTTACAGAAGGAATATAAAACCTTTACTTTGTTTCAATAGAAAAAGAATAGAAACAAGAAAAACAAGAAAAACGTACAAAATCTAATGATATAGGATCAATGCACATATTTTTTGCTTAACAGATATACATAATATCTGTGCACTCTTTGGTCTACATTTCAGAGATTTTTTTTAGACTTCACAAGCAAATGAGCTTGTGTGGAATAATTTGCATACCAATAAGTATTAGTACGAGGGACCAAAATAAAAAAAATTCCACCTACACATTTGCTTAATATTTACCAAGTACAAATGCATAACTCATTTTAGAGTACTCTCACTTATTAGGCCCTCCATTTAATTAATTTGGATAAGCTTTTCAAATGATCACAATCCGTTAGAAAAACTTTCAGAATAATTTATCTACACAAGTCACCATTAAAGTCTATGGGACGTTTTGGAATGCTAATCCAAATGAATTAAATCAAGGCCTACGTGTACATCTTTGATAAACTGTGTACAGATAGATCAGATTTTAGTAAACAAATCTTCCATACTATACAGTGTATTATGTGGTTCCCATTATACCACAATTGATTAATGTCAATCATCCATCTTAGTAACTGGAAAAGGCATATTGCTTCCCACTTTTAAAGATCCACAGTTACAACACCTAAATAACAGGCAATATGATGCTGATATTCAAAGAATTAAAGAATTGATAATATAGAGAAAAAAAAATGAAATCTTACCTGGCTTTCACAAATACTGAGGTTGATACTTCTACGTTTTTCCACATTGTCTGATACTTGGCTGTTTAGCCTTTTTCTTCCTCCTTTTACTTTCTGATGGGAGCATGGCTGTGTATTCTAGAACAGTACAGTCATATTTAGTTTAAGGGCACTTAATTTTTTAAGTACATCCTAAATACATGCAGTGATACACATAGTCCAGGTCAAGTGTGTGTCACGTATTCATCTGCATATAAAAATGTGATGAATGACATTTACTGTTCTGACAGGAAAAGTTGTGCCGAGCAACATTACTGTTCTGACAGGAAAAGTTGTGCCGAGCAACATTACTGTCCTGACAGGAAAAGTTGTGCCGAGCAGCAATCAAATCCACAGGAGGGTTTGTTCTGAGCAGCAATTATGCAAATAGGAACCTGGTAACTGCCTTTCGGGTCAAAGGCCGATTACAGCCTATCATATCCAGAGAAGGGGTATTTGGGCCCAGTTCTCATCCTGCTCAGTGCCCTGTCGTGGTTTCCCTTGTGGTTGTCCGAGAGCGCGTTATTGATTCTGGTTATTCTGGTATTTTGACTTTGGAATTGTTTTTGACTTCCCTGTTTTCTGGTATCCCTGACCCCTGGCTTTTCCTTACCGTTGTGTCTCTTTCTGTGTCCCTTGACCTCGGCTATTCCTGACTATTATTTGGTACGTTAGTCCGGCCATTCTAAGGTCCGGTATACATTACCTAATAGTCCTCTGTGTTACACAATTCTACGTGCTGGATCATACTGTAATCCTGGCAGTATGAGAGCTGGCCACCTTAGGGACGCCACCTCCCCCCCTCCCAGAGGCTGGCACCTGCTGATGTAGGAGGTGGGCGGTGAGGGGGAGGATTCTCCCCTGAGCTCTTCCTGCTCAGCTCCCTCAGCAAGCTGAGCAGAAGGATCAGAAATCCCTCACCGCCCGACTCCACTCTGCGCCCGCCCGCCGAGCTGCAGCCAGCCCCACTCGATCACAGGGAAGAATCCACTCCAGCACTCCAAACGTTTTTTTATTGTGAGTGTGCTAGTGTGTGTGTGTTAGTGAGAGTGTGTTAGTGAGAGTGTGTTAGTGAGAGTGCGTCTGTCACCAAGAGTGTATACATGTTTGTCAGTGTGTACATGTGTGTTTCATCATGTCTGTCAGTGTGTGTATATGTGTGTCAGTTTGTGTATGCGTGTGTTACTGAGAGTGTGCGTCTGCCAGTGAATGTGTATGTCTGTCAGTGTGTTCTGTCAACTAGTGTATGTATGTCTGTCAGTCAATGTGTGTGTCTGACACTGAGTTTATATGTCGGTCAGTGAGTGCTGTGTATGTGTGTATCTGTCAGTGAGTATATGTGTCCCAGTGTGTGTGTGTGTGTGTGTGTGTGTGTCTCTAACACTGAGTGAGTGTATGTCTGTCAGTGAGTGTGCATGTGTGTCTTGTCAGTGAGTGTGTATGTGTCTGTCGGTGAATGTGTATGTGTCTGTCGGTGAATGTGTGTCTGTCAGTTAGTGTATGTGTGTGTCTGTTGGTGAATGTGAGTGTGTGTGTAACTGAGTGAGTAACTGTGAATGAGTGAGTATGTCTGTGAATGTGTATTTTTCAGTGAAAGTGTGTGTTTGTGACAATGATTGTGTATCTGTAGGTGAGAGTATGTCCGTGCATACATCACTGAGAGGGAAGAGAAATTTGGAAGGGAAGAGGGGGGTTTAACAGTTTTTTTTTTTTAGGTTTAATCACTGTGGATTTAAAAAAAAAATGTCCTGTGCTTTCAATAAATGATATAACATATTTTTTTCTTTATATACACATTTCATTAAGGGCTCAATGTATTTTTTAATTTGCACAAAATAAATGGGTGGCTATTCATGAAGAATATAGAATATATAGTATATGACAATAAATATGCAGCCCACCTGTTCATATTCATCCTCATCATCAGCATCCGTTTGATCTGCTGCCCTCAAGGACAAATCATCACCATTGAAGGCTCTGCCAAAGTAATCTTGGGAGTCCCTCATGTTACTGCTCTGACGTAAAATTCCTTTCTTTTTCCCAGATCCAAGCATGATTTCACCAGATCCCAGTTTAGCAGCTTGGCAAAGCAAGGCACCCTGAATGCTGACACGCTGTAAAATGAAATTCAGTTTGGTCTCAATATCTATCACGCAAACACTTTCCCTCATATATAGAGAATATATATGTGTCTGCAATTGTTGCAGTGACCAATGACCTCAAACAACAGAGTAGCTCAGACAATCCTGATAATTCCATAATTCCCAGTGGAATCTTAGTAATTCAACAAACACCTGCCTGTAGTTCAATACTTGGCAGCAATTCTATTCACCAGATAGGACGAATGCCAACAGCAGCTTATTGGAAGCTGGAACTGTTTGAATGTCTCTGCCTCCAGCGTCTTCACAGTAAACTGTAAATGGAGTGTATTTTAGCACGAGTATGAGCTTATACAGAATATGCTGTAGTAGGTTTTGAGTGGGACAAAACTACCGTCTCCCTGGTGAACATTTGCTGTAGCCAGCTTTGCAAGTTATTGTAGTTATATGCAATTATGTGCGGTGAGACAGTGGTAGAAGACAACATTGCACTTTTAGCAATGCAGAGAACATAGGTTATTCTATGGTGAATTCATTGTCCCTTTAATGTTAAATATGTGCATTAAAACCTGATTATCATAAGAGAAATGCATTGAGATATTAGATATTTAGATCAGAATGAAACAATCCCTTATACCAAGGAGTTTTCCAAAGTCTGTTTACAAAGGTGTTAGAAGGTGTGCCCCAATCATCATTAGTCCACTGCCTTATCTCTAAAACTTTAATCCCACACAATTAAAATATAGACTGAGCAGAAGGTCAAAGCAATACTACCAACATGTGCATCTCTGGCAAATACTGCAGAACGCTGGAAAAAAATGTTTGGTGACTGCTTGCATAAACATGTAAACCAAATGTCCTGTTTGTGTTTTCTATAAATGCATCGGGTTGATATTTTAAATGGACTCTCGGGGCACCAATTCAACTTTAATGCACCCTCACGCCAAAAAAATACTTCCTTAGTAAATGTATGCACACACAGCTCAGCCACTGACAGTACTGAATCATCTGAACTACAAAGCAATCTGCATTAGAAGGAGAGGACACCCAGAGAGGCACATAGTAAGGATATCACTACCTGTTTGGTTTCTCGGACTGCCTGCAGACACAATGAATTTAAAGCCGCTCAGTTCTGTTAGGGGCATATCTTTGATAAGAAATGATTTCTAAAATGAGGGGGCGTGTCTAAGGAGGCAGGCTTATGATGCAGAATTCTATGATACATTTTCATGTTTAGGACCATTCCTTTGATAATTCTTATGCTGTACACTGTAATTTGTATTTAGTTTGTATGTACTAAAACGTATGGACCTCTCTACTAAAACTCTCCATATTGTTTATTGCAATGAACAGTACTCAGAAGGAAACAGTAATTTTATAAATAATATCAATTACTTAAACAAATGGAAATAAAGAGATGCCATACAAAGATGTAAACTAGTCATATTGAAAGGCTGTCATAAAATTAATAAAGTATAGCTTTGCTCAGGTGACTTTAAAATCAATATTGTCACTAACTGTACCTGACACATTTTGGTCAAGAGCCCTTGCTACTGTAATGAAGTTATCATTTTGTGCACATGCATATCATTTACAATTGATCAATTTCTTTGTTGCTATTTCAGGGAGTCTTTTTTTTGAATCTTTCAATTCTATCTTATTTTTATAAATTAGAGTGTCTGCCCAATAAATGCTTTGTATGTCCTACACAGAATGGAATTATTCCATACAACTAGGTTGACATAGGCTTACCTTGCGAGCCTCAGGACTCATATCTGGAAGCAGAAAGAAAATAATGAAGAAACATAAAATAAGAGACGTGAATATAGAAGAAGAAAGTAATAAAGCAAACTGCTTATAATTCACACTCACCATTTGGCTTCATAACTTTGTGTAAGTTTGCAGATGGTTCTGTATAATAAAGCATATAAATACATTTACAAAGATTGGTTACACAGGATTTGGCATTTCTCTACACGTGTCAGTAAAATGTAAACATAGCTGCCCCATTAACCAATTTTCAATGGTTTAACGGTTATATATACCATGTGATGTGGATAAGCCCCACGATATAACCTCATCCATTCTACACTGGTCCAAATTCATATTACATCCCCAAGCCCCTAAGTTGTCATGCAAGCATTGCGCATGGGTTAGTGCAGAAACACTAGGTTGTAATAAGGTGTGTTTTTTTTGGCTAGTTTTTCCCATTTTTGCCCATCCCTTGATATAATTTTCCTACTGTGTCAGAGTAAGTTATCGTTATTATTTCATTTACTCTCTGAAGTGTAAAATGTTGGATATTCAAAGTGAATTCAAAATTTTAGATCACATTATTTGAACAGCTCAATTCTCCAAGTTAGCCCTGCTTTTTAGTTGAGCTATTTTTACCTAAATTCATTTAGAATTCCCTACAAAATACACTTCATTGATTCATGAATAGATGATGCCTAAGTACATATGGTGTAGTTATAAAAAAAAAAAAAAAAAAAAAAAGCAATTATTAATATGTCTAGTTTACCTTAAGAATACCATAGTCCCCCACTACCTGCTCTTTTCACATTCTACTTCCTTGTACATTATTACAACTAGGTGTATACAATTATACTAAACTGATCATTTAACTACAACACATAACAGGAGTAGTAGTTTAGATTACTACCTGACTTTCTCCTAATCCTGCATGATGCTAAATCATCTTTTGGACTTGCAGTGGATTTGCGATCTATTTCAGAAGTGTAGGAGAACCCTGGATGATCTGAAAATATATAGAACATAATAAAATAAAACTGTGCAGTGCAGTGGAGGAATTTGTTTCGTGAAGTTGTTAGATTACAAACAGAAGTTAGAAGATGGAATGATGAGACCAGGAATGGTAAGCAAAATAGCAAAGCCTTCATGACAGATCCACATATAAAATACTCAAAGTCCTATCATTTATTATTAGCAGTGTTAGATTATATTCAAGTGGTTTGGTTGATATTGTTGTAAACAGGTAAAACTGCTGTTAAAGTGTTCAATTTTGGTAAAGAGAAAGAAAGCCTAACAAGTCACTGACTAGACAGTCGCGTAGATCATCTGTATCTATTTTCTCAGACACCATTTACTGTTCAGTATATTCCAAACAGTTGCCTTATTTTTGTTCAAATACCATATTAAGGATCTCTCAATAGGGATTTCCCTTACTTTCATATACAATTTTAAGGGTTATGCGCTGGGTGGAATTGGTACCACCCATACTGACCAAACCTTAATCGGAATATTTTTCTGCAAGGGTCAATCTATCAATCTTTCTATATTTATTGTTATAATTACTATACAATTATAGCAAAAGAAAGTTAACATTGTGTTTTGATGTGCAATTATGTTTCATTAGCATGCAAGGGACAATAATTTTAAAGCCAAGGACTGGGTACTGTGGATAGGCCAAGTGTATCACATGATGCTCTTAGCTTATCACTAGCTTCCCATTCACAAAACAGTGTGAGTTAAGTATGTGCCAATCAGTGGAGTTCCTCATTGAGGCCTTGGACACCCTTGAAAAGCAGGGGGCATAGAGAACGGGTGCAGTTTTCACAACTTTTTTGAGGTTTAATTGTTTATAAACAGTTTAACCCCTCAAGGTGAGATGGCACCATCTAAGATTAAGTTGGTACGGTGCCTAGGTTGTCCCTTTAACATGGTAACTCTGCTCATGTAAGATAAAGCAATTCATGAGTTTAACCCCTTAAGGACACATGACATGTCTGACATGTCATGATTCCCTTTTATTCCAGAAGTTTGGTCCTTAAGGGGTTAAACAAAAATTGAAAGCTAGAATATAGTATTCGTTAAAAATTTTAACTTTAGATTTCAATAGCAAGGTAAAAAGGAAAGCAACTACAAAACGGTGGAACACTAGGTTCCAACAACAACTTGTAAATGATGCATACAGCATAAAATAAAGTATCAAATACTGTGCGTGAAAAGCCATTTAGTTTAAAAAGGAAAGCATAAAAGAAAATGTGGATGAAGGAAGGAAGGAAGGAAGGAAAAAAATGAAAACAAACTTACGTATGGCATCCATTTCCAGTATTGCTTGCTTAGCCTAGAAAAAAAATTAAAAAATAGAAAGTACATCATAAATGCGAGAAACTGTTATAAGCATATCATTGTTTCTTTATGATCATACATGGATCTCCGTATAAATGAAGTCCTGTAAAGATTTTCTAGATTAGAAAACAGGTGTCCAATATTAGAACAATACCAGACCGGCAGCGTAATGTATTTTAAGCAGCATTAATAAATACATGAATAAATAAAAAGACTGCATGGGGTTAAATGCAAACAAGATTAAATTAAAGATTAAATTAATTTAAAAATTTAAAGATTTATTAAACAAAAACCATTACATTCACAAACATATGGTCCACTATTAAAAATATGAGGTCCTAAATAAAAACACTTTTCAAATGCAAAACCCCACAATGCCACTTGGTGTCGGTAAAGTTCCACTGATGACATTAAACATTTCCTTTCTAGCAGTAGACACGGTTTATGGATTTTTGAATATATTTAACCTCAGAATGTTTCTTGTTTAGTTGAGCCAATTTTGTATTAAACAAAAAAATGAAAGAAAACACCCTGTTATTCAGTGCTAGGTCGAACACCTTGTTACAGGTTTTCCTATAACTTTTTTCCAGTCCAATGCCTCTCATTTATACGCACAAAATTCAATGCTTTTATGAGACGCATTAGAGTTGTTTTGCATCATCATGCTGTGAGTGGTGGTGCTGAATATGAAGACCTTTGAAAATTAACGAGGGTCTCTAGTGACTGGCAGTTTGATATAGCCGCTAGAAGAATATTTATGCACAATGTAAGCATTGCTGCTTCTCATAAACTGCAATGTTTTACATTATCCTAGAAAAGGGACAACATATGTGCAACAAAATATTAAGATGATACCAGAAAATAGAAAAATAAAATACAAAATAAAGCATTTTCATGCATACACATTTTATTGGCATTGAGAAACACTGATCTGGGGCTACTGGTCTCCGTTCGGCGTGTCAAGTATTGTGACATTGTCACCACGACATCCAATCAGCAAAGAATGTTGCACAAACAAACTACATTTTTCAAAGTATAAAATACAAACTGCATGGCTGGTCAGTAACACTAAGTAACTTCCTTCTCTTGCATTTGTTTGCCAATCACCCTTGGCAGTGTAGATTAATTTTAACATCATGGACAAGACTGTTCCTATAAAGTAATTATAGCTTGCCTGGCATAAAAACAAAGGTTTAACATTTATGGATTCAGCTGCCAGAAAGGTGAGGTTTTAAACATTTTAGTATAAGTAGAGTATGAGAGTGATTGTTATACTATATTAACCATTTGTGATGGCAGGCCTTATATGTTGTTGGTCATGACAGGTTACAAAGAAGTGGCGAGTCTAGTACACTATTTTAGGTTGCACTTTGAAGTTTTACTGATATGTGTGGTTAAGTTATAAAAATGACACATTCTAATAATAGAGATCAGAGCTGTCTAGCCTGGTTTGTAAATTACATTTCCCATTTGCTCAAGCAGATGACTGTGGCGCTAAGGGCAAGTACCGCTGCCATAGGTGGCATTTTCTCAAACTCTCACGGACCAATGATATCATTTGCAGTCAAAACAATGGGGTCCCAATAGGTCCAATACTAATACATAATATTCTGCTTACCTAGCAAGTTTTTTTTTTTTTTAATATTATGTTTAGCTATCCCCTATATTAAAAGGGTAAAAAAAATTAAATATAGAAACCTATCTTGTAACTGGGCGTCTCCATCTTGGCTCCCTGTCAAACATAATTATAAATATTGTCATATTCTCCCATTGAGCATGGTTAATGAAAGAGCTGAAAGATAAACAATGCTCTTGTTTTCCTTTCCTTTTGCATTGTGTGCTCTGCCTGTGCCTGGACTGAATTGGACCGTGATGTCACTTGCTAAACTTTTTAATATAAATTTAAAAAGATAAAGCATCAAATGTTAAAAGGACAGCACAGCATATTGATGATTTTCAGGGACTATTTCTAGAGAAGTGGCAGTTGCCCTTTAAGTGGTTACACCGATGCTTATGGTCTTCATTTTCCACCATTTTAGGATAGAGAGCTGACACCAATATGGATGTGTACCTCTTATGATGTTAGAAAATTATTATTTTTAAACACAAAATACAACTTCATGTTTAACTGCATCTCAAGAATTAAAGCTTTCATTTAAGGACTCTTAAAGGTGTAGGTAGTCTTTGATTATAATTTGCATTGCTGTACAAATGCCCAACGGTTCCATCTTCAATGTTTCCATTTAAATATTACACATACAACAAAATATACCTTTGCTGGAATTTTTGCAGGGTGGTTCTCAAGGATCAATCTCTTCAAATGCAGAATCCACAGTCGTTTATCCTGCTGTGACTTGGCCTGTCAACACAGTATTTATCAACTTCAGTACATTAACAGTAACAGGGATTGTTTTTAGAACTTTCTTTGTCTCATAAAGCAATTTAACACAAACAATTTTTTATTTTCAAAGGATTGTCTTAAAAAAGGCATAAAGTTTATATTGTGGTATGTTACAATTGAATATGAAATGTAAGTCACCACTACGAGTTACTGTTGGGGCACCACATACTAACATACATCTTAAAGGAACATTATAGTTCCAGGAATACAAACATGTATTCCCAACACTATAGTGTTTAACGGTTTACCTCTCCTGCTACCCTTAGATCACTTTAAAAAGTTTCCTGGCACCCTTGATCACTTTTTTCCCCCACAGCGATCTTGCCGTGGCTGGCCCCGCATCCATATTGGAGATCCTCAATCTTGATGATCTCATCCAATCAAGTGTTTTCCCGTAGGAAAGCATTGGGAGGCTATTGCGCATGTGTGGCAAAATGCCATGCTGTGCCAATCAGCATCTTCACATAGAGATGCATTGAATCAATGCATCTCTATGGGGAGCGTTCAGAGGCACCTCTAGTGGCAGTCTGAGTGACTGCCAAAAGACGTGTTCCTAGGCAGCAATGTAAACACTACCTTTTCTTGAAAAGGCAGTGTTTACATTGAAAAAACTGCAGGGACAGGCTATAGACACCAGAACTACTACATTAATATTCTAAGAATTGGTACTCTCTTCCACTGCTATACATCTAAGGGTAATAAGGAATATCTGTATCTAGGTTTCTGAATTGTATACAATATGAGTAAAAGACCCTGAATGGCTGTGAATTCGTGCTTCTATGCAGACCTTCTACCAGTTGTAGGCAACCTTTGGCATTCCAAATGCTGTGGGCCACATTCCCCTGATGCTTTGCCAGCATGTGGCTGTACAAGCATTATAGGAGCTGTAGTCCACAAAATTTGAGTGCCAAATGTTGCCTACCCTTGATTGTGGGTACAGTTGCACTCGTAAGATTTCCAAATATCAACCTAAATTCATGGAGAAGTTTTGAAGGTTTCGTGTATCTTACCACATTCTAGCTGCAAAGAGCAACACCCCTCTTCTCCTGGAGGGCAATTAACATTTTAAAGAGACCTCCAATGGGGCAAGGAAAACGTTAAAAAGGGCCATTCATTTACTTGATATTTCATTGTTTTGTGCAGTAATCAGCACTTTCATGGCTTCCATAATTATTAACAGCATTGGGAGATTTTTCAGCAGTTAAAATTCTTCTGAGCAATGCCCATTTAGATCATAGTATTTGACACACTGTGATATCAGCACTTAAGGTGACTACTGGTTTTTCATACAATTAGTCTCACTGTATCAGAGAGTTCCTTATCAGTCCTCAACATATTTTGATTATTTCAATTATATACGCAGACCAGACATGCCCACAGATAACAAGAAAGGCACAGTCCCAGTGCAACAATGTATAGGAGATTTTATTTTATATATATATATATATATATATATATATATATATATATATATATATATATATATATATATATATATATATATATATATATATATACATACATACATACATACATACATACATACATACATACATACATATACACACACACACACACACACACACACACCCCCCAAACAAATCAACCTTTTGCACTCCTACTAAAAATAAAAGTATTAAAGTATTAAATACCTGGTGCCAAGTCACCACAATATAGAAATATCCAAACAAATACTGGCACTCTAGGCTTTGTTCATCCGGTTTATTTTTAGTTAAAGGACCACTCTAGGCACCCAGACCACTTCAGCTTAATGAGGTGGTCTGGGTGCCAGGTCCTTCTAGGGTTAACCCATTTTTTCATAAACATAGCAGTTTCAGAGAAAGTGCTATGTTTATGAATGGGTTAAGCCTTCCCACTATGTCCTCTAGTGGCTGTCTCATTGACAGCCGCTAGAGGCGCTTGCGTGCTTCTCACTGTGATTTTCACAGTGAGAGCACGCCAGCGTCCATAGGAAAGCATTATGAATGCTTTCCTATGTGACCGGCTGAATGCGCGCGCAGCTCTTGCCGCGCGTGCGCATTCAGCCGACGGGGAGGAGAAGAGGCGGATCGGAGGAGAGCAGGAGGAGAGCTCTCCGCCCAGCGCTGGAAAAAGGTAAGATTTAACCCCTTTCCCCTTTCCAGAGCCGGGCGGGAGGGGGTCCCTGAGGGTGGGGGCACCCTCAGGGCACTCTAGTGCCAGGAAAACGAGTATGTTTTCCTGGCACTAGAGTGGTCCTTTAATCCAGAGATGTCAACGTTTCAGCTCCCGGTCGGAGCTTTCATCAGGACACAAAAAATATTTTTGTGTCCTGTTGAAAGCTCCGACCGGGAGCTGAAACGTTGACATCTCTGGATTAACTAAGAATAAATCGGATAAACAAAGCCTAGAGTGCCGGTATTTTTTGGATATTTATATATATATTTTTAAAATGATATATATATATATATATATATATATATATATATATATATATATATATATATATATATATATATATTTCTCCCTCTGGCCTCTGAACCAGTTTAATTTATTACAACTTCTGCTCATAAAAGTTAGTGTTCAAAGTAAAAAATCTGTTTCCTTCGCATATAATTTTTTCAGAGAGAGCTAATCAATTAATGGCTTAATCAGTTGTCTCCTCTTCCTGATCTCCTTCAAGATATACTTATCAACTTCCCTCAGTTTTCCTGTAAGTACTATGCTCCTTTCCTTTGATTATGTTTGCCATTTGAATCTATGGGAAAGAAGAGTAATTTACCTGCACAGTGTGCTGTATCTTCGGGTTCTTATAGTGGAAGACACTGAAACTAAGTGGTTCTTTTGGAATCACCTCCACAAGCATTAGATTGCAACACTACAAACAAACAAAAAACACAAACAGCAATAAACATAAAGTGAAATTTCATGTTAAGTGTAAATTGTTTTCATAAATAGCAAAAGCATTTTTGCATTATATAAAATGCATTCATCATCCATATGGAATTTAAAATGGTCTCTCAGACCCATATCGGCTTTTTCAGAGTGTCTTCAAATAATTCCAAGTGTTGTGTTGTTTGCACCAAATTACACTGTTCATCATGTGGTTCACATGTCGATGTTTTTAAACACTTTCCTTCACTAGGCAAGCTGTAATAACAGAGAGCTAAGAGCTTATCTTACCATTTGAGTAATAAAACACATCTACACTAAGTCTGTATAGAGCAAACAGTTGGCAAAGCTTGACTGGGTCATCTCAACACCCCCTCATAAAAACAAAGCAAAAACAGAGAAAGACCCATAAAGTTCTCAAAGATAGACATGAGTAAAGTGCACAACTCTAGTCTTTGAAACAAATTTTGTAATCGACTCAAACCCATTGTTGTTTTTTTTCCCCGTTATGTTAAGTATATCATTATTTATGCCTTATGGTTTGCAAGGAGGGAAGGAAATTATCTTGACTCCTCAACATAGACTATTTCTGCCCTCTGTGTCATTTGTCACACAAAACACAATCTACATATGACTTGTGAGTCACTGCTACATGTGCAGAGTTCACTAAGGAAACATTGTTTTAATGAATAGGCTGTTGTCTGGCCAGCACTCCGCTGCTGTGACCTACCAGGATATGAGCTTTGTATGTGTATGTATCTTCTCTTTTCTTTGTGATGAGAAGCAGTCTATCAAACAGAAACAAAGTGCGTTCATTTTTGGCTCGCTGAATACGGAACGTCCCCTCTAAAACAAGCTCTCCGTAACTTGTCAAGTCTAGTCCTTTCCAATTTGTGAGTAAGCTCTGGATTTCCTGTATGTGGCGGAAACAAATGAATTAGGAGACATACTGTTAACCTGTATTATGACATGCATGGCCACAAACTGGAAAGCTAATGGTAACTCCTCCAGCTGGCATTTCATAAGTTAAAAAGCAAAAATAACAATTTCAATTTAAATGTAAAAATCAATGCATTATACACAAAAATATACCACATTTAAACACTATCTTCCTGACATAGCTAACTATATACCAATATCACGTTAGGTGAAAAATAACTGATCCATTACATGGAAATGTCTTATGACATTATTATTCTAATGCTGCTTCAACATTCATGAGTGGTCTAGTGGTCACGGAGTCGAGTGAGAGCAGTTTTAAGTCTCTGAGCAGTGCGAACAGGAAATGGCTGCAGCTCTGGCCGGGGCTGAATTGGAGGTTAGAGGGAAGGCAGAAGGGAGAAAGGAGCAAGACTGGGAAGATGGATGGGAAATGGAACAGAAGCTCAATCAGGGACTACAAGGGAGAATGGATTAGCATTTAGAGGGAAGCTGGAGCAGGGGTTTCTGGTGACAGTAATTTGATAAGTCTGCAATGAAAGGTGCTAGTTATATAATCCATACAATATCATGTAACCTGTATACTGCCCCCACAGCAGCCAATATATCCAGAGATGAATCCACCCTTGCTTATTTTAAACTCCCTGCAGTTAGTTACCCTCCAATCCTGCCCAAGTGAAAACTGTTACTAGACCACCAGGTAATTAAGCCCCTAATGAACCACAGATCTACTCTCTGCAGAAACTTCTGTGGGTCGGGAGGGAAAAAATGGTGCGCGCGCACACACCCACCCACCGTGGTTACATTACACACAGTCAACACACACACAAACACACACAAAGGGACAGACTATGTGTGGAGAACAGAGGTTAAGATACTTCACTGAACTCTGAATTTCCACAAATTAAATATGAATGAGGCCAAAGCAGTGGAGGCTAATTCATAGGGGCAGCGCCCCACTACTTTTTATTGCACTAAAAATAAAATAAATAATATAAAATGATTTAAACTGTAGTGACTTCAAATAGTGGTTTCTAACTTTCAGCACTGCAGTTATCACAGACTAGATTTCCCATGATACTGAGCCAGCCATTCATATGGCTTTGTGTCTTGGGATTATAATGTACTTGAAGTGGAGTGTTACTGGTAAGGCATAAGGGTCATAAACCATAAAAATAAATGTTTTATGAGAAAAAATAAATTTTGAAACAAAGACAAACTGGCCGCCAGGTGACACAGTAAGTAATAATAACTTTAATATATTATTCATAGAATATGGGTATTCGTTTAGGGAGAGGAATGAGATCAATAATATGTCTAGTACAAATGAAAGAAAATCATTTTAAATCCATGCATAGTACTATATTGTCAAAAGTAATTTTGATATATCTAGACTTTCACTTTATTGTCAAAAGCACTCAGTCTGGTATAGTTTTTCTTTTTGTTTTAATAAAATCTTCAGCAGTGCTGCTCATGTCACAAACAGTTGACCTCAATATTATCTTGTGCTTTAGAACTCTTCACTTGAATATGCAAATTGCAGGGGTTAATTCATGCCACAGTTGCCTAATTATCAACAAAACTGCAAAAAAAGCACTTTCTTGAACAATGATTTCAACAGATAAAGATCCACTGACAATTATCGATGACCTTGTACTGCATCAAAACAAGTCTTAGTGATTCAATACAGATACTTTATAGACGGACAATTAGGAAGCGTTCAAACTTGAAATTATAATTTTGTACTTCCATCCCCCACATCTGTAGAAATATCAAGATGGCAGATAACCTTCACAGCCTATCATTTTCCAACAAAATAGCTGGATTACTGCAAATGTTTAACATGTTATGGACCAATAATATAATACATCAAAATGGGATCTCTCACTCATTTAGCATTTGAAGGGCTGCACATTACAAGTACACGAGTACAAAAGTACAAAAATACAATCAATACTGGCATAGTGTTTTAAGGGACCAGATTGTTAAATTTAGAGTTTATGAATGGGCTCTCAAAAGACTGAATGAAATTCCACTTCAAAAACAGCCTTTTCTTTGGACTATAAGAAAATCAGAACAGAAGATCAAATATCCCCTCCCTAAAGAGGCAAAAGCCATTATTTTAGGGCTTGGCATCAGGTAACCCTCATTACCGTCCCATACAGGGATTACTGGGCAAAGGGAACATCTAAGTTCCCTATATTTCCAGGTAAATTAGAGGAACACTGCAACATTGGGAAGATTCACTCAGCACAGCAGTTGCTCCCCCGAACGCCGCCTGTCTCTCTCTCACCGGTGTCGATTCCAATGTTTCTCATACAGGAGCATTGGAAACTGGTGTACATGTGCAGCAAGTGGTGTGTTGTATTGTTTTTGTTTTGAAATGTTTTTGTCTCGTTGAGCTGCAACAAGTTCATGTGTAAAACTCTATGGCTGAAGCTTATTTGGATAAATTGGCACTGTAGTTCTCAGTGCTCTGCCCATAAGCAGCTGTGCAGGAGAACATAATCCTTCTAGTGAAGTGCACGATAGTTTAGTAGACCCTAATGAACATCTTGCCCAGATGACTGTGTCTTCAATAGAATGGTTTTGGCGATGCTAACTTATTTTTCAGCCAGCCCGTTGGTAGATATAGACTAACAGGCTTATGCTTGATGACCCATTCCCTCATGAAGTATTGAAATCATCACTTGAAAATTGTTGACCATTGTCTGAGACTAGTTCCTCGCACACACCATGCCTGGTGAGCATTGATTTGAAAACCAATATGATAGTGGACGATTTCAGGTCCTTTAGCTGTACGATTTAAAAATATTTGCTGTAATAGTCAACAATGATCAGGTAGTTTTTCTCTTCATTATGAAAAATGCCAGTGGCTAGCCTTTGCCATGCACAAGAAGGGATACTCCAAGGGATGAGCGGTTCTTGTGTTCTGCCTTTGAAATTCACTGCATGTATCACAAACTTTCACAAATCTTTCAATATCAGAGTCTAAGTTAGGCCAGTACACCAATTCACGTGCCTTTCGTTTGCACAGAGCAATGCCTAAATGTCCTTGGTGAATTTGTTCCAAAACCAGCTACTGTTGACTTTTGGGTATGAGTATCCATTCAGCCATAAATATAAAGCCCTCGTTATTCGACAATTCATGTCTCACAGGCCAGAATGCCTGTAGCTCTGGTGGCAGCTTCTTGCGTTTCTCTGGCCAGCCACTGCACATGACGCGACAATTTTTCTAGTTGTTTGTCCTGCATTGTTTCCCATCTTATTTTTTCCAGTCTGACATCTGATACTGGTACATGTCCCCATGGCCACAATTCCAGATCCGGTTCCTCCTGTACTTCATGTCCAGCTGGGATAGTGTGTCTGCCATAGGGATTTTCTTCCCTGGCTTGTATTTTACAGTGAGATCATATGGTTGTAGTTTCATTACCATTCTTTGGTGGAGTGGAGGAACTGAGTCTAGTGGTTTCAGCATTATATGTTCTAAAGGCTCGTGATCAGTTTCCACTAATAGCAGACGCCTGTAGATGCAATTTTTCACACCCATTTACAATGACTAGCATTTCCTTTTCAATTTGGGCATAGTTGGATTGGGCTGTTGTCACTGCCCATGAAGCATAAGCTACTGGATGACCTCTTTGTATCAGTACTGTATCAGTACTGTACCCAACCCAGCTTGCGATGCGTCTACTTGAAGGACAGTGTCGCAATTCACATTAAAAAAACAAGAAAATTGGTCCAGGCTGTTTACAGATTATTGCTTTTATTTTCTCAAATGTTTTCTGCATATTCATATCCCAAGACCAGCATGCATTTTTCAGAAGCAGGGATTGAATGGGTGCTACTTGCTGTGCTAAGCCCTGTGAGAACTTTGACAGATAGTCGAAAATACCCAGTGCTGTTTCTAGCCATTTCCTGGAGGTTGGTACTTGCATTTTGGTAATGGCTTGTATTTTGTTGAGATCAGGTTTCAATCCTTCTTTACTGATGATGTGCCCAAAGTAGTTCACCTCCTCAACTCCAACCTGAAGTTTGTCTGGGTTAGTTTCAAATTTTTCTCACGACAATCGCTCAAGAAGTGCAATTAGGTTCTGGTCATGCTCTACATGGTCTTTGACATAGACCAACAAATCATCAATTATAACTTCCACACCCCGCAGACCCGAATGAGCTCATTTGATTTTTTTTCTGGAATATTTCCTGAGCAGATGCTACCCCAAAAGTAACTCTTGTAAAGCGCCATCGTCCAACAGGGGAGTTAAACGTGGTGAGGCGACTACTAGTCTCGTCTAGGCCAAGTTGCCAATATCCAAATTGTGCGTCTAGCATGCTGAACATTGATGCTCCAACAAGTCTATGTGCTATATCCTCTAGAGTGGGTAATCTGTAATGTTCGCTCATGATTACCTTGTTTAAGTCACATGGGTCGATGCATATTCTGATTGCTCCTGTGTTTTTCTTTTCTACCACCACCATGGAGCTGACCCATTCAGATAATTCTGTGACTCTTTTGTTCACTCCTAGCTCCTCCATCCTTGAGAGTTCTTGATTCACCCTGCTTTGAAGAGCTAGAGGTATTCCTTGGTGCATGTAGAACAGGGTGTGACCCTTCTTTTATGTGCATGTTGCATACCCCAGGAAGACACCAGAGTCCTCTGAATACATCACTGAAATCATGCTTAATGATAAGTATGTTGCCATTGCTATTGACAGTCATTATCATTTTGATAAGTCCAATCTCCTGGCTTGTCTGCAGATCAAGCACTGCAGGGGCCTGAGTTTCTACCAGAAAAAAACTGCAAGCTACTTTCATATCCATTGTATGCACACTTTGTATGACACCGTCCAATAACACTGAGGACCTCTCCTCCATACCCCATCAGCTTTGGTAGTCTTTGTATTTCCAGCTGGCATTTATGACTGAGGAATTTGCAATATATGTGGCCTGGTATACAATTTACCTGTGCTCCTGTATCAATTTTAAACTTGACAGGTATTTGAGAAGCCCCTAGTTTCAATGTGACCACTGCCTCATCTGCAGAGTGCTGTGTGTCCTTAACAGAGGCAAGGTATATCTGGGAGCTGCCTGTGTCATCATCTGAATTGTCCATTTCATCTATACTATATACTGGTCGTGGCTATGGCTTCATAGAGCTTGTTCCTCTAATAATAATAATAATAATAATAATAAATATAATAATACAAATAAATAAATAATATAAAACATTTTTTTTTAAATAATAATAATAAAAATATTAAAAATGCCCACCCCCCCACCAAGGCTCTGCATCACACTCTGCATCTCACACTGCACTCATACACACACACTGCACTCATACTATACACACACTGTAAATAAATATTCAATTAATATAATTTTTTTAGGATCTAATTTTATTTAGAAATTTACCAGTAGCTGCTGCATTTCCCACCCTAGTCTTATACTCGATTCAATAAGTTTTCCCAGTTTTTTGGGGTAAAATTAGGGGCCTCGGCTTATATTCGGGTCGGCTTATACTCTAGTATATACGGGTAATTTTTAGATTGCAGTTTCAAAACGAAGGGTCACTGCACCAGACCACGTCACTGAGATTCATTGGGTGACTATGGTGTGCCCGGTTTGCTAGCCATCACTGGGGAAACTGATGTGTATTATATTTAGAATTTATTAGCATTGTGATTTTATTGTAGAAGATGGTTGTAAAGTTAGCTGTTAGCATGGAAATGACTGGAATGGGACCTGTGCAGCTTATATTAAGCGGAGTAGCAGCTGATACGAACACTGGGTCACAGGCTGTATCATGTATACTAAGGTTACCAGAGATAGATTAAACAACACAATCCTTACCCCAGCATAAATAAGGGTTCAACTCATACAAGCATGCTTGGTTACAGGTTGTTAACATAGCCCTGATATGCTAGTACATCATTTTAACTTGGCTACAAAAATGGAGGTCCTTTGTTTCTAATGTCTGTCCACTCCTGGTCTAAAAGCAAAAACACTTAACCTCTTCATGGTCCAGCAGAGAAAAGTAGATTTCTGCATGTGTGTAGTACAGTTTCCTTTTTCTTGGTCATTATAAATAGCATTCCTATCTCCACCATTTGTGCATTCAAACAATATTTTAATCTACACATAAAAAAATGTAGAAAATAAATCACAAACCAGCCTTGAAGACTAAATGATCATTTCAAATATATTCCTTTGTTTCTAGTTCATATGTTACTCGAGAAAGGACAAAGGAAGATCATACAGAAAAGACTATTCATGATTTAACCATGGACAAAGGGCAGTTATCCTATTCTTGTCCATACAGATAATACTTTCTGAAGTGTTTTATGTCCAATAAGAACCGCTATAATATGTACCACTAGTGCGAACAACCTGAAGGCTATGTGTGGCTTCTGCGGTTTGTTCCTGTTACTTCCCCTGTAACAGTTCGGAACACAAAAGTGTAATTCTAACGCTATAGTGCCCTGGTCATCATTTGCCCTAGTGACTGGGTACCTGCTGCCAGGCTTAAAAAGTGGAGTTTACTTACCCGTTCTCCCTCGCAGTGCTGTTCTCATGAAGATCAATTATCTCAGGCAATCCAAAACTTTCCCATTGGAAAAAAAATGGAAGACTAAACATCCTGCTGCGTCAGTAAGATGGTCTCTCTTGGACAATGTTTTCAGATGAATGGTTTAAGGGGGAGGTGGGGGCATGGCACACATACCACTTCACTGAGTACCTTTAACCCCTTAAGGACACATGACGGAAATATTCTGTCATTCCCTTTAATTCTAGAAGTTGTGTCCTTAAGGGGTTAAGTTCAACAATACATTGCACATCCCAAAAGTTTACAACCATAGTCTCCAGGCAACATCGCCATATGAATATAAAAGTTGAAGAATCAAAGGTTCATAAAGTTTTCAAGAGATGGCTTTGGACATGTGCAAACTCCATCTCACTGCAGAGAGAGATGTCCAAATAGAAATGAGCTACTAAACCAACCTGAAGCCTGATATCATGTTCATGTTTCCTTTTCATGTCATTAATGTGCCATGCTACTCGTTGCATTGTATCGATGGCGTCCAGCACAACATCATATCCTTCCGTGTCCTTATCCAGGTGATTGGATATTTCCTAATGGGCAAAAACATGGACGGTGATCACATATCAATATGTTTAGCATATACACTGGCTATACTTCGTACTCACACTTTTATTCAATTCCTACGCAGTCATCATCTCTCTATACAGTACATAGCATGCTAGTGGAGAAGAGTTTGAATCATACATGCATGTGTTTACAATAAGCCCTTAGAGGTTTAACAGCCAAAGGCTGATAATCTGTCTGCACTGCAAATCCTATAACAGAGAACAGCATAAATGTGGTCATGCCTGCCCTTTAGTGAACTCAGGAATAGTGATGTCGCGAACATAAAATTTTCGAACTTCCGCAAATGTTCGCGAACGGGCGAACCGCCATAGACTTCAAAAGGCAGGCGAATTTTAAAACCCACAGGGACTCTTTCTGGCCACAATAGTGATGGAAAAGTTGTTTCAAGGGGGCTAACACCTGGACTGTGGCATGCCGGAGGGGGATCCATGGCAAAACTCCCATGGAAAATTACATAGTTGATGCAGAGTCTGGTTTTAATCCATAAAGGGCATAAATCACCTAACATTCCTAAATTGTTTAGAATAACGTGCTTTAAAACATCAGATATGATGTTGTATCGATCAGGTAGTGTAAGGGTTACGCCCGCTTCACAGTGAGATCAAACTCCACGTTTAACGCACCGCAAACAACCGCAAACAACCGCAAACAGTCCATAAACATATACATAGGCAAGTAAAGGAAAATAAAAGGACAGAGCGTAAACCGGACCTTAGAATGGCCGGACTAATACGCTAGAGACAGAGAATGGTCAAAGGGAAAGCCGAGATCAAGGAAGCCAGAAAATACACAATACCGTTTACACAAGCCAAGTCATGGAAACCAGAATTCAGAATAACAAGGGAAAAGCCAAGATCAGGATACCAGGAAAATCAGATTCACAATGATAAAGCACTCTCAGGAAACCAGGAACAGGAAACCACGACAGGGCAAGGTACTGGGGTGAACTAGGGATTTAAATATCACGCGGCGGGCCGGCAGCCGCGACACCCTGTTACGTCCCCCTCATCAGGCCTTTTTTAGTCAAATGTATCTCCCATTGTCAGTCCCTTCGGGATCCATCCCTCATTCATCTTAATAAAGGTGAGGTAATCTAGACTTTTTTGACCTAGGCGACTTCTCTTCTCAGTGACAATACCTCCTGCTGCACTGAAGGTCCTTTCTGACAGGACACTTGAAGCGGGGCAGGCCAGAAGTTCTATCGCAAATTGGGATAGCTCAGGCCACAGGTCAAGCCTGCACACCCAGTAGTCAAGGGGTTCATCGCTCCTCAGAGTGTCGATATCTGCAGTTAAGGCGAGGTAGTCTGCTACCTGTCGGTCGAGTCGCTCTCTGAGGGTGGATCCCGAAGGGCTGTGGCGATGCATAGGACTTAAAAAAGTCCGCATGTCCTCCATCAACAACACGTCTTTAAAGCGTCCTGTCCTTGCCGGCGTGGTCGTGGGAGGAGGAGGAGGATGACTTCCACCTCTTCCCCTGTTAGATTCCCGTTGTGCTGTGACGTCACCCTTATACTTTTTAATTGATTTTGGAAATGCTGCATCCTTTCCGACTTTCCGTAATTCGGTTACATTTCAGGCACTTTCTGCTTATACCGGGGGTCTAGTAGCGTGGACACCCAGTACAGGTCGTTCTCCTTCAGCCTTTTTATACGAGGGTCCCTCAACAGGCACGACAGCATGAAAGACCCCATTTGCACAAGGTTGGATGCCGAGCTACTCATGGCCCGTTCCTCGTCCTCAGTGATCTCACTGAAGGTATGTTCTTCCCCCTAGCCACGTACAACACCACGGGTACCAGATAGGTGACAACAAGCACCCTGGGATGCCTGTTGTGGTTGGTTTTCCTCCTCCTCCTCAAAGCCACATTCCTCCTCTGACTCCTCTTCCTCACAATCCTCTTCCAGCGTTGCCGCAGGTCCAGCAAGCGATGCTGATAAGGCTGTTTCTGGTGGTGATGGTGACCACAACTCTTCCTCTTCACGCTCATCTACGGCCTGATCCAGCACTCTTCGCGGGGCACGCTCCAGGAAGAAAACAAATGGTATGATGTCGCTGATGGTGCCTTCGGTGCGACTGACTAGGTTTGTCACCTCCTCAAAAGGACGCATGAGCCTACAGGCATTGCGCATGAGCGTCCAGTAACGTGGCAAAAAAAAAATCCAGCTCCGCAGAGGCTGTCCTAGCACCCCAGTCATACAAATACTCGTTAACGGCTTTTTCTTGTTGGAGCAGGCCTGACGTCCTGAAGCAGGCCACACACCTTCCTGGCCTGCTTCAGGACGTCCTGTAAGCCTGTGTACTTATGCACAAAGCGTTGTACGATCAGATTACACACATGTTCCATGCACGGCACATGTGTCAACTTGCCCAAATTCAATGCCGCCAACAAATTTTTTCCGTTGTCACAAACCACTTTGCCGATCTCCAGTTGGTGCGGAGTCAGCCACTGATCCACCTGTGCGTTCATGGCGGACAGGAGTGCTGGTCCGGTGTGACTCTCTGCTTTCAGTCAACCCCAAGACGGCGTGACACTGCCGTATCCGGGATGTGGAATAGTACCTGGGGAGCTGGGGGGGTGCCGTTGATGTGGAGCAAGACGCAGCAGCAGAAGAGGACTCAGCTGAGGAGGTTATGGAAGAGGATGGAGTAGGAGGAGTAGAGGAGGTGGCAGCAGGCCTGCCTGCAAGTCGTGGCGGTGTCACCAACTACTCTGCAGAGCCACGCATTCCATGCTTGGCAGCCGTCACCAGGTTTACCCAATGCGCAGTGTAGGTGATATACCTGCACTGACCATGCTTTGCAGACCAGGTATCAGTGGTCAGATGGACCCTTGCCCCAACACTGTGTGCCAGACATGCCATTACTTCCTTTTGCACAATCGAGTACAGGTTGGGGATTGCCTTTTGTGCAAAGAAATTTCGGCCGGGTACCTTCCACTGCGGTGTCCCAATAGCTACAAATTTTTTGAACGCCTCAGACTCCACCAGCTTGTATGGTAAAAGCTGGCAGGCTAAGAGTTTAGTCAAGCCAGCTGTCAGACGCCGGGCAAGGAGGTGACTTTGTGACATTGGCTTCTTACGCTCAAACATGTCCTTGACAGACACCTGACAGTGGGAAGATGAGCAGGAACTGCTCAAGGCGAGAGACGGAGTGGCGGATGGTTGAGAGGGGGCAAGGAGGACAGCAGTGGTTGACGTGGCTGAATATGCTGGACCAGGAGGAGGATGGTGGCTTTGAGTTTGTGTGCTGCTTGTACTCATGTGTTGATCCCATAGGCGTTTGTGATGTGCGATCAGGTGCCTTCACAAAGCAGTTGTACCTAGGTGGGTGTTGGACTTCCCACGACTCAGTTTCTTTTGGCACAGGTTGCAAATGGCATCGCTGTTGTCAGAGGCAGACACACAAAAAAATGCCACACTGCTGAGCTCTGCAATGATGGCATTCTGGTGGTGGCAACAGCATGCGTTGATTGGCGTGCTGTCTGGCTGACCCCGGGTGCCGATGCATGCTGTCTGACTGTGCCACTAGCTCCTTGCGACGACCTCCCCCTGCTTCCAACTTGTCTCCTCCTCCTCCTCTCTGTCTCCCCATCTGAACTTTCCCCCTGTTCTTCTTCTGTTCTAGCGGGCACCCACGTGTCATCCACGGACGCATCGTCATCATCAACCGCTTCACTTGTATCGGACAACTCAGCAAAGGAAGCAGCAGCGGGTACAACATCATCATCATCATCACAGCGTACGTCCATGTGTGTAATGCTGCCTGACTGAGCCATATCCCTGTTATCTACATCCTCTGGCAATAATGATTGTGCATCACTCATTTCTTCCAACGGATGTGTAAATAACTCCTCTGACATACCAAGTGAAGCGGCTGTGGTGCTAGTGTTGGTGGTGGCAGTAGGCGGGCGAGTGGTAACTTGAGAGATGCCCGAAGCTAAGCTGGAGGAGGATGGTGCGTCAAGGTTACGAGCGGAAGCTGTATTAGATTGGGTGTCCTGTGTTAGCCAGTCAACTATGTCCTCAGAACTTTTCCAGTTCAGGGTACGTGGCCTCTGAACACTGGGCATTATTCTAGGGCAAAAAGGGAATCACAGCACCATGACCACGACGGCCCCTGCGGGGTGGCCTGCCTCTGCCTGTCATTTTTTTCTTCGATTAGTGGTACTATGCGTGCAAGCTACTGTGACAAGCAAGCTACTGTGCACTGGCAGAAGTTGGCAGAGTAGACGCTGTAGGCCTGACACACACGCTTGCAGACAACTAACTGCTATTCAATCTATTACAGTCAAAATTGTATTTTTTTTTTTAAATGTACACTACTGTTACACCAGATATGAGTTGCACTGGTGTGAAACTGTGCCCTGGCAGGCCCTGAAATGCACACGCATGAAGGAAACTGACTGCTATTATATCACAGTCAAAAAAGTTTTTGTTTTGTTAAATGCAAGCTATTGTGACACCAGTGAGTGAGTGGTGGCACTGGGCAGGCCCTGAAACACACACTCGTGAAGGAAACTGACTGCTATTATATTACAGTCCAAAAAGTTTTTTTTTGTTAAATGCAAGCTATCGTGACACCAGTGAGTGAGTGGTGGCACTGGGCACAGTATATGCTGTGAACCTGACACACAGGCTGGCAGGCAGGCAACTGCAATAACATTACACAGAAGAAAAAAAAAAGCAGACTGATGTTCTAGCCCTAAAAAGGGCTTTTTGGGGTGCTGTCCTTACAGCAGAGATCAGATGAGTCCTTCAGGACTGTAGTGGACACTGAATACACTAGCCTAGCTATCAATTTCCCTATCAAATCAGCAGCAGTTACACTGTCCCTCCTCTCACTAAGAACGCAGCTTCACAATGAATGTAAAATGGATGCTGTCCAGGAGGTGGGAGGGTCTGCTGCTGATTGACTAGAATATGTCGGCTGACTGTGAGGTACAGGGTCAAAGTTTACTCAATGATGACGAATAGGGGGCGGAACGAACAGCGCATATGTTCGCCGTCCGTGGCGAACGCGAACAAGCGTTGTTCGTCTGGAACTATTCGCCAGCTAACAGTTCGGGACATCACTACTCAGGAAGTAACATTTTCAGTGATTAAAGGGACACTCCACTTCCCAAATAAAAAAATACTGTTTAGTAGATATACACTTCTTAGATATTGCCCCTGTTTGCTATAAAAATTGAAAGTTTTACTTACATTTTTCCAGCACCTTGGCACTGTCCACCTACACTCCTCCCATGATGGAGGAATGGCCGCCTCTGTTATGGCCATATCCAATTATATCATAGATGAGGAATAGGAACCTAAGGCATATGCACAACGCGTGCGCATTCTAACTTTGCCATTGGAAAGCATTGAGATTGGGATATATAGGAACAGAATCGTCTCCGATTGGAAGGGTAGTGGGACATTGCTAAGTTGCTCTGTGATACGAGCTACCTCCCTCAAGAATCCCCCCACCCGCGTGCATGACCACCAAATGTGTTGGTATGTTCCCTGTTCTTTCTCACATCTCCAGCATAGTGAGGAGTTTGGGAGTTAAATCTTTGGGCGTCTACTGGGATTATGTACCACTGCAATAGAAATTTGTAATTTATTTCTTGTAGGTGTAAGCTGGGGTGCGTTTTCATAATTCTCGTGAATATTTGGGCCCAATCCCTATCCTCTACCAGTGATGAGATCCAATCCTTTCCTACTCTGGTGAAGTAAGGTAGCCTCGTACCTAGTTGGGATTGTATCAGGCGGCAACATTGGGATGTTAGTTTTCTAGTAGCGGGCTTCATGCATAGTTTCTCGAACTGTGTTTCTTCTTTTGGTGCCCCTCTGAGCTCAGAAAGTGTTTTAGTTGGTGATATTTGAAAGTTTAGGCCATCGTGGGGTTGTTATTGTCTGTCAGGTCTGATAAACGTTTCAGTCCCCTGTTTGTCATTATGTTGCCCAACAGTGTATATGTCACAGTGTCCGTTGTGGATGTAGTGTGTAGTAGTCCTTTATTTCCTACCGGGAAATGTCTATCCTTTTCATGCCCTTTGTTTAAAACGTTATAAAATTTAATACTTTTTTTTTTTTAAAAGCCTAAAAAACATACGAACCCTTGATTATAGAGAATCCTAAAGCCTCCCTTATGTCTCTGCCCACCATGCTGCATGTGGGGCATATCTACTAAACAGTGAGAACCCAGCAACCGATCACGGTTCTTAAATGTGGATGGGGGGATTGTCACTGTTTTTTGGTAAACATCAGGTGTAGATTAAATTTAATAGTGGTGGTGGACAGGTCACTGGGGGCTCTATCATAAAACATGTATTTTACAGTAGACATTTAGTGACAAGGCTGGAGAAAAGCCCTTTGGGGGATAAAAGAGAAATAATAAATAAAAAAATAAAATAAAATAAAAAGATTTCTTGAGCATACAGGTGAAAGCACATGTCGTTTTTAAATTTCAAAGATAATGATCATGGAGCATGCACTTTTTAGCAGTAATAATAAACAACTTCTCGCCTTAGGCCACAGAGGCTGGAATCAAACCCATGTGTTTCCGTGCTCAGTACTAAGACTTTAGAAGCAGAACCACACCTAGGAACTAATTCCAGGCAAGACACTCTTCCTTTATTTACATTTGGCAAAGTCATTAATTTCACAGGATACGCCAACATCTATTACGTGAAGAACACTTACGTGTAACAGCAAGTGGTACTTCAGAATCCTCTGAACGGGTTTCAATAGGTAAGACCCCAAAGGAAGGGAGTGTTGTAAAACTTCCTGTCGCTCTCTGAAGAATTTTGCAAGTATTTTATTTCTCATACACTCCGTTAATACAGCCACAGACCTGTAAACACAGAATAATGTTGACTTCTCCACTAGAGAAACAATTCTAATGGACTCTGCAGGAACTTTAACACTATTTGTATATGGAATTTGTCATGCTGTCAATTTTCTCTTTACATAGAGGGTCATTAAAAACTAGACAGGTGAAATAAATAAACATAACCATTGAGGGGTCTTAACGGTTTCCAACAAGTATGGTTTTCAATAAATGTGGACTTTAATGATTTGTGTATTTAAATATAGCATAAACTATAACACAACATTATTGCTAGGAATACAAATTTGTATTCCCCCGGCAGTGTAAGAGTTAATAAACCCTTAATGTACTTACCCGATTCCAGCACCGATGTCCCTACGTGGATTTAACAGACGCTGGATGTCCTCACACAAAGCATGAAGACATCCAGCTTCAGTTAGGCAAACAAAAGTCCCCTACCAAGCAGAAGTGCCTCCAGTGGCTCTCTCATTGACAGCCACTAGAGGCAGTCTTAGTCCTGCAATGGCTTTTGGAGTTTCTCAGAAACTGCAATAATTAGCATTGCAGGATTAAGTGGACAGGGTCACTGCACCCAGACCATTTTAATGAGCTGAAGTGGTCTGGGTGCCTATAATGTCCCTTTAATTGTTGCCAAAAATAAATAAATAAAAAGGTTTCTTGATCAGCATATGCAATGTACTAAGAATTCCACTACACTCAGTGACAAATTATATTGCAATTTCTGGAATCCTTGCAAACTTGAATATACAATAGGATGTCTGTGGATCACCTTTACTCGATTTCTTTAATATATTATACTGGATTTCTGAACCACTCGGAGATATATATATATATATATATATATATATATATATATATATATATTCTAAAGAACTTCTGTAAAACTGTCTACTTATGGGGATTCATCTTTAAAAAGAAAAAAAAGCATGGTTGCAAAAATGCACAGTTGAAATAGAAAGCAATGTAGCTAATTAGGCTTCAAGTTTCGAATTTTTCTCTAGACAAAAAAAAAAAATTAACTACTCTGCTATATTTCCACCTTGTGGTTTGGTTGCTATCCAATGGATGCCCTCTCTATTGTGTTTTTGTACCCCACCGCCTCTAGTCTTGTTTGAGCAGGGTCCTCATCAACCTATTGTTGCTGTAACATTTTGTTATGGTATTATTTATTTATAAATATCCCCCTTATAATCATATTGTAAACTGCTGCGGAATACGTGGACCATTGACCATGATTTGATTCAAGGACAGCCTAGATAAATAATTTAATTAAAAGGCTGTTTTTTGCATGGGTTGTTTTAACAGAAAATAGGATTTTATGCCTACATCCATATTCTGTAAACTGAAATTTAATTTCTACTAAAACAGGAAGGCAAAAATGAGACGAAGAGATTATAAATTTGCTATGCAGTAGACACATACAATTGTTTGTGATTTAGTGGTTTATCATAAAACCATTTTGAAGCAATCACATAAAGTTCAGCTTTGTAATACATATGGTGAGTTTTATATTCATTGTTACATCTTTTAGACACAATTGAAGGGTGATGTGAAGGCCATAATTACAGTGCCAATAAATCGCGTGTCTTCAGCACATTTTACATTCAGACCAACTTCTAGTTTAAAATAAGCATGGTAAAACATGCAATCAGATGTGCTACAAAAAAATACCACCAACCAAATTATGATATGATACCTGGTCTTCTACCTTAATGGGACATCCTAATAATTTTATCTTAATGTTTGCAATTAAAACCAATATAATTTCTGAAAAAACAAACAAAAAAAACACTGTGTACATTTTGCAGTTCTCATGTCACTAGTTGTTGTCATTCTGACGGCAACACGGGGCTTCAAACTATAAAAGACTCAATAACAATCTATTTTACGTCTGCCTTTAGCTGGGTGTGCATCAAATGCTTCTCTATGAGAATATTCAATGCTGCTCATAAACAACCACTGGATTGGTGGATCATGCAGATAGCCACCTCCCGTGTTTTATCTATGTGAAGCATTTGATTAAACACAGATTGTGAAGCTTGATTACTGCAACAAGGACAAATAAGTTTGTCTCGTTGCTGAATTACGGATGCGTTTAACTGCGTTTTTTAATGGGTACTGGTCGTGATATATAGAACTTAATCATAAATTATAGAGAATCAAATTTAATCTCTATAATGTGCTAGCAGAGTTGCTTGCAAATGTCTAGATAATCTTTCTCCCTCTTGCCATAAGAAGGCTGTGCTCTGCATGTCTGTTATTAGGGAAACCCTTCTCTGGGCGTCTATCCTGCCTGCCTTCAGCCTAAGATACAGTAATGCATGCGAGGGAACAGAGGTTGGGATCTTTGTGAGAGTAGTAGCAGCACTGAGAGAAAGAGCGAGAATTTTTTATTGAAGCCGTTTTGGACAGACAAGCAGAGACTGGAGAGAGAACAGATATGCTCGCTCTCTCCAACAATGTGTTGGGGATTTTCAATCGGTTATGGAAAGCAAGTCTGTGCATCAAACAGAGATTTCTAGGGGAGGTGTGTATTACAGCAAGTGCGATACCCGCTGAAACATAATTGATACTCTCAGTAAGAGACACGGATAATGCAAATGAATTAAAATACACGTTTTTAATGGTACTAAGGGAAGAAACACTTACATTGTATCTTTAATATTAAATTTTCCTTACCTTGGGTAATTTGTACAGTATTGTGTGTAAATATGGAATTCTTCACTCTGCAAAAGAAAAACCAAAACAAAATGAATATAAATACACATTGGGAGCACATTAATGACATCACAAGATGGTAGAGAAAACCCTAGAGACCTCTTCAGAATTCAGTACTTGCTGCATTGTTTATCTTCCTCACCCCTGTATAAAATAATACTGCACCAGAAACAGGTGTTCCTGGTTTAACACAATAGGATATGCTTTCAGCAGGAGCTGGAAAGGACAGCAGCTGCATGTCATGTGTACATGGGACTGATTGTTATCTCCTGGTGTTTGATACAATTACTCCTAAAATACTTAATCACAATGCCTCTACACTACAGTTTAATGACACCTTAATTTAAGTGGGTAGTCTAAAATGGATTTTACACTTCTTTCATGCTATCACTACAGTTATTCGCTAGAGAACTGCACATTTTGGGTCAAAATAGGCAGACAGAAAAAAAGCTGTAATGGGGAATTTTGTCTTAATATTTGAAATTCCCTTGTCAATGCTCCACAATTCCCAGTTTGATTCATAACTGTTTCTACATAATATAGAAATATTTAACAAAATGATCCATTGCATTCAATGATTCATTTGTTCTGAGATGAGCTTTTCACCCCAGCAAGACTAACTATTTGGTAATTATATAGACCCTCTTATGCAAACAGATCAACAAGCTCAAGTGATAAGGAATGGTGTTCTCTTACAAAGCACTTTGTGTTTCACCTATCATGGAATGAATGTGATCAGTGGGAATTAGACTTTTCAACAGCAAACAGTAGCTTCCACTAGTTGTCCATTTGAAGTGGTTTGTCAGTAAAGATAAAATATGTTAAAGGAACACTATAGCATTTGCAATACAAACATGTATCCTTAATGCTATAATGTTCTACTAATTATTTAGATACAGCCCCCTATGTGAAGTGAGACTGGAAGAAATTAGATTTCGCTTACAACAGAGGAACAGAACAAGTCTTTACAGTAAAAACAATAAATATGTGGAAATCTCTACCAAGAAAAAACAAAAGTTCTGGATTTCTTTTTGGAAAAACAGACAATTCAATATGTATGTGAAAAGATTGATTACCCCCACCCATTTTTGTGGCATAAATGAAAATTGCTTCATATTTATATTTGCCAACAGCATAAAAAGATTATTTTATTTATTTTTGGTTAGACTAAGGACTGGAGTATTTTTTCAACCTCGGTAACTATGGGCTAAATTTAATTAGTTTTCTAAATGGTTTAATACTCTTGAAAAACTTTCCACCATTAAAGTGTACAGGAATTTATGTAGATAAATAATTTGAAAACTGTTTCTAACATTATTGAATAATTTGGAAAGCTTATTAAATCAATGCCAATGTAACAGAACTTAAATGAATTTGACAGATTTTGGCATTGTAGGTCATAATTGAGGAGAGAGCCAACAGAAGCTTTTGCTGAGAAACTTCCATCTCTTTGGGAGATGGTAGTGGAGGTGTGGAATGATACCTTGCAGATCCCAAGCAGGAAGACAAATGGTTCAAAAATGTTTTTACTTCTTACAATGCTAAGTTAGTGCTAGGGTACTCTGGGCACCACAAGCACTACAACGAGCTGTAGTGGCATGGTCCTTGTAATGCTCCTGTTAAAGAGTAGGAAAGACTTGGCAATGTGGAGACTTTACATTCCCAGCATGTATTATTGACCAATAAAAACTTGAATACCAAGCTTTACACTGATGGGATTATAATAGGTTATATAGGGTTTAATTCAGCTTTAACTTTTTAACAGCCAATAGAGGTGTGTTTAATCCTTTATGGGTTAGATAGACAGGACCACTGCATCCAGGCCACATCATTGAGATGAAGTGGACTGGGCAAATTTAGTGGTCCTATAATAAGAGTATTAATGCTCTGTCTAAACGGCATTACAGCTATGGTTAGGTCTTGGGTCATATTTTGTTATTTTTATGGGAAAGATAACATTTACAGAGGTTAGTGCATGGTCATTAAACACAACCCTCTACATAATACAATTGTACATTCATACATGCAGGGAATCAAGACAAGTTTTATGGAGGGATTTCGGACGAGGTTGACTTTCCGTGTTAGGGTCCTTTTTATGAAGACTAGCCGTTTCCTCTGATTATTTTTTTTCCCCTCTCCCTCGCTTTCTCTCTTCCTCCCCCTCACCCCTTCACACCCACCCCACCCTAGCCCCTCCCGCTTACCCCCCACAGTTCAGTTTGTATACTATAGATATTGTATTGCTATAGAAACTTGTACTGTTAGCTCGGGTACGGTGGGTAGTCGGGGGGGAGGAGGGTCTGTCTTCTGCGCCAACAGCGATCCCGCATTGGGTAGGAGGTCATCTATGTTGGGCCCCCTATTGTGTGTGGCTAGAGCAGTCATAGTTAGGCTGTAGGTCCCATGGTGATAAGGTTAATGTGTCCCTGTGGATCTAGTATTCTGGTGATTACATTAGGATTTATTTTTTTTTGGAATTCTTTATTTTTCCTGTGCATAGATTGACATTAAGCGTGAAAAGTCACACTAGCATCAACAAGCTTGTCCATAACATTACAGATTGTGACAGTTTAGCCGGCACTTTTTTTTTTTTTTACACATGAAAATATCAATCGAGTATGCATCAAATAAACGCACATTTTTAAAGAGTAATAAACAAGCAGAGTCAAGTTATGTCAGATATTGGGATGACGGTTAACACATTTTAGACATATTGAGTAGGCTGAAAATAACGCTGTCAAGGAAGAAGTCTCGTAACATGCTAGACTAGAATTATTAAATCTGTAGCTTAATGACCACTGGGGGTCATTTGTGAGGTTACGGCAGATTTTACATTGGTGTTATATTAATGTGCCCCTCTTGAGCTAGAAATTAGAAAAAGTCCATATTTGGGTCATCCTGGCATGTTAACTAAGAGGCAAAACATTCTCACATCAGGACATACGATTCATTACATTATACCGGCAAGAGCATCAGCTGGCATGCTGGAACAACTTGACTGGCATATAAACATTAAGGCTGCGGTAAGCTAAGTGATAAAATCAGGTGTGAGCGTGAAGGAGATGAGCCCTCAGTGTACATATCCTAGCTCGTAGTGTCCATGGCAGGTGACACAGAGGTCTAACTTTGAGTCCAGTATCAGGATCAGCCGATCCCCGTCCACGGTAGTGATGGTACCGGTTCAGACAAGTCTAGTCCCCCTGCCATCTCGGTGCTCCGCTTGGAACGGTATAGCCGCTGGCGTCGGGTGGATCCGTGGTGATAGAGCTGCTGCCACTTCGCTCCCCCAGCCCAGGTTGGGACGGGAGTCATTCCCCTGTGTCTATGGGTCCCCCCGCGACGTGCGGTAGGATCGTGGGCCCTTGTGAGCACCGATGCCCGGATGACCTTTTGGGTGTATGGGCGGTGGGTAGGGTGCTTTCTTTTGTGGCTTTCCAGTCCAGATTGGGACCGGGTGATCCCTGTTACAGTCCGCTGTTTGACTCGGGAAGTTGAGCGGTGAGGTTGGCTGTGAGGGAGCCGGTGGCCAGGCGCAGCGGCCATTTTGCGTGTACCTCGCGGACTTTGAGGTAGGTTGTCGTCTTGCTTAGGTTTCGCTTGCTGCCTTTGACGCTGGGCCAGTTTTCTCCAAAACTCGTTGAATATCGCGTCTAGCCTTGCGGAGAAGTCTGCTTGCTCAGTGAGGCAGTTAGTGGGACACTCTCGGTGCTCTCCCAGGGTCACGTGGGAGAGACTGTGACTGCTGACTTTGGTGCCTTCTGTGGCTGTATGGGTTCAGTCGGCTGTGTAGTAAGTGACCCCAGAGGGGACCGGGATAACCCCCACCGGTCCAAGGGGGGGTGACAGGGCTGTTGTGGGCCTGCTGTTGGGCACCTGTTCTGTGCCGAGGGAGCGGCCGCCTCCCCCGGACACATGGCCCCACTCAGAGCCAGGCCGCATGGCTGGACAGAGCGGTATATTGGCGTGTGTATAAGAGACGGGTTTCCCCATGGTCCCTGCTTGTTTCTGCTTTGTCCTCCGGTCAGCCCGAGCTTCTTTGGGTGTCGATTTGAACATAAATTGCCTATTTTTGCTCATTAGTGCTGGAGCTCTTGGAAAGTGCTGCCGGACATCTTGGCTGTCAGGCCCCGCCCCCCACATTTGGATTTTAACGTATCCTGTGGTCATGTTGTTGTCCCATCCCTATAGGTCTTTACGATCCCTGTGTTGCGTTTCGTGCCGAGGATTGTGATCCGTGCCCTGAGACAGATGTGCAGCAGATAGTAGGATAATATTTTGTTAATTTAACAGTGAGACAATAGGAAATCAAACCCACAGAGAGATATAAATAAATAATATATGGGTGTATCCTTATTAACATATTTTTAATCCCTTCAAAGGCCAGATGTACTCCCAAAAGCACTGTGTTTGACACAGCTTTTTAACAACATGGTTAAAAGTTATATATTGCACAACATTTAAATTAAATACATAACTATGAATTCAAGGAATTCTATGAGTGATGGATTGTGATTTATTTTATCAACTTACTATGCTATGCTTCTGATATTGATCTGAGTTGTGTGTTAATAAGAATTCAAATGTGCCGACTCTTCTTGGCTGCTAGTGAACATGGGACAAATGCTACTTGAACAGAGAATGCTTTGAGCATTTGAAGACTAAGGTTTACAGCAAATCCATTCAGGGCAATATCTTGCATCTTGGACTTCGTATGTACTGACCAAATAAATGGCATTGGCCATCCGTGAGTTTGCCACAATGACATTTAAGTACTTATTTGCTTAAAATGATGCAAAAAGTAGAAACTATATTGGCACTTTAAGCTATGGTGGCAGATTTTCAAAAGACCATTTGTAAAATTATAATAACATTAATAATCAATGTATTTAAGGGTAAAAAAAATTTTAGTAAGAAACCAACTGTTTTAGCCTTACCAATTCTGTCTGTAAGTGTACAGTTTTGTTCATACTGTTCTCTATTCTGCATGGAGTTCACCCATAAAATCTTCATTTTAAAAGCATTAGGGTAAGTCTGTACTGTTGTGCCTACAGGCAACCCAGGTTTGAAAACCCAGACAGATTCAAATATTTTTGGTTTTCATTATTAAAAGGAGATCATGTACTGTATTTTCACAGAAATATTTCCTAGACAGACCAAGTACAGTACAATTGGTAGATGAGAAACGTCATGTTGTTGTTTTTCTTGCAAAGATATGTAGAAGCGCATTGATTGCTGGAGGTTCATTATTTTAAGTCTTGGAATATAAATATATAAATATAAAGGTTTTTTTTTTTTTTTGCAATTTACTAGATATAACCCTAATGCAAACATTCATGCATTTATTGCTGCATTTTTTCCATTGGGTACATAGCAGATCTGCAGATTTTGCAAGCCGTTTATAGATGTCTACAGCCCAAGTCCTCCAGGCTGACAGCCAGGGGTCTGTGGACAAGGTGCTCAGACTGGGCTAAAGTGGACTCTACCAACAGACACACTATTACTTGTGGGAGGAGCTCTAGCAGATCAATATAAAATAAGATCTATCTTTATAGAGAAGGAAAACAATGCATCTCCTTGCACCATACCCTATTCAAGGAGAGCATATAATGTTGTGATGCTTGGAGTGTCTCTTTGAAGACATTTTTAAAAAGTCAATCTAAAAATTACCATAGCTACTACATGCAGTTATAGTGATTATGGTGCTAGTAAGTCTGGTCCCCTGTTTGTGGTATTGATAAAAAAAAAAAATCCCCATTAGCAATATCCATTTCATCCATATTTGGACTGCATTGATAGACCAAGAGCAAAATGGTCCAATAACACATGGTCTCCGGGACGTCGGAGGGGACATGGAAGATAAGGCCGGGAGCTTCGTCCAAAACTAGATTTCAGGTAAGTAAAAACTTTTTTTGGCAGGTTTTACTGCAAAATTGAGAGGGGGGACTTTCTTCAAAGTGTCCAAGAGAGTATATTTCACTGAAAATGTCTCCCTCTCAAAAATGTCAAAGTAACCCTTTAACTGGAAGTTCTGTATCTCAAATTTCCCTTTGTCTATCCTATGGTTTAGAAGTTGAAACTTAAAGCTTACCTTTGAAACAAAGCACTCTGCTATTGCAACAGGGTCATTGTCACAGTTTTCTAACTCTTGAAGAAGCTCACTAGAAAGGTTAAGAAATATGAGAATTAAAATCATAATTCATAATTAGAATAATGATCACTGAATAACAATAGCCATCACCATGATTTAAAAAGCCTCTGTTAAAAGAAATATCACAAAACCAAGAGTGATCCATTGTTCAGACACACAATTAATACATTACACATTTACTATAGTCTTCCAAATTTTGGGGGGAAAAAAGAGATCCTCGCACTTAAATTCTAAATGTGCTACTTTTTAACATTTGTTTATTTTAAAGTAATAGCATTTTAAAGAGCAAAACGGAAAAATAGACAGACACGTATTGAAAAAAATAGTTATACGGCTACGCCAATCCTTTTAAAAGCAATTCATTATGTTTGTTTACAATACTCTCTATGAGGTCCAACCCCTATCACAAAGGTTTTAATCTTACCTCACATCCAGCACTGTGTGAAGCTCCCGCCGCCATATTCCACGTCTCATCCTGACATCATCCTTGCAATCGCACAGTCCAATCACAGAATTCTCATAAAGAATCCTGTGATTGAACCGTATACCTGACTCAGGCCACATGCACACATTCTGAGCTGCCAAGGAGCTGGCAGTTGAGGAGGGATTTTTATTTTATTTTTCTACTTTTTCAAGTTATGAAGGGAGGCATAAGGGAGCACAATCACGGAAGGAGCGGAAAAAAAGAAGATTATTACATTTAATAATAAGCTGACAACAGACGTAAAATATGGCAATACCCAGTCAGGAGTTATGGGCTGCCTAAGTCACGTGTGCAGATGGTGCAACTAGTCCGTAACAAACAAGTGCAAATATATCTGAATGTACACTGTTTTTAAGCAGAAACACTGCACATCCAGACTCCTATCACTATGACCGCTTCAAATCACTGAAGTGATTATGGTGGAGTAACCTTTTACAAAAATAATGCATTTAGAAAGTAGACCATGTTTTTACGATACATGAATCAATGTTTATGTCAAGAGACACCCTACATTTTATTTACCCTCACTTATAGCTGTAATTGATCAAGTGGATTTTAACAACAGACCTGACCGTAATTGTAATCCTATTAGGTGTGGGTTAGACAATGCACCAAGTTTAAAAAACCCCGTGTGGGTATATCTCTGCAGAGAGAAGTCTTTAAAAAAAAAAAAAAAGCCATTAAAATTAAGATGCATACTTAATTTTTGAAGATGCGGTTAAAAGTGTGGCCAGAGTGTAGAACATTCCTGGATGTTTTTTTGTGACTTCATACCTCTATAATGTCCTGGAATATACATTCATTTGTAAAGCTTGTTTGAGCAAGAACCTAACCACCACTTGATCTTATAAGACAACTTGTCTTGCTGAATTTAATGGTATGTATTGCCTACCCATCGTACAACGTTATGGAGTATAAAGTTGCAATTTAAATAATATAACAAATTCATTCAAAACACTTAAATTGAAATGCCATTTTATTTGAGATTGTAAATCTGCATATAACACAGGAAGCCTGTTCTAGCTTTGGGGAATTCCAGTTTCAATATGCAGTTACCAACATCTGTAAAAATGTGTAGGATTTAGTTTTACAAAACGATTTGTTATCTATTTCATTTATTTACTGGCAGGTTAAAACAAAGGAAGACATAAAAAACTAAGAAAAATATTTTTTCCCTTGCTGGAACATTTCCTTCAAGTGTTATTACACCCATATCTTAACCAACAATAGATATACGCTAATCCTTCCTGAAATGTAGTCCTTGATCTGACATTCTAGAATGTAGAATAGTTTAAACTGTCCAGAAAGAAAATTAAAGGAACACTCCAAGTACTATAACCATAAAACCATAAATGCCCGCTGTAGTGGTTATGTGCCAGCAGTGCCCTAGAAAAGCAGTGGTTATGGTGCGTGTTATAATATGAAATCAATATCTGATTACATAATGACAGACATACATGCCTAGGAAGAGCCAACAATTAATTATTAAATATCACTAGTAAGTCAGACAAGCAATGTGGGGCTGAGTAGATTGATAAATGCAGTAAGGGACTAATAGAAATGCATAAATAAAAGCATCATATTTCCATTTAGTACTTTACTAACTAATTAGGGAGTTTTTAGAATAGTTTATTACAGATCCACAGATTAGAATCACTTAAGCAAGTTGGCCAAAATTCCAAATAAGTTTGCATAATGATTTCATCATTCATTTATTTTTTATTTTTTTTAATTCTTTATTTTGTCGTGCACGAAAGATACAAAGAGGCAAACAATGCCACAACAGCTATTGACAGCTTTTTAGGACAACATGTAAAAAACAAGTGTTTGGCATATCTGATCATTGCACATTTTATGTTATAAAGTAGTTTCAACAACGATTAAACCAACGTGTCTATTGTAAGGTAAGGCAGACGAAGTTCTCTTTCAGATTAACTGTCTGATGTATTGAGGTGCTAGTGTCACCTGCTTAATCAACTAAGGCATACCATCATTCATTTATTAAAGGGAAACTCCAGTGCCAGGAAAACAATCCGTTTACCTGGCACTGCAGGTACCCTCTCCCTCCCACCTCCTATTCCAGGTTGCTGAAGGGGTGAAATGCACACGCATTAGGTCTCCCCATAGGAAAGCATTGAAAATGCTTTCCTATGGGGAATTGAGCGATGCTGGAGGTCCTCACACAGTGTGAGGATGTCCAGCGACGCTCTAGCACAGAAAATCTTTGCTATGAATCAGGAAGTGCCCTCTAGTGGCTGTCTAATAGATATATAAAAAAAAACTGCAATAATTACAGTTGCAGAGTTAAGAGTAGTGGGAGTTGGCACCCAGACCACTCCAATGGGCAGAAGTGGTCTGGGTGCCTGGAGTGTCCCTTTAATGTACTGTATAAAATAGGGGAATAAAAACTTTGTCATTTAGCATGGGTATAATTTTTTTTTTTTTATGAAGAAATGTTTTATTGAATTTTCAACAAATATAAGCACAATTGTTTGAGGTTCAATAATGGACAAAAGATACTGCACATAACAATCAGTGTATCACGGTTGCCCATTCTGTCACCTGAACAACTTTAGCTTAAATAAGCAGTTTTGGTGTATAGAACATGCCCCTGCAGCCTCACTGCTCAATCCTCTGCCATTTAGGAGTTAAATCCCTTTGTTTATGAACCCTAGTCACACCTCCCTGCATGTGACTTGCACAGCCTTCCATAAACACTTCCTGTAAAGAGAGGCCTATTTAGGCTTTCTTTATTGCAAGTTCTGTTTAATTAAGATTTTCTTATCCCCTGCTATGTTAATAGCTTGCTAGACCATGCAAGAGCCTCCTGTATGTGATTAGAGTTCAATTTAGAGATTGAGATACAATTATTTAAGGTAAATTACATCGGTTTGAAAGTGAAACCAGTTTTTTTTTCATGCAGGCTCTGTCAATCATAGCCAGGGGAGGTGTGGCTAGGGCTGCATAAACAGAAACAAAGTGATTTAACTCCTAAATGACAGTGAATTGAGCAGTGAAATTGCAGGGGAATGATCTATACACTAAAACTGCTTTATTTAGCTCAAGTAATTTAGGTGATTAACAAACGCATAGCTTAAAATAAGGTGATAACAATACAAGTGGTACGTAACAAAGTACCAACTAACTTGAGAAATATAAGCGCCTCCATGAGAGGCAAATTAAACTTATAGGGTGAGCGAACCTGGTAACCCGGGGCAATAGGAGAACGCAGATGACCGCCAGCCCAGTATCACCATAATGAGACAAAGCTTCATAGCTTTACTGGTGAGTAGCTCGGAAGAGCTAGGTGAGAAGGCTGTAAACAGCCATTGGGCCCATATACCCAAGTAGACTGTGTTCTACACCAGGCCGAAAGAGTCAACTCATCTAGCATCCTTAGCTCCTCCATTTTAGTATACCATAGTTGTAGAGGTGGAGATATGTTACAGACAAGGGGCTTGATGCAATATATTTTGGATAAGCTTTTCAAATTATTTAATATATTTAGATACACTTAATTATTTTTCAAAACATTCAATTATTTTAACACTGTAATATATAGATTGTTTTATCCTTATATTTGAGATATTTTAATAATTTGAAAAAAATATATATTTTGAAAGTTTATCCAGAGATACTAAATCATTGGAAAAGCTTACGCCAAAAAATTAAATTGAGGCCAAAGTGTGCATGAAGTGGAGAAGATCTCAAAGAGTCATTACCGAAAATAAAATAAAACTTAGTCCATATACAGATTTTTTTTTCTTTTACTACCAACATACCTGTTGAAAAGGTAGATATCTCGAATATTTCCGAAGAGAGCTGATCTTTCTTCTGCTCCTAGTGAAAGTCTCGATTGGTCAGAAATACAATTGAGGTAATCCTGCAAAGAAAAACAGAGAAAAGCTTTAAAACCCTCAAAACACACCCTGCAGTTCTCGACTCATTAATTGTGCAAGATAAATCCTCAATATCAGTTTCACGTTATTAGTGGAAACATTCACCAGTCCTATTGTAGAAAAACAGTCAATGTATTATTGAAGATCACAATACTCATCTGTTCACAAAACTCTAGCAGGGGACAAAGAGGTGCACGCTGTGCAGACAGGGAACAGTATTTTTTATTTCAATATACAGAAATGTATTTATACTTCACAAACCCACTGCAAGTCTAAGTGTTTCAATTTTGTTCTTCTTGTCAAGGACATGTTTTTGTCACAAAATGAAATGTCAAAAGAAAGATTCTCACTTTTCGTTGGAATTAAATACTTGGAAACAGAATTTTAGACAATAAAAGCCTTGATATAAAAAGCAGAGCAGCAATAAACTGTGTGTATTTTAGATTTAGCTACATTTCCAACACCCAGCATGATCTACAATTTGCAATAAACTGCAAGACAATATATACATGTGTGCACAAACATATACAGAGAACACCCCAAAACTGGTCACCTAAATGGCAATTTAAACCCCAAATGTATCATTTTAGTGAAAGTCACTATAAGAGAGGCATAATGGATGCTGTTGCTTTCTGTCACCTAAACAATAGGATGACAATATGCAAAACAAGGTCAAAATAGAAAAATTATAAACTGCACCATTGGTATTTCAAACACATTTAAAAAAAAAAAAAAAAAAGAAGTGAAGGCATGAAAAAGTTTTTCATCCGTTGTTCACTCATAGTAATGAAAGCTAAAAATTTCTAAGGGGTTTGGTTTTTAAAAAAAAAGTGTTGACATATTTTAAACACAAAGTAAATTGTAAGAGAAATACTTTAAAAAAGGATTGACAACATTTTTAGTCTACTCAGAGTATCGATGCCACAGAACAATGATGCAGAACTTCATAGGAATTGGTGAATTAAACAAGGAATTTTCATTTTAGGACAAAACATCCAAACCAGAAATAAAGCCAAATTGCAAAACAACGATAATTCAAATAGTTTGGCCCTAAATAACTTGCATTCCCTGTTCAGTTCCCAACATTTAACAGATAAGCAAACAATTGAAGCTTGCCATTGCTATAAGCCTGCTTGTACTCCTTTACACAGAAAATCAAAGATTGACCACCCCCCCCCCCCCCCAAAAAAAAACGATTTTTTTGGGGGGGAGGTAGGGGGGTGGATAGTTCTTAAGGGCTACTACTTGAAGCACGGCAATGCCCTAATACTTTTCCCAGCACAGGCAGAACATAGTTTTATGTATTCACTGAGGTTGCAGACAAGGTGCGTGCATTTCAAACTGGTCCACCAGGATACATCATACCCATCTCCCTGGCCCAAGATAAACCACAAGGTGGGGGTTAAATACATGTTTGTTTTTGACTTGCCCCACGCAAACTCCACAGTTAGCCTACCCCCCTTCCCTCCCCCCCCCCACACACACACACAACAGCACAAACAGCCTACATCACACATGCAACCTCAAAAGCAAATATAAAAAAAAACAAGCCTCAAACCCACACGCATAAATACAGCACCAGCACATGCAGAACAAGACCCTCCTTAAATTAGCTTGCACTAAACACAGAGCATTTGCCCTGTGAAAGCTTTTCAGCAGTGCTCTGAGCATGGGTTCCCCTGATGTGGCATTCCATATTTTGGGGGACAGAGGTGTGTGTCATTGTTTATGACATAACATGCCCCCTCTCTGGTCCTGTCCCCTCCTATTGTGATGCTCTGTGTTAAAATGCCCATATTGAATACTTGTCCCAGTCCGGTTCTGGTTGAGGGAGAACATTCTCAGGATGTGTAATACATGTGCCATAAGCCTAGTAGTATTGCACTATTTAAGCTGCCCTGCAAGCAGTTCGCTAGCTAACATTTCACTTGTGTGGGAAAGCGGTTTAAGTGCATTTTCCATACTGCTATATCTCAGTATCTAGATTTTCTTTAGAAAACTAATTATACACTCACACCTGTCCGGCCTCGCGCCTCAAGCAACCTATGTTCTCATATTACAAACCCTCCCTGAATATGCAAGGCAAGTTTAAATAAAATCCCCTGGGCCTGAAGATGACCCTGTTTTTATCTGACTTTCTTTAAACCTAGATACTGATTTATTGGTAGGAGATTAAGTGAAAGGAAAGTTGTGTGAATGAGCAATTCAAAATAACAAAAACAGAGCACATTGAAATAGATTTTACAGCTTTATATTTTTCCATACACAAATAAAGTTAGTCTGCTTAATATACTCCGTAATTTCAACTGTCAAATGATAGACTAAACGGTCTTATTCAGTGCTGGCTTTGGCAAAGGAACAGACAAAAGCAACATATCAAATTGATTCCCTTGGTTTCAATACCACTTGTATGATGAGGACATAACCATTTACCTCACCTTCCCTGACCTGTCAATCTGTCTGCTATCGCACATCAGGCACTGTCTGACTGAAAACTCTTCCTGGACAACACGCGTCTGTGTGGGGCTCCAATATGACAATGCCGTTCAGAGACTAAATCGTCCAAAAAGACACTCACAAGCCAACGCACCCCCTTGCAGTCAAGATGGGCATAGGCACAGGCGACACTCGTGCCTAAAAAGGGCCAAACAGCCCAACTTCAGACTCCCCTTTTAAAAGGCCCACACTGCCACCACAGACCAAGATGGCGCCTCAGACCCAGTGCAATCAGCCACACCTAGGCAGAGTATATCACTCTTTAGAGTCGAACGAGACTGCTGGTGAATCTGCGACAGGTCTGGAAGGCAGACCTCCACAAGACCCAGACCAAGATCAGTGTTATAGATCAGTGGTATACACAGGAAGATTCAGGCAGTGTAAGAGAGTGAGACCTCTAGAGACCAGAGGCTCCGTGAAACCAAAGGTCAGCTGGGGAGCCTTCAGTCCACCTACCTGGACATACTAAGAAAAGTTTGGTAATGGGACTGAAATAGTGAATGTGACAAATTACGTTATCTTGTTGATTTTGAAGTTCTATGAGTATGTTCTTCACTTTGGCTGAGATCAAACTTGATGATCTTAGCCAATCCAATGCTTTCCCATAGGAAAGCATTGGATGGCTATTGTTCATGTGTGGCAAAAAGCTGTGCGGCCAATCGGCATCTCCATAGGGAGCGTTCAGAGCCTCCATTCCAGACCCAAACTTATACACTGTCCCCTCCCCCCATTCAAATACACTGCACACAAATCCAATACACTGCCCCTCCTCTCCACTTTAATTGAATCCTCCCAGCACTCTAATTTCATACACTGCCCCCTCCCGCCCTCAAATTAATACACTGCCCCCTCCCTCCCTCAAATTAATACACTGCCCCCTGCCTCCCTCAAATTAATACAACACCCCCCTCTCCAATTTAACACACTACACAGGAAGGTCCCACAAGTCCCTCTTACCCTATCTAAAGATGAGCCACCAGCCCTCCAGTTCCAGCTCGGCTCTTCTTTGCTCAAGCAGGCCAAAAGCACCTCTGGCACTGCGAGCTGGAAGGAAGGGGGAAGTGGCTGGCCTGCCTGGAGCATGCCATCGGCCATGGGAGGGAAGACCAGAATGAGACAGGAAATATCTTTTCAGCCACAACACAAAGTGGCCCCAGAGCAGGTGGGCCGCAAATATATCCATTGTGGGCTGCATACGGCCCGCATGTTTGACATGCTTGCTATAATACAGGCTTCCCCAAACTCCGGCCCTCCAGATGTTGCTGAACTACAACTCCCATGATTCTCAGCCTATTTCATTCGTAGAATCATGGGAGTTGTAGTTCAGCAACATCTCGATTGCCGGCATTTGGGGAAGCCTGCTCTAATGTATCTATACAGTTTAAATCTGTAGAAATTGAGCATGGGCACAACATAGCTAGTAAATGCATAAACCCGTTAAATTCCAGCACACGGCTGTTTAGTTCAGATCAAACCGTCTGCAGATAGTAGACTTTCCAGCATGTACCATGCACAAATAGCAGAGTGTATAGGAGCAAGCACTGTCTTACAATGTACACAAAAGAGCTCAATGTCTTTATATAGCATAAACACATTCCATTTGTCTTTATATCTGTACCAAGGAAACAGATTGGTATGAAGCATGTAATCCAAAAGCAATGCCTGGAAAATAAGCCAGGAAGTCGGAATTTTTCTTAATTTTTTACATCTAGACATTGTGTAAACGGTATGTGGTTTTGTTACAAAGCAGCAAAAAACAGACCGCACTCAGTTACAAGAGACAGTGACTTTACCAGAGCTCTTCCCCCACTTTTATATATCCTGGCATTTTTTGGGTCTCATTGGTATTTTCTCTCCAAATGCCAGATCGGAGGCTTCGAAAATATGATCCTATCGTTATGTATACATTACATGCCATCTGAAGCATTACAAACATTCTGCAAATTTACAGTACCTTTTAATATTCTTTATTTAAAAAAAAAATAAAAAAAGGCAATGTTATTTATAAAATTTTCTGCTCTTTCTGGGATGTCGTAAATCATAATCTATGGTAAAGATACAAAAAACTTGATGCTCATTCCTCAGAAAATAAATAAATAAATGAAATAAAAAATGTGTTTCAAAAGAACCTTGTAGTTCTGAAAACACTTATTATTAAACAAACCAACTGCATCAATGCCCCTTATGCAAACTTGACAGAGGAAAAATGATTAGCTCTGCTTCCTTTTATTAAAGGTAGCGTTTATAACCGTTAACAGCTGGAAGATTGACAATATAGTTCAAGGATCTATCCCATGCATAATGACAAGCCAAATAAAAGCAGCTGTCTCTCCAGAATTTCTCCAGTTCACTGGAGCAGAAGTGTAGTCAGTAGGAGCTATGAGTGCAACTTATCTCCCACTCAGTCAGGGTTTACAGCACATGAAGGATTTAGGCAGTTCTCATGGAGAACTTGCTCAACGATTTTTGTTTTTGCTTTAAAGAACCCTTCTCTATTAGTAGCTAGAGATGTCACAATGGAAGTTTAAGCTAGGTGTCCAACAAGGAGGATTGATACTTTAAAATATTTTAGTGAAATCATTTCATGTTACATTTTGCAACAGGCAATTTTGCAGAAAGTTAACGCGGGGCAAACAGGGCAGCTGCCCCGGGCCCAGTTACTCCTGGGGGGCCCAAGGCAGCTTCCGTGTGGGCCCTGCTGCGTTCAACAATTTATTTGGGCCCCGCACTCTAAGGAGGCCCACCAGGTGGCCCATGCACTTAGGGCCACCCGGTGGGCTACTATTAGCAGTCCGTTGCAGTGGCCCTTTAACAGCACAACCAGGCCCTTGCTTTTCAGTAACATGGGAGGCAGTGACTGCCGCAAGTCACTTCCTCCCATAAAGAGAGCAGCTGCGCGGGAGGGAGCAGGAGGAGCAGAGCGGAAGTGAGGAGAAGGCAGTGAGGATGGCTCCTCACTCCCATCAGCCTCAGGCAACACACTGGACCCCAGTGACGCCACCCTCCACCAAAAGATCAGAAACTGGAGGGTATGTCTGTATGTGTGTCAGTATGTCTGTGTGTGTATGTCTGTCAGTGTATGTATCTGTGTCAGTATGTCGGTCTGTGTGTTTGTCAGTATGTCTGTTTATGTGTCTGTGTATACGTCAGTACATCTATCAGTGTATGTATCTGTGTGCATCAGTATGTATCTGTGTGCATAAGTATGTCTGTCAGTGTATGTATTTGTGTCAGTATGTCAGTCAGTTTATGTGTCTGTATCTATATGTATTCAGTGTGTGTATCTGTGTATTTGCATGTGTGTCAGTGTGTCTGAGCACCAAAATTATATATAAAAACACACATTTAAAAAACAACACTACACATAAATGCACGCTTGCATTCAAACTCAAACACATTCAGACAAACATATTTCATACAAAAACATGTTTACATTCAAACAGTGCAACATACCCTGCAAGCATGGGAAATTGGTAGAACCCCACCTGTCAAGGCATTGTTGGAGTTGCACGACAGATAGGGTTCTACCTTTTGTATAACCTTGCAATTGGGGGGCCAAATAAAATTCTTGCACCAGGGATCTTTATACTTTAGTTCCGCCACTGCGTTGGGGTGGAGGGCGTGATTGCATGTGAGGGAGTGGGGGGGCACGGCCCTAGCAAATGCTTGCCCAGGATCCAATCATTATTAAAGATGGCACTGGGTTAGGGAGTACCTGCAGTTAAGGCAGAGTGGACTGTGACTCAAACATACCAAGCCAGATATTCTGTGGTGAGTTACAGCAGCTCTTCTAGGTTAAAAATACCCAGAACGTAAAAGAAAAACCAGAGTTGAGGACTCCTTTGCCCCACTTTCCCTACCATTGTGTCTCTATGTCCCCATTTTCCCCTACATCTTGTGTCTCCACGTCCCACTTCCTCTAGCCAGGATTTTTTCCTATGCTCCACTTCCCCTACACCTTGTGCTACTTTGCCACACTCTTCTCTACCCCTTGTGTCTGACCCAGTTACCTTTCCTTACCTACCTCCACTGATTGATGTGGAACTTTTTAGTCCCGGCCAGATCACAATGGCTGGCTTACTGCCAGATGGCATTGCACTCTGGCTGGCTGGCTCCCTGGCCAGCTGGATGACTTGCAGTTCCTGTAAGTGCATAAAGGTATGGTTCTTGAGCATCTCTCCTTGCCAAGTCCCTTCCCATAGGGTTGGCCAGGACACAGCAGTCAGAGTAGATAGAAATATGAAAACCCTACAGAGCTTCCTATTCCTGAGTTTCTGTCTACACAATGCGGCTTCCACTTGGGCCAACACTAAATGATAGGACGGGGATGTGGCAGCCCCACTTCCACCCACTGGCTAGATATGTTCCAGAATAAGAAGCACCACATTTGGGCTGTACCCTTCCACCCCCGTTAAAAATGCATCTGAGTCCAGAACATTTACAGTACCATTAGTTATAAGAGTCCCACTGCTGCACACAACATCAAGGCACACGAACAGTCCAGGTTTTCTCATTATCCCACAGGACACTATAGTGGTGCTATAATAGTAGTGTGTACTTATGAATACAAAGCCATTACTACCATTACCAATATTTTGAAGTTGACATTTTTAAAGTGAAACCATCCTTTCAAAAGTTCTAAACTCTGCTGGGATAACCACTTGCACTCTAAGCTCCTATTAAGTTAATAGTCGCGCACTGAAGCAAGAATATAGAGAAAGAGATGCTCTCTGATATATGTACTTCGATCAACTTAATAAGACCATGGACTGCAAAGAGGTAATTTGCCACATGGATAGTTCCTGCAAAATGGAAAGGAATATTTTATATGAGCATTGTGATGAAAAAATTCACAAATTACAATATATATTGCAACCCTATGTAAAGGCCTCCATGCATAAAACGCATTGGAGATCTTGCATCTAAAAGTAGCATGGCAACTACCTAGACTGCTCAGATCCAGGACTGGACCTTAACGGATAGGACCTAGCCACGTTCAGCCCTCCATGGGTTTTATTCACTAAACATTTAATAGTAGCGATTGATAAAACAAATTACAACATTTAGACAATTTAGTAAATAAAATAGGCTATATGTTGTGATTCTATTTATTTTACTCCAATTATTTGTTTAGTGAATACACCCCAGTGACTTTGGAAGAACTATGCAGAACATCAGTATGTGTCCAAAACAGAATTTAGAGGATGTTTTCACTTCCCTCTAAAGGAGATAGAAGATCAATATTTTCACTCAAGGAATTTAAGACCCAAGACAAATTTACTTGATCTTCTTTTAAATGTTTTAGACAGCTCGAGGGTGCAGACGTGTTACGTTTCAAGCCCCTCTCACCTTTTGTAAAGTATTATATTTCGTTGGCTTTTGCTACCCTAGGAAGCCTAGTTCAAATTCAAATGGTTAGATTCTTCTCCTCATTCACCTGTGACCTTTTACCCTTACCTTAACAGATGTTTTACAGACCAGTCATTTTTCCATTATTATAGTCTGCCATAAATAATACCCAGAGTGACAACTCTACTACTTTGGTGGCAACGTATTTATAGGCATATTATACTGAGATTTGTAAAACCACAATAAAAGAACAATATCTATTTTTACTTTCTCCTGTATATAACCATTAAATACATTTTATCATCTTATAATATAGCAGTCTAGCGTTTATTTCTAATAATTCTATAATAAAAAAAAAAAAAAGGAATGATAACCGTGCTAGTTATACATGTAGAATGTTTGTGGTGCCTATATCTAGTTTTAAAAGAAATCAAATAAAAAAAAACAATTTTTTTTTTAGTAATATATAGATGTGTAGAGTTGAGGAAACTATTTCAAGGACCTCCCAGCTTGTGCTGTGATATCAAATACCCCCAGCAGCTCTCCACAAAAAGGTTCTTTACATTTATTAGCAGCTTAAAATACAGGTATGTAGGTAAAAGCAATGAGGGCTTAAACAGTTCAGGATACAATACCAGAGACAACACTGACGTGTTTTGACCGACTTAATGGGTCTTTATCAAAGTGTAAACATAAGTCAAATGAGTCCCCCCATACGGATATTCCAAAAAGGCACGCATGTTTTGCATGTTTTTGCTCCTTGTTTCGAGGTCTGGAGGACATTGCTTAAACCTACATATAATATTGATAACAATTACTCTGGTAGAGATACAAACTTTGTTTTTTTAGAGGTGATCTCTCAAAGGCACAATAGATTAATAATGCCCAAATAGTGAGACACCCATAGATGGTATCTACTGCTGGTTTTACACTAGTAATATTGGCTCTGTTTTATAGAGAACCACATGTTTTTTTTTTTATTGAATACATTTATCATGGTTATGCCCTGTGCCAGGTCTAGTGCTGGCTGGACTGCAGTGATTTAATAAAGTTTAGATCTACTTAGCTTTTTTACCCCTTGATGTTCTGCAAAACATCCTCACTAAACTGTTGTGTTACAATTTATCTACTGTATGAGAGAGCAATGAGTGGGCAGTTGTCTAGGGCAAATTTGACATACCTGTGCAAAATCATTCCCAATTGCAATATTCTTAATCAAGTCTTAATGAGGGGACAGCTTGATTCTATAGTGATGGAGTCAGTGATAGATATAGCCAAAAATATAGCTTGAGCCAAAAAAAATAAAAAATAAAGTAAAATAACCTATTTAGAAAAAAGTGTGACGTATTACTGTTGGCCCACATAACTTTTGGATTCGCCTCCTTGTAAAACTGCAATGTTACATATCTGGCTTTCAGGCTTCGAACATAGTACTGTGCATAGAGGCTGGTTTCATACTGTCGGGTACAAAGAAACCATTAATAAATAAAGCGGCTTGGTATGAGTGGAATACCAGTGTAGCCGCAGAAGCCTTACAACATACGGCTGCCTTGAGCCCATTTCAAAGCACACATTACTATGTTAATCTGTCCTTGACTGATATTTAAAGAAGTGCTTACACTCAATACTGTTAAGGAGACCAGATTGATGCATTGTTGTTATCCAGTGACCATTTGTTTTAAATGTATTATTTCTATAGTTCGTACAACTCTAATACAACAGAATAATAAAAGGAATAAAGGAATAAATCGTATAGAGACTAGAAACATCTCATCTAATTAAACGGTTAAGACAGAATGTGAATCTAGCCAAAATCTTTAACATTCTGTAGTTACTTTTCTTTTGATTGAACAACAGATATGCTTATTTCAATTTAAGCTTGAATATTATTAGGGAACATTGTTCTCAATATCTGCAGGCATTTCTTGCTTCCAAAACCGAATGGTGAGTTACAAATGGATTGCTCAACAAATATCTCAGTTTTGTAAAATAAAACAGTGCATGTATATTCTAATGAAAATGATGGACTTTTCTAGTCTAACTGTTTGACAGCGCAACTGAGGATTAACAGAAATCATTTCTCTTTCCAGTTTGCCTTTTGGATCCAGTTTTTAACTGCAAAAGCTCAAACATTAGAGATGAAACTAAATGTGAGTCCTTCTCCATACTCCTCGATATTGTCATCCGTACACAGGCAATGACATTTGTGTTCTCACAAACTGGTGAAAACTTGATAAACTGTGACAAATTTGCAGTCATAAACATGATTTATGCTATGTCAGCGTGTGAGGTTTTTACAGGATTTCGGTCATCCAACATCTGGTCAACTACTCTTTGTTGTACTTGTGCTTTAAAACAGATGACCAAGAGGTCTCTAAATTGAGGACTGGACATAGGTAGTGGTATGGACAGATCAATGACCATTCTTTCTTGCTAGCAGGAGGGAAAGACTGTAGCAGAATATAATGACTGGTTACGTCTTAGACTTCAGTGGTCATAGTCTCTTGATCATCGGAGTTGGAACCATGACACAAGACACACAGAAAACAAACCAAAAAAATAAATAAAAACTACCATAATCTAACATACAAATAGACATTGTCAAGGCAAATGAGTTGTGGTATATTTTATAAATGTTATGCTATCCAAAGAAATAATAAATGTAAAGATAGACTGTTAAAAAGGATACCACAAGCACCATACTATTTTATTGTCTTTGGATGTAAGTCCCCTGCCCTTTTCTCTCTGGGCACAGTTCTTAATAGGTAGGTTTTAATAGATTATCTACATAGTACACTCATGAAAATAGTGTATTCATTTGATTAATCTAGTGCATCTACCCATTGTACAGCACTACGGAATCTGATGGCACTATATAAATATTAAAATAATAATAATCTACTAACATATTTCTTAAGTCACACAGGCACTAGAAAAGCTAAATATCATTTGGAAAGATTCTGAATTTCTACTTCAGTTGCACCTTGGCTATTTTGTCTATAATTTAGCAGTTTAGTTTTCAATGAACTATGTATTCAATTTACAAACATAGGGGGTTATAAAACAACCACTGAATCAAACCTGTATTGGTGTCCCAGACCCTTCAAAATTAGCAAGCATCCTTATTCCACTGGCAGTTTATTTATGGACACTACGGGTAGAATGGAGGTTTACTGGTCAGTCTTTGAAGACTTTTAGTAGGAATGATAAGGTTGGTATGCTGCAATAAATAGATGTCAGCTTTTTGATTTAATTAAAATTATGGCAATTTATTTTATTATCTTAATTAACTTCAAAGAACAAAGCCATGTATACAGGCTCATAAGTAACTGTTCTATCAGTTTGATCTTTATTTCTTAGATACCATGTAATTATTAGCCTAGTAGGCCAACTTTTTAAGGAAGAGAAAATAAATTGTAGGGGTGTCCATCATATTCTAGATTTCATACAGTTTCCTTTAAGCTGATCCAGGTCTATGAAAAATATCTGTTCAGGTCAATAATAGTCAAACAGAAAAACAAAACAACTACATTGTTGTGTGTTAAATAACGATTACTTAACTTCAATTAGTCTGTAGCCTCCCAAGATCGTTATCCACCACAAAACGATCATATATATGTATAGAACCACAAGCAGAAGTGGGATACGGCTGTACAGTCTATATAGGGAACATATAAGGAAAAAAAAAAAACAATAGTGTGATACAGTATATACAGTGAAAATGTGCGCTTAAATGGATGCACTCACGAGATAGTAAAGGTAAAACAGCATTCAAGGTGCCTCCCCAGGGAATATGGGGGGATGCTGGTATCCTTCGGTAGTGTCTAGCAGCCAAATGGGACACAGGACTCCAGGTGAGTAATGGTAGAAAATATTTGTAGTTTTATTTTCTTTAAAAGGTGATACAACACCAAGCAGATAAAATATAAAAGTCCAACAGTAGGTCCAACGCGTTTCGTTCAACACAGGAACTTCATCAGGGACCGCACAGTAAAAGAAATCAACAACAGTGTTGCAAATTGTAAAAAAATACACATCCTACTCACCCTAACAATAATCACTATAAATAGGGCTAATCCCAATGTCCCATTGGTCCTAAGTGTGGGGGGTGTCCTCCGGGCTGCTCTCCATTGGTCAAGGGATAATATCATCCAGCTGATTCCATTTTCGGCATTTTCAATGCCCAGAAAAACGAGCGCGTTTTTTTCATACGCCGGAACCGGAAGTAGACGTTTTCTTTCACTTCCGCGTTCCACATGCGTTCCACGTGCGTTCCACATGCGTTCCAAGGGCAGTCCGCACATGCTCAGTGGGTATTGCACAACTATCTCAATCGAAAACATCCTAATACATTTAAAAAAGCCCTTAAAAGCTCAAAACATAACTAAAGGTGCAATTAATCTCTAGAAAGAGAAAAAATAAATTAATATATGATATACAAACATAGTTAATTACTTGAGTGAACCTAAACTTGTCATGTGACAAAATTAAACATTAAACATTATACTTCTGGTGTCTGTAGTTCTATGGAAATAACAAACACCTTCTCTGCAAATCCATTTAAAGTGACAGACTCTTCATAAATTTCTATAAACCTCTTCTTTATTGAGGATATCATCATATAGGTTACTAGGGACATGTTAATGTGGACTCCCTCTGGCCTGGGGATAACTTTTTTCTCCTTTTTTCTCCTTTCTTTCTCTTTTTTTCTTTTGATGATATGGGACAATGAGAATGATCTACTTTTGGTGCATATGTATGAAACCAAAGAATAGAATTAAGATAAAAAACAGATCAAGATAACATATATGAAACAATAATAATAACTAACGTAGTTTATATTATACGGTTATGTGTACTAACTAGGTATTTATAATGTCCTTAACTAATAATATTCAGGGAACATTTGTAAAATCTATAGGTTATGGTTTTTTAGTTTATTATTCGTTTAGCCTATTAGATATGAGTCACTTAGATAATTTTGTAATAGGTGCTTGTCACCTTTACTGATTCACGGAGGAATTTATAACTTCAAACAGGTTTTTGGAGATAAGGTGTGTGTCACTTTAAAATAAACCTATAGAGGGGTTTATTATGACAATATCCTCAATAAAGAAGAGGTTTATAGAAATTTATGAAGAGTCTGTCACTTTAAATGGATTTGCAGAGAAGGTGTTTGTTATTTCCATAGAACTACAGACACCAGAAGTATAATGTTTAATGTTTAATTTTGTCACATGACAAGTTTAGGTTCACTCAAGTAATTAACTATGTTTGTATATCATATATTAATTTATTTTTTCTCTTTCTAGAGATTAATTGCACCTTTAGTTATGTTTTGAGCTTTTAAGGGCTTTTTTAAATGTATTAGGATGTTTTCGATTGAGATAGTTGTGCAATACCCACTGAGCATGTGCGGACTGCCCTTGGAACGCATGTGGAACGCACGTGGAACGCATGTGGAACGCGGAAGTGAAAGAAAACGTCTACTTCCGGTTCCGGCGTATGAAAAAAACGCGCTCGTTTTTCTGGGCATTGAAAATGCCGAAAATGGAATCAGCTGGATGATATTATCCCTTGACCAATGGAGAGCAGCCCGGAGGACACCCCCCACACTTAGGACCAATGGGACATTGGGATTAGCCCTATTTATAGTGATTATTGTTAGGGTGAGTAGGATGTGTATTTTTTTACAATTTGCAATACTGTTGTTGATTTCTTTTACTGTGCGGTCCCTGATGAAGTTCCTGTGTTGAACGAAACGCGTTGGACCTACTGTTGCACTTTTATATTTTATCTGCTTGGTGTTGTATCACCTTTTAAAGAAAATAAAACTACAAATATTTTCTACCATTACTCACCTGGAGTCCTGTGTCCCATTTGGCTGCTAGACACTACCGAAGGATACCAGCATCCCCCCATATTCCCTGGGGAGGCACCTTGAATGCTGTTTTACCTTTACTATCTCGTGAGTGCATCCATTTAAGCGCACATTTTCACTGTATATACTGTATCACACTATTGTTTTTTTTTTTTTTCCTTATATGTTCCCTATATAGACTGTACAGCCGTATCCCACTTCTGCTTGTGGTTCAATAATAGTCAAGCCTACATCTATTGCTAAAGCTTGCTTCTAATAAAGCGACATTATTTTATGCAGATAGTAGTTAAAAGGACTCCATAGGCCCTCAGAGACTCAATGAAGTGGTCTTGGGGCATGCCAATCTTTTTACCCATGCAACTGAAAATATTGCCTTTTAGTATATGTGGCACAATTTATACTGCATGTGGTGCTTCTGCCCCAATAAATGAGTTAAACTTGACTATTTCTATCAGATGGTCTTATAGAGACCTTAGGATTGGTGCAGCGTGGCGTTTTGTCATATTTCATTTAAGTTTCTCAATTTCTTCAGTCCTTAAACTTATAAAAGATAACATGCTGTTCTGTATTTCACCACTAAACAATGTAATTGTGAGTCTGGCCAAAGCACTAAATACTTTCTAAATAGAGTTTGGCACTGGATAACCATGAACCTTAAAATGGATACTCCCAGATCTATCTCATCAAAAGACATTTGGAAGCAGCGTGACAAAAATAAATAAAAGGCATGTGCATGGGAAAAACTTTCGGTTCGGCATTCCGAAATTCGGGACTTCGGCAATTCGGCCATTCGGAAATTTCAGAACTTCCTTAATTCGGCCATTCGGAAGTGCCCGAAATTCGTCTGAATTCATATTCGGCCCGAGACAAATTGTACATGTCTAATACATAAATCAAAAGACCTTCCACTCAGCATGGGACATCAATAAGTAAGTTTTATAGGTTCATTTTTGTGTCCAAAGCTCAATTGCACGGGTTAGTAGGTATTGGAAATACCAAATCCTTGTTAACCCTTTGGAGGGTCATTGTAACACCTGCCTATATGCTTATTTTACTACAAAAAAGTAGTTAGATGAAAAAAATATATGTTAACTATTTAAAAAGCAAAGACAGAGAATGCAGACATCCTGTACTTAATTCCCAGAATGCCTTAAACAAGCAGCTTATGCCATGTCCTTCTGTGTGTGACAACATTTTTTAAAATAAAATAATTTAGACATGTCCTTTCTAAATACAGCACAACAATGAGGGGTGTCAATTTTACAGTTTTGTGCAGGGTACCTCAACATCTAAAATCAGGGACAGCCGCGAGTATAAGATTAAAACTCACAGGAGAAGAGAGGGAAACATGCAGAGCAGCTGTATCCTAAGGATTTCTGTTCTTAACAAAACAACACTTAAGTTATATGACATTGTATTCACGGTTTTACAAAAAGCCAAATTTAAAAAAATAAAAAATAAATGTATCCCTTGCTCCACCTGACAAGGAAGCTGCTGGAAAACAAAGAGGAAAGTCAAGAGTGCCAAATAAAATAGATTTCCCGTAGAGCAAAAAAGCTGAATATGTAATTTTAACCATGTTAAGTTCTGACAATACACCTACATGTATATATAAATATATCTAATGTGTATATGAATATAATAAATGTGTATATGATTAAATGACTATAACAGGTTTTGATATACAGGTAAATATAATCTGAACTAAGAAAGATCTTACCAAAGGATCAGAGGATGGAAATTACAGAGTGGAAAGCACCTAGCAGTGAAATAGCGAGAAATAGGCAACGCTGGGTGACAGAAACATGCAGCATGATTCAGATAGAAAAACACTGAAAACAATGAAACGTGGAGAAAGGGAGACTGACAGAAAGAGAGAATGAAGGGAAATGTTGGTACATGAAGGGCCGGCAAACCCAATTTTTGCCTTGGGAGGTAGCAATTTTGTACTGACCACTAAAGCTTACGTCCGTTTTTTTTCAGGCGTATACCGGTACTTCCGCTGAAAAGCTTCAGAACCACTGCTGCAGGGGAAGGATTTATAATTGTTTTTAATTGGTTGCTCAGATATGCTTACACAATAAACCATATACTTAAGAGAGGAAGCACAGATAGAACCCAAGGGTTTAAACTGGTCTCATCTGTATTTTGCAACCAACCAAGTTGCCCTGCTACCAGGTATTTTGTTCGAAATGGCATTTTTTTACACCATCACATGCAATAACCAACATTGGTATAACCCTAACTGTGCATACTTTGGTAATATTTTTTTTAAACAAAACAAAAACCAAAAATAAATATAAAAAAAAAAAAAAATGTTGCCAGTTCCAGCTGCAATTTCTTCCTTAAGCCCAATCCTCATCTGCTGATGTCACTCCTACTCACTGGAGGGGAAGGTAAACCAGGTTGAGGGGAGGCATTGTGTCATCGACACCTATAGTCAGCGTGCTGATGCCAGACAACCAACATGCACAGAATTAACATTAGTCACACAAAAATCTTGTTCTGGTTTGGATTATGACACTCCAATGTTACTCCATCTCTGGAAGCAGCGGATTTAAACTGTGTATGTCTAAAACTGCATAGCAATTTGTTGCACAAACACCAGGTACCATGACTACTTCAAATCACTGTGCTTGAAGTAACCCTTTAATGTATAGTTTACCCATGACATTAATTAACTATATGAATCGTGGTGTGTTAAAAGAGAAATTGTCAATGACTACTTAAAAACTAGGATACATCAGAGTTAATCATCGACAGAGTAATCTTTGAATGTTTAAGCAGATGAAAGGCAGGTTCTGACATATCTAAGATAGGCTGTGCATAGCAATCCTTTTCTGAAACAGCTGTTTGTAATGATGCTATCTGAAGAGTTGTCATAAAAAGGACACTACAGCAAAATAAGAACCATAAAACAAAAACAAACTATAAAACTATGTATGAAAAGAAAGACTAAGGGAAGAAAGGAAAGGAAAAAAAAAGTTAAAGAAGTTGTTGCATTCAAACACAGGCAGTATTTTAAAGGACATTCCAAGAACCATAAGCACTTACTGCATAAAGTGTGGTAAAAGCAGTACATTTTGCAACGTCAAACTGATCATGTTTAACTGCAACAAACCATGCATGCATGTCCTGTCCAAAATTTGTTTTAAATTATTTTATTTTTAGACAAAGTATCCATGCACGCCATTTGCATCCAATACATTTCCATAGCTTTCTGTGAAGAGACAGTAAATGTCCACATTCTGTTAGCTTACAGAGTAATATCCCTAATATATTGTTTTTGGTATTTTTTTTTTTTTTATTACTCACATTTTATTGAGCTAAATGCAAAGAGTATACATGAGATATCTTAAAGTGAAAAAGATCATAGCTTTACAAGACACCTGACAACGCAATTATAGTGCATTTTCTAATATAAACAAGATGTCAGGGAAAAAAAGCGTATAATAATAGAATATGCAGGCATAAAGGCTCAGCAATATATAAGATTATACGGTACTTGCAAGAACAATTACAGTAAAAATAAAAAAGGCATTTTATGTCAACAGTAAAATAAAATAAAACAAGTAAGATAAAATACTATGCAGATTATGGAGTGCTTTATTAATAACTCACATTTGTAAGTATATAGGTTATATGTATGGTAACACATGGGACATTTTGTTTACCTTAAATTAACGCAGTGCTCTGGTTTAAGGTGGAAAATAGAGGCAAGAGGGAGAGTTAACATGGCATTTATAATGATAATGAGGTTGAGGCCCTCTTTGAGTTAAAGGACCACTCCACTCTTCCAACCCACCCCCCAGAAAACCCTCGCAGTTTAGTAGATATACCCCAATGAATACATATGTGCATATTTTTATGCATGTATTCATAGGGAGTATAGTCTAAAATAGATTACAAAGCCTACAGTTCTAATGACTGCATCCTGTGTAAGCCCCTTCCCCTTTTTCCCAGGAGAGACTTTCAGTCTCTTCACATAGAAATAAACAATCAGAGGCTTCTCATTGAAAAGCATCTGACTTGGTCCCCACGTGTGAGCCGAGACAGCTCAGGGGACCTAATGGAAGTAGGAATAATTCCTCCCTGGCTGTTTGATTGACAGTCAGGTGGGAGTTCCCCAGTTAATTTATAAAAGTGCGGATTTCTCATAGAAAGGGTACTGAAGTGCTTTTGGGTGTGGAATGGTCATTTAAAGACTCATCAGGTTATGTACCTTAGTGAGAAAAACCTTCTTACTAATTATAATTGGGGGGTGGGGGGGAGGGAGATCAAAGTCGCTAGAGTCAATAACTATTAACATAATCAACAGATTCGCTAGCACCTGAGTGGGTAAGCATAGGGTGTCACTGTATGTACAAGAGATACTCTGCAATATAAACTTATAAATATTCAAAGATTCAAAATTAAAGCAGTGATCAACTTTGTTATAGGAGACTGGACCCGCCATCCTTCATTTTAGGAAATAATACAAGGGTCTAATTTTTCCTTTCAAAGTACATTGGTAGATTACTTTCACAAGCAGGCCCCTTACCTCAACAATACTTTTAAGATCTTGGACATAGGTTCTCTCTGTCTGAAGAATTTCTTGGACCACTCTATCAACATACATGAGCTTTGGACTTGAAGATTCCACCTCTTCAGACAATGCGCCATTTGTGGCCGATCCTTTGGATTCTTTCCACGACAAACGCTGACATTCAGCAGCTTGCTTTTCTCTTGAGTTTCCAAGAGTCTGCTCTCCATACTGGTTTATGTGAAGGTCGTTGTTTGAAAGATGTTGGGAAGGAACAAGTTCTAGCTTTATGGCTCCTGCTTCCTTATCCTGGTTAAACAAGCCCAAATGACTATTTGATGCTAAGGTCATTCGACTTCCAAAAGAGCAGCGACTATCCCTGGAGGAAGTAGAGGAGGACGTAGATCCAAAGCTAACTGGTCTGTCACCGTCTGACAACTCCATGTTCTTTATCCCACAATACTGGAAATGTCTATTTGCCGAGTGTAGGTCACCACTAGTCCTGGGACTTGGAGGTTGTATTACAGTTGATAGATCATCAAGAGGCAAATGGTATTCATCTAGAATTTAAAATACACAGATTAGTTTTTGGACAACTAAACTAAAACAAGCTTGTAAAAGGTTATATATTTAAAAATGCTCATATAAAAATGAATGTTATGTTAATCTAACAAATTTACAACATTTCCGCAGTAAGAAAAATAAACAGATTCTTTAGATTTTTTTTGTGAATACAAGAAGTAATTTGTTCAGAGTTTTATAGTGAATGACTTGTTCCCAAATATTTTTTTTAGTGTTTCAAATTTAAGGTGCATCAATTTGAAAAAAAAAAAATGTTTGCACGACAATGGAACAACAAGATCATTGTCGGTGAAACATATATGGAAATTAAGTGTGGTGCCTACACCCACTAGAAAAAAGAAGAAAAAAAAAAGAAAAACCCAAAAATACTTAAATTTCTTTATTAACAAAAAGATTTATCCTCTTTCTTACCAAGGAAATTATGTAGTAAATGCATTATATCACAGTTTGGGGATATATCAGGCTTGTCAGATTAAAACAAAACAGCAATATAGACAACATATTTACTGTTGCAATTGATTACCTTGTTCTAATAAATGTATCTTTTAAAATTGGTAACAAACCACTATTAAGTATTATACAGTTAAGAAACACAAAAAAAATAACTTGAAAGACAAAACAAAACAAAAAAAATGATCATTGTGTTCCCCCACATATTGCTACTTGCTATGTTTGCTATTTCTGGACTGTATGTTATGTGTTCAGTAATATTTACTGAAGTTTAGACAATGTAATCAAGCTACTTAAATGCAAACCAAACTGTGTTTATTTAGCCATTACACATAAACGAAAGACATACATGTTTTATCTCCTGATAAGAAGCAGAATACCAAATAAATGCTATTATCAGCATAACATACCATCTTACATTTCATGGCTAAAGTCACACGCACGGATTAAAAAGGTGAGGTATTACAGGGAAATGTGCCTTGTGATACCAGATGAAAGGTAAATATTTGAAGGTAATGGCCAAAAGTGCCAGAAAAATGTGTAAAATAGCAGGAAGAAGTCAGGTTTAAAGAATAGGTTTAACCATTTCATTACGTTTTCAGAATATAATTTTTAAACTTGATTTATATGTTCGAGAACTCCTCTCTCTTCTCCTCTTTATTCAATTGCATCTGCTCTAGTATCAATTATGCAATACATTTTTGCTTCAATGTCCAGAGGTGAGTTCTGAAGCTCTGATACTTAAAGGGTCACTATAGGTATCAAAACAACAACTTTAGCTTAATATATCAGTTTTCTGTGTACAGATCATGACCCTGCAGTCTCACTGCTCAACTTTCTGTCATTTAGTAGTTAAATCACCGTGGTTATATATCACAAGTCACACCTACCAGTATGTAAAATTCAGTTTAATTTAGAATTGCCCTAACTCTTAATAGTGTGCTACAGCCTGCACAAGCCTCCTGTGTGTGATTAACGTTAAAATTGCAGAGAGAGAAAAAACTTCTAAAGCAAGTTAACATCGGGTGTTTTTTGTTTTTTTTTTAACTAAGGCTGCATAAACTGAAACAAAAGTGATTTAACTACTAAATGGTAGTGAATTAAGCGGTGAAACTGCAGGGGCATGCTCTATACATAAATACTGCTTCATTAAGCTAAAGTTGTTTTGATGCCTATAGTGTCCTTTTAATGCAAGCTTGCCGTTGAGTACAATACATTGCTACGGGGTTGGTACACAAGCGCAGGCACTCAAAAGGTCAGGAAATAAGACAGGTTGTTGCTCGTCATCAACCAGTTTAATTACACAATCTAATTCTTGCACTAGAGTTTACAAATTAAAACAATGTTCTAATATGGCCATTCTAAGTGTTTTTTTTTTTTTTTTAGCCAAAAACATGAAAAAAATATAATTTTAAAAATCAAAATAAATAAATAACGTTTTGGAAAAGGTTTATACAATCTCATGCAGTATTAGTCGATATTTAGCTCCTTTAAAAAAACAAACCAAAAAAACAACTTTGTAAATGTCTTAGCTGTCAATTTTCTATATATTCAAAAAAGAATTAGATTGTTCAGCTATATTCCTAAGGAAATTAGACTCTCAAACCCCATCATTGTTCTTCTGCTCCATAAAAAGTTAACATGGCCCACCCATATGAATATTTTGCTACACACTTTACAAAAATAAATAAATAAATAAGTTGTATGTGAAGCCTTTTAATTCATGCTACAATGACATATATATATATTCAGTTGCTGGGCACTCCTGTACAATTGATTTGTTCCACACCTAAAAAGTCAATGCAATGAGTGGCCCTTTTCACATTGCAGTGAAATAAAAGGTAATTTTTCATACAGGCAGCAAGAGTCTCATCATGCAGATAGTTTGAAACAGCTTGCTTCTAAGGGCCTACATACAGCTAACAGAGCTAATGGGATTGCTTAGCATTTATTTCTGGGCCGTCTAAATGGATTAATACATCAGAATCCAGATGATCCATTAGGAGGACTTCAGTTTAAGCTCTAAAAATTCTGCTTTGCAATTCTCTTATACATTAAAAAGCAAGATTCCTAAAGATGCTACTAAAGTAAAGCTATTGCAAGCTATTTACGAGGAGAGAAATGGCAAAGCAAAACATAAAAAAAAGAGATACTCCAAGCACAATCATAACTACTGCAGTGGTTATGGTGCTAAAGGGCTCTGGATGCTATCCCTCAATTTGAAGTCAAACACTTTGCAAGCAGTTTTGGATGAAGATAAAAACATATATATAAGTTATTCCCGAACGCTACAGGCTAGTCCCCTCTGCTGCAGACATCACAAAGAAAAAAGGGGTACTTCTTCAATATGATTTCTATAAAGCCTTGCAATAACAGATTACGAGCATTAGTATATATTAGTAACCATTCCAAACACTGTGACTCTGGCAACGGAGCCAGTGTCACTCATTAGATTTGCCCTGTTTGGGGATGTGTCCCTAGCAGGGCGAATCAAAGTTGACTTTAGGAGGAGCGGAGACGGAAGGATGGCAAGGAGGTGGGTGTTACACAAGGAGTAACACCCACTAAGCAGCGCTGGAACAGAGGAAGTGTGAATAAATCTGAATATTTTACATGGATAGCACCATGTATCTTTGTGAAATATGATGTATTCAATGTATACGGGAGTGATTTCAGGGTCGTTAATTTTTTTCATAACAGGTTCACTTTAACGAAGCCAAAAGCTATCAAGCATTGGATTGTCCCTTTAAGTGACATTTTATAGAAAGTAAAAACCTTTAAAAACAAATACCTTGCTATGAATAAGCAAGTTCAAATGCCTGTTTCATTTAAAAAAAATATTCACAGAACAAGACTAAACACTACTGAATGTAGATGGAGGACATCAGGACTGTGACTGCAGCTCATCACAAAAGAATGCGCCTTGTACAGTGAAAGAACCAGTCTCAGCCCACAGCTTAAAACTTAGCTCCATAAAAGAAACCTGCTGTGATCTACCCAAGTATATTGCACCAAGGTTAAATCAATTTGGCCTACTGTATGTGTTTGAAAGGATTACCTCACTGGGCACATTGATAAGTAAAAGGAGGTTTTAGTCCCTGTACTTACTGGAAAATATTGTGCACCGTGAGCCAGTTTTTATATCTGAAAATACAATAAAATAAAAAAAATGCAAAGATAAAAGGCTTTAGCTGAAACCCGACTCACATAACCTGCTTTCTCATTTCCAAAGAAAAGCTTTAAACCCCTCCACCCTCTCCTCTCATCACATGGAACTTCAGACTTTAGAAATAGTTAAGATCCTTAAATGAAACATCACATCATTCAGTTCAGGACAGAACAATAGGCACCACTGTGAGTAAACTTAAATAATATACTTCACTGAACAACACCCTTCTTAATTCTGCAAATGGCCAAAAATAGTTTACATTATTATTATTCGCTTACAGTAAGTGAAAAAATTTACTCATTAGGGACGGCTACAACTCAGAGATTCTATTGTGTGAAATAATGGATTTCCATGTTGGCAATAAGCTGGCAACCATAGTGGGTTGAAGCCATCATTTGGCATTCTAGAAGTGTAAACCTCCCCAGATATAGAAAATAGTGTAAGACACAATTTATTAGACCACATTAGTAAGGTGTCATGCTATCCATCTTTGTGCCGTCTCCTAGGATACAAAGAGTCTGCATGCCACCAATCCAAAAATACAAACTTAATTAATGCAACTAGATCACAGAGGTACTGAAGCATTGTTGAGGTTTTACGTATTTGGTATTTAGAAACTATCCTGTGAAGTGTCCATTTTACCAAGAGGGCACTTCAGACTGCAAACACACTTCCTCATTGCCTACGCAGACTGTCCATAAGTTTAATACATGCTTAGTTGCCGACACATTAAATACATTTAGCAGTTTTCATTAATAAAGCATTCGCAATTCAGGCATCAATCCCTAGCTCTCAGTGTCAGGAACTATGATATCTGAGTCTTCAGAGCTACGGCTAACAAAGTGCTAATTTACCAGATCTGTAAAGGTTATGGTGCTACAAGTCCTTTTGCCATATCCTACTACATGTAGACATACCTTATTAAAATAGTTAGACCAGGGGTCATCAACCTGTTTCCTACCGCCCACTAGTGGGCGTTTCAGGATTCCAGGTTGGCGATAGGGGCTTCTGCTGCACAACAACCTGAATCCTCCTTCCATCAACAGAGTAGACGGGCGGGTGCGAGTGCACAAACGCACATGAAAGCACGAACACGCACGAACCCGCGCAAACTAAAGAATGTGTGTGGGAACAAGAGAACGCGTGCATGCGCGCGAACAAGAGAACGTGCCAACACGAGCGAGTGTAACATGTGGGAAGAGGAAGGGGAGGAGTGGGAGCTGATGCACGATAGCAGGGACAGGCAGAAGTGGAGCAGAGCACTTGTAAAATAGGAGAAAGAAAAGTTATAGGCAGGAGAAGGAGAGAATTGTTGTTGGCTAATAATAAGTGGGCTAACTAGTTTAGCCTTACTTTTGGACATTGCCATAAAGAAGGTAAAAGAAAAGAATTAAAATTAAAATTAAAAAAAGATAAAAAGGAAAAGATAAAAAAATTCAAAAAAAAGGAAGAAAAATAGAAAAAAGGGCATAAAATAAAGGAGGAAAGAAAGCAGTGTTTAGAGTGGCTCATTTTTTGGCAAGTTAAGTTTTGTTATCTTATCAAATAAAAGAAAGAAGGAAAAGAAGTAAAGGAAAGGAGACAGAAAGAATAAAGAGAAAGGGAAAACGAGACCCCTGATATAATATAAGGACGGAAAAGAAGAAGGAGGCAGGAAAAGCAAAAAGAAAAAAAGGGGGGGGTTTCTTTTTATGGTGACACGTAATAAAAATTGACACCTAATACAGCGTTGTTTTTGGTGTTTGTAATAAAAGGGAAAAGGGGGGGGGGCTCTGTGTGGAATGCAGATCAAAATGTGATAAGAGTAAAATAAGTTGTTAAATTGTGCAACAAATTTAGAACCCATGTCTGAAAAAAAGAAATATGCTTGTGGCTTATATTTAGAGTATCTGAAGATGGGTTTCATTGAATCTGTTACAAATAAACAGCTTCCAGTGTGTTCACTGTGACACAAGACATTATTTAATGAAGCAATGAAGCCAAGTTGATTGCGAGAACATCTTGCTACAAAGCATTCACAAGATAAAGATAAACCCATTGAATATTTTCAAGAAATCTATAAAATATTTCAAAATTGTTCAACAATAGCTGCATCATTTCAAAAATTACATGCAAAGAATGAGGATGGATTAACTGCAGCCTATCGTATATCACAATTAATTGCAAAAAGTGGTAAAAGCCATAATATTGGAGAAACTTTGATAACATCCTCTATCAAAGAATTTCTCTCAACAGTAATGCATCAGGATATACCTGAAGTTTTAAAAACATTGCCCCTTAGTGATAACACAGTAAAGAGACGCATTGACGAAATGGTGGCTAATTTGGAGAATAAACTTATAGGTATTCTCCATACAGTTGGACGAGTCTGTCATTGCAGATAATGCTCTACTGATGACATATGTACGGTACCTGAGGGGCGGGGCCTGGCAGCCAAGATGGCCGGACGTGTATACCCACAGCTCCGACATCGTGGCCTGTAAACATCGCCTATACAACAATTTACCTGCCGAGAGTAACTCACCGAGACCCGGTGGCCGGTCTGCTTCCAAGGGGGCACACATTGACACCTGAATCCTGCAACTGACCCCGACAGAACCGCAGATAGGCCCGGCGGCCTAGCCTGAAGCGAGACGCACGCGGATATCGCGGGAGAGACGGCCGCTCTCCCTCGGCCACAGTGCGCAACTACTCTCGGCATGGGACCCCGTTCCCCCCCTATAGACCGGTGGGGGTCATCCCGGTCCCCTACCCCCCTGCAGCAGGCAACAAAGCGGGCCCCAGCTGGCTTACCGCGACAAAGGTATGGGGAAGAAGAGCCTCTCAAAATGGCGGACGCACCCCAACGAAACCCACAGACACAAGCACAGCTTGGAGGCCAGATACAGGCAGGTACTCACTCACAGACTGCTGACAAACTAGAGTCAAAAGACCAAGTCACAGACACCCGCACAAACCGACTTACCCCCAGCGAATGGGCCAGCCTGGAGGTCGAACAACAGCCTCTAAAGTCACCGACGGGCGGTACCACAGCGAACTCACCCACAACAAGACAATCAGACAGGGCTCCTCGCCCTAAAGAGCAACGGACCAGGGCACAGCTGAGGACGCCCCAAACTGGGCCCGGAGCCACATGGGGTGTAAACCTTACACACCACCCACACTGGCAAAAGAAAACAAGGCGCAAGCTGCTACACCGGAGTGGGACCCTAGGCAGCCACATACCACGCCAAAGATCTCAGCCACATAAGCAGAGGGCTGCAGAGGGCAAACGGCACAACCCGCTATCACCTCATGGTGCCCACAGCAACAACCCCCCCAAGAAAATCCAGGACCCCACAGGACAGCGGGCGCAAGGTAGCAGACATCCGGCTTCACGGCAACCCCATAGCGGGGGAAGCACCCCACACCCACAGCACAACGCTGCTCCTAGCAACGGATTGTGTACAAGAGTAACCAACGAACACCTCAGGGGCATCGGCTGAAAGACCGGAGCAGCAACAAGAGGGGCGAGCTTGAGGCACCAACCCTACTTAAGACTCGCGGCACAGTAGAGGGCACTGGACAAGTCAACATCCCCTTGTAACCTATTTGCGGACATTCACACTAGATGGACACTACACTGACATATACATAGCCGGGTCAGCAAGTGCACCAGGCCAGTCACTAGGCAACCCCTTACCTTGCCATACCTTGCGCAAGCCTTAACATCCCAAACTTCCCTCCATTCTCCGGGCAGGACAATTTTGCTTCATGTGGGCATGTTCATGTCTCTATATTGGCGCCTGATGTTACAGCATATATTAGTTATTTAGCGCTTAAGTGACTGCCAGCATACAAAGGGTGTATAGCCTACTGAATGTCAGGAAAAAGTGAATCTGTATTTAAAAACAGTCTAACTCCACCTTGAGCAGTACAGTACCTAGCTAAAATGTATAGATCGGGGCAAAACATTTAACTTACTGTCTAACCACTGTTTCTTTAAATTGTGAGCTTACTGTCTACCCATGTGTTACCAAATGTCTGACTATAATAATTTAGCATATTACCAACCGGATCTTATGATCCATAGCTTGTATTTTCAAACTAAAGTTTAACAACAAAATTTTTTTTTTAAAATGAGGCATCGCAATTCTGGAAATGTAACTTAATCTTGCTGATTGATGTATCAACCCTATACTGTAAATCACTCGAACATTTCCCCCAATTTCTCTTATGTACCCCATTTTATATGCCTTTAATAAAAGAAAGACTGACAAAAAAAATATGTACGGTACCTTGATGAAAACAATACATTGCAAGAAGAAATGCTATTCATTGTCAATCTGATTACAGATACAAAAGGATTAGCAATATTTAATGCTGTGAAATCATACTTTGCAAAAAATAATATACCCTTGAACAATATTGTTGCATGTGCTACTGATGGAGCACCATCAATGCTAGGCCACTATCGTGGATTTGTTGCTTACTTGAAGGAAGAAGTGCCAAACGTTTTGTGTATTCATTGTGTTGTGCACAGACAACATTTTGTAGGAAAACATTTACGTACAAGTCTCCATTCATCATTAAGTATAATAATTAAAGCTGTAAATAAGATCAAATCTAATGCCAAAAGGTGATAGAATGTTTCGACAGCGTTGCCAGGACAATAACAAGCAGTTTATTAGGTTACTTTTACACACTGAAGTTCGATGGCTCTCAAAGGGTACATGCTTGTCTCGTTTTGTTGCAGTTTTTTGAAAGTAATAATGAGGCTGGTCTCTATGAACAGTTAAAAACAGTAAAGAATTATGCCTCGATATGGAAAAACCATGTCAAGATATTTTGAACTTAAAGGTCCATGACTGGATGATAAATCCTTTTACAGTATATGTTACTGAGGTTGATATAACTTGCCAAGAAGAACCATTAGAACTTAAATATGATGGAGAGTAAATGTAATTTTGGCAGTGGTGGATACCAAAAATGCCTGCGTTATATCCAAATATGTGGAAAATTATATTCAATTTATCAATACCTTTCCCTACCACATATCTTGTAGAATCAGGCTTTTGTGCTGTTAATCATATTATGAGCAAACAGAGAAACCGTCTGAATATCACCGAAAGAGGAGATCTTCATTTGTTCCTTACGAAAATCCAACTGGATATCAAATAGTCTCGCAGCATTAGCCTCAAGTATCTCATTAATCACCAGTTAAAAGTAATTTCAATTTACTTTATTGTTTTCACATTTAACTTCATAACGTTAAAAACATTATAAACATGCATAAAGTAGAAATAAAAAGATAAATTAAAGTACTTTTTTATTTTTAAAAACCCTCCTTTCTAAAAAAAAAAAAATATTTCATACTCGTGCTAAAAATATTTAGAGTTACTGCAGCACTGGTGGGCGGTAAGGAAATGTTACCATCAAGAAAGATGCATTTGTGGGTGGTTGGTATAAAAAGGTTGACTACCCCTGAGTTAGACAGTTACCAAGGTCAAATAGATCAGAAAAAAATGGTACTATACTGGATGTGCCAGGGGATCCAGTTTTAAACTCTCCATAAATTCACTATAAATATATATTTTTAAATCAGAACATGAAAAGAACATAACATTCTTATAAAGAAAACAAATATTTTTTGAAAAAAAACACACCTATAGAGATTCAAATACATTGAAACATGAAAAGGTTCATGGGTGAGCTGTAAACGTAGTTTTTATGTACAACATTGTATTTTCCCATTGTACAATGCTACGGAATTTGCTGGTGCTGTACAAATAATAAAATAATAATTTGCCCTGTTTAAATTGAAATGTTTAAAGTGTGAGTGCACCAGTGTCTTCTTTTTTAATAAACCGTAAAAAGCTTTTTACACTGTAGAGGTTATATTTTTAGTTCCTTCCTGAGATTATGATCCAAGCATTTGTCTACTGAGAGTTGGTCTAGAAAGGAAGTCACACATATTTGAGGTTTTAGGGACTCCGGGCCAGTGAATATGCCCCTTCTGTATTTGTTTTCTGTCAGACAGGGCTGGCCTTAGGCCTACATGCGTCTTCTGAAAAAAAACGTATGAAAAATGTCTGTAGCGGAATGGGCCTTGGGATAGTACCCTTATTCCTGCTACAGGCTGTCCGTCTCTTTCCCCCCCGCTTGTTCCCTATGTTTTGTGCTTTCAGTCCCTGTGTGGGACAGATCCCCTGTTATTGGATTATCATGTTTTTTTCCCCTGTTCGTCTGGCCATTCGGTAAGTACCATTCTCCTGGCCTACTACCACTGTCTTGTTCAACAACCGAAGTACCGAACTGCAGGCCACCTATATGTGGAGTGTGCCACTTGTTAATTCACACCTCCACAAACCAAAATTACATGAACGTTCCAAGCGGTCGGCTGGGTGGGCGCTGTTCGTATATGCGAACACGTGGCGGCAGCCATCTTTAGATACGAACAGGGACAGCGGTGTTTGGTTGTCGAGTGCAATGCCTGATTTCATGGAACTTTTTTGGGAAGGCGCCTTGTGTGCGGTCGGTCTAAACTATACCCCGGTGGCGTTTTCGGTTGCATTCGTGGGATCTAAATCTCTTTTCAGATATGTTGAGTGCTCAGATACAGGCTATCCATGGATATAGGACTTAAAGAGGTACCTATTGGGGAAATGTATGTTTTGGGGTGATTAATATTGTACATGTCCTAGACCTGAGACTTAATGTAATTATGTTGTGTACTTTGTCTCAGTCTACTCTCAGGTCCTGTGGGGAATGCACCTTGAATATGTAATTGGAAACCTCTTGCATGGGGACTCACATAAAAGGCAGTGTGTGGCTCCATTAAAACCAGTTATACCTCCAGAGCAGAGTGTCGTCCAGTTGGTGTGGGAGGTGGTGGGAGATTCCTCGATTAATTTACTATGTTTTGCTGTTCCCTTGGAGAATTCTACTTGTTCCTGAGTGTATGTTGGAGTAACCAACGGAGGAGAGTCCTTGCTAAGACTAGCGCTCCGCTACAATGTCCCCTCCTGTGTTCACCCAGCACTTGTTACTGAATGTCACCATTTAATATAGATAAATATGTGTATCTATGAGAGATTGGTGTTTTATATCAAAAGCGGGTTGTGCTGTATTGGTTCATGATAATAAATTGTGAATGCATGTGAATATCTCTCTGTGTATTGTCTCATTGTATGGGTAGAATATACTGCAGTGTCTTAGCTGCATTCTAAACCCTGCAGTCCCTGCAATGCAGCAAGCAATTCTTTGCACACTCTGCAGGGATTCCAACACAAGAAACATATGCCAAGATAATACAGTTCATTGCTTAAGTATACTGCAATAGGGGTCTTCAATCAAGTAATAGCACAAACTAAATGCCAATGCTACAAGGATAAATACTATGAAAACTTTAAGAACTGCAGTCTTTTATATTGATATAATAGTACTACAACTGGGGTGTTTAGAAATTCATATTTTTAGTCATTATTTATCAATGTATTTGTTGAAAATAAAAAGGCAAACAAAACCACTTTTCTAACACTTATTACATTTCTGGATAGACCCTATCAATGCTGCATGCCATCATTGTGGATGAGGACTAAGTCATTAACTAGCAAATATTGGTAAAACCCGCATTCAGCTGTATTACTGAATAAAGACCAACGAAGGATAATACAATATTTTATTTTGGGGTTTAGATTTTAAATTTGTCAAATTTAACAAACAAATCTAACTAAAAATAAAGGAGACATTTGTAGCGGAGAACAAAATCAGGATTTTAATTTGAGTCCTGGGTATCACCAAGACACCAACTGTTAAAAAGTAGGAGAGTTGGTCATAGAAAAGAAATAGCAAAAAGTTCTTTATGCTCAGTGTACTTGTTAAATGGTCAAACATCTATGGACACAGTCTGCCACTTGACAACAGTTTCAAAAGAAAAAAAAAAAACTTTTTTAAAATGGGGTTCAGTTCTTATAAATTACATGATCGGCTTGAATCACATCTGATGTTTTAGCGTGGAAGTAGGCTGTAGCATTTCTAAAAATGTATACTTTTTTTGTTAAACTTAATTTTTATATAGAAGGTATTAAAAAAAATTTTAAAAAAAGAATCTGTCTTACATAGCCATAATTCTGCTATTTCCAAGCTACAGGCAGCTTTTTCGAAGACTAAAATATGTTGTCAATCGGTGGATGCATACTGTGCAGTGTTCCTGAAATGAAATCATGTTTCATATTATAGTACAAAGCTGAAAGGGATGACAGTTTTCATAAAAAAAACATTCCAAAAGCTATCCAGGCATAAGCAAGTTGTGGGGTAAATGTGATACTCATGAGTACACGGTGAGCAGGGATGTTATGCCTCTTGTTTAGCGTAAAACAAAGACAAAAGGACAGCACATATTCAAACGCCATACACAGTTCCAGATGTACTGACACACACCAGAGTGGTGACACTCCAGCAATCCAGTAGAAACCAAGAAGCAGACTGGGCAAACAAAAGCGGATCAAAGGATGAGACAACGTTTTGGCTAAATCGAACCTTCTCCACGTCTGCATAAACATGGTTCTTCTGTGCCCGGAACGCTTCTTGATTTCTCCTATTCAGAATAAGTCATCAATTTCTGATAAAATAGCAGAGTATCTGGTAAGCAGAGGAAGGTACTAGTATCTTTATTCTATATATATCTTCTGCTGATTTTACAGCAGGCTGCAAGCGTTTCCCAAGAATTGTAATTCATGAACAGCTAAAGATCCACTTTTTTCAACTCACAATGAAATGTTCAATAGATTTCCTTTGTTTCTCACAAAGATGTGTCATCTACTTGTGCAGAAGTGAGTGGCCAGCCGAAACACAAAGGTCACAGATGAACAGGTCTCTTTAAGAGCACTCTGAATTGAAGTGGAAACTGATTTCTTAAAGCAGTTAATGTCAACTAGATCTCCAACAGTAACCATCAGGAGCGTTGCTAGGGAGGGGACTGACCTGGGTTAGAATCCAAGTGGGGTCCTGAAAAGTCTGATTTTGGCAGATTTTAGGGGCGGACCAAACATCACTAGTCACGTTCCCTGTTATACGGAAAGAAAGAATATTCAACTGCATAATCTGTAATAATACCACTTTAGTTTCAGGTGTTCCAAACTTACAGCACAGTGTGCGGGGCAGGCTTAATGCTGCAAGGTTATTACCGCAAGTGCATAAAGTTCAATCCCAGAGCTAATACTTGGAAAATTATTTTGAAGATACAAAATGAAAAAGGAAATATTCTCTATGTCTACCACAAGAAAACCTGTTGGGATAATTCCATGAGGTCACTTGTTGTCAGTATGGATGAGGAATGGTTTGTAACAGATAATTATCCACCAACTAGGATGTAGCAAGTTCCCACTAAGTGAAGCTCAAAACACTGGTATATGTTTAACGGGACAACTCAGCTTTCTGAAATGCTTTATGTGTGAAGAAAGTGTACACAAAAAGTGTAGCTTTCAATAAAAATGAACCTTGTTACAGTCCCCGGCTGTGAATCAGGCAGCGTGTCATGTTACTTCCTGGTTTAGTTAGTTCAATCGAGCTAACCTCAAGAGACAAGCAACTGCCCAGAGCAACTGTCTCATTGAGCTGCATTGGGCAGACCGTGACAGGCACAGAAAGGCTGGTCTGGCGGAGAGGGCTTTCAAAGACAGCAGACAAGAGAACTGCATCTTATGCAAGCTGTTTTTCTGTTTGTTTATTTTTTTTTATATCCGCAATATAAATGCATGATTAGATTTTTCTACTAAGAAGTGATTAGAATTTTTTTTATTTTGGCAGTGGAGTTTTTTGTATTTTGATCAATGAGTAATTGACAGAGCCCTTTCCGCCAAAGTCCTAAAACACAAGCCTGGGTGAATCCAGCTCTTTCAGTGTTAAATCACTGTGTGTGAAATGTTAAAAATATAAAATAGTTATTAAATTATTAACTTTAATTTCAAGTACATTAGGACCAAGACTTTTTCTACCAGGTACAAAGTAAGTATCCTTAAACTTGTAAAAAGATTGACGCCTCTTTGTCAAATGATACATGCGTCTTTTAACACACAGTAGAAGACCTTACAAAGTAACAATGCATATTTGAACGGTCGGCTGAATGCCATCAATAGGATTTAATTAAAAATAATAATAATTGGGGGGGAAATATATAAAAAAAATATTTAAAACTCAAGCAAGTCTGCCATGCCCAATGTGTCCCTAATGCTGTATTTAATTTATTGCTTACTCAACTGTTCCAGTACAAGTCACTCATTTCACTGGTAAAAAAAAAATCATCAATCTTTCACTCTCGATTTTATTAACACAGCCTAAACGTCTTCATTGTGGAGAAGCACAGCTGTTCCCAAGAAAATTACATTTCAGTAACAACTAGGTTTGAGTTCAACCCACGTTATTTGACTAACTTCATGCAGGACTGAAGACTTTCAAATGACTACTGTCTTAAAGACACCTGTTCTGAAGAATTTCTCTTTCTAGGCAAAAAAGGCTAAAACTGTGACCATAAAATTTTAGGTTTAAATAGCAGATGTTGCAACAGAGAAATTTGTTTTCAACTACATGCCAAAAACCTATTAAGTTGTTTGCAAATAGATCAATAAAAATGTTTTAAACTGGGATCAGTGAATTCAAGATTGTGCTCAGTAATAAAGAACACATTAGGGGAACATCACAGAGCTCACAACAAACACTGCACAGTGGGAAACTAACATGTTTATTGCAGGCCTAGCATGAAGACTTCAAGGGACCTGAAGATACTACTGCAGTAAACAGGAATATCAAAATAGACAATTTTGCTTTATTTCTGAGTTTATTCAGAACTTTTCATGTACAAACCTTCTGCATTATAATGGATACAACTACAGGTTTATTAGGATCAGCTCACCTGTAATATGTAGATCTCTTTCAAAATAAGGTAATTCAGCCGTAGAGCCAGTTCCAGAGCTGACGGAAACCCGTCTTGATGCCAGAACTAGTATAAGTGTATTTCATGAAAAATTATCTCCAAAAACACTAAAAACACCCTGCTTACCACACTCCAACAAGTACCATATTAGATTACATGGAAAGGTGAATGAAGCCACATTAAAATACTTAACTGGACCCCAACGTGACAACATTCCTAGACCTTTGGAAATGACTGGAGAGTCTACCACGAGGTGTGTGGTGACTCAGACCACATAAATCTGAATGAGAATCCACCTACCCACTACCTACCCCCATCATAAAAAAGTTTGATTGTACAAAAAAAAATGTACTGTATTTTGTGAGAAACATCATATTAGGTATATTTGAGATCTCTTGCTAGCTGTGAATATCACCCTCCGTTTCCCCCCCAATTGTAGAAAGTCAGAGACAAAAAAAATGTCTAACTAAGGCTTTCAATCTCAATGACATGAATGGAACCAAATTAATTTATTTGTGGGGTTTTATACGCATCTCTTCAAACCGTTTCCAAAACACATCATGTTGTCAACCCAGAGACAGACACCCCAAGGATTAATACTATAGGCCAGCTGGAGAGCCAACAATAAAAGTGTGGAATGAAGTACCAGCTGCACACTGGTCCCAATGCTCTAAATAGCAATTTATTGTTCTATATTGATGTTTTAAACAAGACATTATATGGCTGAGTGATTTCCTTTATCGATAATCGCTTACATTCACTGACAGTTAAAGGCATTTTTCCAAGAAGATGGATAGACTTCAGTCAGCACTGCCGTGATTGGTAGGAGAGAAAGAGGGAGCATTTGAAAGCTTGTGACCTGCACTGTTGTTCTCAAATGAATAGTATTTTGAAGCATACAGCTGCTCATGGGGAAAGTCCACCATTTTAACCCAGGGGTACCAAATAGAATAGCACTCATTTTGTAAAGAACCTACACAATATCCCCTGCTTTTGCACTAGCTTATTGATAGGTAGTGCCACCTGTACAAAGCAGGGAGACCTTTAGAACTATAGTTTGAGGGGGGAATGAACACACACACAGACACTAATTACTCGAAGCTGCTTTAACAAGGATCTGTAGGTCAGTTCCTTCCACATGTTTTAATTCAATATTCGTAACCTTTTGAATGATAACTCCAAGCATGACACAGCTCTCTGACATTGAAAAGGGCTGTAACATTGTGCATATTGGATTATCAGATAACTAAAACTGTGCTGTGAACCCTGAATAAAATATACTGTGTATCCAGTTCTGGAGGCCATGTCTCAAATATACCAACATACCATGTATTGAATGGCTATCAAAATGGCAGCGTTCACTTCTAAAAGATGTCACAACCGAATAAGACAAGTCATACTCAAGTATTACATTCTTAAAAGGTTCGAATGGGTAAACTGTAAATCAACCACATTTTGCTGAACGTACATACATGTCTTGTGAGCCCAGCGTACAGTATTGCAGAAAATAGTGATGCTAACCTATGCCAACATGTTTTAGATTAAAATGTTAAAAGTAGATACATGAAGAGCCATCACAACTTTTGGGGCTTAGGAGGAAAAAAATATGGGAATTAACCAAATGGAATTTTTAACTGACCTACATAAAAAATATTTTAAAAAGTGTATATAAACAGGTGTGGAATAAATAATTCATCCAGCTATGCAGCGTTGTGCATACCAGTTACACTAGAAGCCAATATTAGTGCTGAATAACATAACTACACAAGAGTCAGCAATGTGTCTAATTTCAAAATGTAGAAACTGCAAGTAACCAATTTAACTATTAAACAAGAAGGACACAGAGTAACTCAGTCATCATAAATCAGTATTTCAGCATTAGTATGCTCAGGAAGACATACAATTGATCAGATCATGTTTATACACACACACACACACACACTTAAAGCAAGTGAGAAAATCAGCATGGGATCCAAGAATGGGGAGGTACTGGACTTTAATAGTGACAATCCATTAGCTATATACATCAAACAATATTGGCATCTTTAAGTACAGTAGTTAAACACAATCATTAGGAATCTACAGTTTGGATTAAGGAATATACGCATTCTATGGAATCTTCTGCAAGGGTTTCTAATTAGATTGCCACTGCAGGGTTTGATTTCTCTAATTAACTATCCTGGCTGGCAGATCAGGAGGGTGCTTCTCAGTAATTAGCACCTTAAATTAAGTCATTTTTAAATACTACATATTAATTAGGATATCAAGCTTTCTTGCTAAAGATAGCTATGGATTTTACAGGACTGGTCACAGACTATGCAGCAGGCATGTACCACAAACACTGTATACACAATGTATGGAGTAAACACCATGTCTTTACTGGATCAATACAAAGTGAGCTACAATACAATTACTATACCTTCTTAAACAAGGGAAAGGTTATTACCAGTGGTAAAAGCATCCAGACAACAGGACAGTAAACTACATTTTAGTCTAAAAAATAAACAAAGAAATTGTACTTACCAGTAGGCATAGCTGCTTTTGCATTAAATAACCGCATGTCTAATTCAAGAGCTGATATGCTTTCAGAAATTCATAAACATATTCCTTTTCTTAATATATATTTCCTCAAAAGGTTTAGGAGATCAAAGTAAATGTGCCATTATAAAAAAAAAAATATGGAGGACTTTTAACAAGCAACTGGAAAATCCAGGATAAAAGATAAACACTTCTCCCTACTTTCTGCTTCACGTAAGCAAATCCCTAGGCTCAAACAAATTCCCCTGAGAACCAGAATAAAAGACAAACTACAGCCATCAGTGTGGTAAAGAGAGAAAAAAAAAAAACTCTCCAACCTGTTTAGGATTGTCCAACTGTTTGTCACCCCTCCCCCTTCTCTCCTAAAACCTCCCACTAACACAGTCCCCAGCAAGTAAAATATGGCAGTTTAAAATCAGTCTAAGGTTTAATCACTAAAATGCACAGATTTCTCACCGAATGGCCACATTGAGGGGTTTATTCACTAAACTCTGAAATCCAAATAGCAAAATTCTGTCAAAAACTCTCCAGCACAGCTTTAGCCACAGATTGGTTATTTTAGCTTTCATTTTGCATCTTTAGTTTCCAATTCACCGGTATTTAACCCCTTAAGGACACATGACATGTCATGATCCCCTTTTATTCTAGAAGTTTGGTCCTTAAGGGGTTAAAGTTTAGTAAACAAATTTTACAGACTAAAAAAATGCAACAAGTCTACTTGTTACTAGGGAGATGGACTGCAATAAATTGTGGATTGTCTGTTTCAGCCTAAAACGTTCTGTTTTAGTTCTTTGCGATTCAGTGTTTAGTCAGTAAACCCTTTTGTGTAAATCTTGCAATTCAGATTTCAATTAACCGCTACTAGCTGTTTAGAGAATAAATACCTTTCTTTCGCTCTGTGCAGACATATTTGCCAATACCTAAGGACTTTGTCACAGATGAACAATGCAATACATTCAGCAGAGAGCTCTAATGCTCAGCAAATCACTTGGAACCCTGAACAATTGTATTATGTCTGTGGGTCGAGCCTATGGCCACAGCTATTAGCCAGCATGCTCACTTTTCAAACCCTAATCTCTGTGGCAACCCCAAGCTACCATTATCCTAGCACAAAGAGACGTTGGAAGGGGAGGGTTCACTTGATTGTTTGGTCTGTATATTCTAATATCTAGTAAAAAGAAAACACACACATTTTCCAAAATGTTTTGCAAGGATAGACACTAGGGCTGTTAATTATTCCCTGTAAAGGAATTGATTTTATTTAGTTACATAGCATACAGTGAACATCAGTCAAAGTGATTAGCTTTTCTTCTTCGCAACTATTTACCAAAGCAATCAAGCTCGATAGTGGACATTTTAACAGCTGTGTTAAATACAATCTACTTGTGCAAATGCGTATATTATTGTACACATAACTAAATATATTGTCCAGTACAGACGTGGTCTTTACTATATGACGTCATTTCATAATTATATGTTTAAAGGAAATCTGTCAAATATATATCTATAAATATATATTTATATATCTATATGTGTATAAACTTATCATTGCAATACGCTGGCATTTTGGCATTATATAAATATATTTTAGTGTCTTGGTTTCTGTTTGCTAGACAAATGTATATGTTGGCATTGCCATCTTTTAATTTTTTTTCCTAACACTTGACATGCCCTAAACCTAAACTAATAGCCCTTGAACTTTAATTTTGTTTTTGTTTTTTTCTAAATTCAAACCAAGCCTGCACATGAAACGAAAGGGACACTCCAGGCACCCAGACCCCTTCTGCTCATTGGAGTGGTCTGGGTGCCAACTCCCACTACTCCTAACCCTGCAAGTGTAATTATTGCAGTTTTTTATAAACTGCAATAGTTACCTTGCAGGGTTAACTCCACCTCTAGTGGCTGTCTACTAGACAGCCACTAGAGGGAACTTCCTGCTTCATAGCACAGGAAACCTGTGCTAGAGCGTCGCTGGACGTCCTCACGCTGTGTGAGGACCTCCAGCGTCGCTCAAATCCCCATAGGAAAGCATTGAAATTCGTTTTCAATGCTTTCCTATGGGGAGCGCTAATGCGCATGCGCGGTAAGTCACTGAAGGGTTTTTCACCCCTTCAGTAACTGGGGATTGGTGGATGGGAGGGAGTGGGACCCTCCAGTGCCAGGAAAACGGATCGTTTTCCTGGCACTGGAGTTTCCCTTTAAGTGAGATTAGAATGTCAGATAAGGTTTAAATTTGCTGTCAATTAAATTACATTGCAGTGGGAGCTGATATTCTCATAATGCCTTACTTTGCCTTGGGAATAGAGCTACATGGAAAGATAAATTAGTAGTTAAAGCGTGTACAGTAATAGGCTACGTGTCGGAGAGTTGACTTACAAGTCAACCAATCAGAGAGTCCTGATAGAGCTTGCATAATGTGGGAAAACCCTTTAAAGGGGTTTTCCTGCCCAGTAAGCTCATTCGGTGTGGAGTCCTTCATGGGTGACGATGGATTTGTTTTTTATGCATCACATTAAAATTTTTTGTCCAACTGGGATGTCTACAGTCAGGTGCAATATCTGGCATCTGCACAGTATCAGATAACTGCTGTCAGTCAATGAATGCAATTCTGTGCATACGAATATTAGAAAATCCCGGATGGCTAATTACACCCCAATAGTGCTCTTGGAGGTAGTGCTACACCTCCTTCAGCAGAGGGGTTAATCTCTGTATGTTCAGCTTTCAAAGTGCAAACAGACTCAAATCACAGAAGTAGTCATTGTGCTTGAAGTAACCCTTTAAGGGGGCATTTGAGGCACCAAAGCAACTTCATCTAAATTAAGTGATGCTGTTAGGACGCCCCTGGCTCACTCTTGCCTCAAGGGGTTAAACCATTCTTGAATGGTTTAACCCCAAAGTGAACCTCCAGCCCAGATCTCAGCATCCTCCAGGGCACAACCGGCTTCTAAAGTTTTGCTTTCAGGGAGTGCGGAGTGCTGCCGAGCAAGGACGACACTGACTGGCCAATCAATGACTCCCATTTCACAAAACTGGCTAGGAAAGAAACGTACCTTTTTCCATTTTTGTGAATGGGAGTCACTAAATCTGCATCGCCCTTGTCCCGCTGCACTTTCAATTTCAGAAGCTGGTTGCCCACTGGGGGGGAGGGGGGAACAACACTGGAGGCAACTTTCAGATTAAAACGTTTGATAACGATTTAACCCCTTAAGGCACCATAACTTCTTTAAGTTAGGATGTTTTCTGAGCAATGTTATGGTACGCTACTATCCATTAAATGCTACTGATTTCTACCTATAGAATGTAAGCTTGATTGAGCAGGGTCCTCTTCAACCTATTGTTCCTGTAAGTTTATTTGTAATTGTCCTATTTATAGTTAAATCCCCTCTCATAATATTGTAAAGCGCTACGGAATCTGTTGGCGCTATATAAATGGCAATAATAATAATAATATCTAAAACCTTGCTTAAAAATGTGCAAATTATCATTCTTCTAGTGAGAGAGTGGTTTTATCAAACTATGATTAACAGTGCCATTTGATGCCATGCAACTACAAATGATTTATACTTTGACAAGCAAGTTTACACCTGCCTTCCATTATCATGTCTACTGGTAGTTAATCGGTCATTCAGGATGTGGTATTAGAGTAGGGCAAATACTAACATTTCCCAACCCTTTAAATGTTTGCATTGAGACAAGGATGGCTGACATAAAATGCCTAAGGGGGAAATTCCTCTTGCGCTGCTTTTTATTAAAAATGACTTGGGCATTTGGAGGTGTGGCCAGGGCTGCATAAACCAAAGTGATTTTACTCCAAATAGCACAGAATTCAGCAAATAAACTGCAGGGGCATGATCTATACACCAAAACTGCTTCATTAAGTTGAAGCTGTTCTAATGATGCTGGATGAGTGTACAGTGGTTACAATGAAATCTTCCAACCATTATGTTTTATAACTTAGTTGATATTGCAAATTGAAAAACTGCTTCATTTAAGCTAAAGTTTTTTTGGCGCCTATAGTATTCCTTCAAAAAGGGACACCATAGGCACCCAGACCACTTCAGCTCATTGCAGTTGTCTGGTAGCACCGTCTGTGTCCCCCTTATTCCTACCGGCTAAAACAAAAATGTTCACATTGTAGTAAGACTGGCTCTAGGCGCTTCCTGGAGGTTCACAGAGTTTGCCTCTGAAACAACGCTGGATGTTCTCACGCTCTGCATGAGAACATACAGCATCAGAGAAAACCCCATAGGAAAGTATTGAGGCAATATCAGAGGCTTCAGTCTTTAAAGCAGCCACTATCAATGCGTATGGGGTAGTGTCATTCTTCACATGTTCAGCTTTCTGCTGAAGCTCTTGTGTATGGACATATTGCAGAAAAGCCCTAGGATCATCTTGGCGGATAGCAAGCTTTTTTTATGAGGACTTTTCTTTTTGTTGCCTCAAGAAGTAGGACACTAGGAAAAATAAACCGCAGTAGTTAGACAGATTGCCCTGCAAGAATCAGGACAGATGTCGGGTATCATCTGATTATACATACTGGTTTAATGTCGATTGCATACCGTCCAACATTAGCAAAAATTGAATCAATATGGGTGTACTGTCCTTCAAAAAAAACAAAACGTATAGGACTATGGAAAGAGCGCAAGAAGCGCTCTTTGCATGGACTTAGTGCCTGCTTCTCAGAGCGAGAATGTCTGTCAAAAAATGAGCCGTGCTGCAATTCACCGGTGTCCTTAGGTGTAGGACACCAGGGAACTAAATTGGGAAGATAGACCAGGACCCCAAAATAGGGACTGTCCCGCCAAAATTGGGATGGTTGGGAAGCCTGTGATTGTTCCTTATTTAGCACTTTTAATTATAGCACCTGTCTTTGCCTTGATTAATCTCCTATTATGTGTCTTGTGTATTAAATGCGTATTTTAAAAATGTAGTTTTAAATAATAAACAAACTTTAAATAAATGTAGAAATAAAGAAAGGTTGATTGATTGATTGTTTGTTCATGGTTGCACGCCCTAATGAAATGTGCTGAGTACACCTTTGCTGGTTTTCCCAGGCTGTTTTATTCACTTGCCCCCAGGGCTTAGGCCAGGTTCTTCTGACAGAATGCTTCAAAAACTAGGACAACCCTGGAATATATTAAATTACCTGTGATAAATAATTAGAAATTCTGTAAGTAGTGGGAACCTACGAGTGAAGCACTTGAAAGAGGCAGGGCAGTGCGTCACCAAATTTCATCTTCACTAAACGTTTACACAATTCATCACAGTTCAGGGTTTAGTGAATATACCTCTGACTTCAAAATATGGACAGAGTGTCAGAATTTATGCATAAACTGCTGAGACACATTATGTTTTAGCTGCCTTTTTAATCAATTTCAACAATTTGTTTGCTACGCAAGCGTGATATTACTAAGACTGGTCTGGTTTCATAGAATAACCACAATTTCTGCATAATATATTCAAAACTACAAATTTTGCTGTCTTAGTACTTACTTAATAACTAAATATTTATGTAGCTTATACTTTTTATAAACAGCATAATACTGTCACTGAAATCATCCTAATTGTCTAAATTAAAATGACTGACCCTCTTAAATCAGGACACTTGGGTAGTATGTTGTTGAAGAATAATTGTTGCAGAATTTAAACACACTTGCTAACTACACCAAAACCATGGTTTAGACAGCCCAATCACCCCTTGGATCACTGCTGAATGCCCTATAAAATAATGCATTATTCATGCCATACATTTGACTCTGTCATCAAATACTACATAATAATTGTATTATTTATTATTTCTGCAAACCCATAGCGATCAGCATTCAAGTAAAATAGTCTTTATTTATTTATTAAAGATATTAGAAACAGCTTAAGTCAGAAGAAATAAACGTCTGGTCTGAGGAGTGTGTACCTCCTACCATATGGTGCTAAGCATTACAATGTAAGAATGTTTTACTTTGTGTCATTTAACTGAATAAGCCTTGAGTAAACATCCTTAAAAAGGTGAAGAGAAAAGGCAAGCCCTGCGTTTGGTGACAGGGATTGCCGCACATGTGGTTTGTCACACACATCTCCATGAAACGTGACCACCCACCAGTATTCAGCTCTCTCAATGTTTATATTAGCATACCAGCTCTTTGAGCAAGACAGTTCTAATTACACGATACCCCATATCATTACACAGATTTTTATATTATAGGGATTTTGGAAAGTAGAAAAATTTAAATTATCCTTCATTTATATATAAAATATGGCTTTAATAGCATTTTGCAATGGGTATACAGAATATACAGTTATAAGGAGGAAAATTACACGATACCCCATATCATTACACAGATTTTTATATTATAGGGATTTTGGAAAGTAGAAAAATTAAAATTATCCTGCATTTATATATAAAATATGGCTTTAATAGCATTTTGCAATGGGTATACAGAATATACAGTTATAAGGAGGAAAATAGACACCTTGATGCATTTTCACATCTTCAGGCCAATCTAGCTTCATATCTATAAAGTATAATATGCTATAATGCAGGACTGCAGAAAGCTTCATTTTGGACCGGATGGGAAGGAGGAGACTGGTTTATAGGTTAAATGAAAATACAGATGGAAAAAATAATAAATGTGATGTATCATTTTCCGAGGAAAGACAAACACATGTAGAGTTCATGAACCAGGCAGGCACATTTAAAGGGAACCTCCAGACACCATAACCACTTCACTGGAATGCCATTGTTATGGTGCCCTGGCACCAGCTTACCTCTTGGGGCTAAAGCCATATCTCCCAATGGAAAGGAGATGGGCCACTAGCCCTTAGTGCGGGTCTGTCTGGAAAGGAGGCAGGTCTGTCTTCACACAATTGACAGGCCAGTCTGGCGTGAATACACACCATGCTGCCTGCCAATCAATCAGACTGGCACACTAGGGGAATTCCTGCAGGGAGCATTGTTTTAGTGCTCCCTGCATTTACTATCAGCATCATACCCACATACATACATTTGTACATTCTTATAGCATTTTTAGGAAACTGCATTCAAAGCAGTGCCATCAAGATCCTAACAAATAATATTAAGCAAGATATTTGAGCTTTTATTTGATTATTTTCATGCATTTACTGTATGTGACAAAATGGTATTTCTTTAAATAATGAATTAGTAAATACAAAATCAAAATTGTGTCATTTTCTTTTATCCCTGAACAACAATCTATTCATGATTGTTGTATATTTCATGCTTCGAGTAAATGTTAGACTGATTTTTATAGATACAAATTACTTGGTAAAGTAGTAGTTTGATTTTAGTATTCTGTAAACAGGGCCACCATTAGGGGGTAAAACCCCTACACATGTAAGAGGCCTTGGCCCCTAACATACACACAGACCCCGTAAGGGAGATAAAAGATAATGTTGACAACAAAATGTAATGGTTTTAATGTGATTGTCATTTTTAGATTAAACAGACTGCTTGTTAATGGCTTGGTCATGAAAAACGTTTCTTTTTCATTTACAACATTAAATAACTATGTTTTCTATTCTAATTCGTATTAAAGGGCACTCCAAATCCCCAAACATTTTACGTACATTATTAATAGAGAAAAATATTTGCTATCTATACCATTTAATATCCCCTTATACTATAATTGTAAACCATTGCAGAATATGTTGACACTATATAAAAAATGCTAATAATTTAGTTTCTGTGATCATGAAAAAATGTATATCTTTGTGTGCAAATGTTACATAGTTATACCTCTTTTATAAAAGAAGAATCAGTGAACTCCAAAATGAAACTGGAAGAATCTATATAAAAATGTGCATTTTGGCAATACCTCTGTTGTAGATGTAAGATATATATTTTTCTCTGTGTATTTGAAAACCTGAGCAAGCTTCTTGAGTTTCTCCTTGCACACACTGTTAGGTGAATATTTAAAAAAATGTTTTTGTCAATCTTTCTATCATTGAGGCAAAGTATAACTTTACAGAATAAAGAGAATGGGTTGTAGCAGGTGATTACATTTCAGATATATAGTTGTAGCATACATTATAACCTTGAGCATATCAGCCTCTTTTTTTTAATATAAAACAACATAGAACTAATAGTTTTATTGAAAGCTTTCTAAACAAGATGGTATTTGCTGAAACAATACATTATGACACATGTTTAGTTATTGCATATGAGAAAATAAATGACATGAATAAAACACGCTATTACCTAGTCAGATTACAGGTGTGATGTCACTGGTTAATTGAGTTTAGAATGGATAAACAAGCTAAATTAAAATAGAGCCAAAATTGTACTGCTGGATTTTTATTTTTTTTATTTTTATAATTTGACAATTTTGATTGTTTTTTTCATTTTTCAAGAGTATAGGGGTACAGAAAGAAGAATAGGCGAGGGAAAAGGGAAAAGGGGGGTTGCATGTACATCATAGACTTTACAGAATTGCTTCTGTTAATTGCATTAATGCCATTGCACATATATTATATTACATTCCCATGTGGGTCATACTGCTGGATTTTTAACAAGAAAAGTGGTCTATCACAGCACTGGATAAATAGGGGACTGCTGGGGGTGCACATGAAAGTTGCCAATTTGTAGTCAGCCAATTCCACAAGGAGGCCGCGTAGGAAAGTTTATCTCCAAGCCAGGTATGCTTTTGTTTCTCATCCCCCCTGGGCACCACTGAAGCATCTGTGTCTGTTGCTGGTGATTCCTGGAACTAGAAAGCCACAGCTTTGCACAGCCTCGAGCCCGGGCCTTAAGGGGAGCCTGTTCCCTATGTCCAGGGGTCCTTCTCCTCCAGGGAGCAGGAGCGTTGGTCCGCGGGAGCTTCAGGGCTCTGAGTACTCTACGGGTGCGTCATGGGCGTAGGAACCCCAAAAAATCTGGGGGGGATAGCATTTTTACTCGCCGGGTATATTCTTATTCCGTAAACTAGGAGTTGTTTATCCCATTGTACAGCGCTACGGAATTTGCAGTCGCTATATAAATGATTAAATAATAACATTATAGGGTCACTACAGGGAAGGGGTTTTACTTACCCGGATACAGCGCCGGGATCCTCCTGATTAGAACCACCCCTACCCTTCCCATAAATATTAGAACCACCCCTACCCCTTCCATGCACAAAAGAACCTCACCTTCCCCTTCAACACATATTAACCCCCTACCCCTTCCATGCATATTAGTACCCCCCTAACGCCTTCCATGCATATTAGTACCCCCTAACCCCTTCCATGCATATTAGAACCCACCCTACCCCTTCCATTCATATTAGTACTCCCCTAACCCCTTCCAATAATTTTTCTACCTCCCCCTGATCCCATCCATATTAGTAGCCCCCCTAAACCCTTCCAATTATTTTTCTACCTCCCCCTCCTCCCATCCATATTAGTAGCCCCCCTAACCCTTTCCAATTATTTTTCTGCCATGTTAACTAACGCCAGTGCTGGAGTGCCGCCATGTTTACATTAAAAGGCCTGCAGGGACAGGCTATAGACACCAGAACCACTACATTAAGCTGCAGTGGTTCTGGGGACTATAGTGTTTCTTTAATGTGAGGTAAATTAGACATTAGTGCCACAAATAATATGCTAGATTGCCTACTTACAACCAGATGAGGATGATGATGGGCTCTAGCTGCAGTCTGGCTCCACTGGTCTGGTGTAGAACAGGCTCTCTGGAGGCTGTTTGTAACTGTGGTCACAAAAATCTATTTTCTGGGAGAACGGGAAGCAGCTCCATTTTTTGGGGTCTCTTTACACAGCTCAAGGTCTGGGTCCCATGGTTCACTTTCATGTTCCACCAATGAGTTTGTTCACAGGGGGTGGAGTGTGTAGGGGATGTCCTGATATGTGTGTAAGGAATGCATTGTGTGAATCTGTGTTTGTATGTGTAAGGGCTGCAAGGTGTGTTTCTGTGTTTGTACGGGATGCAGTGTGTGCGTCTGTAAGGGGTGCATTGAGTGTGTACAGGGTGCATTGAGTGTGTGTAAGGAATGCATTGTGTGTTTCTGTGTGTGTAAGGGTTGCATGATTGTGTGATTGTATGATTGTGTGTGTGTGTGCACGGGGTGCATTGAGTGTGTGTAAGGAATGCATTGTGTGTTTCTGTGTGTGTAAGGGTTGCATGATTGTGTGATTGTGTGTGTGTGTGTGTGTGTGTGTGATGGATGTCAACCTCCCTTGTCATTCTCTTTCTCCCCCTCCCTCCTTCCCTTGTCACTCTCTTTCTCCCCCTCCCTCCTTCCCTTGTCACTCTCTTTCTCCCCCTCCCTCCCTCCCTTGTCACTTTCTTTCTCCCCCTCCCCCCCCTCCCTTGTCACTCTCTTTCTCCCACTCCCTCTCTCCCTTGTCACTCTCTTTCTCCACCTCCCTCCCTCCCTTGTCACTCTCTTTCTCCCTCTCCCTCCCTCCCTTGTCACTCTCTTTCTCCCTCTCCTTCCCTCCCTTGTCACTCTTTCTCCCCCTCCCTTGTCACTCTTTCTCCCCCTCCCTTGTCACTCTTTCTCCCCCTCCCTTGTCACTCATTCTCCCCCTCCCTTGTCACTCTCTTTCTCCCCCTCTGCCCCCCCTTGTCACTCTCTTTCTCCCTCCCTTGTCACTCTCTTTCTCCCTCCCCACTCTCTTTCTCACCCTCCCTCCCTCCCCACTCTCTTTCTCCCCCTCCCTCCTTCCCTTGTCACTCTCTTTCTCCCCCTCCCTTGTCACTTTCTTTCTCCCCCTCCCTTGTCACTCTCTTTCTCCCCCTCCCTCCCTCCCTCCCTCCCTCCCTTGTCACTCTCTTTTTTCTCCCCCTCCCTCCCTCCCTTGTCACTCTTTCTCCCCCTCCCTCCCTCCCTCCCTCCCTTGTCACACTCTTTTTTTTCTCCCCCTCCCTCCCTTGTCACTCTCTTTTTTTCTCCCCCCCCCTTGTTACTCTCTTTTTTTTCTCCCCTCCCTTGTCACTCTCTTTTTTTCTCCCCCCCTCCCTCCCTTGTCACTCTCTTTTTTCTCCCCCCCCCTCCCTCCCTCCCCCTCCCCTACCTCTGTTGTAGCGTGGCCGAGCCCTGTATGGTCCGCGGGTACAGGGAGCTTTTGATTCCTGTACCCGGCTGGACTAAAAGGAAGTGCACACTCAGTGTGCACTTCCTGTTAGTCCGGTCGGGTACAGGAGACAGATGCTCCCTGTACCGGCGGACCATACAGGGCTCGGCCACGCTACAGTGAGGGAGTGACAGGAGGGAGCGCTGAGCGCTTCCCTCCTGTCAGCCCCTCTCCTCATGCTGCGCCCGGGCGGTGCGCCCTCATGGACGCACCAGCCCGGGCAAAGCTGCAGCCGCCTGAGGCTCTCAACAGAGCGCTCGGGCGGCTGCAGCATGAGGGGGACGGCGGAGCTGGGGGGGGATTTCCCCATAACCTGTCCCCCCCGCATGATTTGCTGGGGGGGATTCGTCCCCCCCAACCCCCCGGTTCCTACGCCCATGGGGTGCGTGAGATACGTCTCTGATTGGGCTCCCAGTCCGGAAGAAGCAGAGTGAGTAGAAGTGCTTCTCTGGGTCGCCGGTACTGCGGGGACTGTGGGGAGGTGAGTTTGGTGGCTTATGCATTGCCAGCAGGCATTGCAGAGAGCATCAAACCTGGCACAGAAGAGCTCTCTCCACTGCAGGCCCTCCAGATCTGCTGGATAGAGTAAAAGCTCCGATGTGGCAGCCATTTTAGTTGTCACACGCTGTCACAAAATCAGCAGGATTATTCTTTATTCTCCTGTGTGGCAGAAGTACATGCTTTTCCAGCGGGGACCGGGATATCCCCCACTGGTCCAGAGGGGAGGGGGGATTGCGGGGTGTCAGCTTTATTTCAAAGAGAGCCTGCACTCACCAAGCTGGGACATCAGCCGCCTCTCCCTCCTACTGTGCACGTTAGGCCTCACTAGTGGTGGCAGACGAACTATGGCTAGACGGCTGTTATTGACCACAGGATGTCCAAGCTTGTGCCGCCAGCCCCAGCTCGGAAATCCAGAGGTCAGGTAAGTAAGGCTTTTTTTTTTAACCAGGTTAAAGGGAGCTCTCCAGGATCACGTCTTGTCGCCATGATGGTTGGGTTCAGTCACCCTGATGAGAATATTTCAAACAATATAGCCGTTAGTGTAATTATTTCTCCCAGTTAAAATTGATAAGGACCCATCAATCTTTTATTACTCTTAATCAATGGTGTGCTTGTGTAGAATAGCCAAACAGAGTGACTAAATTCCATTCGTTTTACTTTGTTTGTGAATAATTCATACAAATCATATCTTTAAAATGTTATAATTTAAATAGCTTGGCAAAAGTGGGATGTCTTCTAGTGCACGTTTATGGTCTGGGGTGCTTGTCTGGGTGTCTTTTCCTCACTTTTTTTTTATCACTTACTCTTCCTTTCTTGCTTGTCTTTCTCTTTTCTTAGCATTTTTGAACATCTGCATAGTGATTCATTCATTTCTACCACTTAAGCACAGAGACTACAGGTTGAATGGGGAGAGCGGCTGGGATGATACTATAATTGTCTAGGAGATCGCACGTGGTCATTTTTTTCTGAAATGGTAATAGATGGCACTTCATGTGTTACCTTGCTGATTTTGTTTTTGCAGGTGATACAATACAATGCAGGTGAAATGGCGAGACAAGGCATATTAGTAGATACAGTTAAACACAATCACCTATACATATTAACACCCAATAATATAAGAACACATATTACATGAAATTACTAAGAACAAATTCTGGAGAACAGTGCTAAAAAATAAAAAAATATGTATATATTTTTTTATTTTTAAGAAATATTGCCTAATTTTAGGCTTACTCCAGTTTGAAAAGATATCCCTGACCAAAAGGGTGTTGACCTTGCTGATTCTCCTTGTCTTTGATTTCCTAAATCATCTGTATCCGATTTACGCAAAATAATGACTGCAAAAAATGTGAGCAGCAGACTTCACATAAGAAGTCAAACCATTCTAAATTGGTTCGATTGCTTACCAATGGGATAGGGGGCACAGGGCCCTGTAGTGGTTTTGGTCCTTGCAGTTCTCTTTTACGTTTGAACAGGATATATAGTTGGTGGACTAACCAAGCTATTCCACTTGTTTACCTTCTTTGAATGCAGTGAATGAATAATACAGAGTTGGCATTAAATTATGTCTGCAAATGCTTTAATGATTATAATTCCAAATATGCTAGTCAAGTGTTAGGGAACCTATAATTGTAATAAGAATGAAATCTTGCTCATCATCAGTCTGTTACTTTACAAAACATTCAGTATAAAAATAACCCTATATAAAACATTTTTTATGAATAGACTAGACAAATATCATTAAGACATTGGAGAAAAAACTTGTAGCAATGCAGTTTGGGTTTGCAGCAAATCACATGACTTGGTTAGCCTCTAATGATGATTAGTTACGCTATGCACCATACCTATTACAACCCAATGTAGTGGTTTTGGTGCTAGCATATCCCTAGCATAGATCTCTGGTTCTGTGTCAAACCTTTTTGAGTGGTGTGGCATAAATTGAGGGTCACGATTCAACTGACACGTTCAACCAATTAAGTGTAAAAATAAATAGTAGTATGTGGAGCAAGGGACTAAGACACTCAAAACAGTGTGATACAGAACAGTAGGATGGTGAATGCGGCTCGCCGGGTCCATATCACTACATCAGGCTCTAGTGGTTATGGTACTTAGAGTAAACTTTTAAAGAGACACCCCAAGAACTATAACTACCTAAGGAAATCACTGCAGCCATGTTAGCTCCCACAACATGATGCAACGGGAGGATTTAGGCTTTTCCTAGCCATACAAATTTTTGAATACTATATGAGGGTTGTAAGGGTTGTCTGCATATCCACAAATAGCATTATTCATGGAAAAACATGACTTGACACATATAGCAATTAGTACAATTTCAATTTGCATACAGACTTACTTTATGCATGATTTTCCTATCGCTCTACATTTCCCATATTATAGTATTTTGGTGGAGGGCATCATTATGAGTTTAGTTTGTATGTGTTTTTTTTTTGTCTTTTTAAAGTTATTTTTGAGTTATTTACAAAAAATACATTAAAAGGCTAAGACAAAGATTCAGCCAAGAGTCTCCTTTTAATATGAAACCACTTATTGTGTGTGTTCTTCTGTACACAAACATGAAGAGACATGCAGAAAGGCGATGAACAAGTTATGTCAAAAGCATCTATTTTCAATTTAGTTCTCTCCGTTCTAAAGTTAATTTTTTTAGCTAGATGTCTCAATAACTTCCATCATTAAAGGTTTTTCTCAACCCTCTTTTTATTTAATAAGAATAACACTTTTGACATTAAACGTTTGTGTTTTAAAATAAGATTTATTTACCTTAATCCAGCCCCAGGCGCTGCTCGTTGCGCTCCAGTCTCACGCCAGGGGAGCCACTACAATGTCCACTCAGAGGCTTCTCATAGAGAAACCTTTGCTTGGAGGAATTAATGGTTTCAGAGTGTGTGTGTGCTCTCAAGAGGAGGGAAAAGAGGATAAGGGAAAAATATCAGCGGAGGCGATAGGGAGGCAGGGAGGCAGGGACGGAGGGGGGAGAAGAGAATCTACTTGCATGCAGAGCTTGCAAGGTAGAAATTGTTATGTCAGTTGGCAGCGTGTAGTGCATGTTGACGACAGATGTAAAATATGCACAGAATTGACAGTAGGCATCTCCGTAAAGAGTTCTAGGCTGCATAAGTCATGTGAGCTGGAGGTGCAACTAGCCCCCAGCACACAATTGCAATATTTCTGGATGCACAGTGTTGCAAGCTGAAACCCTGCAAATCCTGGTTGATACCACCATGACCACTTCAAAAAGCAGATGTGGTTATGGTGGCAGGAGTACCCCTTTAATAGATACTTTGGCCCTGTCTTGATATAGTTCGAATAATAATGTGAATATGTATCCTGACGGATCAGTCACTATTTCTATTGGCCTTGAAAATACGAGAGACTGCTGGGTTTGAACATACAGGTTTATCACAGGAGCTGCTCCACAATACCAACCATGTACACTACATTGCCAGATTTGTAAAGGAGGATATAGGTTTCGTACTTTGTGTTACAGTGTTCATTTCATCATAGCCTCCTTTGATGTAGATTATTCTACTACTTACTTGATCATATATGCCCAGTTCAATTATATAATAAACTTTAACCAGTGCTTCCCTGCAGGTCTAGTTGGTTATACCTATTTTAGTCTGGGGATGAATGCAAATGCTTAAGGCAATGTATACATACATACATAAGGGGCTAGTTTGCTATGACGATCTGAAAGTGAATATACATTTAAATCGGTTACAAGATTTTTATTGTGTCTCTAGATTGGATTAAAATAAAAAAAAAATCTGTAATGATCTGTTCGAGGTCTGACATCTATTTCCTAGTTCTACTGTAAGTTGCCATTTGCAGAGTGGCCTGTACAAACAAGGCTACCATCAGGCCAACCACGGAACAAATGGACTGGCATAGCAGCTGAAGCAACGTGTGCTTTACACAAATAGATTGCAAACAAAAATAAACTTTGCTGCAGTTTATTTATTTTTTGCTACAGTTATTCCACGGCCAGCAACCCACAGCTTACAAGCACACACACTACAAAATGCACTCCTCTGTTAAATGATGTACATTGAAAGCTCAAGGGAATATCAAACATCCTGTGCTTGTTCCCCCATTCACCTTATTGGATAATATAATTAAATGCTCTACTTAGTAAATTGCTTTTCTTGTAATGGTACTCTGTTTCAGTAAGATTTTAAGTGATTGATGCTTCACTCTGCCAACTTTATCCACTTGTAAAGACCCTGCAAGCAATCAGTACCCACAGTAGGAGGCACAGAATGTAATTGCAAATGGCTTCCATTACTTGTTTATTAACCTTTATCCAACAGAGAGTGTAAATACTGCGTATACTAATAACATCATACTTTGAAAGCAAAGTAATACAACATTTCTACACAACCTACATTTGTCGTGTGTGCGTTTTTATCATGCTGGATAAACCACTAGCAATTTTTTAAACACAATGATTTAGTATTTTTGGATACGCTTTTTGAAACGATCACAATCTGATAGAAAGCCTTTTTCAAATTATCATGTACAAAATGTTCCCATAGACTTTAAAGATGACTTCTGTAGATAAATAATTTGAGAAGCGTTTCTAACAGATCATGATCATTTCAAAAGCTTATTCAAAAATGTTAAACCAAGGCCAATATTCTTTGAATAGTGTGCATTTAATTCTTTATGCCTTTGGTTCAGATATTTAATTGTAACATTCCTATCGTGCATACCCACAATCCATCTCTTTCCAAAAATGTCTTAATGGGGCACTCCAAGTACTATGGCCACTTCAGCTTATTGTTATGGTGGCCCCCATCTCTCAGGTTTTTGTCATACTGCTTTTAAGCAGTTTGGCAAAAAACAAAACAGGACATTCTTTAGGACTCATATTCAATTCCCTTCGTTTAGGACAAGACAATGACGGGTTTTCACTTCTGCCCTATTTATCCAACATATTTGTACAAGTAAGCAGGATCTGGATGTGCTGAATTACTTTAAACCCATTCGGAGCAGTCAAATTGACATAGGATTCAATCTCCTGATGATAAGGCCTGTAATATACAATTTTGTAAGCAGTTTGGCCAGGACAAGATTGGAAATGAACAGTTTGGCCAGAACAAGACTGGGCCTGAAGCTGTAATATATAGTAACAGAATCTCCTATAAACTTCTGCCCCACACTTGCTATGTTTATCACAGGCATAGTCGTCATATGTTTTCAGAATATGGATTTCCAAAGAAAATGCCTGGCAAATGCTGGTGGAATTTGTGCTCTGATGTTCTTCGGAAATCCATATTTTAAAAACATATGACGACTTAAACCTATAAAAGTTAATTACAAATGAACATACACAGAGTCAAATTGCTATGTCTTGTCTTTTGTATTATCATACGTTTTGATGTACAAAGATGCATTTCTCAGATCTATAATAACAAACTACAAAAAGAATGCTCCAAGCAGAAGTCACTTTTGTTGAGTTATGTATCACTTTTTAGCCTTATATTGTGTAAAGCAGTACATCAAGTAAGACTCGTTTATGCACTGGATGGATGGATGGTCGGACAGACAGACCAACCAAATTCCAGTACTCAGAAAATCATAGTACATTCAAAAGCATGGTCATGTAAGTTGTTCTTTTTAGAAATAATTATATTGCAAATTATTATTACTAATCTCAAGAGTAATATTTTTCCACTTCCTACTTTAATACTTTAGCAGGAGCAGAGAACTTAGTTCAGCCCAACTTGGTTCAGTTTTCAGTTTTTTTTCCTGTCATTTATTCTGGTTCTCTGACAGTTACCAAGGAAACATTACTTGGATGCTGTGACATATTTATATTTTAAAATACACTCTTACACTGGAAAACAACAAAATAACCCTCAAAATCAAAAAATAATGACTTCCTGAACAGACCAGCCAAACAACTGTTGATTTTATCAATTACCATAAAGTAAAGGCTTTCTGAATATTTATAATAGCCTAGTATTCAAAAAAGTATTCCAAATGTAAACATTGCTGCCCCCATTAACAAAACCTAATGGCCCTCTATAAACCGTTTACGTATATTTTATAGCTGAATGTGTACATTTGTTTTACAGACATATCAATCCGTGCATATTTTTAAATTGGTTGAAGCAAACTAACTTCTGATATTTCTTTTCTCCAAAATGTTTCTGTTTGAATGCTAAGTGCTTCTGTCTTGTATTAACGATGATATCTTGTTCCAACTTTGTTGGCTTAATAAGCAAGACAAGCGCTGGCTGCTCATAAGCTTCTACTAGAAGAACAGTATATAAAAAAAAAAAAAGTGCAATGGAAGAATACTAAGTAGCCCACATCCCAAGTAGGCCTCTTTGACAAAAAAATAAGCAAATGTTTAAATACAAGTATTCACTAACCTGATTATTGTAAACATAAACCATAGATTGCAATAAAGATTGAAAAAGAGAGCGCATATTTAATGTAAAACACTGCGTCTTAGCTAATTAGCTATCCAACCTGATGTTAGTATCGGTGTAAAAAGTGGCTAAGTGCAAAATCTAGTACCTAAAATGTACAATAGGTATAAGCAACTGAATCAAACAAAGAATTTTCCCAAATCCTATATATACAATGCAAATAAAAAAATTGTCAGCGCTTAGTAAGTATTCCCCTTTAAAGTTGTATAAGGGTACACCAAATAAAAGAATATAAAACAATATATAATAAAAGTCCAAAGTCTCTAAAAGTCACTTAGAGCCCCTTTTGGGGAGAAAAATGTCCCAATTTGTTTTGTGGCATTCTAGGACCAAATGATGTACTGGGAATACCTTAAAAGCAAAAGAAATAGAATATAGTATAATACTGTTACGTTTATTGCCCCAGTACAAAGAAAAATGTCCCCCCAAATAAGGAACTCTCACAAGATAAAATAATGGTACTTATCGTTAAGGACCACGGTATCGGCTCAAATCGCAGCTGGGTAGCTGACAGGATGCCTGGTTCTCCCAAAGCGACAGCGTCTGTCTCGTGCACAGAGGAAGGCTGTTTGGCAGTTCACAAGCGGAGAAACACCGGCAATGAATCTTACTAGTTGTTCTGAAAAGGTTTCAACAACTAGTAAGATTCACTGCTGGTGTTTCTCCGCTTGTGAACTGCCAAACAACCTGCCTCTGTGCACTCTCTCCTCCAGCTCTGTTTCACTTTCACCTTATTTGATTGCTATTTCCTGTCCTAATGTGTTTTATACCCCACCTCCTATAGACTGATTTTGCCAAATACACAATTTTAGAAAATAGTAAATCAAATACCACAAAATCAAGGTACTAACCCAAATAAAATTAAATGGAAGAAAGTGAAAGTTAAGAAAAGGAAAGAGACAGGGGGAGAAGAAGGTGGGCTGCTCTGTCCAATAGGAGGAAGGCTGGCTGCCTTATCAAAATAGCGGTTGTGCATCATTTTACCATGGGATCCAGATTGTGTAAAAGGGCTTTCTGGTGTCCCTGGTCATAGCTATTAACATGGTACCCGCAATTGTATCCCTAAAGGCGTTGGAAAGATGAAGGACCCTATCAGCTGTTCAAATATTAGCTGGAGCTCTCTTAGCAGCTAAGAGAATCTTGGCCATTAAACAGTTCTCGTGTCTGTTTAAAAAAACCTCCAATGGTCTGACAAGAAGTAAGGCCGCAGGATCTAGAATTATTGGGTGGTGCATTAAGGCATGGAGTTTACTTCTTTATCCAAATTTGTTTGACCTTTGGCTATTGCCACCACATATCAATATAGATACTATGGTGACCATCTAAATAGGACTTGTCTAATCCCAGAGGAGGACATTTAATACATAGTCCGTGGTTAGTTTAACACATTACCACAAAATTGAACTGTATCAATGTATATTTGTTGAACAATGGATCTTCCATGTTTTGCTTGACTTAAGGGCCTTTTTTCCTGAAGTTTCACTCAAAATATTGATATGTTTTTGGAGCATAAACATTTCTTTTTCATCACAACTTGCAAAGTGTAACTTGATTGCTAGATAATCTCAGACATCAATCAAGATTCAGAGCACAGGGAACAATCGCCATTGTAAATTTGGAACTTGTAGTATAACCAATGAATTTTGAATTATAATTAAATTTACCTTAAAGTTCACATTATAAAGAACAAAGAAAATCACAACGTAAAGAAAAGAAGAATCATGTTATGGAATTTAGGTCCAAGGGTGCTTTTAAATAACATTAAAAATAGTTTTGGGGTCAAAGTTAGAGATAGAAGAGCATTAATCAACCACTTTTTCTATGCCAGTGAAAGGTGACTAATAAAACAACTATTACAACTACTGCAGCTAAACAACTACTAACTCAAAAATTCACTAAAGTGGGCTTTGTCAGGAAATGACAAGAACTTTCAAACGTTTAGGTCAAATTGTAAAGCTAGGGGAAAAAAAGCTGAGCTGAGGCATTTTTTCAAAAATTTGCCCTAAGATTTTGATTCCATCGTCCTTTCACAGTTTAGTGAATAACTCTGCTAGTGGATCTTTTATCGACATAGACATTTTTCTTTTATATTCATGTTGAACAAATAGATGCTGCGCAATAGCTACAGCAAAAAGCGTTCATGAAAAGTTTTGAAGCGAATGCTTTATTTGATCCAAGGAAAACTGTAATATATCATCACAAATGTTATCTTTTAACTTTGATCACATACAATAAACTTCCTAAAGATTTATTATTACTGTAAAACTAATAGCATAAATGAATCAATGTTTGTCTGGTTTATGTGTATACATCACTTCAAACAGGTAAACTTTGTTCCACTTTATAACTTGGTCAAAGAAACCGTTATCACTTCCTACAGTCCATATCTCTCATAGTGATTTTGAAAGAGCCATAAATTTACTGTTAAGTGGTTTATTCATTTTGCTGGTTTTTAAATAGATTTTTAAACAAACCATTTAAATCCTCATTTTAGTGATAATATATAGTTATTGGTTTTTAAATATATGGATACACAGATAGAGTTAGCTAGTGTTTAGAAGCAATTTATATGAACATTTTTTTTTACTTTTTCCTTACTTGCTATCCTAAAATGTTATGTTATTTTTCATTTTCACAGATATGAAGAGGTAGTGCAGAGGGCGCACTGCTCGCATGTGCCTCCAGATCAGGGGTGGGGAACCTTCGGCCCTCCAGATGTTTTGTACTACATATCCTATAATGCTCTTACAGCCATAATGCTGGCAAAGCATCAAGGGAGATGTAGTCCAAAACATCTGGAGGGCCGAAGGTTCCCCACCCCTGCTCCAGATTAATCCCACTAGGCCACCCACTGATTCACATTACCATTATGCTGCACTGGCCACATTTCTCTTACTGCAAATCCTACAATCCCTTTCCACTATACTACTATAGACTGCAATTCACTGAGCCCTCTATTATTCTATACTCTACTGCCCACTTCTCTTGGACTACAAATAGCACTATCACTATCCATTATGCACACTGACCACTTTTCCCAAACTGCAGATTACACTATTCCTAACAACTTTCAGTATTAATCTCTCCATGGAGACTGAAGATTCAACTGCTACCTTCTACAGGGTATTCACTAACAACATTATTCACTAAAGTGAGAATTGCTGGGAATTCAACGTGTATTTCAAGGGGCACTCCAGACCCCTAAATCACTTTAGCTTGCTGAAAAGCTTTATGTATGAAGAGTACAGATTTCAATAGTAATTGACGCTTTTACACCCCCTGGTTTTTCAAGCAGACAATAGGTCCTGTTACTTCCTGGTTTGGTTAGCTTATTTGCACTGAACTTAAAAGACAGCAATTACCAAGAGCAGCTGTCTTGCAATGACTTCTTATTGAGCTGCACTGGGAAGTCTTTGATTGGACAGTCACAGAAAGTCTGGGCGGGGTTAGAAGGGGAGGGCTCACAAAGGCAGCCATTCTGCCGTTTTTGCAAGCTGTCTTTAGATATAACTGCAATGAAAAAAATGCATAATTAAATGCATGCAAGTTTTTATTTGGGTATATCTAGTAAACAGTGATTTTATTGTATTTGGGCAGTGGAAGCTGAACTGGAAAAACTCTCCAAGTCAGCTGTGTTTCATGCTTAGCTTATTTGGCCTTAATTTGACGTTCACTTCAAATACACTTTGAATTCCCAACAACTCTCATTCTAGGTAAAACCTCTGTTAGTGTATATTATAGTTAAACCAATGTAAATTCAAAGTCATTTTAAATGTTAGAACAAAGTAGCTGAATTGAGGAAAAAAATCCAAGTCAGCTGTTTTTTATAACTATTTTTGCCATTTATATAGCGCCAACATATTCCGCAGCACTTTACAATATTATAAAAGGGGGGAATTTAACAATAAATGAAATAAATACAATATGTTACAGGAACAGTAACAGTAACAGTAACCATGCTGTAGTTTGGATATTTTGATCTGAAAATTGATATTGGCTTTGAATTCACTTCAAATTCCTGACAATTCAGATCTTAACAAATAATGTGTGAATTTTATTATTTTTATAAACAATGTCTGAATCACTGTGTCCGTCTATTATCTTGCCCTGTGAATCTATCGCTTGTGAACAGCAGCATCCAACAGTATCAATTGTATGTTCAGTGAAAAAGTTCCCCACAGGTTAACTTAACATTCCACTAACCCCGATGCTTGTTTTCAGCAAAGATGCAACTTAAGTCCAAGAAATCCCATGGCTTGTCCTTTCTTGAAGCTCAATAAATGTATTTCCAACAAATGTCCTTGATGTTTTTGGACAGTGCTTTATTGTTGGGGTTTGATTTGGCTGTATTTAGTAACATTTTATATGTCTTCTTTCCAAAACAGAATTCATTCCGAGATACATAATCCTTGCTGTTTTTCATGTTTGGTACACGGATATTAAAAACAAAATGTTCCAAATGTTTCAGTGGAGTGCATCTGAAGAACAGTGATCAAGAATGATCAACAGTCGTAGTTATTTCTTAGAGCAGTTACCAGTGATGCAAAATCAACATTATTCTAACAAATGAAATTATAAAATAAACGTTACTGTTATATGTTAAAAGATATGCCGCTTTAAAGACTTGATTAGTTAGGTGCAGATTAGGAAGGGAAGATGCAAAGCATTTTCTAAAGCAGGTCATCATGTTTAAAATTAATATTGGTAGTATAAGAGATACCAAATGTTTATTTTTCCCCAATAGGATATCACAACCTGTTTCCCAGGTTAGAAATTAACCATTGGTCATATATTTTAATTTTTAAAGGATCACTATAGTGTCAGTATGTCATCCTTGGGGGACCCTCACCTTCAGGGCCCCCCTCCCGTGGCGCTGAAGGGGTTAAAACCCCTTCAGCAGTTTACCTTAATCCAGCGACAGGCTCCCTCGGCGCTGGTGACCTCTCCTCCTCCGCCGACATCATCTCCCGAGAGGAGCGGAATGCGCATGTGCGGCAAGAGCCACGACCGCCTTTCTACTGTCTTTAGGAAAGCATTTCTCAATGCTTTCCTATGGACGTTCAGAAAGACAGCCACTATAGGTTGGATTAACCCTGCTACGTAAACATAGCAGTTTCTCTGAAACTGCTATGTTTACATGTGAAGGGTGATAACCTGAGGGACCTGGCACCCAGACCACTTCATTGAGCTGAAGTGGTCTGGGTGACTATAGTGTTCCTTTAAGGCTAAGGCTTGAAACAGAAGCTATCTCTGTATCAGTGCCATTGAAGTTGTCCTCTGTTACCATTGTTGTGTGAATGTTGTGAGTAGCATCCGAATGTTTCAGCTATTGATTTGCATATATTTGCATATACATTTATCTTAATCTCCGAGCAACTGCAGCCAGAGCCTTCTAAGGTTATTAATTATGTTCTCCTGATCACCTTTCACCACTTTGAGAAATGATATGCCATTGTGTTTAACGTTTCATACCTGTTAACTTGCACAGTTATATCTTATGTAGTGTTTCTGTTGTCACTATAAGTTAAATCGTGTGTTATTGGAGTATAGTCACAAGGCATTGAGTTTAAATCTAATAAAATACCTGCAGTTTATATTTTATAGAAACCATCTGTCATGATCTTGTTCAGGTCAGATAGGAGGCTTTGGCCAGAGTTATCAAAAGAGGTTTTATTGGTAGGTATTGACATAACAGCAGGATTACTTATAGAGTGAAATAATAAGGAGAAGGAAGGTGAGAGAAATAAACGATATAAGGCAATATGTCCTATATAGAAAATAATCAGGATGTTTGCAAATAATAAGAAAGCTAGAGATAAAAGTATAGGTAGAATAGTAACACAAGTAAAAAGAACAATAAGGTTTCAAGGTAAGGAAATAAGACCCTGTAAGTAGGAGTTAGCAGCAATGTCCAGATAGGGGTTATGCAGGTTTGTATAATTCAGGTTGGTAGGATAAAGTAGGGTTGTAGGCAATCCAGGTTGGTGTGGAGTAGGGTTGGTTCAACGCACCAGAGCAGGGAATCCCTCAACTCCTCACTTACCAACCAATTTGTTCTACGACCGGGTCGTAAGAATGGAACCCGGTCAGTAAGTGAGGAGTACCTGTATTACAATCTATACAGTGTAATTCTTTAATTTTCACTATATAAAAGTAGATTTTATATGTATATACTAAAGTGAGAATTTTAAGTGAATTATAGATTTAAATTATATATCTTATTCACTCTTCAAACCTCAAGTTTGAAATTCCCTTTAAATTCCCCTTGAATTCTCAACTTAGTGAATAACCCTGTAATTACTGAAATGTTGTACAAGCCAGCAATAGGAATCGTATAATAATTCTAAAACTCTTGTAGTCAATTATACATATGGCTGCTGTGATGGGAAGGCTCTATCCAACACATGCAAATATTATGTAGATATATTTTACGAATATTGTACCTGCAGTGCAGATTATGAAATGACCAATTAAATATATAGGCATTTTTCCAGTGCTACATGATGGTGTGTTGAAGATATTTCTGATGCCACTTCTTTTTTAAAAGTAAAATATGCCATAACATGGAAAAATAATAATAATAATAATAATAATAATAATAATAGCACCTTTATTAACATAGCTCACATTTCAGTATCAAATCAGAAGGCTAATCCCTTCTCATGCTAACTCTCTAAGAGATTTATATACATTACTAGGTTGGTTTTATGTTCTATAAAAATAATCTTATTAAGGGAATTTCATAGTAGCTGCCAAATGAAAATAAAAAAATGTTTTAAAACTGTAATTACCCGCACTCCATCATTCTTCTTTAAGTGGATTGCATTTAATAGTGAATGAAATGTCGCATCTGGTTTGAATAAGTAACATACAGTACAAAGAAACATATTGTAAAAATTGAGGGGGATGTTTCATTAAAGTGGATGATAAACATCACAGTGGATAATATTATTGGAAGGCATGTGATTTTATTCATTTTTTTTTGTTTCAATCACATACTGTATAAGCGTTCACAAATTGGAAGAATTGTGAGTGACATGTCCTTGCACAGGTTTCTGGGACCTTTTCAGTTTATCAAATAAACTGATGACAAGAGTGTCTAATGGATTATTTTCCATTCCTTTACTCCTCAGGGAAATCGTGGACATACAATCATTCATAACAATAACAGAAACGACTTTAAAACCATGCATAAAGTAGGGTTGTCTCCAGACCTAGGGGCATCTAGTTCAGTTACAGCCAATGAATATTAACATTTAGGAGATTATAAAGAATCTTTTATAATTAAGCTGTATTTTTTTTTTCAATTAAAATTGCCAACATTTGTTAAACGAAATCAACCCTTTATCACTTATTACACACATTTGGCACTGAAGAGATGAAGGGATTAAATACTCATCTTTAAGGCATTAACTACCAATCTGTTACCTGCTACAACACCCGGCAGGATATGTAAACATATTTTTGTATGGACTGGTACTGTCCCAAAACACTGAGCCAATACCCTGGTTTTTCCTCTTTACATTTTAAATTCATTGGTATTTAATCTGATATTTTCTCTTCACAGTGCTTTTACTACGGTCAACCATAGGTCGATTAAATGAGAACACAAGAAGTTACCCCGGAGCCCCTTCTTATGGAAAACAAAACCTTGTTGGCCACAGTCTGCTAGCTAAGGATGGGTTTCAGTGGAGACAGGAATTATGAACAAGAACATACCAGTGGCAGCATAACAGTGTGAGACTAAATTTCATCCTGCAAGTATATATTAACATACTAAAGGCAAATCCGTGTGATTATGTTAATCATAACTGTTCTAAATAATTCACCTTCCCGCATGTATGTCATATCTAGGGTTAATTTGTTTTGTGACGGGGCTCAGCAAACAGCTTGAGTGTCTCTGTCAAGAGTTCCTCTCTTTCAGCATTGGATACCTGAAAGGATTATAGCTGTTATAGCTGTCTCTCCCGAACATTAGCTGAGACTTAATGAAGAGAGAATAAGAACTGGTTTAATGAGAAAAAGGAACACTTTTATACACACAAACCCAACAGGAGGTCCATGGCCCAATCTGGCAGCTTTGAGTGTGGGAGATAACAAGTTCAATAACTGCTAAGTTAAGTATCCACCAGACATCAGGGCACCATTACAATATACCCCAAAACATATGAAACAACATGTCTTATCTCCCCCTCCACCTCCATCGATCAAAGAGTGTTCTTGTTGCACTCACGCTGTAGAGTCGTCACCAGGTTAAAGTCTTAGCTGGCCACGGTTGATTTCCGACCTGATGGCGAGTTCCATGAGTGAGCGCTAGGAGACTCGCAGCTTTCCGCGAGGGGGCTCAAACACCAGGTGGGTTGGAGTGAGCAAGTTCTTTGGGGCTGTGCCTGGTAAATGGAAAACCATTGAGAGTGGCATCAGCTCTTAAGTGAGAAATTTGGGTGAATGTCTCTGCTTAGTGGCAGAACTGCGGTTCTGTCAAAAGTTTTTTTTTCAAATTAGAGATTTGCCTTTGAGTTGAAAATATACAAAGTGACTTAGCATAGGTTTTGCCTTGATGTTGGCAACCCTTCCATCCTGTGTTACCAAGAACCATTATTACCTCTTATTTAAAAGTGTACATCAGGCCCTGTGATAATACGCATTTATTGTAATTATTCACTTATAATTTGACAAAGACCCATATGGCTTGAAATATACGATGTTTGTCACTGACTAAATAAATATAGAGCTTTCATACATTATTGGAGGAGCACTTTACTAAAAGGGACATTATAGGCTCCTATACTTCATCAGCTCATTGAAGTGGTCTGGGTGCAGTGACCCTGTCCCACTTAGTCCTGCATTGTAAATCATTACAGTTTTTGAGAAACTGCAATAACTACCTTGCAGGACTAAGACTGCCTCCAGTGGCTGTCTCACTATAGACTATAGTGTCCCTCTAAAGGGACAATAAAGGCACCCAATCCACTTCATCTCAATGAAGTGGTCTGGTTGCTGTGATGCTGTCTGTTCAAGCTTGCTATTTAACACCTTACCATTCTTTTGGAACAGCAATGTTTGCATCGCAGGTTTAACACGCCTCTAGTGAGGGGGTGTTGATTGCTCTACTATATAGCTTACATTTTATAGCTATACTGGGGTAAAAAAGTGAGTTATATAAAAGCGTACATTGTGAATTCTTTTGTTCTTTCCAATCTTCCAGGATCTGGCAAAACTATCCCAATTTATTTCCCCAAATCTCTGGAACATTAAAGTAAAATCTGAAAAAAGTGCATTCACAAGTACATTTAGCAAACTCTGTTCTGTCCAAGTGCCAGCATTTCTGCAGTACTCTACACATATACCAGTATCATGATCGTCAGCACAATCTTATCCTATTTATGATAGCTACATTCATTTCCTAAATTCCCCTTAATTCACGTAGAGTCTGCTGTGCCCCGATCCTTGCATATCTCAAGGCACAGCATGTATCCTGATTACGGATTATTAATATGCTGTATTATAAAGAATAAGGGCTATGTTTATCGGTAAATAATACGTTAGAAATTACTGGCAGTCATGAACAGCCTTATTCCAATATGCGTAGCAGCTATTTCCTACCATTTATTTTGATTAGTCTTAGTTCAAATTATTTATGTTGATGTGAAACAAAACTAGTGGAATTCCTATGTATTTTAGGAGTAGAAAGGGACATATGAGCAGCAAGCAGATTTAACCCCTTAAGGACACAACTTCTGGATTAAAAGGGAATCATGACGGAATATTTCCATCATGTGTCCTTAAGGGGTTAAAATATAAACAAAAATGCTTAAAATGAAGAAAGCAGCATAATGTGTCTGATGTATCCATGGTTTTCTATTGTACAAACAAATCAAATTTCCCTTAACCCCTTAAGGACCAAACTTCTGGAATAAAAGGGAATCATGACATGTCACACATGTCATGTGTCCTTAAGGGGTTAATCTGCACCCAAACAAATTAATCTGTCCTGGATTTACCTGTGGAATCTTATTGTATGAAAGAATACATAGATAAATCCGAGATGGGTTGATTCATTTCTACACAAATGAAAAGACTATTTGATTTGTTCGTATCAGCTGATGCTAATTTGTGAGCAAGTGTAGTTTCGATATTTACTGCAGAATTTCTCTAGCAATTGGTTATTATTTTGTTATGTATATACTGCTATACTTGCCAATTTCTTCAGTAATCTATAACAAGATCTTAGTTATGCATTATTTGGGCTCAGTCACTAAACTAGGAATTATGAAGAATTAACAGGAGAACTGCACATTTTAAGCCAGTTCTGCGGGGATGCAGTAGGGACTCTCACACATACACGGTGGGAATGTGATCTTGATAGACCATTCTGGGGGGCGATCGGGTAGGTGATACGGGAGGTGTCAGATGAACCTCTGCCGATGACGCCGGCACCATTTCTTCTTCACCATACTACCATGTCGACCCCGGCATACAAATGGTATGTGTTTCCCCAACTCCTTTTTCGCTGCAAAGGTGAAAATCCATGCTTTCTGTAGGAAACCATGTACTCCCCCACTCAGGCGATGTGTGGTGGAGGTGGAAGACACAAGGAAATTTGAAGATTTGAAGGCAATATTGGCAAAATACAGAGATCGTTTTACTGGCTGCGTCATATATCATCTACCAAATTCGTAAACCTCTTGACCCCTGCCTGAGCCAATGGTGGAGAACTGGCCATGCCCGGACTGAATGATAGTAGAGGGACTCCTGTGGAGTAGTGGGCTGGGGCGGCCACCAGGGGCGGTGTTTCCAGAGCCCCCAAGCAGAGAAGACCATAGTAGGACAAAGCCCTATCTCTCAGGGTAATTATTCTAGAGCCATACAGTGGTTATTATTATTATTTATTTTAGTTCAGCATCAAAACAAATATTCTACAACACTATATACAAAGAGAAAGTTTTATCTATTTGCTGTTTTGATTAAGACATTTAATAATAAAAAAAACTATCTAGAAAAGTAACTTAAAGGGAACAGTATTCTGTTTTCTTAAAGAAGATATAAAAAAAAAATATAGCATTTAAAGAAACATTGCCTATAGTAGGGATTATTTAACAGGGGCTATCACTGATAAATTATTTTCAAAATACTTTATAGGTGGATTATTTTTACTGGAAAAAAACAATATGACTATTTAGTAATGTGACCAAAGAACACGAAAGCTACCTTCGCTATAGATTAAGTAAAAAAACAAGATAGTCTAATAGGCTACTGCAGCTGGACCATAATATCTGTATGAGTCAGCGCACCATGAATAGAGAGTAGAATAGTGAGCACACCTGATAGCATTAGAATTCCTGTGTGATCTAAGAGACACTCTGTAGGGAAACAAAGCTACATCCTGTATAAGTTGCCAACACAGCTGGAAATATGAAAAACATATATTCAATAGAATGCTTTAGTTCTATTAAAAAAAATATATAAATAACCAAAGCAGACGTTTGAAGATATATTCTCATTGTCTAGCATGTGATTTATAGAACTGAAAAAAGAAACATGACGTAACCCATACTAATTACTGGAACCCATGCCAAGTCAGACAAGCCCACTGCTGCCAGAAAACACATGTACATAATTCACGGTAGTAAGCTACTCTGTATAAAGTATCAGGTAGCCAGCCTTGGCACCCACATGTTTGTAATGACATTTCCAATGATGCTCAGTCAGCCAATAATATTCAGAGGATGCACAATGCTGGATTTAATGCTGTTAGAAATCTTTAAAAGAACACCTAACCAGAATGCATTAATTTGAAATATTATTGTCTATTTTTACATAGATCCATACTTGTTTTAGATCTGAAGATGCTATGGAGTTTGCTTAGCATTTGCTACTGGAATGTAGCTGTGTGCCCTGACGACAGATGTATTTTTGCACAGAATTAAGATCAGGCAGTTCGGAGATACCCAAGTCAAGTATGGCACAAAAGCATTTCAAGCAGATACTCTGCACATACAGATTCCTATCATCATGACCACTTCTAAAAACAGAAGTGACATGTACATTTTTGTACATAGCCCAATAAGTATTTTTAAAAAATGTTCTTAATGACTGTGTTACTGTGTTACTGTGTAAAGACTTAAAACACCCTTCTAACCTTTAAAGGTCCACTGTGATAAATTCAGTTTATCCTTCACAATGAGCCAGATAATCCCGGTGTACAGAGAGGAATCTTTTTAGTTAATGACATTGCATCTTCCTATCAATCTATAACAACTGGTTTGAATCTTAGCCATATCGATTTGCCAAAAGGCACGGAAATCCAAAGATTCTCCTAGCTTTAGAAATGCTGAATTAAATAACAAAAGAAATGGTTTAATATAACCCTTAATATTTTAATTTCTTTTAAATAGCAGGTTCCGTAGGGGGTAGCTACTGATGTCATATGTTTCTTTAATCTTTAGCCAGCCTTGTCAGTTTGCCAGTACACAGAAATGCGATGGAAAACGGGTGGATACTCACTTTGATCTACTGTACAGAGATCCGTCTTTTTATGTTTAAATGCTAATGCTAGTAAATATTCTTTGACTTACAATTACCAATAACCTCCAGCTGCCGTAGAACTGCATCTTCCAGGATCCTGAAGATAATAAGAACAGTAGTCTCACATTAGGATGATGACTACAATATGCCCAATCTCACTTAGGGAACTGTAGGTCCCCAAGTGTATAATATAATGATACTTTGTACAAAATAATAACCATTTAATATGTTATGCTACTATTATGTTAAATTGCTACCTAGTCCTACTTTCATGCACTTGACATTGCAATAACACTACAAACATGGTATATGCGTTTATAAATGATCTGCCTCAAAATGATATAGTGCATTTCATTATTCCTATTAAAGGAACACTCCAAGGACTATAACCTCTCTCCATAATGTGTCAAACCCCATTTTTCAATGTATGATTTCTTAACAGGGGTGCGCCAGGTTCCTTCTTAGTAACTTGCAACTTCTCAGATGAACACATATTTTAGCCATTTTAATTAAAGAGACACTACAGGCACCCAGATCACTTCAGCTAATACAAATAGCCTGGGTGAAATTTATCTGTCCCCCTTAGTCCTGCAATGTAAAACATTGCAGTTTTTCACAATCTGTCTACCAGTAGTCATGTGCGATTTGTTTCGTTTCGAATGTATATTCGTACGAATTTCATGCCATTCGGACATTCGGATGCTTACAAAGTTCCGAAGTGATGCAATTTGGGAGTTCAGAAGTGCCGAAGCTCCGAAGTGCCGAAGCTCCGAAGTGATTCGGATTTCTCAAAAATGGCAAAACAAGAGAGAGGGAGGGAAAATTACGTGAATGAAGACAGCAATCTTGACCAATAAGCTGATTCCTTTTGTGCAATGTAATGCTTGCTTACCCAATCCGGTTTCACTATTCCATGTCCAATGAAAAGAGCACATTTTTATGATTGATGTAAGAGGACAGCCAATTATAATTTTTAGTATTGCCATTTATATAGCGCCAATAGATTCCGTAGCACTTTACAATATTGGTGATTTTGTCACTGACACTTGGCCAATGAAGGCACACAGAGTCATTGAGGTGGGATAGTATATAAATCAAGCTGTCAAGGTGATGGCTTGCATTCATGTGACCACAGACATATGCAATTTGTTTAGTTCCGAATGTACATTCATACAAATTTCACACCATTCGGACATTTGGATGCTTACGAATGTCTGAAGTGCCGAACCGAGCAGAATGCCATTGGTCCGAATTGCCAAAGCAGACAAATTTTTTTACTTACCCGAATTTCCGAACCGAACCAATTATTTTGCCCATGCACATCCCATCTATCAGACAGTCACTAGAGGTGCTTCCAGGAATTTACCGGACTCTGTTTCCCTTAAACAATGCTGGACGTCCTCACGCTCTGCATGAGGACATCCAGCGTCAGTGAAATCCCCATAGGAAAGCATTGATTGAATGTTTTTTTTATGGGAAAGGCCTCATGTTGTGTGCAAGACACTCAACGCCCACACGCATAGAGTACTCCCATCAGATGACAGATGATGGAAGAGGCAGAGCACTGATCCAGCACTGAGGGAGATCTGTGCTGGAATCAGGTGAGTAAACAAAGAGTTTTTAACCCTTTATGGCCACAGGGGTGGGGGATTGCAAGGGAGAGGGGGGACCAGAGGGCTGTATAGTGTTAGGAATACAATTTTGTATTCTTAATGCTATAGAATCCCTTTAAACATGTTTTGTGAGTTTACATTATTTTTAACATGTGCAGCAGTACAAGATGTCTTGGCTTTAGATGAACTGTTGCAACAAGGAAGTATCACAGTAAAAATGTTGACAATGAATAGGGTCATCGTGCTCAAGTTGCAAAATGAATTGAAACCTTCACAGGGCCTTATAAACAAAGCAATATATCCAGGGCCTGCCTTAGGCCATTAGGCGCCCTGTGCGACAAGACTTCACGGCGCCCCCCGCCCCCTCTCCCCACCATGTTGCCTGTATACACTCACACACACAGGCACAGGCAGACAGTCAAACAAACAGTTAAAAGCAGACAGTCAGACACGCTCAGTTACAGGCAGACAGTGAGACTCACTCAGTTACAGGCAGACAGTCACACATGCTCAGTTACAGGCACTCAATCACGAACAGTTACACACAGCAGACAGTCAGACATGCAGGGAGGCAGTCACACACACAGGCAGGCAAACAGTCACACACACCCCCCCCCACCACACACACACAGGCAGGCAGACACACACACACACAGTCAGTCAGTCACACAAACAGGAAAACAGTCACACACAAGCAGTCAAGACAGTCACACACAGGCAGGCAGGCACACATACACACAGGCAGTCAGATAGACAGTCACACATACAGGCAGGCAGGCAGTCACACAGACAGACAGTCTCACACACACACACAGGCATGCAGACACACAGGCAGGCAGTCACATACACACAGGCAGGCAGACAGTCACACAAAGGCAGGCGGGCAGACAATCACACACAGGCAGTCAGACAGTCACACACAAAGGCAGGTAGTCACACAGACAGTCACACATACAGTCAGGCAGGAAGTCACACAGGCAGACAGTCAAACAGACAGTCTCTCTCTCACACACACACACACACACACACACACAAACAGGCAGGCAGTCACACAAACAGGAAAACAGTCACACACAAGCAGTCAAGACAGTCACACACAGGCAGGCGGGCACACACACACAGGCAGTCAGATAGACAGTCACACACAAAGGCAGGTAGTCACACAGACAGTCACACATACAGGCAGGCAGGTAGTCACACAGACGGACAGTCTCACACACATACAGAGGCATGGAGACACACTAGCAGGCTGTCACATACACACAGGCAGGCAGACAGTCACACAAAGGCAGGCGGGCAGACAATCACACACACACACAGGCAGTCAGACAGTCACACACAAAGGCAGGTAGTCACACAGAGTGTCACACATAAAGGCAGGCAGACAGTCTCACACACACACACACACACACACACAGACATACAGACTTACCTCTTTCCATTTTGGCTGGAAGGGGAGTGGATGCACTTGGTTGTAGTCCTTCTTTCATCCCTCTTCCTGTGAAGGAGCTTTGGGTATTAGCCCCGCCTCCACCTCACGATAAGCCCCGCCTCCGCCGGCCGTTAAGCCCCGCCCCGCGATTTAAAAAAAAAAAATTAATAGACCCAGGTGGAGAATAATTAATCCTCCACCCGGGTACCTGCTTTAGCTCCCCTGACAGCCGGTCAACTTTTGCTAACTTCAGGCTTTCCTACAAGACAAAGTAATTCCTACAATTTCTTCTATCTTTGGATTGTGTTGGAATTGGATTGTGTTGGATGTGCCTATTCTCACATTTACAAACTACCTGCTATGGAAGTTCAGAATACAGGATGAGCTGTATTCAGAATACAGAATGATTTGTAAAACAAGAACTGAGATCTCCAGTTAGGTGATTAAAGGACCACTATAGGCACCCAGACCACTTTAGCTCAATGAAGTGGTCTGGGTGCCAGGTCCATCTAGGGATAACTCTGCAGCTGTAAACATAGCAGTTTCAGAGAAACTATGTTTACATTAGGGTTAATCTAGCCTCTAGTGGCTGTCTCATTGACAGCTGCTAGAGGCGCTTCCGCGCTTCTTACTGTGATTTTCACAGTGAGAAGACGCCAACGTCCATAGGAAAGCATTGAGAAATGCTTTCCTATGGACGGATTGAATGTGCGCGCGGCTCTTGCCGTGCATGCGCATTTGGCGGATGACGGAAGAGGGAAGAGAGTCCCCAGCGCAGAGGGAGAGTCCCCGGCGCTGGAGAAAGGTAAGAATTTAACCCCTCTTGAGCCCGGCGGGTGGGGGGGACCTATTAACACTATAGTACTAGGAAAACAAGTGAAAAAGCAGTGATTTATGCCTTATTAAGAAATGACAGCCAAGTTGTTATGGGAAGTCTTAGAAGAACTGTATGGCAGTAGCAAAAGTCTAAATAAAAGACTGTGTTGACTAACGAAAACTGTTAAGGACCAAACTTCTGGAATAAAAGGGAATCATGACATGTGACACATGTCATGTGTCCTTAAGGGGTTAATATACAGCTCGCTGAGGATGGTGACCTAGAGAGACATGTCGAGTTAATCGATCATTTAGATTCTACTGGAAAAAATTTGATGAAAAAGTGATTCTGATTTTATCATGTTTTTTGTCCCAAAAATGAGAAGCCTCTGATTGGAATATTCTCAAACACAGATTAAAAGTCTAGGCTTGGGAAAAAGGGGAGGGTTTACAAAGGTAGCAGACAAGAGAGTTGCAGGTTTTACAAACTGTTTTCCGATTTAACCATAATGAAAAATGCATAAATAAATGCAAGCATGTTTTCAATGTGGTGTATATACATAACAGTGATATTTCAATTAAATTGTTGGGGAGCAATGGAGTGTTCCATTAAGCATTTAATGAGGCACTTTGCTGGTTGCATCACAAGCAGTATCCTCCTCACGTGCAACACCACAAGTGGCCTCCAAACACTTACAACACTACAGGCAAGCTCCACAGACACACAACACTCTCTCCCAGCCCTGTTCCTCTTTTGTTACCTGCTGTCTTACTTATGAAGACACCAGGTGACAAAAAGGGACAGGCCTGAGAGAGGGTGTTGTGTGTGAATACTGCCTATGGTTGTATGTGCTTCAAGGCTACTTGCACGTGCGGAGGACACTGCTTGTGATGTTGTGTTCCTGTATGCTGTTTTTTTTTTTTTTTTTATTAATTGTTTGTCAAGTTTTACCTAGTGTACAGCACTGCAGAATATTTTAGTGCTATACATATCATTGTAATTATAATAATTGTGTGTGTAAGGAGGCTGCATATGGTAAAATATTTTATAAATAAATATGTGGGGATGCTGCTTGTGGCAGTGTGTGCGTAGAGGGAGGCTTATATACGATCTTTACATGCAACACTACAAGCTGGTCCTGCTGGTTAAGACATAGTTATCTATTTAGTTATCTATTTAGTGAACACAATTTAGTAGATCATACCCACAAGTTTACTATACTATGCCTACACATTTGTTAAATCTGTGAGCATGTGTTAATTACCCAGTGTGCAGGATCTACTAAATTGTACACCAGACAGTACAGTGTATCCACGATTTAAAAAACAAACAAGCAACTTTACTGTCACCTCCTGGACTCCATAGCATTGCACTCAAGAAAGTAGTAAGATATCTCAAATGATCTCTTTATCTAAAGTAAATTAGATGTCAGAGATCTCACACTAGTAGGATATACAGATGCAGATTGGGACACAAAATAAGATTGTAAATCTATGAGTGGCCATGTGGTCTTATATGGGATTGGTTGTGTTGGCTGGACTAGTGGTAAGGAAAAATTAGTAGCACATTTTTCTACAGAAACAGAGTATATCTCCACAGCAGACACAAACAAGGGAACACAATGGCTTAGCCAACTTTTAGAGGACTTGGCAATGCCAGAGCCGAATCCCATCCGACTGACAGACAACCAGAGATGTATAAAGATGGTGCAAACAGAGAAAGTACATGCACGCACCAAGCACATTGCCATTAGATGTCACGCAATAAAAGACCTGTACCAGAAAGGATGTATTGAGATGGAGTACTGCTCAACAAAAGAGATGACAGCTGACATTTTAACAAAACCCTTGCTAAGAGACATTTTTGAGATACTATGCTTGAAGTAAATTTTGTAGGTTCAAATTAGGCACCATCTAGAAGGGAATAATAACAACTGCTAGTGACTGATCTGAATGTGTTGAAGAACTTACTGTTGCTGATAACATTTGATTGTCTCTCCTCTATAATCTTGACTGTCTTTACTTATTCCCTTGCAATGACTTCTACATGCTGCTGCTGTCCTAATATAACTAAATTCCAACAGCTGTCAAGTGGACACTTGGCCAGTGGAATGGTGAATATCAGTGCTGACACACAGTGGAGTTGTTAATGGCAAGAGGACTAGAAAGTGTGTTTGCATATCTGTTCCAGGCAGACATGCAAGCTGCCAACCAGACCTGTATGTGTGCAAGCCATGTAGAAATACTCATTCATTCACAAAGCACTGCCAAAGATCTTGTCCCAAATTAGGACTGGACCACTAAACCATGGGACAGTGCACATTGAACTCACAATACTTAAAGGAACACAAAGGGCACCAAAGCAACTTAATTAAAATGAAGTTGTTAAGGCGCCAGGAGGCCCCTGGCACTTCCTTACCTTTAGGGGTTGAACCGTTTGCAGGTGGTTCTACCCTAAATTCTTCTCTGTTCGTTTCTTTCTGTCCCCTTCCGCGCCCACTTTCAGAAATTACAAAAAAGGAAGTCTTGAACTGCAGCGAGTAATGGGTGGTGCAGATGGTCATAGAGTGGTCAGCTGACACTCTCAGCCAATCAGTGGATCCCCATTCATAAAAAACAACTTGAGAAAGGTACATACTTAATTTTGATGAAGCTGTTATGGTGTCTGGAGTGTTCCTTTAAACAAGACCTGTATGTTCCCAAATAAAGCATTCATATTTATGATTTCATCATATCATGGTTATGATTTAGTTAATATTACACAGGGCAGTTTTGAAAATCAATGGCCGCAATAAAATAACCATACATCATTTTTTAGAAAAAAGTAATCCATCTTTACATTTCCATCTTATCAATCGGTTAATTAAACTAATGGTGTTTGATTTTCTCAAGGTTCTTGTTATCTGAAAGGGAACCTGAGCATCTTGGGGACAATGAAATCAATACTATGTCTTTAAGCAGACACAGTATCTGTATAGGTTTCACATGTGATTGTAGCGTTTAGGAACCAAATGGACATATCTAACCATTTTTAGTAGCCATCATTGTCCTAGAGTTCCCAAAAAGGTTAGGTACAGTTGTAACAATTTTAAGAGGGCAGACACACTGGACAAGCCATGGTCTTCAGTAATATAATTACACAAAAACCTTTATGATCTTCATTGTAGCATTATGTACACCACTAGCATTAGTTTTGTTGTTATTATCTGCACACTAGCATTACAGGGTGTTACGTGTGCTTTCTGGGGGTGCTAAATAGTAACATGCCCCACAGCAGCTATATTTATAACCCACTATCACATAAAGGACAAGCATAGTGACACATAAGTTTGGCAACCAGCCTGGAGACTGGAAGAGGACCATTAAGTATATTACTTATAAACTAATTGGCACTGTCACATTACTTTATTATATTTTTATTTAATTTACAACTCGATAGCTCTGGGTTGTGCTATTTTTTTTTTTTTTTTTTATAAATTTAAAAAAAGTAAAAAATAATTTTTGAATATAATTTGCATGGCACAGCAAACCATGTGGTGCTAATTAGTTTAACTCTGTGATGGGCATGAAAACATAAAGCATTTTGGAATATATGTCCAAACACACATAGGCCAATGTCTGAAGAAGATGTCCGAGTTCACACAAGCTTGTCCGGAACATCATTGATCAATTACATCAGAGACAGAAATACTGCGGATGTAAGAGTGTTTTATATTTATTTCCTCTTTACTACTTATCTATGTAAGCACTTCAGCAGTGTTTACTGAGGTGAAGGAATTTATTTTCAGACAACTGACATTTTCCCTTCAGTAATGCAATACATAATTGAGCTTGGGCAGTGTATATGTGAAATGTCAAGGACATTAAAGGAACACTCTAAACACTATAACTACTTTGGGTCTGCTGGGCACAGCTTCCAGCCTCATCTCAGGTACCAGGAGTGCTAAAATCTCTTGCTTACGATGTTTCATTACCTCTCCTAAGCAAAGCCTTGCAGTGCAAGACTAGTTCTTTGGCTGAGGGTCAGATATTCACTCTCAGCCAATCACTCTCAGCCAATAAGATAAGTCCTGCACAGTTGCATACTTCTCAACACTGTGAGGAATGAGAGCAGGACAGGGTGGGTGAGCCTGAGAGGGAACGTCACCAGTGATGTAATTTGCATCACTGGTGATGCCCAGAATTGGTTGGCCCCACAGAAGAGTCCTGTCTAACGGGACACCCAACCTGCAGGACCATGCAGACAACTGTGCTGAAGTGCTTTCAACAGGGTCCTAGTGCCTATGCATAGCGCAAGCACGTCTAATGATGCCCAAGGACTATTGACTAATGTTCACGGATGCAGATACCAGGGATCTAAGGCCACAATCCAATATAGCTTTCAAATATTTTAATATTTGGAAAAACATTTTAAAGGCTTATCCAAAAAGATTTCATATTTTGAAAAGGCTAATCTAAAAATATTAAATTGAGGCCTAAATAAAAGATGGTGAAGCAGGACCTCGATATCAGTTCTGTTTGGGACCCTGCGGTTGGCTTACCACAGAAAGTGAGCTCCGGAGTGCTGTAGTGTCATGGATCACCGCCCCCAAACTAGCTGAACTGTAAAGATTCACTTAGGTATTTTTCATGCCCAACTATTTTTGCCAGAAATTTGTCACATTTTCCACAATTCCCAGTTTAATAATAATGTTTACATATTATATGCAATGTTTCTGCTACTTAATCAATTCCAGATTGCAAACCTTTGGATATATTATATTTTTTGAGTATCACTTCTTACACTAATGCACTTCTAAGTACTATTTTATCACACATATGTTTCCTGTGTAGACTGTAAGTATTGTTTACTGTCTGTTTTATATAACAGGAGGTTTAGTCATACAGCTCTGCAATGCACTCAAATACATTTTTTAACTAAAACTGACTGACTAAACATATTACAGTGAGTTAAACATTAAACCAGGGGTTGATTTTACTGCCTTTTTCCAATGCTTTATCTAGATAATAAATGTAACATAATACTAATAATATGTATATAATTAAAATTAATTTTCTTTCTGGTTTGTGGCAAGTCTCAGGGTCTGATCCGAATCATCCTTAGAACCAGTCTGAGCAGGAGCTGGGTGTGGTATCCCTCCCAATCTGATTCCCCTAACAGCACTTGTTGCTGTGTGCAAGTAACTTCCATTAATTTTATGTGAAAATGTTGCATATTAATATTCTGACATTAAAAGCAGAAAATTGTCTCACTGCGAAAATGAGATACAGATAGTCTTTAATTATGGCACAGGAACTTTTCATCATGTGTCGCCAAGCATCATTTTCTGTCTGATTATCTGATAATGATGTATCGTTGTAGATTAGCTGCATTGAGGGATCATTTAAAGAGACACTCCAAGCCCTGGAGGGCAGGGCGGCCGTGGGTGCTGTCCCTCTTCCTTTTGTCAAACTTTTTAAAAGTGGTTTGATAGCAGGGATCCTATGTCATTTCTGTGGCTCTGAAAGAATCAAAAGTAATGTTGCATCTTCAAAAGGGGCTGCAATGATTCAGTGCTCCGATATCCCATTGCTCAGAGCCTGGCATTGCATGTACAAATATTTTGGGTAGATAATTAGGATATAAACTTGCTCATTATAATGTAACAAGCAGAGTAAACGGGTACCAGGGGAACCCATACAGGGTTATTCATGAAAAGGAGAATTCAAAGTAAATACAAATTTAATGTCAAAATGGAAAGAGTCTCTAAATCACTTACTATTACCATTCATCTACTCTGGCCTTAGATTTGAAATGTATCACTTTAGTAAAAACCTTTCTTGTTAAACCACTTGAAAATCATTTGAAGAAAAAAAAAAGATTGAATTTATGTATAGCCCTGTAGAACCTAAACCACTACAAAAAGCTGTAGCAATTAAAGTTCCTGAAAAGTTCCTTTAACTTTTGCACTACTAGTAAAGGCTATATACCTTTAGTTCACGTTGCATAATTCAAAAATAAAAATGATATTGTGCATATAATTGTGCTACCTTTAGGCAGAGCGTGCATTTTATAGCAAGCTTCTGCAATCTTTATATTGAATCTGCAAAAAGCGTTTTATTTTTTCAGTCATGTTTTAAGTCGGAGAGACTCTGCTTACTTGTTTTCAACATCTTCCAGTAAAGTACTCAGATTTGTGATGGATCCAAAGTATGCAATTAAAAGTATTATATTTAGTGAAAATTCCCATCTCCTGTAAGAAGGGCTTAGCATGGCTCTGATTTCTAATATGTTTCAAGAGGTGTACCTGACTGGAATACTTAATGATGGATGGCAGCTTGCCAGCAAAAACACCAGACCAGAGTGTTTTTCTATTCTGCTAAATCTATATCTGACAGACAATAGAATAGGATTAGAATTATTTAAAAGGATAGAACCATTTAAATATTCGAGAATACAGTTAACTGGTAGAAAACCTGATTGAGTTCCCAGAAAAAAAAGGAACACTTTTCAGTCCAAATGTGACTCGTAAGCTACTGTAATACTTCCAAAATAAAAAATTAATCAAATAAAACGTTGATTTGTATGTGTGTACATATATTTGCAGCTTGGCACTCTCCTTACTGATGCAAAGAACTATTTCTTGCCTGGGTGCTACCCGTGTTCAAAACATAAATAATAAAGTCAGGGGTGCACTCACAGGTCTTGGATTAAGTGATAGGTGGTTTAATAGTACGAAAAAAACTTCAATACATCTGTGCAAAAATCGACGTTTTGACCCCTCAGGGGACTGCTACTAACCCAAAGTGCTGGAGGCCGCAGTGACGTCATCCCGTTCTGACGTACTGCGGGAAACAAACGTGGTTGCTAAGATACCAGATTTGCCGCAGTCTGCGGGTGATGGGTTCACACGATCTTCTCTCACATTATTGGTAAGTTTCTTTATTTTTACATGTATATATTGTCACTGTTTTGTATGCACTGTGATCTTGAAAAAGACCCTGAGAGGTCGAAACGTTGATTTTTGCACAGATATATTGAAGCTTTTTTCGTACTATTAAACCACCTATCACTTAATCCAAGACCTGTGAGTGCACCCCTGACTTTATTATATATATATATATATATATATATATATATATATATATATATATATATATATATAATTTTACTCTAAAAAAGTCACAGGCAATGCACTTAATGCAAATCGGCTTACATTTCCGATGATTCCTGTCTCATATTAAAAGTCAATTTTCCTGGCAAAGCCCCCAAAACTCCTGAGATGAGCCCTTGCCAAATTAATGATGTTTATGCCATAAAGGGTCACTCTAAGCAACATAGCTATTTTGCATCATTGCATAGGTTATGGTATACCATGAATACCCTGTTGCCTGACCCCTGTCCATAGTTGCATATAAATCACGGTATCTGCAAGACTGGGTCCAGGATCATGTGTTTTACTTCCCTTGTCATCCAAGATCCTTCCAAGTACTTACACTGACTGTCTAAGATCTTACCAGAACCTGATTCATAAGCCATCTCTGTCAGCGTGGCTGCAATAAATTCTTATAAACTTTGCACTGGATGGTACCACACACCAATGGCTCTTCATGCCCGTAATCACTTATACTCTCCTCTATGTTGGTGGCAAGGGGGATAGCGATTTGTTCATATTTGGTGGAGTTGTACTCTAGTTGAGAAATTCTGGAATGAAGTCTATACCATTCTTGAAAAGTTCTTTGATGAACCACAGGTTTTTGAACTTGGGGTGCTGCTGCTTCACCACACCATCTCTCGCTAGCTAGTGTCTTGTCTGCTTGATGTGGCAAAGGGGTTCATCATGCTGTCCTTGTAAAACACATAGTTTTTCAGTGATTCAGTGGATCAGAAAGGTGAGCACATTCAGTAGTTAGAGGACCTAGCGGCTATCACAGATAGGGCGTGAAGCATTACACGCGGAAATCGTTCTACTAGTAGGAATGTCTCTCCCCCCCAGATGCTGCCAGATACTTGGATAGGATATCCATAGTCACACTTCCTAGGGGTGACACTCTGATATGGTCTGTTTATGTGGTAAGCTGCCCACTGCGGCTCAGTATAGTCTCCTACACCTCTAACTGTTCTAGCCCTGTTCACCCTTTTTGCCACCTAACCCCATTTCTTCCCTCGTTCTTCTTCTCTCCTTTTTCCTTGCTCTCTTATCTTCTTTATGTACTTCTCTTGTTTCCACACTCTTTTTCTAACTCTCTCTTTCTCCTCTCTGCAACCTTGTAGCCTATTTACACTTTTATTTCAAATCATGCTAGCTGATTTTTTTTTTTTTTACATATTTGCTTCGTTTTTATACTGGATATTCCTTGGCTTGCTCCTAGAAATAGACTATACCAGAACTGGTTGAATACTGTTTTTGATACATTACTATTGCCATTCTATTTTAATCTGCCCTTTGTCTTCCAGCTTTACTTTACTGAATATATTATATGCCATTACCAATGTTTGTATTTTATAATGACTTATCACGTGTTAGTATGAGCTAATTTTATCACTATGGCATTTTCTTGCTGAGCATATTGTTTTCACATGTTTGTACTCTGTAACGACTTATCATGACATTGTTTTAACATATAATGCTATTAAACACAAGATGCGTCCAAGTTGTTGATTTGATCTGAATTCACTGGGTGGGTGAACATGCCAAACAGATTTCCCACCTCCTGTCCCAGCTCTAGAGGAATCCCAATTTTCAGCTGTGTTAATGTGCATTTGGTGTCTCAAAAGGTTGATGCACACAACTATTTACTGAACATAGAAATGAGATGTGAATAGGCTGATAGCAGCCATGATATTCCATTCAAACTGCGTGATAATTATAGCCTTAAAAGGCTGAGTGTGGGTGAGTAGTTTTGGTATTAGTGTGCCAATTTTGCCAATTTAATGATGAACAGAGGCCAAATTGTGACCACTGGAATTTTTATTTACATGCTTCAGCCTGCTTTATACATTCATCTTTGAATTTAATTGCTAACTGGTGCTGTGCTGGTAATATAGTTTTAAAATGCCCTAATATGACTATTTATCTCCAAACTCTGTCCCTTCATGTTTCGGCTATAGTATAATTTTCTTCCAGTCAAACAAGCACAAACTATTATTACAAATACATGTCTTGTTTTCTCATTCAGCTTATATACAGACACCGCAGACAGCAGGCTGTCTTGTTGGCAAAAATACCTTAGAAGACAGCTTCACATTGCTCTACGGGTAGTGTGTGGTTAGTGTTAATCTCATCATAGCTAAACTTTGAAGATACCAGTGCACACTGGCACAAGGCTCAAATAAAGCCAATGATTATCACATATAGTAATTACACTCAGCACCATGGGTCCCGTCATGCTTCAGACATTGAGTATTGGTGAGGTTAACTAAATGAGATCCTGCTGACTAAACACACAAAGCCAAAACAACAGTGTTGCTTTTAATCTTTGAAATATATATGTTATGTGTATTTTAGACACAAACATTACAATATGCATCAAAATTATATATTCCCTTCATATTCTAAAAAATAATAGTTTACGCTTTAGTTCAAAGTATGTAATGGGATTATCATATTTATATATGGTCAAAGACAACCAGATTCCGTTCTAATAAGGCCTATTACAGACCACGAGCTACCTTACCCTACCAAGCTTTGGGGTAACATGTAACTAGTATTGTGAAAAAATCATATTATTAATTGTTAGCAGTTATCTGTATACATGTAGAAAAAAGTGCTTATTCCAGCACAGACCTCTTATTTTATGGTCACTGTCCACTGCTGCTCTCAGGTCTGGTTTAATGGGTTATGGCAGCATGCTTTGCAGTACTACGACTTTCTTAAATTGTACGGGAGCAGTGACATATTTGAAGCACAGATCTCGTCTCCTTCATGTTATAATTCTCAGGAAAGGTAATATTTCACAATCTATGTCTAATATGAGGTATATTAGAGTATAACGGAGAAGAAAAAGCCTCTTTCGATTGAGCAAACTATAAAACTATCTTTAGAACGGCATGGTGCAATATATTTTTTTTATTTTCCATTTTTTTGCAAGCATTGCATTTTTTTCAAACAGTCAATTTGTCTTTAGAAGTTGGAAAGTGCCAAAGATTTGTATCGCACAATGTAAACACTGAATATTGATGTAAGTTTCTCAAGGGAATAATGTTGCATTTACTTCCTTATTTACCTAACTTCTTAAGAAATCTGTGAAGGTAAAAAAAATACAGCAAAGCTCTGGGAATAGAAATACATTAGGTAGAACTTTATTAGTGTTGTGGTTGCACATGCCTAAAAACCCCAAAGATAATAATATATTAACCCTCTGCCATAAAACTTATCAAGTTACACAAAGTCTTTTGCCCACAAATGATGTAATACTGTCTTGGAATTGTTTGTTGACTGACTTGTTTGAACTATATTAACACACCGGAAAGGTAACTCTTTGTTATCAACCAAAACCGTGGCTAAACTTCAGGCTGCACCTGTGTGTGAAAAACAAGCCGAAGCTACATTTAGTTTACATAGTGTGTTTACGTTGAGACAGTATGTGAAAAAAACTGCACCCACTTATGCAGGGCAGATACTCTTAAAGCATTAGTGGCATGTGATCACCCACCAATGTGTGCTTTTCATAACATAATTCACTGTATCTTGAGCCTACCAACCAGATAAGAATTCTCCTAGAGGGATGCTGTTTCTGGGCTGCTGCTTGTGATATTGGGTGGTATGAGATCACGACAGTAGGGCCTTCATGGGGCATTGCCAGTGACATGTCTCCTGTCATTGGCCACTGAAAGGACCTGTCTGGCCAACACCAAACCTACAGAAACTTGCAGAGAGTGCTGCTGAAGTGCTTTGTGCAGGATTCTAGTGCCCATTCACAAAACAAGTGCCAAAAATGATGCACTCTGGCAATAAGATTCTGTAATTAGCGCCTTCATAATTGTCAGCACCAGGCCCAATGGACTCTTTGTGTACGTATGTATATAACAAAATCACAACTCGATGCTTAATATATTGTTTTAACTATTACAGAAGGAATACAGTAAGTATGATAATTGTAAAGACATAACACAAAGCAATCTTGGCATCCAAAGCTGTATATTCTGTCCATACGCCATGTTCTGTTACCTTTATCACATGTTGCTGCCTCTGCCTTAACTTACGAGAGAAAAATAAACGTAGAAAACTATAATAGTCTTTGAAAATAGTGCATTGGTGCTTATAGTGCACATATATGCAGTGTGCAGGTTCTATGTGCTTAAAGGGACATTGTAGTCACTTTAACAACTTCATCTTATTGAAGTTGTTATAGTGCCTGCAGTCTTTCCCCCTGTCCTACCCCAAAAATCCAATATTAAACTAATTAGAAGGCTTAAAAGTGTGGTTTTAGGGGCCTTTGTCGAGTTTTTCTTTTCTTTTTTTACCTCCCTTTCTCTCTCTTCCCTTATAGCCTTACTCTCCCTATCTCCACCTTTGAGACTGCTTAATAGATTTGATTCCATGTACAGCTGTAATATACCTGTTCATTGTAAATGATTTATCGCTGCTTTTCATTTATTCTATTCACATGTTATCAACCTGTTGTTGCATTTTGCTGTATGTTACATTTCTACTTATTGTATTTCAAGCGGCAATGCTCAACTATAGATATTCTGTAGTGTTAAGCATTTTATGTTACTACTCTTTTGATTGCTAATGCATATGTGTTGACTATGTATGCCTATCTTCTACTATTTTACAATAAAAATGAAGCCCATGGATCAGCGCAGTCAGGGGAATGGGCCTTGACAGAGCCAAGGAGTAGGCAGGTGGAGCTATAGATTCGGGGGTGGGGTTTAGGGTGGAGCATGCAAAAGGGTGTGGAAAAGTGCGAGTATATTAAGCGGCCATTTTAGCAAACGGCCATTTTAATTCAGAATCCGCACTTACCTGTTAATTGTTTTTGGCAGGTTGTGGGGTTTCTTTTCTTCTGTCTTTCAGATGGCTTCGCTTGAAGAGATCTTGGACGGTGTGAGAGCAGCAGTGAGAGACAGGGGGATGGCTTGGCTACAGCAGCAACTGGCGGCTCCTGGGACCAGCGGTAACCCCCCAGCGGCTGTGGAAAGGCGATCGGTGCGGAGGGCGAGACCGCCCCAGCGGCTGAGCCCGGGCGTGATGCCCGCAGCGCGTCGGAGACGGAGTCCTTCCAGGGAGGCGAGCGGATCATCAGTTAAGGAGGCTGGCCAGTCGGAGCCAACGCAAACGCCGCCGGCCCCGTCGGTGCGACGCGGTGCCGGTAAGGCAAGGGCGGAGAGTAGGCCTGGCACGGTGTCGCGGCCTACCACGAGGAGCGCTGCTCGCAGGACGGCGGGCGGCAAGGCGGCGAAAGTAGCGACGGCCTCCGAGGAGACCGGGACCGCAGAGGATATCGGAGGTGTGGATAGAGCCCAGACACATCCCGGTGAGTCTGCCGCTGGTTTAAATACCGGGCGGCAAGGAAAGGCGCTGGGGATTGGGAAGGACGGGTTGACACCACCTCAGAGGACAGCAAGGGATCCCAGCGGAGGGAGACCTGATCAGGCGGGCGAGACAAGGCCCAGGCAAGGCAGCGGGGGGACAGCAGGACAGGTCACCCAGCTAGGGCTGCAGGACCGAGTCAGGGCGACAACGGAAGGGGCTTCTGTTTGTCAGGGCCAGCGCAGCGCTTCCCCAGTGGACGGAGGAGCGGACAGTGAGGGAATGTCCCAGGGGTACGACACACACTCTGACAGCGGGGCTAGGAGTGTACGGGAGGGCCATAAATGTTGCTCCCGGGGACGGCATGATTACAGAGACAACCCTAGGCCTATGGAATACAAGAGACGGCGCAGGACAAGCGCCAGGCAAGTCCGGGCAGGGTGTGTCAGGGAAAGGAGCCCGTCTACTGACGGGTGCAGTAGGCAGGGATCAGTCTGCAGGGCCAGGAGGAGAGGGGAACGGCGCTGCGAGTCTGGGTCCTCCGACGGGAGCGCTCAAGGACGGCCGGACAGTTCTTACGGCCCAGAGGGCCTGGCTACTAGGCGAGAGAGGCGCAGGGGTGACGATAGGGAACGTATGGAGGAAGGGCGGGTAGAGGGGCACTCGAACAGACTACCCAGGTGTTCTTCTCCCTACAGGTCGCGGAGCGGTACACCTGCGGTCCCGCGGAGGGATCTGGCGGAAAGGAGTCGGCGTCAAAGGGACACCCCGGAGCCGCACGCGGCGGAGGGAAGGAAAACGACCCCGCGGCCTTCCGCGGCCGGAGGCTCTGGCGGTGAGTTGCCTGTCATATCACATTCTGATTCCATGTTAACTTGCCTAAAATCATTATTAGACTCATGGGGCGGTGGGGAGGGGGCTTCACCGCAATTTTCGAAGGTATGGGTTCCGGAAGTAGGTTCCGGGACGCCGGGGCAGGCGAAGGGGGCGGTGAGTGGTGTCTCCGGACGGAGCACGCCCGAACCAGGCGACAAGACAGGCTTAAGTTCGGTGGGAGGAGGGGAGGTTTCTGACGCGGCGCGGCAGAATGTACATGTCTCTTTCGCGGGCCCCTTGGGATGTCACCTGAAGTCTGAGGTGAAGGACAGGATTTGGAAGGGTGAGTTCGTAGAGGTTTTTTCTCTCCTTCCTCTGGAGGAGTTCCTCGATCTAAAGGATGAGGATAAAAAGGATGCGAAGAAGGAGGAGGAAGAGAAGAAGCGTAGGTATCGGAAGATACCAAAGACGTTTGCGAACTGGTTGCGGGCTTTTTGCATACTGGCCAGCGTCATCGGGGAAAAGTTTCCCGATCGCTGTTCACAACTTTTTTGCTATTTGGACGGGATAGGGGACGCTTACCGGACGTATGGTGGGATTGCTTGGTGGAAATACGATGAGCAGTTCCGCCAACGTTTAGCAGCGAACCCGAACATGAGATGGGATCAGATGGATCTCCCCCTGTGGATGCGGCTCATGATGGCGCAGAAGGCTGCGCCCTTTCACGGGGCGGCCGGTGCAGCACCTGGAGGAGCGGCGCCGGCCGGACAAAAGAAGGGTTTCTGCTGGCTTTTCAACGAGGGCCAATGTAAATGGGGCTCGTCGTGCAGATTCAAACACGAGTGTTCCGGTTGCGGCGGTACACATGGAGTCAATAGGTGCTTCAAGAGAGGCAAATCGACTAGCGGGGGAGGTCCCAGTGGCGCCACGGCTCCTGCCGCTGCCACTGGGGGCAACTCCGGTGAGGGTAGGCGAGATGCTGCCATGGCTAAAGCGCTACGCTAATCGGGCTGACGCGGAATTTCTGAGGGAAGGATTCACGGAGGGGTTTAAGATACCGTTTAAAGGGACAGGGACAGGGACTTTATGTTTGAATTTACGTTCCGTTCGGGATCACCCAGGGGTGGTGCGGGACAAATTGATGGCGGAGGTACGGCTTGGCAGGATGGCGGGACCCTATGCGGTCCCACCTTTGCCGAATTTGAGGGTGTCTCCGTTGGGGGTGGTCCCCAAGAAGGAACCAGGCAAATTTCGGTTGATACACCATTTGTCTTACCCAAAAGGGGCGTCCGTTAACGACGACATTGACGCGGCCCTGTGCTCTGTGTCATACGCGTCATTCGATCATGCGGTGGAGTTGGTACGGAGAGCGGGGCCGGGAGCGTTGATGGCGAAGGTGGACGTGGAGGCGGCTTTCAGGTTGCTTCCTATTCACCCGACATGTCACCACTTACTGGGTTGTTTCTTTGATGAGGGTTTTTTCGTGGATCTGTGTTTGCCCATGGGCTGCTCTATTTCTTGCTCGTACTTTGAAAAGTTCAGCTCTTTCTTTGAATGGGTGGTGCGTCTGGAGTCGGCTGGGGGTGCAGTAGTGCACTATCTGGACGACTTTTTGTGTGTAGGTCCGGCAGGGTCCGATCGTTGTGGGCAAATACTAGGGGTGTTGCAATGGGTGGCACGGGTCTTTGGGATCCCGTTGGCGGCGGAGAAGACGGTAGGCCCGACGGTATGCTTGAGCTTCCTAGGGCTGGAAACAGATTCGGTGAAGGGTGAATGTAGGTTGCCTTTGGATAAACTGACAGCGCTCCGCCAGCGGGTGGGGGTAGTCAGGGGTTCGAAGAAGGTGACCTTGAGGCAGTTGCAGTCCCTGCTGGGGAGCTTGAACTTTGCTTGTAAAGTGATCCCTATGGGGAGGGTTTTTTGCAGGCAGATGGCTCGAGCAACCTGCGGGGCGCGATTGCCAGGTCATTATATCAGAGTTTCCGCGGCAATGAAGGCGGATCTGGATGTTTGGTTGTGTTTCTTACAGGAGTTCAACGGTCGGGTATATTTTAGGGAAGAGGCGACGTCTTCAGAAGCGATAGGCTTATATACGGACGCTTCCGGGAGCGTAGGTTTCGGGGCCTACTTGGCTGGGAGATGGTGCGCGGAAGAGTGGCCAGAGGCGTGGAAGGAAAACGCCTTGATCAGGAACCTGGCCTTCCTTGAACTCTTTCCTGTGGTAGTGGCGGTATCTTTATGGGGCGAAGAGCTCGCGAACAGGAAGGTGATCTTTCATTCTGATAACATGGCGGTGGTGCAGGCAATTAATAATATCTCGGCATCTTCGCTGCCTGTGGTATGGTTGTTGAGGCGTTTGGTGCTGCTGTGCATGTCTTGGAATATTGTGTTTAGGGCGAAACACGTCCCGGGATTGTTGAATGTTATCGCTGACGCCTTATCTCGTTCGCAGTGGGAACGTTTTCGGGCAGCGGCGCCGGGTGCTCAGGAGACAGGTCAGTCATGCCCGGCGGAGATGTGGCGGCTCGGGACGTCTTGCTTGGGGGCTTTATAAGAAGTTCCCTGGCGCCCGGAACGTGGACTGCGTACACCAAGGTATGGTATGAATGGGAGGAGATGATGGGGCAGTCTGGAGGGGCGAATTCGCCGGCAGGTAGGTTGGACACGCTTTTGTGGTTGTTGTGTCAGTTATTCGCGGGAGGGGCTTCTCCCGCGAAGGTGGACCGTTACATGTCAGCACTGGCATTTTGGTTTAAATTCACGGGTAAGGAGGATATTACAAAAACTTTTTTGGTGAAGCAGGTGTTGAAAGGCTTTCGTAAAGGACGTAGGTCTGTAGACTCGAGACGGCCTGTGTCGTTTAACATTCTACAAGGCCTGGTTGACAGGCTGCATGACGTTTGCACATCTGCGTTTGAAGCGCTCTTGTTTACCGTAGCTTTTGTTTGGGCGTTTTTTGGGGCGTTCCGCATCGGCGAACTGGTCAGTTCTAATAAGTCCGGGGCGACTGGGATCAGGTTCGAGGATGTGTGGCTGGGACAGGACAAGGTCGAGATACGCCTGAGGCACTCCAAGACGGACGTCTTTGGGCGAGGTAAGACGATAAGTTTGTTTGCGTTGCCAGGGTCGGCAGTCTGCCCAGTAGCGTGTGGGCACAAATACTTGGGCGTGCGCCCTCAAAGCTCTGGGTGCTTCCTCGTTCACGAGGATGGTCTTGCGCTGTCGCGCTTCCAATTTGTCAGGGTATTCCGCATGGGGCTGCAACAACTGGGTTTGCATCCCATGCAATTTGGGACTCATTCATTTCGCATAGGGGCTGCAACGGAAGCAGCACGGCTCGGACTCGGGGATGAACGGATTAAACAGATAGGTCGGTGGGAGTCCGCGCGCTTTAGGACTTATGTGCGAACAGATAAGTTGGTTTGAAAAGGGTGTCTGGTTGGGTTTGAGTTGTGGTGTCGATGCTCTGCTAGTTTATAACTTGTGTTTCTTTACAGGTCGGGTTGTATGGTTGGTGGGTCACTCCTACGTTTATTGGGCGCAGAAGAGGGCCGCAGTTCGGAGGAATGGAGCACAACTGGGCTTTCTTCAGGACACTGTACAGTTACAATGGTTTGGTTTTCGTGGTTTCAGTTGGCAGAGCATTAGTGGAGTGATTTTTGGTAAATTGTTGGAAGGAAATTCTCCGGACGTAATACTGATACATGGTGGGGGTAACGATTTGGGGCTTATCCCTCAGAGGGAGCTAATTAGGAGAATGAAACGGGATTTGGATCGCATCCGGGAGAGGGTGCCGGGGGTGGTTATAGTGTGGTCTGAGATGGTGCCTAGATTTAATTGGAGACACGCCAGGGACACAGCGGCGGTGTCGAGATGCCGGGGGAAGGTTAATAAGGCCATGTCAGTTTTCGTTAGGAGGTCAGGCGGGGTCCCGGTAAGGCATTGGGAGCTAGAGGGTATGTTACCTGGGTATTATCGTAAGGATGGGGTGCACCTTTCGGAGGTAGGTTGTGACTTGCTAAACCTCGGTTTTCAGGAAGGGATCTCCCGGGCCCTATTTCTGTGTGGTGGGGGGCGCTCGAGACATTAAGGGATCAAGTCTCGGGCTGTGGCGGGATAGGGCTAGGGTAATTGGGATGGAAGTGGATTAGCAAGTGGCTAGGCTAAGCTTAAGTTGAATTAGGCCAGAGTTGGAAGTGGTCTGTTGGTTCGAGCTCATCGGTGGCTCCGAACCTGGTGGTGTAGGGGTGTCTCGGTACACCCCTACAGTTAATAAAGTTACAATTATGGGGCCTCTTTGGTAGGCCGTGTGTTATATATTTATGTGTTATTTATATTGTTATATATTGTTTATGGTATGGGGTCATTGTCTGGGTTAATGCTGTACGGATGGGGGTGGGGGTAAATTAATTTATTTGGCAATGACCCCAATTTGTTATCTTGTTTATGGAAAAATTTAAATAAAGCTGTGGACTTTTATTTTCCAACAGAAAATTGGTGTCTGTGTTTATTGGTGGGTTATGGGGAAGAAAATGCCACAAGCCGAATAACGACTGTGCGCATGTCATGAAGCCCATGGATCAGCGCAGTCAGGGGAATGGGCCTTGACAGAGCCAAGGAGTAGGCAGGTGGAGCTATAGATTCGGGGGTGGGGTTTAGGGTGGAGCATGCAAAAGGGTGTGGAAAAGTGCGAGTATATTAAGCGGCCATTTTAGCAAACGGCCATTTTAATTCAGAATCCGCACTTACCTGTTAATTGTCCCTCCCACCCTCCCTAGGTTTTTAGCAGGTCCCGTTTTGTCACAGCGGCGGGATAGGGCTAGGGTAATTGGGATGGAAGTGGATTAGCAAGTGGCTAGGCTAAGCTTAAGTTGAATTAGGCCAGAGTTGGAAGTGGTCTGTTGGTTCGAGCTCATCGGTGGCTCCGAACCTGGTGGTGTAGGGGTGTCTCGGTACACCCCTACAGTTAATAAAGTTACAATTATGGGGCCTCTTTGGTAGGCCGTGTGTTATATATTTATGTGTTATTTATATTGTTATATATTGTTTATGGTATGGGGTCATTGTCTGGGTTAATGCTGTATGGATGGGGGTGGGGGTAAATTAATTTATTTGGCAATGACCCCAATTTGTTATCTTGTTTATGGAAAAATTTAAATAAAGCTGTGGACTTTTATTTTCCAACAGAAAATTGGTGTCTGTGTTTATTGGTGGGTTATGGGGAAGAAAATGCCACAAGCCGAATAACGACTGTGCGCATGTCATATATTTTGGAAAAAGTCAGGTCAGAACTCTTTTCTTTTTAAAAACTTTTAATGAAACCAGCATTCCAAAATTAGCCATTTTAAGCAAAGGGACAAAGTGCTAAAATGGGTGACTGCATATTTATAAATAAGGCCGTGATTACGCTGATAGTTTCATGTCATAATCATTTGCCCCATTGTTGGATTCAAACAGCTGCATTAGGTGAGTCACTTCCCATCTTTTATAATCAATGTAGGTTATTAACATTGAAAATTCATTGATTCTACATTTTTATTTAAAATAAAAAAGGCTTTAGAAAACATCCACCTTTTTTGTGAATATACATTGACCAAGATATTTAGCAAAGTTCAAATAAAATTCAAAACACACATCCAAGAAGTGGTTTATCCCCTTAAGGATACATGACATGTGTGACATGACACGATTCTCTTTTTTCACAGAAGTTTGGTCCTTGAGGGGTTAAAAGTTTTCTCTTGGATGATCACTGCTACCATACGTGAACATTTACTGTAAACTAGTTTTATAACAAAAAATGTTGTGGTCAGTTTCCACAAAAATTCTTATTTTTGTATGAGCCTCTAGATGAAATAACACTCTTTTAGAAAAAAACAAAGACTTTAATTTCAGCCAGGGAGCAGGGTATGGTCAAAGAAAGTCTAATTTATTTGAAAAATGTGTTATACTAAAGAGCCTCAGACCTCCCAACTGTACTGCTTTCAGCGAGACAGTCCCTATTTTAGGATTCTGTCCCACAGTCCCGATTTAGTCCTGTGTAGGAGGCTCACTGCTTGGTCCTGCTTAGGGGGCTGGTGGGAGGCTGTCTGTGAGACCTGTCTATTATGGCTGTGGTCAATGCCACATATTGCATTTTAAGTGGATGAGTGATCAGTGGGGGCAGGGCTTAAGGATACCATAAATGGCGGACATTTTAGGTGATGAGCCATTTTAATTAAATTCTCACTTTATTATTGGTATCCCACCCTCCCTCCCAGTTGATTGTGGTTTGTGTTAGGGTGTTTGGTATTCTCTATCTTCCATTTGGTCATGGCAGCGGGGGGTGAATAGGAAAATTAAGGGGTAAGTTGGCTTGGTATGGGGGATAGTTTAAGTTCAGGATGAATAGTTAGGTTTGCATTTGGTATTGGTAGGTTCAAGCTTGTCGGTAGCTCAGAACCCAGGTGTGCACAGGTATCTCACTATACCCCTACAGTGGGAAAAGGATGTCCTTGGTGGCTGTAATAACTGTTTATGTTATATGGTTGTATTGATGCATTAATATTATGTATATTGGGTCATTGTCTGTGGGTATAGTTGTATTAAAAAAGTTGCCAGGTTTTAATATGCTATGTGGAGTGTGTGTTGACAATGACATTTTATTATGTTATAAAACAATCATAAAAGCTGTGATATTTTTTCAACCAAATATTTGTGTCCATGTGTTTATGGGTTTTAAGGGGTAAGATATTTTAGGGAGAAGCCTAAGGAACGCCTATGCACATGTAATGTCTAAACTATCAATATACAATATACCAGGAGCCCTTTTCTCAAATATTTATTGCCTCTGGGTGCACTGGAACCACAACAACTGATTAATATATTGTGTGGCTATTTGTCTCTTGAATTATACTACATTGATCTTGTGTATTTAAAGGGACACTATAGTCACCAGAACAACTACAGCTTATTGAATTTCTTCTTGTAAGTAGAATCATTGCCTTCAGGCTTTTTGCTGTAAACACTGTCTTTTCAGAGAAAATGCAGTGTTTACATTACAATCCAGTGATAACTTCACTGGCCACTCCTTAGATGGCTGTTAGAGATCCTTCCTGGGTCATGGCTGCCTAAAATGCATCCAAACATTCAGTGTCTCCTCCCTGTGCATGCAGACACTGAACTTTCCTCATAGAGATTCATTGATTCAATTCATCTCTATGAGGAGATATTGATTGTCCAGGGCTGTGTTTGAATCATGCTGGCTCTGCCCCTGATCTGCCTCCTTGTCAGTCTCAGCCAATCCTATGGAGAAGCACTATGATTGGATCAGGCTACCACTTCTGATGATGTCAGTAGACTGCTTGTTTTTTCTGAGTCAAACAGCATGCAGAGTTACAGCTTCAGGCTTGAATACAGTAAGATTTTGCTATATTAATGGAGGCATGAGGGGCCCAGGGGGGCTAGATGGTGGCTTTAACACTACAGGGTCAGGAATACATATTTGTGTGCCTGACCCTATAGTGATCCTTTAAGAAGATACTACCTATACCAATAGGCGATAGGTGCCTGCTCTATTTCAGCCGCATAAAACACAATCTCTATGTTTTTTCAAAACCCTACTTTCTTTATCCCATGACCTTTGTCACTGTTAAATTTGAATCTGGCAGATAACTCTCCATTTCACTAGTTTACTACTTAAGTCACATTTATACATATTTTAAACTTCCCTCTTTATATTCTCTACTCATTTCAAATTGATTCCACTTGTCACACATCACCTTTGTTTCTAAACTGGTTTTGTTGGAATAGGTACGTTCAACGTCTCACAAATGGTGTAAACCTTAGTCAGCTTTATTTTATGTAAATGTGACACCCCTTGACTAAGTAGCCAGGGTTTCCTACTGTCAATGACAGGACACTACAAGCAGGGTAGATAAAAAAAAAAAAAAACAACTCAACAGCATCAAGTGTACTGCTAAATCTTTTCAAACTTTGCAATAGTTCAAAAAATGTAATCAATTTATAGTACAGAAATGCTATACTAATAAATTTTTTATTAGTTTGGCATCATTTCCTCCTGAATTTATTTGTTTAAATTCACAAGAAAGCAGTCATTAAGTACTCTGTAATTATAGCATATGTTTATGTCAAAATATGTTTAATGCTTGTATGCCATTTATTACAACCAAAACATTTTTTTTATTAAAACTCTATATTGTATAATATATATGCCCTCAATGAAACCTGCAAGCATTTCTGCCTTTTTTTCAAATAGATATATATAAAAACAGCTGCAGATCTAATTGTAAGCCCTTAGCAGTCTGTGCTCACATGGCGTTCAATGCTTCTTAATGAGCCTCATTGAGATGGAGGGAAGAAAGATGCACACTTGCACAGTGCACCTGCCGCCACCATTACCACTTCCGTTAGCTAACGGAAGAGAAAGAAAACCTCCCTCGCTCTCTGATTGACAGTCAGGGAGGTGTTTCTGCCATAAATATAAAAGTGCCAATTTCTATTTAAATCAGCACTTTTACAAACTGTGAAAAATGTGACAGGCTCCAGGATGCATAAAGCACTTCAGCAAGCTGAAGTGCTTTATGCGTGTGGAGTGCTCCTTTAAAAAATAAAATAAAAAAAGTTCTAAAAGAATAGCAGTAGAGATTACTATGTCTTACTGTGTTTGCACACAATACCTTAAAGCTAACCCAACTTTCTCACCACCATGAATGCACCTAAACACCATTAGAAATGCACAAAGCCTGTTTGTTATTGTGAGTTTTCCCACTTTAAAATCCTCTTCAGATGAAAAGTTCTCTCTCAACTCAAAAGTGTATATTGTTCTATCTTTGATTCTCTTGAATCTAGAAGTGACAAACTATTTAACATTTCTAAACCATGGCATGTTAATATTTAAATGTAAAGCTGACCCCATGTGAATCCGTGGGAAAATTTTATGGGAACTTTATTTAGACTAACAAAATAAAATGGATCCACTGCAATGTTTAATATGTCTGATACAGACATTTGTGTCACATGCAGGAAAAGAAGCTGATGAGTGGAGTCATAAAAGCTCAATTGACTGATTCTAAGAAGAAATTGAAAAGGGTGGCTTTGACCACAGTTATAATGATGTGCTTTTTAATAGCAAAAGTTTGTGAAAATTGATTTTACATATAAAAAAGGGACCCTGTGTCATAAATAACATTAGAGTAGATTCAGCCTTGCATGTAACATTTTAAAATCCGGGGGTAGAAGTCCAACACACAAATCCAGTGCTGGTGCTAAAATACCTTGGTGTGCCTCAACATTTAGTGGAGCAAACATTCTCCTTCACTCCTACGCACACTAACAGTATCCCTCTCTGGTTGCACACTTGGAGTCGAGACACAATTTGATGTGAGATCGAGAGAGCATCACTTGCTGACAACTGATGAAATCAAAGGTGGGAAAAAGGAGAGTGAAGGCTGACGAGAAGGGGAAACAGTGGTGAATGAGGAGGGAAGAGTGAAAGACTGAGCTACGTAGAGTGGGATGGGAGCTTAAGAGCAGAGTGTCTAAACTTGGCAACACAGTTTTTTATGAATTATATAATGATGGATAAAGGTAATTGGGTCAATATATGTGTAATAGAGTAAAATAGTGTAAGTGAGGTGTATGTGTAAGTGAGTCTGATAGCCAAGTCCACCAGGTTATCTGTCAACAAGTAAAAGTAATGCGTGCCGCTGTGCAGTATGTAGACTTCTTACACATCATATCGATTAAGAACTTCCTGCATCATTTCAGTTCTACATACTACAGGACACCACTCCTCTTCTTGTATAAGTGTAAGTGAAATGTTTCTGTGGAAACGTGGTGGATCTATTATAAAAAAAAAGTGCTATTAATGACAAAAGAGGTATTATGGCAAGGGAATGGCCTATGACAAGATCTCCAACATGGACATTTATAAATGTTTTGAGAATAGATTTTCTATCCAGCTGCATCGATTATTAAGATGAAACATCTTTTGTTTTGGGAAGGAGAGATATTACATTATGTATACGTGCGAGATGTGGAGCATGCTGAGAGTAAACACCGTTCATTCTTTTATTTAATCATCCCTCTGACGCCATCATGCTTTTAACCATTGACAATTACTTTAGATATAGAAGAATGCAAACATGGAAATGGTAACTTTACTTTTGTGCCAAGGAAAATATGTCTATGTAAACTCCATTTACAAACTACAATTATTTAATTCACACATCAGATTGGGACATATTGGATTTTAATAAATAATTTATTATAAGAAATTTGGCAATGCAGTTTTATTAGTTTTAATGAAGGATTTTATTGCATCTAAAACACAGATATTTATATTTCAAGAGAAAGCCTGATAAATCATGGACTACAAGACCAGACAACGTCTAATTTTCCAGAAAGACCAGGGGTCAAGTCCTGGGTAAAAAAGTGCAGGAACTCACCCAAGATCCATTGCCCCCCCTTCCCTTCACCCCAAAAAAATGATACGCTTGTATGCAGGGGCTGAGTAAGGGCACGGGTCTGAGGAGGGGGACAGGAGCTGAGGAAGAGGGACAGGAGCTTAGGGGGGGGGGGGGGGCATGGGCTGAGGTAAGGGATAGGGGCTGAGGAAAGGGACAGGAACTGAGGAAAGGGACAGGAACTGAGGAAAGGGACAGGAACTGAGAGGCTGAGGAAAGGGATAGGAACTGAGGGGCTGAAGAGGGGGACAGGGGCTGACGAAGGGGGCAGGGGCTGAGGAGGGGGGACAGGGGCTGAGGAGGGGGGACAGGGGCTGAGGAGGGGGGGCAGGGGCTGAGGAGGGGGGACAGGGGCTGAGGAGGGGGGACAGGGGCTGAGGAGGGGGGACAGGGGCTGAAGAGGGGGCAAGGACTGAGGAGGGAGACGGGGCTTGAGGACGGGGGCAGGGACTGAGGAGGGAGACAGGGACTGAGTAAGGGGACAGGGCTTGAGGAGGGGGGCAGGGACTGAGGAGGGAGACAGGCACTGAGTAAGGGGACAGGACTTGAGGAGGGGGGCAGGGGCTGAAGAAAAGGAACAGGGACTTGAGGAGGGAGACAGGGACTTGAGGAGGGAGACAGGGACTGAGGAGGGAGACAGGGACTGAGGAGGGAGACAGGGAGACAGGGACTGAGGAGGGAGACAGGGAGACAGGGACTGAGGAGGGAGACAGGGAGACAGGGACTGAGGAGGGAGACAGGGACTGAGGAGGGAGACAGGGACTGAGTGAGGGAGACAGGGACTGAGTGAGGGAGACAGGGACTGAGTGAGGGAGACAGGGACTGAGTGAGGGAGACAGGGACTGAGTGAGGGAGACAGGGCCTGAGTAAGGGGACAGGGCCTGAGTAAGGGGACAGGGCCTGAGTAAGGGGACAGGGCCTGAGTAAGGGGACATGGCTTGAGTAAGGGGACATGGCTTGAGGAGGGAGACAGGGCCTGAGGAGGGGGGCAGGAACTGAGGAAGGGAAACAGGGCCTTAAATAGGGGGGCAGGGACTCAGGAAAGGGACAGGCCTGAGGATGGGGGCAGGGACTGAGGAGGGGGACAGGGACTGAGTAAGGGGATAGGGCTTGAGGAGGGGAGCAGGGACTGGGGAAAGGGACTAAGGAGGGAGACAGGGACTGAGGAGGGGGGACAGGGCCTTAAATAGGGGGACAGGGCCTTAAATAGGGGGACAGGGACTGAGGAGGGGGACAGGGCCTTAAATAGGGGGACAGGGAATGAGGAGGGGGGCAGAAAGTGAGGAGGGGGGACAGGGCCTTAAATATGGGGACAGGGACTGAGGAGGGGGGACAGGGCCTTAAATAGGGGGACAGGGGCAGGCCTGAGGAAGGGGGACAGGGCCTTAAATAGGGGGACAGGGACTCAGGAAAGGGACAGGCCTGAGGAGGGGGACAGGGACTGAGGAGGGGGACAGGGACTGAGTAAGGGGACAGGGACTGAGTAAGGGGGACAGGGACTGGGGAAAGGGACTAAGGAGGGGGGCAGGAACTGAGGAGGGGGACAGGGCCTTAAATAGGGGGACAGGGCCTTAAATAGGGGGACAGGGACTGAGGAGGGGGGACAGGGCCTTAAATAGGGGGACAGGGACTGAGGAGGGGGGGCAGGGCCTTAAATAGGGGGACAGGGGCAGGCCTGAGGAAGGGGGACAGGGCCTTAAATAGGGGGACAGGGACAGGGACTGAGGAGGGGGACAGGGACTGAGTAAGGGGATAGGGCTTGAGGAGGGGGACAGGGACTGGGGAAAGGGACTAAGGAGGGGGGCAGGAACTGAGGAGGGGGGACATGGCCTTAAATAGGGGGACAGGAACTTAAATAGGATAAAAAAAAAACTAAAGTGCCTTCCCCCCTCCCTGAGGCTTACCTTGGGCCAGGAGGGGTGGGACTGTATGTGGAACCTGCAGCCTGCAGTCAGTGGAGTAAGCCGGCCTCTCCTGATGATGTCAGGAGGAGGGGGCGTGACTTCCTCTGCTCCCCAGCGGTCCTGTGAGAAGAGCAGAGAAAGTCACGCCCCCTCCTACTGACATCATCAGGAGAGGCCGGACGACTCCACTGACTGCAGGGGGAGAGGTGAGTTTAAAAATCCGAGTCCCCAGTCAGAGGCAGGGGATTCGGATTTGTGCTCCCCCCTGCTCTGGCAGCCGCTTGTGCCAGCCCTGGGTCCTGCAGGACTAGTAATGGGAACGGCGTTCCTGCTGTGGAAAAAGTGCAGGAACGCCGTTCCCACGCGTTCCTGCAGGACTCGAGCCCTGAGAAAGACAGCCAATAAATTATTCCAATGACAGATTCTTGGTACTGCCTAGTAAATAGCATTAACAATAAAAAAGTGTCACAGGGGGGTTATCACTAGGAATGCAGAGGGTGCATCTTTGACTAGACTCTGAAACCCAAGTCCCAATGGCCTGGTGCTTCAGTATTCTCTGTCACCTAACATGAAATAGTTTATGTGGCTCAATGTGTCCAAGTCAGTCTTTGAAGAAGGTGTTGGGATTTGGCTTTACTGCACGGTACACTCATACATAATAAGCAGATCATCTAGAGCACAGTCTGTAAATAAATCATTTATTAGCTGTATTTCTGAAAAATTCGAAGTTGTCTGATCTTGTAGTCCATGATGTTTTAGGCTCTCTCTATATACATATGTGTTAAAGATGCATTATTCATTTAAAAAAAGAAGCAGCCAGAACATTGGTACGCTCTCTACTATTATAGATTAATATATTTTAGCAAGAGGCGTAACTAGAAACCAGAGGGCCTCAGTGCAAAAACTGCCATGGGGCCCCTTCCATACATCTAGCCCTCGCCACCCCCCATAGTCTACCCTCCCCCTCCCATACGTTGCCCCCACACACATGTAGACAAACAGATACACATGCAGACACACACATATACAGAGACACACACATAAACACAGACACACCACTGATTTTAGCCCATTACAAATCTGGTTGTAGGAAAGAAGATGAACCCAACAAGTGCTCACTGGACTTGGATTGTTTTTAGAAACAACTATGATGTTGGAGAACTAAGATCTTTGCAAAACACTACCACATTCTGTTCAAACGTGGAACAGTTAAAAAAAAAAGTATTCTTCATGGGATTTTTACCCAAATCTTCATTGATCATTCAATGACTTTAGCAGTTGTATAATCCCATTCACAACCATACATGGAATTGGGTTTATAAGCCACTGCAAAGCACATTTTAAATAAATCTCACTTACATTTCTTCACTGGTGCTATACTTTGAGGTACTATACAAAGTGTCCACCTGCCACTTACTGCAGGAGCTTACATACCAAAACTAACATAGCACTGCTTAACAGCGCCCAGAGAGGAAATAAGAGGAGGTGAGCAGAGCTTAGTATCTAACAGCTCAAAATACATAGTAAAAACAAAGAGAAAGTTACTTGTGCTCTGGCCCAAATTCCTATGTACATTTACATGGAGGCTCTTGATAAAGCTTGATAAAGGCCCTAAGGGGTCGAAACGTTGTGTGGTTCTTGGGTCCAATAAAAGTTGCCCATTGTTTTGGAACAATTTGGAGTGCCTGGATTATTTTCTACTATTATAAGAATCTCCAATAAGCTCCTTTATAGGACTTCTACACATACAATAAACTTTGCTGGTATCAGACAAAGGTAAATGTCCCTAATGAGACACGAAGGGGTGTTTTTAGAAACTCCTCCATACTTTTTAACCCTACACAGGGCTTTAACACATACAAATCACCTTGCTGGTTTCAGCTAAAAGGCATATTTCTCTGTTGAGACAGGAAGGGGTGCTGCCCCTACATACTTATAAACTCTTAATAGAGCAAACATGGGGTGACTGGCAGCAATGTAACGTAGCTGTGTGATACACAAATCATATACTAAACCTCTCCTCACCTGAAATCCCTCTGTTAACAAACTGCATCCTTAACCATTGTTTAAACACTCATAGGTATATGTGTATATATATATATATATATATATATATATATGTCTCTGATTATATATGTGCATATGTATAATCTTCATATCTATATAACAAAACACATTTTCTCTAAATAATGTTCTCCCTTCTATTTTTCACTTTCACACTAACTTCTCTCATTACTAAAATATCCCTATCCTTCTGCTCACCTATCCCTGGCAACACCATCTTCATTACTTCCACTTTACTCCTCTCCCCTCTCTATTCATACCATGCACTCTACATATACCTTTCCAGTCTATCTCCACCAACTCCTCCCACATCCTCTACATACATACCCTCCTACAAAACTTTCAAATCCTACTCCCACCTTCACTTCCTTTCTATCCTTCTGCTCCTAGCAGCTGGTGATGTCTCTCCAAACCCTGGTCCCATCTCAGCAAACCCACCACATACTAACTCAAGGAACCACACCAATCTCATACCCATCTCACGTTACTCTTCCTCTAAATCCTCCTTCAATACTGTCCTCTGGAATGCAAGCTCTGTTTGCAATATTAAAAAATCCACTGCTGTCCATGACCTTTTCATCTCTCGTTCCCTAGATTTACTAGCCTTAACAGAAACATGTCTCTCCCCCTCTGACACTGCGACCCCTGCATCTTTATCCTTTGGAAGTCTTCAACTTATCCACATCCCAAGACACCCTGAATGTAAAGGTGGTGGTGTAGGGTTTTATCCTTTTAGCTCACTGCTCCTTCAAACCTCTACCCAACCCACCTTTCCTCTCTTTCCCATCATTTGAAATTAATTAGATTCACCTTTTCAAACCCTTCACTGCTAACATTTCCGTTATTTATCGCCCCCTGGTTCCCCACTCCTCTTCCTTGACCACTTTGCTGCCTGGCTACCCTACTTGCTCTTTTCTAAAATTCCATCCCTAATTCTCGGGGACTCCAATATTCCCATTAATCCACCTTTGACCTCAGCAGCCTCTAAACTACTTTAAATTACTTCCTCCCTCGGGCTGTCACAGTGGGCTAATTCTCCCACCCATGTAGCTGGCAATATCCTCGACCCCCTTATGCATGTACAGTATCTAATATCTGCAACACTCTCTCTCATCACCACCTCTTATTGTTTGCTCTCACGTACCCCCTCACCCAATAACCTCAGCCTACACCCCTTCAACTCAGGAGGAACCTTAATTCTATTGACCTCCAGCAGCTGCCAGCTGACATGGATTCACAACTGCTATCCATCCCTTCCCTCTCCTCTCCCTCACTGGCCATCTCCACATATAACACTACCCTCATCTCTGCCTTGAACGCTGCAGCCCCGCTTTAAACATGCACCTCAAGGAGGACACACCCCCAAACGTGACATACTTAATCAACACGCTACCTGAAAAAATGCTCCCGTTGTGCTGAACCCTCCTGGAGGAAGTCTCGCACCCAGGCAGACTATCTCCATTAAAGATTCATTCCTTCTTCAAACTCGTCAGTCACTCGGTCTCTGTGACTCTGTCCTCTGTCGTGGTTTTCCTCTTATCTCTCCCAACGCTCATTCAGTGTCTCCTTTTCTAATGATACCTCCTCCCCTCGTCCTTTCTCGGTTGGAGTCCCCCAAGGCTCTGTATGGCCAACTCACGCTTGCAGGACTTCTCGCGGGCGGCTCCCTTCTATGTAATAGCCTGCCCATCAGACTCTCCCCTAGTCTTCAATCGTTAAAGAAGTGCCTTAAAACTCATCTCTTCAGGAAAGCCTATGGCCTCCCAGAGTAACCTCTACCTCAGATACCTGTCTCTTGCTCTCTCCTAATGGGTACCACTTTACTCTCTTTACAAAGTTTATTGTATCTATAGAAGCTCCATAAAGGGTTAAATGTTAAAGGATTTATAAAACACCACCTTTCTGTCTCACTTTGTCTGATAACAGCAAAGTGTATTGTATGTGTAGAAGCTCTATAAAGGGTTAAATGTTAAAGGGTTTATAAAACACCCCTTTCTGTCTCACTTTGTCTGATATCAGCAAAGTTTATTGTATGTGTAGAAGCTCCATAAAGGGTTAAATGTTAAAGGGTTTCATAAAATACCCTTTCCTGTCTTATTGGAGATTTTTGGTTGATATCAGCAAATCTAATGGCTAATGTAGGACTCACCTTTTGAGGCTTGCCTTGACGTGGCAGGTGGGCTTATATTCAAATGGCCATTGGAATGAAACTAAAGAGCCTTCATTTTGATTAAATGTACATAGGGGTTTGGGCCAGAGCACAGAGCTCAGCTAATGTTTTAAATCATATTTGCAGGCTTTTAAAATGATACTTAGCGCATGTGTGCATTATATCCATATAGAATGCTATCTGGAGAGTATTCTATTATAACAGAAGTTTGCACTCCCCAAAATACCTTGATGTTCATTATAAATATCTATAGCAGGTTATTTTATCATTTATATATATATTTTTTTTTATATTGCTAGAGATCCCTATAAATTATTGCAACATAAGAAATACAACATGAACAGTAATTAACTGTGAATTTTCAGTTTAAGATACAATAACTGAATTAGAAAAATTCTCCAATTTTGCAGCTGCTTGATCAGGTAAAATGTGTAATTCCCTGATCAGTTTACAATTTCTGGTTTAGTTAGTCTCTGACACTTTTAACCAGTAATTCTCCATTGAGAATAAATGAATAAGAAAAAAATGAATTGTTTATATGTACATCATTTAATGTTTCGATATCTCTAAAAAGAAATATATATACGCAATGTTTGTATTGTCCAAAAATATTGTTTTCAAATAAATGTTATCAGTTTTTTTCTTTTAATCAAAATAAATTAATTAATCAGCTCAACACCTTTTCTAGTTAGCCACCTTATTATTATTATTATTATTATTACTGCCATTTATATAGCGCCAACAGCTTCCGAAATGCTTTACAATATTATTAGAGGGGGATTTAACTATAAATAGGACAATTACGAAAACATTTACAGGACCCTGCTCAAACGAGCTTACAGTCTATAGGAGGTGGAGTATAAAACACATTAGGACAGAAATATGAATCAAATAAGGTGGGAGTGAAGCAGAGCTGGAGGAAAGAGTAGAGTGCTGCCCTTTAGGAGAGAGCAAGAGACAGGTATGTGAGGTAGAGGCCTCACCTTTACTTCCAGGTCCAATCAATACCTTCACCCATAAGGTTGGGCAAGGGATTCTAAAGATTTATAAGAATGAAACAATATAATGTAACCCATGCACAGAATCAGTTAACCTACATTTTCTGAGTGTAGCAAAGGTGGAAAATTCAATTGAACACTAATTTGTGAGAAACTTAAATGCCTATCGTAATCCAAAAACAACATCTTGAAACTGTGTTGGTAGTTATTTGAAGTTCAGAGAAAACATCCACACAGAATAGCTCTGCAGGGGTCCCAGCCAAGTAGTAACAAAACAGGAAGCACGTATTCTGTGTTTAGAGACAAATAAACTTCAGAAAAAAACAACTATAACCTGATAGATTTGAACTAATTGCTTCACGTGGAGTTGGTCAAAGTTTGGTACATCTAAACCCAACAAATGTAAGTATATATATATTACAGCACAAAGGCTTCTATCATTGGGGTATTCTCTGGTATAGACTGAAAGTCTGTGCCTGGGAAAGAGGGAGGTCTGCAGCTTTTGCAAGCTGTCTTTTCTTATAACCGCAAACGTAAAAAATACACTAATGTTTTCTTTGGGTGTATACCAACTAAATCATTTTTTTTTTTTTTAAATATTAAGTGGTTCCTTTAAGTGGTTATCCCGATAGGGTACTTTTACATGATCTCTCTGCTGCTTAGACTAAAGCAACTGCTTGTGAGACACAAAATTCTAAATACTTAGGTAAGGTTAAAACACCAAGCCGTGGAGTGAAATTTCAGGTTGGATAAGAAATAAAAGGCTGATCTAGCGTAACCTGATGATAACAGCCATTTCTCTTATCCACCGTAATCTTGTCTACTTTGATGCAGCTATTAGAATGCCACAAAAAGACATTTGATTATTTAAAAAACAAAACAAAAAAAAAACTAACTTCCCCCAAATATTAATAAGACAAGATGGAGACAAATTAACCAAATTTGGGAACACTGGTGTCACAGAGGCCTAAAGGATGTACCAATTCCTTTCTCAATGGGCAGGTTTGGTTTGGACCCAAAAATGATTGGGATAGGACCAAAAGGGATACACTACCACATGGGGACATGCATGTACGTGAACCATTTTTGGAAACAATAAATCTTTGTTTAAAAAAATAAAAATAAAAACCTTACAGATTGTGTCCATGTTTAATACTCAAATTAAAATGCTGTTTTTGAATCAAAATCCTGGAGAAATGCATATAGGTTTTCTGGAGTTGCGTGATATGTTAGATATGGCATGAGGGGAAATAGTAAGAACAGGAAAACCAGAATAAAAAGATTACAAAAAAAGACTGCATTATCAGAGAGTTAAATACAACTGAGAACTGAACATCACAAAAGACAGGCTTATAAAGCCTAGTGATTAATGATGACTTACAGCTGTGGCTCACGCAGAGTTTTAACAGGTGTGGATCCCCGTAGCTATAACCAAGCACAAAGCATTTCAGGACAATGATCACATCAAACATCCTGTAACAGGTCTGAAAGGTGCAGCATTACTTGGGTTCTGTGCTGACACCAAGCCAGAACAAGTACAAGGGTCTTAGGGACAGTAAGATTGGAAAGTGAATACAGATAAAGTTTGTGAACCCATAGAACTATGTGTATACCTGTGTTACCAAGTAACCGGATTTGGATTAGCTTGCTTTAAATAATCTGTGAAACCCTTTATTTGCAGAACCTCTTAGCCACAGATGGAAAAGTTAGCCCTGCACACATTTACTGCCATATACCCCATTTTGGATTGCTCTTCATTAGCAGAGAATTAACTCCAGGATAGAAGACTCTGTGGAACTGGTTTTGGGCAGAAAAGCCATGCTTCATTTGGTCAAATAGGACTTTCCCGTAACTTTTTAACCCCTAAACCCATTGCCCTGATTTTTGAGTATGTGTATATTTCAAGCATGCTGATTCTGAAAATGTATGTTTTATGTAAATGGCATGTATATTTTGAAAGTTATTAATATTTTGTAAAAACTGTATTTCTCTGCCTGTGATAATTATATTACCCATTGTATACCCATTGTGTTCAGTAATCATATCACAGGCAGAGGGGAGGATTTTGTGTGGGAGTGTCTGTGTGTATTGTACGGATTGATTGGTTGTATTTCAAAACCCTGTGGGCAGTACTATGTTTGTGGATTGTGAATAAAATAGGCTGTATGTGCCAGTACAGTCAGTTCTGCTTGACCTCAAAACGAAGTGTCGTCTCGTTATTGGGGGAATTGGATTGTATGCTGATTGCCAGGAGTGTAAGCTGATTGTATGCTTTTGCTGTTCAGCTGTTTACAGCATTCATATGCTTGAGAGCATCCATATGCTTCTCCGGTTCGGTGGTTGTGGTGTCTGCTGCAGTGCTTGGAGTCCTCAGGAAGCGCTAGGAGCATCCTTCAACGGAGGTACCCAGTCGGGGTGCCAGGTGATCCGTTACAATGACAAAGTCTTGGGACTTACCAAAGCATGCTCCTACGTAGCAGCATCAGCAAGTCCATCCGCTTTAACTTTCTATGCTTATCAGAGCTATGCTTGTGTTTCAAAACTCTGACTGACTGCACTCCATGATATTTTGCAGATTTCTACAACACATCTGCCTTCCACCCACTTACCGTCTTCAAGCAGTGCCTCCTCAGTGCAGGAAAATATTGCCTCATCTACTAAGGCCCTGATGCAAGATATATAAGGGGTACGTCTCCATGCTTAGCAGCCATATTCTGGCAATGGAGGAAGATATAGGGAACACTAGACTGGCACAAAGCAAACAGCAACTGTTACTGCCTTTAGCTCTCTGCAGAAATGCTGCACTGATTTGACAGCACAAATCACCAGTATGGAGAACAGGGCTAAATCCCGAAATGTACGGATGAGAGAAATCACAGACTCTGTCGACAATGCAGATCTCGTTCACTATATTCAGCGGCTACTTTGTGTTGTGCTGACCCCCAAACTGGCTACACAACTGGTGGACTCTTGTTTCCATGCACCCCAGGAAGTTTCTCAAGGACTCTGATAGAGGGGTCCTCATATGCGCTGCCAGACCCTCTCCATCAGAGCCCTTTGATGGCTCCCAGGTCATTTTATTTCAAGACTTCTTCAAGCATGCCATCATGTGGAGATAGTTATTCAGGCAGAGCAAAAAAACAAGGCGCAAGAGAGTACTGAGAACGGACAACAGCTCAAAAATCCTGCCCCTCAGTGGATCCCCGCTCAGGTCTCTAGCTGGTTCTAGCTCATCTGGTGTAATTACAAAAAGAACCAGGCCAATTGCATATCAGACTGATTCCACCCAAAAAGGCAGAACAGATCCAAAATGCAGGCCGGCTCTCTCTGCACAAGAGATACGGCAACCCCAGACAATCGTTTCAGCCTTGTTAGACATCATCAGTGAGGCATAGCTTATATCCCTCTAGACACTGTGAGCAAGGGGTCCACATCTGGATTACCCTTTAAACTTAGGGAGAGCAAAAAGCAAGGTGCAAGAGAGTACTGAGAACGGACAACAGCTCAAATAGCCTGCCCTTCGGTGGATCCCAGGCACTCAGGCAGGTTACTTAGCTGCCAAGGGAGAACACCATCTCTAATGTTAGGCCTGCACCATCTTCTAGTGTAAAAAAGGGGCAAGATGTGCCTATTATCTAACCTCACTAAAGTGCCGACTTTTCTCTGGTCATTAGGTGGAGTCTGTCTCAGCTACATATCCTAGACAACTGATGGGATTACCCCTCTCATGCCCAAGATGACTGTGTCGGGGACGGCTGCAACACAAACCTGAGATGGACGGATGCAATTCTTATATTTCATTTGTTATTATGATTTACTGCGTTTGTTACACTGCTCTTTTTCCCCTCCAAGCCTTTTGCGTATTTTTCGCTACTTTAGATGTTCAACTAGTGGTTTATGCCCTCCACCTATATACACTGTCTACGTTTTGAAGGTATTCTATGGTATAGAGTCTATACTATAGACTGAAAGTCTGTGCCTGGGAAAGAGGGAGGCCTGCAGCTTTGGCAAGCTGTCTTTTCTTATAACCGCAAACATAAAAAATACACTAATGTTTTCTTTGGGTGTATACCAACTAAATTATTTTAAAATTTGTAAATATTAAGTGGTTCCTTTAATCACCAGTATGCCTCCAGTATTGCTGGAGGTTTTACTAATATTACCATACATAAAATAGTCTGTCTTTCTCATGTGTTGCTTTTATTATTTCACCTGTATACGGATGTCTCTATTTGAACATGATTATGGTTGTATAATGTACTTTTTTTGACACACAAAACTAATACATAAAAAAGAAAATTACCACAATTCACCCTTTAGTAAGTAGACTCCTTTAGTAATTCTTTTAGCAATGGTATAATCTTCAACATTGAAAATTTATTCACACGTGTTTTTCTTTAAAAACTGCACATATTTAATAAAAATACAGGTTTAGTTATATTTTAAAATAAATAATAAAAAATATAATACCAGTATCAGTTACGCTGCAAATAAGAAAAAAATATATAATCTTAGAACCAGAAATGAAAGATAATTGCCCCATGGATAATTTCAATTAGGTAACAATTCCACACATTCTTAAAATAAACCAAAGCTCTGTACAGCTGAGTTTAAAATTCCTTACTGAAACTATGTAGTGTTATATTGTATTGCAAACACAGAAAGACTTCTCTCCATGAGCAACATGATACTAACCTTCATTCTGAGATGCAGTTTCTGTGCCCTCTGGTGTTTTATCTGGCATCTCTGCTGAGACCTGGTTGGCAATACCTGGAGGACACAAAGAATGGAAAGGATTTTCATACACAGCCAAGACATTCCAGTTAAAGGACACCTTTACACAGGCTAGAGGGTCCTGTTACAGGATAAGTTTCACATTCATTTTCCTGGTGTTTTTTATTGTTTAGAATCCTTCAGAATTAAAAAAAAAAAAAAATATTTTAAGTGGTTTATAGCTAAAGATATTTAACATACAAACAAAAATACTCCATGCAGAGCACTTCAAGTATAAATATACAAACATTTACATTTTTTATTTCTAATTATTTTATATATAATTCCATAGACAAGGCTGCGCTCATGGTTTTCTTAAAATCCAAACTTCTTTATAAGGTATACATTAAAATAAGATCAACGTTTCAGTCCCCCCTTGGACTTTCCTCAGGATCAAAAAAATACATACATAAGCATAAACCCACCCATGTACAAAATACAGGATAAAAAGTAATTAGTGAACTCCCCCCAGCTGGAAATAAGGACCGCCGGTGTCCCATCGAGTGCATTGCGCCTGTGCTGAACGTGCTCTCATCATGTGATGACGTCAGATGCGCTGCCATGGCGTTGAAAGTGTCAGTGTTGACAAAAAAATTCTCAGGGGTGATCTGGATACACAGAAAGTAGCTGGTATAACCCAGCACAATAGAGCAGTGGCATTACTGGGAATCAAGTTATATATAGAACTGTAAAAGTGACAGTGCTGATGCTAAAGTGACTTAAAGAGCTATTTAAAGTGACATTGCTACTAATCAGGCCCGTACTGACCATCGGGCATACCGAGTAAATGCCTGGTGGGACACGATGGCGGTGGGCCGAGGCCAGCAGGGGAGATCACAGAATCTCCCCTGTCAGCCCATGCAGAGCCGGCGCTATCTGAGCGCTGGTCCTGCTGTGTGCCTTCGTGGGCCGGTGGGGAGATCAAAGATCTCCCTCATCGGCCCACAGGCACTGATATGCGGCTGGAGGGATGCAGGAGAGGACCCGGGGAGCTCTAGCCAGCAGCTCCGTCGGGTTCCTCTCGTGAGGTCAGAGCGTTGCCGCTGTTACCACGGCAACACTCAGATCTCGCGAGAGTGAACTCTAGCCATGCAGGCTAGAGTTCACTCTCACCACTAAGACCACCAGGAATGGCAGCACGGCTCCCCCCCCCCCGCCTCCCAGGCTAAAGGTAAGAAGGGAGGGGGGATAAAACGTTTTAAATAAAAAAATAAAAAAAACATATTTAAATAAACAGATTCAATCACACTAACAGCACCTCAGACACACACAGCACACTCACACACACAGCATCCTCCGACACACACAGCACACTCTCACACATATACAGCACACACACACGCATATATATATATATATATATATATATAATATAAATTAACCCTCCGTAAGTTAACAGAAAAAAGACAATTAGAAACATAAAATGGGACGGCAGATAAGAACACCCTCACACACACAGCACCCCTCTTACACACATCCTGCACCCTTCACACATACACACAGCACACCCAACACACATACAATACGTCCAAACATATAAAATATACACTCTGAATCCTCTACACACACACACACAGGGCCGCCATTGGGGGTTGATGGTTGTCACGGGCCCGGCAGCCCTGGGGGGCCCGGACTACTCTGGCAGTCCCGGGCCTCACTTTCCCTCTCTGCACACATAGATAGCGAATATCGCTATCTATGTGTGCAGCCGCGGGCCCCCGGCTCCCTGTTACCGCAGAGGGGGCCCAGCACACAGCTTCTCCTCTCTTCTCTCTTCTAATAACTCTCGCGAGACCCGGTTACCATGGCAATGCTCCGCGGGTCTCGCAAGAGTTATTAGAAGAGACAAGAGAGGAGAAGCTGTGTGCTGACTGGGCCCCCTTTGCGGTAACAGAGAGCCCCCCATGCCACCGAACCACCAGGGATGGAATCTCCCCCCTCCCTGGACACAGGTAAGCAGGGAGGGGGGAATAACATTTACATTTAATTTAATAAAAAAGTAATGGGAAAATGCCCCTTCCTCCCCCTCCCCCCCCCCCCCAGATTGCACATTTACACACACACTGCATACACTAATACAACACACACACTGCATACACTAACACACACACTGCATACACTAACACCACACACACACACTGCATACACTAACACAACACACACTCTACATACACTAACACAACACACACTCTGCATACACTAACACCACACGCACACTGCATACACTAACACAACACACACTCTACATACACTAACACAACACCCACTCTGCATACATTAACACCACACACACTCTGCATACACATAACAACACACACTCTGCATACACTAACACAACACACACTCTACATACACTAACACACACACTGCATACACTAATACAACACACACACTGCATACACTAATACAATACACACACTGCATACACTAATACAACATACACTCTGCATACATTACACACTAACACACTCACTGCATCCACTATACTGACACACACTCTGCATTCGCTACAAATTAACGCACTCTGCATTCGCTACACTAACACACACTCTGCGTCCGCTACACTAACACACACTCTGCATGCGCTACACACTAACACACTCTCTGCATTCACTACACATTAACACACACTCTGCATTTACTACACATTTACACACACTCTGCATTCACTGCACTAACACACACACTACATTCATTACACTGACACACTCTGCATTCACTACACACTAACACACTCTGCATTCACTACACACTAACACACATTGCATTCACACACTCTGCATTTACTAAACTATGCACACACTCTGGATTCACTATACTGACACACACTCTGCATTCACTACACTAACATACACTCTGCATTAACTGTACACATAGCATCCACTACACAAACATCCTGTATTCACAGTACACACACGACATCAACCACAAATTGAAACACTCTGTATTAACTATACACAGACACTGCGTCTAATACACACACTACATCCACTACAGACACTGCATCCACTACACAAACACACACTACATCACTGTACACACACTACATCCACTACTCAAACACACTCTGCGTTCACTATACACACTGCATCCACTACACAAACACACACTCTGCATTCACTGCACAAACAGTATCTAATACACACAAACACTACATCCATTACACACATTCTAATTCACTTCCACTATACACACCACATTCAGTCCTGCATCATTGTCAGCGGACTAGGTAGGGCGTGGGCGGGCCCGGGAGGGAGCCCAGACCTTGTGCTTTGTCAGGGGCCCCAAAATTTCTGATGGCGGCCCTGCACACACACAAAATCTCCTAAACACACACTAGATCTCCTACACACACACTGTACCGCCTACATACACTACATTCCTGACATACAAACTCTGGATCCCCTATACACACACTACATTCCTTGTACGCAAGCACATACAACATTCTCTAAACACACACTCTATACAACCCCTACACACACTACGTCACCTATATACACACACACACACACACACACACACACACACACTACAGCCCGTATGCACACACTTGCTACATCCCCTATATACACTATGCCCCCTATACACACACTCTCTACAGCCCCTAGCTACACATATTACACCACAAACATGAATTAAATCGACCTATTTACACAATACCACACCACAATCAGCTCACTCTAGCACACACACATACACACACACACACACTGGTATTCTCTAAAGTGTGAGAATTTTTTTAACTACTTTTTGTTTAAAACCTTATTAGCATACCTCAGATGCATTTCCACCTTCAGCTAAAATTGTTCTGATCTGGGGTCATAGGAAGGGGTGGTCCCCCCACAAAACTATGCTGCGAAAGTAAAATCAACCAAAAACTGTCTATAGTGTCTCTTTAAGTTTTTATGTAATTTGAGCTACAGCTCTTCTGTGTGATTGGACCAGACAGGCTAGCTTTCACTCCTCACGTGCATCAATGAGCTACCCATGACCCTGGTGATGGTTAACTGGTTGTTGTTCATTGTACTACTTTTGGTAGGTACTAACCACTGTATACCAGGCAGTAACATCCTACTTGACATTTTGGAGATATTCTGACAGAGTCATCTAGACATCACTATTTAAAACTTGTCAAACTTGTCAGAACTTTTTGCTTGCCCATTTTTCCTGCTTCCAACATTGGAAATTGGAAAGAACTGGTTGTTCACTTGCTGCCTTATATACCTGACCCGTTGACAGGTGCCATTGTAACAATATAATCCGTGTTATTCACTTCTCCTGCCAGTGGTTTAATGTTGTGTCTGATCAGTGTAGTTGGTGAGTAATTCAATTGGTTAACACACCAACTGATAAGTCTCTTTAAATTTCAGCTTATTTGGTCAACATGAACGCTAAGCTTTTCATAATTTCCGTGCCAATAAAATGAGTGCTATAAAAGTGAATAATTATAATATAAATGGGTATTATTTTATACAAAAATATTTTAATACAATATCTCAAAAAGCTTCAGGCTTTTGTTCAAAATGGTATCCTAGATTTCTGTACTTGTTCTAACACTTCTGCTATTTTAACTTAGAAAATGAATGTAAATGTATCTGCTGGCTGCTTATGTCAATAAATAAACAGCAATGACAATAAAGTACAATGTCGCCATAAATATTGCCATGAGCTAATCTGGCACACAGCAAGAGTAATAAATCAGAGTAAATAGAATAAATGTAAATGTGTTCTAGACGGCTATAACAAATCACGCGCAGGTCCCATCTCGGTCTATAGGAATGATTCATTCAGACGGCAGTCAGGTGTTCTGTTACCTCTGACCATTTTACCCTGTGACAGTACAGATTTGAATCTAGTCAGTAATTGGTCATTTCATCTGGCTGATGGAATATAACTACCTAATTCATTATTTTATTTTTATATTTTATTTTCATTTTTGTGGCAGTATCCTAAGAAATTTTACAGTGACATGAAATCAATTCTGATATTTATATATATATATATTTTAATTTGGTCAATGGTCACCCTATGAGATAGATGAAAGACAATAACTTGAAGGAAAATAGAAATTACACCTTTTACTGTAGAGAGTTTAGATTAGTCAAGATAAAGACCATACTAGTATTTATCATTTTGTTTTCCTGTGACTTTACATTATTATTTAAACCAACTCCCCAGCAAATTTTCGGGGTTTCAGGGACAACTTCAGCCTCTTTGATTGTTAAAGTTGAGTTAAATTGTGAATCATATGATAAAATATGATGGCATAACTCATACAAATAAGAAACATTGACAAATTATTTTACATTTTAATAAAGAATGCTAAGAAATCAAATGAATTTAGTATGTATATACACAGATAGATAGGCAGATAGATAGATAGATAGATAGGCAGATAGATAGATAGATAGATAGATATGTTTAAAATCCCCCAATTCTCCAAGAAACAGAGTATTTGTTGCTTTAACCCCTTAGTGACCAGACCGTTTTTCAATTTTCTTACCATTAAGGACCAGGGCTCTTTTACATTTCTGCGGTGTTTGTTTTTAGCTGTAATTTTCCTCTTACTCATTTACTGTACCCACACATATAATATACCGTTTTCCTTGCCATTTAAAGGTCTTTCTAAAGTTACCATTATTTTCATCATATCATAATTTACTATAAAAAAATTATAAAATATAATTTTTTTTTTAAAAAACACACACTTTTTCTAAATTTGACCCCCGAAATCTGGTACGCATCTACAATTGCCAAAAATCACCCATGCTAAATAGTTTCTAAATGTTAACATGTTCTTATCTTTTTTTGGAAAGTTATAGGGCCATAAGTAGAAGTAGCACCTTGCTATTTCCAAACCATTTTTTTTCAAAATGAACGCAAGTTACATTGTAACACTGATATCTGCCAGGAATCCAGATTAACCCTTCACATGTAAATCTTTTTTAAAAGAAGACAACCTAAGGTATTAAACTTGGGGTATTTTGACTCTTTTCAGGCAACCATTTTACCACCAATCAACGCCAAATTAAAAAAAATAACAATAATTGGTGATTTTTTTTTACACATATACCAATTTAAGAATACATCTACTGAGAACTTTAAGGGTTACTGCCAAAAAACACCCCACTATGTGTTTGGCAACATCTCCTTAGTACAGTAATACCACCCATGTATAGATGTATCAGGTTCTCTGGGGGGGGTAAAAGACCTTATTTGGAGGGTGCGCATTCCAGTTTTCCAACTTGGAATTTTCACAGCTGGTCATCATGCACCCATGTCCTATTTGGGAAGTTTTTTAAGCCGGCCAATGTAATTTACCCCCATCAAACCATATATTTATTAAAAAAGTAGACAACCCAGGGTGTTCAATATGGGGTATGTCCAGTCTTTTGTAGTAGCCACTTAGTCACAAACACTGGCCAAAATTATCATTTATATTTGTTTGTGTGTTAAAAATGCAAAAAATGATTATGAACGCTAACTTTGGCCAGGTCTGTGACTAAGTGGCTACTAAAAAAAGACTACCCCATTTGCAATACCTTGGGTTGTCTTCTTTTGCAAATGGTATGCCATCATGGGGGTAATTCTCATTCCTGGGCTACCATACGCTCTCAAAGGCAACATAACCAATCTGGCAACCAATCTATGTGAAAAAAAGCCTTATATTTGACCCTGCAACTTTCACCCCCATGTACAGGTTTTAGGGTGTCTTGGAAAGTTACAGGGTTAAATATAGTGCTAGCAAATTAAATTCTCTGGACCTTCGGCCTGGGTTGTCAGACCCTCAAAATTGCAATCAATACAATTACTTAATTATGTAAAAATATTACATAAATATGCATGTGGAATTTAAATATATATACACATTTATATATTTGAAGTCTACGTATATATTTATGAAATTATTTATGTAATTATGTATATGGACATATGTATATTTTGTATTATTTTTATTTATATATATATATATTATTTATACACTTAGAATGACATTTTATATATATATATATATATATATATATATATATTTATATATATATATATATATTTATATCAAAATACACTTAGAATGAAATGTAATATATATATATATAAAATATATATATATATATATCACATTTCATTCTAAGTGTATTTTGATATAAATATATATATATATAAATAAATATATATATATATATATATATATATATATATATAAAATGTCATTCTAAGTGTATTTTGATATATATATATATATTAACATCAAAATACATTTAGAATAAAATTACATATATATATATATATATATATATATTTTTTTTTTTTTTTATATACGTGGACCCTGAGGACTGCAGATGAGTGGAGTTGGTGGCTTTCACTTTCGTTGGTGGCTGGAGACAACCTCCCCTCCCAAACCACACCTTCTGTTTTTTTTCCCCCATCTCTTCCCCCTGATGTCCTCTCTATATCCACTCTTGTCCCTCTCACGCTACAGCTACAGCTACAGTAGCTCTTCTGTGTGATCGGACCACAAGGCCAAGCCTTCAATCCTCATGTGAATCAATGAGCATTGGACACTTCACGACCCTGCCACTGGATCACCGGGTGTCCTTCCTTGCACCACTTTTGGTAGGTACTAACAATGGCATACCGGGAACACTCTACAAGACTTGTCATTTTTTAGAGTTGCTCTGATCCAGTGATCTAGTCATCACTAGTTGGCCTTTGTCAAAGTCGCTCAGATCTTTTCGTTTGCCCATTTTTCCTGCTTCAATACATGAAATTCAATAACGGACTGGTTACTTGTTGCCTAATATATCCAACCCCTTGACAGGTTCCATTGTAATGATATAATCAATATTACACATGTGCAATTCATTTCGATCCGAACTTAAATGCGGCCGAATTTCGGCAATTCGGATGCTTCCGAATGTCTGAATTGCCGAATTTCGGAAGTGCCGAATTTCAGAGGTGCCAAACCGAACCGAATTGCCAAAGTCCCGAATTGCCGAATTTCGGAAGTGCCGAAGTCACAAATTTCGGAAGTACGAAGCGAACCAAATTTTTTGCCCATGCACATCCCTAATCAATATTATTCACTTTAGCTGTCAGTGGCTTTAATATTGTGGCTTATCAGTGTAGTACAAAAAGAACATGTTCAATGAGTACGGAGTCAAACAGCGGGAGCTGTAATCTTTGGAGATTGACTGCTAGATGTCCCAGGCACTCAGTCTGCAGTGGACTGCAGTCATTCTCATGCTTCATCATCACTAAATAAGCATGGTGGGAGTTGAAGTCCACTGATTGTGTTTCAGTTATGGTTGTCTAAGCTGATTTTTGTTCTCTCCATGTACCTTCAAGTACTGGTAGAGCATGGTAAGTGTAACAGTATATTTTTGTTCTCTGGTATAATGGCCGCCCTCTCGTTGCCCTTCTTAAAGGGACATTCTAAGAACTAGAACCACTACAGCTTAAATCTATCTCTAATGGCTATCACTCTAACAGCTACTAGAGGGACTTACTGATTGCAGTCCTGCTATGGACCAACTTTCGGGGTCTCCATGTTCTGCATGGAAATACCGAATGCTCCTCATAGAGATGCTTTGAGTCAATGCATCTCTATGAGAAGGTGCTGATTGTAGCATCTCAGTGATTTCCGTGCATATGCACTAGCCCCAATGTCCTATTGGCAGAGATGATCAATAATGATAATTTCAGCCAGGGGAGTAGTGTCGTCGCCGGCAAGACAAGCGCACTGGGGAACTGAAGGTAAGTAGATAAGTTAACCTATTTTTAAATTACTTCTGCAGGAGGTGTGGCAGCTGCTTGTAATTAGGCCATAAATCACTCTTACGTTAGGGATACCTTTAATAAATAAATGTTATTTCAAAAATATTTTCTGCCTCTAATCAATTATTGGCCTATACCTATTAAAGGGACACTCCAGACACCCAGACCACTTCTGCCCATTGGAGTGGTCTGTGTGCCAACTCCCACTACTCTTAACCCTGCAACTGTAATTATTGCAGTTTTTTATAAACTGCAATAATTACCTTGCAGGGTTAACTCCACCTCTAGTGGCTGTCTACTAGACAGCCACTAGAGGTCACTTCATCCTTCATAGCACAGGAAACCTGTGCTAGAGCGTAGCTGGACGTCCTCACGCTGTGTGAGGACCTCCAGCGTCGCTCATTTCCCCATAGGAAAGCATTGAAATAATTTTTCAATGCTTTCCTATGGGGAGCGCTAATGCGTATGCGCGGCATTGACGCGCATGCGCATTAGGTCTCCTCGGCCGGTGGGCGGGATCAGTCTCGCCCACCGGCCAACGCAATGCAGAGGAGGAGCGTCGCTGAGGAGGAGACAGCGGCGAGGGACACTAGAGGTCACTTCCTGCTCTATAGCACAGGAAACCTGTGCTAGAGCGTTGCTGGACGTCCTCACGCTGTGTGAGGACCTCCAGTGTCGCTCAAATCCCCATAGGAAAGCATTGAAATAATTTTTCAATGCTTTCCTATGGGGAGCGCTAATGCGTATGCGCGGCATTGACGCGCATGCGCATTAGGTCTCCTCGGCCGGTGGGCGGGATCAGTCTCGCCCACCGGCCGACGCAATGGAGAGGAGGAGCGTCGCGGAGGAGGAGACAGCGGCGAGGGACATCGCCGCTGCCTTAAGTAAGTGACTGAAGGGGTTTTCACCCCTTCAGTAACTGGGGATTAGTGGGTGGGAGGGAGAGGGACCCTCCAGTGCCAGGAAAACGGATAGTTTTCCTGGCACTGGAGATTCCCTTTAAAGTTCATGGGGAAATATATTGATTGCTCTCCTTTAAATTTGGTTAACCTTTAAAATTGCTGTGAGCAGTGGCGGAACTAAAATGGAGAGGGCATAATTATTTTGCACCACCCCGTATCACAATGGTGGACAAAAGGTGATCCCCATCTGACTTACAACTCTCATAATGCTTTGCCAGCTGGGGATATACCACTTGCACATCCTTGCATTGCTGTATTGAGCACTGAGCAATGTTTGTCCATTTGAATGTAAGTATATTTTTGTATGGTGTGAGTGAATTTAAGGGTGTGTTTGCATGTAGTGTTGACGTTTGATTGCAATGTTGATATTTGAATCCCCCACACACAATCACCTCAAACAAATTCACACACACAACACCCTCACACACACAGCACACTAACAGCACCCTCACGCACACACAGCACCCTCACACACACACACAGCACAGAGGACCATCACACACACAGTACCCTCACACACACACACACATACAGCACCCTCACAGCACAGTGCCGGCACTATCCCACACACACACAGAGCACCCTCATAGCACATTAACAGCACTCTCTCTCACACAGACACACACACACACAGCACACTAACAGCACCCTGACACACACAGCAGTGTATGTATGTATATGTGTGTGTATATATATATATGGATTTTGTAACCACATTTTTGTCTGATGCAATTCGGAATATAGTGAATACACTAATATCCATCAGTATTCTCCTGTCAAGTAGGAGATGGCCTGCAGCCAGAGCCAGGAATTAAATGTCTTTCAGTATATGGATTGCAACCTAATGGTATAGAAGGTTGTGTTTTTATTGACGTTTCAATGTTGGCATGTTACATCAGACTCTTTATAAAAATTGATCCCTGAGTCAAACCTGTTTCTGTATGGACATGCACACAATTTCATGTTTCAGCTTATAGAACATCCTATGTCACAATTTACAGTAAGGTTTCTACAGTAATATATAATACCACAAAATATGTTGTTCACCCACAGACATCACGTAAAAAAAAAATGTGATCAATCATATTATTGTACCTTGCTAGTCGATCCGAAATGTCCTTCAGGCACGTCAGCCGCAACCGACCGTCCACACGCCATAGCAAGACCACAGGGCAACTTAACCCTAATGGCCCGCTATTACTATTACTATGAACACAGTTCTGCATGGCTGTCTGCATGTTGATATGTGGATATGTTGATATATAGTTGCTACAGGGTGGAAACAATGTTGATGTACTGTCGATATAATGCTTGACTGCTTCATACAGTGATGCCCCCCCTTTTCTGTTCTGTACCCGTTCCCTGTATAACATGCAATTGAACAAATCTATTATTACCTACCTTCCCTTTTCTCTTCTGTATCGTAAATACGTTGTTTCATGACAAAATAAAAATTGTCAAAAAAAAAAAAAAAAAAGGTATTCTTCCTCAAAACAGAATATTCCCTATTTTATTATCTTAATAATATCGGCAACCATGTCCTATCATAAATAATTTTACTTTGACCTACATTTTGTAATGAATTTTTTTTTTGTTTTTTTTTTGTTTGTTTTGGTTTATTTTTTGTTGCTGCAATTATGTTTTTAGTGAATAATAATACATTTACATAAAACTGATAAAGTTCTTCTCAAGTTTTCAAACAAATAAAACACTTATATTAAGGGAAGAATACGTCACGTCAGAGAGAATTTGACATAAAATTTGACATCAAATTGAAAGAATGAAAAGATAATATAAAGTTATTTTCATAAATGTTTGTTTCTGATTTTAATGCAGTGCTTCCAGTTATGTATTTGCATACAACATATCAATATAGAAATGCTAATTTTAAAATGTCAATGTTGCTATATCAGCAGTAACATCGCTATAGAATGTTCCCATCAAGTGGAGCGGTATGGATATGTGGTGGAATCTCGGTAAAAATAAATTTAGTAGGCCGAGATTACCACGTGGCATGTGTACGTGCATATGCTGACGTATCGATCAGTTGGTTGCACGAGGCAAGATACGATCAGTAGTGTACGGAGCATGTGCAAGAATACAGGATATAGTATTCCCCTCCTCCATTGTGCTGGACAGGCCATGCGGTCAAGCAGGAAGTTAATTCTTATTTGTATTGATTGGTCAAGAGAATGTGCGGGTGGAGCTTAATATGGGAGGAGTTATGTGCCTATATAAGGAGCCTGCACTATTGTCCGGGGCTCAGAACTTGCTGTATTTTGGTGACATTAGTCCCTCTGAGTCCCGATCGGTGATCCAATAAAGAATCTCTTCCTTCCTGAAGAAACCTGTGTCCATCTCTCTGTGCTTGGCTTCCGTCAGTTTCTCCGGTATCATTTGGTGCATTGGCCGGGAAGCTCATCGTTCAACGGTAGCTGAGAGGCAGAGGCGTGAGACGGTCTATCTTTGCCCACGTTCTCTACGGCTGCACCCCTGAACTTCTGCGTGGACCTCCCTTCGTCTCGGCGCCACTGGTCTGTTGTCCAGGAGATCATCAGCCTCTACGTAAGAAGTGCTGGGGTGTCCCCGTCGATGAGTGTGAACTCAGGTTCAGGAATGAGGAGGTAAGACAACTGCTGTTTTAGACGGCAGACCCACTAGGGGTATACCGATTGTGCAGTAGGCCCAAAAGAGGTTTAAATCTGTGTATGGAATCTGCCCCCTCTGTCGGAGGGAAGGAGCGAAGGCGCACCGCTCAATCGAACGCTCTTTAGTAAGGAGTCAGGCGGGGTCCTGTGTAAATAGCCCTAGCCGGACACCGGTGTCTTGTCTAGACTAGCGTTCTAGGGTGTATATTTTGTTCGCTAGGTCGGAGGGACCGGGAGACTAAGCAGCGTCTGTTTAAATTCGGTTCGCTAGATCTCAACCTATCTTGGCTAAGTGGGAAGGCGTGTAAATTTGGAACCCACTAGATTTTTGATAGAGTAAATAGACTAAGAGGGTTCTGTTGTAAATTCCGCCCTCTAGTTCGCTATATGTGGTGCTTGGGCAGTGTGGCTAACCAAAACGGGTGTACATAGTTTTAGGTAGTCCATTCAAGGTACTGGCCAATAGTTTAGTTGGGATTGTAAATGTGTTAAAGATTGTTAGTAAAGTGTATATCTTGTTAGATAGCGCGATCTCAGCCGTCTAGCGAGAGTGTTAATAGTGTGTTGCTGTATCATAGTGCACGGTACCATAACCCTGTATATTTACTGACACTGTATATAAGTACTAATCATTGTCGTCTATTGCATGTTTAACACCATAACCACTAATAATTGTATTGTGACCTTAAATTGTGCTTTGACCTATGCTAACCGTACTGTAACCGCTATTTGTAAAAGACGATGTTACTGGGGTGTGTTATAGACGGGTAATTCGTATATAGAGAATTATAGCGTGGGTGACTGTATAGTTTCGCCAAAGGGCATAATATTGATTATTTAGTGACTGGTGTAACAGCTGTGTGTGTACGGGAATTCCCTGAGTGTTTATTGTGTTATTGTGTACGTTTCACTTGGTAACCGTACCACGTGGTGCTGTTGCCAGAGGAAACGGGTGTGACTGTTGAATAGAACGCGTGCATAGTATTCGTTGTCAACGACGTTCCATTGATAAGTATGGGCGCGTCGGAGTCAACGATTTTGGATCCCTTAGGTTGTATGGTAAAGCATTTTAAAAAGGGATTTAAAACGTGATTTTGGGGTTAAAATGTCTCCTGTACGTTTGGTCACTTTGTGCACTAGGGAGTGGCCTATTTTGGTTGCGGCATGGCCGCCACGTGGTAGTTTGGATCCAACCCTGATACAGCGTGTACACGTGGCTGTGTCAGGTAGGCCTGAACTTTACGGACAGTTTCCATATATTGATTGTTGGAGACAGGCCGTAAACGACTCGCCAAAATGGATTCAGATATGCCACGAGGAGCAATGTCGCCTCATGGTGGCCAGGACTTGTTTGTCCACTAGGACTGTGGTTAGGCCCATTTTGGACACGCCCCCTGAGTCCGAGATCCCTTTGCCGCCCCCTTACTTCCCTACAGGAAGAGGTGACGCGAGTGCAGGAAGTTCTATACCCCTCCCCTCATTGCCCTCATCCACTTCCGCTTCCTCCTCCAGTACAGAATCCACCCCCCCTCGTATTAAACCTCCCCTTCCGGAACCAGAACCAACCCCCGTTAGATCTGAATATCCTGATTTGGCGCCACTTCAAACTTCCGGTCAAGCTTCTTCTAGCTCGGCTGGGAGTATTCTATTTACTAGCTTTTCCCAAAATCAAGCTCCCACATCCACATGCCTTATTTCCCCCCGACTGGAACCCATAACAGACGCCCCTTCACGTAGCCCTATACTAACCAGACAACTGACCGGTACCCAACAACTCAAACATTATCAGATGCCTCTTCGTCTGAATCCTGGGTCAGCCTATCTCGATGCCGCAGGTCAAATGGCCCAGTCTTCGTATATGTCCCGTTCACGACTACCGATCTCTTGAATTGGAAGACCCACAACTCCTCGTACACTGAGAAACCACAAGCAATGACCGATCTGATCACCTCGATAGTTCAGACACATAATCCGACATGGGCTGATTGTCAGCAGTTATTAATGACATTGTTTAATAATGAGGAAAGGACAAGGATTAACCAAGCGGCCATTAAAGCGCTAGAGGATAGAGCCCGTGCTTTAAATCAAGCCAATCCGGCAGCATGGGCCGCAACACATTACCCTAATACCGATCCCGATTGGAATGTTAATGGCGCAGATATGGTTCAACTCAAAGCCTATAGAGACGCTATAATTGCTGGCATGAAAGCCGGAGGGAAGAAAGCTATTAATATGTCGAAGACAGTTGAGGTGATTCAGAAAAGTGATGAAGCGCCCAGTGTCTTTTATGACCGATTATTGGAGGCATACCGCTTGTATACCCCCTTTAATCCGGAAGACGCTGATAATTCCCGAATGGTAAACTCCGCCTTTGTCAGCCAAGCTTACGGAGATATTAAGCGCAAGCTACAAAAGTTAGAAGGGTTTGCAGGAATGTCTATCACCCAACTAATGGAGGTAGCAAATAAAGTATACATGAACAGGGAAACAGAGACAAAGAAAGAGGAAGAGCGCAAGATGCGTAAAAAGGCTGATATGCTAGCGGTAGCGATCGCAGGCGTAGATAGACGGGGCCCAGATAGAGGCGATAGTAGATGGAATGAGGAACCCCTGAGTAGAAATCAGTGCGCATACTGTAGGGAAGAAGGGCATTGGAGAAGTGAGTGTCCACGAAGGGAACAGTATGAGAGAGACAGACCCAGGGCAGGTTATGGAAACTTTAGAGGCAGAGCGAGAGGTAGAGGAGGCCCCGGAGGGAGCAATGGTAATAGAGGAAGTAATGGGAACAGAGGAAGTGTAAGGGAAGATAGGTACTATCCAGCAGCGCAAAGGTCCCGCGATAGAGAAGGTAGGGACTTCGTAGGATTGGCTGACACGGTCATGGAGGACTATTGATACCGACCGGGCTCCATCCCCCTTGGTCGAGCGGAGCCTATGGTCGATGTATCAATAGGGGGAAAAAGGAGTGCGTTCATGATCGACACTGGTGCTGAACATTCGGTGGTGACTGACCTAGTTGCTCCTCCATCTAGAAGAACTATTACTGTAATAGGAGCAACTGGAAGAAGTGCTGCAAAACCGGTTCTTAAAAGTCGACTCTGTACATTGGGAGGCCACGTAGTAAAACATCAATTCCTTTATATGCCTGAATGTCCAGTCCAATTGCTGGGACGTGATATGCTATCCAAGTTACAAGCGCAGATTACGTTCCTACCAAATGGAACAACATTTCCATTAAAGTTTAATGGACCTTCAGGTATTATGACATTATCCGTACCAAAGGAAGAAGAGTGGCGACTTTATACAGCGTTGACTATCCAAAACCCTAGGAGTGATAAATCCTTATTCAACATACCAGGAGTTTGGGCAGAGAACAACCCACCAGGACTGGCCCGCAATATTCCACCTATTAAAATTGAACTAAAACTTGGGGTTTATCCAGTGAGCCTAAGACAATATCACATCCCGCAGAAGGCTAAGAAGAACATCCAATCTTATCTGGATAAGTTCATACGGTATGGTATCCTAAAATTCTGTACTTCCCCCTGGAACACCCCATTGCTGCCTGTTCAAAAGCCCGGTACAGATGAGTATCGACCTGTGCAGGACTTGAGAGCAGTCAATGATGCGGTTGTTAGTATACATCCAGTTGTGCCCAATCCATATAACCTGCTTGCTTTAATTCCGGGCGGGGCTACTTACTTTACAGTCCTAGACCTCAAAGATGCCTTCTTTTGCCTCCGAATTGCCGCAGAAAGTCAATGTATCTTTGCTTTCCAATGGGAAAACGCTGTGACGGGCTCAAAACGCCAAATGACCTGGACAAGACTGCCCCAAGGGTTTAAAAATTCACCTACCCTATTTGGTTCAGCTCTAAGTCAAGATTTATTGGATTTCGAGTCCATCCCAGGAGAGTGTGTATTGTTACAATATGTAGATGACTTGTTGATAGCAGCAGTTACAAAGGAAATATGTCAGCAAGCAACGCACGATCTACTACACATTCTCTGGAAGGCAGGATACAAGGTGTCTAGAAAGAAGGCTCAGTTGTGTTTGCCAACTGTCAAATATCTGGGATTCCATATCTCTGAAGGTCAAAGAATTATGAGGCCAGAGAGAAAAGAAGCTGTGTGCCAAATACCGATACCCAAGAATAGAAGACAAGTGCGAGAATTCTTGGGGGCAGCAGGCTTCTGTAAGATATGGATTCCCAGCTACGCGATACTGGCAAAACCTCTGTATGCAGTTATCAAAGGTACAGAGCACGACCCCTTCTTATGGACTCAAGAACAGCAAACGGCATTTGAAGATGTGAAGAAGGCTTTGATGAGTGCCCCAGCATTAGGTCTACCTGATCACACACGACCATTCTACCTGTATGTACATGAGCAAAGAAGAATGGCTGTGGGAGTATTGACACAGTACTTGGGATCATGGCAAAGACCTGTTGCCTACATGTCTAAGCAACTGGATGCAGTGGCCAGCGGACTTCCACCTTGTCTAAGAGCCGTAGCTGCAGCTGCCCTGCTAGTAGCTGAAGCCGATAAACTCACTCTGGGTCAAGAACTTTATGTACGAGTCCCACATGCAGTACAGACGTTGCTGGATTACAAAGGAAATCATTGGTTTAGTAACAGCCGTATGACCAAGTATCAAGCAATGTTGTGTGAAAACCCAAGAGTGCATTTAGAGACTGTTAATACCTTAAATCCAGCTACCCTTTTGCCACAACCTACTGAAAGTCAACATGATTGTTTGGAAGTAATGGATGAAGTATTTTCAAGTAGACCAGATCTTCGTGATTTTCCTATCCAGAACCCCGATGTTCAATATTACACCGACGGCAGTAGTTATGTGAAAGAAGGGATCCGCTATGCAGGATATGCAGTAACAACGATAGACAAGGTGATAGAAGCTCGGCCACTGGCAAAAGGAACATCAGCACAAAAGGCAGAATTGATAGCACTGACACGAGCGTTACAATTGGCTGAAGGTTTAAGAGTGAACATCTACACGGACTCCAAGTATGCGTTTTTAACCACTCATGCCCACGGAGCTTTGTATAAAGAAAGAGGACTATTGAATTCAGAAGGCAAATAAATCAAGTACGCAGCTGAAATCCTACAACTATTGGAAGCAGTGTGGGAGCCGAAAGAAGTCGGTATTATACATTGTCGAGCGCATCTGAGAGGAGATGGTGATGTAACCAAAGGAAATCGGATGGCAGATAGTGCAGCTAAGCGTGCCGCTGAATCGGGAAGACAAGAGTATGTGGGGCATATAGCTGCTCTTATACCAACTCCACTGTCTCAATGGACTCCAGTTTATACAGCTCAAGAAGAGGAGTGGTTAAAGACTGAACCTGGAAAGTATTTGGAGAACAAATGGTATCAGTTAGAAGATGGAAGAATAGTCATTCTAGCATCACTAGCGGTAGAAATTGTCCAAAACTATCACAACGGGACACATTCTGGGAGAGACAGTACAGAAGAATCTCTCAGAAAACATTTCTACATACCAAGATTGTCCAATTTGACTCAGGCCATTGTACGAAGATGTGTAACGTGTGCTAAGAATAATGCAAGGCAAGGACCAGTAAAGCCACCAGGAGTCCAGTTTATGGGGGGACTCCCCATGTCCGATTTACAAATTGACTATACAGTGATGCCTAAATCTGGTGGACATCGCTACCTACTGGTAGTTGTGTGCACCTATTCAGGCTGGTTAGAAGCATGTCCTACTCGTACGGAGAAAGCAGGGGAAGTTGTGAGATTCCTGCTACGAGAAATAATACCCCGATATGGACTACCCTGCTCTATAGGATCGGACAATGGTCCAGCTTTTGTTCATCAGTGCCTACAACAACTGACTCATATGCTTGGTATAAAGTGGAGGCTTCATACGGCATATAGACCCCAGAGTTCTGGTAAGGTAGAGAGAATGAATAGAACTATTAAGAATCAGTTGGCTAAAATGTGTCAGGAAACCCAACTTAAGTGGAACGTTCTCTTGCCCATAGCTCTATTGCGAATCCGCAGTACACCTACCAGAAGGATGGGCCTCTCTCCTTTTGAAATCATGTATGGGCGACCACCTCCCGTACTTGGTAACTTAAGGGGGGATTTGAGTCAGTTGGGAGAAGGAATTACCCGGCAGCAGGTTGTAGAGTTGGGTAAGACTATGGAGGAGGTACAGAAATGGGTACAAGATAGATTACCTGTGAATATTTATCCCCCAGTTCATAGTTACCACCCAGGAGACCAAGTGTGGATTAAAGAGTGGAATAATGTACCGTTAGGGCCCAAGTGGAGAGGTCCTTATGTTGTTCTTTTGTCTACCCCTACAGCGATAAAAGTAGCCGAAGTGACTCCGTGGATACATCACTCCAGGGTTAAACCAGCAGCAGTCGATTCTTGGCAAGCTACAGCAGATCCAGAGAATCCCTGCAAGATCCGGTTAAAGCGCACGACTCAGTCGGAGTGACGAGGAACCTTGTGGATTACAAATTTTATTGTTTCAGAGATTTGGTAAGTGAGTGAGGCCATAATAAAGCCTGTCCGCTCACCAACGAGTGTATAAGTCAGGAAAAGTCTCGAAGGGACCCCTGTGAAGACGAGCAGAACTCCATTCCCTGCAGCCCTTACATCCTGGAAGCTGAGGTGCCTTCGCACGGACGAAGACTGAGGATGACGACGAAAGATGTATTCTTAATAATGTTTTTCTATGTGTATTTTTATATTCAGGAAGGTAGAGGTACCGACACTCCTAGCTGTGAGGTATGCATTAAGACTACAAGAACAGGTAACCATATTTCCCAAACCCTAATTTGGCATTCGCAATACGAGTGTGAAGGAGATGTATCAAGATGTAAATACTTAAATATAGAATATAGTGTGTGCCATTTAGGAGTAGGAGAACCTAAGTGCTTCAGTCCAGAGTATCAACCCCGTACAATTTGGTTGACTCTCAGGAATGGAGATCCTCAGGGGACCCTAATTAATAAGACGGTATTAGAATCCGTACATTCTTCGGGTGTTCTGCTATTTGATGCGTGTAAGGCGATATCAAGTGGTAGAAAGCCGTGGAATGTATGTGGGGATCTTAGATGGGAGAGGACGTATGGGTCTAACGATAAATATATTTGTCCCAGTAATAAAAATAAGTATGTGAGTCCTAGATGCCCAAATAGAGATTATAACTTTTGCCCATATTGGTCTTGTGTGGGGTGGGCAACTTGGGGACAGACAGTAGACAAGGGCATGATTGTGACTAAGTTGCCTACCAGTCCATATTGTAAGTCTATGGAATGCAATCCAGTCCATATACTTATAAATAACCCCGACAAGTTCTTAGATAAATATGGTAATTTATTTGGGTTTCAAATATATGGGACGGGTTTAGATCCTGGGACAGTATTGTTTATAGGGATAGAGACTGATACGGTATCCTCCCAAACTCATCAAGTATACCATTCCTTTTATGAAGAGATGAGCATAGATAATAAGATCCCCCATAATGCTAAAAACCTGTTTATTGATTTAGCTGAAAGTATTGCCGGTAGTCTTAATGTTACCAACTGCTATGTGTGTGGAGGTACTAACATGGGAGACCAATGGCCTTGGGAAGCAAAGGAGGTAATGTCCGGTTCTGAGGCAGTTGACCAATTAATATCTACACAAGCCGATTATCATATGAGTGTTAGAGGTAAATCTGAGTGGAGATTAAAGACCTCCATCATAGGTTATGTTTGCATAGCGAGGAAAGGAATGATGTATAATACTTTTGTAGGAGAATTAACTTGTCTAGGGCAAAAAGCTTATGATGATGATACAAAGAATACAACTTGGTGGTCGGCTTCAAATGTCTCAGAACCATCTAACCCGTTTGCTAGATACGCCAATTTAAAGGATGTATGGTTTGATTTATCCATCACATCTAACTGGAGAGCCCCAGCAAATTTGTACTGGATCTGTGGTAAGAAAGCCTATTCGGAGTTGCCACAGGACTGGGAAGGGGCATGTGTGTTGGGTATGCTCAAACCATCCTTCTTCTTGTTACCTATCGAAACAGGTGAGACTTTAGGTGTTAAAGTGTATGATGTGAATCATAGGAAGAAAAGAGGACCCATAGAGATAGGCACCTGGGAAGATAATGAATGGCCTCCCCAGCGTATTATAGATTACTACGGGCCAGCCACGTGGGCAAAGGATGGTACCTTTGGTTATAGAACCCCAATTTATATGCTCAACCGTATTATAAGATTACAGGCAGTGGTTGAGAGCATTACTAACGAGACAGCACAAGCGCTCAATCTTCTAGCGAAGCATAATACCAGGATGAGGACAGCAGTATACCAAAATAGATTAGCCTTGGATTACCTTTTGGCAGTAGAGGGAGGTGTATGTGGGAAGTTTAACCTGAGCAATTTCTGTCTTCAAATAGATGACGAAGGGCAAGCAATAGCTGAGCTTACTAGCCATATGGTTAAACTAGCGCATGTGCCTACACAGGTATGGAAAGGGTATAATCCAAGTAGTTGGTTTGGTAGCTGATATGAGTGGTTTGGAGGGCTTAAGGCAGTGGTAGGTGGAGTCCTACTAATTTTAATGTTGTGTCTACTCCTGCCGTGTCTTATACCCTTAGTAGTTAGGTCTGTGCAAAGCCTGATAGAAAATATAGCAGATAGGAAGGCTGCTGCACAGATAAGGGCAATTTATAAATATAAGGCTCTAGATCAGGGAGAACCAATGCAGGAAGATGAGTGTTGAAGATTCACATCATAAGATAAGTCTGGTCTGGTTCAAGGTAACTTGCGGTGTATGCAAACTAAGGTTAAGTGATGCCTCAAGTAATTGTGAAATATCAAGAGGCATCAAAGGGGGGAATGTGGTGGAATCTCGGTAAAAATAAATTTAGTAGGCCGAGATTACCACGTGGCATGTGTACGTGCATATGCTGACGTATCGATCAGTTGGTTGCACGAGGCAAGATACGATCAGTAGTGTACGGAGCATGTGCAAGAATACAGGATATAGTATTCCCCTCCTCCATTGTGCTGGACAGGCCATGCGGTCAAGCAGGAAGTTAATTCTTATTTGTATTGATTGGTCAAGAGAATGTGCGGGTGGAGCTTAATATGGGAGGAGTTATGTGCCTATATAAGGAGCCTGCACTATTGTCCGGGGCTCAGAACTTGCTGTATTTTGGTGACATTAGTCCCTCTGAGTCCCGATCGGTGATCCAATAAAGAATCTCTTCCTTCCTGAAGAAACCTGTGTCCATCTCTCTGTGCTTGGCTTCCGTCAGTTTCTCCGGTATCAGATAAGCTTAGGGTCTGTAGTTTTGTGGGTAGTTACAGGGGCTGTTTTTCTTTCTTACTGTTTAGTTCTGTGGACACCAGATAAAACTCCCATAAAGCTGCCCAAGATTAACCCAAGTCGTTTCTGTCCATGCAGAGTCCTTCAACATAGCTCTGCCTATAGGATACCCATAAGGAGTCTGGCCTGCTTGGTTGCTAGTCAATCTTAGTACACCTTTTTGTAAAGCCCAAAACTTTTTTCTTTGATGACCTACTGCTTAAAGGACCACTATAGTGCCAGGAAAACATAAAAAACATACTCGTTTTCCTGGCACTATAGTGCTCTGAGGGTGCCCCCACCCTCAGGGACCCCCTCCCGCCAGGCTGGATGGAGAGGAAGGGGTTAAACTTACCTCTTATTCCAGCGCCGGGCGGGGAGCACTCCTCCTCCTCTCCGCTTCCTCTCCTCCTCTTCGGCTGAATGCGCGCATTCAGCCAGTCTCATAGGAAAGCATTAGCAATGCTTTCCTATGGACGCTGGCGTCTTCTCCCTGTGAGAAGCGCGGAAGCCCTCTAGCGGCTGTCAATGAGACAGCCACTAGAGGCTGGATTAACCCATTTATAAACATAGCAGTTTCTCTGAAACTGCTATGTTTATAAAAAAATAAAATAAAATAAAAATAAAAAAAATAAATAAATAAACCTAGCTGGACCTGGCACCCAGATCACTTCATTAAGCTGAAGTGGTCTGTGTGCCTATAGTGGTCCTTTAATGACCTTGATTAAAAGCCAGATTTGGATTAAATATATAACCATCAAAGGGGTGTATATGTGCTTCACAAAATATATAAACCAATAATTGATTCCCCTTCCACCTTAATAAACTGAACATAAAAAGCAAAAATATTTATGCACCAAACAGTGACCACACTTAAAACGACACTATAGTTACCAGAACAACTACAGCTTGTTGTATTTGTTCTGGTGAGTAGAATCATTCCCTTCAGGCTTTTTGCGGTAAACAGTGTCTTTTTAGAGAAAAAAATCAGTGTTTACATCACAGCCTAGGGATAACTCCACTGGCCACTCATCAAATGGCTACTAGAAGTGCTTCCTGGGGCACTGCTGCACAACATGCATTACTGACATTTGGTGTCTCCACCCTCTGCATGCAGACACTGAGCTTTCCTCATAGAGATGCACTCTCATAGAGATGCTGTGTTTGAATTGTGCTGGCTCTGCCCCTGATCTGCCTCCTCGACAGTCTTAGCCAATCCTATGAGAAAGCATTGTGATTGGTTGAGAGAATCACTTCTGATGATGTCAGCCAAGCAGGCAGCAGCTGCAGGCATGAATACAAGAAATATTTTACTATATTTAGGGGGCAAGGCTGGGTCAGGGGGTGCTAAACGCCGGGGGTTAACACTATAGAGTCAGGAATACATGTTTGTGTTCCTGACCCTATAATGTTCCTTTAAATATGTATATAAGTATTATAGTGTGGTCACTGTTTGGCGCATTATTATTATTTTTTTGCTTTTCATCATCACTAAATAAGCATGGTGGGAGTTGAAGTCCACTGATTGTGTTTCAGTTATGGTTGTCTAAGCTGATTTTTTGCTCTTGTCTCGCTGTCAGACGCGGCGAGGGAGCCTCCCTACCTGGAGAGCTGGCGTGGACCTGTCCCTGGGGTCCAGTGGGGCTTCAGTGCGGCCGGGTCTTGTCTCGCTGTCAGACGCAGCGAGGGAGCTGTGTTCTCTCTGCTCCCTCTCGCCGTGCGCCGTTTGCTGATGCTGGGAAACGGAATATGACGTCATTTCCGGCTCCCGGCATCAGTAGACAGCCCGCGCGGCGAGAGGGAGCAGAGAGAACACAGCTCCCTCGCTGCGTCTGACAGCGAGACAAGAGCCGGCCGCACTGAAGCCCCACTGGACCCCAGGGACAGGTCCACGCCAGCTCTCCAGGTAGGGAGGCTGGTTGGACATTTTTAAATTTAAAAAAAAATACAAATAATTCTTGTGTATATGTGTGTGTGTTGTGTGTCTGGGAGTGTATGTGTGTGTGTATGTATGTGTCTGTGAGTGAGTGTGTCTGGGAGTGTGTGTGTCTGTGAGTGTATGTATGTGTATGTGTATGTGAGTGTATGTATGTGTATGTATCTGGGAGTGTGTGTGTGTGTGTGTGTGTGTATGTGTCTGGGAGTGTGTGTGTCTGTGAGTGTATGTATGTGTGTGTGTGTGTATGTGTCTGGGAGTGTGTGTGTCTGTGAGTGTATGTGTCTGGGAGTGTGTGTGTGTGTGTGTGTGTGTGTGTATGTATGTGTGTGTCTGGGAGTGAGTGTGTGTGTTTGTGAGTGTATGTATGTGTATTTGTGTGTCTGTTTTAGTATGTGTGTGTTGGTGTCTGTGAGTGTGTGTGTGTATGTGTCTGGGAGTGTATGTGTCTGGGTGTGTGTCTGGGAGTGTGTGTGTGTGAGTGTATGTATGTGTGTTTGTATGCGTCTGGCAGTGTGTGTGTATGTGTCTGGGAGTGTGTGTGTATGTGTCTGGGAGTGTGTGTGTGTGTGTCTGTGAGTGTGTGTGTGTCTGTGAGTGTGTGTGTGTCTGTGAGAGTATGTGTGTATATCTGTGAATTTGTGTGTGTGTCTTTGTGTGTGTGTCTGTGTTTGTGTGTGTCTTTGGGTGTCTGTGAGTGTACGTGTGTGTCTGTAAGTGTATGTGTGCACCTGAGTGTGTGTGTACGCGTTTATATATGCATACAAGTTTTGGTTTTTTTTTGGTGGTGGAACTCGAGTGAGTTCCCACACTTTATTCCCCAGGACTTGACCCCTGGTTATAGTGATGATAGCAAAACTGTAGGATCATTATATCACAATGGGTTAGTAGAGAGAGAATGTATTAAAATACAGATCTTATATAAATTTGTTAGCAGGTAATCTTTGGCAATGCCACTGCTCTAAACTGCAATTCTCTCAACCAGAGCATTTTGGGAGTCACAGGTAACTCTGGAGCTCTGTGTGTTACTATAACTAACCGTTAGCAGTGCACTGCAACTGGTGTGGTCTCATTCTTTCTAACAGTGGAATGGATGGTTCTGAAATGAGTGGGTTTGTGTCCATTGTAGTGTGTCAGTGATGCGGCTGGCAACGCTACAGAAGTCCAAAGGGGCATGCCCATCCAAAAAGAAGCATGTCGGCCTGGTGTGGTTGTAAGCCAGGCTGGCTGACCACAGTACTGGCCAGCCCCACTCAGGGCTATACGATCACAGAGCACTACTAACGCACTCTGCTCATACGGCCTGAATGCCCTTAGTGTTTCTGGCCATATTCTGTGTAGCTAAATACAATGGCTTTGCAGAATAGGATTTTTAGAATAAGAAAATATATGAGTAAAATGTCTCTGCATTGTTATTCTTTTTATTTCTAATGTTGCCAACTATGTAATGCTGACCTTTATCTATGCCACTGCTGCCCACTATTAGCCAAGGTCACTGAATAGTCAAATCTGTGTTGAAAAGTCTCCTCCTCAGCAGAGAATTTTAATTTTACTTGTAGCGCCAGCTGTCTTGTTCTCCTACACAAAAGGCTAGTCTTTGTTCGTGTTCAGTAATACTGAATTTTTAATTCCATCCAGTGTCATCTCACTGTTTTTCTTTGGACAATAGCCGCTGATATACACAACTTGTTATGATCACCTTGAAATGTATTTAAACTTGAAGCTAAAGCAAACCTATTATTTTCTAGAACTCTATTGAGAAGGCAGATTTGGATTTGATCTGCATATTCTGTGGCACCTAGACTGTTGGCGAATATTATGGTTTCCCATTAATGGGTCAATATGTTTTAACAAATAAGCCATGTCCTATAATACCATATAATACCAACCACAGTGAACTAAACTAATGCATTGTTCTACCAAACAAGAACATTTCTGGTAGAAGAACTTCTAAATTAGAACGGGTGGAACTGTAAAATACATCTATAGACTTATGGTATGAATGTTTTTTCTAGACCAGTCAAACTACTTAAACTATAAATAGGAAAGCTCATTGTTTTGGTTACTGTGCATCCAGTCTTTGGCAAAAAAAAACCCAAAGACGGTTTCTCCCAGCACCATTTAGTCTCCACCAAGACTACGCAGGTGTTTCATGCAAAGCCGTCCAATCTTGGATGGATATGGTATACCGAGAGCCTCAAAAGAGGTGGGTTAGTCCAGCAATAGATATATTTATAGAACTGTAATCACTTCCATTAATGGCACTTAATGTTTTTCTTTTGTTTTTGCTTACCTTTTAAATCTGGAGACAGCAAGTATTTATTGCCCAAAGTATATTCATTGTCATCCCTTTAAAAGTTGGAAGCTTGGGAAGGCTTACTAATACGCAGGCTTCTCTGCTACTTTAATAAGATTAACGTACAGACCAATTTAATGAGGTGCCCGTTTTCATTCAAAGAAAGGGTTGGCTGACTCTGAATAGCCTAGCTGCTTTACAAAAAGTATTAATGACAATTCCGTTTTGAGGGCATTTATAATACTGGCCCAGTTTCACCCTCTCTTGTGCAACTGACAGACAGTAAGCTTGATTTCTTTAGCTTAAAATGCTCACTGGCTACAGATAAAGAAAACAAAACTAATGGAAATGGACTGGTTGGTGTTTAAATAAAGGAGACACAATTAAACAAGTGAAATGACTCCACATGAAAGAAAGACAGCAGTTTGTAATTTCAGAACGGAATAATGTCGCTCTCGGTCATGTTTTGTTCGAATTCTATTGTGATGTAATTCCAGTAAAATACAAGTTTAGCAGGCTAAGATTGCCACAAGGAATATGTATGTATATGTGTTTGTAGTATCAGTTGGTTAATTACACGTAGCTAAGATACTGTCATCACTGTACTGACCAGGTGCAGGAATGTAAGAACTGGAATTACGCGTCCCTCTCCTTTGTATCAGATGAGCCACGTGGTTAGACCGGATGGATGAGTTTAGACTCTATTCATTAAATAGGTTAAGGGTATGTGTGGGTGTAGTTAATTGTGGGAGGAGCTACAGTGCTATATAAGGAATGTACTCTATGTATTCAGTACTCAGACTTTGCTGTATTTTGGTGACGCTAGTCCCTCTGAGTCCCGATCGGTGATCCAATAAAGAATCTCTTCCTTCCTGAAGAAACCTGTGTCCATCTCTCTGTGCTTGGCTTCCGTCAGTTTCTCCGGTATCATTTGGTGCATTGGCCGGGAAGCTCATCGTTCAACGGTAGCTGAGAGGCAGAGGCGTGAGACGGTCTATCTTTGCCCACGTTCTCTACGGCTGCACCCCTGAACTTCTGCGTGGACCTCCCTTCGTCTCGGCGCCACTGGTCTGTTGTCCAGGAGATCATCGGCCTCTACGTGAGAAGTGCTGGGGTGTCCCCGTCGATGAGTGTGAACTCAGGTTCAGGAACGAGGAGGTAAGATAACTGCTGTTTTAGACGGCAGGACCCGCTAGGGGTATACCGATTGTGCGGTAGGCCCAAAGGGGTTTTTGAATCTGTATCTGCCCCCTCTGTCGGAGGGAAGGAGCGAAGGCGCACCGCTCGATCGAACGCTCTTTAGTCAGACCGTTTGATTTGGTTAGTCAGGCGGGGTCCTGGTGTAAATAGCCCTAGCCGGACACCGGTGTCTTGTCTAGACTAGCGTTCTAGGGTGTATATTACGTTCGCTAGGTCGGAGGGACCGGGAGACTAAGCGGCGCCTGTGTAAATTCGGTTCGCTAGTTCTCATCCTATCTGGGCTAAGTGGGAAGGCGTGTAAATTTGGAACCCACTAGACTTTTGATAGTACGACTAAGAGGCGCCTGTGTAAATTCGGATCTCTAGCTCGTTGTATAGTGCGACTAAGAGGCGCCTGTGTAAATTCGGTTCTCTAGCTCGCTATGTATATGTGGTGATTGGGCAGTGTGGCTAACCAAAACGGGTGTATATAGTTTTAGGTAGTCCATTCAAGGTACTGGCCAATAGTTTAGTTGGGAATTGTAAATGTGTTAACGATTGTTTTAGTAAAGTGTATATCTTGTTAGATAGCGCGAGCTCAGCCGTCTAGCGAGAGTGTTAATAGTGTGTTGCTGTATTATAGTGCACGGTACCATAACCCTGTATATTTACTGACATTATATAATAAGTACTAATCATTGTCGTCCATTGCATGTTTAACACCATAACCACTAATAATTGTATTGTGACCTTAACTTGTGCTTTGACCTATGCTAACCGTACTGTAACCGCTATTTGTAAAAGACGATGTTACTGGGGTGTGTTATAGACGGGTAATTCGTATATAGAGAATTATAGCGTGGGTGACTGTGTAGTTACGCCAAAGGGCATAATATTGATTATATAGTGACTGGTGTAGCAGCTGTGTGTGTACGGGAATTCCCTGAGTGTTTATTGTTATTGTGTACGTTTCACTTGGTAACCGTACCACGTGGTGCTGTTGCCAGAGGAAACGGGTGTGACTGTTGAATAGTACGCGTGTATAGTAATCGTTGTCGACGACGTTCCACTGTTAAATATGGGCGCGTCGCAGTCAACGATTCCGGATCCCTTAGGATGTATGGTTAAGAATTTTAAAAAGGGATTCAAAGTTTGTGATTTTGGGGTTAAGATGTCCCCTGTACGTTTGGTCACTTTGTGCACTAGGGAGTGGCCTACTTTGGTTGCGGCATGGCCGCCACGTGGCAGTTTGGATCCAACTCTGGTACAGCGCTTACACGTGGCTGTATCAGGTAGGCCTGAACTTTACGGCCAGTTTCCTTATATTGATTGTTGGAGACAGGCCGTAAATGACTCGCCAAAATGGCTCCGGACATGCCACGAGGAACAGTGTCGCCTCATGGTAGCTAGGACTTGTTCGTCCACTAGGGCTGGTGTTAGGCCCATTTTGGACACGCCCCCTGAGTCCGAGATCCCTTTGCCGCCCCCTTACTTTCCGGTAAGAGGAAGTGACGCAAATACAGGAAGTCCTGTAACCCTTCCCTCACTACCCCCATCCACTTCCGCTTCCTCCTCCAGTACAGGATCCACCCCCCCTCGTACTAAATCTCCCCTTCCGGAACCAGAACCCACCCCCATTAGAAACGAATATCCTGATTTGGCGCCACTTCAGACTTCCGGTCAAGCTTCATCTAGCTCGGCCCGAAGTGTTCTATTCACTACCTTTTCCCAAAACCAACCTCCCACATCCCCATACCCTATATCTCCCCGACCGGAACCCATGACTGACGCTTCCCTACGTAGCCCCATCCAAACCCGACAGTTGACTGGTGCCCAACAATTAAAGCACTATCAGATGCCTCTTCGCTTAAATCCCGGGTCAGCTTATATCGATGCCGCAGGTCAAATGGCACACGCTGACCCTGTCTTCGTATATGTCCCTTTCACCACTACCGACCTTTTAAACTGGAAGACCCATAATTCCTCGTATACTGAGAAACCACAAGCCATGACTGATCTGTTCACCTCAATAGTACAGACACATAATCCGACATGGGCTGATTGCCAGCAGTTATTAATGACTTTATTTAACAATGAGGAAAGGACAAGAATAAATCAAGCAGCCATTAAAGCATTAGAGGATAGAGCCCGTGCTTTGAACCAAGCTAATCCAGCAGCATGGGCCGCAACACATTATCCCAACACTGATCCCGATTGGAACGTAAATGGTGCTGATATGGTTCAACTCAGAGCCTATAGAGACGCTATAATTGCTGGCATGAAAGCCGGAGGAAAGAAAGCCATTAACATGTCGAAGACAGTTGAGGTGATCCAGAAAAGCGATGAAGCGCCCAGTGTCTTTTATGACCGATTATTGGAGGCGTACCGCTTGTACACCCCCTTTAATCCGGAAGACGCAGACAATTCCCGAATGGTGAACTCCGCCTTTGTCAGCCAAGCTTACGGAGATATTAAGCGCAAGCTACAAAAGTTAGAAGGGTTTGCAGGTATGTCAATCTCCCAACTAATGGAGGTAGCTAATAAGGTCTATATGAATAGGGAAACAGAAAGCAAGAAAGAGGAGGAGCGCAAGATGCGTAAAAAGGCTGATATGCTAGCGGTAGCGATCGCAGGCGTAGATAAACGGGGCCCAGATAGAGGCAATAATAGATGGAGTAGGGAGCCTTTGAGTAGGGATCAGTGTGCGTATTGCAAGGAAGAAGGGCATTGGAGGAACGAATGTCCGCAAAGAGAGCAGTACGAGAGAGACCAACCCAGGGCAGGCTACGGAAACTTTAGAGGCAGAGCGAGAGGTAGAGGAGGTCCCGGAGGGAGTAATGGTTATAGAGGGAGTAATGGGAACAGAGGAAGTGTTAGGGAAGACAGATATATTCCAGCAGCGCAAAGGTCCCGCGATAGAGAAGGTAGGGACTTCGTAGGATTGGCTGACACGGTCATGGAGGACTATTGATACCGACCGGGCTCCATCCCCCTTGGTCGAGCGGAGCCTATGGTCGATGTATCAATAGGGGGGAAAAGGAGTGCGTTCATGATCGACACTGGTGCTGAACATTCAGTGGTGACTAATCTAGTTGCTCCTCCATCTGGAAGGACTATTACTGTGATAGGAGCAACTGGAAGAAGTGCTGAAAAACCGGTTCTTAAAAGTCGACTCTGTACATTGGGAGGCCACGTAGTAAAACACCAATTCCTTTATATGCCTGAATGTCCAGTCCAATTGCTGGGACGTGATATGCTATCCAAATTACAAGCGCAGATTACGTTCCTACCAGATGGAACAACATCTTTAAAGTTTAATGGACCTTCAGGTATTATGACTTTATCCGTACCAAAGGAAGAAGAGTGGCGACTTTATACAGTGTTGACTAGCCAAAACCCTAGGAGTGATGAGACATTGTTTAACATACCAGGAGTTTGGGCAGAGAACAACCCACCAGGACTGGCCCGCAATATTCCACCAATAAAAATTGAACTGAAACATGGGGTTTATCCAGTGAGCCTAAGACAATATCACATTCCGCAGAAGGCTAAGAAGAACATCCAATCCTATCTGGATAAGTTCATACGGTATGGTATCCTAAAATTCTGTACTTCCCCCTGGAACACCCCATTGCTGCCTGTTCAAAAGCCCGGCACAGATGAGTATCGACCTGTGCAGGACTTAAGAGCAGTCAATGATGCGGTTGTTAGCATACATCCAGTTGTACCCAATCCATATAACCTGCTTGCTTTAATTCCGGGCGGGGCTACTTACTTCACAGTCTTAGATCTCAAAGATGCCTTCTTTTGCCTCCGAATTGCCGCAGAAAGTCAATGTATTTTCGCTTTCCAATGGGAGAACGCTGTAACGGGCTCAAAACGCCAAATGACTTGGACAAGACTGCCCCAAGGGTTTAAAAATTCACCTACCCTATTTGGTTCAGCCCTAAGTCAAGATCTATTGGATTTCGAGTCCATCCCAGGAGAGTGTGTATTGTTACAATATGTAGATGACTTGTTGATAGCAGCAGTTACAAAAGAAATCTGTCAGCAAGCAACGCACGATCTACTACACATTCTCTGGAAGGCAGGATACAAGGTGTCTAGAAAGAAAGCTCAGTTGTGTTTGCCAACTGTCAAGTATCTGGGATTCCATATCTCTGAAGGTCAAAGAATTATGGGGCCAGAGAGAAAAGAAGCTGTCTGCCAAATACCAATACCCAAGAATAGAAGACAAGTGCGAGAATTCTTGGGGGCAGCAGGCTTCTGTAGGATATGGATTCCCAGTTATGCGATACTAGCAAAACCTCTGTACGCAGCTATCAAAGGTACAGAGCACGACCCCTTCCTATGGACCCAAGAACAGCAAACGGCATTTGAAGATGTGAAGAAGGCTTTGATGAGTGCCCCAGCATTAGGTCTACCTGATCACACACGACCATTCTACCTGTATGTACACGAGCAAAGAAGAATGGCTGTGGGAGTATTGACACAGTACTTGGGATCATGGCAAAGACCTGTTGCCTACATGTCTAAGCAACTGGATGCAGTGGCCAGCGGACTTCCACCTTGTCTAAGAGCCGTAGCTGCAGCCGCCCTGCTAGTAGCTGAAGCCGATAAACTCACTCTGGGTCAAGAACTTTATGTACGAGTCCCACATGCAGTACAGACGTTGTTGGATTACAAAGGAAATCATTGGTTTAGTAACAGCCGTATGACCAAGTATCAAGCAATGTTGTGTGAAAACCCAAGAGTGCATTTAGAGACTGTAAACACCTTAAATCCAGCTACCCTTTTGCCACAACCTACTGAAAGTCAACATGATTGTTTGGAAGTAATGGATGAAGTATTCTCAAGTAGACCAGATCTTCGTGATTTTCCCATCCAGAACCCCGATGTTCAATATTACACCGACGGCAGTAGTTATGTGAAAGAAGGGATCCGCTATGCAGGATATGCAGTAACAACCATAGACAAGGTGATAGAAGCTCGGCCACTGGCGAAAGGAACATCAGCACAAAAGGCAGAATTGATAGCACTGACACGAGCGTTACAATTGGCTGAAGGTTTAAGAGTAAATATCTATACGGACTCTAAGTATGCGTTTTTAACCACTCATGCCCACGGAGCTTTGTATAAAGAAAGAGGACTACTGAATTCAGAAGGCAAAGAAATCAAGTACGCAGCTGAAATCCTACAACTATTGGAAGCAGTGTGGGAGCCGAAAGAAGTCGGTATCATACATTGTCGAGCGCATCTGAGAGGAGATGGTGATGTAACCAAGGGAAATCGGATGGCAGATAGTGCAGCTAAGCGTGCTGCTGAATCAGGAAGACAGGAGTATGTAGGGCATATAGCTGCTCTTATACCAACTCCACTGTCCCAATGGACTCCAGTTTATACAGCTCAAGAAGAGGAGTGGTTAAAGACTGAACCGGGAAAGTATCTGGAGAACAAGTGGTATCAGCTAGAAGATGGAAGAATAGTTATACCAGCATCGCTAGCGGTAGAAATTGTCCAAAATTATCACAACGGGACACATTCTGGGAGAGACAGTACTGAAGAATCTCTTAGAAAACATTTCTACATACCAAGATTGTCCAACTTGACTCAGGCCATTGTACGTAGATGTGTAACGTGTGCTAAGAATAATGCAAGACAAGGACCAGTAAAGCCACCAGGAGTTAGTTTATGGGGGGACTCCCCATGTCCGATCTACAAATAGACTTTACAGTGATGCCTAAATCGGGTGGACATCGTTACCTGCTGGTAATTGTGTGCACCTATTCAGGCTGGGTAGAAGCATGTCCTACTCGTACAGAGAAAGCAGGAGAAGTTGTGAGATTCCTGCTACGAGAAATAATACCCCGATATGGACTACCCTGTTCTATAGGATCGGACAATGGTCCAGCTTTTGTTCACCAGTGCCTACAACAACTGACTCATATGCTTGGTATAAAGTGGAGGCTTCATACTGCATATAGACCCCAGAGTTCTGGTAAGGTAGAGAGAATGAATAGAACTATAAAGAACCAGTTGGCTAAAATGTGTCAGGAAACCCAACTTAAGTGGAACGTTCTCTTACCCATAGCTTTATTGCGAATCCGCAGTACCCCTACCAGAAGGATGGGCCTCTCTCCTTTTGAAATCATGTATGGGCGACCACCTCCCGTACTTGGTAACTTAAGGGGGGACTTGAGTCAGTTGGGAGAAGGAATTACCCGGCAGCAGGTTGTAGAGTTGGGTAAAACTATGGAGGAGGTACAGAAATGGGTACAAGATAGATTACCTGTGAATATTTATCCCCCTGTTCATAGTTACCATCCAGGAGACCAAGTGTGGATTAAAGAGTGGAATACTGTACCGTTAGGGCCCAAGTGGAGAGGTCCTTATGTTGTTCTTTTGTCTACCCCTACAGCAATAAAAGTAGCAGAAGTGACTCCGTGGATACATCACTCCAGGGTTAAACCAGCAGCAGTCGATTCTTGGCAAGTTACAGCAGATCCAGAGAATCCCTGCAAGATCCGGTTAAAACGCACTACTCAGTCGGAGTAACGAGGAATTATTGTGGATTACAAATTTTATTGTTACAGGTGTGAGTGAGAAGGACATAATAAAGCCTGTCCGCTTACCATCACATAGTGTATAAGCCAGGAAAGTCTCGAAGGGACACCTGTGAAGATGAGCAGAACTCCATTCCCTGCAGCCCCTCACATCCTGGAAGCTGAGGCGCCATCGCACGGACGAAGACTGAGGATGACGGCGAAAGATGTGCTTTTGATAGTGTTTATTTATATGTGTTTTTATATTCAGGAAGGTAGAGGTACCGACACTCCTAGCTGTGAGGTATGCATTAAGACTACGAGAACAGGTAACCATATTTCCCAAACCCTAATTTGGCATTCACAATACGAATGTAAAGGAGATGTATCGAGATGTAGATACTTAAATATAGATTATAGTGTGTGCCATTTAGGAGTAGGAGAACCTAAGTGCTTCAGTCCGGAGTATCAGCCTCGTACAATTTGGTTGACTCTCAGGAATGGAGATCCTCAGGGGACCCTAATTAATAAAACGGTGTTAGAATCCGTACATTCTTCGGGTGTTCTGCTATTTGATGCGTGTAAAGCGATATCGAGTGGTAGAAAGCCGTGGAATGTATGTGGGGATCTTAGATGGGAGAGGACGTATGGGTCTAACGATAAATATATTTGTCCCAGTAGCAAAAATAAATATGTGAGTCCTAGATGCCCAAATAGAGATTATAACTTTTGTCCATATTGGTCTTGTGTGGGGTGGGCAACTTGGGGACAGACAGTAGACAAAGACATGATAGTGACTAAGTTGCCGACTAGCCCTTATTGTAAGTCTATGGAATGCAACCCAGTCCATATACTCATTAATAACCCCGACAAGTTCTTAGATAAGTATGGAAATTTATTTGGGTTTCAAATATACGGGACGGGTTTAGATCCTGGGACATTATTGTTTATAGGAATAGAGACTGATACGGTATCCTCCCAGACTCATCAAGTATACCATTCCTTTTACGAAGAGATGAGTATAGATAATAAGATCCCCCATAATGCTAAAAACCTGTTCATCGATTTAGCTGAAAGTATTGCCGGTAGTCTTAATGTTACCAACTGCTATGTGTGTGGAGGTACTAACATGGGAGACCAATGGCCTTGGGAAGCAAAGGAGGTAATGTCCGGTTCTGAGGCAGTTGACCAATTAATATCTACACAAGCCGATTATCATATGAGTGTTAGAGGTAAATCTGAGTGGAGATTAAAGACCTCCATCATAGGTTATGTTTGCATAGCAAGGAAAGGAATAATGTATAATACTTCTGTAGGAGAATTAACTTGTCTAGGGCAAAAAGCTTATGATGATGATACAAAGAATACAACTTGGTGGTCGGCTTCAAATGTCTCAGAACCATCTAACCCGTTTGCTAGATATGCCAATTTAAAGGATGTGTGGTTTGATCTATCCATCACATCTACCTGGAGAGCCCCAGCAAATTTGTACTGGATCTGTGGTAAGAAAGCCTATTCGGAGCTGCCACAGGACTGGGAAGGGGCATGTGTGTTGGGTATGCTCAAACCATCCTTCTTCTTGTTACCGATTGAAACAGGTGAGACTTTAGGTGTTAAAGTGTATGATGTGAATCATAGGAAGAAAAGGGGACCCATAGAGATAGGCGCCTGGGAAGATGATGAATGGCCTCCCCAGCGTATTATAGATTACTATGGGCCAGCCACGTGGGCTGAGGATGGTACCTTTGGTTATAGAACCCCTATTTATATGCTCAACCGTATTATAAGATTACAGGCGGTGGTTGAGATTATCACAAATGAGACATCACAAGCGCTCAATCTTCTAGCGAAGCATAACACCAGGATGAGGACAGCAGTCTACCAAAATAGATTAGCCTTGGATTACCTTTTGGCAGTAGAGGGAGGTGTATGTGGGAAGTTTAACCTAAGTAATTGCTGTCTTCAAATAGATGACGAAGGGCAAGCAATAGCTGAGCTTACTAGCCATATGGTTAAACTAGCGCATGTGCCTACTCAGGTATGGAAAGGGTACAATCCAAGTAGTTGGTTTGGTAGCTGGTATGAGTGGTTTGGAGGGCTTAAGGCAGTGGTAGGTGGAGTCCTACTGATTTTACTGTTGTGTCTACTCCTACCGTGTCTTATACCCTTAGTAGTTAGGTCTGTGCAAAGCCTGATAGGAAGTATAGCAGAGAGGAAGGCTGCTGCACAGATAATGGCGATATATAAGTATAAGGCTCTAGATCAGGGAGAACCAATGCAAGAAGATGAATGTTGAAGATTCACATCATAAGATAAGTCTGGTCTGGTTCATGGTAACCTGAGGTATATGCAAACCAAGGTTAAGTGATGCCTCAAGTAATTGTGAAATATCAGAGGCATCAAAGGGGGGAATGTGATGTAATTCCAGTAAAATACAAGTTTAGCAGGCTAAGATTGCCACAAGGCATATGTATGTATATGTGTTTGTAGTATCAGTTGGTTAATTACACGTAGCTAAGATACTGTCATCACTGTACTGACCAGGTGCAGGAATGTAAGAACTGGAATTACGCGTCCCTCTCCTTTGTATCAGATGAGCCACGTGGTTAGACCGGATGGATGAGTTTAGACTCTATTCATTAAATAGGTTAAGGGTATGTGTGGGTGTAGTTAATTGTGGGAGGAGCTACAGTGCTATATAAGGAATGTACTCTATGTATTCAGTACTCAGACTTTGCTGTATTTTGGTGACGCTAGTCCCTCTGAGTCCCGATCGGTGATCCAATAAAGAATCTCTTCCTTCCTGAAGAAACCTGTGTCCATCTCTCTGTGCTTGGCTTCCGTCAGTTTCTCCGGTATCACTATTGTTTACCAACGGTGTCCTCATAACTGTTTAATAGCAGATGCTGAAAGAAGGGTCCACCCCAAGGTATCATTCTTTTTATATTCCCATTAAAGGATCCCAAAATGTAATATTTTTAAGCTGCATGAATGCAATCTATTCTCAGTGTTACATTGATCTAAATCAATAGATTGTCAGCAGTTTTGTTTATATCAAAAAGGCACAGCTATTCTAGTACATATTCATAAGGAATATCATTATGAAGTTATGCAGCTAAGAAAAATAAATAATGAAGACTGCAGGTTGAGCCCTAACAGGACTTACAATACACTTTTGTTGAAATCTAATCTAGGCTTTTTAGGTCTCCTTTACAAGTAGGGGTTGCTGTATATTCAAGAAAGGCCTCTTCTGAGGTCCTTGGACTCTGAGAAAGGATATTCAAAATAAGCACATTGTTCTTAGTTTGAACCAACAATTCCCAGGATATTTTGACCTCACAAAACACACCTATTCCTTTTACTCTTTCTCAACTCACCACAACTCATTGTTTAGTTAATATCCTGCTACAAAACCTTAGTCTTACCATTTAAGCTTCTCGTATATATTTCTATAACTATCAAAATAAAACCAGAGGGAGGTGTCATACTAGAAAGTTTGGTAATAAGATTTATGCGAAAGTTTGAAAAGTCACTGGAAGGAATAAAGGTATTTTGACTGAAGTCTTCCAGACTGGCTGCCTCCAGATAACGTGTGTATAGATATATAAATATAATCATACATACATACATACACATTACACTTAATCACTTTTTTGGCACCATTGCAAATGTATTAAACAGAACAAAAACCTGAAATATCACATTGACATAAGTATAACCTTGACTTATTGTTTAGTCAAAGCACCATTGGCCGCCTCAGGTCCTTTTGATGCGACAAGCTCTGCACACCTGGATTTGGGTAGTTCCTATTAATTTTTTGCACATCCTTTCAAGCTATATCCAATCTTTTTATTCCTGTGGGCCCTCTCGGGCCGGTAGGGAGATCTAAGATCTCCCCCACCAGCGTAAAGGCCCTTCGTTAGTGAGAGAGAGAGGGCAGGAGGGACCTGGGAGGCAGGAGGAGCGATCTGGGTGGAAGATCGGTCCTCCCGCGAGCATGCTGTGTAGAGCGTTGCCGCGCATTACCACGGCAATGCTCCACACATCATTCTGCTCGCGGGAGTGAAGACAGCTTGCAGCCAGAGGAGCTGCAGGCTATAGATTACTACCCACCACTTTTAAAATATATATATATATATTTAAAAAAACATTTGCTCCCTGCACCCCTCACACTCACACACAGCACCGCTCACACACACACAGCACTCCTCACACTCAGCACCCCCCTCACACACAGCACCCCCCTCACACACTGCACCCCTCACACAACATCCCTCACACACACAGCACCCCCTCCCCACACAGCACCCCTCACCTCTCACACACAGCACCTCTCTTTCACACAAACACACACACACACACACAGCATCCCTCACCCTCACACAACACATTGCACCCCTCACACACAGCACCCTCACACAGCACCCTTCACACTTATACACATCACCCTCACACACACACACACACACACACAAACAGCCCCTCACAAACACACTGCACTCCTACACACATACACTGCACCCTCACTGCAGTCTGGGTGTATTCAGCAGTATGTGTCTATTTAGCAGTCTCTGTGTATTCAGAAGTCTGTGTGTGTGTGTATTCAGCAGTCTGTGTGTATTTAGCAGTATCTGTGTATGTATTCAGCAGTCTGTATGTGTGTACTCAGCAGTGTGTGTGTATTCAGCAGTATGTGTGTATTTAGAAGTATCTGTGTGTCTATTCAGCAGTGTGTGTCTATATATTCAGCAACATCTGTGTATTTAGCAGTATCTGTATGTGTATTCAGCAGTGTGTGTGTGTGTGTATTCAGCAGTCTGTATGTATTCAGTAGTCTGTGTGTGTGTGTGTGTGTGTTTCAGCAGTCTGTGTGTTTGTGTATTCAGCAGTCTGTGTGTGTATTCAACGCACAGTGTGTGTAGGTATTCAGCATTCTGTGTGTACTCATCAGTCTGTCTGTGTGTGTACTCAGTAGTCTGTGTGCGTTTGTACTCAGCAGTCCGTGTGCGTGTGTATTCAGCTGTCGATGTGTGCATGTATTCAGCAGTCGGTGTTTGCGTGTATTCAGCAGTAGGTGTGTGCATGTATTCAGCAGTCTGTATGTGAATGTGTTCAGCAGTTTGTGGCCATGTTCAGCAGTCTGTGTTCAGCGGCCACCTAAACCGCTTAATTAGAGAGCTGCCTGCACCCGTTTTTAAAATAATTTAGGGCGGCCTGGGGGGCAATTGCCTCCCAGCCCTCCCCTGCGGGGGCCTATAATGCTGTTAAGATGGCACTGGCTATGTCAGGTTGGATTGGGACGGTCAGTAGATAGTCTATTTGAGGCATCTCCTGAGATTCTCAACTGGGTTCAAGTCCAGGCTCTGTCTGTGCCAAGGACAATCACAGAGTGACCATCGGGATCTTGGTTATCTGTCTTACCCAGGCCCTTGCTCAGTTTGGCCAGGTGGCCAGGTCTTTATTAGTCCAAACTTCTTCCATTTAAGAATCATAGAGGCCACTGTGCTCTTGATAACCTTCAATGCAGCTGAATGTTTTTGTAGCCTCCCCCAGCTTTGTGAGACACAATCCTGTCTCTGTGCTCTGCAGGCAATTATTTTTACCATGTCTTGTTTTTTTAGATCTATTTACAGCTGTGTGCCTTGGCAAATCATGTCCAATCAATTGAATTTGCCACATGTGGACTTCAATCAAAGTGTAGAAACATCTCAAAGATGATCCAGAGAAATGGGATGCACCTAAACTAAATTTCAAGTGTAATAGTACAGGGTCTGAATACTTCTGTCAATGTGATATTTAACTTTGTTGCGTTTTAAACAAATTTTCAAAGGTGTCAAACAACACTTTTTTGCTGTATCATTATATGGTATTGAGTGTAGATTTATGTAGATCAAGGTTAATCAACAAAAGTGTCAGTTTCTATTGAAATCTGCACTTTTTGAGGAAAAAAATGTCAAAACTAAGAAACAGGTTTGTTTTTTTTAATGTGTTTTATCCTATTTGGCATTTTACAGGTTAAATGCAGACATGATTATTTAGTGCATAACTTCCTACTTCATTAAGCTGACCCCCTCTGGCATTACACAGGTTAAGCGTAAAAAAATACACATTGACTGTTCTCAGCATGTCCTATATATGAACACAGGCCCCATTCACTACTGGCCATATGGAAACTAGGTGTTTAGGATTTCAAATGGTGGTTTCCTGTCTATGAATGAAGGTTTTTTACTATTTGGTATCTATGTGGCTGAGAAAAAAAGTCCCGGACTAACAGATCAGATTATAATAATCAGTTATTCATAGACAGGAATCATAGGTATTTCAACTTACTCTGGGAACTGTTGCTCATATAATAACACTGTTGATATTATAGGATACAGTCATTTAATATGTGTCTCTTATGTTTTGAACTAAAATGACCTACAATTTGAATACAGACACATGTATAGTTAGATGTGTGTGTGTGTTGGGGTTGGGTGGGGGGCAATGCCTTATTCACCTATCATGCAGGGTTTGTTGCCTGCAGCCTCACATAACCATTGTTCTGGTGAAGAAGCAACTATAATTGCATTGGGATGTCTGTTGGCACAGTACGGCAGGAGTGAGACAGCAAGCAGGAATTATGCAGAGCCTTGGCTAGCCCAGCACTGTGAGGTTTTGTGCATTGGCTGATACACTTCCTATGAGGCAATGACTGAACGGGCTGCCAGATTGTTATGAGCAGGTATGATGTGGAGATTTCAACTATGGCTGGAGATTTCAACTATGGTATCAGTGGAGTCACATAAAGCATATTCAATCAATTAGGAATGCACAAATATCTGAATACTCCCTAATGCTTATTACACACTGACGGAGATTGCAAGTTTATATTTTGATATCACGCCTGTGGCATGTGAGTAGGACCATCTACACAGACATCCATGAGTTGTATGTTAAAAAGGGCCATTCCCTTGTACTTTGACCCCAGGCCAAATGCTGCCATCCATCCTATCGTAAATTGTAACTGTTTTCCTGTTGCATTTAGAAAACCTCCCACATGTGATATCCCTAAATGGAGAAATATATACGCACATAGAGGAGGTGCATTGCCCATCTTAAAGAGGTGGCCAGGTTTAACAAAAAAAATGGCGCCTCCTTTAGTGGGTAACTGAGTATCTGACAATGGGTAATTAATCTCAGTAATAATACGTCAGCTTATTACTTTTTTTTTAGTAAAAATTCACGGACAAGCTTAAACTAATTTAAGTATTTTATAAATATATAATAATTAATGCTATATATATATATATATATATATATATATATATATATTAATATATATATATATATATTAATATATATATATATATATAGCATTATTTATTATATATTTATTATATGGGAGTGCATTGAGTGCATTGAGTAAACTGGACTTGGGCCAGCAAGGAGTGTAAGTTCGGCCCTGTCTGGTATAGAACATGACTGGCAAGACAGATGTTGGGGTCAATAAGAAAAACACATTTTAATAAAATGCCTGGCATTCTACATTCAGACAGTGTTCATGGGCATGACACACCAGCCTGGAGGATAGATGCATGGTTGACAAGAAACCTAACAATGTGCCTCAGATTACCAAAGGTCATAATGTGCCTCAGCTTTGCTGCACAATTGGACTGCCAAGAATAGGCTTAGTACCATAATGTACTACTGAGTGGACTAGGTTACCATACCTGCTCTATCAGAACAATATTAAACAAAGCAATATTTTAAACTGTGTCCCACCGAGTTAACTGCACCAATAAATCCTGACCCATTGCTGACTAAATTAGTAACTATCAAACCTAGATATCAAAGGTCATAAACATATACAGCTTGTGTCTTACTGTATTGTTGTGCAGTTCATTTGGGAGCTCCGTGCATGTACCTCTTAGTTTGTACATGTCAGAGTACTCTCCCTTCTTAGAAACACCTTGCCTTCAGGTTCTATGAAAATATACTGTAAATATAGAACTGCCTATCTGACAGAAGAAAACACGATGTTTGAAATGCATGGTGTTTTTTTTTCTTTCTAATTCTAAACATCCTAAACACATCAAGAAAGATTAAAGTGTGTGGCTGTCAAATACACTCAAAACAGAAAAAGTAGAACAACAGCAAAAGACATTTTATTATGGACCAATTCAAAATGCACATGTGTTCAAGCATATAAATAAATCCTGAAGGCAACTACAAGCATAAACAAGTAAGACCCTGGAAGACCTTTAATCCCTTAAACTGCTGTAAAAGTCTGCCTTGCCCTTTTTAAACTGATGGATTTGTATGTAGCTGTAGTAAATAAAGTGATAACTTTGATATACTGGTGTTCAGATTTAGCTGTATGGACAGTCCTTCCTCGGAGAACCCTGGTTTAGAAGAAAAGGGGGGCCTCCTCAAGTTTTTGAAGCTATTAATAAAAAAAAGTATTGTTATATATAAGAACTAATGATTAGTATGTGCGAGAAAACCCCCACAATGTGTCATCCTCCATGAATAGTCTTGCCGCATTCTCCCTCCTTCTTGATGTCTAGAGATGCTACAGATAATGTGAGCAACTAATCATATTAAGATTTGGGTCATGTTGAAAAATTGACCACATTTCTGAGTATAAACGCCTCAGACATGCTTAGTGCTCTACGGTGAGATTTATGATGTCACCCATTTGCTTCGTATTGATAAGCCAGATCATGCACGCCCTAACAGATATTCCTGCATACTAATCTGTTTGCTAGGGCTTTAATTGGGTAACCGCATCAGAGGGTGGAGTCTTTAAATTAGTTAATTCTCAAAAAAGCTTATGGTGTTGAACAAGGCACTTTGTCTTGTTGGAGCAGAGGTTGGGCACATGGAATAAAGCAGGCATTGTCAAATTACGTGGGTAGATTCTAGTGTCCCACCATCTTGAGACTTCACCAGCTATCTCTGTCCTCCCTTTTTGATTTCAAACAGATAACAGCAACGTTTTAGTTTTATCGGTTAGCAACTTGATTCTATAGGTTCGTAAATTGTTAAGGAAACCCATGTTCATGTCTACATTAGAGTGCAAGTTTATTCTCTCCATGTTTTATTGATGTATTAGTGATGTTTGTGATGTTCCATTATGAACAATAACGGAATCAGAAGCTTAGAACCTCAGACAATTTTTCTCATTTGCAGCTGGCATTAAACTGTAAAGCTTTGCGACAGGGAAATTAACACTTATCAGTTATGTTTTTGCCTTAACAAACTGGCTTCGTTTCAAGTTATTATTGAGTAAGGCCTTTCCGACTATTATCATTCAGTTGTGTTTGTTCCCAGTTATTTATACTTATCGACCTGTCTTAATGGTTTAGCACATGATTTAGCATATTTTTATATGTTCAATCTAGCCAGGCTACCCATAATACCTTCTATCGTTATCACTGCCTCTTCCCACTGTTGTTGCAGTATGGCCAATTGTAATTTATTTTCACACTATTAGACATATTAAGGTTTCCTATATTTGGGAATACACTATGACCTTATGGTACACTTTGACATGGTGTTGTAAATGGGATTAAGTCCACTTGTGACACTTTTTGGTGTACATGGCTTAAACCTGTGGAGACCCACCTAGCAAAGGGGCAAACAACAGGAGAGGGAATCAGTTTGGGTAGCCATCTACACCAATGTGCAGAATTAACAGTAGTTGATTCACAGATGATGGGTTTAGCTATGTATTTTCTAGTTGCACCAAAAACAGGGGCTGGGGAGATTTAAAAATAGTGTTGTTTGGGATAGTAAGGAAGCTGCATAGTAAGACTTAATATCTGGGACTTGAAGAACACCCTAGGCAAGGAGCATATTATAGACTGGGGGACGTTAGGTGTAGTTTTTTTTTCTTCCAGATGAATGATTTAATCAATGTCTAGAATCTTTTTTTAGAATGTAAAGAGGGATAGATACAGGGATAGCCCTAAATAGATACAGTATGATGATGAGGATAGACATGTTGACCGCATTGATTTTGCCGAGCCACGGAGATTGCCACATTTCCAACTGAGAGTTGAAGGTGGTGACTTGTTTAACATAGTTTCCTGTATCAGCAAGGGGTTACTAGTTGAGAGTATGCGGTTGTTTTATAAATGAAAGTGTTTGAAATTACAATTGTTTTAAATTCCTTTCAATAAAGATTACGGCCTTAATCCAAACATCTGTTTCTCTGTGTTTATTTTTATTAATATTGTTTGAAGTTTCCTTTCCATAACACATTATTTCAGGTCAACATAGCCAAACGGGAAAAATATTGGAAATTGTCAGCAATGCTTTGAGTTTGACTACACTGGCCTTAAATTTAAATTCTCACTTTAGTAAATAACCCTGTTAATCTCTCTTAACTTGCTGCAGATTACGTCCACACCTGATGAAAATCCTTATAGTGTCACAAAATGATGCTACATACATAGTATTATGAAGCATATCTTGTTCTTCGTTTACTTTTTTCGGGGCAGATCTGATATATATCTTTTTATATAATTCATACACATCCTACATAATCTTGTGTAAAAGTAGCCCCAAGGGAAAATCTAAATATTCAGGGTCTCTAAATCCCCATAATTGCCGTATTTTGCAAAAGCTACGTAAAACAGTTCACACACCGAGCTTCACTTGTAGTAAATCACACTGATATATTTTAAAAACAAGACACACAATGCTAGAGGCATAAATGCCAAATGTAAATGCAGTTGGATACAAGCTTTAATGTGTAAACAAAAAATCTTTTAACATTCCTTTCTGAGTTTGTCATTTTACCGGTATTCCATGTGGATGTTTTCAGAAGCTTCACATATACCAAGTAAGAAAAATATTCTGTAACGTTATTATATGCTTTATGTAATAATACAGGGCTCTCACTCACTCACTGCCAATGGATTGGGGAAAAAAAAAAATTATTCCTGCCCATCTAAGTATGTTTTCAGGAAAATTATGTTTAAAAAGGATAAAACAGGTGTGAACTATTCTGCATTGTTTTTAGCCACACTCAAATAATATTTGTTGCCTATTGGAATAAGAGAAAGGTTGAAGACTAGGCTTACCCACCATTGTGCATCTCAATAAGTCTTGTAATAATGGGAGTTGGAGTTTAAAAACATCTATTGATTTACTGTATGTTTAATGGATCCTGTCAAACAGGTCTCAGTAACGTTTAAAGGGGAACTTCCACCTCAAATTAAAAATCTAGTAAAGCGCCATAAAACATCTTATCTTTGTTACTTATGGCTGATCAAAGAGCTTGTATTCTTACTGATGTAATCATAGATGTTGTACTGATTAAAGCGGTGTGTTCCATAACATTTAACTCCTCCCATACCAGACCTAGACAAATTCCACTAGCGACCAGAAACCTTATGTTTCATATAGAGTATTTATAAATATTTTTCATTGTATTTGTATGCCGTTCAACGTGTATGTCTTGTTTGTGTCTTCACCCTGAAATGATGTTACTTCTATTTTTTATATGCCATAATAAAGTTATTTCAATGAACATTAACTAGAAGACAGCAGATTCATTAGGAGTAATGTGGCCTGCACACAATATACACGTGGCAGAGTAAACTTTGGTGTAAGCATTCACATCTACTACATATTGTGTTGGCATAGCTGCCTGATTTGACCATAATTCTCTTACAGCCATAATGCTGGCAAAGCATTATAGGAGATGTTGTTCATAACATCTGGAGTGCCAAAGGTTGCTTACCCTTGGTATACAACAATGTAACACCAGAAGTTTGTTTTTGCCTCTTCCTGATGAGGAGGAATGTGGTACAGTGCTACGTACTTCATTTGGGGTGACTTGCATGAAAGCACTTTTTTTTTATTTGCGTGTCTATCTTTGCACTATTTTTGCTGTGTAGAGAGTAGTGTTGCATCATGGGACAGAAATCGTACTTATTAATGCTTAGATGGAGTAACAATATATATTTGCTAACTACCAGCTCTACCAAACGGGATATACTTGTCATTACCATGTCTCTTTAATATGAAAGTTCTTGGGAAGCCCAAGTTTCCTCTTCCCACACTCTGTTTTTTCCTTTTGGTAACAGGAAACATATAAATAACCATTAATGCCTCAAATGTAATTGTTTGAGGCAATACCTTTTATTGTCAGCAATTCAGACTGCACTTTATCTTGTTACATGATATAGAATGCTGATTCCTGTCTGTTCTCTTACTCATTCATGGGACACGCCCTCTGCAGCTAAAGAAACAATGCTGATAACATCACTGTGTATCTCTCCATCTCTAATGTATTCCTTGGTTTACAACAGTGAGTTAACAGGGAGGCTCAAACATTACTTCAAAGCTAACACTGCTATATAGATAGAGGATCATTTCCCAAAACATTTTTGGACTTAATTATTGGAAGTCACATTTACATTAAAAGCTGTATAATTGTTTAATTATGATGTCATTTTTGTTATAAATCATCATTTAGTTATAGTTGTTAAACTGGTAGATTCACACAATGACTCCTCTACTAGTGAATGCCTTGCATATCTTAAAGGGCCACTGTAGGCACCCAGACCACTTCAGCTCATCGAAGTGGTCTGGGTGCAGTGCCCCTATTGCACTTAGTGCTGTAATGTATAACATTGCAGTTCCAGAGAAACTGAAATATTTACATTGCAGCACTAAGTCTGCCTTCAGTAGCTGTCTACCAGACAGCCACTAGAGGGCTTCCTGGATTGAAACTGACCTTTGATCCGATATCTGACGCTGGACATCCTCACGCTCTGCATGTGGACACCCAGTGTCAGATTTTTCCCCATAGAAAAGCATTGATATGCATTAGCGCCTGCTCGTCACAGCGCTGGGATAAGGTAGGTATTATTCACCCGGGCAGGGGACGCGAGGGAGGGGGAGGCAGGGGGAGCGATAGTGCCAGGAATACAGCTTTGTATTTCTGACACTATAGTTTCCTTTTAATTCTCATTTATACACTATTAAGAAGGTTCTGATCCACTATTGTCAATGTTACTGGTTTATGATACATCCATATAAAATTATTTAAAGTAAACAAGAGGTATTCTCTGTAGTCATTGTACAGCGCTACGGAATTTGCTGGCACTATATAAATAATAAAATAATAATAATAATAGTCATTCTGAAATCATGAGGCAATCAACCTTCATTGAACAAACAGTACTAAATTAGACACAATATATACACAATAATATCTATATTATTAATAAAATTACTGTTAAGGAATATTTTAGGTAAATATCTTGGTATAGGCTGTAAATCCCATTTACTTATAGCATAGTCTTGTCTATTAAAGTAATCATCCAGAGTGTTCTGCCTGTAGATATATTTATCCAAGCGCAGCAAGACTGAAGGATTTGTTCCGCATATAACCAAATAATCAAATTGCTTTCCATACATGGTTTAAAAAATTAAAATATCCTAAGGCATGATTTGTTGGAGTCTATATTTTTAGCATTGCATTACACTTATCAGCTGGATTGCACCTGGAGGTAAAAATTCTGGAAGGTTATAAAATGAAGGAACCGGATCATGAGGATGTTGCTACGTAAGTAAAATAAAGACAAAATACACTGCGGGCTACGGATGACACTCCCAAGACATGCCTATAAATGCAAATCTATTGTATGGACACATCTTTTTGTGGTTGAAACATACGGGTATATATTCTTCAAAGGATATCACATGATATAGCAATATAAGCATACAAAATGCGAATTGTGATTGGACGTTCAACCTTTACTGGTTATGATGCCATAAACTTTTATGGACTTATTAATATACAATTTTAATATTAGGAAATGCATAATTTAACATTTTAAAAAGTGTAGCATTGAGAGAGGAACTACTACCTTTCTCTAGGTTTATAGGTCTATGAAAAAAGTACCTCAGGAACTAGGCCATCAATGTTTTTGACTGCCGTTCTCATGTCGATGAAATTTCTGGCAATTAACAATACATACCAAACTTTCAACGTCATTAATTTAAAGGGACCCCGAAAACCAGAAATGGACCCTTTATAAATTGTAGCACCCGCTTCTGAGACATTATACAGGGGTTCTCAACACAGTCCTACTAGTTCAGAATTTAGGGATTACCCTGTTGTGTCTAAAGTGTTTGTCCTCCCCCCCCCCCCCCCCAACCCTAAAAACACATTAGACACATCAGAGCAATCCCTAAATCCTGGACAGTTTGGTGGTCCTTGAGGACTGGGTTGAGAACCCCTGCATTAGAAGTTGGCTACCACTTGGAAATTGGTACCAGACAAGGTCATCTTGGGAACTGCAATAGCTCGATTTGTTTCTCAAGATAAAATAACACAGGACAGAAACAAACAATTACAGTCAAGACAAAAATAAGTATTTCATTGCATATTTGGTACTTTATGACAAAGCGGGTGAGAACAAAGATATCTTTTCAGTTTTTACATTAGTAGTGGCAGATATTAAATACATTTATGTGTCTTTGCCCACACAACCTATGATAAGATTTACATATAAACTGCAAATGGTCAAGCAAAGCACTATAACCACTATATCTTGTCGTAGAGCTATTACGTTGCTAGTAGGCTGTGTGTGCTATTCCCCACTTCTGGATGAAATTGTTTTTGATCACTCAGACTATCAATGCATTCCAAATATGGTGTCTATTCTGACGCTTTTAAAGGTTTTCTTAAAGTAATATTGTAGAAGTAATGAAGCCCATGGAACAGTGAAACAGGGGAGTGGGCCTTGACAAGGCCAGGAAGTGGGCAGGTGGAAAATTATGGGATGGTTTAGGGTGGGGCTAAGTAGGGGAGGAGTCAGGTAGTGTAAATAGGCGGCCATCTTAAGTGAGGAGCCAGTTAATCTGAATTGCACTGACCTGTCACTTGTGGCTGGTCGGCGGAGTTCTTTTCTTTTTTCTCCCTCTGCAGGTAATGGCGTCCCTGGAGGAGATTCTGGACGGAGTTCGGGCGGCGGTTCGTGACAGAGGACTGGCGTGGCTGCATGAACAGATCGGGGCTGCTGCCACCCACGCGGAGGGACCGGAGAGGAGGTCAGCGCGGAGGACCAGGCCGCCGCAGAGGTTGAGCCCAGGGGAGGCCCCTGCGGCCCGGCGGCGGAGGAGCCCTTCGGCGGTCGGCGGGTCAGCTGCCGGACCGAGCACAGCGGCGGAGGACGGAGTGTGGCGGGCGCCATCGGGCGGACCCGCCGGGCAGGCGACAGCGGGCGCGAAGCGGAGGCCACGAGGTCCGAAGGCGCCCCGCGTAATGGCGGCCGGCGGGACGGCAGGAAGTGGGAGTGCTGCAACGCCAGCGGACCATGCGGCTGCGGATGGCATCACCCACGCGGCCAGTGGACAACAGACGGAGCGTCCCGGTGAGTCAACCTCCAGCGGTATCACTGAGGGGCAAAAGGGGAACGCCAAGCGGGGTCCCATAGTTCAAGCGGTCCGCCAGGCATTGCGGGGAGACCAGGTCAGCAGGGGATCCGAAGGGGCGGCCGGAGGGAGGATCAGTACTGAGCACAGTGGAATGGGAGGAGAAAGCAGCGGAGCGGGTCGGGCAGCTCAAAGGTTTTCGGGAGCTAGGAAGGCGACAGGCGGCCTATCCCAGGGGGTCCTGGCGGAGTCAGACAGGGCGGCCGGAGAGAGGCCAGGCGCAGCGGCTGTGGGAGAGCCAGTGGGTCCGACGCGCTACAGGGATGCAAGGGGCGGCAGTATAGAGCGGGGGGGCCCATCCGGCTGCCCCCAGGCACGGCCAAGTGACAGGGGAGCGGCAGTAAGGGGCCAGGGCGGCGAGCGGCGCAGCAGCAGCGCCAGGTGCAGCAGTGACAGGAGCTGGTCAGGAAGACAGGAGAGCAGGGACAGGAGCCATTCACGGCTAGGCCGCAGCGAGTCAAGGTTCAGCGCCAGGGAGAGGAGAAGGAGGTCCAGGTCAGAGGAAGGGAGGCGGGGCAGGAGGCACAGTGAATCGGGATCTTCGGAGAGGAGCTTCAGGGAGCAGCGGCGGGGAGGTCACAGCAAGGGAGGTCGGACGGAGCTGAGGAGAGGATCCAGGGCAGTCGGAGAGGAGCGTAGGGAGGAAGGGCGGGTAGGGAGCTACTCGGGCAGACTACCCAGGATGTCTTCTCCTTACAGGTCACGGAGTAACTCACCAGCGGTTCCGAGGCAGTGTCTGAAATGGCGGATGGAGGGACTGCAACCCCGCGGCTTGCGGCGGCCAGGGGCATCAGCGGTGAGTTTTCCTCTACACCACACCCTGGGACATTCATACACTGTTTGAAGTCATTCATAGATTCATGGTCAGAGGATAGGGAACCGCTTAGGTTCGATAAGGTTTGGTCAGCAGGTGACGGCAGCGGGTCTGGGTTGGAGAGGGCGACCTCAGGAGTGACAGGTGGTAGCGGGGAAGAAACAAGGCCCACTGATAAGCCCGATGGATCGTCGGCGGGGGACTGGGTACTTGACGTGACGGGTGGGGACATTGCGGAAGCTGCGCGTCAGAATGTACATGTGTCCTTCGCGGGGCCGTTGGGTTGCCATTTGAAAGGGGAGGTGAAAGAGAAGATTGCGAAAGGGGAATTCGTGGAAATTTTTTCCCTTCTTCCCCTGGAGGAATTCTTAGATTTAAAAGAGGAGGACAAGAAGGACGCCAAAAAAGAGGAGGAGGAGAAAAGGCGAAGGTATCGGAAGATACCGAAGACCTTCGGCAATTGGCTACGGGCCTTTTGCATTTTGGCTAGTGTTATCGGGGAGAAGCGGCCGGAGTGCTGCTCGCAGTTGTTTTGTTACTTAGACGGAATTGGGGACGCATACCGCACCTATGGGGGGTTGGCATGGTGGAGGTACGATGAGCAGTTCCGTCAGCGACTGGCGGCCAACCCTTCCATGCGCTGGGACCAAATGGACCTGCCGCTGTGGATGCGGTTAATGATGGCGCAAAAGAATGCGCCCTTTCCAGGGACTGCCGGCACCGTTGCCGGGGGGGCGGTGGCGGCAGGTCAAAAGAAAGGTAACTGCTGGGCTTACAACGAGGGACAGTGTAAGTGGGGATCCGCTTGTAGATTCCGGCATGAATGCTCAGGGTGCGGCGGGAACCACGGGGTCAACAGGTGTTTCAAGAAGGGTAAGTCGGCCGCAGGGGGAGGAGCAACGGGAGCGGTCGCTCCCGCAGCTCCTGCTGGGGGTGTCACCAGTGAAAGTAGGCGCGATGTTGCCTTGGCTAAGGCAATACGCTGATCAAGCAGTAGCAGAATTCCTTCGGGCGGGCTTAGCTACGGGACCGGGTGCACCTTGTGAGAACCTCAGGTCGGTCAGGGAACACCCGGGGGTGGTGCGGGAGAAATTAGCCAAGGAAGTCCAATTAGGGAGGATGGCGGGGCCATTTCCGTCCCCGCCCTTGGCGAATCTGAGGTTGTCACCATTGGGGGTGGTCCCTAAGAAGGAAGAGGGAAAGTTCCGTTTGATTCATCATTTATCGCACCCGAAAGGGTCTTCGGTGAATGATGACATTGACGCCGACCTATGCTCGGTCTCCTACACGTCATTCGACAAAGCCGTCGAGCTGGTTAGGAGAGCGGGGCGCGGGGCGCTGATGTCCAAGGTGGACGTGGAGGCGGCTTTTCGGCTGCTGCCCATACACCCGGACTGTCACCACCTGTTGGGGTGTCACTTTGAGGGTGAAATCTTCATGGACTTGTGTCTGCCTATGGGTTGTTCCATCTCTTGTGCCTACTTCGAGAGGTTTAGTACCTTCTTGGAATGGGTGGTGCGCATGGAATCGGCGGGGGGTGCAGTAGTGCACTACTTGGATGATTTTCTGTGTGTCGGCCCACGGGACTCTGAGCGGTGCGCTCAGGTGCTGAGGGTGTTCCAGCGGGTGGCTCATACCTTCGGGGTGCCATTGGCTGGGGACAAGACGGTGGGCCCCACCACGTGCCTTAGCTTCTTGGGGCTCGAAATTGATTCGGAGCTCGGGGAATGCAGGTTGCCTAGTGACAAGCTGCGGCATCTGCGACAGCTAGTGGCAATGGTCAAGGGGGCAAGGAAAGTGACCTTGCAAGGGCTCCAGTCCCTCGTGGGGAGCCTCAATTTTGCGTGCAGGGTGATCCCCATGGGGAGGATATTTTGTCGGAGGTTGGCACAAGCAACCAGTGGAGTGAGGCGGCCGTCTCACTACATTCGGGTGTCAGCCGAGATGAAAGACGATTTGGGGGTTTGGGAACAGTTTCTGGACAACTTTAATGGGAAAGTGTTCTTTCGGGAACCGACGGTGTCGTCGGCCGCGATGAAGTTGTTTACAGACGCTTCCGGCAGCATTGGTTTTGGGGCCTACCTGGCAGGTAAGTGGTGCGCGGAGGCGTGGCCGGAACCGTGGAAGGTGAGTCCTCTGATTAAGAACTTGGCATTCTTGGAGTTGTTTCCCATCGTTGTCGCAGTGGTACTCTGGGGTACGGAGTTGGCTAACAAAAAGGTGGTATTCTACTCCGATAACATGGCGGTAGTGCAAGCGATTAATAGCTTGACCGCCTCGTCGCCCCCGGTAGTACGCTTGCTGCGACAATTGGTGCTTGGTTGTATGTCATTCAACATAGTGTTCAGGGCTAGGCACATTCCGGGGCTCCAGAATGTGGTGGCTGACTCACTGTCTCGTTTTCAGTGGGAACGCTTTCGGGAGGCAGCACCGGACGCGCAGGCCCGAGGGCAGGAGTGCCCGGGTGTGATGTGGCAACTCGGGACGGCCTGCTTGGAGACTGTGTGAGGAGGTCACTGGCGCCGAGCACTTGGTCGTCTTACGTAAAGGTTTGGAAGCTATGGGACGAGACGGTGGCTCAGGTGAGTAGCGCCCCTACGGAGGGGCAGCGCTTGGATGCACTTTTATGGTTGCTCTGTCGATTGTTTGCGGCTCAGGCGTCGCCTGCCATGGTGGACAGACACCTATCTGCCTTGGCTTTCCTGTTTAAGTTCAATGGCTGGGCTGATTATACCAAACACTTCCTGGTCCGTCAAGCAGTGAAGGGATTCAAGAGGGGGAAGAAAACTGTGGACACGCGTAGGCCAGTGTCCTTTGATTTGTTGCGGGAGCTGGTGGGGGTTCTACCGGGAATTTGCAGCTCCACGTTCGAGGTAACGTTGTTCACGGTGGCATTTGTGTGGGCTTTTTTCGGGGCATTTCGGATCGGGGAGTTGGTTAGCGCAAACAAGATGGGTCTTGGGGGTCTTCAGCTTGCGGATGTGGAGGTTCGTGGGGACAGGGTGCAAATTCAGTTGCGCCGCTCGAAGACGGACATTTTTGGTAAAGGTTGCACAATTGTCCTGTTTGGGTTGCCTGGTTCTGGGGTGTGCCCAGTGGAAACGGGGTCGGAGTACCGGGCATTGCGCCCGGGGGGTGATGGTTGCTTCCTTGTGCACCAAGACGGCTCGGCCCTGTCGCGTTTCCAGTTTACGAGGGTGTTTCGGATGGGAGTAAGTAAGCTGGGCCTGGAGCCTGGGCAATTTGGGACTCACTCCTTTCGAATTGGGGCGGCGACCGAGGCCGCACGGTTGGGGCTGGGGGATGAGAGGATTAAACGCATTGGGAGGTGGGAATCCTTGCGTTTTCGATCATACGTTAGACCGGACAGGCTGGTGTGAGAGGGGCGGTGTTATGCTGTGATGGAAGTGTTTTTCTTTACAGGAAGGAAGGTGTGGATCTGGGGGCACTCCTATATCTATTGGGCTCAGAAGAGGGCTGCTGTTCGGAGAAGCGGAGCACAGCTGGGTTTTCTTCAAGGAGAAGTGTCAATTTCATGGTTCGGCTTTAGGGGGTTTAGCTGGCAAAGCCTTAGTAGCACGTTGTTTAGCAGGTTGACCGGAGGGTCCTCACCAGACATAGTTTTAATACACGGGGGTGGGAATGATTTGGGTCTGATTCCGCAAAGGGAGTTGGTTAGACGGATGAAGAGAGACGTTGATCGGCTGTTGGACCTGGTCCCTGGCGTGGTGGTGGTGTGGTCGGAAATGGTCCCCCGTTTCACGTGGCGGCACGCCAGGGATCCAGCTGCAGTGGCTCGATGCAGGGGCAAGGTTAACAGGGCAATGGCGAGCTTTGTGCGGCGAGTGGGGGGCATTGTAGTTCGGCATAGGGAACTGGAAGACATGTTGCCGGGTTATTTTAGGAGAGACAGGGTACACTTGTCGGACGTGGGTTGTGACTTGCTCAACCTAGGCTTTCAGGAAGGGATTAGCTTGGCCCTGTTTCAGGGTGGTGGGGGGCGCACATGTCCTTAAGGGATCAAGTCATGTGCTATGGCGGAACAGGGCGTGTTAAAGCCAGGAGTTAGCTGGAATTGGGAATGGACAGGCCAAGGCCTAGGCTGGAGTAGGCCAGATGGATTAGAGTGTTGGTAGGTTCAAGCTCTTCGGTGGCTTCGAACCTAGGGGGTAGGGGTGTCTGGGTACACCCCTACAGTTAACAGTATGGTTTTGGGGCCTCTCTGGTAGGCCGTGTGTTACTAGTTATATGTTAAGTGAATGTTAATTATTGTTCAAAAGATAGGGTCATTGTCAGGGGTATTGTGCGGGGGGATAGTAATATAATGTTAGCTGGACAATGACCCTAAATTGTTAATTTATTTATTTATATATTTAATAATTAATAAAGCTGTGGACGTTATAATCCAACAGATTAATTTGGTGTCAGTGTTTTATTTAAGGTAAAACTAAAAATAGCACCTGCCGAATAACGACGGTGCATATGTCATGAAGCCCATGGAACAGTGAAACAGGGGAGTGGGCCTTGACAAGGCCAGGAAGTGGGCAGGTGGAAAATTATGGGATGGTTTAGGGTGGGGCTAAGTAGGGGAGGAGTCAGGTAGTGTAAATAGGCGGCCATCTTAAGTGAGGAGCCAGTTAATCTGAATTGCACTGACCTGTCACTTGTCCCTCCCTCCCTCCCTATAGTTGAGGTTTGATCCCGTTTGGTCACAGCGGCGGGAACAGGGCGTGTTAAAGCCAGGAGTTAGCTGGAATTGGGAATGGACAGGCCAAGGCCTAGGCTGGAGTAGGCCAGATGGATTAGAGTGTTGGTAGGTTCAAGCTCTTCGGTGGCTTCGAACCTAGGGGGTAGGGGTGTCTGGGTACACCCCTACAGTTAACAGTATGGTTTTGGGGCCTCTCTGGTAGGCCGTGTGTTACTAGTTATATGTTAAGTGAATGTTAATTATTGTTCAAAAGATAGGGTCATTGTCAGGGGTATTGTGCGGGGGGATAGTAATATAATGTTAGCTGGACAATGACCCTGTAGCGGTACTTACCCTCTCCAGGGGCCGGCCGGGGTCCTCCCTTCTCGCCGCGCGCGGTCCTGCTCCTGCACGAGCCGCGCGCGGCTCAGCCAACGATGGGATCAGTCAGGCGGGCAGTGACCGCGAGAAGCGGTCACATGTCCCGCCCGACACTAAGAGCGCGCCGCGCGTCTCGGGCGCGCTCTTAAAGGGACAGTGGGAGACTAAATTAGAATCAGTCTCCCATTGGCCCCTGTCAGGCCACATTCCCCATACACTCACGTTTTGGGGGCGTGGATATGACAGGGGCCAATCAAAGTGAACCTTAAGGGTATTTATACTCACCTGTTTCCCTTGCTCTTTGCCCTATCGTGGTTTCTGTCCAGTTCCCTTTAGTGCTTGTATCGTTCAGTTGGTTTTTTGGTGCCTGACCTTGGCTTTGTTCCTGACTCCGCTCTCTCCTTATCCTTGCTTGCTTATCCGCTGTTTTGTCCTCTGTGTACCAGTCCTCGGCTTGTTCTACGTTACGCTGTCTCTCAGTTCCCTTGACCTCGGCTTGTTCTGACTCTGTCTTTCTCTCGTCCTAGTCCGGCCATTCTAAGGTCCGGTAAGACGAACACTGTTTCTTGTCTCTTGACTGTGAACTATTCCTGCGTGTTGGGGTATATTACCGTGACATTACGATAGGGCCATGGACCCCGCAGGTTTAGGTCAACAGATGGCCACTCATGAGGCTAGATTCGCAGAACAGGATCACCGTATGGATCAAATGGCTCAAGCCATCCAGACACTGTTATCCAGATCTGTTCCGGTACCTGTACCTACGCCTCCTGTAAACCCTATACCGGACACAGCTAATATGTCTAATGCTTCTGCACATCTAACCCCGCCACCTAGGTATGGAGGGGACGCTAAGACATGTAGGGGATTCCTTAATCAAGTGGAATTCCACTACGAAATGTACACACGTTCATTTCCCACTGACAGATCTAAGGTGGGTTTTCTTATGCACCAGCTTACGGATAAGGCACTAGAATGGGCAAATCCTATTTGGGAGGCTAATGGGCCTATGGTACACGACTTCAATAGCTTCCTCACAGCGTTCCGTAGAACATTTGACACGACTAAAAGGTCAAAAAATGCCGCCAGGGCATTAATGAGAATAAAGCAAGGATCTAAATCTGTAGCTGATTATGCTATTCAGTTCCGGACCCTTGCCTCACAGGTAGATTGGACTAATAATGGCCTTACTACTGCCTTTATGGAAGGTCTGTCTGATACTATCTTAGATGAGGTAGCAGCTAAGGACCTCCCTGTACCCCTGGAGGACCTGATTGACTATCTTATCGATATAGATAACAGGATCCGTGACAGGTTATATACCAGGTCCAGAAATAGACATTTTGTTCCCTTTAACTCCCCTAGAGCTGAGACTCCCGAGGGATCTAAAGGTTCTGAGGAGGAACCTATGCAGTTAGGGGTTGCTAAACTTACCGACGCTGAAAAGCTTTATAGGAGAAAGGAGGGACTTTGTCTTTATTGTGGTAGGAGGGGTCATATGAGACAAGAATGTCCCGTGCGTCCGGGAAACTAACGCACCTAAGACCGTATAGAGGACTGGCCTTGGGTGTGACATCACAGTCCTCACATTTGCCTCTTAATAAGTTACTTCTTCCTGTTTCCCTGCACCTTGATAGTGACTGCATAGCAGGGAATATACTAGCCCTGGTTGATTCCGGAGCGGCCGAAAACTTTATTGATTCCAGTTTTGTCAAGGAGAATAACATACCCACCAGAGAGAAGGAGACACCCTTGGCCGTTGAGGCCATAGATGGTAGACCATTATGCTCTCCAATTATCACACATGAGACTGTTCCCCTACATATGTCTACAGGGGTGTTACACTCTGAGACCATTCGGTTTCAGATCATTACTTCTCCTTCCTCTCACCTCGTGTTAGGGTATCCTTGGTTACGTACTCATAATCCCACCATTGATTGGGAGTCAGGACAAATAGTTTCTTGGAGTGATTCTTGCCAAGAGTCTTGTGTTGTTAAAGTCACCCCTTTGAATTCTACTCATATTCCTCCCGTGCCTACGGTCATACCCTCTCAGTACCTGTCTCTTAAATCTGTTTTTGATAAAAGGGAGGCTGAAAGATTGCCACCTCACAGGCCTTACGATTGTGCAATTAATTTATTACCTGGTACGATGCCTCCCAAAGGGAGAATATATCCTTTATCTCCTCAGGAGAATCTGGTTATGGAGGAATATATCAAGGAATCTCTAGAGAAGGGATTTATAAGAAGATCCTCTTCCCCGGCAGGGGCTGGGTTCTTCTTTGTGTCTAAGAAAGATGGCGAATTAAGGCCTTGTATTGACTATAGGGGCCTTAATAAAATCACCGTCAAAAATGCGTACCCCATACCTTTGATCACAGAACTTTTTGATAGGCTTAAACAGGCCACAGTTTTTACTAAATTGGACCTTAGGGGTGCTTACAACCTTACGTATCAAAAAGGATCACGAGTGGAAGACTGCTTTCAATACCAGGAGTGGCCACTACGAGTACACTGTGATGCCCTTTGGTCTTTGTAACGCCCCAGCAGTTTTTCAAGAATTTATTAATGATGTCCTACGTCAATTTATACATACATTCGTTATAGTATACTTGGACGACATATTAATTTATTCTAATGATTTACAGACTCATCACATGCATGTTAAATTAGTGTTGAGAACTCTTCTGGTTAACGGTCTCTATTGCAAACTCGAAAAATGTTCATTTGATCAATCTGAAGTCCAATTCTTGGGTTATATAATCTCTGCCAAGGGTTTTCGTATGGATCCCAAGAAACTGTCTGCCATTATGGAATGGCCTCTGCCCCAGGGTTTGAAAGCCATTCAGCGTTTTCTGGGGTTCTCTAATTATTATAGGCGTTTTATTAAAGGATTTTCTGCCATTGTAGCGCCTATAACCAGAATGACCAAGAAGGATGGTAATACTCATGTCTGGAAACCAGAAGCACTCGAGGCCTTTGAATTCTTGAAAGCTACATTTGCCTCTGCTCCTGTTTTACAGCATCCTGTCCCTTCACTGCCCTTTATTCTTGAGGTTGATGCTTCTGAGATAGGGGTAGGTGCTATCTTGTCTCAAAGAGATTCACCTGAAAAGCCGTTACACCCTTGTGGCTTCTTTTCCAGACAGATGTCCAAAGCAGAGAGGAATTATGATGTAGGCAATCGTGAACTCCTTGCTATCATTTTGGCGCTCAAGGAATGGAGACATCTGCTAGAGGGTACCAGGGATCCTATCCTCATTTTAACGGATCACAAAAACCTCTCATACCTTAGTGAAGCAAAAAGATTGTCTTCTAGGCAGGCCAGGTGGTCTCTCTTTTTGTCTCGTTTTAATTACATAATCACTTACAGACCGGGTGATCGTAATACTAAAGCTGACGCTCTGTCCAGACAATTCGAGACTACTGACAAACTCGAGGTCGATGTTACCCCTGTCATTCCGCCTGACAGAATAATAGCGACTACTGTTCTTTCTATTTCGTCTTCTCTCTTACAAACTATTCAGGCTAAACAAAACTTGGCTCCTGAGGAGAGGCCTGCTGATAAGCTATTCGTTGATATACCAGAGAGACGAGACATCTTGTCATTATATCATGACACTAGAACTGCTGGACACCCTGGTATTTCTAAGACAGTCTCAGCAGTTTCTAGATATTTCTGGTGGGCTTCCTTGCGCAAGGACGTCACCGATTACGTTAATGCCTGTAGCACTTGTGCCAGTATGAAGTCCTCCCACAGAGTTCCTTGTGGGTTGTTGCATCCGTTGCCCATACCCGAGAGGCCATGGTCCAATATATCCATGGATTTTATTGTTGAATTACCTCCCTCTAATGGTAAAACTGTCATCCTGATGATTGTGGATCGTTTTTCTAAGATGGCTCATTTTGTGTCTCTTCTCAAATTGCCATCATCCAAGGAACTTGCCTCTATCTTTGCCAGGGAGGTGTTTCGGTTGCATGGTATTCCCACTTCGATCGTGTCCGATAGGGGTAGCCAGTTTATTTCCAGATTCTGGAGAGCGTTTTGTGCAGAGATGGGTATCTTCCTCTCGTTTTCTTCAGCCTACCACCCCCAGTCTAATGGAGCTGCTGAACGTGCCAACCAATCTCTGGAGCAGTATCTTCGCTGTTTCGTGTCCCACCATCAGAACAATTGGGCTGACCTGCTTCCTTGGGCTGAGTTTGCTCGTAATAATGCTGCTCATGAATCCTCCGGTAACAGCCCTTTTTACGTTGTTTATGGCCGGCATCCCGTGGTTCTTCCAGCTGCATTCTCCTTACAGGGCATGCCAGCTCTGGACGAACATTTGGCTAGTCTACGTAATACTTGGGAGCAGGTTCAGTGTTCTTTGGTGGCCTCAGCTGCTCGCCAGAAGGTTCACGCTGACAAGCATCGCAGGGCGGCTCCATCCTATGCTGTGGGAGACCGGGTTTGGCTTTCTACTCGCAATATTCGTCTTCGTGTGCCTTCTATGAAGTTGGCCCCTCGTTTTATTGGTCCTTTTCGTATCTTGCATGTGGTTAATCCTGTCTCGTATGCATTGGATCTTCCAAAAAATTTACGCATTCCTAACGTGTTTCATACCTCCTTGTTAAAACCCCTCCTGTGCAACCGTTTTACTCGGCATGTTCCCCCTCCTCCTCCGGTTTCGGTGGAGGGCCATGAGGAGTTTGAAGTGGCGGCTGTAATTGACTCTCGCTTGCTTCGGGGTCGCCTCCAATATCTGGTACATTGGAAGGGCTATGGGCCTGTGGAACGCAGTTGGATTTCCGCTGACGCTGTTCACGCTCCTCGCCTTGTGCGTTCTTTCCACGCTCGTTTTCCTGCCAGGCCTGCTCCTCCCCGCCCGGTGGGCGTGTCTTCAGGGGGGGGTACTGTAGCGGTACTTACCCTCTCCAGGGGCCGTCCGGGGTCCTCCCTTCTCGCCGCGCGCGGTCCTGCTCCTGCACGAGCCGCGCGCGGCTCAGCCAACGATGGGATCAGTCAGGCGGGCAGTGACCGCGAGAAGCGGTCACATGTCCCGCCCGACACTAAGAGCGCGCCGCGCGTCTCGGGCGCGCTCTTAAAGGGACAGTGGGAGACTAAATTAGAATCAGTCTCCCATTGGCCCCTGTCAGGCCACATTCCCCATACACTCACGTTTTGGGGGCGTGGATATGACAGGGGCCAATCAAAGTGAACCTTAAGGGTATTTATACTCACCTGTTTCCCTTGCTCTTTGCCCTATCGTGGTTTCTGTCCAGTTCCCTTTAGTGCTTGTATCGTTCAGTTGGTTTTTTGGTGCCTGACCTTGGCTTTGTTCCTGACTCCGCTCTCTCCTTATCCTTGCTTGCTTATCCGCTGTTTTGTCCTCTGTGTACCAGTCCTCGGCTTGTTCTACGTTACGCTGTCTCTCAGTTCCCTTGACCTCGGCTTGTTCTGACTCTGTCTTTCTCTCGTCCTAGTCCGGCCATTCTAAGGTCCGGTAAGACGAACACTGTTTCTTGTCTCTTGACTGTGAACTATTCCTGCGTGTTGGGGTATATTACCGTGACAGACCCTAAATTGTTAATTTATTTATTTATATATTTAATAATTAATAAAGCTGTGGACGTTATAATCCAACAGATACATTTGGTGTCAGTGTTTTATTTAAGGTAAAACTAAAAATAGCACCTGCCGAATAACGACGGTGCATATGTCAAGTTTAAAAAAACGCTACCATGCCGCCAGAAGGAACAGTGAAATATTGCTACCAGAAACCCCACATCTAAAGGGAAGATTACATGAGAGCCATAATTTCTGCATATTATGAGATGTAAATCCAGCCTGCTGGCAGCCTGCTAACATCATAACCAAAACAATGTACTATAGTGATTATGGTACTTAGATTACCCCTTTAAAAGCCAATTACTAAAGGTCTATAGATTTTCAATGTATCTGGCTAGCACAGGTTATTAATAAACTTGTAGTTCCAGAAGTCGGAACAATGAAATTGTCCATGTGAGCTTGATTCATTAAAGTAAAACTATAACGTCAGGAATACAAACATGTTATAGTGTTCCCCTTCCTCTTTATGTGTCTCTCCCTCCCACCGGGAGGGTTTGAAAGATGAGTTTTACTTATCTTTTCCCTCGCTGTGCTGGTCACAGCACTGATGCTTAAACTCACTGGCTGAGAAGAAGACTGATGATCTGATCCAATCCAGTGCTTCCCCTTCGGAAAGCATTGAAGGGCTAGTGCATATTAGTGGCAATCTGCACAATGTGCCATTCAAATCTTCTCAAGGAGCAGCATTTGATTGAGAACCAAGTGTGGCTTTGTTCTCAAAGGGAAATGCCACTAGTGGCCGTCAGGAATACAGTCATTTGGGTTGTGTGTAAGCTTGAAATGGAAACTTTTCAGTTTCTACAAACTGCAATGTTTCTATTGGGCTACTACACCCACATCACTTCATTGAGATGAAGTGACCTGGGTCCCATTAACGGTCCTTTAAAACACTGCCTTGTTCTCTCATTTAGGCACAAGTAAAGTGATACATTCCTGGAAATTTGTATTTGTTACATCTGTTGTATGCTATCAATACCTTTACAGACGAGTGTAATAATTACTATCACATTTCAATAACTTGCAATGCTGTATGAAATACCATTTGCAGACCATTTAAATTCAGCTAAGCAAAGTGTTATAGTTTTGCTTAGATTAATTAATGGGCTTCACAGTAAAGTATGCCAATGGTCACATTCTCTACTTGTATTGTGGGGGGTGAGGGGGGGGGGGGGAGGTGGGGGGTCTGTGAACACTAGAGGACTCCACAACTATACAATTAATATATAAAAAGTGCAATGTATATATATATGCCGCTACTGTATTACCATATGTTGCTAAGTATGACTACATAAGCTGTTGTGGCAATGTGGACATTAATGTTGAACCTGCACAATAAAATAAAGAATATAAAAAAAAAAAAAGATAGTTTGAAGCCAAAAAGTGCCCATTTTGCATTGCACTAACGGTCCACAATCAGAACACGTAAATGAACAGCTGTGAACATGCTGGCTAACACCTATTGGAAACAAGAGTATTGGACTGCCTCCAATGTTTCTCTGTGAAGTATTAGAATGGAATTTCATGTTAAGTGTTGCTGCTTAGTGGAAGTAAAATAAAATCTGAGATTTATTAGAGGAACAATTTTATGTCAACAATCTATATGTTAATATGTTTTTTTTTTTTTAATTAGTGCGTTGCATGGTCTATTTAGAAGCCACCCCTACAGTTAAATAAAAAAACATTTCCAAAAAAACCTTAGTCACTCCACCTTCCTTGAAGTCATTATCCCGGATAATTTTTGTCCATTTGAATGCCACTTAGGTGCTTCTCATAATCAACAACTGAATCCGTTCTTTCTCTATGAGAAGCTTTACGATCACTTACTTTTAAAAATGTAAGTATTTAATTTAAATCAGTTAATTCAAATTTAAAGGGACACTCCAGGCACCCAGACAACTTCTGCTCATTGGAATGGTCTGGGTGCCAACTCCCACTACTCCTAACCCTGCGAGTGTAATTATTGCAGTTTTTTATAAACTGCAATAATTACCTTGCAGGGTTAACTCCACCTCTAGTGGCTGTCTACTAGACAGCCACTAGAGGTCACTTCATCCTTCATAGCACAGGAAACCTGTGCTAGAGCGTAGCTGGACGTCCTCACGCTGTGTGAGGACCTCCAGCGTCGCTCATTTCCCCATAGGAAAACATTGAAATTATTTTTCAATGCTTTCCTATGGGGAGCGCTAATGCGCATTTGGTCTCCTCGGCCGGTGGGCGGGATCAGTCTCGCCCACCGGCCAACGCAATGCAGAGGAGGAGCGTCGCGGAGGAGGAGACAGCGGCGAGGGACATCGCCGCTGCCTCAGGTAAGTGACTGAAGGGGTTTTCACCCCTTCAATAACCGGGGATTGGTGGGTGGGAGGAAGAGGGACCCTCCAGTGCCAGGAAAACGGATCGTTTTCCTGGCACTGGAGATTCCCTTTAAAAACAGCTGATTTAGAAAAAAAATTCCAGTTTGGCTATTTTAACCTTAAATCTGAAAATTATTTTGAATTGATTTTCAATTCCTATTTTAGTGAACAGCCCTGCCCATGTCTTCCTGGAAGCAGTGGAGAAAGCATTTTTAAAGGGAAACTCCAGTGCCAGGAAAACAATCAGTCTCCTCTCCCTCCCACCCCCCAATCCCCAGTTGCTGAAGGGGTGAAAACCCCTTCAGTAACTTACCAGAGGCAGCGACATGTCCCACGTCGCTGCTTCTTCCTCGCATGCGCATTAGAGCTCCCCATAGGAAAGCATTGAAAATGCTTTTCAATGCTTTCCTAGGGGGAATTGTGCGACGCTGGAGGTCCTCACACAGCGTGAGGACGTCCAGCGACGCTCTAGCACAGGTTTCCTGTGCTATGAAGGAGGAAGTGCCCTCTAGTGGCTGTCTAGTAGACAGCCACTAGAGGTGGAGTTAACCCTGCAATGTAATTATTGCAGTTTATGAAAAACTGCAATAATTGCACTTGCAGAGTTAAGGGTAGTGGGAGTTGGAACCCAGACCACTACAATGGGCAGAAGTGGTCTGGGTGCCTGGAGTGTCACTTTAATTTTACATATCTTTTAAAGCTGTAGCTGGACTTTTTTTAAATCAAAATATACAACATGAACATCTAAGAATTGAACAGTTTTGTTCAATTACTTGTTTAGTAGACAGATAATTCTTTATTCTAAGATATGTAAATAATTATTTTGAAGGTAAAGAATATAATATTTGTAACTGTTGAAAAGGTGATATTTTCCGATTGACTACCATGTCTGATATTCTGTTGATCCCACAGCTCCTCCACTTCTCCAAGTTAACATGGGAGATATTAACCTCTAAAAGTCCAAGCGAGGAAGACATTGCTATAACGTTCAATAGGTTACATTTTTTCCTTATATTAATAGCTGTTATCAGCATATTTGTTTACAATCAGGTTTGAAGTGATCTTATCAAAGCATTTTCTGGTATCAAACCAAAAACAATCATAAAGGTTGTATGTCTTAGAGCCCTGGACCTCAATTTCCTTCCATCCATTATTAGAGTTGTTTGAGCCATCCCATGATAAAAAAGTGTGCTGCCATTGTTGGGAAAAGAGAAAAAATTCTCAAAATCAGTGGAACTACTATGGGTTGAGACTTTTGATAAATGGCAGTATATCCATCTGGACCTGGTGCCTTATTTGGTTTCAGATTTGTTATGACTTCTCTGACCTCTTGTATTGAGATTGGATTATTTTATACTTCTAGGTCTTCCTCACTGCTCTTTGGCTATTTCAACTTCAAAAGAAAGGAAATAAGTTGATGATTTGGGATAGTATATATTTTTGTAATTATATAGATCGTAGTAATAATCTCTAAAGGCCTTTGACATTTTTTGAGGAGATAAAAGGTCTCATCTTTTACAATAATTGTTTTGATAATGTCAGCTTTCCGTTTGTATTTTAATGTATTTGTTAAAAGTTTACCTATTCTATTATTATTGTAGTACCAATTCTGTTTGAGTCTTAAAATATTTCTATTCATATTTTCCATTAATGTATCATTAATCTGTTGTCTTATTTAGTTTATTTCAATAACTATTTTATCATGCATATTATTTTTATATTTATTCTCTTGAAGAGGGTATCGTGTTCTATAAAATTTATACAATGTTTGGAAAAAAAACCCTGACTAAATGGGAATCTGATATAAACAAGACCTTTAGAAACCAAGAATGGAAATAACGTATAAAGTTAGTGAAGAAAAGTATACATTGTGTAAATTTGATAGAACTACACTTCAAAATATTATATAGGTGGTATTTGGTTCCAACTAAATTAAGTAAAATTAATACCATACACGCCGACCAATGTTGGAGATGCGGTAACAGCAAACGTACCCCTTACCACATTTGGTGGTACTGTAGAGAACTAGACAACCTCAAATTAAATCTTACTATACTCTTGGAGAAGGTCTCTTGATCGACCGGTGAATTTGACCCCCCTGCTCCTCCTCCTTCATATTGACCTTCCAGAGTGGGACAAACTACTCCTTAATCTTTTGATTCAACTACTGTTGGCATTTAAAATCTGCATATCAAGGAATTGGAAACAATGTGGAAAACCAGAGTGGTTTGAGATGAAGAATCAAATCAATTATCAATTCTGAATGGAGAAAGGTTATTATTTATTATTTAACCAGCTAGACTCTTACTCAAAGATTTGGTCATTTTGGGAATCTTCCCCCTTTGTATGTTAAAGATAACGAAAAGCTTAGTTCTGCTCTCCCTGTGTCAGTAGGAATGTGGTATGAACAACACACGTGTTGTGGACATCTGTGGTGTCTAGGTAGCAAGCCTAAGGTTAACTCAAGGCAAGGGTGTGACAACTGTGGCGCAGGATGGTTATAGGACTGATGCTCCATGAAAAACATTAACAAAATCATGGTGAATTATTTATTAACATTTGCAAAATTACTAAAAAAAATGCTGATATATAAGGTATGGTGGTAAAAAGAAAAATTACACCTATTTTATAGAAAACAAAGAAACCCTAATTTTATTAATTTGTCTAATATTATACCCCTTTCTGTCTCATTAGAGATTTTTGCCAGAGGCTCAAGGAAGCAAGGTGAATGGTTAGAGTTAGGACCCACCTAGGGGGGTCTGCCTTGACGTTGGCAGGTGGGCTCATCCTCTCATGGCCATTGGAGGTAACTAAAAAACCTCCATTTGTTTAAAAATACATAGGGATTAAGGAGAGAGCGCAGGTAACTTGTTTTTCTTTGGTTTTTACTATATATTGGGGCTGGTGTGTACTGTAGTCATTGCAGCCGCCCAGTGATGGGAGTGAGCGCAGGACTTTTCTTTCTGCATTTGTAAAATTATACCCATGTTATAATTATTTTAAAATACCTATTTCTGATCATTCATTTAACCTTCTGGTGACCACTGTATAAGCTTCGTCGACTCCATACATAGGTGGTCCCATCATCAGGAAGCTGATGTGTTTCTTCTTTCCTGTGATTTTCAAATTAGCTGTCACCATGACACTTCCTCATCAATCATCTTCTCATTCATCTCCCATTCATTTTTCAACAAGAAAATAATCTTCAGTCTTCCTCATATTTTAGATGAGTTGGCATAAATGTCAATACAGGGTGAGTGTACAGTGAGGTAGGACCACCTGCATCCTCCCTCTATACCTGAGTATAGTCCATTGTCTTCTCTTACGACATATCATTTTTGCAACTAGTGTTCATGTTTCTTCATGCCATAAAGCCTGATGCAACTTGCCAAGGAAACCCTAATTAGTAACTTTTAGTTTCTACAAATATGTAACATATATTCCTTGAAGGAGCAGGAAAGGCATCAAAAAACGTTCTAAAATGGTTTAACCCCAAAGTTGCCTCAAGCATCAACCTTAACTTGCGGCATCTGGCTTCTGAAATCTCAGTTTCAAGAAAGCAGAGTGTGGTCAGGTTTCAAAACTTTTTCAAGTGAGTTTTGTGAATGGGGAGTCACTCTCAGCCAATCAGTGGCGCCAATGGCTGGCGGCACTCAACGCTTTCTGAAAGTGAAATTTCAGAAGCTGGATGCTGTCTTGGAGGGAGATGACAATGCGCTGAACGCAACTTTGGGGTTAAACTGTTTGAGGACAGTTGGCTTGAGGTAAAAATGAGCCCAAGGGCCTCCTGGCACCGTAAGGCATCAGAGCAACTTAATTTAGATGAAATTGTAATGGTGACTAAACTGTCCCTTTAAGTCACAGTTTAGTTAGGTCTAAAAATTTGGATTGCTATACTTTTACTCAAACCTTAAAGGGACACTATAGGCACTCAGACCACTTCATCTCATTGATGTTTGCTGGAAGCAGAGTCCCTGTCCCCTGAGTTTGACTCCGTGAAACGACACTGGATGTCCTCACGCTTTGCATGAGGGCATCCATCATCTTCAAAATCCCCATAGGAAAGCTAGTTTTCCAGCTTGGTAACTTTGGCCTACAATTTGTTATTCCCTTTTTTACAGTTCCCAGTTTAGTAAATAAACCCATCTGTCTTTTCTTTTTACCTTTGATCCTTCCATCTGGCCTCCTATCTAACTATCCATCCATTTCGCCTCACCTAGAACTGCCCTGCACAGTCACCCTGTCTACCCACCTAATGCACACACAACATATGAATGGCCTGTCCCATGCATTTTAGTAACATATGTCTCCGAGCATTCTTTCTTCCCAGAAGATCTTTTTTTTGTCTATGGCATCTTTTTTCTTTCTCAAGCTGTCCCTAATGATTTTATTTAACCATTCTATGTTAAACAATATTTCTATTAAAAGATCCTCTTGTCAAACACATCTGTTGTATGTACATACATGAGGTTAATCCATTCTGAAAAATATGATATGCTGCACTTTACTTGAACTGTCCCATTGGAGACTGGGTGTGGAATCTTCGATACAGCGGATGGAAATCTCAGAAGGTTTACTGATTAGAGTCCTTAACCTACAGGTGAAGTTTTATCTAATAAGAAGAGGGTTCTCTAGTCATATCAACGAGGAAAAGGTAACACTAAGTTTAATAGGGAAGTATCACTTTTCTGGAAATTATAACAATGAACAATGATGATGTAGCAAATATTCTATAACTTGAGTCACCTGTATTTCATGTAATGTTCTACTTTCTTTTAAATGTGTAATAAATATTTATTAGTTGAGAAGACCAGGACCGGCATTAGGGGTGTGCGAGCTGTGCGGCCACACAGGGTGCCATGAAGCAGGGGGTGCCCTGCGGCCGACACAGCTCACACATTGCCGGCTACCCAGGTGGAGGATTTCATTATTCTCAACCCGGGATAAAAACAAAACAAAAAATAATTGCGGCGGGGGCGGGACTTAGCGTGCGGCGAAGACGGGACTTAGCGTGCGGTGGGGGTGGGGCTAGAAGTACCGGGTAATTGCTGCATGGGAAGCAGGAAAGAGTCCCTGCTTCCCCTACAACCAGAATCCTGGAGTTGCACTACTTCCACCTCCATAATGAATAGATGTAACTATATGTGATTGTCTGCCTGTGTGTGTGTGTGTGACTGTCTGCCTGTGTGTATGTGTGTGACTGTCTGCCTGTGTGTATGTGTGTGCGTGATTGTCTGCCTGTGTGTATGTGTGTGCGTGATTGTCTGCCTGTGTCTGTGTGTGTGTGTGACTGTCTGTCTCTGTGTGTGTGTGTGCGTGTGTGTGAGACCGTCTGTCTGTGCCTGTGTGTGTGTGTGACTGTCTGCCTGTGCCTCTGTGTGTGTGTGACTGTCTGCCTGTGTGTGGGTGTGTGTGTGACTGACTGCCTGTGTCTGTGTGTGTGTGTGTGTGTGTGTGTGTGTGACTCATTGCCTGTGTCTGTCTGTGTGTGTGTGTGTGACTGTCTGCCTGTGTGTGTGTGACTGACTGCCTGTGTCTGTCTGCGTGTGTGTGTGTGACTGTCTGCCTGTGTGTGTGTGTGACTGTCTTCCTTTGTGTGTGTGGCTGTCTGCCTGTGTGTGTGTGACTGTCTGCCTGTGTGTGACTGTTTTCCTTTGTGTGTGTGACTGTCTGCCTGTGTCTGTGTGTGTGTGTGTGTGTGTGTGACTCATTGCCTGTGTCTGTGTGTGTGTGTGTGCTGCCTGTGTCTGTGTGTGTGTGTGTGTGACTGCCTTGTGTGTGTGACTGTCTGCCTGTGTGTGTGTGTGGCTGTCTGCCAGTGTGTGTGTCTGTTTGCCTGTGTGTGTGTGTGTGTGTCTGTCTGCCTGTGTGTGACTGTCTTCCTTTGTCTGTGTGGCTCTCTGCCTGTGTGTGTGTGACTGTCTGCCTGTGTGTGACTGTTTTCCTTTGTGTGTGTGACTGTCTGCCTGTGTGTGTGTGTTTGTGTGTGTGCCTAAAAGCCTAAGGCTGCCCCTGGACATCACAATCCAGTTTAGTCATAGGTACACATTATTATTATTATTATTACTTATAAAGTGTCAACAAATTCCATTGCGCTGTACAATAGATTGACTAACTGACACGTTTTTGCAACAAGACGAGCTGGACGCACAGGAACAGAGGGTGTTGAGTGCCCTGATTACAGGGCCGGCGCTACCTGTTAGACGGACTAAGCAGCCGCCTAGGGCGCCCCTTGGGGAGGGGCACCGCCAGGAGCGCCGGCCCCCCTCATGCTGCAGCCGCCCGAGCGCTCTGTAGAGAGCCTCAGGAAGCTGCAGCTTTGCCCGGGCTGGTGCGTCCATGAGGGCGCACCGCCCGGGCGCAGCATGAGGAGAGGGGCTGACATGAGGGAAGGGTTTAGCGCTCCCTCATGTCACTCCCTCACTGTAGCGTGGCCGAGCCCTGTATGGTCCGGGGGCACAGGGAGCATCTGTCTCCTGTACCCGGCAGGACTAACAGGAAGTGCACACTGAGTGTGCACTTCCTGTTAGTCCGGCCGGGTACAGGAAACAAAAGCTCCCTGTACCCACGGACCATACAGAGCTCGGCCACGCTACAATAGAGGTGGGTGGAGAAAGAGAGTGGGGAGGGGGGAGAAAGAGAGTGGGGAGGGGGAGAAATAGAGTGGGGAGTGGCGAGGGAGGGAGGGGGGAGAAAGAGAGTGGGAGGGGGAGAAAGAGAGTGGAGAGTGGGGAGGGGGAGAAAGAGAGTGGAGAGTGGGGGGGGAGAAAGAGAGTGGGGAGGGGGAGAAAGAGAGTGGGGAGGAGGATAAAGAGAGTGGGGAGTGGTAGGGGGAGAAAGAGAGTGGGGAGGGGGAGAAAGAGAGTGACAAGGGAGGGAGGGGGGAGAAGGGGAGGGGGGAGAACGAGAGTGGGGAGGGAGGGGGGAGAAGGGGAGGGGGAGAAAGAGAGTGGGGAGGGAGGGGGGAGAAAGAGAGTGACGAGGGAGCTGGAGAAAGAGAGTGACAAGGGGGGGAGAAAGAGAGTGACAAGGGAGGGATGGGGAAAGAGAGTGACAAGGGAGGGAGGGGGGGGAAAGAGAGTGACAAGGGAGGGAGGGGGGAAAGAGAGTGACAAGGGAGGGAGGGGGGAAAGAGAGTGACAAGGGAGGGAGGGGGAAAGGGAGTGACAAGGGAGGGAGGGGGAAAGGGAGTGACAAGGGAGGGAGGGGGAAAGAGAGTGACAAGGGAGGGAGGGGGGGAAATAGCGTGACAAGGGAGGGGGGGAAGAGAGTGACAAGGGAGGGAGGGGGAGAAAGAGATTGACATCCATCACACACACACACACACACACAAAATCATGCAACCCTTACACACACAGAAACACACAATGCATTCCTTACACACACTCAATGCACCCCTTACAGACGCACACACTGCATCCCGTACATACACAGAAACACACCTTGCAGCCCTTACACATACAAACACAGATTCACACAATGCATTCCTTACACACATATCAGGACATCCCCTACACACTCCACCCCCTGTGAACAAACTCATTGGTGGAACATGAAGGTGGACCCTGAGCTGTGTAAAGGGCCCCCAAAAAAGGGAGCCGCTTCCCGTTCTCCCAGAACATTGATTTTTGTGAACACAGTTACAAACAGCCTCCAGAGATCCTGTTCTACACCAGACCAGTGGTGCCAGACTGCAGCTAGAGCCCATCAACATCCTCATCTGGTTGTAAGTAGGCAATCTAGCATATTACTCGTGGCACTAATCTCTAATTTACCTCACATTAAAGAAACACTATAGTCCCCAGAACCACTGCAGCTTAATGTAGTGCTTCTGGTGTCTATAGCCTGTCCCTCCAAACCTTTTAATGTAAACACGGCGGCACTGCAGCACTGGCGTTAGTTAACATGGCAGATCATATGGGTGGGGCATTGTGATGTCACATGGGGGGAGGGGGGGCAGCAAACTTTACTTTTGCCTAGGGCGGCAAAAATCCTTGCACCGGCCCTGCCTGATCAAACCAGCTTACATTGAATTTCAGGAGTAGAAATTGAAACATTCTTTTGGCTTCTCAGTCTCCAAATGTTGTGCCTTATGATAGAAATGTGCGTAGTTTACAACAATAACTTACTAGGCGTCAAGATGGATGGATGGTCTTAAATAAAGGTAAATGCATGTGAGTGTAATTCTCCATTACATTTTTCCACAAACATTTATGTGTAACATACAGGAAATAAGTGAGCTTAAACTGACACTAACTTTTCGAATACAAACATGTATTCCTAATGTTATATTAAAGTAGGAACTCTTTAGATGCCCTTTCCATTCTCCCTCCCTCCCTCACCCCTAAGAAAAAGCCGAATTCACACTGCAGAGATAGCAGGGACATACTCTTTGCCCCAAAATCACTACACAAGGCTGTAGTGGTTCTGGTGCTTAGAGTATCCCTTTAATTTTAAAACCCCACAGAAGTCACAGTTTCCCTTTAAATGAATATTTGATGGTGAAATTTGTAGGTTCTAAGTATAAAAATATAATAGTAGCTGCTACATTCAACACAGTAATGGGATGTATCACTGATTTACTGTTAAAACTTCCATCAATTATCCAATGTTTACTTTTAGAAATTCTAACTTTGCAAAAGCTAATTGTGGGAATGTAAGTTTCTCCAGTGGGAAAGTCCTTGCTATCATATTTTGCCCCTTTTTGTTGTTTTTCCTGTTGAGATAGATTGGTCTTTGATGATCAGAGACTGGAGCCAGCTTGACATTATTAGTGTGCGTTCAACAAGTTGTGTTTTGCTTAACAAACACAATATACAACATCCCTTGCTCGGCCATATTCATTTTATACCTGCAAATGCATATAGGATAATTCAAAGACCTTTGTCTACGTTATAATAAACTAGTTCACTTTTTGTTCAAACAGTGTCTGATTTTTGATTAAGGTATATATATCCATGATTGAATAGTTAAAAAAGCATTGCAGATTCAAAAATGCCTAGATTAGTGGTATCAGAAATTAAAGGACCACTATAGGCACCCAGACCACTTCAGATTAATGAAGTGGTCTGGGTGCCAGGTCCAGCTAGGGTTAACCCCTTTTTCTATAAACATAGCAGTTTCAGACAGTGAGAAGACGCCAGCGTCTATAGGAAAGCAATGTGCTCTTGCTGAGCATGCGCATTCAGCCGAAGAGGAGGAGAGGAAGCCAAGAGGAGGAGGAGAGCTCCCCGTCTGGTGCTGGAAAAATAGATAAGTTTAACCCCTTCCTCTCCATCCAGCCCGGCGGGAGGGGGTCCCTGAGGGTGGGGGCACCCTCAGGGCACTATAGTGCAAGGAAAACGAGTATGTTTTCCTGGCACTATAGTGGTCCTTTAACCCCTTAAGTAAACATGACATGTGTGACATGTCATGATTCCCTTTTATTCCAGAATGTTGGTCCTTAAGGGGTTAAGCAATTTCATATCTATAGCAAAGGTTTTTTAAAATTGAATCTTTCTTTAAGAAATATAAATATTGTATTTGCTGAATAATTAAGTGAATTCTTACGGCTGCATTACTAAAGATATCAACATTTGAAGGCCACATCTAAAGGTATGATTATATTGTGCATCTACCTTCATATTTCTGCTATCAAGGTTTTTATGAGACACTTTCGCAACTCAGGTATTTCATCATCTATTGGGAAAAAAAAAAAAGCACCAAACATGGCAATAAATAGAGCCAAGAAATATACTGCCATAGCCTAGAGAAATATGCAAAGTGATGACAGTCTCAACAGCTTAATAACCAGCCACACTGAATAGGGTCAGCACTATATGAGTAATCTGAAGCACACCTGGTAAGCAAGACACATTTCAACCCCAGCAGATGGAATACAATACAGCTATTTATATATTATTGACCCATACATAGCTCGAGGGCCTTTAGTTCACTGTAATGGAATGTAGTGAATACTCTTCCAGCCCTTAGAAAAAAGGTTACTGAAATCCCATGGGACTTTGTTGTGACTGAGTGCCTCTTCCTAAATCAGAAACATTGAAGAAGATTGTGCTGTACCTAGTGATCATAGACTGTTTGATATCAGTTCAGTGAAATGGTCATGTCCCAATTTTATGTGGGACTAGGACCCAAAGCTTCTGCACTCTTATTATACAATTCCTCTCTTAACTATTATCCAGCAAGTGCCCCTAGTGGATTCAGAGAAGGGCTAGAGACAAAGAGACAAAGGAAGCAATTGCCCCCAGGCCACTATCATACAAGGTTTGTGGGCAGCAGTGTTGCACTTTGTCTGCTTAGAAGCAGCAGAGGTATGTTGGGATGCCTGTTATTAGTGCACTGCAGAACTGGGACATCAATTGTGCATGGCCTTTGCTAGCCCAGCACTGTGTGGGACTGTGCATTGGCTGATGGCCCACAATCTCAATGTTCCCTAGGCTGGGCATGCCTATGGAGTATTTTCTTGATGATTGCAGTCTTTGGGACCAACAATGCCCCTATACACAACACACATACACAAACTACAGCACCTATACACACGCGCGCGCACACACACACACACACTGTACAGCCCCTAGCCAAACCACAACACATCTGAAACTGACCTATTTGCACAAAACACCACACCCCAATCAGCTCATTCTACCACATGCAAGCCCATAAGCAGCCTCCAAAAATATACCCAGTACACTTTCCTGGCCATTTTGTCCTCTGGTATACAATTTAAGGAGACACCAGAGGTCACAAGCAAAAACAGCACAATCGTGTCATTAAATCTTATTACACTGCAAAGAACAAATACAGGGCCTTTTTCTCATTCAAGAACTCCTCAGCAGGGCTCTACGCATGGGCTGCCCTGGAAGAACATTGAAACAACATTCTCACTTTGAGGGGGAGCGTGTTGTTGTTGATGACACGACATCCCCCACTGTCACCACCCCTTTCCCACTGGGCTGCTTTGATTAAAAAATGCCCAGGCTGACTTTTTTTTCCTAGTCCAGCCCTGATGGGTATGATGAGTATATGTTATGGTGTTTTAAATGGCTGGGGTTGCAATGAGACATAAGTGTCAGTGGAGTCACAGGAAACAGAGTTGATAACCTCATGGTGCAAAAGTTATGCTGATGGAGGATGCAGGAATATATACTGTCATACCTCATGACTAGAGCAGCCTCCATCTGTCAAACCTACATTTTGTTTACTCAGTCTGCAAAGGTCCATCCATACAGAGGTTTGAATTTTGTGCACCAAAAATGCCATTTATATGTACTTTCCAGCTTGGTCATAAATTGCCAGCACTCCTCTGTAAACAAAATGAATATCAGGTATCACTCTTCTACGTGGTGAAATGTATGCCGGCACATGGTAACCCACAGTGTATTAGAGTGGGGGAATATTTATTCCTGTTTTGTCTGCTGCTAACATGCAATTGGATAATTATTTATTTAGTAGGTTCTTAAACCAGTCCTACCAGTCTTATCTTGTTTAGGAATTTTTTGCTAGTCAATGAGTTGTGCGTGTGTGTGTGTGGCTGCTAGTGAGTGAGGTGTGTGCGTGTGGCTGCTAGTGAGTGAACTGGTGTGTGTGTGTGTGGCTGCTAGTGAGTGAGCTTGTGTGTGTGTGTGTGTGTGTGTGTGTATGTGGTAGCTAGTGAGTGATCTTGTATGTGTGTGGCTGCTACTGAGTGAGCTTGTGTGTGTGTGTGTGTGTGTGTGTGTGTATTCCTGCACCTGAGTGAGCTTGTGTGTGTGTGTGTCTGCTAGTGAGTGAGTGTGTATGTGTGTGGCTGCTAGTGAGTGAGCTTGTATGTGTGTGTAGCAGTGAGCTTATCTGTAGTGAGCATGCATGTGTCAGTAGGTTTGTCTATTGGAAGCATGTGTGTGTGTCAGTGAACTGGTCTGTGGTGAGCATGTGTGTGACAGTGAGCTTGTCTGTAGTGAGCATGTGTGTGTTAGCTTGTCTGTAGTGAGCATATGGGTGTCAGTGAGCATGCGTGTGTGACAGTGAGCTTGTATGTAGTAAGCTTGTGCGTGGCAAAGTTTGTCTGTACTAAATTTGTTTGTGTACCAATAAGCTTCTCTGAGTGTGTCAGTGAGATTGTCTGTCAGTGAGCCTATTTGTGTGCATCAGTGAACTTGTATTTTAGTCAATGAGATTGTCTGTCTTTGAGCCTGTACATCAATGAGCTTGTATCAGTGAGTTTGTCTGTGTCTGCATGTGGGTATGCTTACTGTATAATTAAATGTTTTACTCTGAAAGGAGGCAAGGCCGGACTGGGGATACAAAGCAGCCCTGGAAAAAAAAATATATATATATGCCAGGCCCATAAGTATATATATATATATCACACACACTCTGAAAGGACCAATATTTTGAATTAGAAAAATAAATATACCAATAATATTATGTAAGGCTATGTCTTGCCACCACAGATGATTAAGTAACATATAAGCACACAATATATATATCATCTGGGGTGGCAAGACAAGCCTTACATAATATTATTGGTATATTTATTTTTCTAATTCAAAATATTGGTCCTTTCAGAGTGTGTGTGATATATATATATATATACTTATGGGCCTGGCATATATATATTTTTTTTTTTCCAGGGCTGCTTTGTATCCCCAGTCCGGCCTTGCCTCCTTCACTGAGAGCCAGAGAGCCCCTACACTGAACTTTCTTTAGCTCTTCTGAGCTCAATCCTCATAATCAGGTCCAGCTCACTGGCTTGATTACTTACACTGCGGAGGCGTCAGGGCACAACACACAGTAAAGGTTATGGTGCTTGGAGTGTTGCTTTTTACATTTCCCTATATCTCCCCTTATGTACGAAGACTTTCTAAAAGACTCAAAAGTCACTGATTATAGAAATATTATAGAAATATCCTTAACCTCTGTTTCCATACTTAATGGGTTTTCCCTTTTGTATTTTTGGGACTAATTTTACATAGAAACATAGAAACATAGAATGTGACGGCAGATAAGAACCATTCGGCCCATCTAGTCTGCCCAGTTTAAGACTATGTCCTCTTGTTGTGGTAGTTTTTCTTCTTTTAAATATAGTCTCCTCCTTTACTGTGTTGATTCCCTTTATGTATTTAAATGTTTCTATCTTATCCCCCCTGTCTCGTCTTTCCTCCAAGCTATACATGTTAAGATCCTTTAACCTTTCCTGGTAAGTTTCATCCTGCAATCCATGAACCAGTTTAGTAGCCCTTCTCTGAACTCTCTCTAAGGTATCAATAACCTTCTGAAGATACGGTCTCCAGTACTGCGTACAATACTCCTAGTGAAGTCTCACCAGTGTTCTGTACAATGGCATGAGCACTTCCCTCTTCTACTGCTAATACCTCTCCCTATACAACCAAGCATTCTGCTAGCATTTCCTGCTGCTCTATTACATTGTCTGCCTACCTTTAAGTCATCAGAAATAATCACCCCTAAATCCCTTTCCTCAGTTGTTGAGGTTAGGACTCTATCAAATATTCTGTACTCTGCCATTGAGTTTTTACGTCCAAGATGCATTATCTTGCACTTATCCACATTAAATGTCATTTTAAATTAGATATGCATCTTCAATATACACATTGAAAAACAATTATACTCTGCATGACTTTAACACTTATTTACAGTTACTTACTTTAACACTTATTATATATAAAGTTTATTTTTTAAAGTGTGCCCCCAGGGCTGCACAGGGTGCACCACGCCTTGGCGCCAGAAGGTGGGGTTCACCAAAAGCAGTGGGCCAACTGCCTATCAAAGGGGGCCCAGGAGGTGGCAGACAGGCCACCCCTGAAGCGGATACTTATTCACTAAGGCAGAGTAGGCACCTGCTTAATTGGACGAAATATAGACTTGCTGAAATATACCAGTGGGTAGAGAATAGGCAAGCTGTGGGAGCGCTCATGTGATGTGATAGTGTGATCCCCGGAGCCAGAAGATTACAGAAGCCACTGGACCCCATGGAGAAGATCTCCATTGGACCCCCAGGGAAAAAATACCTATTGGACCCCAGGGAAAAATCGCCACTGGATCCCAGGGAGAGGACCCATACCATGTCTCCCAAAGGTAGGGAGGCTGGATGTGCCTAAAAATGTTTAATAAAACCAATATAAATAAAAGTCAGTGTGTGTCTTTAAGTTCAATGTGTGTGTCTGTCAGTGAGTGTATGGGTCAGTGTGTGTCAAATCAGTGAGTGTGTGCGTCGCTCAGTGAGAGTGTCAGTGAGTGTTTTTATCAGTGAGTGTGTCTCTCAGTGAATGTTTGTGTTTCAAATCAGTCTTGCCACTGTGTGTCAGTGTGTCTGTCAGTGTGTGGCACATCAGTGAGTGTGTGCCTCTCTCAGCGAGAGTGTGTGACTGTCAGTGAATGTGAGTCTGATTGCAAAAATGGGCGGGGTTTATAGATGGAGAGCGTCTGGACTGGAAATTTGCAATGTAGAGGAGTTAGTAAGATGACCACGCCCACCTAAGGGCCAAATAAAAATTCTGCAAATAGGCGTCTATGACCCTAGCATTGTTTGTGCACAAGTAAAAAAAAAAGCATTTAAACTTGTATCAATTCCTTTCACTTTAATATGCAAATTATAATGGAGCAGTTATATGGAATTGGAAGACAGCATAAAACCTAGCAGTGGCAAACTTTACTTTGATTTCTATGTTGGTGTGAGGATTTTCTGTTTAACTGAATATTCAAAATTGTCAGCTTGCTGCCATGTATGATCAACAGATTTTGCCTTTTGAACATGCGCAGAGACAAGAAAAACCTACACTTTCAGCCCTTGCTCAAATGTCAAATCTTGTTCTCTCAAAGTGTTCTGAAAAGTATTTGTGATTTCCAAACTGTATATATTTATTCAATTGTTCTAAAAATGGTCTTAAATGTGTTTTCTCTCTATTTAAAACAGTGTGCCAGGAGAGTGCCAGCAAAAAAAGATTGAAAAGAAACAGATCACATTTTTATGCCGGAAAATAGACAGAATGATAAATCTATTGCATCAAAATGATGGTTAGAGCACAAAACTAGGAACAGACAAAAAAAAACAAAAAAAACAACAGATTTAATAAATTATGCTATAAAACACCAAATAAGTGTGAAAAATTATGCAAAATTTTACTGCAACACAAATCTCTCAAAATTTCTCATCAGCACTAAAAATAAAATCTCCCGGTGGGATCGCTTATAACTATATAGCACAAACCTTTTACAAGTTTTATGGTTATTTTATTTGATTGGTCATTTACACTATATGGTAATATTCCTGCTTTAAAGGACTGCAGTGAAATCTCATATTTCTTCTTCTGTAATTATTAAAAGCAGTAAGAATGCAAACCACTTTCCAATGTGATTTCCCTATTGTTATAACCAAGTTGATCAGAGAATAACATACACTTCCTCTTCTAACTATAAGATAAAAAGTCTGGATGGGTGACCTCTTTTCTAACATAAAGGAAATGGGTGGAAAACCTTGATTATGGCCCATCTGTTGTTTTGTGTTCAGCATCCTGTACAGGAATGAAACAATATCTAACATTGTATATTTACTAGTAAAAAGGAGGTATATTTAGCAGCATTTCACAACCAACACAGGTGCTAGGTGACATAATGGAAATAAAATTAACTGTTTCGTTAACACCCCCTAATCGTTCTACTCTTATTTCACATAAGTAATAAATAACATTTTGTGATTTTATTTATTAGGAGACTTTGTATTTGACAACTTCGTAGTACATTGTTATTGCATTTCTTCAGACTTTCTTTGGGCATGCTAAAACAGCTAACAAAACAAAAAAAACTAAATATAATAAGGCAGTTATTTTTTCACAGTATTCTACAAAAATCAAAAGGGTACTTATAGGACCACTATAGTGCCAGGAAAACAAACTCGTTTTCCTGGCACTATAGTGCCCTGAGGGTGCCCCCACCCTCAGGGTCCCACTCCCACCGGGCTAAAGGGGAAGCAAGGGGGTTAAAAACTCACCTTTCTCCACCGCCGGGCTCCCTCCCGGCGCCTGGGACTCTCCTCCCTCTTCTGACGTCAACGGCTGAATGCGCATGCGCGACAAGAGCCGCGCGCGCATTCAGTCAGTCCATAGGAAAGCATTCTCAATGCTTTCCTATGGACGCTGGCGTCTTCTCACTGTGAAAATCACAGTGAGAAGCGCGAAAGCGCCTCTAGCGGCTGTCAATGAGATAGTGGTCCTTTAATAGTTTCACATATAACTGACACGTCAATGAGGTTTATTCGTGATATGCTGAATGGCATTTGGTTGTCCAGATTTGGCTACTTCAATTAAAAGTTAATTTAAGTATTTCAGCTTTCACTTGTATTTAGCTGTTTAGGTGTATGTACATTTGCTAATTTGGATATTATCAAATCCCATTCATTTGGTTGATTCAATTCAACAGAAGAGAGTTATTCTTCCAGTAAGTTCCTAAACTTCCCAAACTCATTTCACACCACTACCCCAAACCCCTAACAAATAAACCCAATCCAAAAGCACTCCCCCAAGCTCTATTGTTAGATTAGTTTACAATATACACACACACACACACACACATATCTTCTCTATACTTACAATTTGACAGGGCACATTTTACTACAGTCATGCGCTCCATTTGAAAATGTAATGGGTCTATTTTGCTCAATGCAGTTTCTCTTTAACTGATATTTAGCAACCCATTTGAAAGGAATGTACCTGTAACAAAATTCATACATCATAATATAATGAATAGACGCCAATGAATCACTTACCAGGCATAAATATATAGCGCTGCCAATTTAACAGTACAGCACAAAGGATCTATTACAAACATTCTGGACTATCTGATCATCTTCCGGTCAAAGTTCTAGGAACAATACCTGCACATATGTAAATAATGGATCCAACTAGAAGGATCATATTCCACTATGAAGATAACTAACAAAGAAGGAAAGGCTTTAGTTCAATATACAAGCCACACCTGCCCCAGGCATTGCAATAGGACCATACATATAATACAATGCTGAGACAATGAACAGGTGTAGGGTTATGTTTGACTATTTATCATGGCATCTTAAAGGGAAAAATTAGGCTGGACTTAACCCCCTTTTTAGACACTGTTAAGATAATGTTAGATTGTGAGCATATATGAGCCAGGGGTGGATCCAGAGTCTAAATTCGGGATGGGCACAGCTGGATTATGTGTCAGATACACACACTTACAAACATACATTCAATGACAAATAACTATATCTACACTCACGTAGATTCATATATGTCCAAACACATACCTATACCCACAAACATACGTAACCATCAGAGACAGGCACACAGATTCATATATACACAGGGCCAGATTAAGAGCCCAGTGGACCTGGTGCTGACAATTATGATGGGCCTAATTACAGATTCTTATCGACCTAAAACAGTCATAGCTCTCAAGCGTCATGTATCTGATGGAGTTGGTGTTGGAGGGAAACACAAAGGATGCAGCTATAAGAAAACACGTACTCTATGCTAATCTCTTTATTTAATTTGTGCTTTCATCATTCAAGTAAGTCCATACCCTCTAACAGCAGTGTCCAGTGAAGCAGGAAGTCAACGGGCGGGGTAAAAGGGTGGGCCACTGACGCGAATCACATGACCAGAACTGCCAAAAGGGGTGAACATGCCCAAAAAGAGGCCAGCCTGGCATCAGTGTCCCTATGTATCACAGTGTCAGTGTCCCCATGTCGCCCAGTGTCCCCATGTCTCAGTGTGTCCCGTGTCACTAGGAAACAAGTGGACAAAGAGTCATGGGGACACAGTGAGACATGGTGACACTGAGAGGCCCAGGGACACTGAGACACTTGGAGACACTGGGAGACATGGGGGCACTTGTGTATACAGACATCGGGACACTGGGAGACATGGAGACACTGGGAAACATGGGGACACAGACATTTGGGGACACTGGGAAAATGGGGTCACAGACACTAGGGACACAGAGACATGGGGACACAGACATTGGGAGACATGGGAACACAGACTTTTGGGGAAACTAAGACACTGAGAGACATGGGAATACATACACTGGGAGACTAGTGGACATTGGGAGACATGGGGACACCGAGACACTAGGGACACTGGCTGGGAGGCATGGGGACCTAGACACTTGTGGACATAGGCATAGGGACACAGACATTTGGGGACACTGGGAGACATGGGGATACAGGGAGACATGGGGACACTGAGACATAGGGACACTGTTAAACATGGGGACACAGACACTGGCTGGGAGACGTGGACTCTGGGAGATATGGGGACACAGATATTTGGGGACACTGAGACACTGGGTGACTAGGGGACACTGGGTGACTAGAGGACACTGGGAGACATGGGAGCACTGAGAGACACTGTGTCCCTAGTGTCTCCATGTCCCAATGTGTCTACCTATGTCTCACAGTGTCCCCTAGTGTCTGTGTCCCCATGTTTCCCAGTGTCCCAATGTCTCCCAGTGTCCCCTAGTGTCTCCCTGCTGCCTTTCCTCCCATCCTTCCCATACCTGAGCTGTAGTCTGTCTCTGCAGGCTGGCAGCTGCTGTCTGGACTCTCTGTTGTCAGGGTACCTGTAGTCTCTACCTCAGAGGAGGTGAGAGACTTAGACGTTTATCCTCCCAGAGGGGTTGTTTCTTCCGTTCCTCGCGGTCCTCTCGGCCATTTACAAGCCGGCCACGAGGGATCCACTTCCTTATATGACGCGACGCTCAGTAGCCAACCCGGGTCGACCTATCAGTCAAGTCCCGAGCACTAATCAGGACTCGTCGGGGGCGTGATTACCCTCTAGAATCAAGGTATAAAGTAAGGCTTTCGGCATCTGCTCATTGCACTGTCGTGGTTCTAGCCTGTCTAGTCACTCAGTGCTCTTGTATTCTAGTTGTCTCTTTGGTTCTGACCCGGCTTGTTTGTACTACCCTGTTTCTCTCTGTTACCCTTTGACTCGGCTTGTCTCTCGCTTACCTGTCCTCTCGTTCCCTCGACCTCGGCTTGTCCCTAGACCATTCTCTACTTACTCCTTACGTTAAGTCCGGCCATTCTAAGGTCCGGTATACGTACCTACCACCTGTTTGTACTCTGCGTGTTGGATCCCTGTCCCGATCCTGACATTATGACAGGGCCAATGGATCCTGCAGGTACAAACACTCAGGTTGGTCCTTCTGACTCTAGGTTCGACGCCATGGATCACAGAATGGACCAGATGGCTCTAGCACTACAGGCGTTACTATCTCGTTCTAGTAATCAACCAGAGGAGATGCATAATACTTCTATCTCCCCTGTGAGTTCAGGTCTAGAGGTAGCCACTGTAGGTGCTTCTTCCCGTATCACTCCACCTGTACGTTATGGTGGTTCTCCAGAGAAGTGTCGTGGTTTCTTAAACCAAATAGGTATCCATTTCGAATTACAACCCCGCTCCTATCCTACAGATAGGGCGAAGGTTGGATTTATTATCACATCACTTGTTGAGAAAGCTTTGAGATGGGCCAATCCATTGTGGGAAAATGATAATCCGTTAGTATATAATTATAATGCCTTTGTAGCTGCTTTCAGAAGAACTTTTGACCCTCCAGGTAGAAAGGTCAATGCAGCTAGATTACTGTTGCGCCTTAGGCAAGATAACCGAACACTTGTGGATTATGCACTAGAGTTCAGGTCCTTGGCGGCAGAAGTTAAGTGGAATGAACAGGCTTATATAGATGTATTTTTAAACGGGTTATCAGACATAATCCTTGACGAGGTTGCTACTAGAGAGCTTCCTGAAAATTTGGAGGATTTAATTTCTTTTATTTCTCGCATTGATGAACGTTTAAGAGAGAGGCAGAACACTCGAGAGAGAAACCGTAGACCTTCCTTTAAACTAGCTCCTTCATTTAAAAGTTCTGAATCCACAACCTCACTTTTTCCAGAACCTATGCAGATAGGCAATACTCGCCTCTCAGAAGAGGAGAGACAGTACAGGAGAAGGGAGGGGTTGTGTATGTACTGTGGAGTCAGAGGCCATTTACGCCTAAATTGTCCTAATCGCTCGGGAAACGCTCGCACCTAAGTTTCTCTAGAGGACAGTTTCTATTTTGTCCTCTAATCATAATTATAAAGATCACAGGCTTCTGCTACCCGTTTCTTTAACTTGGGAGAATGGAGTACTAGAAACTATGGCATTGATAGATTCCGGAGCTGCTGAGAGCTTTATCGACCAAGTTTTTGTTACCAAACACGCTATCCCATCCCAGTTAAGGGAGACACCCTTGCCGTTGAGGCCATAGATGGTAGACCTTTGGTTGAGCCTGTTATTTTTCGTGAAACCATACCCGTTAAATTAACTGTTGGTATCTTACACGAGGAAGACATATCTTTATTGCTTATTTCGTCTCCTTCTGTTCCCATAGTCCTGGGGTATCCTTGGTTAAAAAAAAAAACATAACCCTATTATTGATTGGGAATTAGGGGAGATAGTCTCATGGGGTCAGGGTTGTCAGGACAGGTGCTTACGGACAGTGTCACCGCTTTGCGCAGTTAACACACCGATTAATTCTACCTACTCTACAGAGGTACAAATACCGCCCCTGTACCTGGATTTAAAGGCAGTATTTGACAAAAAGAATGCTGATACTTTACCTCCACACAGGTCTTTTGATTGTAAGATTAATCTACTACCTGGTACTATGCCTCCCAGGGGTAATGTATATCCTTTGTCCACTAAAGAGAACTTAGTCTTAGAGGAGTATATTCGTGAGAACCTTGAAAAAGGGTTCATTAGGAGATCCTCCTCCCCTGCCGGGGCTGGGTTTTTTTTTGTTAAGAAGAAGGATGGTACACTAAGACCTTGCATTGATTATCGAGGTTTGAACAAAATAACCATTAGAAATGCCTACCCAATTCCTTTGATTACCGAGCTCTTTGATCGTCTAAAAGGCTCCAAGATTTTCACCAAGTTAGATCTCAGAGGGGCGTATAACTTGGTGAGAATTCAGCAGGGACACGAGTGGATGACGGCGTTCAATTCCCGTTATGGGCACTATGAATACACAGTAATGCCTTTTGGTCTCTGTAATGCACCGGCAGTATTTCAGGACCTGATCAATGAAGTTCTTAGGGAATTTCAACATGACTGCGTTATTGTATATCTGGATGATATACTTATACACTCTAGAGAGATTGAGACTCACCACAGACAAGTCAGAAGGGTATTGCGCAAGCTTCTTCAACATGGCCTGTACTGCAAATTGGAGAAATGCAGCTTTGACCAATCCCAGATAAACTTTCTTGGTTATGTGATTTCTGGGGAAGGGTTTAAGATGGACCCGGATAAGCTCCAGTCCATTTTGGATTGGCCTTTACCCAGTGGCCTCAAGGCCGTTCAGAGGTTTATTGGATTCTCCAACTATTATAGGCGCTTCATTAAGGGATACTCTTCAATTATAGCTCCTATTACCAATATGACCAGACAGGGGGCTGACACTAAGAACTGGTCTACTGAAGCCCTTCTTGCCTTCAAAACACTCAAGGAACTGTTTGCTTCTGCACCAATTTTAGTTCACCCTGATACGACTCTGCCTTTCCTACTCGAGGTAGACGCCTCAGAGACAGGTATAGGTGCTATCCTGTCCCAAAGGTTAGGTGTGGATAAGCCCTTACATCCATGTGGTTTTTTTTCCAAGAAACTATCAGGTCCTGAGAGCAGATATGACATTGGTGACAGGGAACTACTAGCAGTTATCATGGCTTTAAAGGAGTGGAGACATTTATTGGAGGGCACCTTACATCCTGTTACTATTTTGACAGACCACAAGAACTTGTCCTATATTGGGGAGGCCAAGCGCTTGTCCTCCAGGCAAGCTCGTTGGTCTTTATTCCTCACGCATTTCAATTACGTGCTCACTTATAGACCTGGTTCTAAGAATTCTAAAGCCGATGCTTTGTCTCGCCAATATGAACCTTCTGCGATATCTGAGCCGGTTTTGTCTTCTATAGTACCCAGGTGCAATATTATCGCCAACACGAGTCTTAAGATTCACTCTCCGTTTCTTGGTCAGATCATGAAGTTGCAGCATCTGGCGCCTAGACAGACTCCTGGGGCAAGGCATTTCGTTCCTCCTGAACTCCAACTGGAACTCTTACAGTGTTTTCACAACAGTAAGGCGGCTGGGCATCCGGGTATTCGCAAGACATGTTCCTTGATCTCTAAAGATTTCTGGTGGCCTTCTTTTCGGAAGGATATTAGGGATTTCATCGGAGCATGTGAGGTCTGTATGAAGACTAAGCAACCTCATACGCTTCCATGTGGTTTGTTACATCCCTTGAACATTCCAGAGAGACCATGGTCCTGTTTGGCTATGGACTTCATTGTAGATTTGCCTGTTTCTAAAAAACAGACTGTGATCCTCACGGTGGTTGATAGGTTTACTAAGATGGCTCATTTCGTGCCCTTAACTAAACTCCCGACTTCTCCTGAATTGGCGGAGATATTCGCGAGAGAGATTTTTCGCTTACATGGGATACCTTCCGAAATTGTTTCCGATAGAGGTTCCCAATTTGTTTCACGTTTTTGGAGATCCTTCTGTTCTCAACTTGGCATCAAATTGAATTTTTCTTCTGCCTATCACCCTCAGTCTAACGGAGCTGCTGAACGTACCAATCAAAAGATTGAACAATATTTGCGTTGTTTTGTTTCTGAACACCAGGACGATTGGGTCGGTTTGATTCCTTGGGCGGAGTTTGCACACAATAATCTCGTTTGTGATTCTACTCGTTCCAGCCCCTTCTTCATGAATTATGGCTTTCATCCTTCCATTCTTCCCTCGGTTTCTCCTTCCCAAGGGGTACCGTCGGTTGATGTTCATGTTGCCAATTTGAGGAAGTTGTGGGATCAGACTCGACAAATTCTCCTACATAATTCCATGTTGTTCAAGAAACACGCTGATAAGCACAGAAGGGCGGCTCCGGTTTTTGTTCCAGGTGATAGGGTATGGTTGAGTACAAGAAACATTCGTTTAAAGGTTCCTTCTATGAAATTCGCTCCTCGTTACATTGGCCCTTACAGGGTTCTGACTCGAATTAACCCAGTTGCGTATCGCCTAGCTCTTCCAGCTGCCTTACGCATTCCTAACTCCTTTCATGTTTCCTTACTGAAACCGTTAGTCTGTAACAGATTTTCCTCCACTATATCCTCTCCTCGCTCTGTTTAGGTTGAGGGTCAGGAGGAGTATGAAATCAACTCCATCATCGATTCTCGAATCTCCCGGGGGAAGTTACAATATCTTATTGACTGGAAGGGATATGGTCCTGAGGAGAGGACTTGGGTACCACAGGAGGATGTACATGCTCCTCGCCTCCGCAGGGCTTTTCACTCCCGTTTTCCATCTCGTCCCGGTTCCTTCCGCCCGGTGGGCGTTTTTGAGAGGGGGGGTACTGTCAGGGTACCTGTAGTCTCTACCTCAGAGGAGGTGAGAGACTTAGACGTTTATCCTCCCAGAGGGGTTGTTTCTTCCGTTCCTCGCGGTCCTCTCGGCCATTTACAAGCCGACCGCGAGGGATCCACTTCCTTATATGACGCGACGCTCAGTAGTCGACGTCATGACGCCAACCCGGGTCGACCTGTCAGTCAAGTCCCGAGCACTAATCAGGACTTGTCGGGGGCGTGATTACCCTCTAGAATCAAGGTATAAAGTAAGGCTTTCGGCATCTGCTCATTGCCCTGTCGTGGTTCTAGCCTGTCTAGTCACTCAGTGCTCTTGTATTCTAGTTGTCTCTTTGGTTCTGACCCGGCTTGTTTGTACTACCCTGTTTCTCTCTGTTACCCTTTGACTCGGCTTGTCTCTCGCTTACCTGTCCTCTCGTTCCCTCGACCTCGGCTTGTCCCTAGACCATTCTCTACTTACTCCTTACGTTAAGTCCAGCCATTCTAAGGTCCGGTATACGTACCTACCACCTGTTTGTACTCTGCGTGTTGGATCCCTGTCCCGATCCTGACATCTGTGCTGTGTAGCTGCTCCCCCACGGATCAGTGAGTAGAGAGAGGCAGTGAGTTGCTGTAACTTCCTATGCCTGCCTTTCTCCATACACAGTGACCCCTACTGGCTGGTGCTGGTATTGCAGAGTTTATACTGAGAAAAATATTTGCATTTGTATTGCCGGTATTACTGCAATACCGTCACGGCCAGGCAGCCTCAAATACCGGCTGTGCCTTAAAATACCAGTCAGTTGGCAAACCTAAGAGTAGTGTGTAAAAAATGTTGTTGTTTTTTAAAAAAGATAAAAAAAAATATTTTATTTTTTTAAATGGGCTGCAGCTCCATCAGCCCCTATGTTAATCCGGCCCTGTATATACAGCATGGCTGAGAGTTAGACTTCTGCATTTACCCTGGTGCGCACCTCTGGAGCCACCACTGACATGATCAAGGTCTTCTCTTCTCTGTACCAGGTGACTGTATCCTTTATATTATTTGTTAAGGTCTTTATTTTTGTTATGTTTCTAATCGATATCAATAAAGCTTTTTAAATATATTTTTTTTTTATATGTAACCATGCTAAACAAAGCATCCAACATAATGTGTGTTAATTTCCTAAATCTTGACTATAAAGGATGACTTTTAGCGCAGTAACAACTTTGCATAATGCAACAGCTATGGTACAGAGAGTACCTCCCTCCCTTTTCCTATATCAAATCATATCTACGGACCAGGCTGCATATAAATGGATATAGCAGCTGCTATCAGCTTTTTCAGAGGCTGCAATTATCCTTTGTTATGAGTGGAAATGCAGCAAGGACTGGGGCTCTCAGTTTATCCCCCAAACCACTTCTGAGCAAGAATTTAAAGGATAAGAACATTTAAAAAAACCTCTAATAGAAAGAGTGAATCCTTATTGGTGGAGCTTCTCATTGGTTTGGGAGTTGACTGCCTGTGCTAGGGTTAGAATTTGAAGAAGTTTAAAGGTAAATATCGCTTTTCTTCTTTGATGTTAGCATTTTACATAATTTATAATGCTTCATATAAATAACTTTATCAATGGTGGTCTTCATCTAGGCCCTGGGGAGTCAGCACAGCTAAACGGACAAGGGCACATGTATGAGTGTGGGGATGGTGCTAGTGATTGACTGTATGTGTTTAGGGGAGTGGTTATGTGTTGGCAGTGGGGCAGGGATCATCTTACCTCAGTGCCTTTTGGGATTCTGGCCAGCAAACAACTTCCCTCCCACCCACCCTAATTTTATGTTTGTTCTGTCACAGCTGGCGGTGAGCGTGGGTTGGAGAGCAGATGGAATGTCAAGAGATGGTCAAGGTGGGTCTCAACCTCCCCTGCTCTGTAAGGTAAACTTTCAAGTTACCGAATAGGATGTGCGCACTGAGCAAAGAGCCGGCTGGTGGTAGAGCATTTAAGATGATGGGAACTTTGGTTTGGACGAGGGGGGAGGCGAGACACCAGTGGGTAAAGTTTTGGTGCATAGGCACCTGGTTATGTTTGTTGGCAAGGACGGTTATTTAAGTTGGAGGCTGTAGGGCAATAAGTGTTAGTTTATATGTTATGTGTTTATTTATATTTGAATTAAAAGAAAAGAATAAAGTTCGGATGTGTCCTACAGTTGTAAGTTTTAATAAATGCTGTGGCCTGTTTCATCTAATATTCGTTGTCTGTCGTTATTAGGGGGACAAGTGGGGTAGTCTCTTTACTTTTAGTTGCACCTCATTCCCCACTATGTACATACATGCCTTGTGTGTCCTTTTAATGTGTAATTTTACTAAATAACATCACACTCAGAAACTCTCTCCAAAATATATTTCAGAATACAAAACTATTTAATGTAATTTCATGTTCATTCTGTTCAAAGAATAACATGGATTCTTTCAAAGTAGCCTTAGGTGAAAGGAATCGCACGCATTCCACTATAACATATGCTTTCTATTTCTGCCCTGGTTTATATTATTGTTCCAGGGTAACTGCTTTATGAAACATTCACACTGTACACTATACATATTACATCACTTCTCTAAGGATTCAGAAGCTGCATTCCTCTGGTTAAGACAAATCATTTAAGTCAAATTTTCCTAGCAGTCTGAGGGTTTGGCATAGTAATAGAGGCAATTTAAATTATATCGCACAGTTGTGTGCGTTGGAGGCAATTACACTTGTGAATGTCCTTTTTCACATGGCAATGCAGTAGCTTTAATGGAACACTTTACGTACCATAAGCACTACAGAGCGCTCTTACACCCCTCCTTCATTGTAAGTGGTCAAACATTGTAGAACATCCTGATTTTGTACCTGCGCTCTGCTGGGCACCGCTAACCTCCTTCTCTACCTGCAACAAAGAGTGGAAAGCTCCTGCTTAGGTGATTCTGTTAGCTCTCATGAGCTTAATCTTGCTGTGCAGTGCTTAGCTCACTATCTGGGAGTGCCAGATGTAGTGGTTATGGTGCTTGGCTTGCTTAAGGTGGTACTGGCACCTGTAGAGTCTTTCCATTTTGCAGTGACACGTTAACTTCAATGGTGGTGCGTTGGAAGCAGTGGGAGAAGTGGTGTACCCATATTTGGTTCTGCTCCATCTCTGCTCTTGGATGATGAGGCTGCTTAATTGGTGTACTCTCACACATGAATGAGAGTACAAAATAGGTGTCTATGGACAATTCATTGAGAATGTGGGATCTCAATGATAAAGAATAATGCAAACATAAATAAAACTCTCTTTAATTTTTTCAGAGATTAAAATTTTCTTGGGAACTAAGCGGAAAAAATAAAGGGAGGGTTGAAGGTGAATGATAAGCCCCCTCAGACCTAACCCTTCATAAATACAACCTACCCATAAGTGAAATAAGTGAAAATAAGCAAAAAGTAATAGCCAGATAAAGCTGTAAGTATACCCAAATTATTATTATTAGAAAAAAAAAGTGTTAGAAAAGAAAATGATATAAAATCTGATTACAGAGTCTAGCATGTGTTCCAATAGAAACAGATTCACATTGTAGGATGTAGTGTAGAATTTATCCTATTATAAGAGAAAGAAACAATAGTAACCGCTATTAGAGTCAAATGGAGCAGTGTTCCTTAGAATAACATAATAAATAGAGGGGAAAGGTAAACAGGCTAGATATAAGCCTAGCAAGTATCAGAGATACTACAGTAAAAGGAGGGGAAAGAAAAATGAAAGGGGGGAGGCTATAAGTTGCTCCTAATGTGCCTTCATGGGCACCCCTTAAAAAGTCAACCCCCCCCCCCCCTCCTAAGTAAAGGAGAATATCTGTAGATCAGCTAAACACCCACCCCTCTAAATTAATGCTACCTAATAAATAGAAAAAATTGATAGAAAGAGGATATTCAAACCAATAAAGTCACTGGTAGATAATTGCTACGTGGTGGCTGTCTAATAAATCATGTGTTGCTGCAGCATCGTCCCTTGTCTCAAAGCCGACCACAAGCACAACTGTCCCGACGCGTGTTTCGCCAATGAATGGCTCTTCCAGGGGACTTAAATACTTATAATAGTTTGTTAAACCTTTCTTACCACGGGGGGCGGGGCCTGACAGCCGAGATGGCCGGACGCGTTTCAGACCGGCTCCTGCCAAATATAGCTAAATACAGGCTATTACTGACCAATATTGCAGAAATCAAAGCCCTAAATGGACAGCAAACGGGCACCGTGAGAGGGAGCACCGCGAGCGCACTTCAATTTAAGGGCTCCACCGAGCACAAGCGACGCCTGACAGCGCGGCCTACCAAGCCTGAGGGCCCGGTGAGTGGGGGATGCGGCCGGTCCCCCACCGCTGGACCCGCACCGAACGCACAGCCCTGCACCCCCCCCCCCCTGGACCGGCGGGGATTATCCCGGTCCCCGCAGGAGGAACTACCCTCCATGCACAAACAGAGTCTCACAGCGACCTGAACGCACAGGCACCGCGTGGCAATCCCAAGATGGCTGCCGAGCTGCGGGTGAAACTACCTCCTGACGCTTCTGAGGGACGGAGCTGGCAGGCACGCTTCAATGCCCGTTTTGAGAGGATATGCCAAGAATTCTGGGCTCGCATTCAGAGCCGAACCCAGGTCCCGGCACTACCAGCACCACAAGAGGTACGGACAGCGGTGTTAGACCACCAACCTGGCAGGGGGGCGAGGGCACAAAAGCCCCGGCAGGGGATGGAGAAGCCACATAGCAGCGACAAGTGGCGGAGCTTACCTCATGGCGTCGCAAACCCAAAGGACGGCAAAAGATGTAAGCCGCGAAAACCTCATACTAGTAAGACGCATAAGGGGAAGAAAGCCCACCTTAAGCTTGCCCACACACGACCCACCTTGTTTCACACCTGCCACTACCCTTCTAGGATGGGGGCCCAGAGGGAGATTACCCAGACGCAACACAGACCTCCAGGCCGCGCTCATGGAGCAACGAGCGCACAGAGCAACGAGAACTGCGCACGGGCGCGGGTCGGGGCATGGTGCCGACTCTGGAAGAACTACCCGACGCCATCAGTGCAAGTTCCACCTAGAGGAATTGGCTGATCCCTTAACAGACGGGCGGTATGGCCTTCCCCGCGACCACAAAGGACGCTGAGCAGTTATGCAGGGACACTAGCCAGGAGCTCTCATCACCGAGACTTTGACACCATTCCTCTCTACTATGCATACGCATGTACCTACTCCGAAGCGTGTACTACTAATCCAGCTAAACTTCATAGCCTTACATGCAAGTTATTCTAATCCCACTGTATTACTCTGACATGTAATTAGCATATAACTGCGTCACCTGTGTTTGCCTAGCATAGCTGATTTAAGCGAGAACGGTCCGCCTGGCATATAGCGGTTTTCAACACGACATGTTAATCTAGCATATAGTTATACAGCCAACAGCATTTGTATGCATGTAGCCAGTGTGCTTTTATTTTTGCAATCTTATGTTTTTCTAATTTCCTATGGCACCCACTAGGCATGTGCTCAACTAGTCCGTTAATCTAATCTCACACTGACACATATGCCTGCCTAATAATCTACATGTTTATTATTTTCCTTTTTCAACATTCAACAGTCATGTCTCACCGGCTTGATTGGAAATTAATTTTTCATATACTCACTCACATGTCTATGTAACGTCCTTAGACCACATCTTATGTCTTGCTAAACACCCTAGACATGTATGACAACTCTGTGACCTAGCTACTTAACTTTAAAAATGTGTGCACTGACCTTCTACGCCTTATACTTGTTCATCTATGTATTTTACCGATCTTGTACTTGCTGTTGGGGCATGGCAAGAGCTTGTGTTCGCTATTTGCACCACAAAAATAAAGAATTAAAAAAAAAAAAATAATAAATAAAAAATAATAATAAAAATAAAAAAAACCTTTCTTACCACAATGAATAGGCTATAATTTCTTACATATATGTATATTTATATAAAACATTGTATTTAATATATAAAACATTGTATTCTATATATCACTGAATAATGTTTGCAAATAAGCCCTTTGTGTATGCTCTCTCAATATATATATACACCTGTGTCTACCTGTGTAGGCATAATAATCCATTTTTATTTGTTTTATTATTTCCTATTCATTGCCATGTTTACATAAACTCATCCCCTATATTTAAAGTGACACTATAGTCACCAGAACAACTACAGCTTAATGTAGTTGCTCTGGTGAGTATAATCATTACCTTCAGGCATTCTCATGCAAACACTGCCTTTTCAGAGGAAAGGCAGTGTTTACATTGCCCCTAAGGACAACTTCAAGTGGTCACTCCTCAGATGGCCACTGGAGGTGGTTCCTGGCTCAGTGCTGCATAGTAGGCAGCACTGCCGTTCAGCGTCTCCACGCTCTGCATGGGGACGCTGAATTTTCTTCATAGAGATGCATTGATTCAATGCATCTCTATGAGGATGTGCTGATTGGCCAAAATAGTGCTTGTCTCCCCCCCACTCCACACCCCTTGCCAATTTCAACCAATACAATGCTTTCCCCCTGGGAAAGTATTGGATTGGCAAGAAATACTGATGATGTCACCAAGGGGGCGGGGCCAGTGCCAGCTGACCTGCACGGCGCTGTAAATAAGGTAAGTTTTAATTGCTTTTAAGGGGGTGCAAGCCACCTAAATGGTGGGTTTAACACTACAGGGTCAGGAATACATGTTTGTGTTCCTGACCCTATAGTGTTCCTTTAACAAATATCTCTTTACAAGATCTGAAAACAAAGTTAAATGTAGAAATGTACACACTGCATTTACCTCTGATTGAATCCATCATGTTCCTGTTATTTTATGTCATTTAAAACAAAACAACACAACATTTGCACCTGCCAGCCTTCATATTCCTCACAACTTGCATTAATAATATTCATGGAGGCAGATATGATCAATGGCCAGGAGGAAACATAGTTTGGTTCCTAGTACAGTCTTGGCACAGTGAAGGCACACATTCATCCTCCAAAGTAATGTCTGCCCAGGCTTAGTCAGGACTGAATTGGTTTGTGGTATAAATTGTGAAGATTTAATTTAATTTAAAAGAAACGAGTTCTAGGTGTTGTCCAGTGGTGTGCATTCTCCATGTGATAGTTCCTTTTTAAAATATTAAAACCTATGTGATTTAAAGCTCTGTTACTCTGTAGATCTGATAACAAGTTATGTCAAGTAAATACAGTGTAAAACATAAATGTCAGCATTGTGAGCTGAGCCTGTGTAACCACCACCTTTACAACAAATATCTTGCTGCAACTTGCTTGCTCTATATTCCCCTGCTTATAAGTATTACTTTGCTTAGTGCTTCTCGTTTGAAGTTATAGATGTAAAACGCCTTATGGATATGAGTTTGGGAGGTGTTGAAGTCATTTTAAGTAGCAGATGTGCTTCTTTCAAATTCAATCAAAGTAAAAATCGAACAATATGAACCAAAAATCGAATATTTGGTTTTGTCCACTGTGTTTTTACAATTGCAACTATTTTGGTTTGATCAATTCTACATAACCATTTCCCCATAAAACATTATTTGGCCAAATGTCTGATCCAATTTGGGAACCAAATCCGTTGAACCTAAAGGGGCAGAAACAGGGGAGGGCTGGCAGCCTCAGGCCTGGGGGGCAAATCCAGTCAAGTGGCCCATTGCACCCCTGAATTAGCTCACCATCCATGGCCACCTTTTCCTGGTTTTATAACGGATATTGATATTATGCTAATTAGTAGCTCTTTGCCATACCCACTCCTTTGCGGCTCCGACTTTCAATGTTGTTAGAGCGCAGGCTGAGAATCTCTGAGCCTGTGCCCTGACTCACTAACTGAGCACCGGAACCACAAGGGATATGATCTGACTGCACCTACTGCTGGTGCGCACCAATGGACCACCAGGGAATCGTTTAAATTAAATATGCTGGTGTCCAAAACTTGTGAGCTGTGTTGGCCGCCGGGCGCCTCTGTTGTTATTGCGCCCTACATGACCCCACAGCTTGCATACCTCAAAGGCTGGCCCTGCTGACACACACTCTGGCCCTCACTCTCAATAACATACACACACAAACCCTGACAAACACTCACTGACAGGCAGACACATACACACACACACTGACAGGCAGACACACACACACATTCACTGACAGACACTTACTTGACAGACACACTTGCTGACACACACACACACTGACAGACACCAGTGCCATCTTAACAACATTATGGGTCCCCGGGCAAAGCAGTGCACTGGGGCCCTGCCTACACAACTTACAGGAATAAAAATTTAAATTATAGATACAACGAAGATTATATTTAGAAGTACCTCCAACAAATGCAATGCATACATTCAATACATACACACAGACTGCCGAATGCAGTCACACACCGACTGCTGAATGCATACACACGACGACTGATGAATACACGCATACAGACTGACGAATAGACACACACACACACACACAGAGACTGCTGAGTACACATAGAGAGTGCTGAATACATACACAGTCCGCTGAATACAAACATACACACAGACGGCTGAATACATACACAGACGGCTGAATACACACACACAACAGTGAGGGGTGCAGTGTATGTGTTTGTGTGTATGGGTGCGGTGTGTGTGGGGTGCTGTGTGTGTGTGGAATGCTATGTGAGTGTGGGGTTCTCTGTGTGTGTGGAGTGCTATGTGAGTGGGGTGCTGTGTGTGTGTGTGTGGAGTGCTATGTGAGTGGGGTGCTGCGTGTGAGTGGAGTGCTATATGTGTGTTGGGTGCTGTGTGTGTGTTTGAGGGGTGCAGGTAGCAAATATTTTTTTGTTTTTTAATACTACTATACGTTAAATAAAATCTATATGTCCCCCCCACCCTTCTTCTTACCTTTGGTGAAAGAGGCTGGGACACAGCCAGCCCTGGTGGTCCAGTTGTGAATTCTGTACAGCCTGCAGCTTGTCTGGCTGCAGGCTATCTCCTGTCCTACTGCGCGCAGAATGCTGTGTGGAGCATTGCAATGGTAATGCGCTGCAACGCTCCACACAGCCTGCTTGCGGGAGGAACGATCTGCCTTACAGGTCGGCCTCTCCTGCAGCCCTGGGTCCTAGGCAGCTTCCTCTCTCCCCGATTGAATTGAGATCTCCCTCATCGGCACAAGGCCAGAAAACAAGGCCACCTCTCCGTTGGCTGGCAGGGGAGATCAAAGGATCTCCCCTGTCGGCCGGGCATGCTGGGAAGCGCGGTAGGGCCCCATGCGGAAAGACGTCCCTGACAGACACACACAAACACTTCCAGACACACACACACTTCCAGACACACACACACTTCCAGACACACACACACTTCCACACACACACACACTTCCAGACACACACACACACACTTCCAGACACACACACACTTCCACACACACACTTCCAGACACACACACTTCCAGACACACACACACTTCCAGACACACACACACTTCCAGACACACACACACACACGCACACTTCCAGACACACACACACACACACTTGCACTTCCTGACACGCACACTTCCAGACACACACACACACACACTTACACTTCCTGACACACACACTTCCAGACACACACACACTTACACACACACACTTCCAGACACACACTTCCAGACACACACACACACACACTTCCAGACACACACACACACACACTTCCAGACACACACACACACACTTCCAGACACACACACACACTTCCAGACACACACACACACTTCCAGACACACACACACACTTCCAGACACACACACACACTTCCAGACACACACACACACACGCACACTTCCAGACACACACACACACACACTTACACTTCCTGACACACACACTTCCAGACACACACACACACACACACTTCCAGACACACACACACACAAACACACGCACACTTCCAGACACACACACACACACACACACACACTCTTACACTTCCTGACACACACACACACACTTACAGACACACACACACTTCCAGACACACACACACACACACACACACTTACACTTCCTGACACACACACACACTTACAGACACACACACACACACACACACACAAATTTATTTTATTTCTTGTTGCTCCTACCTTTAGGAGTGCTCTGGGTCCTTTCCCCGGGGTCCAGTGACTTCCTCCGTGATATTCCTGCTCCTCTCTGCTCCCTCGCGCAGTTTAGTGATGCGGGGCCGGAATGACGTCATATTCCGGCTCCCGACATCAACAGAGAGGGCAGGAAGATCATCAGCAGAGCTCCCTCGCTGCTGCATGCCTCCTTCCTCACCCGGCCGGTATATTGCTGCAGAGTAGGCACCTGCCATCTGGGACAAGCAGGTGCCTACTCTGCCTTGCTACTGGGGCATCGTAAGTGGCCAGCTGGCCACCTGCTGGGCTCCTTGTGACAGGCTATCAGCCTGCTCCGCGCGGCACCCCCTCCTCCTGGCGCCCAGGACCGGCCCTGCAGTGGCCATTTTTCTAATTACTTAGGGCGGCCTGGGGGGCAATTGCCTCCCTGCCCCCCGGCCCAGCCCGCCCCTGGGCAGAAATGAGCCAATCGGTGTACTAAAATATATATATATACATAAGGTAGTAAACAGGAGGAGCTGTAAAATAAAACAATCTGTATTTATATATTTTAAATTTATTAACCCCTTAAGATCAGAGGCAATTATCCAAGCTGTGAACCATAAAAAAACCTAGACTGTGTTTGTTCCAGTGTAATTTAAGGATTTTCCTTTAACCCCTTAAGGACCAAACTTCTGGAATAAAAGGGAACCATGACATGTCACACATGTCATGTGTCCTTAAGGGGTTAAGCGCACCCATACATATCATATATTATATTTTTTAAAGGGCTTTCCTTTAAAGGGACACTATAGTCACTAAACAACTTTAGCTTCATGAAACAGTTTTGATGTATATATCATGCCACTGCAGTCTCATTGCTCAATTCTCTGCCATTTAGGAGTTAAATCCCTTTGTTTATGAACCCTAGTCACACCTCCCTGCATGTGACTTGCACAGTCTTCATAAACACTTCCTGTAAATAGTCATCTAATGTTTACATTACATTTAGTGCAAATTATGCTTAATTTAGGAATGTATTATTTTCTGCTCTGTTAATAGCCTGCTAGACCCTGCAGGAGTCTCCTGAGATTAAAATTTGATTTACACAGTAGGAGATAACAACGTTTAAAATAAGTTACTTCTGATTGAAAATTAAACCATTTTGTTTTTATGCAGGCTGTGTCAGTCACAGCCAGGGAAGTTGTGGCTAGGGCTGCATAAACAGAAAGAAAAGTAATGTAACTCTTAAATGGCAGTGCTTTGAGCTGTGAAACTTCCATGGCATAATCTATACACTAAAACTGCTTCATTACGATAAAGTTGTTTTGGTAACTATAGTGTCCCTTTAATATCCTATATGTATACCTAACACAATATTAAAGGGACACTGTAGGCACCCAGACCATTTCAGCTCATTGAAGTGGTGTTGGTGCTGTGTCCCTTTTGAACCTAGTGCTGCAATGTAAAATATTGCAGTTCCAGAGAACTGCAATATTTACATTGCAGCTCTAAGTCTGCCCTCAGTGGCTGTATACCAGACAGCCACTGGGGGCGCTTCCGATATCGTAACAGACTTTTGGTCCGTTATCTGATGCTGGAAGTCCTCACACTCTGCATGAGGACCTCCAGAATCCGAGTTTTCCCCATATGAAAGCATTGATTCCGAGGGACATTGGCGCTAAAATAAGGTAAGTAAATAAAGGGTTTTTAACCCTTTAATTACTGGGAAGGGGGCGCGAGGGAGGAGGCAGGAAAAGGGATTGGTAGTGCCAGGAATACAGCTTTGTATTCCTGGCACTACAGTATCCCTTTAAGTGTGAAAAAAAGGTTAAAAATTGTGAAAACATTTTTTTTCCACATATTTGCTTATAATAATTTTTACAGTTAAACTAAAGAAAATGAACTCAAAATAGATTCATGTATCAGTCCTGATTGTTAAATGCCTTATATAAATACACTTTTGGTAGTTAATGCTATATCCATACCATCTGCCAACATTATACCAACTGTATCCCCCAACCGCGTGCTTGCACTAACTCTAACCATACACCTAGCCTAGCCTAATCTTACCCATAACCTTAACAATTACACTACCCCTAACCTTAAAACAGCATTAACCCTAGGACAGCATTAACCTTTACCTTACATTAACATTAATCCTACACTTACCTTAAACCTACCCCAATCCCACCCCTAGCCCTCAGGAATTCCTTCTACTAATAACAGTACTGATATCAGCAGATACATTTCCTAGCTAAAACAGAAGAGTCTGTGATCACCACCTAGAAACTGTTTTCAGCATGACAGGGAGATCTCCCTGTAATGCTAAACCTACAGCAATGTGCTGGGCAGCTTACAAAACCCTGCAACTATCACAATCAGCAGGAGGGCATGCACGGAGACCCTGTTATGATCTGTTTAGACCATGGAAGTCTTCCTTGAGCAGTTGAGAATTACCACAGCTGAGTGTAATCTGCTCAGCTGCAATGATTTGAATGGATTTAAAGATATATGCAGCTTTGAAAGTTGCACACAGCTCATCGGTCAGTCTGAGGTCACTACATATGGCCCCAGCTGGCAGAGATCACTCTACATTGCACCCACAGGGTCCCTATTTAAATAGCTGTTCTCACTTTTACCAGTTATCTCTTTTGTTGTCACCATGGAGGGAATCTAGAATTGCAAATCGAAACTAAAATGCATTGGTTTGTAAATTGGGTACATTTCACCTCAGAAGTCAGGAATTGACTGATCATCTGATTGGCCCATAAAGAATATCCAAGTCTAGATGACACTTTTCCATTAAGATAGGGATACACATGAAGTAAACAAGTGTTGCATTAGAAGTTTTGTACTGATGTCATCGGACTACAGTTAATATAATTATCTTTCAGCTTCACTCTGCTCCAAGACGGCTGTGCAATGGTCTCATCTATATTTATTGCATTTCAATGAAGTGTAGCACAGTGACTTTGTTAAAGGGAAACTTTTAGCACCAAAACAACGTTAGCTTAATGGAGATAATGCCCCTGCAGTCTAACTGCTTAATGCCTGCCATTTAGTAGTTAAATCACTTTGTTTATGCAGTCCTAGTCACACCTCCCCTATCTGTGACTTACACAGTCTCTCTCTTCACATTTCTTGTGAAGAGAGATATAATGTTTAAACTTCCTGTATTGCACATTGTATTTAATTTAGAATGTCTTACTGCCCGCTCTGTTAATAGCCTGCTAGAGCTGAAAAATTACATTTCAATTACCAGAGCAGGAGATAAAAACATCTAAAATCAAATCTGATTGAAAATGAAACACTTTTTAAAGATTACTGTGTGAGTCACAGTCCGGGGAAGTGTGTCATTTTTGATTCTGCGTAAACGGAAACAAAAATGATTTAACTCCTAAATGGCAGATAACTGAGCAGTGAGACTTCAGAGGCATGGTCTATACACAAAAACTGCTTCACTAAACTAAAGTTGTTTTGGTGCTTCGAGTATCCCTTTAATATGACAGGCAGGGACTGGTATGGAGTAGAGGGGCACCAGTGCAGGTGCCACCCCCTAGTTGCCTGTTACACAGGAATGGGGCACACAGCTGCTTTGGAATGTGTATTAATTAATACATAAAAAAGGTGCACTCTGCCTAAAATACACACTTCCCAAAATTGTGCAGGGTAAATATATTAATCCTATCTAAAAGTGTGATGTAATTCCAGTAAAATACAAGTTTAGCAGGCTAAGATTGCCACAAGGCATATGTATGTATATGTGTTTGTAGTACACGTAGCTAAGATACTGTTATCACTGTACTGACCAGGTGCAGGAATGTAAGAACTGGAATTACGCGTCCCTCTCCTTTGTATCAGATGAGCCACGTGGTTAGACCGGATGGATGAGTTTAGACTCTATTCATTAAATAGGTTAAGGGTATGTGTGGGTGTAGTTAATTGTGGGAGGAGCTACAGTGCTATATAAGGAATGTACTCTATGTATTCAGTACTCAGACTTTGCTGTATTTTGGTGACGCTAGTCCCTCTGAGTCCCGATCGGTGATCCAATAAAGAATCTCTTCCTTCCTGAAGAAACCTGTGTCCATCTCTCTGTGCTTGGCTTCCGTCAGTTTCTCCGGTATCATTTGGTGCATTGGCCGGGAAGCTCATCGTTCAACGGTAGCTGAGAGGCAGAGGCGTGAGACGGTCTATCTTTGCCCACGTTCTCTACGGCTGCACCCCTGAACTTCTGCGTGGACCTCCCTTCGTCTCGGCGCCACTGGTCTGTTGTCCAGGAGATCATCGGCCTCTACGTGAGAAGTGCTGGGGTGTCCCCGTCGATGAGTGTGAACTCAGGTTCAGGAACGAGGAGGTAAGATAACTGCTGTTTTAGACGGCAGGACCCGCTAGGGGTATACCGATTGTGCGGTAGGCCCAAAGGGGTTTTTGAATCTGTATCTGCCCCCTCTGTCGGAGGGAAGGAGCGAAGGCGCACCGCTCGATCGAACGCTCTTTAGTCAGACCGTTTGATTTGGTTAGTCAGGCGGGGTCCTGGTGTAAGATAGCCCTAGCCGGACACCGGTGTCTTGTCTAGACTAGCGTTCTAGGGTGTATATTACGTTCGCTAGGTCGGAGGGACCGGGAGACTAAGCGGCGCCTGTGTAAATTCGGTTCGCTAGTTCTCATCCTATCTGGGCTAAGTGGGAAGGCGTGTAAATTTGGAACCCACTAGACTTTTGATAGTACGACTAAGAGGCGCCTGTGTAAATTCGGATCTCTAGCTCGTTGTATAGTGCGACTAAGAGGCGCCTGTGTAAATTCGGTTCTCTAGCTCGCTATGTATATGTGGTGATTGGGCAGTGTGGCTAACCAAAACGGGTGTATATAGTTTTAGGTAGTCCATTCAAGGTACTGGCCAATAGTTTAGTTGGGAATTGTAAATGTGTTAACGATTGTTTTAGTAAAGTGTATATCTTGTTAGATAGCGCGAGCTCAGCCGTCTAGCGAGAGTGTTAATAGTGTGTTGCTGTATTATAGTGCACGGTACCATAACCCTGTATATTTACTGACATTATATAATAAGTACTAATCATTGTCGTCCATTGCATGTTTAACACCATAACCACTAATAATTGTATTGTGACCTTAACTTGTGCTTTGACCTATGCTAACCGTACTGTAACCGCTATTTGTAAAAGACGATGTTACTGGGGTGTGTTATAGACGGGTAATTCGTATATAGAGAATTATAGCGTGGGTGACTGTATAGTTACGCCAAAGGGCATAATATTGATTATATAGTGACTGGTGTAACAGCTGTGTGTGTACGGGAATTCCCTGAGTGTTTATTGTTATTGTGTACGTTTCACTTGGTAACTGTACCACGTGGTGCTGTTGCCAGAGGAAACGGGTGTGACTGTTGAATAGTACGCGTGTATAATATTCGTTGTCGACGACGTTCCATTGTTAAGTATGGGTGCGTCGCAGTCAACGATTCCGGATCCCTTAGGATGTATGGTTAAGAATTTTAAAAAGGGATTCAAAGTTTGTGATTTTGGGGTAAAGATGTCTCCTGTACGTTTGGTCACTTTGTGTACTAGGGAGTGGCCTACTTTGGTTGCGGCATGGCCGCCACGTGGCAGTTTGGATCCAACTCTGGTACAGCGCTTACACGTGGCTGTATCGGGTAGGCCTGAACTTTACGGCCAGTTTCCTTATATTGACTGTTGGAGACAGGCCGTAAATGACTCGCCAAAATGGCTCCAGACATGCCACGAGGAGCAGTGTCGCCTCATGGTAGCTAGGACTTGCTCGTCCACTAGGACTGGTGTTAGGCCCATTTTGGACACGCCCCCTGAGTCCGAGATCCCTTTGCCGCCCCCTTACTTTCCGGTAAGAGGAAGTGACGCAAATACAGGAAGTCCTGTAACCCTTCCCTCACTACCCCCATCCACTTCCGCTTCCTCCTCCAGTACAGGATCCACCCCCCCTCGTACTAAATCTCCCCTTCCGGAACCAGAACCCACCCCCATTAGAAACGAATATCCTGATTTGGCGCCACTTCAGACTTCCGGTCAAGCTTCATCTAGCTCGGCCCGAAGTGTTCTATTCACTACCTTTTCCCAAAACCGACCTCCCACATCCCCATACCCTATCTCTCCCCGACCGGAACCCATGACTGACGCTTCCCTACGTAGCCCCATCCAAACCCGACAGTTGACTGGTGCCCAACAATTAAAGCACTATCAGATGCCTCTTCGCTTAAATCCCGGGTCAGCTTATATCGATGCCGCAGGTCAAATGGCACACGCTGACCCTGTCTTCGTATATGTCCCTTTCACCACTACCGACCTTTTAAACTGGAAGACCCATAATTCCTCGTATACTGAGAAACCACAAGCCATGACTGATCTGTTCACCTCAATAGTACAGACACATAATCCGACATGGGCTGATTGCCAGCAGTTATTAATGACTTTATTTAACAATGAGGAAAGGACAAGAATAAATCAAGCAGCCATTAAAGCATTAGAGGATAGAGCCCGTGCTTTGAACCAAGCTAATCCAGCAGCATGGGCCGCAACACATTATCCCAACACTGATCCCGATTGGAACGTAAATGGTGCTGATATGGTTCAACTCAGAGCCTATAGAGACGCTATAATTGCTGGCATGAAAGCCGGAGGAAAGAAAGCCATTAACATGTCGAAGACAGTTGAGGTGATCCAGAAAAGCGATGAAGCGCCCAGTGTCTTTTATGACCGATTATTGGAGGCATACCGCTTGTATACCCCCTTTAATCCGGAAGACGCAGACAATTCCCGAATGGTTAACTCCGCCTTTGTCAGCCAAGCATACGGAGATATTAAGCGCAAGCTACAAAAGTTAGAAGGGTTTGCAGGTATGTCAATCTCCCAACTAATGGAGGTAGCTAATAAGGTCTATATGAATAGGGAAACAGAAAGCAAGAAAGAGGAGGAGCGCAAGATGCGTAAAAAGGCTGATATGCTAGCGGTAGCGATCGCAGGCGTAGATAAACGGGGCCCAGATAGAGGCAATAATAGATGGAGTAGGGAGCCTTTGAGTAGGGATCAATGCGCGTATTGCAAGGAAGAAGGGCATTGGAGGAACGAATGTCCGCAAAGAGAGCAGTACGAGAGAGACCAACCCAGGGCAGGCTACGGAAACTTTAGAGGTAGAGCGAGAGGTAGAGGAGGCCCCGGAGGGAGTAATGGGTATAGAGGGAGTAATGGGAACAGAGGAAGTGTTAGGGAAGATAGGTATATTCCAGCAGCGCAAAGGTCCCGCGATAGAGAAGGTAGGGACTTCGTAGGATTGGCTGACACGGTCATGGAGGACTATTGATACCGACCGGGCTCCATCCCCCTTGGTCGAGCGGAGCCTATGGTCGATGTATCAATAGGGGGAAAGAGGAGTGCGTTCATGATCGACACTGGTGCTGAACATTCAGTGGTGACTAATCTAGTTGCTCCTCCATCTGGAAGGACTATTACTGTGATAGGAGCAACTGGAAGAAGTGCTGAAAAACCGGTTCTTAAAAGTCGACTCTGTACATTGGGAGGCCACGTAGTAAAACACCAATTCCTTTATATGCCTGAATGTCCAGTCCAATTGCTGGGACGTGATATGCTATCAAAATTACAAGCGCCGATTACGTTCCTACCAAATGGAACAACATCCTTAAAGTTTAATGGACCTTCAGGTATTATGACTTTATCCGTACCAAAGGAAGAAGAGTGGCGACTTTATACAGTGTTGACTAGCCAAAACCCTAGGAGTGATGAGACATTGTTTAACATACCAGGAGTTTGGGCAGAGAACAACCCACCAGGACTGGCCCGCAATATTCCACCAATAAAAATTGAACTGAAACATGGGGTTTATCCAGTGAGCCTAAGACAATATCACATTCCGCAGAAGGCTAAGAAGAACATCCAATCCTATCTGGATAAGTTCATACGGTATGGTATCCTAAAATTCTGTACTTCCCCCTGGAACACCCCATTGCTGCCTGTTCAAAAGCCCGGTACAGATGAGTATCGACCTGTACAGGACTTAAGAGCAGTCAATGATGCGGTTGTTAGCATACATCCAGTTGTACCCAATCCATATAACCTGCTTGCTTTAATTCCGGGCGGGGCTACTTACTTCACAGTCTTAGATCTCAAAGATGCCTTCTTTTGCCTCCGAATTGCCGCAGAAAGCCAATGTATTTTCGCTTTCCAATGGGAGAACGCTGTAACGGGCTCAAAACGCCAAATGACTTGGACAAGACTGCCCCAAGGGTTTAAAAATTCACCTACCCTATTTGGTTCAGCTCTAAGTCAAGATCTACTGGATTTCGAGTCTATCCCAGGAGAATGTGTATTGTTACAATATGTAGATGACTTGTTGATAGCAGCAGTTACAAAAGAAAAATGTCAGCAAGCAACGCACGATCTACTACATATTCTCTGGAAGGCAGGATACAAGGTGTCCAGGAAGAAGGCTCAGTTGTGTTTGCCAACTGTCAAGTATCTGGGATTCCATATCTCTGAAGGTCAAAGGATTATGGGGCCAGAGAGAAAAGAAGCTGTCTGCCAAATACCAATACCCAAGAATAGAAGACAAGTGCGAGAATTCTTGGGGGCAGCAGGCTTCTGTAGGATATGGATTCCCAGCTATGCGATACTAGCAAAACCTCTGTACGCAGCTATCAAAGGTACAGAGCACGACCCCTTCTTATGGACCCAAGAACAGCAAACGGCATTTGAAGATGTGAAGAAGGCTTTGATGAGTGCCCCAGCATTAGGTCTACCTGATCACACACGACCATTCTACTTATATGTACACGAGCAAAGAAGAATGGCTGTGGGAGTATTGACACAGTACTTGGGATCATGGCAAAGACCTGTTGCCTACATGTCTAAGCAACTGGATGCAGTGGCCAGCGGACTTCCACCTTGTCTAAGAGCCGTAGCTGCAGCCGCCCTGCTAGTAGCTGAAGCCGATAAACTCACTCTGGGTCAAGAACTTTATGTACGAGTCCCACATGCAGTACAGACGTTGTTGGATTACAAAGGAAATCATTGGTTTAGTAACAGCCGTATGACCAAGTATCAAGCAATGTTGTGTGAAAACCCAAGAGTGCATTTAGAGACTGTAAACACCTTAAATCCAGCTACCCTTTTGCCACAACCTACTGAAAGTCAACATGATTGTTTGGAAGTAATGGATGAAGTATTCTCAAGTAGACCAGATCTTCGTGATTTTTCCATCCAGAACCCCGATGTTCAATATTATACAGACGGCAGTAGTTATGTGAAAGAAGGGATCCGCTATGCAGGATATGCAGTAACAACCATAGACAAGGTGATAGAAGCTCGGCCATTGGCGAAAGGAACATCAGCACAAAAGGCAGAATTAATAGCACTAACACGAGCGTTACAATTGGCTGAAGGTTTAAGAGTAAATATCTATACGGACTCTAAGTATGCGTTTTTAACCACTCATGCCCACGGAGCTTTGTATAAAGAAAGAGGACTACTGAATTCAGAAGGCAAAGAAATCAAGTACGCAGCTGAAATCCTACAACTATTGGAAGCAGTGTGGGAGCCGAAAGAAGTCGGTATCATACATTGTCGAGCGCATCTGAGAGGAGATGGTGATGTAACCAAGGGAAATCGGATGGCAGATAGTGCAGCTAAGCGTGCTGCTGAATCAGGAAGACAGGAGTATGTAGGGCATATAGCTGCTCTTATACCAACTCCACTGTCCCAATGGACTCCAGTTTATACAGCTCAAGAAGAGGAGTGGTTAAAGACTGAACCGGGAAAGTATCTGGAGAACAAGTGGTATCAGCTAGAAGATGGAAGAATAGTTATACCAGCATCGCTAGCGGTAGAAATTGTCCAAAATTATCACAACGGGACACATTCTGGGAGAGACAGTACTGAAGAATCTCTTAGAAAACATTTCTACATACCAAGATTGTCCAACTTGACTCAGGCCATTGTACGCAGATGTGTAACGTGTGCTAAGAATAATGCAAGACAAGGACCAGTAAAGCCACCAGGAGTCCAGTTTATGGGGGGACTCCCCATGTCCGATCTACAAATAGACTTTACAGTAATGCCTAAATCGGGTGGACATCGTTACCTGTTGGTAATTGTGTGCACCTATTCAGGCTGGGTAGAAGCATGTCCTACTCGTACAGAGAAAGCAGGAGAAGTTGTAAGATTCCTGCTACGAGAAATAATACCCCGATATGGACTACCCTGTTCTATAGGATCGGACAATGGTCCAGCTTTTGTTCATCAGTGCCTACAACAACTGACTCATATGCTTGGTATAAAGTGGAGGCTTCATACTGCATATAGACCCCAGAGTTCTGGTAAGGTAGAGAGAATGAATAGAACTATAAAGAACCAGTTGGCTAAAATGTGTCAGGAAACCCAACTTAAGTGGAACGTTCTCTTACCCATAGCTTTATTGCGAATCCGCAGTACCCCTACCAGAAGGATGGGCCTCTCTCCTTTTGAAATCATGTATGGGCGACCACCTCCCGTACTTGGTAACTTAAGGGGGGACTTGAGTCAGTTGGGAGAAGGAATTACCCGGCAGCAGGTTGTAGAGTTGGGTAAGACTATGGAGGAGGTACAGAAATGGGTACAAGATAGATTACCTGTGAATATTTATCCCCCTGTTCATAGTTATCATCCAGGAGATCAAGTGTGGATTAAAGAGTGGAATAATGTACCGTTAGGGCCCAAGTGGAGAGGTCCTTATGTTGTTCTTTTGTCTACCCCTACAGCGATAAAAGTAGCAGAAGTGACTCCGTGGATACATCACTCCAGGGTTAAACCAGCAGCAGTCGATTCTTGGCAAGTTACAGCAGATCCAGAGAATCCCTGCAAGATCCGGTTAAAACGCACTACTCAGTCGGAGTAACGAGGAATTATTGTGGATTACAAATTTTATTGTTACAGGTGTGAGTGAGAAGGCCATAATAAAGCCTGTCCGCTTACCATCACATAGTGTATAAGCCAGGAAAGTCTCGAAGGGACACCTGTGAAGATGAGCAGAACTCCATTCCCTGCAGCCCCTCACATCCTGGAAGCTGAGGCGCCATCGCACGGACGAAGACTGAGGATGACGGCGAAAGATGTGCTTTTGATTGTGTTTATTTATATGTGTTTTTATATTCAGGAAGGTAGAGGTACCGACACTCCTAGCTGTGAGGTATGCATTAAGACTACGAGAACAGGTAACCATATTTCCCAAACCCTAATTTGGCATTCACAATACGAATGTAAAGGAGAGGTATCAAGATGTAGATACCTAAATATAGACTATAGTGTGTGCCATTTAGGAGTAGGAGAACCTAAGTGCTTCAGTCCAGAGTATCAACCTCGTACAATTTGGTTGACTCTCAGGAATGGAGATCCTCAGGGGACCCTAATTAATAAGACGGTGTTAGAATCCGTACATTCTTCGGGTGTTCTGCTATTTGATGCATGTAAGGCGATATCAAGTGGTAGAAAACCGTGGAATGTATGTGGGGATCTTAGATGGGAGAGGACGTATGGGTCTAATGATAAATATATTTGTCCCAGTAGTAAAAATAAATATGAGTCCTAGATGCCCAAATAAAGACTATAACTTTTGTCCATATTGGTCTTGTGTGGGGTGGGCGACTTGGGGACAGACAGTAGATAAAGACATGATAGTGACTAAGTTGCCGACTAGCCCTTATTGTAAGTCTATGGAATGCAACCCAGTCCATATACTTATTAATAACCCCGACAAGTTCCTAGATAAGTATGGAAATTTATTTGGGTTTCAGATATACGGGACGGGTTTAGATCCTGGGACATTATTGTTTATAGGAATAGAGACTGATACGGTATCCTCCCAGACTCATCAAGTATACCATTCCTTTTATGAAGAGATGAGTATAGATAATAAGATCCCCCATAACGCTAAAAACCTGTTCATTGACCTAGCTGAAAGTATTGCCGGTAGTCTTAATGTTACCAACTGCTATGTGTGTGGAGGTACTAACATGGGAGACCAATGGCCTTGGGAAGCAAAGGAGGTAATGTCCGGTTCTGAGGCAGTTGACCAACTAATATCTACACAAGCCGATTATCATTTGAGTGTTAGAGGTAAATCTGAGTGGAGATTAAAGACCTCCATCATAGGTTATGTTTGCATAGCAAGGAAAGGAATAATGTATAATACTTCTGTAGGAGAATTAACTTGTCTAGGGCAAAAAGCTTATGATGATGATACAAAGAATACAACTTGGTGGTCGGCTTCAAATGTCTCAGAACCATCTAACCCGTTTGCTAGATATGCCAGTTTAAAGGATGTGTGGTTTGATCTATCCATCACATCTACCTGGAGAGCCCCAGCAAATTTGTACTGGATCTGTGGTAAGAAAGCCTATTCGGAGTTGCCACAGGACTGGGAAGGGGCATGTGTGTTGGGTATGCTCAAACCATCCTTCTTCTTGTTACCGATTGAAACAGGTGAGACTTTAGGTGTTAAAGTGTATGATGTGAATCATAGGAAGAAAAGGGGACCCTTAGAGATAGGCACCTGGGAAGATAATGAATGGCCTCCCCAGCGTATCATAGATTATTATGGGCCAGCCACGTGGGCAGAAGATGGTACCTTTGGTTATAGAACCCCAATTTATATGCTCAACCGTATTATAAGATTACAGGCGGTGGTTGAGATTATTACTAATGAGACCTCACAAGCACTCAATCTTCTAGCGAAGCATAATACCAGGATGAGGACAGCAGTCTACCAAAATAGATTAGCCTTGGATTACCTTTTGGCAGTAGAGGGAGGTGTATGTGGGAAGTTTAACCTAAGTAATTGCTGTCTTCAAATAGATGACGAAGGGCAAGCAATAGCTGAGCTTACTAGCCATATGGTTAAACTAGCGCATGTGCCTACTCAGGTATGGAAAGGGTATAATCCAAGTAGTTGGTTTGGTAGCTGGTATGAGTGGTTTGGAGGGCTTAAGGCAGTGGTAGGTGGAGTCCTACTGATATTACTGTTGTGTCTACTCCTACCGTGTCTTATACCCTTAGTAGTTAGGTCTGTGCAAAGCCTGATAGGAAGTATAGCAGAGAGGAAGGCTGCTGCACAGATAATGGCGATATATAAGTATAAGGCTCTAGATCAAGGAGAACCAATGCAGGAAGATGAGTGTTAAAAGATTCACATCATAAGATAAGTCTGGTCTGGTTCATGGTAACCTGAGGTATATGCAAACCAAGGTTAAGTGATGCCTCAAGTAATTGTGAAATATCAGAGGCATCAAAGGGGGGAATGTGATGTAATTCCAGTAAAATACAAGTTTAGCAGGCTAAGATTGCCACAAGGCATATGTATGTATATGTGTTTGTAGTACACGTAGCTAAGATACTGTTATCACTGTACTGACCAGGTGCAGGAATGTAAGAACTGGAATTACGCGTCCCTCTCCTTTGTATCAGATGAGCCACGTGGTTAGACCGGATGGATGAGTTTAGACTCTATTCATTAAATAGGTTAAGGGTATGTGTGGGTGTAGTTAATTGTGGGAGGAGCTACAGTGCTATATAAGGAATGTACTCTATGTATTCAGTACTCAGACTTTGCTGTATTTTGGTGACGCTAGTCCCTCTGAGTCCCGATCGGTGATCCAATAAAGAATCTCTTCCTTCCTGAAGAAACCTGTGTCCATCTCTCTGTGCTTGGCTTCCGTCAGTTTCTCCGGTATCAAAAGTGTACACACATTAAAATTGAGATTGCGATTACTACACTTAAAAATAAAATCCACATTAGCACATATAGGACAAAGGACAAAAAGCAGACTGTGTAAAACTTTTGGTAACAATTAAATATATAAAAAGGAAAATGTTCACTAACAAACACAGAGCTCTATACATTCAGACTCGTGTGAGTAGCACTCCAAAGCAGCTTCTAGATTGTGGGGATGAGGTATATAATAAATATTGAAATCCTCTGGAACTCTGTGCAGGCAAGTGAAACAAACTTTTCTTGATTTCCTCTGTTGTAACATACAGCAGTTATTCATCTGGACTTTGCAGAAACCCGCGCACACTGCTGTAAAAGCTTAAGGGGTTATGTCTGCTGCTTGTTGTTATGCCAGAAAAAATAGAATTTCTCCCAAAGTTCAAACACTACAATGTTTTCTTTTTCTTTTTTTAAATTGAGAACTCAAACTCATTTATATGAAATAGTCTGTGTTTTTTTGAGTCTAGTCTTCTGTGAACGGAAAAGAATAATAAAAAAAAAGTACACCAGGGCAGCTCTCGTTTATAATCTTTACGCTAAGATCCTCATGAAAATATAAATAAAAAAACAGTTATTGTGTAGCAGAAGAGCGTTCAAGAAAATGCTTCCAGGGCTTCTTGACTCTCTACGTGTCACGTTCAACAGAGGAAGCTGAGATGGAATATTTTGATGATGCTTTGATGTGGAACACTAATGGTTGTCCAAGATAAGCTACAATATTTAGTGTTTATAAACCACATGTGGGTATAATCCGTGCGCAAAAGCACATTGAATATTGTTTAATTAAAGACGGAGAAAAAGAATGGCATCTTAATAAAGGATTCTATAAAAAAAAAAGATAAACAAACAACTAGAAAGCATTGTTCACATTACATCACTTGACTTAGCCAATTGAGTATGTTTCTCTATCCCTATAATAATAATTGATTCATTCATTTGGGGATAGGGAGGATTTTTAAATTAATTTATTCCGTTTTAGTAATTTCGGTGTCGAAACTTTGTTGTGTCTCACTTTTCCACTTTTCCAAATAAATAAGATTGAAGATACTTGGAGAGACACAGCAACGTTTCGACCCCTGAAAGGGTCTTTGTCAAGCTTGAAAAAGACCCTTTCAGGTGTCGAAACGTTGCTGTGTCTCTCCAAGTATCTTCAATCTTATTTATTTGGAAAAGTGAGACACAGCAAAGTTTCGACCCCTGAAAGGGTCTTTGTCAAGCTTGACAAAGACCCTTTCAGGGGTCGAAACTTTGCTGTGTCTCACTTTTCCAAATCAATAAGATTGAAGATACTTGGATTGCCTGGATCCTCTTTCTACCACTGATACCTACGCTATGCGTATACTCTATATGTATATACTCTATATGTATATACTCTATGATTAGACTCTATATGTCTATACTCTATATCTATACTCTATGTCTATACTCTATGTTTGCACTCTATATGTCTATACTCTATATGTCGATACTCTATGCTTGTACTCTATGTCTATACTCTATATGTCTATACTCTATGTCTATACTCTATGTCTATACTCTATGTCTATACTCTATGTCTATACTCTATGTTTGCACTCTATAAGTCTATACTCTATGTCTATACTCTATGTCTATACTCTATATGTCTATACTCTATGTTTATGCTCTATGTCTATACTCTATGTTTGCACTATATATGTCTATACTCTATGTTTATGCTCTATGTCTATACTCTATGTTTGCACTATATATGTCTATACTCTATGTTTATGCTCTATGTCTATACTCTATGTTTGCACTATATATGTCTATACTCTATGTTTATGCTCTATGTCTATACTCCATGTTTGCACTATATATGTCTATACTCTATGTTTATGCTCTATGTCTATACTCTATGTTTATGCTCTATGTCTATACTCTATGTTTGCACTATATATCTCTATACTCTATGTTTATGCTCTATGTCTATACTCCATGTTTGCACTATATATGTCTATACTCTATGTTTATGCTCTATGTCTATACTCTATGTTTATGCTCTATGTCTATACTCTATGTTTGCACTATAAATCTCTATACTCTATGTTTATGCTATATGTCTATACTCTATGTTTGCACTATATATCTCTATACTCTATGTTTATGCTCTATGTCTATACTCTATGTTTGCACTATATATCTCTATACTCTATGTTTATGCTCTATGTCTATACTCTATGTTTGCACTATATATGTCTATACTCTATGTTTATGCTCTATGTCTATACTCTATGTTTGCATTATATATGTCTATACTCTATGTTTATGCTCTATGTCTATACTCTATGTTTGCACTATATATGTCTATACTCTATGTTTATGCTCTATGTCTATACTCCATGTTTGCACTATATATGTCTATACTCTATGTTTATGCTCTATGTCTATACTCTATGTTTATGCTCTATGTCTATACTCTATGTTTATGCTCTATGTCTATACTCTATGTTTGCACTATATATCTCTATACTCTATGTTTATGCTCTATGTCTATACTCTATGTTTGCACTATATATCTCTATACTCTATGTTTATGCTCTATGTCTATACTCTATGTTTGCACTATATATGTCTATACTCTATGTTTATGCTCTATGTCTATACTCTATGTTTGCACTATATATGTCTATACTCTATGTTTATGCTCTATGTCTATACTCTATGTTTATGCTCTATGTCTATACTCTATGTTTGCACTATATATGTCTATACTCTATGTTTATGCTCTATGTCTATACTCTATGTTTGCACTATATATGTCTATACTCTATGTTTATGCTCTATGTCTATACTCTATGTTTGCACTATATATGTCTATACTCTATGTTTATGCTCTATGTCTATACTCTATGTTTGCACTATATATGTCTATACTCTATGTTTATGCTCTATGTCTATACTCTATGTTTATGCTCTATGTCTATACTCTATGTCTATACTCTATGTCTATACTCTATATGTCTATACTCTATGTTTATGCTCTATGTCTATACTCTATGTTTGCACTATATATCTCTATACTCTATGTTTATGCTCTATGTCTATACTCTATGTTTGCACTATATATGTCTATACTCTATGTTTATGCTCTATGTCTATACTCTATGTTTGCACTATATATGTCTATACTCTATGTTTATGCTCTATGGCTATACTCTATGTTTGCACTATATATGTCTATACTTTATGTTTATGCTCTGTTTGACTGATCTAATTTACTTTCCCATCTTTGTAGTGTGTTCTCAACTTGTCTTCACTTTCACTGTTCCATCATTTTGTGGCTGTAAGTAAAGATATGTTAAAATGTATTTGTAACTTTTCACATTATTTCACACTATTAGCAGAATAATCAGGTTGTAATGTGTTTCAATCAAGCATTTATTACAAGTTAAGTAAGACGCAGGTTTGAAATATTCCAAAAGTGTTATTATTGCTATTAATATTATTGACAAACTGAGCATAAAAAACGTATTATTTTTAAATCAAAAATGGTTTCATTTTTTTTTAAAGTTTGTGATATATATGTTCAGTTTGTAGCATATATATATAACGCAGTTTAGCTACATTTTAGCTTGTTTGATGAATAAAAATGATTCTTTTGATGCTTGCGTTTTCAATAAATATTTTCTTTATATTCAAAATTAGTCCCTGATGCACACCCTAAAGAAATGTGCTGCACAGATCAATGATTATAGTAATTCCATATGATTATATTTATATAGGTTGCTGCCATTAAACATGACATGGGGTCAACTCGGATCAATGGGAGCTTTGTGCTGCTGTGTAACAAGTAAGCAAGGCAGCCTACAGATACACAGAACTGTCAGTCCCTGTGTATCAAAATGTAATAAAGAACATTCTAAACACCATAACCATTTCAGCTTGCATTAGTGGTTATAGTGCCTGGAGTGCTATAACTCCTCCCCAATGTCAGTAGTCAAACTGTTTAGTACTTAATCCTCTTGTTAGGATATTCCATAAGCCCTCCTGTACTAAGCCCTGTAGTGCAGGGTCAGTGCATTGTCTGAGAGCATCAGCTGATGGCTGAACTGAACTGGGCACTGTAGTGCAAGGTCTAGCACAGGCAGATATATTCTGGCTAGAGAACAGGTAGGGAGCAGAGCCCGGCAAACTCGAAGAAATTCAAACTGTTACCAAACAGATTAACTACATACATTGGTGAGGGTTCGGATCATCCTCTGCTATATTCTGTACTGCAATGAAAAACTAAGGATTTTATTAGTGAAGTACATTCACTAACAGCCAGTTGTCTTGCTGAGACAAGTGTCATGGATATGTTATGGTACTTTTTGAAAGTAAACCAAAATGTTCAAAGTCTATCTGTTCCTGTCCAAATCAATAAATTAAATTGCGTATATACGCTGAAGTAATTAAGTCTGACACACGAGGTTCAGGTTAAAATAACTTCGAGAAAGTTTATTGGCAAGTGAAGTAAAAGCGGGCGCGCAGGCCCTTTTAAGAGGCATTTTGCGTCATCATTGATTATTAGAATATCAGCAAATAAACATCATCAATTGGATTAATTGTTAAGTGACGGAGTTAGTGTCTTACCTATTGGTTAGTAAAATTAAGGGGTTAGTCCCGTGCCCACCCATCAGAGGTGGGATTATTCTGGACACGGGTGGGGGACAAGGGGGTCCTAAGCGTCATTTTACACGGTCAATGATATCAGGCTTTATGTCCAGGTGCAAGGTCTCTTATGAATAGAACATTTCATTACTACTGTGTTCTATGGCCTTCAAACTGTACTATCTTACAAGCTCTTAAGGAGTAGCCAGCAAGTCTTAAGGAGTAGCCAGCACCTCCTGGTACTTGTCCTTGAAGGAAACACAGTCTTTGTCTACTGTATTAATTGGGTTGAGAAGTTCAGTCACGTAATGTAGTTTTAAAATGAACAAGTTAAGTCATGAGGACAAAATGGAGGATTGAAGAAGTCAGGTTAGGAGGACAAAATGGAGGACGTAGTCACAGTATAAAGTTAAAATGGAGTTAGTACAATAATTCAATACAAGTACAATAAAGATTTTTAATAATTCCACATCAGATACAATTTATTGGAAATGGTGGGAAGTGATTACACTAAGAATGGGATTTAATGTCTGAAATACTATTAGTGATTCATTCACTAAACTGTATTTAAGGTTTTTTTACATTTCAGTAGAATATATACAGCAGGTAATTAATCTATCAACATATATTTGCTCTGTAGTAAAATGTTACTTTAGCCATGCTAAAAATATGAAAATAACGCAAATGGCTACCTTAAAATACCAAAGACGTTACTAAACAGTCCGTGTTGAAGGCTGTGGCGGAGAATATCATGAGCCTCAAGCTACTAAAAAATAACATTAAAGGAAGAGTACACAGAAAATGTCATACATGCATAAGGTATGGGGAAGGAGTTACATTACTCCACACGCTATGGCCTGTAAATACCGCCATTACATGACAGATGCCTTGGCCTGAAAATATTGACGAGCTAAGAATTTCATTGCTCAATGTGAAATTCTTATGAGAGACCTCATAGAGCAATGTGTTTTTTTTATTTTTATTTAAATGTTGCCGAGTGTGAATAATAGACTGGGGAAAAATAAACACAGAGCAGAAAAGTGAATATATATAGACTATGGATAATGTATGGCGTTAAATACGTTTTAAGTGATTAAATTGCCTACTTGTACTGCTTAAAGGACCACTATAGTGCCAGGAAAACAAACTTGTTTTCTTGGGACGATAGGGTCATTAGGTCCCCCCCACCCTCAGGACCCCCCTCCCGCTGGGCTGAAGGGGTTAAAACCTCTTCAACCACTTACTTTAAACCAGCGCTGGGCTCCCATTACTCAATGTTTTCCTATGGACATCCAGCGTCTTCTCACTGTGATTTTCACAGTGAGAATCGCGGAAGCGCCTCTAGCGGATGTCAGTGAGACAGCCACTAGAGGCTGGATTAACCCTCAGTGAACCTTTTCAGCTGCAGGGCTAAAACTAGAGGGACCTGGCACCCAAACCACTTCATTGGGACCTGGCACCCAAACCACTTCATTGAGCTAAAGGGTCTGGGTGCCTATAGTGGTCCTTTAAATGGCGTGCTTGCGCAAGTGCATGTGTTGGTGCACAACATGTCTCTTTTGTTTAGAAATTAATGTTTAAAAAACTACTAAGAAAACTTAGAGACAGGTTTTCATGCTCTATTGTCTAATGACACCTAGACATTAATGCTTTTAATTAACATGCTACATTGTTTATTCTGATGGCTGTAAATGAAATAAACTTGGTTTCATTCCCAAACCCATTAATCCGTGGTAATATAACACGATTTTATGTTGAGCTGCCTGGATTGTCACTGGGGCCTACTACATACATTCCTGGCAGTTCAAGCACAAACCTTGGCAATGCCACAGGATATTTGTACAGTATTTTACTGCTACATTGTCTTACTGTTGCACTATGGGCAAAGGATTAGAGAAAAAATCATTAGATTTAGTGGGTCATATAATAATAATTATTTAATACAAAACTACAAAGAATATTGTAAAGAAACTAATGCAAGTTCTCAAGACTTTCATGTGTTCATGTAATGAACAAATTGCATTGTATCACCATTTAAGGATTAAAACAGAAATTTTGTTGTAACAAGTTACTTGTTATTGATACCTGAAGCATGACTAAATCCCTGAAAATCTGCCCAAAACCTGAGGCAATTATAATATACCACATAACAACAATACAGTAAAGGGAAAGCCTTCAATTCATCATAGGATTTTCTCACACCTGACTGATAATATCCTGGATTTTAATGGACCTCCTAGACGAGTTTTTTTTTCCTATGGGACTCAAATGATGTTACTTTGGATACACAGAGAACAAAGCTCTAATGCATAAAACTCAGATTTCCAGATTCACACACGAAGCAAATCCAAAATCCAAAATGTGTCACAGTCACCTCCCCTCCTGCAATTTAGTGGAGCTTTTGTTTAAGTGGACTTAGCAGTAATCCGGGATACTATGTGTAATACACTGTGGAGCACTTAAGGAACAACGTTAAATCCATCAGTGTCCTCGGTTCTTTATTTTGGGTTTAACTTTCACCTTGCTTGGTATGACGTGGTAAAGGGGAACAGTCAATTCTTAGGATTTTTAACATTATAGTTACTTATCTCCTATAGTTAAAGGGACACTATAGTCATCAGAGTTAAATTCAGTGGTTTGATTTTGTACAGCCTGTCCCTGCAGGCTTTTCAATGGAGGCTGCTGCAAAAATGCAGGCTGCTTTTTTAGAGAGAAGGCAGTGTTTACATTTCTGCCTAGTAACACTACTAATGGTAGTCACTCAGGTGGCTGCTAGTAGTGATTCTAGTCCTGTGCTGCGCTGTCGTTCAGTGCATCCCTATAAGTATATGCTAATTGGCATGGCGCTTTGTCTCACATACGCAACATCCTCCCACTGCTTTTCTATGGGAAAGTATTGGATTGGCTGAGATCATCAAGATTCAAGATATGAGCCTTAAAGGGACACTCCAGGCACCCAGACCACTTCAGCTCATTGGAGTGGTCTGGGTGCCAACTCCCACTACCCTTAACCCTGCAAGTGTAATTATTGCAGTTTTTTTAAAACTGCAATATTTACCTTGCAGGGTTAAGTCCTCCCCTAGTGGCTGTCCTCCCCTAGTGGCTGTCCTGCTTCATAGCACAGGTTTTCTGTGCTAGAGCGTCGCTGGACGTCCTCACGCTGTGTGAGGACCTCCAGCGTCGCTCTATTCCCCATAGGGAAGCATTGAAATTCATTTTCAATGCTTTCCTATGGGATGCGCTAATGCGCATGCGCGGCATTGCCGCGCATGCGCATTAGGTCTCCTCGGCCGGCGGGCGAGATCAGTCTCGCCCACCGGCCGACGTAACCAGAAGGAGGAGCGGCGGGGGAGGAGGAAGCAGCGACGTGGGACCTGTCGCTGCCCCTGGTAAGTGACTGAAGGGGTTTTCACCCCTTCAGCAACTGGGGATTGGGGGGTGGGAGGGAGAGGGACCCTCCAGTGCCAGGAAAACGGATTGTTTTCCTGGCACTGGAGTTTCCCTTTAAAGGTGGAGCCAGGCAGGGACAGCTGGGGAAAGACTGGTGTGGCGTGTGAGAAAAGGCAACTAAAATCACCTTTTTACTGAGATCGGAGGGGGGGCAGTAATCTAAACAGCCACTTCAGAATTATAGTGTCAGGCACATATGTTTCTATTTCTGACACTATAGTGTTCCTTTAAGAAATGTGGGTAGAAATACAAAATTAAATGTAGAAACCAGTGCTCGTCCATAGGGGCACTTAGGACAGTGCTCCACCGGTTTTTATGTGGGGATATTTTATTTGAAGTTGTGTAGAAACACTAAGATTCTTATTCTGGAGGGGAGGGTAGTAAGTCAAAAGTATGGGGGAAAATGAGTGTCTCTTTAATTGTGTTATAGGTTTCAGTTGTGCAGGACCCCTCAGCCCTTATTGGTAGCTTTTTACTTGAGAGCATCTAGGCATGTCAAAAAAACGGGGCTGTTTTGAAATCAGCCCTGTTTCAGCAGCTTTTGCACATGCCCAGTGTCTTTTAAGAATGGATTTCAGGAGTTTCCATTGAGCTGTCATTAAGGCCTGAGGACTAATTAAGCAAGAGAAGTTACTCAAATATATAATTAATATATAATGCCAGGTAAGCCCAGTACTGAGAAGGGGAGGTGGACATTTCTGACACAGATCATTGTACTGCCTGTCATTAATAGTTTTAATAACTCCTACTGCATATACCCACCAAATATTAGTGTTTCAAAACAGTAAAATATATTACAACGATGATTTTTTTTCTGGTTGCAATTATTAATTGTGATAGTCTTTTCCACTATTAGTTTGTGTGGCATAATTGTGGAGCAACAAAATTAAAAAATCTATGAGAAAAAAAAAAGTTCATGTTTTTACTACTTTTAATTCACTCTAGTAAATTGGAAATATTTTGAACCACCAAAAAGACACTTGACAGAACAAGCTGTTTTTCCAACTGTTTTGGTTTCTCCTCCTCTAATGCCAAGTGTGTCTTGGCTGTACCTGAACTGTTCAGGATTAAACTAGATAGTAATGTCAATTGCTATATCGTTAACATTGATTTAAAAAACTGAACACCACATGTTAATAGAAGTTATAGGTGATTTTCAAGGTTTTATTTGACAGTCCCCTTTTTCAGGTTCGCTTATATTCACGCCATCAACATGGATTAAATCGTATGAAACTATTATGTGTTTATCATTTTTATTATTATTACTTCAGTTATGAACCATCTGTTTGATTAAACGGCTGAATTTTTTTTTTAAATAAAGGTCTTTATGACTTTAATTAAGCATACAAATGGTTAAGTACCCAGGCATCTTTATACTGCTGCTAAGCCTTTAGTAAACACTTTTAAAATAGGAACATTTGTTGCTGATTAGAAAGAGCTTAGTTATAACCTGGCTAAGCATGAAGTCGGTCAACAGGATGATGGAAATGGCGGTACTGCTATAAACAACAGAGGAGTTCAGCCAATCCCACCAATAGTATACTCATGTTTCTCTGTATTATTGCACCAAATAGTTTTCAAGGAATACTTAGGCATTAGGAATTTAAACTTCTATTTCTAACGCTACAGTGTCCCTATTTAATTTAGTGAATACCACCCTATTCACATAAAATTAGTAGATAAAAGGTTTTTACCTACATTTTATTTTTTCTTCTCCTCCCGCGATTTAATTCATTAGGCATGGCTACCTCCGGCAAAGTTCCAATCAAATGCTCCAACACGCACGTCTAAGGTTCCCCAGTGGAAAGCAGTGATTTCAATACTTTTCCTATGAGTTGTAATTGATTATGTTCGACATCGAAGTCACATGACCATGTTTTCCTTGGCCGTTGCAGTGGGATTGCATTTAGCGGCTGTCAGAATGACAGCCATTAGAGAATGGTTTAACCCAGCAAGCTAACCATTGGCTTTTGTGCAAAATGACAACATTTTAACTTGAAGGGTTAAAATGACAGGACAGTACCCACACCATTTCAGTGAGATGAAGTGGACTGGGTGACTTTAGTAGTCCTTTAAGTTCAGTTCCCTGCTTCCAGAAATAGTCCCACACGTGGCAGATTTAAATCAGTCACATTTGTTGTTACAGCACGTCAGCCTAATTTGTGTCTCTTACCAAAATAGTTTAAAACCCCAAGTCCTTTCCAAAACAACCACATCTGGTGCATAACTAAGACATTATATGTGATGATAGGCTAGGATTATCATGGTGCTTAGCATATGCCAAAAGCCAAAATATAATTGTTTGTGTCTGCAATTATTTTAACCTGACGTGGAAATAAAGACTCTGATTACATGCTTTATTATAAAATTACATGGAATAAAGCATGCTTCATGTACTCTAAAAAAATACACGTTCAGAAAAAGGTGCATAACCCCCAATAATAATAATAATAATAATAATAATACCAATAATGGTTATAATAATAATAGTTATATAGTAATAAACATTTTAATTTGCATATTGCCTATAGTAGATCTCAATTCATATAAATAAATGCAATAAAATACTATTGTAAAAGATAATATGCGTGATCACTAATCCTGAATAATCCTACTTTTGCTGTTATTAGAGGGACACTAAATTCACTCAGACCACTGTTGGAGGGGCAGAGTGGTCCAGCATTGGTGAGGAGAGTTTGGGGTTAAACCATCCATGAACGGTTTAACCCCTAAAGGTAAGCCAGCACCAGGGACCTCCTGGCACCATAAAAACTTAATAGTGCCTGGGTGGTCCATCCAAGTACCGGTCTTACATTGCATCATCACAGGGTAAGAATCTATTTCCAACTCTTGCATCCATGAGTCTGAACAATTACATGCTAGATGCTGCAGCTCGAATTGATGTTAGTGGCAAGGTCAATATCCAAATTCTGGGTGATACCAGAAATCAGTCCATGGAAAACACATGGGGGAAAAAAGGACAAGCATATGGCACATGAACACTGGGCAGGAACACTTGTAAGGCTAGAATCATGAACTCATAATCATAATAGAATAATTAAGAGTTAACATGAAATATGGAAACATATAGCATGGATTGGGGAGCCGGTGTATATAATATGATTAGAATGCATGTAACATAGGTCATAGGACACTGATTAAATAGCTACAGACAATTGGAAAACAAAAATAAAGATGACTAAAAATCCAAACATCTGAGCAATGACATAAGGGGGAGCACAATTTAGAAATCTGTTGTTTTAGCCACTATACAATGCCTCATTAGTGGCAGCTTCTGGATCCAAACCTGCTCCTCTGGCCATTGGCTGGCAGAGAGCTATGGAAAATGTACTTCAACAACAACTGAAAAGGGTCCAGCAGACTATAAACAATAGCAAACCAAAAATAACACGGCACACAGGCTGTAAAAAAAAATAAAAAAATTCTAGCTATGCTGTGCGTTTTCATTACACCAATCCTTTTTACACAATCTTCCTTGATTTATATCAGTAGTACCCAATCTCCAAATTACTAAACGTGTGCCCAGCAATCATATCATCCATATTGCCCCAATGCCAGACATGTGCTAATGGGTTTTCCAATTTGCTGGCAGGACCGTCTCGGTATTAAAATAAAAACATCCATAAACAGAATATATATTAAAGGCTTCCTCATCTAAAATTTCCCATGAAAAGATACAAACCAAACATAAATTTTATGAAAAATAAAATATATACATATATACATTATTTGCAGCATATCTAGAATATCTAAAGAACCAATGTGATTTGCTGGGCTGTTACAGACATTCACATTGCTTCTTTTATTTTAACTATGCTTTGCATTTTTTATATTTATTTTTTTTATGGGAAAAAACACTCTATAGTTACAAGTTTTACACTGATACAAAGCAGACTTTTTAGTATTTTACTGGCTCACATATTGATTCTTATTGTATTTTACATACTTTTCATAATGTGTAATAAAGGAACGTGAGCCTAATAAAATATGGAACCTTTAGAGATTGTACAAACAATTTAATTGTTTTATGTTTATTTTCAGTTGATCAGGTAGTGCACAGTTGTATTGGTTAATATCTTTAAATCTTGCAGCTTACAATGCCTTCAAATAATACATTATGTAGAACAAATCCCGTATTCGCTGATATAATAGAACCTGGGAGGAACTATTCAGCTTCTGCACAAAAGCTGAATAGAGTCAACAATGTAAGTGGGCTTTAAAATATTACCATTGTTTAACGGAAGAGACACACCCAAACTGCAGCAACATTTACCTAGAAGCAGACTTGTTTGGAAAGCAATGCATTTCTTCCCCCTCTTTTTTGTATTAGAAGGAAAGAAGTCACATGTTACATCTTCAGCAGTTGTACAATGAAGTCCACTTTTATTAACTCGTGTGTGGTACGAGTAATGAGATTGCATACTTTGAGCAAGAAGTGGAACTGGACACAATTCTGGCTTACCAGTTAAAAGGTACCTTTCACAATAAATACGAGTCTGTGTCCTTAGGCTAAAGCAGTGTTCCCCAACCCCCGGGCCGCGGACCGGTACCGGTCCGTGGATCAAACGGTACCGGGCCGCCCAGGGGTGTGGGGTGTGCGAGCCTGCCGGCTAATGCAGGGCTGGCATTGCCCAAGTGCCAGCCCTGCAATGTGCCTGCGGACCGGCGGGGAGATCAGAGATCTCCCTCCCCGGTCTGCAGGCACATTGCTGACAGCCGGCAGGGGAGGGAGTGAGAGAGGACCCGGGAGCTCTTACCTGCAGCTCCTCCGGGTCCTCCTCTCGCGAGATTTGGAGCGTTGCCGCGGTAACCACGGCAACGCTCCAAATCTCGCGAGAGTGAACTCTAGCCCTGTAACTGGGCTAGAGTTCCCCTCACCACCAGGGAATCCCCACCGGACCACCAGGGACTAAGAAATGTCCCCCCTCCTCCCAGTAAAGGTAAGAAGGGAGGGGGGACATGAATATATTAATTTTAATTAAATAAATTTTAAAAAATTTACCCCCTTACCCCCCATACACACACTGCCCCATACACACACTACACACACTGCCCCCACACACACACTACACACACTGCCCCACAAACACTGCCCCATACACACTACAAACACTGCCCCATGCACACACTACACACTGCCCCATACACACACTACACACATTGCCCCACAAACACTCCCCCCATGCACACACTGCCCCACAAACACTGCCCCCATGCACACACTACACACACTGCCCCACAAACACTGCCCCATGCACACACTACACACACTGCCCCATACACACACTACACACATTGCCCCACAAACACTGCCCCATACACACTACACACATTGCCCCACAAACACTGCCCCCATGCACACACTACACACACTGCCCCACAAACACTGCCCCATACACACACTACACACATTGCCCCATACACACACTACACACACTGCCCCACAAACACTGTCCCCATACACACACTGCCCCACAAACACTGCCCCATACACACACTACACACATTGCCCCATACACACACTACAAACACTGCCCCACAAACACTGCCCCATACACAGACTGCACACACTGCCCCACAAACACTGCCCCATAAACACACTACACACATTGCCCCATACACACACTGCCCCATACACACACTACACACACTGCCCCATACACACACTACACACACTGCCCTACAAACACTGCCCCCATACACACACTGCACACACTGCCCCACAAACATTTCCCCCATACACACACTACACACACTGCCCCACAAACACTGCCCCCCACACACACACTGCAACTCTCACACACACTGCCACCCTCACATACACACTGCACCGCTCACACACACATACACACAATTTTGAGTCTATGTCTTTATGTGACTGTGTTTGTGATTTTCTGACTATGTATGTGTCTGCGTGTTTTTTTTAATATATGTGACTGTTTGGTTTTTTTTTTTTGTCTTATTAAATCAAAACAAGCGGGCCACGGAAAAATGATCAAACGTTTACCGGTCCGCGGCGATAAAAAGGTTGGGGAGCACTGGGCTAAAGGACTTTTCGTCTTGGATGTCATTGAGATGGCAGGTGAATTTGAAGATGGCACTTGAACAAGAAGGAGTGGGGCATTGATACAAGTGGGTAAAAAGGGGAGACAAACACTAATGGGTCATGAAATAATGGTGAACTGAAATAACTGAGGGGAAGTTAATGAGATTCAAACATTAGGGAGTGGAGAAGAGCCATACATGAAAGATATGGAGAGATACAGCTGTGGAAGGAAATAGTTCTGATTTTTACAGATATTTCCCACTAAGACCCTCTGCATCCACTCAGTAGTTATACCCACGCACGTCATACAAATATCTTCCGAATCCATACACAGACATAAATATAAACCCTTGTATATCACATATATACCCCTACAATATTATTATTTTTACACACGGAATAAAAATGCACACTGTCATCCCCAAAAATATGTTCATGCTACATGTAAAACACTCCTTGAACCTATCAGGGCCCAATGTACTGATAAAATGTTATTGCCTATGATCAAGTCATGGTTTTCCAGTTATGGTGAAATTTTGTCTTTGCATTCTTTATTATTCTAGAGTCTTTCTATTCTGTGTTTCTCGCTGTCATTATATACTGAGCAGCCACAACATTAAAACAACCTGCCAAGTATTGTGTAGGTCTCATATGTGAGATGCACTATGTATTCTGACACCTTTCTATCATGGCCAGCATTACGTTTTTCAGCAACTTTAGCTACAACAGCTCTTCTGAATGACTGAACCAAACAGGCTAGCCTTCGCTCCCCACATTCATCAATGAGCCTTGGGCACCCATGAACCTCATCCAGGTTCACTGGGTGCCCTTCCTTGCACCACTTTTGGTAGGTGCTAACCACTGCATACCGTGAACACCCCACAATATTTGCTGTTTTGCAGATGCTCTGACCCAGTTGTGTAGCCATCACTGTTTGGCCTTTGTCAAAGTCACTCAGATATTTTTCGCTTGCTCATTTGCCCTGCTTCCAACACTTCAATTGAAACTCAAGAATTGACTTTTCACTTGCTGCCCAATATATCCCATCCCTTAACAAGTGCCCGTGTAATGATATAATCCATGTTAGTCACTTCACCTGTCAATGGCTTTAATGTTGTGGTTGATTAGTGTATATCGACAAGCACAGTTTTCTTTGGATCTTGTCTTCAGTAATTAGCCTTAATAAACATATTCACAAAGAACAAAATAGTATAAAAGCGTGTTTATTCACTAAACTTTGAATTGTTGGGAACTGACAGGAATAGTGCACATTTTAGGCTATAATAGCCAAACTAGAAACGCGGTCCAATACAGGAGCCGACTTGCAAAGTTTGACATTTCCAGACCAATTCCTGTCATTGTCCTGGGCCATGCAATGGCTCTCGGCCATTTAGTGGGCTGCAGTGGTCATGGTGCTTGCAGTGTGCCTATAATAAATACTTTACGATGTAGAATGGATATATGACTGTTTGTGGCAGTGCTTACTTATGATTTTTTAAATGATTGTTATGAGATCTAAGGCAGCTGCATGCGAGTTATTAAAGCAAGAGTTGAAGTTGAAGAAACTAACATCCTGAAGCAAATATATGACTGAAAGATTCATGACTGCCAAGCAAGTCTGTCAGCCTAAACCAGAAATGATATGACTGCCTCAAGTATTAAGTCTGCATTCTTTCTCCCCCTATAAGCGTGTAAATATACCCCAAACCGTGACTTTTATTTCAAAGATTTTATTACGTAAACTCAACATCTTGTACTGTACACTTCATTCCCCATTTCAACAAGGGTCTAAGTTGTGCATCCTTTTCATAATGACGCTAGAACTGTGAAAAACATTGAATCTTTAATAAACATGCAATCTCAGAAAGGATGTTCTATCTCCAATCAAATCAAACCTCAAACTGCAAGTGATCTGTTATTGTTAAAATGAACCTGTTGTGAAAAAATGAATCATATATCAAAAAGATACATGGTGTATTCAATGTAAAATAGAAAAGTTTGCTAATTTTTCTTCCATTTCAGCGTGTTACTCTTCGTTTAACACCCACCTGCTGGCCATCCTCTGCTCCGCCTGCTCTCCTTCTGAAGTCTTCTTTGATTTGCCCTGCTTGGGACACATTCCCAAGCAGGCGAAATTTCGTCAATGACTTCGGCACGCTGGCTTTTTTGATCATTCTGAGTTCCTATCCCTATTCATGCCTTATGGTCTAACCCTTTGTTGCACCCCACATTTTATCCACTTTATTTCATCTGTTTGACGCCATCCAAAATCAGCCTGCAGACCCAGCACTTCACAACAGATTCTTAGCATTTCTAATCATACTATACTTATAACAGAGATATGGCACCATAACCACTTTAATAAACTGAAGTACCTAAAGTGTCTGTTTATGTCTTGTTGGAGACCTTTTCAGATCTGGGATATATAGATTTCATTCCATGATATAAAGAGAATGGAAATTTTTTTATACTTTCAAAATAATTCTTTATTTAAAATTGTCATTATTCGTGCATATAATATATTGGCAAAATAAAGCCAATAAAAAAGGTGCACTGCTCAATGAGACTCCCTTTCTGGTCTATGGGGACTGATCTTATCTCGTAATCCTCTTCCCTGTAGGCGTTTATGTGAAAGTGGCTTTTCCCACTACCTGCAGTTACACATATCACATAGGATGATTGGAACAGTTTTATAGATTGACAGCAGCCGCCATACCATGGTTGGTGTTAGTTAGCACACAGCCCAGCTCATTGTATGGCATTACTACAGGTATGAGAGAATGAGATTGCCTTCCCTATTGTGCACATGCTGCATGCACAGCAGACCCAAAATTGATCATTAATATAAGCAACTGATAACTATCTCTTCCAAGCTGCTCGTGTACTGATTTAAACCACTCTCAGACAGGATTTTATAAGATCCATGCGCCATGGTGTTTAGAATGACCCGTTAAAGGATGACCCCCAATGGTCAGGCCAATATTATACAGTGTGATTGTGCCTTGCGTGCTAGGTTCATCATATAGGTTTTCCTTATTTAAAAAATAATAATAATAATACTTTTAAGGCCCAACTACATGTTTTATACAGTTAGAGAGGAAGTGTTTTTTCCAGTGCCCACTTGGGCCTTAAAGCAGCCATGAGTATTGGACACATTATTCACTGGGGAATGTCAAATTGTAGGCTAAAATATCCAAAATGGAAATATGATTTGGGAAACTTTGTAAAATTCTCTATATATCCTCGCTTAGTAAATAAATAATCCTATAAATCATGGTCTGCATCTTTAAAAAGTCTTATACGTCATTATTTGTGTATTTCATTGAAAACTGTCCAGTGTCATCTCCATGTGATTCCAAAGGATCCACAAACGGATGAAGACATGAGTCATGTCCTTAAATTCTGCAGGAAGCGGTCATGATGCACTGCAGTGATAATGGTTTCATACAATGCAACCCAGTGATGTCACTCAATTAGTGCTATATTCATTGATTAGGTTTAATAAGAGCTCTTTAACAGATCGAGTGCCAAAATGTTTTTTCATCCAACGTTTTCCTATCTCGTCCCACATAAGGATATCACAACAAAACTGCCTCTAAGCACTCAAGTGACATAAATAACAAAAAAAGGAATTAAATCCTAATCTCTCCAGTAAGCCATCATTTCGCCTCAGCCTTCATAGGAGATCTAGATTACACCACAGCCAGGGTTTCTCAATGCCAAGAAGATAACAAACTGAAACTGGACCAATTACTCTGTGTTATCGATACAGGAAACATGCACAACTTTTACACTCGTTCATTTCAAAACAATGGACGACAAAACAATAAGACAAACTGTTAACAGGAAAAGCATCTCCGCTGTATCACAATGAAAAAAATAAGCAAGGTATAGCACTTAATCAACTTATCAAAGAGATCATGGTTTTATATGTTATTTAATATCTTTTTTTTACAGGGTATTTTAAACACATAGTTTTATTATTGGTTGCAGTTGGGTTTTAGTTATTATTCTGTTCATATAGTTTCTGTTTCCTAGAGTAATCTACAGGAAATTATGCCTTACATGTATACTGTTTAAGGGTCTATAGCATTAATAGAAATTATCAATCATTATTGGGTAATTGCCCTATATTTATGAAAGAAAAGCAACCTACTTCTAAGATTACTGGTATGTTTTATTTAATAAACATAGCACAAACCATGTGACACAGACAGCAATAAAATATCAATTAGCACAATATTCGCAACTGTGCAGTTTATCAAAGCAGTTAAAATGGTCAAACTCCGAACTTGCTGCTTAAGTTATTATTATTAATACTATTGTTATTATTGCCATTTATATAGCTCCAACAGATTCCGCAGCGCTTTACAATATTAAGTGAATGTTAATTTTGCACAGCCAGAATTACATTCACTGCAGCACAGCAAGACAAGACCTGTCAGATTACATGCTCTGATCCCCTCTTTCACAATCACTACACTAACAGAGATCTTTAATAATGATACATACATTGATTAGAAATATTTGCTTCTGTAGATCTCATCATTAATATATCCTTGTAAGAATCCCCAAGTGCCAGCAAAATATACAGGACAGTTTGAAGGAAGGAAAATAGTTTTTACCTGTTTAAGTTCAACACTGTATCCATATAATCCACTTTTAAAAGAAGATCCACTGGCAAAAAAAATGATTTACTGCAGAATGAAATTAGCTCTCTTGGCTTCAACACTGGTCAATCAGCCCAACAAGCAATACTCTGCACAGTCTGGGTTGAAGAGGCTGTTGAAATCCAAACCAGGCGAGCTTTTCAGCTATGTTCTGCTATTGCAAGTGTAGAGCTAGAATTCTTTTTCTACACTTGTGTTACATTATGTCATGCAGCCTTAGCTACTGACTTGTGCCTCTCCTCTCTAGTCTCTTAGTCCAGCCCTCTCCTTCTGCTGCAGCTGATCCATTCAACAGCCCTCCCCTCGTTTCCTTCCCTTCCACTCCCCAGTTAAGAGGCTGTAGGATATGTCTCTGGACAAATGCCAACTCTAAGCAGCCCAATTATTCCTCTAGTCCTTGAAAAGTCAACCACTGTGTTCAAGCACTTTCCCCCTCTAGAACAGTTTTAACTTTAACACACACTGACAATACGTGTGTTTTTTAAAATTCATGTAGGTGACTGCAGTCCTGCTATTTTGTATAACACAATCGCATAGAACTATGTATATATTATATATATGAATACATAGATGGTCGGCACTCATAGGTCTCTTTTCTGCTCAAATGTAGCTTTTATTTCAATGTCAATCTTAAACTTTCATCAGGACCAAATATATGTGTGTCATATGACATTTCAGCTGTAAATTGCTCTGTTGAATTCTCTACAATTCCTGGCTTAGTAAATATATGCACACACGTACATGTATATGCCTCTCACTAAACGTTTCAATCTCTCCCACTCCTCTGGCACATTTCCTCTACCCTTCAAACATGCAACTGTAGCCCCCATTCTGAAAGAGCCCAAACTCAACCCTAATTCCCTGTCCAACTACCGCCCTATCTCGCTACTGCTGTTTGTCTCCAAGATCCTTGAGCAAGTTGTGTATGCAAGATTGACAGACCTCCTCGAATCCAACTCTCTGCTTGACCCACTTCAATCTGGATTACGCGCTTGTCACTCTGTTGAAACAGCTGTGACCAAAGTATACAATGATCTTATAACTGCTAAATCCCATGGCCACTATTCTATCCTAATTCTCCTAGACCTTTCTGCTGCTTTTGACACTGTTGATCATCAACAGCTTCTTCACATCCTTCGGAATCTCGGTCTACGAGATACTGCTCTCTCCTGGTGCTCTTCCTACCTCTATCAGAATAAGTAGTTTTTGAGCATGTTTGGGTAACTAATCAATAGGACAAGAACGTAAAAAACACCCAGGGGGGGAAATCAACTGGTCTCTGAAGGTCTGTCACCGCGAGGCTTGTATCTTTCCAGAACCCGTGCAGCTTGGAACAGTACTTTCACATGTGGAGGTTCGTGCTTCTGTGCCCGCATAAACACCTGCAGAGATCAGTTCGGATCCTTCCTATTCTGCACATTTGTGACACAGGGTGACATGCCAGCTAAACATTATTTTTGTACATTTGATCTTGAGATAGAACCCAGATAGATACTTTAGATGCTGTTTCCCAAATCTACAACAAGTCCCCCTTCTAGAGTCTAACCCAAATCCCTCGCGCAGTGCTCCACCTATTTCAGTGGTCCCTACACTGAAGGTTCAGGAAATAAATGTGCGTATAAGAGGAACATGAGACAACTTTTATGTTCCCCAAGGTTGCATAAGCACTGGAAGGATGTGAGGGGGTGCATCGCAGCATCCCTGATGCTCAGGAAAAGAGAAAAATTCTGTATTTGCAGGTATCTGAAGAAATATTTAGTAGTAACTAGGTCTCTTGCTTTAAATCCTCAAAGCTATTGATTGATTCCCCTGACCACAAGTGTGGGTATCTTTCCTGCTACTTCCTGATTTATAATTCCATGTGGTCTCATACCTGGGGCAAACTGACTATTGTATAGGCCCATTATGAAATGTATTTACTTTGCATGTAGTGCCAACCAGACCATAGGTGTGCCCTGCGCATTGCATTATGTTTAATAATTAGAGAAAATTACTATCTGAACGTTGCTTAAAAAAATAGCATTTTAAAAATGAGGCACAAAAGCACTTTTTAAATAATTAGCCTAGAGGCTGTTTATACTGTTTAACTGTATATTTCCAATCATGTTAAATCAGACCCTAGTTAGAAATGGTTGATGCATTTAAAGAAACAGTTAGGCACGCCTTTCTGCCTAAAACTTTCTTCCTCCAAAATCACTCTAAGCCACTCAGAAATCAGGGATTTAGGTCTGTATAATATATTTCTGGCAAGTCTGTGAAAAGTCTGCCAAATAGACTTATCAATATATCTCTGTAATCTATCTAGGTCACCGTTTTGATAATTTTGTTTTAACCTTAATTTATATCTATAAAATTTGTTAAATAACAGACCTACCAGCTGTGGCGTACTAAGGGGAGGTGGGAGACACACTTATACATGTGTGTCTGTGTATCTGTTTGTGTGTTGGTATATGTGAATCTGTTTGTGTGTCTGTGTATATGTTTGTGTGTCTGTGTATCTTTTTGTGTGTTGGTATATGTGAATCTGTTTGTGTGTCTGTGTATATGTTTGTGTGTCTGTGTTTGTATCAGTGGTAACCCACGTCAACGCTCTGATTGTGTCTCACGAGATTCATGGTGTGCAGCTCTGTGGGGCTGCAGACCAGAAATTATGGCCACTGAACCACCAGGGAGCCCACCGGACCACCAGGGAGCCAAGGTATTTAGTCCCTCCCCCCTCTCACATGACCCCCCTCTCCCTCACACATCACCCCCCTCACATCACCACCCTCTCCTCTCACCATCACCCCCTCTCCCTCACACCATCACCACCTCCCTCACACCATCACCCCCTCCCTCACACCATCACCCCCCTCCCTGAAACCATCCCCCCCTCCTCTCACCATCACCCCCTCCCGCACACATCCCCCTCTCCCTCTCACATTACCCTCCCTCTATATCACACCTCTCATGATCACCCCCCTCTCCCTCACACATCACCCCGCCTCTCATCATCACCCCTCTCCCTCACACATCACCCCCTCTCCCTCTCACATCACCCTCCTCTCCTCTCACATCACCCCCTTCCTCTCGCCATCACCCCCTCTCCCTCACACCGTCACCCCCTCCATCACACCATTATCCACTATACAAGCACACACTGCATTCACTATACAAACACTCTACAAACACACACACACACTTATACGTGTGTCTGTGTATCTGTTTGTGTGTTGGTATATGTGTATGTGAATCTGTTTGTGTGTCTGTGTATCTGTTTGTGTGTCTGTTTGTATCAGTGTGTCTGTATGTGTGTGTCTCTATCTGTGTGTGTGTCTGTGCCTGTGTGTCTCTCTCTGTGTGTCTGTATATGTGCATGCCAGTGTTTGTCTGTATCTGTGTGTGAATGTGTTTCTATGTAACTGCATGTGTGTACCTATGTGTATGTGTATATTTGAGTATACGTGCATATGTAGCATTTTACCTACCCTACACACAAATACAACCCTGCATCCAAATGCTCCAACACTACATAAAAACACACCACCATATTCAAAAACCACACTACAGAAAAATGCCCACTTGCATTCAAATTCCAATACGTGCAAACACACCCGTACATTCACTCACACAAACTCCATACAAAAAAATGCTTACATTCAAACACACAGACACTGCTCGGTGCTAAATACATAAAAAAAAAATACAAACACTGCTTGGTGCTAAATACATTTTTAAAAATTGCGGGTGTTTTTTTTAAAACTTTTAGCTGGGGGGGTGCCAAATATCGGATCCGCCCCGGGTGCCAAATGCTCCAGGTACTCCTCTGCCTACCAGTGCTGCAATCAGTTAAGGAGTGGATTTATGAATGAGCGTTGGAATGCACCCAGGCAATTAATCTGTAATCTTGAGTAGAGAGGCTATTTTTTGCTAATATATATATATATATATATATATTACATACCAACAGAGTTGTAGTGGGGAAAAAAGTGTGGATGAAAACCCCTTCCACATGAAGTAAGTGAATAATTAATACATGTATGTATGTATCTCCATCAGATATTTTCTTAAAAGTTACCTGTCATTTCAAGTCATAGGTGTGCCCAGCACATTGCATTCGGTTCAACACCTAAAGAAAATTGCCATCTAAACCTTACTTTAAAAAATTGTATTTTAAAAATGAGGCACAAATGCTCTTTTTTGACTTATAAACAGGTGTATATGGAGATTTCATTGTTTTTTCTTCAAAAATATTTATAATTAGCCTAGAGGCTGTTCTGTACATTTTCAATCATGTTAAATCAGCCCTTAGTTATAAATGGTTGATGCATTTAAAGGAAGGGTTAGGCATGCCTTTTTGCTTAACAGTCTCTTCTTCCAAAATCCCTCCAAGCCACATTTAGAAATCAAGGATAGCAATTCTGAAACAAAGGCTGTCTGGATAACCCAGTTTGTTCCAGAATTGCTCTCTGTGATTGGATTCCTAGCCCTATGATAGAGCTTCATGCAACTGGGACTGGGCACCGGCATGGAAAAATATTGACACCATGCATCATTTTGGCATCTTTTCTGATGCAGACGTCTTCACTCTTCGCTCGTCATACACACACTGACATCATTTTTAAGAACAACAGAAGGTGGTGACATTCAGCAACATGGGATTGTGTGTATTCAAGCATCACGATTATGATGTTATCCAACAGAACCCCTCTCTGGGCTGTATAGGATCCCTCTACAGTCTGTTCAGTGCCCTGGCTTGGTCTTAGTTGCTTGAGAGTGAGTTCCTTAAAGGGTTATTATAAGCACTAAAATAACTTTATCTTAAAGCAATTTTTTGCATGAATTTTGCAATCTCACTGCTTAATTCTCTGCCACAGGTTGTATGAATGAAAAAAATGATTTATTTTCAATCGGGTCACTGGCATCATAGTGTGTTTACTTTAGAAGCTTTTATCAAATTCTCTGTAAAATTGAACTATAATTACATACATGAGGCTCCTTAAAAAGACTGTGCAGTAAGGGTAATAATCTAATGTAGTTTTGGAGCTGAGAGTTTCCTTTTAAAGCTTATTGGCTTTCTCTAGATTTTACTTAGCTGTGTTATGAATTTTACCACATGACAGGAGGCTTCATATTTGCATATCTTTCTTTACTGAAAACTCCAGCAGCATAGAAACAGTAACAACCATTGAGAAAAAAGATATGCTGCCCATAAAAGGGCCTGTCTATGACATCATTTCCTCTTTCTTTGCTGCTCCAGCCTACAGGTCAGAGTACCCTTTTACCTCTCTGTCTCATTTTATATTTATCTATATATTCTTCATGTTATACTGTTTTCCATAACCTCCTGGCTCTCTTTCCCTATGCCCCTGATCCCCTCCTTATGTTATAATTTCATGCTTCTTCTGTTTTGATAAATTTCCATTGTTTCTTTTTCTCCTCATATTGTCTGACGGTCCGCGGGCGGCACGGCTGCCCGTGCTGCGCGCGCCACGCGGACCGATTCTACATATACTCGGGGGATTAGGCAGGGACGGGTAGGGGAGACCGGGTAGTTTTTTGTGCTTTTCACCCTGGTGTTTTTCGCCGCGTCTTCCTCCCGCGACCGCAAGCAATTTCAGCGCGGTCGGCGGCACACGCGGCCGGCGGCCATCTTGGACCTCGCTAATCGCGAGATCCTCGGCGTCCGCCTCTCTGTTCAGTGCAGCGGATCGGGAATCACCCGATCTCCGCTCTTTCCCTCATCAATCCTATAAGGACCCTCCTAAGGACCTCTCTGCATAATAATTATAATAATAAAGTTCGGAGTTTAACTTGTCTTTGAATGAATATCAGGACTTCAACCTACTGTTATACTCCACAGGGTATACATACTGCATGCTTATAACCACACAATCATAAGAGGCATAATACTTTCATACCCTGCACAGGGTCATATTGTACCACTACCCCCTCCAAGGGCATATTACATTATAACACCCATCAAGGGTCACATTATATCATTGTACTTGACTGTACAAATTTATGTGGGTGTCCTCTGGGTTTTTTTCCATGGCACGCCACCTGGGGTGACCCCCCAGAGATGCATGCAAGGTCACTGACCATTACCTAATGTGGGTGTCCTCTGGTTTCCACGGCACACCACCCGGGGTGAACCCCGAATATATGCACGAGGAATCTACCGCATCCTACCCTGATTATTAACATAACGTGCAACACAGCTCTGGTGTACGACTGTGGCGAACCCAACTATACACCACCACTGAGCTCATACTGAGGGCGGCCTCTATATTAGGCGACAGCCCATACATATACGCCTCTCTTACAAATTTCAAACTGGGCGGCCCCTAGTTGTACACAATCTAGTCAAGACTTCCAAGCCATGATTAATGCCGCAGTAGCGGCATCTGTTGAAAAAGCCCTCTCGAAGGCTCGACGCCTGAGTCAGGGCGACATGAGCCCCCCAGAACAGATGGAAGCTTCGGGCTCTGAGATACCCAAGCCGAAGCGACATCGCAAGGCTTCGAGCCCCCCGTCCACCAAGACTAAGAGCAAAATACCCGCCAAACGGAGCAAGAACACGGGCCGACAACTGCCCGCTCCCCAACCTCCTCAATCCTCAGACGAGGAAGAATCATATGTACCGCGCACCCTAGACGTGATCGACGAGTGGCAAGGGGATGACTCAATTTCCGAAGAAGAGGAGTGGCAGGACCTACCTCCCACCTCCTCGAGATATGTTAAAGAGACTTTCCTTGATGCCACCGACGGAGACAGGGATTACAATATCCCCACCGATATGACCGAAGATGGAGTGTTTATAGATGACCAAGGGAATCCACTCTTTGACCCGCGTACCATCCGACACCCGCGGTCCTCCGAATGGAACCTACCTGAACACCTGACAAGATTCATCCACTTCTGGCTGCGCAGACCGCTGGAACGTGAAGTGCGAGCACGCCTCCGGGCCGAATGCCCCAGACCTCTGTTACCCGATAAGGTGGCACTTACGCCTGAATTCGACAATACAGTGATGGTCTTCATGTCCCGCTCGGGCCGAGATCCCCGTAAAGGGGTGGAGAAAGGCATGAAGGCGGCACAGGATAAATTGCTGGATTTACTCGGCCCCATTACAAAAATACTCTATTTCGCAGACCTAGCCCTCAGCCAGGGCTCCCAACTAGATCCCCATATCATACGGGAATGGGCTCAGAGATCGGTCTGCCTACTGGGCAACGCTAACGCTGCATTATGCACAAAAAGACGCAAATCGGCTTTGATCCGCATCGATAGCAAGCTCCTGGATCTCGGAGCGAAGGAATTTGGGCCGAAAGCCCAAGGACAACTGTTTGGCGATGCCTTCATCGCAGAATTGAAAAAACACGTAAACCTATTCATCACTTTGAATAAAGCCCAAACATCACTCAAACAGGTTTTTCATACTCCGACTACAAGAGGTGTTTTTGGAAGGGCTGGTCGGCAGCGGAACCGTGCCACCAGCCGTTTTTGGTCCTCAGGTTCCAGACCATTCACGCAATCCCAAAGTTTCTTCCCATCCACGACGCAGAGGCCCTATGCGTTCCGAGGAACTGGGAGATCTAGAGGATTTCGAGGCCGAGGACGTGGCCGTTTCTCCAATGGTGAGTTTACATACATCCCAAAATGTTTCGCATTTTATTGCAGGCAGCCTGTCCCTTTTCTTTCAGAACTGGGAGTTGATTACCAAGGACCCCTGGGTACTACAGACAGTACGGGGCTTCGTCATAGACTTCTTCGAGGACCCCATTCAAATCGGAACCCCTCCTCCGATCCACATGTCAAGGGAACAAGAACACTTGGTAGACGAGGAGATCCACACACTCTTCAGGAAAGGCGCAGTACAGTACACGCCAGAAGGAGGAGGCTTCATAAGCAACATCTTTCTGGTCAAAAAGAAATCAGGCGACTACAGACCGGTTATCAACCTCCGACAATTAAACTCATTCGTAATATACAGGCACTTCAAAATGGAGGGAATCCACCTGCTACAGGACCTCCTCATCAAGGGAGACTGGTTTACACGTCTGGACCTAAAAGACGCGTACCTGTCCGTTCCAGTAGACGTACACTACCGACGTTTCCTCCGCTTCCTATGGAGAGGACGGATGTGCCAGTTCACATGTCTGCCATTCGGTCTCAGTTCGGCCCCGTGGTGCTTCACGAAGCTCCTGAGACCGGTGATGGCTCACATCCGAACCCGAGGCATACGATGTCTCGTATATCTGGACGATTTGCTAATTTTCTGCGAATCGGCCTCCAGACTACGATTGCAGACGAAATTTGTCGTTCACTTGCTGGAATCTTTGGGTTTCGTAGTGAACAGGCAAAAATCGGTGCTCTCTCCTTCCCAGTCAGTTCAATTCCTCGGCTTCGACATAGACTCGAAAGACTGTGTCCTACGCCTCCCCTCAGCAAAGATAGCCTTAATAAGGAAAGAGATCAGACGGGTTCTGAGGATGGACACACTACCGCTCAGGATGCTCGCCCGGATCGTGGGGCTCCTCTCCTCCTCCATACAGGCGATTTTCCCAGGCCCGCTACACTACAGGGCCATGCAACGGCTGAAGGCGGCATACCTCTGCACCGGACACTCATACGACCACTGGATACCATTGTCTTCGGAAGTGAGAACGGAACTTCGGTGGTGGTTACTGCACATACAGGCCTGGAATGGCAAGGCGATCTTCGGCTCATCCCCGGATTTCATCGTGGAATCGGACGCCAGCTTGTGGGGATGGGGAGCTCACTGCACAGACGCCTCCACGGGAGGCCCATGGCAGGAGGAGGAGACCAACCTTCATATCAACTGCCTGGAACTGATTGCAGGATCCTTCGCCATCCGCAGCCTGGCCAAGGACAAGTCGAATTGCTGTATCCTGCTCCGCATGGACAACATCTAAGCGGTGCAATACATCAACCGCCTGGGAGGAGCGAAGTCTCGAGCATTGACAGAAGCCACAAAGGACATCTACAGCTTCTGCCTGCGACGGAACATCACACTACAGGCGGAATACCTACCAGGAACCTCCAACCTGACGGCGGATTGGTTCTCACGCCACTGGCGAGACACCAGCGATTGGAAACTCAACAAGGTGATATTCCAAGAGTTACAACGGGGGACATGCCCACTAACAATAGACCTGTTCGCCTCCAGGACCAATCATCAACTACCGAGATACTACAGTTGGCTTCCAGACCCGAAGGGCGAAGCCGCAGACGCATTCTTACAGGACTGGCCCACCCTAGGAGCCTACGCCTTCCCACCATTCTCCATGATACCACGAGTAATATGATACGTACGCACCCACAGGATTTCTCTCATACTGGTAACCCCCCTTTGGCAGAGCCAACCGTGGTTCCCAGATCTCCTGGAGATGTCCCACGGACACCCCCTACTACTCCCTGTCTTCCCACTACTTCTGACAGGGCCTCGGGGAGAACCACACCCCCTCATCATGGATGGACAACTAGAACTGGTGGCCTGGACGATTTCAGGGGTTCCTGGTCAGTACACGGCCTACCACAATCGACTAAAGACCTCCTATGGGACTCATGGGCTCTAGGCACCAGGAAATGCTATATATCCGCCTGGGCAGCAGGGAGTGATTGGTGTATGGAACGGGACTCCGATCCCTTAAATGCCCCTATCACGCTGATCCTTAACTACCTAGCCCAACTATTCACGCTAGGGCAATCCTACCGATCCCTCAACGTGATCAGATCAGCCATATCAGCGGCACACGTCCCGGTACAAGGCAGACCAGTGGGTCAAGATCCACTAGTATGCCGATTACTACGGGGCGCTAAACTTATGAGACCACCAGCACCCAAATACTCTAACCTCTGGCAGGTAAACGTGGTGCTGGATTTTCTTAGGACATGGCCAGATAATCCTTATCTGTCGCTGAAGCAACTTTCAGCCAAGCTGACCCTGTTGCTATGCCTCGTCTCGTTCCGACGAGTGTCAGACGTTAGAGCATTCGACGTGGACGGTTTCTCCCTCACTCCTGAAGGAGTTACCTTCTCCATCACAAGACGGACAAAATCAAACTCCACCTCTGTATCATATCCGTACTTTGGATCAGATCCCAAACTATGCGTCGTTAGGACGCTGATGAGATATACGGAAAGCACAGCCCCCCTTCGAAACAATTCGAAGGGTCAACTTTTGATTTCCTACGTAAGACCTCACGGACCGGTGTCTACGACCACACTGGCTAGATGGGTTCGCTGGCTACTATCGCTGGCAGGAGTTGATGCTCATTTCGGCGCACACTCGGTCAGAGGGGCGGCTGCATCCCAAGCCTTCACGGCGGGCGCCTCGCTAACCGACATCATGCGCTGCGCAGACTAGTCACGAGAAAGTACTTTCAGGACGTTCTACTTCCGTCAAACATCTCATGCTTCCTTCACACTAATTAATTCTAAGCTTTAAAAATGCAAATATGAAGCCTCCTGTCATGTGGTAAAATTGAAGATTATACTAGCTTTAGTGTACTAATAATCTTCATTTTAGTAATGACAGGAGGCGAATATTTCCCACCCATAGTATCCCACCCAGGTTATCTTGATCTGACAGGATCAGGTATTAGTGCTCAGGTAAGCATACTGAAGATGGTCTATATATGTTTTTCTGATCTATACTCTGTTTCACTACCATGTATGAGTTGTATAACCTATCAAACTTCGCCAACTAGAGGGCGGGTTTCTTATATTGTCACACGTTGTATTATACAGTACTATATCTAGCTGTAGATTAGATAACCTAATAGACATTAGTGCTCAGATATTTAATGTTTTGATATGCGGACATACTGCCACGCCAGAAACCTTTCACCTTTTTTCTTTTTCCTTTCAGCGTGAAAATCTCTCCTGCGGGATGAAGAATCATCTTCAACACAGCCATATCATGGATCGACCAAAGTTTATCCTACTACCATGTCATTGAACTGTTAACTTGATCTGTTTATATGTTGACTGTTATTTAACTTGATCTGTTTATATGTTGAATGTTATTTATTTTCGCCTCAAAGAAAGAGGAAATGATGTCATAGACAGGCCCTTTTATGGGCAGCATATCTTTTTTCTCATTGGTTGTTACTGTTTCTATGCTGCTGGAGTTTTCAGTAAAGAAAGATATGCAAATATTCGCCTCCTGTCATTACTAAAATTAAGATTATTAGTACACTAAAGCTAGTATAATCTTCAATTTATTCTGACCTTTCTACTCTTTAAAAACCAAAGAAAAAAAAGTTACCTGCGCTCTTCCCAAATCCCTATGCATAGTTAAACAAATGGAGATTATTTAGTTGCTCCAATGGCCTTAAGAGTTTAGGCCTCCTGCACGTCAAGGCAAATCTCTCAGGCGGGTCCCACACTAACCTTTCACCTTGCTTCCTTGAGCTTCTGGCAAAGATATCTCTGTTGAGACAGAAAGGGGTATTTTTTATATCTACCCCTATATATTTATTAACCCTTAATAGGGAACACATGGGATGGGCGGCAGCATTGTAACATAGCTGTGTGATGCAAAAGTGAATACAAATACAAAAGTCCTGCTCTCAAACTCCCATGACTCCTGGGCTGCAGCAACGACCATAGTACACATCAGCCCCAATACATAGAGTAAAAATCAAAGGAAAAAAAGTTACCTGCGCACTTCCCAAATCCCTATGCATATTTAAACAAATGACCTTGGCTTGGTTGTCATTTGTGTCCGTTTCTGTATTCCTTGGCTTTGGCTTGTCTCAGTTTATGCTTAGTCTGCTTCTGTTTGCAGAATGTGTTCTTTATAATCTTAAGGAGTGGTAATAAGTTAAAAGCTATTTCAATTACCACTGCTTGCACTTGGTTTGTGTGTTGGAGTTTACTCACCAGTTTTTACACCAGTAGCAAGCAAAGAACCGGCACTGTATATCGAGTTAGAATTATATTGAATGCTCTGGCGCATTTAGTGATATGGAGATTTTAGATCACATCTATTGATTCTAAAAAGAGACTTGTGCATCTTCTAGCCTTCAAATGTTAGACGTGGTTTGAGGACTGAGTAATGTAGAGTAACATATCTAAATTAACACATTTCCAACCCAAATACTAGATCTGTGGCCTGCTGTTGTTTTTTAGATCTCAGGTGGGTTTATTTAGAAATGAAACATAAAATTGTAGAAAGCTTTTTCATTTAATTGAACTAAGTGGCTTAGTCATTTTATTATTGGTAGTGCGTGTCTATGTGCACTTGGCAGCCTAGACCCCCCACCCCCTGAAATTACATTGGTTTACAAAGGTATGTATAAGGAAACATAGGGACTAGGTAGAAACCATTGGTTGACAAAAGTTGACAAAGGGTGTCATTGGTTGCCAGTTTTTACTCATCTTCTTTCAGCATTGTTACCTCCTTCCACCAATGACACTTTCTGGCTTTGCCATAATGGATTAACAATATAGTGGCACCGAAAATGAAGACCTGGCACGGACATAAAATAAGGAAAGCCACACTGGTCCTGGGGTCACCAACAAACATTTTAAGGGTTAGGTTAGGGAGGCTAGAGTACTCTAAAACAGGATGGGGGATGGGGAAGAGAAAAAGTAACAGAACCAAAACTGACATTGGTATTGTGGTGTTACTCTTTATGTAGTCTATAATTATATATACTGTACATATTCTGTAACTAAACTAGTTAGTTTAGCTTTAAGCTGAGTTGATCCTGATGAAAGCCACTGATGTGGCTGAAACGTCGATAAGATGACAGCAACTATGTTTTAAGCAATTTTGAATAAAGAAGAAGAGTTTTAATTCTAACAACAGACCGTGAGTGCAAGCCTTTATTTTTTGATATTTTTATATATATATATATATATATATATATATATATATATATATATATATATAATGAATTCATTTTTTTTATAATGAAAGTCCTGGTTTGGACTGAAACATTGAAACGTTATTCATTATCCTGATTAAGAAGCCCAGCGTCTGCCTTTCTTCATAGATATTTATGTTAACTTGGCTGAAGGAGTACCGTGGCACATACTTCACAAATGTGAGCGCAGGATCGTGGACAATAATATATATATATATAGATATAAGTAGTATGGCTGCACTCACGGGTATTTCTTAAAATTTAACTTTTATTCTGGTTCCATTAAAAATAATTTGATTCTTTTTAATGGAACCAGAATAAAAGTTAAATTTTAAGAAATACCCGTGAGTGCAGCCATACTACTTATATCTATAATGCTTTGGCCCTGGTAATGCACCCGGTTTTTGAATCCAATGGTAGCCTGTGTGCAAGGTACAGTATATATATATTTTATATATATATATATATATATATATATATATATCAATATATAAATAGCGAGGGCTTGCACTCCTGGTGTAATCCTGTGGTGTACGGTGCTGGTCTGGCAAGGATCATGTAGACATAGCAGAAATGACCGCACTCCAAGGACTTTATAGAGATTTTCAAATAAAATTTAACTTTTATTCAATCCATTTAGAAAGTCAACGTTTCAGCTCCCACATGGAGTTTTCATCAGGACAAAACATGTCTATATATATAACTATATATCTTTTTTAATTATATAAATGCATTTTTCTTTTATTTAGGCATCGTAAGTATAGTACAGAATGAAGAAATGGGATTATATCGGCAATAACATAATACAAAAAGTATTAACATTGACATATACTCCTTAGAAAGCCTAATTTTTGTTTTGTTTTTTTCAGATTAAAAAGTAAGCTAATTAGACAATTAACAGTACTGTATGGAATACGAATCTAAATAGCATCTAGCGATAAGTGTACTGATGCTAAAGGTAAAACAAAGATTGAATGTAAAAACACTACCCCAAGCTCTGGTTCATTGTGATGGAATCGTACTGCAACTTTCAAGGTTGAATGCAATAGGGCATGGTACAATTATAAAATTAATTTGTTAATTAAACAAATAAACATAATAAGAAATAGTTGCACGAGGAGCACAATAAATCAAGCTTGTTGAGGTTAATGAGGTTGTAGCAGACACCGTGGTATCGCTAGATCATGATGAAGTCCCAGCACATAAACCAGGATGCTACCCAGGTTGGCAGTGCGTGGTCACCCTATGCCGATGTTCGGAAAATTCTTGGAATGCATGTAGAGAGGTCCCAGGAGTGCAGCAGAGGAAGTGCAGAGGAGGTCATCCCTTCTGCCCAAGGCCAGGACAAAGGCCGGCATCAGGTGTCCATGCACTCAGGGGCTCAAAGAGTCGAAGTCCTTACCCATAGGGAGAATACCGAAGGCTGAGGTGTTGTTTATCTGCTAAAAGCTGTCTGTCTCCTGCCCACATGGTCGATTCATAGGGATCTTACACACAGTGGCCCTCAGCCCGGGCGAGTTCAAAAGTGTGGGTTCCAGCATGTGAGGTAATTAAGTGCCTGGAGGGGGCCCATGCTCTACCCACGTGGCTCCGCTCCTGGTTCTCTGCTGAGGATGATGCATTACCGTTACTTGCCTTGCTGCAGGGTGGCCCAGAAGCGATTGAATATGTCATCCAGTCGCTGTAGAGACATCTCCACATAATCAAGTGAACGGTTCATAGGATGTGTAGGTTTCGTGTATATATACAGTTTTTAATAAATGTTTTTAATAATTTTTTTTATTTTTATTTTTTAAAAATTATTCTTGATTTTTTGGAGTGCTTGGAAGTATAACAATTTATCTCGTCATGCCCCAACAGCATTGACAAGTATATGGCAAAACATTTGTTAACAGTTGGTCAGCATGTGAAAAAACAGCACAATTTTTAAAAGCAACATGTTCAGATTAAGTGTTCCTGTCTTAAAGCGATCAGTGCGTAATATGCTTGTCTGGCGGGAACACTTCTTGACATATAGAATATATCTATTCTGGTATTATAATAACAAGATGATCTGTAGATTAGACTAAGATGTCTAGCTACAGGAGTAGACAGCGGTGAATCTTAATAGTAGCTGTTACAGTGGGATGAACCCGATATAGATATATATTATCTATTGATAATCTGTGCGGTCAGGTAGACTTAGCAATATAGCAGATGGTACATTAGGTGAACAAGCTATGGTGGGCGCAGTGTCAGTGGAAAGGTGTACTGCCGTGACAGCATTTAGAGCATAGAGAGTGTGCAAAGAAGAAAGTAATACATGGTAAAGGCATATTTTTCAAGGCTTGGTGTTTAGCTTGAAAAACTCAGAAATTTGTTGTTCTGGGTGTCAGGCAGAGAATGCGTCCATGTATCAGTCTCAGAGGCAAAGTTAGAGTAGAGGTATTTATGGGACCAAAAAAGAAAGCATAGTTGTAACGAGAGTCCGCCTGGTTAAACAGGGTCTGTATTGTCGTCCGTGCCTGCGTCATTGCTGGGACATGCCAAAAGACTGTCCGCGGCTTCTCACCCGTTCATCCGATGCCCAGTGTGTGGGGAGGTCGTTGTTTGCTCTGCAATGGGTAGGTGTCTTGCGAGTCTGTACCTTTCTTGAGGGTGTGAGGCTGTACTGCGCCTGAGTGCCTTGTGGTGCTCCTGCACATAGGTCTGCCATCTTATGGGGTTGTGGGTGTTAGAGTCCCGTTAGCTTGGCCCTTGTCTGTGCTATTTTGCGGTAAAATCCGCTGCTTAGCTGCCGCTATTGGTGATTTTCGTTGATTTGGCCCAGGAGCTCATTCAATGTGTGTCTGCTCAGTTAGCCTGTCAGGCCCCGCCCCCTAATAATAATTATTTTTTATTTTATTTTAATATAGATTTATATACACAGGCCACCCTTCCTCTTGGCGGAGACTGTCTGGCTCAGTCCACCCACCACTCCCTTTAGCAAGCTATTCAAATTGGTTGGCCCTCTTTTTACAGGCATATCCGAACGTCGGTTTCGGCACACTACAACCGACTTGTGCACTACTACCGCATAACTCGGCTTATTGTCCCGGCCACAAATATATATATATATTTATATATATATATATATATATATACATATATATACATACATATATATATATTATTGCAGAAGGCAGTGGTGTTTTTTGGATTTGTGCTGCCTTAGGCACGACTAAATTCGGGCACCCCCAAAAATCTAAATTTGACCCCCAATTTGTGTCAAGGCCACTTTTTGGACTGACAGACACATGCCCTCATTGATACATGCACTGATATACACTCACTGACAGATGCACAGTCATTGGCACACACATACAGTCATAAGCACACACTGTTTAACCAACACACACTTGTAAGTCACTGACAGACACACACTGACACACCCACTCACTGACAGGCATACACTCTCAGATACACATAAAATGACATACACACACTGACACACACTCACAGGCACACCCATTCTCACTGAAAGACACACACACTTTCACTCACTCACAGACACACACTGACCACTACACTCACTCACAGTAAGGTGGACAGCCCCAGAACACAAGGCAAGCAAGGCATTTGTCTGGGAGCTTGGGGTGGCATTTTTTGGCGCCCCCCTGACAAATGCCTTGTTTGCCTTGTGGTAAATACATCCCTGGCAGAAGGTGCAATAGTTCAAGTATCTTGCTCACAGCACATTTTAATATGTAATTATTTAAATAGACACAAAATGCCTGTGATTGTTATCTATATGAGATTTCCTAGAGAAAAAGGGGCGTAAAGCTAACATGTTTCTAAAAGAGCGTGGGAATATTTTTTGTTGTTTATATCTTGAGAATAGCCACTATTTTCAGAAATAGCTACCAATTTGGCATTAATAGGACACCTGTGAACAAATCTAATCAAGGATAACAGAGCAACCATATCAGCATTCATACACGTAGCAAATTTTCATCAGGAAAACCAAATTAAGATTTATCTTGCGTTGTAATATTTCCTTCAATCCACAAATAAAAATAAATATATATTATTGGAATGCATATATAAATTCTGCAACTTGTGCTAAAAGTATTACCCATGGTTACAGGTATAGTTTAACTGCAGTTACAGCGAGGAAGAGCTCTAAGAATTTAGACTGGTTGAAATTTTGCAGTTTTCTGTAAGGTTCCCCATCATTTGCCTATTTTTTTCCCCTCAAAGGTGGATCAAAGGTAGTCATTAATGCAGGAAAAATGGGGCAGCTGCCCCGGATCCAGTCATTCCTGGCATGCCCAAAACAGCTGCACTGTGGGCCTCCTGCCAGCAACCAGGACCGGACAGCCCACTGGGATACTGAGAAATTTTACCTGCTATGGGCTGGAGCAGGTGAATTAATAAGGGTCCCCCAGCCCTTTAAGATTGCTCCGGACCGGGCCCCTGCCTTTCTGCTTGTTGTACTTCCTTCCAAGTAACAGAGCGCCACATGGGGAGGAGGAGGCACACATGGAGGAGGCACACACCAAGGAGGATGAGAGGGACTGATGTAGCTATGTCCCTCAGACTCCCATCAACCACGGCCATCCAGCTCCCACTGGACATTAAGGAAGCCACCCTTCAGTAAAGGTAAGGAGGCAGGAGGGTGGATAAACTATGTAAATTGATGTTTATATGTGTGTGTACCTGAGTCTGAGTTAGTGTGTGTGTCTGGCTGTGTGTGTATCTGGGTCTGAGTCAGTGTGTGTATCTGGCTGTGTGTGTCAATCAGTGGTGTATTTTGGATTTGTGCTGCCCTAGGCAGTGGTGTATTTAGGTTTTGTGCGGCCCTAGGCACCCCCCCCCCCCCCCCCCCCAATTTAAATTTCCCCCACCCCTTCCTGTCAGGGCCGCACTTTGACAAACAGACGCTCACTCACTGACAGACGCACACTCACTGACAGACGCACACACTCACTGATAGATGCATATACTCATTGACAGACACACACTCTCATGTATACTGACAAATAATGACATACACACACTCATTGATTTGACACATTGATAGACAGACATACAGTGGTGTATCCTGGTTTTGTGCTGCCCTAGGCCCCACTAGTCACTCAAATCCCTAAGCCAATTACTAATACAGATGGGAGGGCATTTAACCTACCACTTGACACTTAATCCAATTAATGATGTTTATTTACTGCTATCTTGATATCCAATGATGATGTAATTTTGCTCTTATAAGGGCTTGCAAGCCTGTTTTTTACCAGATGCCATTAAATTTTCTCGAAGTGCTTTTAACCTGAACTCCGTGTGTCAGTGTGAACTTACTTCTGCGTATACGCAATTCAATCATCTCAGATTTGGACAGGAACAGATAGTCATTTAAACATATTTGTTTGCTTAAAATAATCTATATCAATTTGGCGCATCCAACGTGAGGCTTGGGTTATGACCTATCTGGCAGCCGTCCAAGAAGACCTGGGTGGGTGAATCCTGGGGGAAAGATGGAGATTGATCACCTCTGAATACACGGTGGAGACTGACTGCAGCAGCCCGGTATGTTTCTTTCCCCTTTGATTTATCTATTCAAGTGTCTGTGACGGCTGCCAAGAGGACATCAAAGACAGGTAATATCTTGCCCAGAGAGCCTATACCTTATTTGTTAATACTTTTTACCTGCATTTTTGACTATCTGTTGCCTGGGTGTGTTTGTATTGGTCTGTCTTTAGCTTAAGTGCCCGGGTAGAGTGTTTATCTGTGTACCCCTTTTGGGATAAAGGGGGGGTGGACCTGTGGTAGTTTTCCTGGGGGTCCTCTGTTTGTCTGTTTACCCCTTTTGGGATAAAGGGGGGTGGACCTGTGGGTGTTTGCCTGGGGGTCCTCTGTTGCCTGTTTACTCCTTTTAGGAGCCACGTGGCTGTGGCTGTAGGGAAAAAGGGGGGTGGACCTGTGGAAGTTTTCCTGGGGGTCTTCTTTGCCTGTTTACCTCTTTTAGGTGCTGGGTAGCTGCAGCAGTAAGGAAAAAGAGGAGGGGGGAATCTGTGGAGGGGTGTAGACTCATTGCTTCCTGGGGATTCCCCATGGTGTCACTTTGATAGCCTAGCTAGCCTCATTGTGCACATAACTCTGCTTGCAGAGAGGTGGTACCCTCCAGCTTTGAGCGCTGAGGCTGGTGGAATTCCAATTTTATTTGTGGCGGGTGGATTCAAGCAGGCATTGCTGTCTCCAGCACCACGTGGTAGTGAGACTTACGGGTGGGTCCGTAGGGGCGCTACGAGGGTGAGGATAGTGGTGGCCACACTTAGTGGACTGCTGTAACAAGGGAGGCTATACAGGATTCGGGTCGGAGATGGTTGCTGTTTCCTGTGGCCGCTGGTAGTGAGACTTGAGGAAGTCATTCTCCGAGCGGGGACACTACGAGGTTGAGGGAGGTGGCTTTGGCCACATGAGTAAAGGAAAGGGATTACTGTTGATTTTATTTGAACTGTGATGCATGCACTGTATTTCAATTGAATTGTTGTTTTAATTGGGAGTCATTCAAACTCCTGTGTCTGTCTCTAAATTTCACTTTACTTTTAACTTTTTACTCTACTTCCTGTGTTATTTACACTATCCACTCCTATTTCTCTTGTGAGAGAAGTGATTGGTCACACACTTCTCACCTCGCTTCTAGGCGGAATTAGTGACTAGTCTACGTTTTGGGAAGACGCACTTGGGGGGACCCACCCTTTCTGAGTGGCAGTCGACCATTGTAGACACTCTGTTTCATCTTCTTTCCCCTATATCTGGGACGCCTTTTATAGGGGGTATGGGACAGGGATTGGGAAGGCCCGGTAAGGGCTGGCTAGCGTATGATCTAGTTGAAGACAGAGAGGGTGAAGAGATGTTTTTTTTAATTTATTTTTAACACATTTTTTTTAAATTTATTTTTAACACATTTTTTTTTTTATTTATTTTTAACACATTTTTTTAAAATTTATTTTTAACACATGTTTTTTTTAATTTAACACCCCCCCCCCCCCCAGCCTCCTTACCTTTGGGAATGCTGGGGAGGGGGGTGTCTCTTCCTCCCTGGTGGTCCAGTGGCTGCTGGGCGATCGGGCGGCACTGCCTGGCGGGCAGGCGGCCGGCCGTCGAGGGAGCACTTCCCCTGAGCTGTCTGCTCAGCTCCCTCGCCAGCCGCAGAGTGAGGCTGGGAGCCGGAATATGACGTCATATTCCGGCTCCGCCTCCCAGCCTCACTCTGCGGCTGGCGAGGGAGCTGAGCAGACAGCTCAGGGGAAGTGCTCCCTTGCCGGCCGGCCGGCCGGCCGCCCACCCGCCAGGCAGTGCCGCCCGATCGCCCAGCAGCCCGCCGGCATGTCAGTTAGCCGCAAGGCTAACAAGACATTTGCCTTGGGCATTTGGGGGCGGCTTTTTTTGCCGCCCCCTGGAAAAAGCCGCCCAAGGCAAATGCCTTGTTTGCCTCGCGGCTAATACGCCCCTGCAGACATACACTTACTCGGACACACACTCACTGACAGACTCACTGACAAACGCACACTCTCACTGACAGACGCACGCACTGACTGACTGACCCGCACACACATTCACTGAAACACACACACTCATTGACAGACACACACACACACACTGAAAAATAAGTTTCACCTGTTTTCAGGCTTTTTCAAAGTGTTACACTGCTGAGAATTTTACCTGGAGGACTCCATATTCCTTGGTGGGGAACATACCACCTATGCTGTTTAGGATTGATCAATACTTATTTGATCTTCATTTTTTGCTCTTTAAATATGCAATCTATAAGAGCATCACATTTCAGATGTGACAGTTCTGTACATTTAGTTAGGAAGCTTGTTTTTGATCGGCTTTCCACAATCCAAGATATTTTATTTTCAATGACAGGGCAAATAGCGATTTCATAAACAAATAAACTGTATGTGCCTATTGATATAAATAAGAGAGGATGCTGAGAAATAGGAATGGATTAAATCACTGTCTTAAAGGCACACTCTAAGCAACAAAACCAATCCATCTTAATGAAGTGCACAGGCATTGCTAGCAGGGGACATGAGGGGTTGAACAAAACCAATCCATCTTAATGAAGTGCACAGGCATTGCTAGCAGGGGACATGAGGGGTTGAACAAAACCAATCCATCGTAATGAAGTGCACAGGCATTGCTAGCAGGGGACATGAGGGGTTGAAACCCCTCTTTGGCTCCTGATCGGTACTGCTGGTAGAGTGGCGGGAGTGTATTAGTTTTAATTTTTTTTCGTTTTTGATTTTACATCAGACAGCTGCTTTCCAAAGCAGCCCCCTCTTACAAAAACAAAGATTAGTAGTATAGTGCTCCTCCAGGCAAGTTAGGGGGAGGTACTGGAGAACAGTACAAGCCTCTGTTAGTCAGGTAGTGTGCTGGGATAACATTGATTACCTGGCAGTGGAGAATGTGCTTGTTTCTAGTTATGCTTTCATTGACAACCTTGAGAGCATCAGCAGCACGCTGTTTATGGGTAGAGAGGAAGGATATGTCATGACATATATCACCCTGTCTGTTAGTGTAGGGGTCATCGAATTTTCACTTGCGCTGAAGCCCCAGATGTTTCTGGAACCTAGCAAAGCCTCTGATAAAGTGGTTGTGGGGCATAGGCCTGTCACTGTAGTCTGGCAATGTAAAACATTGCATGCTTAGTGGATGGTGATTTTTACATTTGGCCATAAAAAGAACTTTAAAGGGTTTCTCCACCCCTTATTCACAGTGCATAGAATAATGTCCCCGCTAGAAAAATACTCAAAGAGCATTTTAACATTAAATATTCCTCACCTTAATCCGGTGCTTGTCTGACGTCACGATGGGGCTGAGCTGAGGTCCATTCAAAGGCTTTGATTGTACCATTTTACCAACTCAGATTGCAAGCTTGTGATCTGAGCCAGCAAGGGCAGTGCAGTCTTAACGGCATTATAGGCCCCTGGGCAAAGCAGTGCACTGGAGCCCTGCCTACACAATCACTCACATGAATAAAAATCTAAATTATCAATACAATTAAGCTTATATTTATTGGTCCCTCCACCAAATGCAATACATACAATACATACGCACAGCCTGCTGAATACATACACACAAAGACTTCTGAATACATGATACCGGAGAAACTGACGGAAGCGAAGCACAGAGAGATGGACACAGGTTTCTTCAGGAAGGAAGAGATTCTTTATTGGATCACCGATCGGGACTCAGAGGGACTAACGTCACCAAAATACAACAAGTTCTGAGCCCCGGACAATAGTGCAGGCTCCTTATATAGGCACATAACTCCTCCCATATTAAGCTCCACCCGCACATTCTCTTGACCAATCAATACAAATAAGAATTAACTTCCTGCTTGACCGCATGGCTTGTCCAGCACAATGGAGGAGGGGAATACTACATCCTGTATTCTTGCACATGCTCCGTACACTACTGATCGTATCTTGCCTCGTGCAACCAACTGATCGATACGTCAGCATATGCACGTACACATGCCACGTGGTAATCTCGGCCTACTAAATTTATTTTTACCGAGATTCCACCACATTCCCCCCTTTGATGCCTCTTGATATTTCACAATTACTTGAGGCATCACTTAACCTTGGTTTGCATACACCGCAAGTTACCTTGAACTAGACCAGACTTATCTTATGATGTGAATCTTCAACACTCATCTTCCTGCATTGGTTCTCCCTGATCTAGAGCCTCATATTTATAAATTGCCATTATCTGTGCAGCAGCCTTCCTCTCTGCTATATTTTCTATCAGGCTTTGCACAGACCTAACTACTAAGGGTATAAGACACGGCAGGAGTAGACACAACATTAAAATCAGCAGGACTCCACCTACCACTGCCTTAAGCCCTCCAAACCACTCATACCAGCTACCAAACCAACTACTTGGATTATACCCTTTCCATACCTGTGTAGGCACATGCGCTAGTTTAACCATATGGCTAGTAAGCTCAGCTATTGCTTGCCCTTCGTCATCTATTTGAAGACAGCAATTGCTCATGTTAAACTTCCCACATACACCTCCCTCTACTGCCAAAAGGTAATCCAAGGCTAATCTATTTTGGTAGACTGCTGTCCTCATCCTGGTATTATGCTTCGCTAGAAGATTGAGCGCTTGTGATGTCTCGTTAGTAATAATTTCAACCACCGCCTGTAATCTTATAATGCGGTTGAGCATATAAATAGGGGTTCTATAACCAAAGGTACCATCTTCTGCCCACGTGGCTGGCCCATAATAATCTATAATACGCTGGGGAGGCCATTCATTATCTTCCCAGGCGCCTATCTCTATGGGTCCCCTTTTCTTCCTATGATTCACATCAAATACTTTAACACCTAAAGTCTCACCTGTTTCAATAGGTAACAAGAAGAAGGATGGTTTGAGCATACCCAACACACATGCCCCTTCCCAGTCCTGTGGCAACTCCGAATAGGCTTTCTTACCACAGATCCAGTACAAATTTGCTGGGGCTCTCCAGGTAGATGTGATGGATAAATCAAACCACACATCCTTTAAATTGGCGTATCTAGCAAACGGGTTAGATGGTTCTGAGACATTTGAAGCCGACCACCAAGTTGTATTCTTTGTATCATCATCATAAGCTTTTTGCCCTAGACAAGTTAATTCTCCTACAGAAGTATTATACATCATTCCTTTCCTTGCTATGCAAACATAACCTATGATGGAGGTCTTTAATCTCCACTCAGATTTACCTCTAACACTCATATGATAATCGGCTTGTGTAGGTATTAATTGGTCAACTGCCTCAGAACTGGACATTACCTCCTTTGCTTCCCAAGGCCATTGGTCTCCCATGTTAGTACCTCCACACACATAGCAGTTGGTAACATTAAGACTACCGGCAATACTTTCGGCTAAATCAATGAACAGGTTTTTAGCATTATGGGGGATCTTATTATCTATGCTCATCTCTTCATAAAAGGAATGGTATACTTGATGAGTTTGGGAGGATACCGTATCAGTCTCTATCCCTATAAACAATACTGTCCCAGGATCTAAACCCGTCCCGTATATTTGAAACCCAAATAAATTACCATACTTGTCTAAGAACTTGTCGGGGTTATTTATAAGTATATGGACTGGATTGCATTCCATAGACTTACAATATGGGCTGGTAGGCAACTTAGTCACTATCATGTCTTTGTCTACTGTCTGTCCCCAAGTTGCCCACCCCACACAAGACCAATATGGGCAAAAGTTATAATCTCTATTTGGGCATCTAGGACTCACATATTTATTTTTACTACTGGGACAAATATATTTATCATTAGACCCATACGTCCTCTCCCATCTAAGATTCCCACATACATTCCACGGCTTTCTACCACTTGATATCGCTTTACACGCATCAAATAGCAGAACACCCGAAGAATGTACGGATTCTAACACCGTCTTATTAATTAGGGTCCCCTGAGGATCTCCATTCCTGAGAGTCAACCAAATTGTACGAGGTTGATACTCCGGACTGAAGCACTTAGGTTCTCCTACTCCTAAATGGCACACACTATATTCTATATTTAGGTATCTACATCTTGATACATCTCCTTTACACTCGTATTGTGAATGCCAAATTAGGGTTTGGGAAATATGGTTACCTGTTCTTGTAGTCTAAATGCATACCTCACAGCTAGGAGTGTCGGTACCTCTACCTTCCTGAATATAAAAATACACATAAATAAACATTATCAAGAACACATCTTTCGCCGTCATCCTCAGTCTTCGTCCGTGCGAAGGCACCTCAGCTTCCAGGATGTAAGGGCTGCAGGGAATGGAGTTCTGCTCGTCTTCACAGGAGTCCCTTCGAGACTTTCCCTGGCTTATATACTATACGTCGTTGGGCGGACAGGCTTTATTATGGCCTTCTCACTCACGCACCAAATCCCTGAAACAATAACATTTTGTAATCCACACAAGTTCCTCGTTACTCCGACTGAGTCGTGCGTTTTAACCGGATCTTGCAGGGATTCTCTGGATCTGCTGTAACTTGCCAAGAATCGACTGCTGCTGGTTTAACCCTGGAGTGATGTATCCACGGAGTCACTTCGGCTACTTTTATCGCTGTAGGGGTAGACAAAAGAACAACATAAGGACCTCTCCACTTGGGCCCTAACGGTACATTATTCCACTCTTTAATCCACACTTGGTCTCCTGGATGGTAACTATGAACTGGGGGATAAATATTCACAGGTAATCTATCTTGTACCCATTTCTGTACCTCCTCCATAGTCTTACCCAACTCTACAACCTGCTGCCGGGTAATTCTTTCTCCCAACTGACTCAAGTCCCCCCTTAAGTTACCAAGTACGGGAGGTGGTCGCCCATACATAATTTCAAAAGGAGAGAGGCCCATCCTTCTGGTAGGGGTACTGCGGATTCGCAATAAAGCTATGGGTAAGAGAACGTTCCACTTAAGTTGGGTTTCCTGACACATTTTAGCCAACTGATTCTTAATAGTTCTATTCATTCTCTCTACCTTACCAGAACTCTGGGGTCTATATGCCGTATGAAGCCTCCACTTTATACCAAGCATATGAGTCAGTTGTTGTAGGCACTGATGAACAAAAGCTGGACCATTGTCCGATCCTATAGAGCAGGGTAGTCCATATCGGGGTATTATTTCTCGTAGCAGGAATCTCACAACTTCTCCTGCTTTCTCTGTACGAGTAGGACATGCTTCTACCCAGCCTGAATAGGTGCACACAATTACCAACAGGTAACGATGTCCACCCGATTTAGGCATCACTGTATAGTCAATTTGTAAATCGGACATGGGGAGTCCTCCCATAAACTGGACTCCTGGTGGCTTTACTGGTCCTTGTCTTGCATTATTTTTAGCACACGTTACACATCTTCGTACAATGGCCTGAGTCAAGTTGGACAATCTTGGTATGTAGAAATGTTTTCTGAGAGATTCTTCTGTGCTGTCTCTCCCAGAATGTGTCCCGTTGTGATAATTTTGGACAATTTCTACCGCTAGTGATGCTGGAATGACTATTCTTCCATCTTCTAGCTGATACCATTTGTTCTCCAAATACTTTCCAGGTTCAGTCTTTAACCACTCCTCTTCTTGAGCTGTATAAACTGGAGTCCATTGAGACAGTGGAGTTGGTATAAGAGCAGCTATATGCCCCACATATTCCTGTCTTCCCGATTCAGCGGCACGCTTAGCTGCACTATCTGCCATCCGATTTCCCTTGGTTACATCACCATCTCCTCTCAGATGCGCTCGACAATGTATGATACCGACTTCTTTCGGCTCCCACACTGCTTCCAATAGTTGTAGGATTTCAGCTGCGTACTTGATTTCTTTGCCTTCTGAATTCAATAGTCCTCTTTCTTTATACAAAGCTCCGTGGGCATGAGTGGTTAAAAACGCATACTTGGAGTCCGTGTAGATGTTCACTCTTAAACCTTCAGCCAATTGTAACGCTCGTGTCAGTGCTATCAATTCTGCCTTTTGTGCTGATGTTCCTTTTGCCAGTGGCCGAGCTTATATCACCTTGTCTATTGTTGTTACTGCATATCCTGCATAGCGGATCCCTTCTTTCACATAACTACTGCCGTCGGTATAATATTGAACATCGGGGTTCTGGATAGGAAAATCACGAAGATCTGGTCTACTTGAGAATACTTCATCCATTACTTCCAAACAATCATGTTGACTTTCAGTAGGTTGTGGTAAAAGGGTAGCTGGATTTAAGGTGTTTACAGTCTCTAAATGCACTCTTGGGTTTTCACACAACATTGCTTGATACTTGGTCATACGGCTATTACTAAACCAATGATTTCCTTTGTAATCCAACAACGTCTGTACTGCATGTGGGACTCGTACATAAAGTTCTTGACCCAGAGTGAGTTTATCGGCTTCAGCTACTAGCAGGGCGGCTGCAGCTACGGCTCTTAGACAAGGTGGAAGTCCGCTGGCCACTGCATCCAGTTGCTTAGACATGTAGGCAACAGGTCTTTGCCATGATCCCAAGTACTGTGTCAATACTCCCACAGCCATTCTTCTTTGCTCATGTACATACAGGTAGAATGGTCGTGTGTGATCAGGTAGACCTAATGCTGGGGCACTCATCAAAGCCTTCTTCACATCTTCAAATGCCGTTTGCTGTTCTTGAGTCCATAAGAAGGGGTCGTGCTCTGTACCTTTGATAGCTGCGTACAGAGGTTTTGCCAGTATCGCGTAGCTGGGAATCCATATCCTACAGAAGCCTGCTGCCCCCAAGAATTCTCGCACTTGTCTTCTATTCTTGGGTATCGGTATTTGGCACACAGCTTCTTTTCTCTCTGGCCCCATAATTCTTTGACCTTCAGAGATATGGAATCCCAGATATTTGACAGTTGGCAAACACAACTGAGCCTTCTTTCTAGACACCTTGTATCCTGCCTTCCAGAGAATGTGTAGTAGATCGTGCGTTGCTTGCTGACAGATTTCCTTTGTAACTGCTGCTATCAACAAGTCATCTACATATTGTAACAATACACACTCTCCTGGGATGGACTCGAAATCCAGTAGATCTTGACTTAGAGCTGAACCAAATAGGGTAGGTGAATTTTTAAACCCTTGGGGCAGTCTTGTCCAGGTCATTTGGCGTTTTGAGCCCGTTACAGCATTTTCCCATTGGAAAGCGAAAATACATTGACTTTCTGCGGCAATTCGGAGGCAAAAGAAGGCATCTTTGAGGTCTAAGACTGTAAAGTAAGTAGCCCCGCCCGGAATTAAAGCAAGCAGGTTATATGGATTGGGTACAACTGGATGTATACTAACAACCGCATCATTGACTGCTCTCAAGTCCTGCACAGGTCGATACTCATCTGTACCGGGCTTTTGAACAGGCAGCAATGGGGTGTTCCAGGGGGAAGTACAGAATTTTAGGATACCATACCGTATGAACTTATCCAGATAAGATTGTATGTTCTTCTTAGCCTTCTGCGGGATGTGATATTGTCTTAGGCTTACTGGATAAACCCCAAGTTTTAGTTCAATTTTAATAGGTGGAATATTGCGGGCCAGTCCTGGTGGGTTGTTCTCTGCCCAAACTCCTGGTATGTTGAATAAGGACTCATCACTCCTAGGGTTTTGGCTAGTCAACGCTGTATAAAGTCGCCACTCTTCTTCCTTTGGTACGGATAATGTCATAATACCTGAAGGTCCATTAAACTTTAAGGATGTTGTTCCATTTGGTAGGAACGTAATCTGCGCTTGTAATTTTGATAGCATATCACGTCCCAGCAATTGGACTGGACATTCAGGCATATAAAGGAATTGATGTTTTACTACGTGGCCTCCCAATGTACAGAGTCGACTTTTAAGAACCGGTTTTTCAGCACTTCTTCCAGTTGCTCCTATTACAGTAATAGTCCTTCCAGATGGAGGAGCAACTAGATTAGTCACCACTGAATGTTCAGCACCAGTGTCGATCATGAACGCACTCCTTTTTCCCCCTATTGATACATCGACCATAGGCTCCGCTCGACCAAGGGGGATGGAGCCCGGTCGGTATCAATAGTCCTCCATGACCATGTCAGCCAATCCTACAAAGTCCCTACCTTCTCTATCGCGGGACCTTTGCGCTGCTGGGAAATACCTATCTTCCCTAACACTTCCTCTGTTCCCATTGCTCCCTCTATTACCATTACTCCCTCCGGGGCCTCCTCTACCTCTCGCTCTGCCTCTAAAGTTTCCATAACCTGTCCTAGGTCTGTCTCTCTCACACTGTTCTCTTCGAGGACACTCATTTCTCCAATGCCCTTCTTCCCTACAGTATGCGCACTGATTTCTACTTAGAGGTTCCTCATTCCACTTACTATCGCCTCTATCTGGGCCCCGTCTATCTACGCCTGCGATCGCTACCGCTAGCATGTCTGCCTTTCTACGCATCTTGCGCTCTTCCTCTTTCTTACTTTCTGTTTCCCTGTTCATGTATACTTTATTCGCTACCTCCATTAGTTGGGTGATAGACATACCTGCAAACCCTTCTAACTTCTGTAGCTTGCGCTTAATATCTCCGTAAGCTTGGCTGACAAAGGCGGAGTTCACCATTCGGGAATTATCTGCGTCTTCCGGATTAAAGGGGGTATACAAGCGGTATGCCTCCAATAATCGGTCATAAAAGACACTGGGCGCTTCATCACTTTTCTGAATCACCTCAATTGTCTTCGACATATTAATGGCTTTCTTTCCTCCGGCTTTCATGCCAGCAATTATAGCGTCTCTATAGGCTCTGAGTTGAACCATATCAGCACCATTTACATTCCAGTCGGGATCGGTGTTAGGATAATGTGTTGCGGCCCATGCTGATGGATTGGCTTGATTCAAAGTACGGGCTTTATCCTCTAGCGCTTTAATGGCCGCTTGATTAATTCTTGTCCTTTCCTCATTGTTAAACAAAGTCATTAATAACTGCTGGCAATCAGCCCATGTCGGGTTATGTGTCTGTACTATTGAGGTGAACAGATCGGTCATAGCTTGTGGTTTCTCAGTATACGAGGAATTGTGGGTCTTCCAATTCAAGAGATCGGTTGTCGTGAACGGGACATATACGAAGACTGGGTCAGCATGTGCCATTTGACCTGCGGCATCGATATAGGCTGACCCGGGATTCAGACGAAGAGGCATCTGATAATGTTTTAATTGTTGGGTACCAGTCAGTTGTCGGGTTAGTATGGGGCTACGTGGAGGGGCGTCAGTTAGAGGTTCCGGTCGGGGGGTAATAAAACATGAGGATGTGGGAGCTTGGTTTTGGGAAAAGGTAGTAAATAAAACACTTCGAGCCGAGCTAGAAGAAGCTTGACCGGAAGTCTGAAGTGGCGCCAAATCAGGATATTCGGATCTAATGGGGGTTGGCTCTGGTTCCGGAAGGGGAGATTTAGTACGAGAGGGGGTGGATTCTGTACTGGAGGAGGAAGCGGAAGTGGATGAGGGCAATGAGGGAAGGGGTGCAGGACTTCCTGCATTTGCGTCACTTCCTCTTAACGGAAAGTAAGGGGGCGGCAAAGGGATCTCGGACTCAGGGGGCGTGTCCAAAATGGGCCTAACACCAGTCCTAGTGGACAAACAAGTCCTAGCCACCATGAGGCGACATTGCTCCTCGTGGCATGTCTGAATCCATTTTGGCGAGTCATTTACGGCCTGTCTCCAACAATCAATATAAGGAAACTGCCCGTAAAGTTCAGGCCTACCCGATACAGCCACGTGTAAGCGCTGTACCAGAGTTGGATCCAAACTGCCACGTGGCGGCCATGCCGCAACCAAAGTAGGCCACTCCCTAGTACACAAAGTGACCAAACGTACAGGAGACATTTTAACCCCAAAATCACAAGTTTTGAATCCCTTTTTAAAATTCTTCACCATACAACCTAAGGGATCCGGAATCGTTGACTGCGACGCGCCCATACTTATCAATGGAACGTCGTTGACAACGAATACTATGCACGCGTACTATTCAACAATCACACCCGTTTCCTCTGGCAACAGCACCACGTGGTACAGTTACCAAGTGAAGCGTACACAATAACACAATAAACACTCAGGGAATTCCCGTACACACACAGCTGTTACACCAGTCACTAGATAATCAATATTATGCCCTTTGGCGAAACTATACAGTCACCCACGCTATAATTCTCTATATACGAATTACCCGTCTATAACACACCCCAGTAACATCGTCTTTTACAAATAGCGGTTACAGTACGGTTAGCATAGGTCAAAGCACAATTTAAGGTCACAATACAATTATTAGTGGTTATGGTGTTAAACATGCAATAGACGACAATGATTAGTACTTATATACAGTGTCAGTAAATATACAGGGTTATGGTACCGTGCACTATAATACAGCAACACACTATTAACACTCTCGCTAGACGGCTGAGCTCGCGCTATCTAACAAGATATACACTTTACTAAACAATCTTTATCACATTTACAATTCCCAACTAAACTATTGGCCAGTACCTTGAATGGACTACCAAAAACTATCTACATACGTTTTGGTTAGCCACACTGCCCAAGCACCACATATAGCGAGCTAGAGGACCGAATTTACACAGACGCCTCTTAGTCGATTACTATCAAAAATCTAGTGGGTTCCAAATTTACACCCCTTCCCACTTAGCCAAGATAGGTTGAGAGCTAGCGAACCGAATTTACACAGACGCCGCTTAGTCTCCCGGTCCCTCCGACCTAGCGAACAAAATATACACCCTAGAACGCTAGTCTAGACAAGACACCGGTGTCCGGCTAGGGCTATTTACACCAGAGCCCCGCCTGACTAACAAAATCAAACGGTCTGACTAAAGAGCGTTCAATCGAGCGGTGCGCCTTCGCTCCTTCCCTACGACAGAGGGGGCAGATTCCATACACAATTCAAACCCCTGATGGGCCTACCGCACAATCGGTATACCCCTAGTGGGTCTGCCGTCTAAAACAGCAGTTGTCTTACCTCCTCGTTCCTGAACCTGAGTTCACACTCATCGACGGGGACTCCCCAGCACTTCTTACGTAGAGGCCGATGATCTCCTGGACAACAGACCAGTGGCGCCGAGACGAAGGGAGGTCCACGCAGAAGTTCAGGGGTGCAGCCGTAGAGAACGTGGGCAAAGATAGACCGTCTCACGCCTCTGCCTCTCAGCTACCGTTGAACGATGAGCTTCCCGGCCAATGCACCAAATGATACCGGAGAAACTGACGGAAGCGAAGCACAGAGAGATGGACACAGGTTTCTTCAGGAAGGAAGAGATTCTTTATTGGATCACCGATCGGGACTCAGAGGGACTAACGTCACCAAAATACAACAAGTTCTGAGCCCCGGACAATAGTGCAGGCTCCTTATATAGGCACATAACTCCTCCCATATTAAGCTCCACCCGCACATTCTCTTGACCAATCAATACAAATAAGAATTAACTTCCTGCTTGACCGCATGGCTTGTCCAGCACAATGGAGGAGGGGAATACTACATCCTGTATTCTTGCACATGCTCCGTACTCTACTGATCGTATCTTGCCTCGTGCAACCAACTGATCGATACGTCAGCATATGCACGTACACATGCCACGTGGTAATCTCGGCCTACTAAATTTATTTTTACCGAGATTCCACCACATACACACAGGCAGACTGCCGAGTACACATACACAGACTGCCGAATACACACAGACAGACTGCTGAGTACACACACAGACAGACTGCTGAATACATACACAGACTGCTAAATGCATAAACAAACAGCTGAACACACACACACACACACACACACACAGACTGCTGAGTCCACACACACACACACACACACAGACTGCTAAATACACAGACTGTTGTGAGGGGTGCAGTGTGTGTGAGGGGTGTAGTGTGTGTGAGGGGTGCAGTGTGTGTGAGGATGCAGTGTGTGTTTGAGGGTGCAATGTGTGTGTGTGTGTAGAGATGCAGTGTGTGAAGGGGTGCAGTGTGTAGTGGTTCCATGTGTGAGGGTGCAGTGTGTGTGAGGAGGCGTAGGGTATGTGTGAGGAGGTGCAGTGTGAGAGGGTGCAATATGTATGTGATGGGGTGCAATGTGTATAGGCAGGGATGGTGCTTGGATTTTTAGGTACATAGGCGAAGATGCATTTTTCCGCCTCCCCTCCCCCCACCAAAAAAAAAAACCATCTTCACCTGTGTGCCTCTTAACCAGCCCCTCTCCCCTCCCCGACCATTAGTGGTCCCTTCCCTTCCCTGTCCCTTAGTGTTCTTCTACCCTCCCCCCTCTTTTCCCTGTCTCTTGGTGTTTCTCTCCCATTCCCTCCCTGTCCCTTGGTGCACCCCACACCCCTTTAGTGGTCACACTCCCCTTCCTGGTGTGCCTCCTACCTTTATTGTTGCATTGCCGAGCAGAGCAGATCCCCTAAAGGAGCTTCAGTTTTCTGTACCCGGCCGGACTGACAGGGAGTGCTCTCTCTGTGAGCACCTCCTGTCTGTCTGGCCAGGTACAGGAAAAATAAGCTCCCGTACCGCGCTCCGCTCCACTCTTTACACAGTCACACACTCAATGACAAACACACAGATGTCACTGACAGACACAGACTCATTGATCGGACACACACTCATTCATTGACACTGACAGACCCACACTGATTGACACTCATTGACAGACACACTGACTCAATGACAAACATACTCTCACTGATTTGACAGACACACACTCATCATACACTGACAGACACACTCACTCACATGCACACACACTCATACAATCACTCACAGACACACACACAGACGCACTCACTCACAGACACATGCTGTCACTCACAGACACACGCTGTCACTCACAAACAGACGCTGTCACTCACAGACAGATGCTGTCACTCACAGACACACACGCTGTCACTCACAAACACACACACTGTCAATCACAGACACACACACTGTCACTCACAGACGCACACACTCTGTCACTCACAGACGCACACACTGTCACTCAAAGACGCACACACGCTGTCACTCACAGACGCACACACTGTCACTCACAGACGCACACACTCTGTCACTCACAGAGGCACACACTATGTCACTCACAGACACACACGCTATCACTCACAGACACACACGCTGTCACTCACAGACACACACACACTGTCACTCACACACAGACACATCACATACAATCACTCACAGACACACACACAGACGCACTCACTCACAGACACACGCTGTCACTCACAGACACACGCTGTCACTCACAAACAGACGCTGTCACTCACAGACAGATGCTGTCACTCACAGACACACACGCTGTCACTTACAAACACACACACTGTCAATCACAGACACACACACTGTCACTCACAGACGCACACACTCTGTCACTCACAGACGCACACACTGTCACTCAAAGACGCACACACGCTGTCACTCACAGACGCACACACTGTCACTCACAGACGCACACACTCTGTCACTCACAGAGGCACACACTATGTCACTCACAGACACACACGCTATCACTCACAGACACACACGCTGTCACTCACAGACACACACACTGTCACTCACACACAGACACATCACATACATTCACTAAGTATTTTAGAAATACACATTTTCCACCCAGCCTCCCTACCTGGAGAGCAGATGTGGATGATGAATCATTCCCTGGGGGCTGGGGTCCAGTGGGGCTCCTGGGCGGCGTGCGGCAGTGCTGTGATCAGACACAGACGAGGGAGCTTTAATCTCCACGCTCTGCTCCCTCGCGGGCTGTCTACTGATGCCGCGGGAGCCCGAATATGACGTCATATTCCGGCTTCCGCGGTATCAGCAGGCAGCGCGCGAGGGAGCAGAGCAGAGAGGTTAGAGCTCCCTCGCCGCGCCTGATCACAGCACTGCCGCGCCGGGGGTCGAAATGGTGGCCGGCAGGAGGGAGAGCCACCTGTGCCGCCTTATGGACGTGCCAGCCCTTTGTGTAGGGGTGCAGTGTGTGAGGGGGTGTAGTGTTTGTGAGGGTGTAGTGTATGAGGGGGTGCAGTATATGTGAGGGGGTGCAGTGTGTGTTAGGGTTCAGTGTTTGAGGTTGCAGGTTGCAGGCTGACTTCTCTCCTCTCGCGAGCTGTGTCGGAGCGTTGCCAAGGGAATGCGCAGAAACGCTCCACTCACCCTGCTTGTGGGAGGAATGAACTGCCTCCCTTGTCCTCTCTCTCCTGCATTAAGCGCCCGGAGGCCAATGAATGAGATCTTAGATCTCCCTATCGGCCAGGAAGGAAGACAGCGAAGCCGGCTTTGTGTGGGCCGGGGAGGGAAGATGAAAGGATCTCCCCTGTTGGCCTTGGCATATAGGCAACGCCGTGGGCCTCTATGCTTATGAGGCCCCCGGGCAACTGCCCAGCAGGAATGGGAGTGAGGGAATGAAATATCCAGGAGATCTTGCAAAGTTTGTAGGACCGATGCTCGGCATCTCAACGCTCTGCTTGAAGACATTGAACATTCCCTGAAGAAATGCATTTAGCAGTGACGGTGGCGTCGCTAGGGGGGGGGGGGGCAGAGGCAGCCATGGCCCCCCTACATCATGTTGTGCCCCCACTTGGGGGGCCATGTTTAGATTATATTCCCTCGGGCTGTGCAGGACAGACACACACTACATTCACTAAACACACTCTGCACTACACATACACTACATTCACTATACACTATCTGCACTCACTACAAACACTACATTCACTAAACACACTCTGCACTACACACACACTACATTCACTAAACATTCACTAAACACACTTTGCACTACACACACACACTACATTCACTATACACTCTCTGCACTCACTACAAACACTACATTCACTAAACATACTCTGCACTACACACACACTACATTCACTAAACACACTTTGCACTGCACACACACTACATTCACTAAACACACTTTGCACTACACACACACACTACATTCACTATACACACGTTTCACTCACTACACACTACATTTACTAAACACGCACGGCACTACACACACACACATTACATTCACTAAACACACTTTGCACTCACTACAAACACACTGCATTCACTACAAAAACACACACTCTGCATTCACTATACACACACCTACATTCACTACACAAACACTCTGCATCTAATGCATGCATGCAAACATTACATACATTACACAAAACGTACAATCTGCATCCACTATACACACTGCATCCATGACACACATACTGCATCCACTATACACACTGCATCCATGACACACATACCGCATCCACTATACACATTCTACATCCACTATACACACTGCATCCATGACACACATTCTACATCCACTATACACACACACACTTCATCCTTGTGGGCGGACTCGGGGCTGGCCCCGGGGGCCCAGATCTAGAGCTGTGTCAGGGGCCCTAAAATTTCTGATGGCAGCCCTGCTCAGCAGGCTGTGTGTGTGTAAGCACTCAGCAGCCTGTGTGTGTGTATGTGTGTGTGTATGGACTCAGCAGTCTGTGTGTGTGTGTGTGTGGACTCAGCAGTCTGTGCGTGTGTATGGACTCAGCAGTCTGTGGGTGTATGGACTCAGCAGTCTGTGTATGTGTGTGTGTATGGACTCAGCAGTGTGTATGTGTGTGTGTGGACTCAGCAGTCTATGTGTGTGTATGGACTCAGCTGTCTGTTTGTATGGACTCAGCAGTATGTGTGTGTGTATTGAATCAGCAGTATGTGTGTGTGTGTATGGACTCAGCAGTCTGTATGTGTATATGAACGCAGCAGTGTGTGTGTGTGTGTATGGATTCAGCAGTCTGCGTGTGTGTATTGACTCAGCAGTCTGTGTGTGTATGGACTCAGCAGTCTGTGTGTGTGTGTCTGTGTGTGTGTATGGACTCAGCAGTCTGTGTGTGTATATGGACTCAGCAGTCTGTGTATGTGTATGTATGGACTTAGCAGTCTGTATGTCTGTGTGTGTGTGTGTGTGTATGGATTCAGCAGTCTGCGTGTGTGTATGGACTCAGCAGTCTGTGTGTGTGTCTGTGTGTGTGTATGGACTCAGCAGTCTGTGTGTGTATATGGACTCAGCAGTCTGTATGTCTGTGTGTGTGTGTGTGTGTGTGTGTGGACTCAGCAGTCTGTCTGTACGTGTATAAATCAGCCTGTGTGCATTCAGCAACACCTGTGTGCATTCAGTAGTCAGTGTGCATTCAGAAATCTGTGTGTGTGTGTGTATTCAGTGTACTGTGTGTATGTACTCAGCAGTCTATCAATAATTAATTTTTTTATTCCTGTGAGTTGTTGTGTAGGAAGGGCCCCAGTGCACTGCTTTGCCCGGGATCCCTTAACGCTCTTAAGATGGTACTGCTTGTGTGTGTTAGTTAGATTCTATTTAGTGAGCATGTGTGTGTCAGTGAGCTTGTCTTTAGTGAGCTTGTGTGTGTCCCTGAACTTCTTTGTAGTGAGCCTTGTGTTTATACAAGTGAGTTTGTCTGTAGTAAGCTTGTGTGTGAGTCAGAGAGTTTTGTCTGTCAGTAAGCCTATTTGCGCATGTCAGTGAGCTTGTGTGCTTACTGTACAATATATACATATTGACTTGTAGAAATGGCATACATTTTTTTCCAGGGCTGCTTTGGATTCTCAATTTGGCTCTGCCAGCGAGTGCGCTTTACAACTGAATCATCTGTGTGAGCTGCCGCACACTTTAGCCCTGTTACACACGTCTGGGAGCTGCTGTTGACAGGTACTAGTAGTATAGAGATTGGGACATGGGGTATATGCTCAGCTATCTGTATAATACTATAGTGCTGTTCTCTGTATAATACAGATCTGTGTGTGTATAATTTCCTGGGATAATCAGTGTTCCTGTATAGTGCTGCTCTCTGTCTTGGGATATTATACACAAACAGACCTGTATTATACAGAGAGCAGCACTATACAGGGAGCACTGAGTGTCCTGGGATATTATACACACAGCCATGTATTATACAGAGAGCAGCACTATACAGGGAGCACTGACTGTCCCAATTTCAATTCCAATGTCCTTGGAAATGTTTTTCAAATGTTGGCAACTATGGCACTGTATCAAAGGAAATGTGTTTTTTTTTTTTTAATAATCCCTGGTGGAAAATAATGAATCCTCCACCAGGGATTATAAAAAAAAAAACAACACATGTTGTCGAGGTCGGGGCTTAACACGCGGCAGGGGCGGGGTCAAACTGCGACGAGGGCAGGGTTGAATGTGCCCCCCTACTTTTGTCCTTGGCCCACCCTGTGCCCCCCCTTTGTTTTTTTTTTTTTTTTATTCTTTATTTTATTGGTGCATAGATAATGTTACAAGCAGATAGTGAATATGTTGGTACATCGTTCACAGTAATTCACTTTACGTTGTTTTTGTGATAACAATAGTGTTACAAGCTTATTTTTATGTAAGGTACAGAATGTAGAACGTGTCCGACATATATATCACTTTGCACATTTTTTCGTTTTATAACGGGTAGGGGTGAATTGGGTTGTGTAGTCATGAGGTCTTTCGGATAAGGAGGGGTAGTGGGATATTTTCTGCCACCTAATTAGTTTTTTTTTGGTTTTTATAAATTCTTTATTGTTAACATTTTCGGTGTTAGGGAGGGAGGGGGTACAGAAGAGAAGAAGGGGGGGGCTCGGGGGGTTTCAGTTTTTGGTACCAATTTCTTTTAGTGGGCGTTTTGCAAACATTTTCAGTTCGTATGTAGTTGCCCAGTGTTCAGTTTGCCGTGCTTGTCGCGGATGTATTCTTGGTAAGTAGGAGTGTGGGGGGGGGGGGGGGGGGGGTTACATGAGAGAGAGGGAGGGAGGGGTTCCAGGTACCTATCTATTTTCGTTCTGTTGTGGTTCTGTGTTTGTGCTGACCATGTGGTTCAAATTGTGTGAACCCGTGCCTTTTGGTGCTAGCGTGCCTGGTTGCCGGTTGAACCCCGGGTTGTTCCTAGATGGTGAGCTTCTTGTCTCTCGATGCGTGAAGAAGCCTCTTGGGTTCGGTCTGTGCTGTAGGCTGTTCTCGTGGGCGGGGTGCTGTGTTTTGTGACCAGGTGTTGGCGTGTGAGGGCACGGGGGGTTGGGAGGTGGTGGCTCTGTTGAGATGGTCGGGTCTTGGTGGTGTGAAAAGGGGGGGGGGGAATGCTCTCTCTGTATGTGCCCTCCTTACGCGTGCAGAGTTTCGGCTGCTTGGTCGGGGGTTGGAAGCAGGGGCCAAGTGTTCCCGGGGGTGCGTTCTGTCACTGTTCGTTTTGGTGTATCACATCAGGTTTTGGTTTCGGGCCGCGGGAGTGTGGTCTGCTACCATGTCGGTTGTGGTGTTTGCGCCGTGGGGCTGCTCTTTATCGGGGTCCTGATGGTCTGATGCCTTGTTTCTACGTAGGTGTTCGTCTTGGAAGGTTTGCTTCCCTTCGGTAAGTGTCAACCCTCGGGGTGGTTTTGGTCTGTGGGTTAGGGTCAGGGGTCTGGTGTAGGGGTGATTCCTGTCTTGCCCCCTCCTCGTCCGGGCACACCTCCTTCTCCGGGGAGAGTAAGGGTGGTAGGGTATATGGGTGGTTTCCGCCCCCGGCCGTCCGCCCACGCCCGCCGGATCCCCAATGGGAGGGGGTGGGTAGTGGGGTAGGGTGTTGGTGGGCTGGTGGATTTTGTAGGGCTGGGGGGAGTGAGGGGTGTTGGATGTGGGAGGTGTCCATTGGTTGTTCTGATGTATGTTCCCTCCTTTCGTTGTGGTTATTGTCAAGTTGATGGTTCGAGTGGATTCGGCTTTCAGGTGGTGTGTTTAGTTCAGTGCGGTTTTGACCGTTTTTGGGTAGTTCGTGTCCCAGAGGTCCCAGGTTCGGTGGAATGCATTATATGAGTCGTGTATCTGTGCGGTTAGTTCGTCCAGGTCGCGGGTTTCTTTGATCTTGTTGATGATAGTCGAGATTGTGGGGGTTCGGTGGTCGGCCCATCGTTCCGCAATTGCCCTTCGGGTTGCCAGCATTATCTTGGCAGCTAGTTTGTTTTCGCTCCTGGTGAGGGAGTCTAGCGGTTTGTTGAGTAGCATCATCCATGGATGCGCAGTAAAGGGTTTGTCGAGAATCTGTTCTATGAGGCTGCAGATTTCCGTCCAGAGTGGCTTAATTTTGGGGCAGTTCCACCAGCAGTGTAGGTAGGAGCCTGTTTCGCCGCATAGTTTCCAGCATAGATTGTCGGGTTTTTGGCCCATTTTGTAGAGTCTGTGCAGTGTCAGGTACCAGCGGAATAGCGTTTTGTATGCTTGTTCTTTGTGAGGGACGCATACTGTTAGGGAGTTCGTTGCTTCCCAGATTTCCGCCCAGTCGCTCGGTTCCTCCGGTGGTCCAAGGTCTCGTACCCATGCGGCGATGTAGGTAAGGTTGATTTGGGAGGTGTGTGTTGTCAGGGTGGTGTATAAGTCGGAGATTTTCCCTGGGTGTAGGGGTGCGTTGAAGCACCGTTTCTCGAATGGCGTCGGGGGTGAGGTCCCCGCTTGTTTGATAATTGGCTGTCTGGCCAGGTCCCTGAGTTGTATGTAACGAAAATAGTCTGCTGTTGTAAGTGTGTTGCCGTCCGGGAGGTCTTTGTAGGCGATGATTTCTCCCTGGTGGTATAGGTGGAGTAGTCTGGAGATGTCCCTTTGGTCGAATGCGCGGAAGTGCTTTGCGACCATCCCTTGTGGGAAGAGTTTGTTGCGGTATATTGGTGTTACCGGGGAGATGAAGGAGGATAGCTCGTATCTAGGGTTGAGTTTGTCCCAGAGAGCTAACGTGTGGGTGATTGCCGGGGAGGTGGGTGGGGGAAGTGGATGGTGGGCGGGGAGCACCCACATGTAGGATGATGGCTGGTCCCAGCCCATTACATCGTGCGCCAGGTCCACCTATTGTTTGGTGTACGGGGGTGCGTGCCATTGCTGTATGTGGGCCAGTTGGGCCACGTTATAGTATTGTTGGAAGTTAGGTAGTCCGAGGCCCCCGCTGGTTTTGGGGATGTACATGGTCGACCTGCCGATACGTGTTTTTTTGGCCCTCCATATAAATTTGTCAATGGCGGCCTGGAGATCCTTAAAGTCTTTTTTCTGTATGGGGATGGGTAGCGTTTGAAAAAGATATAGAAAACGCGGTAGCAAGTTCATTTTAATGGTTGTAACTCTGCCAAGCCAGGAGATCCTTAGGTTGTCCCATCGTTGGAGATCCAGGTGAGCTGTTGCCAGTAGTGGTTTGTAGTTTAGCTTGTAGGTATCTTCCAGTTTAGGGGACAGCCGGGTGCCCAGGTATGTGAGGTGGGTCGTGGTGATTTGGAAGGGGAACGAGTGCCGGACTTCGTCAGGTTAATTTTGTACCCGGAGAAGCTGGAGTATTCGGCTATCACGCTGAAGGTGGCGTGCAAGGATGGTATCGGGTCCACGAGGGTCAGGAGGACGTCGTCCGCATACGCCGCTACCGTGTATGTGTCTTGTCTGATCTGGATGCCATGGTGGTTGCGTATGGCCTGTAGGAGTGGCTCTTACGAGATTGCAAAGATTAGAGGAGAAAGAGTGCAGCCCTGCCTGGTCCCATTTGTGATGGTGAATGTTTGGGCTTCAATGTTGGGTAGGACGAGTTTCCCTGTGGGGCAGTTGTAGATTGCTGTCAGGGTGTTCAGGAATCCGTTCGAAAATTTCAAGTGGGTTAGTATTTGGAACATATATGGCCAGAGAAGGCAATTGAACGCCTTCTCTGCGTCCAGCAAGAGCATTACTGCCGGGATGTTCCGGTTCTGGGTGTACCAGATTGTGTAAAAGGGTCTTCTGGTGTTGTCCGATGCCTGTCTTTTGGGGACGAAACTGACCTGGTCTGGGTGTATCAGCTTGGGGGGGATGTGTTGAGGCGGCCAGTGCTTTTGTGAGGATTTTCAAATCCGTGTTCAGAAGTGAGATTGGCCAGTAGTGTCTTGGTTCTAGTTGTTCTTTCCCTGGTTTGGGCAGGAGGTGCATGTCCGGGGGGGGGGGGGGGGGGGGGGTGTTGGCCCTGTAGTAGAGAGTTGAAGGTTTTGCACAGGTGTGGTATAAGTGTTGCCTGAAACGTTTTATAGTAGAGGGCTGTAAAGCCATCTGGGCCTGGGCTTTTCATGGGTTTTAGTGTTTTGAGGACCTGGGCGAGTTCTTCTCCCTCCATGGACGATTCCAGCAGGGCCTGTGCCTGTGCGGGTAGAGTGGGTAGGTTGAGGGGTTGCAGGAAAGAGGAGATTTGCACCTGTTTGGTTGTGTCCCCTGTTGGTAGTGGTGATTCGGAGTGGTTGTATAGGTTTGTGTAATATTGTAGAAATTCTTGAGCTATTTTGTCTGGGTTGTTCGTGATCTCTCCCTTGCTGGTTCTGATTTTGGAGATTTTTTTGTTGTCCTGCCGTTTTTTAAGACAGTTTGCCAGGAGGGAGTCCACTTTATTCCCCTTCTCGTAGAAGCGTTGCTTGGTCCACATGAGGTTTCGTGCTACATCTGCTGTGGAAAGCCGTTTGAGGAGCTCTCGCGTGGAGGTAAGCTGTGTGAGCAGCTTGTCTGAAGGGTTTTGTTTGTGTAGTGTTTCGAGCTTCGTTAAGCTGGTTAGTGCTTCCGTGAGATCCTTGAGGCGCTGTTTTTTGAGAGCTGTAGCGATTGCTATCAGCTGGCCTCGTATTGTCACTTTGTGTGCTGCCCACACTGTCGTCGGGGCCATGTCGCCTGTGGCGTTGATTTCAAAGTAGGTTTTGAGTTGGTCGGTTATGGTGTGTACTGTTGCTTTGTCCCGGAGAATCCACGGGTTGAGGCGCCAGCGCCATGGACGGGATAGTCACGGGATTTGTAGGTTTAGTGTGATCTCCGCATGGTCTGACCATGTTATGTTTCCAATGTGCGTTTGGGTGGTCCATGGTTGGACTGCCTGTGAGACGAGGAAGCAATCTATGCGTGAATATGACCGGTGTGTGTGGGAGTAAAAGTGAAGTCTCTGTCTGTGGTAGTCTGTGGTAGTTTGTCTGTGGTAGTTTGTGGCTGCTATGTGTTATGTGATGTTATTCTCCTAGGTGGCCGATGTTTGGCGGGGGGGGTGGGGGATGCCCGCCGCTGGGCGGAGGATCCGCTCGGGGGCAGCGTTCCCCCGCCAGTGGTTTAGTAGTGTGCCCTGCGTTGTTCCGTATGGAGCAGGTATCGTGCTCTACGGCTGTTCTGCCTTGGGTGGGCGTGTGGTGGTCCTTTGTACGTAGGGGGGGTGCCGTGTGGGATAGCCACGCATATGGTGCCTTTCTTTTTTTTGGGGGGGGGGCAATGTCCTCCGGTTGTGGTGGTTATAGTGCACCTGCCCTACAACATTTGGAGGGTGTTGGTGCAGCAATTGATATCGTGGAACCTGGAGGTTGTACATTGGCAACTTTTCAACATTGTATGCTTAACATTGTTATAACATCATTAATACCTTTTCGTAACATTTGTAATATAAACAAAGAACATTGATTGTGTGATAGTAAGCTTTGTAACATGTGTGAGCAACCAGGGAGACACAGCGTTTGTCAAGTGGTCTATTGGGGGTATATTGTGGGGTTGGGGTAACCTTGTGGTGCCTGGAGCGTGGTGGTTGTTCTTTCCGTCCCCGCTTTGCATTTATCTGTGGGTGCTTTCTAGCAGTGGTCCTCTGCCTTTCAGTGTTGCTACTCTGTCTATTTTATTGTGTCGTTGGGCCTTTGGGGGAGCGTCCGATCCCCGTCTATTGGAGGTGGCTGCGCATATGGCGGTGAGGCATGCTAGGGTCAGGTAGTCGGTGTGGCGTAGTTGTTATGTTGGTTGGCCTCTCGTTCCGCTGCGGTGTGTCGTGTGTCTCTGTATGTCGCGTGTGGGGTGGGGGTGTGATGGGTGGATTACGATTGTCTGCCGGTCACCTATCATCGTGGCTGCGGGTTCAGGGTGTGCCGTTGCGTGTCCATGGCCAGCTGTGGTGCGGGCGTGTGTGGGTCCCATTCTTGGGGCAGTGGATAGTTCTGTGTCATTCTAGTGGTGTCTCAGGGCTGTCTGGTGGCATGGTCCTCTGTCTTTGGTCCCCTCGGGGGGGGTGTGTGTGGGTTTTGCGTATGTGTCTGCAGGTGGCCCAGTGGTGTTCTTGGGCCGGGCAGGGTGGGGTGGGTCTGTTCATCTTGCGGCTGGCCTGGACCCGTCTCCTGTTGTTATTTGGGATGTGGAGCGTACCAGGACAAGGGAGCCCGGTCAGCGGTCTTGGGGGTATTGTATGTTTGTGGCTTGTCCGCTCTAGTCCTTTGGTTCTGGTCCCTGACCACGCCCTCTTGGCCCATTGCCTGTGGTCGCTGTGGGGGGTCACCGAGTTTCCCCTCCCCAGTGTCCCCCCAGGGCGGTCCCGGGTTGGTTGGACTGGGCACGCGGCCCAGGGCGGTTAGTGTCAGTGGTCCCCTCTGTTGTCGCGGCCTGTCCACTGTGGCTTAGAGTTTGATGGGGCGTTTACCTTTGCAATGGTGAGGCCGCTGGGCTCGTCGGGGGCCAGGACCCTGTCAAGTGCAGTCTTTGCATAAGGTGTTGGTGTTCCCAGTGCGCTGTCCTTTGTCCCCCGTTTCATGTGCGGCTGTGTATGTGAGGTGTGCCATGTCTCCTATGTTCCAGGCTGCCCCCCGCCGTCCATCCCCCCGTCCATCCCCCCGTCCATCCCCCCGTCCATCCCCCCGTCCCCGCTGCCCATGCCCTCCCCGCTGCCCATCCCCTCTTCCGCTGCCCATGCCCCTCAAGGGTATTAGGTTGCTGCAGGTGTTGTGCATGTAAGTGTTATGTCCCCCTGTTGATACTTGCGACCCTGAGTCCTCAGTTCGTTATGAGGGGGTTTCCGGCTGGTCTGTCCATGCGGGCCCTCCTGTCTGCTCTATGTTTAGCCATCCAGTGGTGTCTGGGACTTTGGGGGCCTCTGGATCCGTGGCGGTTCAAGTATTGAGGTCGGGTCTGCTGCGTGTGGTCTCTGTCGTTGTAGCAGTGTCCATGGTCGTGGGGTACATGTTGGAGGGTGCGCTCTTCTGGGGGTCCGGTGGCCTGTGTGAAGTCAGTCTGTGGCCTAGTTAGGTAAGTGGCTCTGGTGCTGGTGCTGTGTCCGGTGGCTGCCCCCGCTTCGTCGTTTGCCTGGGTTTTAAGTGCGTGCTGCATCGTGCCTGTGCGGTTCTGCGTGTTGATGCAGGTTGTCTCTGGATCTGGCTAGTAGGTTGCGGCTTGCTGCTTGTGGCGCAGGAAGGCCCGGACCTAGTAGGAGAGGCTCAGGGAGTTGTGGTAGGCCCAGGTGGTCCAGGACGATGAGCTTGAAAGGATGGCCCCAGGCGTATCGGAGGCCGTGCTGGGTGAGATGTTGTGTGAGGGGGCGCAGGTCCCTTCTTCTTTTCAGTGTGGTTGGTGCCAGGTCTTGGTATAGCTGGACCGGGACACCTTCCACCTCGATAGGGGTCTCCCTTGCGGCCCTCATGATGCGCTCCTTGATGTGATAGAAGTGGAGCCACGCGATGACGTCTCGTAGGGTGGCTGCATTGTTGCTCGGGGCTCTCAGCGCCCGGTGTGCACGGTCCATTAGCAGTGGTCCTCTGCCATTAGCAGGTCAGCGGCTGAGGCCTCTGGTAGGAGATTGTGGAACACTTCTATGAGTGTGTCTGTAAGAAGCTCGGTGGATACAGCCTCCGGTATGCCTCTCACCCTAATATTGTTCCTTCTGGTTCTATTTTTGAGGTCTTCATTAGATTCCTCTAGGGAGCGCAGCTGCTCGCGTTGGTCTTGTAGCTCCCCGCCGTGCGCCTGCACGGTTTCCATCGCCTCCGCCATTTTGGCCTCTGTGGCCTGCGTGCGGGCTGTCAGGTCTGCCATTCCCTCCATGATCGGACCTAGTTTCTTATCCAGCTCCTCCGCGACCGATTTCTTGAAGTCGGCGATGAATCCTCGCATGTCCCGCCGGGTTAGTGGTGCCTCCACTCGATCCGAGGCCGTTTGGCTGCTCATCTCAGAGTCGGAGTCAGACGGTGAGTGCTCTAAAGATGGCGCCTGGGCCTTCTCAGACTTCTGTCGGAAGATTGGTGCGACTGTGGAGTTGCGAGTTTTCTTGCCTCCGACCCATTGGGGGGGATGAGTGGAGGTAGTGGGGTGGGTGATGGGGGTTTTGGAGGGTCTGGGGGCTCAGATGCTCGTGATGGCTGAGGATTTAGGCTAGGCCTTGGCAGAGGTCAGGGATTATGCTGCCATTCACTTGCTCAGTTAGGCTCCGCCTCCCTGTTATTGTTCTTTTAAAAGAAAAACACACGTACATATTCAAATTTTCTACACATCAATACATTAAAAAAAAATGTGTTTTATGTCACAGCTCATCATCGGTTTGGTATGGAAAGTTCCAAGTGAGGAACAATATCTGACAGTAATTTCTTAATGCTTTAAGGTATATATAGATCATTTCAGATGTTTCCATCATAAACCAAACTCAGATTTTCAAGTAGCAGTGTACTAATTGTAATGTCTAATTATAAGATCTAATTGAAGTAGCCATAGTGTCTACAGTAGCTATCCCCATGTTCTAGCCTTCAAATTCCTATGTTTTAATAATTTGAAGGCTTGGAAGTGCAGCTTCAAGTCACACATTCAAGCCCTCTTTTTAGGAGTGTCATTACTATTACTTCCTGGCTCTCAAACCCAGGCATCCCGCAATATCACGCGCACATGCTCATTTCCATCACGACTTGTCATAGAGAATCATTGCGTGCGTCTACGGTACCCAATGCTCCTTTATGACATCACATAGGCAGGAGCAGGCGCTGGAGAAAAGTTAAGTAATGTTTTTTTTTCTTCATTTTTTACAGGGCACAATGGGGAGGGCCTAAAAGTAACTAGGGACATGAAGACTGTAGCATTAGAAATACAGATTTGTATCAATGTTATAGTATTTGATTCACTAATCAGTATTTGAATCAGTGAGTTACTACTTGCTTGTTACAGAATGTTAGATGAATAGCCTCTTCGTAGGAAATGTTTTTGCATCTGCACAATTTTTGATTCTGCTTTCTGCATCTAAAAAACTTCAGTTTAATGACGTGAGTTTGTTGCCTAGACTCTCTTATTTTTCTGTGGCCTTATATATATTATATATTGTTTTTTAAAGGGCAGAAAGAAATTTCTTATAATATCCTGTATGTATAACTAACACATCATTCAGGGTGAATAAAATATTAAAAATGTAAATAATTTATGTATTTTCAAATTTTTGCTTGTAATTATTTTTACACATTAAGTGCGACTAACAAGTAAGAACTCATGATAGATTCACATATCAGTAATGATTGTTAAATGCTCTGTATATCTAGGATCTAAATTATGATTTGGTAGTTAACGCAATATATTATATTGTGAACCCCACAACCATACCCCTAACCCTATGTTTATACTAACTCTAATCATACACCTACCCTAGCTTTATCTCTAACACTAACTTTACCCTTAACCCCTGTGGTGGAACCTACCGCTAATTTCATCTATCTTGCCCCATTTTGCACCTTTTTTCGTTTGGGAGTTATTGTATACGAACCTCCTCCATTCGTCTCCCGAACGAGGACTACTCCTGTACCCCATTAGAATGTTCACACCAGCAACTTAAGTGCGAAACCTCAAGGGAAGTAATTAATGAATGCTTCCCCTGGTGGCTGCCATTTCGTAAAACCGAATGCATGTGGTCAACAAAAGAATGGCGGCCATTTTGTCTCCCGATCGTGGGCAGCAACACTTGGTCATCGAGTGCTTGGAACTCTTTTCGGCTAGGCACTCACACGAACTCTGGTAAAGATTAGACTGCTGCCCGTTCTACTTCTCGACCAACTATGCAAACGACATTCGGGAGATATGAACTACTGAACAGGGGAAGCATTCGTATCCTGAAATTAAGACAATCCCTTCACAAAGGAACCCTCAAAAGAGAACGGTCAGGGCACCTTGATGGTGATCCTGTTTCACCAAACCGAACTGAGTGATATTTGGATACGTTATAAACTCCGATTGAGGCTAACCAGGGATATAACTTTTCTGGGGTTCCTAGTTATGGTGGGGACACTTTTGCGGTATTGTATATTTTGTGTACTTTTTCTGTACTTGAGAGGTAATTGAATTATAGGTTTTTCTCACACAATTCTCTCTCAGGCACAAAGGATCATGGGAATGAAAACCCTGTATTATTGTTTGGAGACCCCATGTAGGGGTCTGTGCATAAAAGTCATGTGTGATCTGAAATAAATAAGTTGACTCCCAGAACTATGTTTCGTCTGGTTAGTGGGGGAATGGATGTCTGCTGTTTTAACGGTTCTGGTCTGGCTTAGTGAAGGAATTAGCGGAGATAACCAGTCAGGTTATCTGTGGTCCGCTACAGCCCTAAAGTACTAGCTAAAATAGTAGACACTGGTATGTGACTACCATCTACTGTCTGTTTTTTAGTCTGACATGGAGATCTTCCTCTTATGCTGTAGCGGACCACAGATAACCTGACTAGTTATCTCCGCTGTAAATGGTGTTGGGATGCTTGTCCAGCATATATCACAATCGGCAATGGAGCATGCAGGGACCGTTTTCTGACCCTTGAGGTCTCCCTTTGAGGACGTGCAGCCCAAGAATCACCACTGTTGAGTTCAATCGCACTCAGCCTCTGGGAGTTACATTGATTTAAAGGGTTGTATAAAGCAGAAACTTTGAGACTTCTCTCAAGACTTCACTGTCAAGGCTCTCTAACTAGCCAACCAATCAGAGCGCTCTTACTCAAGGTGCATTGTGTGGGAAAAAAATGTAAAGCCTTTCTAAGGGCTTTCTGCCTTATGAGAATTCAGAGCTCTGTCTGTGGCAAAACTTTGCAGTTCAAAGATGGAATTATTTTGTTGCGTTTTTCAAAGAAACATTTTTTTTTATAAAGTGTTTTTATTCTTAATTTTTCATTAGTTAAATCAAAGATTCCAGATGTTAATTTTCCCTTTCTTGGGACTGATGAAAAGAGTTAGAATAAAGAAGATTACTGATGGTATGTATGTTTTTTTTAAATTTACAGGTATTAGTTTGATTAGTATTATTAGGGTGAGGGTGTTATGTTTTTAAGTTCAGTGGGGAGAGGCTAGGGGATTAGAGCCCACTACATCCGGCGGCAGCATGGAGGTGGATATGCTGACTGTGTTGGTGGGGGGATGACATGTCCACTCCACTGTTGATTACTTAGATCCCTCACCTGCCTATGCTTTGTGTACTGTTTGGATGCAATTTAGGCGATTGCAGCAGATTTGTTTAGCCAACCGAATTTGGGTCATATTTGGTTTCACTAAATATGAGAATTGTCATTGCATTGCATTGCATTTGCATCTGGTGTTGAATAACCCTGAAAGATCATGATGTATACAGCCATTAGCACATTTTAATAAAAAAAAATATTATTTTGTATTAACATATTCTGTTGGGAATATGTTTTGCACATGTCTCTAACAGCTTGGAAAGGAATAAAAGGTAATGAATTGTGAACCATATGTAAACACCCAAGAATGCATGTGTTTTTGATGCTATTTTTTAAGCAGCCAGAAATGTGTATTGTGTACTATCCCCATATTTCTGCTACTCTCGTACTCCTGTAATATAACACCGTGTTTAGTTTCTCCTTGGTATCTCCTGTATGGTTTACAGACCGCTGTAGCTAGATATGAGTTTATTGTCCAGGTTGGAGCAGCAGATTGGACTCTACTATACCCCTTGTTCATGTCATCTTCCCCCCTCTCATTCTATGTCATCCTTCCTTTTTTTTACCTTCTCTCCCATGTCATCTTACCCTCTCCCTTCCTCGTGTTATCGTATTTCCTCCCATGCTCTCGTTCTTCCTTACCCTGGTGGTAAAGTTGTTGCCACTGATTGTGTCACTGGCCAGAGCTCCCTCACTCATAGCCACCACATATTTCACTGGGGTTTTCTTGTGTAGAGGTTGGTGCTGCTTCCTACAGGCCTACAGATAATTCTGTACTGGTACAGAGTGGGTGGCTCCCACTGTATTACTCAACATTGTGCACTAGAAGTGAAATATCAGAAGCCCATACAGGAAAAACCTCAGAAATCTATCTGTTGCAAACACTGCCGCCTACACTCACTGGGACTGTATGGTGATTGGCCAGTATTTTACTTTTTGTCCATTAATTCAATAAATCACACTGCACTGGCCAGTTTATCTTCCTTTTCAGCCCTTGTTCACTGATCACTATTAGTCCAGATTGCCAAATAGCCAGGACTGGCCTGACCAAAGTCATAGTCTGGTCTTTTGTCCCATTGTTCTTGAAAAAATATTTATATTGGAGTTAATAATTTGACAAAATTGATCATTTTACTGATAAAAGAAACATATATTAGAGACTTTCTCTAATATGCAGAATATATAAAACCCAATCTAGGAAACAAGACATACCAGTGGGAAGGAACATACGTGAGTTTATTAAATGGTGTGTTTTGCTTCTGCTTTAGACCTTGTACAGTGTGCCAGGTGTGCCCAGGAAAATGCAATGATGATATATTGTCCTCCCTGTGCTTCATTAATATTCCTACCATACTCTTGGAGTCAGAACATGCCACGTGTGCCTCTTAGAATATGTAAGAAGTACACAATTCATGGTGTTTCCAGCAGTGCTAGGAACCTGAAATACCTGGGGCTTTAGTCCAAAGGAAGTCTTGATGACATGTCACCACAACCCCTTCACTAACAGAGAGGTGGAGTATGTGATGGCAAATTCCCACCTTTCTATGTTATGTCTCTTCATCTCTGCTCATGAACAGTGCCCTGCTGATGCTCTCTGGAATCTCAGTAAAAACCATACCCAGAAACAAGCATATGCTGCAAAGCCAGGCATTCCATGTGATCCTGCCATACGTTTTAATAAAGGCATGTGCAGCAAAGTTCTGTTTTCCAGCACCTCCTCCCAATAGTCATCTTGGGGCACCACACACTCATCTTTTAAAGTCTTATGGAGCACTATACAGGTACTACTGATCCTATTGCTTATAATATGTAACTCCATTGAGAGGCAGCCGCCTGATGTTAAAAAAAAAACACACATCAAAAAAACCCAAATGCACAAATATCATCTTTCTTTCTGCATCAAATGTAGTAGAATGTCAAAATGTCAAAATGTCAAATGTAGTAGAGTCCAGTGTTGGGTTTCTCTCTCCTGCCGTTGCACAATGATGCCCTATTTCTGTAGACTGGTCTGAAACTGAGATGGGTGGGTAAAAGGAGTGGGGAGGCTGGAGAAGGAATGCCTAATAATGCACTCTGACTACGTTTATAGTGAATTTATAAACGTTTATTACATCCTTTTACAAGTTTTTCTTACTTTATTTTGGTTGATATATTTGTTTATTTGCTTGTTGGTTTAAAAAATAATTGAGGGTTCCAATTGCCTTTGGAACCCTCAAACTTAGTTAACTAAGGATGTTGAACAGATTTTGGAATCTGATACCAGAGTCCATTAAATATTCAGTTGTTTGTAATTAATTTGTAAAACACATGCCAACAGGGAGTAGTTGTTAAAGTCCATTTATACACTTATTGACTGTTAACCTTATGTGCCAAAAGATAAATCTACCTATTTCTACCTCTTCCCCAACTCCTCTTTAAGCTAAAAACAATAGTTACCTCACCTTTAAAGTGATTAGAATAAGATTTTTGTCAGTGTGACATATGCAATCTTCTTCTTTAAAAGGACACACAAATGATTGCTTTTGGGGCACAAATACTGTCCCTTTACTTAGACAATGTAAAACATTGCCTTTTCGGAGAAACAGCAAAGTTTCTACTTGACGGATAGCATGTTTCTAGTGGCTGTCAGACAGACAGTTACTAGAGGCACTTCCTCCTTAACACCTTTGATTTTTATACATATTTACATTCAGTACCAGGGCTCGACTGGGACAAAAATTCAGCCTGGGCATTTAAAGACAAAGCAGTACAATATGGGTAGGGGCGGAACCAGCGAGAGGTGTGTTTGTCACAAGCAATTAACGCACACTCAGTATGATGTCCTTCCAGGGCAGTTAATGCGGAGAGCTCTGTTTGCTTGTGTTATGTCTCTGGTGTCCTCATAAGTGGAATATCAGAGGACAAAAGAGGGACAGGGCTGGGAGAGGGAGTTTTGTGTGTGTGTGTGTATAGGGAGGCTGCTTCTATGGATTCCCCTAGACTGAGAAGGAAGGGGAGGCATGACTGCTGTCCATAGTAGGGGAGGGTTAAAATGGGGATACATTGTGGCAAAAGGGGTACAAGATAAAGGGGGCTCAGAGGGGTGGGTCTTACCACTTGTTAAGAAGAACCTAAGGTTAAAGAAGTTTCCTGCCCTCCCTCCATAGTTTTGGTGGTTATTGTGCGCTTTTGTTGGTTTGGTGTTGTTTCTGTTCTTTTTGTCATAGCATGCGGTTTTCCTGGCCAGCACAAGTGATGGAAGTCCTGAGTCGGCTTAGGGAGTTGTAGCCTGCTAGGGCTGATGGCGAAAGGCAGGCTGTCTAGGATTCTGGACACATATGGATTATCTGTCTGTTGGGCAATCACCCCAACAGCTGACAGGGGGAAGAAATGCTGGCGCATGAATTGATTTAAATAAAGCTGTGGCCCTTATCCAATATCCAGGCGTCTTGTCATGATTGTGGGCAGTGGGAAAAATATGGGTCTGGGAGGCTGCTTGTGAGGTTGTGTGTGGTAGACTGGCTGTGGCACTGTGTATGCCTGTATGTGGTGAGACTGTTTGTGAGATTTTGTGTGTGTAGGTTCTTCTTTTCAGTTGCGTGTCATGGTTTCACATGGTGGGGAAGCTGTTTGAGGAGTTGCGTGTCTGTTAACGGGGCTGTTTGCCATGTAGTGAGTGTGGAGAGGCTTGTAGGGGTGTTGTGGTTGGAGAGAGGTTTTAGTGTGTGTTTGTATGAGTGTAAGGAGCTGTTGTGTATGTGAGGAAAATGGCTTAGTGTGTGGGATGTGGAATGGAGGCTGTAGGTGTAATGTTACTTACCTGTTAAACGTTCAGGAGTGTTCAGTATCATATTGTACAGCAAAATGATGCAGAGCAAAGTTAGTGCTTTTTTTTTTTTTTTTTAAATTCTTTATTTTTGCGTGCACAAGACTTATACATGGTGCAACATATGCATCGTTTGAGAGGGTAACAGGCTTTAACATTGGGTAACTAATGCATTTGATAAGTTTTAGCACAATTTTTTTTTGTTTAGTATAACATGCGTAAGATCCTAGGTCGAGGTTGGGGTCGTATAGGGGTTTAGTCGTGCAATTCGTCTGCGGGTGCGGTACCTAGGTCATGGGTCAGTGTCGGAGGCGTGACCCTATAAGTGTTAGAAAGTAGTTGCGTGGAGGTGCGTAGTGGTGCTAGGGCCCGTGTGGGTGCACTGGGTGTCGTTTTGTCGGTCAGGTAGTCTGGTGAGTGGTACAGGTGCTCATTTCTACTTTCTGAAGTGGCCTGGTCGTCTAGTTCCACTGGAGACCACTCGTGAGAGGTGGTGGCCCTAACCTAGGGGCTGTCGGGGGGGGGGGGGGTAGGTTTTGGCTTAGGCTATGGCTTGTGGTCTGGTAATGAGGCATCGCGCCAGCGTCACCGGCTATCTCCTCTAACTTGCGGTAAACGGGTAGTAACGTAAACTTCAGCATTGTATTGCGGGGAAGGTGGGGAGAATACAGGTTGTGTTAGGCAAGGCATATGGGTATTGCCGTTGAGCGGGCATGGGTAAGAGACCTCTCTCCCCCTGTCCGTTAGGTGGCTTGTGTGTCCATTTTCTGCCCTCTTGGCACAAACGTTTCCGAGACATCTGGATTCCAGACGTGGGGAGTGCCCGGGTTGGGCAAGTTTTGTAGGCCCAATTTTGCAAGCAGTGTAGGGGCCTCAGTCCCTGAGGTGAGTTTATGGGTGGTCCCCTGGTGGGTGATGAGCAAGGAGCGAGGGCTTCCCCATCTACATGGTATCCCCGCTGTGCGTAGGTGGCCGGTTAGTTCTGTCAGCGACTTTCTCCACTGGAGGGTGGCCTTGGATAAGTCCTGATAAAAAGTTAATTGGGCTTCCTCGAAGTCAAGCGGGGTCTTACCCCTGATTGCGCTCATGATGTGCCCCTTGTCTTGGGGTAGGATGCAACGGACGATGACGTCTCCGGCTAGCGTTGCTGCGGCTCTGGGAGGCGTGGGTAGGCGGTAAATCCCTGCAAAAGCGAGTTTCTTTGTTACTGCAGTAGGGAGTAATGATTGTGTGAGTCGCCTCACGTAATGCGGTAGATCCTCTTTGCTCACTGATGCCGGGATGCCTCTAATTTTGATGTGGTTGCGCCGGTTTTTATCCTCCTGCGCCGCCACTTGTATTGCTAAGTGTTGCTGGTCGTGTTGTAGTTGGTGGAACGAGTCTTGTAGCGTAGAGATTTCTCCCTGTATTGTTTTGACTTGGTTTTCAGTGGTTGTCACTTTTTCTGTGATCTGTTGCATGCTAATTTTGAGCGCAGGTAGGTCTGCTGCCAGCAGGCGTTGTATATCCTGCAGCATAGTTTGCATCTGCTGCAGGTCCTGCTTGGTGGCTGGGTCTGCTGTTCCCTGTGGGGGTATGGGTTTAGTGGTTGTGATCTGTATGGGCTGTGGGGTTCTCTGAGTGTCCCCCTGAGTGGTTTGTGCAGGTGAGGTGTCTGCCTGTGGGGGGTCTGAGCCCTGGTCGGGCGCCATTTTGGCTGGGGTTTGTTTCTGTAGCAGTGCCCCTATATCAGGCTGTGCTGTGGCAGTACCTTGGTGTGGTCTTTGTGATCTGCGCCCCATCTCCTCATGGGATTGGTCAGGGTCCTGTGGATGATCGTTGCTTGGGTCTCCCAGGCTCTCTCCGCCCCACAAGTACTCCAGGCCGCGGTAGTTTGGCGTGTAGTAGGCCCGGATTTTCGTTTTGGGCTTTGCCTGCCTCGGATTGTACTTAAATGGCATCGGGCGATGCAGAATGATCTCCCCCGGGCAATGCAAGTATTTATTTGCGTGGATGGCATGTAGTTTCGGTGATGTTTGACGGATTCAGTTTGAGTCGCCCAGAGCTGCTAGAAATGGCGTCCGTCTCGCTCCGCCGGTAAGCCCCGCCACCAAAGTTAGTGCTTTTTATAGAGTAGTGATGGGTTCATTACTTCTGTGTGAGAAGCATTAGATTGGCAGTGTATGGCATTTGTTGCACATGTGCAGTAGTTTTGCAGTGCTCCCCTATCACAAACATTAGATTGGACCAGAAATCCTCAATTTCAGGAGACTTATACTATATGCTACAAACTGCTTTACTACTCACTATAGCAGACAATCATAAAACACCTAAATTATAAAGTATAAAATGTTTCTTCGTATATTATATAATTGTTTCCATTATAGTTATTATATATATATAGTTATTATTATATATAGTTATCTATTTTTCTCTCTTTTTTCTCTTTTCATTTCTTTTTCTGTCACCATTTCCTTGTAATATGCATATTTAACCCATTTATGTATTTCATTTATTTCCTTATTATACCTAGTTTGTTCTGTCACATGTTCTTCAGCATTTACCTGGTTTCGATACTGTCAATTTTGTATTTTATACTGCATGAGCGCCAAGATGGTAGCCTTTTTGTTGGAGTTGCATCTCTTGTGTGATCTTATTCCCTTTTATTGCGTGATATTGCGAGAAGGGAGATTTTTTTAACTGCTGAGTTATGCTCTCTGATGAGATTTTTCCCGGACAGTGCTAACCTCAGCTGTTCAATCTCATCTCTGTACAGTAGACATGTGCAATTCGTTTCGGTCCGAATATGAATTTGGACGAATTTCGGACAATTTGGACATTCGGATACATTTTACTTTAGGGCCCCCAGTGAGCAGTCACAGGCTGCTCACTGTTTACTAGACATTCTAATTTTTACTTAGTATTAGTAAATTTGGCTGAAAGACCAATTTAGGTCTTTCAGCCTTTTGGTAGATAACTCCCTAATACCGTGGGAATTAGGGAGTTATCTACCAAGCGGCTGCAAGAGAAGTCCAGAGGTGCCGAAGTCCCGAAATTCCGAAATGCCGAAGTTCCGAAATTCCGAAGTGTCGAAGTGCCGAAGTTGCCGAATTTCCGAAGTGTCGAAGTGCCAAAGTTCCAAAGTGCTGAAGTGCCAAAGTTCCGAAGTTGCTGAATTTCCGAAGTGTCGAAGTGCTGAAGTTCCGAAGTGCTGAAGTTGCCGAAGTTCCGAAGTCTTGAAGTGCCGAATTGCCGAAGTCCCGAATTGCAAAAATCCTGAATTTCGGAATGCCGAACCGAACCGAAAATTTTCCCCATGCACATGCCTACTGTACAGTTTCTTAACAATGTTTTATCAAACTTTGGAGTTTAAATGCAGGTTTTAATCTAATTTAATATAGTTTTTTTAACATTCTAATTAAAGGATATATATATTTTAATATATAGGGTTTATATATTTTATTGTAAATAGTTTAGTTTTTTTTCTCCCAGTTTTAATAATAATTTAATACGACTGATAAATATTCCTTAACCCCTTAAGGACCAAACTTCTGGAATAAAATGGAATAATGACGTGTCACACACGTCATGTGTCCTTAAGGGGTTAAAGTCTTCTCAGTAAGATTTTGCCAGTATTATAGATAATATGCCAAAAGAGCAAATTAAAAATTATTAGATGAATCTGTTGAAAAATCAGTCCAACATGTAGTTTCTAAATATGCAGGAAATCCTGATTAAATATTTTTCTGATGCTTTATCAATTCCTAAGGATTCAATTCCTGCCAAAGAAATTTTTATTGAAATTGAAAAAGCTTCTACTAATACCTAAATTGCTCGCAAAAAATACTTGAGAAGCAAAAAAATATTGGCTGTCCAATTTCTAAAGTTTCAGTTAAAAAACAAAAACAAATAGTTTTATGGACCAATAATTTTCTGAGAAGGGGGCGTGGCTTGAAGGCAGAGCTCCCCGACAGCTCCACACATTTCCTCGCTGTGCCGCGTGTCAGGTCTGACAATGGGGAAAACGCACAGAGCATTACACACCTCCAGGGGCTCTCCGGCCCTGTCACTATGGCAATACCTGATCACCCTGGCCAATCTCTCTTCACAGGCTGACCGCAATCACCCTCCCAAAAGGGAGAGACTAACAGAGGCTGACAGAACTCCCGCAGATGCTCCACCGGACTGGGTGGCCTTGTTTAGCAACTTACCAACAAAATCACACCTCAGGGAGGCAAACACAGACTTACAGTGGTCTAACACTTCAGAGCTGCATGCCCTGCAAAAGGATTTACAAGGCCTACATCACAGGGTCTCGCAACTAGAAGCAGACTGCGGCCACGTGTCAGCAGCTCAGTCAGTGAATACAGATGGCATTCACACGCAATCAGACCAACTCGGACAGATGGTATATAACATTGAGGACCTGGATAATAGAGACCGATGGCAAAATGTCAGAATAAGGGGTATCCCAGAAAGCGCAGACAATTCAGACCCTATACGGGCGACCCTCACTGAACTATTCAATAAACTTCTGGGTAGGCCCACGACGACCTCGATTGAATATGTCAGAGCTCACCGCGCAGTATGCCCTAAAGGGGCCCTGGAAGACCCCCCAAAGAGACATCAAATGCTGCCTGGCAAACTTCCAGATTTAGAAAGACGTGCTGCGGAAGGCTCGGGAGACAGAATGAGTCCTAAAGAACGGAGTGGAAATCCAACTATACCCAGACCTTTCCCCGGCTACTCTGGCATACTGCAGGGCAATGCGCCCACTCACGAGGATCCTGAAGTACCGCTGGTGCTTCCCAACAGGACTGCAAGTCTTTACCGCGAATGGCCCTTTCCTGGTCAGACTGGCAGAAGACCTTGTTGCGCAGACGCAAGAACTCCAGGTTACCCTGGTGTCTATGCAATGGCCTGACCCATTGGCCTTCTATACACTTGCCATGGGACCCGAGGTTCTGTCCCCTAAACCCCCGAGGCAGCGGCGATCTCGCTTACAAGATACGGGACCCTCAGGAACTTCGGCCTAGTCGAGGCAGACAGGCCCTGGGACATGTGGTACCTAAACTAAATCTCCCTGCATCTCCTGCATCCCTGGGCGCGCCTGCACTATCCAGACACTGTAAATAATGGCTTACTATGAACAATTAAAAAAGCTGCCGAACTGCAGTGGACGTTTGCCATCATCCAGCTCCGGAGTACCACCCGGACATCTGCCTGCAAGTATCACCCTACCGGTCCCACACAAAAGAGGCTAATTTACATCAGGCACTTATGTATTTGATCTGAATGGGGAGGGCAGGTATTGCTTGTACACACTGTGCAGATTCCTTTTAAGGGGAGGGGGGCACAGGGAAGATGGGGGAATGGACACACCGCCACGGGGGGGCACGCTCCCTGACGGGGGACTATAGTATCGGCACCCGCACCCAGTGTCCTGCTCACACACAGCTCTAACCAACCGCCCATTATGGATCCCAAGACTATATAACAATCTCCATTAATTGCAATTAAAGGATATTAGTATCTGTAATTTTTTGGTAGGAGACATAAATGTGAGAGTCTAGAACTTAATTTTATGTCAAGACACGGAGGCTCATATTGCTTAACCACAGGGATCACGCAGTGCCGCGAGAAGGTAACTTTACAGGAACACATACCGTATATACTCGAGTATAAGCCGAGTTTTTCAGCCCATTTTTTGGGCTGAAAAACCCCAACTCGGCTTATACTCGAGTCAGAGTCTGTATTATGGCAATTTGCATTGCCATAATACAGACTGGGGGGAGAGGGGGGCTGGCAGAGCTGTACTTACCTGTCCTGCAGCTCCTGTCAGCTCTCTCCTCCTCCGCGCCGTCCGTTCAGCACCTCGGTCAGCTCCCAGTGTAAGTCTCGCGAGAGCCGCGGCTCTCGCGAGATTTACACTGGGAGCTGACAGAAGAGCAGAACGGACGGCGCAGAGGAGGAGAGAGCTGACAGGAGCTGCAGGACAGGTAAGTACAGCTCTGCCAGCACCCCTCTCCCCCCACTGAACTGCCACTGGACCACCAGGGAAGGAGAGCCCCCCTCCCTGCCATATATCAAGCAGGGAGGGGGGACGAAAAAAATAAAATAAATAAAATAAGAAATAAAATAATAAAAAAAAAAATAATAATAAAAAAAAAGGGGGTATAAGGACCACTATGGGAGGGGGGGGTATAAGGACCACTATGGGAGGGAGGGGGGGATAAGGACCACTATGGGAGGGAGGGGGGGGGGATAAGGACCACTATGGGAGGGAGGGGGGGGGATAAGGACCACTATGGGAGGGAGGGGGTGGGTTAAGGACCACTATGGAAGGGAGGGGGTATAAGGACCGCTATGGGAGGGAGGGGGGTATAAGGACCACTATGGGAGGGAGGGGGGGGGGTAAGGACCACTATGGGAGGGAGGGGGGCTATATGGACCACTATGGGAGGGAGGGGGGTATATGGACCACTATGGGAGGGATGGGGGGGATAAGGAACACTATGGGAGGGAGAAGGGGGATAAGGACCACTATGAGAGGGAGGGGGTGGGATAAGGACCACTATGGGAGGGGAGGGGGAAGTAAGGACCACTATGGGAGGGGAGGGGGAAGTAAGGACCACTAGGGGAGGGGAGGGTAAGGACCACTAGGGGAGGGGTGAGTCAGGACCACTGGGGGGGGGAGTGAAGGAACACGGGGGTGGGGAGGTAAGGACCACTGAGGGAGGAGGAGGGGAAGTCAGGACATATGGGGGGGGGAGGGGGCGGCAAAAAATGTTTTGCCTACGGCGGCAAATATCCTTGCACCGGCCCTGCACACACTGCATTCATGCACACACACACTGCATTCATGCACACACACACTGCATTCATGCACACACACTGCACTTATACACACACTGCACTCATACACACACGCTGCACTCATACACACACGCTGCACTCATACACACACACATACGCACACACTGCATTCATTATACACACACTGTAAATAAATATTCAATTAATATATTTTTTTTAGGATCTAATTTTATTTAGAAATTTACCAGTAGCTGCTGCATTTCCCACCCTAGTCTTATACTCGAGTCAATAAGTTTTCCCAGTTTTTTGGGATAAAATTAGGGGCCTCGGCTTATATTCGGGTCGGCTTATACTCGAGTATATACGGTATGTTTATTTTTCATTTTTGAGTGCTTCTTTGATATAATATATGGCCAGATGTGAGCCTATATATTGCACATCTAGTCTAATTTATTCAAGTGACTCTTCAGCCGAATCACAGACTTTTTAGTGGGAATTTGCTCACAAGCAATTCCTAGCAGAGCTACAAAGTGGAACACAGGTTTTCAGCAGGTATAAGTCAGCAAAGTGCATAGAACCATATGATTCCAATTTAATTTTCTGCTGTTGGAAAACCTGTTCCAGTTATATTAGATTTAAAGATGCAGCTCACCATCCTGTTTCCTTAGATAATTATATTCCATTTGTACCCTTACTAACACATAATGCATTTAAAAATCTTGAGTTGTTGGGGGATTTCAAAAATGGGAAAATGTTGATAACGTATAATTATAAAGCAGAGGTCAGCTTTTCCTTCTAAAAAGTCTATTTTCATTTTAGAAATAGAAGGACCTAGTATAATGTAAAAGCTAATACCTGACAAAAAGATTAGAATTAAATCAGCAAAAAAATGTAAGGAACCTGCTAAAAAGCAGGCATATATCTGATCAAAAACAGATCATATATATCCAACTTAAATACTCCATGTTCCTCGTCTGTACTGTATGTTTTTCAAGATACCTGAATTCTAGAAGATGTAAGGATTATTGAATTGCTTTTTAGACATATTTTCCTTTCAGCTTTCAATGGAATTATATAAGAATAAAGGCTTTGTAACAAAATTCTTCTGGTTACCTCTGATTAAGATATGTTATTTTATCTTTTAGGCATAATTGAATCAAGTAAATGAATGAAAAGGGAAGCTTGAATCTCCTCTCTCACTCTCATTTAAACCCTCTTGGCCTCACTATGATTTCATATGATTCTCCTGTGTTTTTAAGATTAATTCTCCCACTTCTCATGAGAAGCATTTGATTGACCCATGGAGCAGTGATGTTGGACTGGGTGTGCTAACTAAAGCGTGGAGCTACTTTCAGCTCTGGTTTCCAGATACGTTAATGCTCATTTTACAGGTTTATAATGGACAGACATAATTACTAATGCCTAACAGGCCTTATAAACCTTAAAAAAAGGTGCATTTAAAAAGGGTTGGAGTAATTCTGTAACATATTAAAATCAGTTACCATTTCGATTTTCTTTATTCCTAACTTTTGGGGGGGAATTCCAAAATTTGTATTGGATGGTATTAAATACTGACATAGTATACATAAGACAGTACATAGGGTTTCAGTTTTCAAGGTATTCGAGTTTAATTGTTGGATGCCTAGACAATGTAGGCCAATAATGGAAGACCTAAGGTTGCGAATAGTTGTTAAAAATACACTGTATTTTGGGCTGACACACAAATTCTACACATAGCCAGAATTGATAGAGCAGTGAAAGAGAGGACACCTTGATGAAACTAGAGAATTTTCAGTTTGGGAGAAGAAATTATGGGCAATTAAATGTGTTTGTGGTTACTAATGTATCAGAAGCAAATAACTATTTGTTTTATATGTGTAGGAAATAACACTAAAAGCCAAACATAGATGGAAAGGTACAGCATAGAACCATAGAATGTGACAGCAGATAAGAACCATTTGGCCCATCTAATCTGCCCGATTTTCTAAATACTCTCATTAGTCCCTAGTCCCTGGCCCTGAATCAGTACTAGAATTAAAACCACAGTGACATATTTATTATTCAGTTTACAGATCTGGCTCCAAAATGTGGCACATTACAAAAACTATGGAGTAAACATATAATAAGGGGTTACTGTGCTATCTGCTGCAGGAGAGTACATCTTGGATGTTGTATGGGTATAACCTATGTTCTTATATGTTTTTATCTGATAGCAGTGATCAGGGGCGGACTGACAGGTCGGGCAGATCGGTCATGGACCGAGGGCCCGAGGCAGTCAGGGGCCCGGCAGCACAGTCATGCTCTGGCTGAGGAGATCAGAGATCTCCTCAGCCAGAAAACATGATTCCTCCGTTATTCCAGTGATATGCTGCAGGGCCCCTGCAGCATATCACTCTGTAGTTAACCCCCTTCCTCCCTCACCCGTTTACTCTCTCTCAGGGAGACCTGGCAGTGAGTATTCAGCTCTTGCTGACAGGTCTCCAGCCGTGCGGTGCTGTGTGTGAGGAGGAAGAGGCGGGGCCAGGAAGTGACATCACTTCCTGCCCTGCCTGAAGAGCACTGGACGATAAGTAGCTGGAGCAGCCTGGCAAACAGCACAGGTAAGCTTCTTATAATTTTAATTCAGGTCAGCACCCCCCTGTCTCCCTGTACCCATATCAGCCCCCCCCCCCAGTACCCACATCAGCCCCCCCCCAGTACCCAAATCAGCCCCCGGTTCCCACCTCAGCCCCCCTGTACCCAAATCAGCCCCCCCTGTACTCAAATCAGCCCCCCCTGTACTCAAATCAGCCCCCCAGTACCCCAAATCAGCCCCCCAGTACCCAAATCAGCCCCCCCAGTACCCAAAATCAGCCCCCCCAGTACCCAAAATCAGCCCCGCCAGTACCCACCTAAGCCCCCCCAGTACCCAAATCAGCCCCCCCAGTACCCACCTCAGCCCCCCAGTACCCACCTCAGCCCCCCTGTACCCACCTCAGCCCCCCTGTTCCCACCTCTGCACCCCTCTACCCACCTCTGCACCCTCTACCCACCTTAGCCCCCAGTACCCACCTCTGCACCCACCTCAGCCCCCAGTACCCACATCATCCCCCCAGTACCCACCTCTGCCCCCAGTACCCACCTCTGCTCCCACCTCAGCCCCCCTGTACCCACCTCTGCTCCCACCTCAGCCCCCAGTACCCACATCAGCCCCCCTGTACCCACCTCTGCCCCAATATCCACCTCTGCTCCCACCTTAGCCCCCCTGTACCCACCTCAGCCCCCAATATCCACCTCTGCTCCCACCTCAGCCCCCCAGTACCCACCTCGGCCCCCCTGTACCCACCTCGGCTACCACCTAAGCCCCCTGTACCCACCTCTGCTCCCACCTCAGGGCCCACATCAGCCCCCTGTACCCACCTCTGCCCAACCTCAGCCCCCCTGTACCCACATCAGCCCCCCTGTACCCACCTCAGTGCCCACATCAGCCCCCCTGTACCCACCTCAGCCCCAGTACCCACCTCAGCCCCCACCTCAGCTCCCCAGTACCCACCTCAGCCCCTAGTACCCACATCAGCCCCCCTGTACTCACATCAGCCCCCCTGTACCAACCTCTGCTCCCACCTCAGCCCCCCTGTACCCACCTCAGCCCCCAGTACCCACCTCAGCCCCCTGCTCCCACCTCAGCCCCAGTACCCATCTCTGCTCCCACCTCTACCCCTCATTACCCACCTCAACCTCCTTTACCCACCTCAGCCCCAGTACCCACTTCTGCTCCCACCTCAGCCCCCAGTACCCACCTCTGCTCCTACCTCAGTCCCCCTGTACCCACCTCCGCCCCCAGTAACCACCTCAGCCCCCAATACCCACCTAAGCTCCTCCTCCACACACCACATCTCCCCTTGCACCCACCTCAGCCCCCTTTCTCCCTGTACCCACCTCGACCCCCCTGTACTAACCACAGCTCCACCTGCACCCACCTCAGCCCCCCAGTACTAACCACAGCTCCCCCTGCACTTGCCTCAGTTCCCGTGCACCTACCTCAGCCACCATTCCTCCTTGCACTTACCCCAGGATCTACCTATCCCTGTACCCACCACATCCCTTATGCCACCTCCAACTACCATAGCTCCTATCCCTTTCAGTACCCACCACAGCCCCTATGTCCCTTCCTGAGCTCACCACAACATCTATGTCCCATCTCATACTCTGTCCAGCCCCACCCCCCACTTCAGTCCCCGTGCCTCCCTGCGCCCACCTCAGTCCCCGCGCCTCACAGTGCCCACCACAGCCTCTGTGCCTCCCTGCACCTATTTCAGCATTTATCCCCCTACACACACACACTACAGCCACTATCCAACTTATACACAGTAGAACCTCTATTATCCAAACACGCACACACTACAACCCCAGTAACCACCAGATGCCTACTACAGATTCTATCCCACACACACTGCAACACAGCCAGCCCTCTCTACTCACATAATGCACTGCAAATAGCCCCATTCACACACGCAAAAACCCACAAGGAGCCTCACTGTATAGACACACCACAAGCAGCATCCCCACACATACAAAATGACATGCAGCCTCCCTTCACATACACATCACAAACAGCATACCCACCATTGCAATACTGCACACAGCCTTCACACACACAACTTTTACAATCTCTTATAAAGCGCCAACATATTCTGCAGCGCTGTACAATAGGTAAAACAAGAGAAAGGATTAATCTAACACAACACTTTGACATACAGGAACACATCACTAACCACATCCCCCACGCACGCAACCCCACAAGTAGACTCCAAACACATGTGGCTAGTTTTAAGGTTGTACATGTGGGGGATGCTGCTTGTGATGTCCAAAGCAAAATTAGTGGAAGTGTGTAATTAAATTTGCTTTATTCTAATTGCTGGGGAGGCACGCCAGCAAGGGTTACTCCATCTAAAAACAGTGTTTATTAAAACACTGGTTTTGGTTGGATTAACCCCTTAAAAGTAAATCTGGCCATTTTGGGGGGCACTCGGGGATGTGGGAGTCAGGGATTTGTGGCTCACACATCCATTCTGTGTGCTGGGCAGCCTACACATAATATATGTGTAAAAGCACCAGAAAGAAGGGGTAGAAGAATAGCAGGGAACCAGAAAACCTTGGACCAGGACCAGGAGGGCGGGCCCTTGATCAGTCCGCCCCTGACTCTACCACATATGGTACTTGGTTCAAGTACCCTATATCCTTTGTAGGTGCTAATGTGTTAAAATCTCACACTTTTTAATTCACATGGAATACCTGGCAGTCCAGGTCCATGTAACTTAGAATTTACCCATGCACCTGCACAGCATTTCTCAATAGATGCACGAGGCATCATACAGAAGCCAAGTCAATGTGAACGCAGAAGTACAGTATAAGTAAGCATGCTTTGTACTTAAAGGCTTTCCTAGAAGTGGCGGTTATGCACTATGGAGATATTTTACCATTTTGGCAATAAGTACGACATAAATAAAGCCATAAAACTTGGAAAAAAAAAAACAGAAACTCATCACAGCAAGTAGGACTGGAGAAAGACTTAAGAACCTGCTAGAAGGTTGTCATGATTTATGAAGATCTTCAGCAAGATGCAAGGCAGCAACTCTACCAAAGGTAAAGCATGGAATGAGAGATAGGTATTAACCGACCCAAGAGTGTCTGAGCTTAACGCTATGGAGGAAATATGAAATAACAGGACTACACTAAAAAATATATTCAAACCAGAAAGAGACAAAATAAAAAATAAGAATAAGTAAAAAAAATAACCATAAGACACATCCAGGTTGCAATGACCAGATATAAAAGAGATTTAAAAAAAAAAGAAAAAAGTGAGTTCAAGCACATTTTTAATAAAAAAAAAAAAAAAGTTAACATATCAAATATATCTATGACAGCCTTACCTGCATACCTCATAAACATTGTGATGTCACGGGCAGACAGCCTTATTTCCTCCTTGCTTTGCACATTGTTTGCACAGTGTATAGGTCATACGCCTTCAGTGCAGTGGTCACCCATCACTTATAGGTTAATATTGACTTTAATTCAAGAAATTCAAGAAAAGTGAGAATATTTGTACATTTACAGGTTAGTATTAAACCTCCTTTGATATTTAATTCTTGTTTAGAAACCTATTTGCCAAATACATATCAACCACAAGCCTTTACAATAACATGTGGACAGAAAAGGACTAGAAGGACAGTCTTTTGAATAAATAATTATATTTACATCAACATTCACTATACTACATTTACTAATATAATTCAAATTGAAGATCTGTGTTGGTTGACTACTGTGTTTTCAGAATTTTAGGCATTGACATAGGAACCAATTATCTGCTATTAAAAACATACTTTAATGAGAAGAAATGATGAAGTATTAAGAATAATTGTCTGTTTAAAGGGACACAAAGCACCATAACCACTACAGTGGATTCCAATATACAGTAGCCAGAGGTGGTATCCGGAGGTATAGGAAGAATTCTTCTATGGGGATGTCACTGGAAGTAATATAATGGGAGGCAATGACATTCCCGTAGAAGAATCCTTCCCATACCTCCGAATACCACCTCTGGCTACTGTATATTTACATCTATATTGGTATACTAATTTTGGACTTTCTCAACCTCTGGACTTTAAAATCTGGACATTTCTGTATTTATTACCATATTTTTCTTATTTAAGCTGTTTTCCACTGTACCTTAAGGATTATTAATCTGTGACCCCTTCTGTTGTTTTTTCTTTGTTTACTGTCCATAAGCGGGGAAGAGGGATCCCCCCTTTTATTATTTCTAGCAGGTGTTGTCAGCGCTGTCCCTTTTTCTATATCTCTTATTATCTCCATATTTGCACTCACACCTTTTTGGAGTAATAGTGACAAAAACATGCTCTTCTGATAATATGAAAATTACACTTCTGAAATCTGAATAAGAAATTGCCAATCTATCTGACCTTGAATGGCAGTGTCAGACTGAGAGAACTGGAAACAAGTTCTCAATGATGCTGCAGAAGTATAAATTCTACATTATCAATGTGGCTGCAAGGGGATTCCTGTTTTATGTTTAACTGCTCCAAAATGGTTTGTCAGCAAACTGGTGGACAACACCCATGGACTTATAGCACCCAGACCACTAAAATAATCTGCAGTGCTTGGAGTGTCCATTTAGCTTTACAGCCATCTTATTTCTGCCCATAGAGATTAGAAAAGCAAAAGAATGTGGCTTCTTCAGAGATAATTTCCTAATACTGTGTAAATGTAACTATTTTTCCCCAATATGTGTATGATGTAATATGGCTTTGTGTCCTCAGGGCGAACATGATTGCTATGAAGAAATTTATGCGCCCCAATGTTTATACAAAGGTGCCTGATGGAGGCTGGGGCTGGGTGATTGCCGTGGCCTTTTTCTTTGTGGAAGCCTTCACATACGGAATCATCAATACTTTTGGAATTTTCTTTGATGAACTAAAAGACTACTTTAATGAAAGTAACGACAAAGTATCATGGATCTTTTCTATCTGTGCATTTGTCTTCACAGTCACAGGTAAGTGGTTTAAAGGAATAGTTCTTTGGAGGTCAGGTAACCTGACTTTATATGAAGAGATAGAAAATGCTTTGATCTACAAGAACTGCATGTTACCTGCAGACATTTATTTGACATTTTAGCCCCACTCTCACGTAGAAAGACACCAGCTCATAGGCTGGAAGTTTATCTGGTTATTTTAGTCAATCCACAATTCAGTGATAAGGGAATCACCAAAGAAATACTCAGCATTAAATTCAGGCTCTCTTCATGAAAGGTTTTATATTCTAGAAAAATTATATTCTAGGAAGGGTGTCAAATTGACAAAGGAATTGCAAGATGAAAAAAGGCTATAATTTTCCTCAAAATGTGCAATTCCCAGTTGAGTGAATAACCCCTAAATGTATTTAGATTTGTTATGGAACACTCTTAATTACAGGAACAAAAGTGTCATCTGTTTAATTTTAGCTCCCATTGCTAGTATCCTGACCAGTCAGTTTGGACATCGCCTTGTAGTCATGGCTGGAGGATTGCTTTGTAGTATTGGCATGCTGGTAACCACATTTGCAAGCAATGTGAACACAATGTACATCTCAATTGGCGTTATGTCAGGTAAGTGCCCCAATCCCAAAATCATACAAAATTGTACCAGAAATGTTAGTAAGTGCCCCTCATTTACACCTCTTAGTAGAAAAGAAAGAGTAAACCCTCCTTGCTCCTATGGCCAGCATTGTGCGACTGAGTGAAAGAACTTTGTAGTGGCAAAACTAATATTTCCCAGTACAATACATTCACACATGGAAAGTGCCATAAGATTTCCGTCTGAGGAAACCTTACCTGAGGGATCCTGATTACTGATGTCGCGAACATAAAATTTTCCGTTCGCGAACGGCGGACGCGAACTTCCGCAAATGTTCGCGACCGGGCGAACTGCCATAGACTTCAATAGGCAGGCGAATTTTAAAACCCACAGGGACTCTTTCTGGCCACAATAGTGATGGAAACGTTGTTTCAAGGGGACTAACACCTGGACTGTGGCATGCCGGAGGGGGATCCATGGCAAAACTCCCATGGAAAATTACATAGTTGATGCAGAGTCTGGTTTTAATCCATAAAGGGCATAAATCACCTAACATTCCTAAATTGTTTGGAATAACGTGCTTTAAAACATCAGGTATGATGTTGTATCGATCAGGTAGTGTAAGGGTTACGCCCGCTTCACAGTGACAGACCAAACTCCCCGTTTAACGCACCGCAAACAACCGCAAACAGTCCATTTGCACAACTGCAAACTCCCCATTTGCACAAGGTTGGATACCAAGCTAGCCATGTCCCGTTCCTTGTCCTCACTGATGTCATTCCTCCACCCAGCCACGTACAACACCAAGGGTCCCCGAAAGGTGACAACAAGCCCCTTGGGACGCCTGCTGTGTTTGGTCTTCCACCTCCTCAAAGCCACCTTCCTCCTCTGACTCCTCTTCTTCAGACTCCTCTCTCTGCGTTGCCTCTCTCTGCGTTATTATAAGGTGTGTTAAGTAGTACTATTGCTATCAGTTTAATCCCTGTTACGTACCCTATCAGGGGACGTGTATATGGCATCGATTTTAGGACCCGGGAGATGGAAAAAGATGCTTGGTCGGTCCTCCTACTTCAAATTTGGGGCACTGCGCGTGTAATCTAATGTGCCACCAAAAAGGAGTGGTGTGTTAAGTAGTCCCCCTCATCAGGCCTTTTTTAGTCGAATGTATCGCCCACTGTCAGTTCTTAATAAAGGTGAGGAAATCTAGACTTTTTTGACCTAGGCGACTTCTCTTCTCAGTGACAATACCTCCTGCTGCACTGAAGGTCCTTTCTGACAGGACACTTGAAGCGGGGCAGGCCAGAAGTTCTATCGCAAATTGGGATAGCTCAGGCCACAGGTCAAGCCTGCACACCCAGTAGTCAAGGGGTTCATCGCTCCGATATTGTCAGGATCGGGTCAGGGATCCAACACGCAGAGTACAAAGAGTAGCTGATACGTATACCGGTCCTTAGAATGGCCGGACTAACGTAGAACTACAATAGAATGGTCAGAGACAAGCCGAGGTCGAGGATAACAGAAGACAGGTAAGCGAGAGACAAGCCGGGTCAAGGAATACAGAAAGGCAGGAGAGTAAATAACAAAGCCGGGTCAGAACCAAAAGACAAGAGAATCACAAAGCACTGTGTGACTAGAAGGACTAGAACCACGACAGGGCAATGAGTGAATGAGAGAACCCCCGTTAAGTATCCTGGCTAGGGAGAGGAGACACGCCTCCGGCGAGTCCTGATTCGTCTCCCGAGATTTGAGTGGCAGGATGTTTCGGGTTAGCGTCATGACGTCTACCTCCGGTCCTTCTGTTATAAAAGGAAGTGACTCCCTCGCGGCCGGCGTTAGCAAGGCCGAGTGAACCGCGGGAGACCGAGGAGACATGGCGTCCGGACGGATAACCTTCTAAGTCTCTACCTCTCTCAACGGTAGAGACTCCAGGTACCCTGACAGTACCCCCCCCCTCAGATACGCCCACCGGGCGGAAGGAGCCGGGGCGAGATGGAAAGCGGGAGTGAAATGCCCTGCGAAGACGAGGAGCATGAACATCCTCTTGTGGTACCCAACTCCTCTCCTCAGGACCATATCCCCTCCAGTCAACTAAATATTGTACTCGTCCCCGGGAGACACGAGAATCAATAATGGAGTTAACCTCATACTCCTCCTGACCCTCCACCTGAACAGGGCGCGGAGGGGCGATTGTGGAGGAGAATCTGTTACAGATTAGAGGTTTCAACAATGACACGTGAAAGGAGTTCGGGATGCGTAAAGTAGCTGGAAGAGCTAGACGATATGCCACTGGGTTAATTCGAGTCAAGATCCTGTAAGGACCAATATAACGAGGAGCGAACTTCATGGAAGGAACTTTAAGACGAATATTCCTAGTGCTCAACCACACTCTATCGCCTGGAACAAAATTCGGAGCCGCCCTTCTACGTTTGTCAGCATGTTTCTTTACCAGTACAGAATTGTGTAGAAGAATCTGTCGAGTCTGATCCCACAACTTCCTCAAGTTGGCCACATGGACATCAACCGACGGTACTCCTTGGGAAGGAGAAACCGGGGGAAGAATAGATGGATGAAAGCCATAGTTCATGAAGAAGGGACTTGAATGCGTGGAGTCACAAACAAGATTGTTGTGCGCAAACTCTGCCCAAGGAATCAAACCGACCCAATCATCCTGGTGTTCGGAAACAAAACAACGTAAGTATTGCTCAATCTTCTGGTTAGTTCGTTCAGCAGCTCCGTTAGACTGAGGGTGATAGGCGGACGAAAAATTCAATTTGATGCCTAATTGAGAACAGAACGACCTCCAAAAACGTGAAACAAATTGGGAGCCTCTATCAGAAGTGATCTCAGAAGGAATCCCATGTAAACGAAAAATCTCTTTAGCAAAGACCTCTGCCAATTCAGGAGAAGTCGGGAGTTTAGGCAAAGGTACGAAATGTGCCATCTTGGTAAACCTATCGACTACGGTGAGGATAACAGTGTGTTTTTTAGAAACCGGCAGATCCACAATAAAGTCCATAGCCACACAGGACCAAGGTTTGTCAGGAATCTCCAGCGGTTGTAGAAGGCCACAAGGAAGCGAATGCGGTAGTTTGGTTTTAGTACAGACCACACAAACCCCGATAAAATCCTTAATATCCTTCCGTAACGACGGCCACCAGAAATCCTTGGAGATCAAAGAATACGTCTTGCGGACACCCGGATGACCAGCCACCTTACTCTCGTGAAGACACTGTAAGAGCTCCAATTGAAGTTCAGGGGGAACGAAAAGTCTGGAAACCGGAGTCAGTCTAGGTGCCAGATGCTGCAAGTTCCTTATCTGATCAAGTAGCGGGGAATGAACTTTGAGAGTAGTGTTAGCGATAATGTTACACTTGGGTACTATAGAGGACAAAACCGGCTCAGATACGGCAGCAGGTTCATATTGGCGAGATAAGGCGTCGGCTTTAGAATTCTTAGAACCTGGCCTATATGTGAGTACGTAGTTGAAGTGAGTGAGAAATATGGACCAACGAACCTGTCTAGATGATAGTCGTTTAGCCTCCCCAATATAGGATAAGTTCTTATGATCCGTCAAAATAGTAACAGGATGCAAGGTACCCTCCAATAAATGTCTCCACTCCTTCAAGGCCATTATAACCGCTAGTAGTTCCCTGTCACCAATGTCATATCTGCTTTCAGTACCGGACAATTTTTTGGAAAAGTATCCACAAGGATGTAGTGGTTTATCTACACCCAACCTTTGGGACAGAACAGCACCTATACCTGTCTCAGAAGCGTCTACTTCGAGTAGGAAAGGTAGAGTAGTATCAGGGTGAACTAAAATTGGTGCGGAAGCAAACAGCTCTTTGAGTGTCTCAAAAGCCCGAAGAGCTTCAGTAGACCAATTCTTAGTCTCAGCCCCTTGTTTGGTCATGTTAGTGATGGGAGCAATGATAGAGGAGTATCCCTTAATGAAACGTCTGTAGTAATTAGAGAAACCAATGAATCTCTGGATAGCCTTGAGACCCTGAGGTAAAGGCCAGTCTAGTATGGATTGGAGCTTCTCCGGATCCATTTCAAACCCCTCCCCAGAAATCACATAACCAAGAAATGTAGTTTGGGATTGGTCAAAGCTGCATTTCTCTAGTTTGCAGTATAAGCCATGCTGAAGAAGTTTGTGTAAAACCCTCCTGACTTGCCTGTGGTGAGTCTCAATATCCCTGGAATGTATAAGAATATCATCAAGGTATACAATTACACAGTCATCTTGAAACTCCCTAAGAACCTCATTAATAAGGTCCTGAAATACTGCCGGAGCATTGCAGAGACCAAAAGGCATTACCGTATACTCATAGTGCCCATATCGAGTATTGAATGCAGTTTTCCACTCGTCACCGTCGTGGATTCTCACTAAATTATAAGCACCTCTAAGGTCTAACTTAGTGAAAATTTTAGAACTTTTTAATCGGTCAAAAAGCTCGGTGATCAAGGGAATCGGATAAACATTTCTGATGGTTATCTTGTTAAGGCCTCGGTAGTCAATGCAAGGTCTTAGAGAGCCATCCTTCTTTTTAACAAAAAAAAATCCAGCCCCAGCAGGGGAGGAGGATCTTCTAATGAACCCCTTGTCTAGGTTTTCACGAATATACTCCTCTAGAACTAAGTTCTCATTCGTGGACAAAGGATATACATGACCCCTGGGGGGCATGGTACCAGAAAGTAAATTAATTTTGCAATCAAAAGGCCTATGTGGTGGTAAGGTATCAGCCTTTCTTTTGTCAAATACTGCCTTTAAATCTTGATACAAGGACGGTATCTGTACTTTGGTAGAGTCAGTAGCGTTATTAATTGGGTTGACACTACAAAGAGGTGACACTTTCTTTAAACAACTCTCTTGACAATTCTGGCCCCAAGAAACTATTTCCCCTGATCTCCAATCTATAACGGGGTTATGTTTCTTAAGCCAGGAATATCCCAGGACTATGGGAACAGAAGGGGATGAAATGAGTAGTAGGGATATTTCCTCCTTGTGTAGAATACCAATAGTTAAGTAAAGAGGTGTGGTCTCCCGGGAAATCACAGGCTCAACTAAAGGTCTACCATCAATGGCTTCAACAGCCAAGGGTGTCTTCCTTAACTGGGATGGGATAGTGTGTTTAGTGAGAAACTTTTGGTCGATAAAACTCTCAGCAGCGCCGGAGTCTATCAATGCCATAGTTTCTAAAGTTCCCTTCTCCCAAGTTAACGAGACCGGTAAAAGGAGTCTATGTTCTTTGTAGTTATGAGTAGAGGACAAAATCGAAACACCCAAGGTCTGTCCTCTAGAGAAACTTAGGTGCGAGCGTTTCCCGGACGGCTGGGACAGCTCAAACGTACATGACCTCTGAACCCACAATACATACACAGTCCCTCTCTTCTCCTGTACTGTCTCTCCTCCTCTGAGAGACGAGTAAGGCCTAACTGCATAGGTTCTGAAACCTGTGGATCTTTGGTTTCAGCAACTTGAAATGATGGTACTAGTCTAGAGAAAGATTTAGCGGTTCTATCTCGAGTATTCTGTCTCTCCCTTAGGCGTTCGTCAATACGGGAGACAAAGGAAATTAAGTCCTCCAGATTCTCGGGAAGTTCTCTAGTAGCTACCTCATCAAGTATTACATCAGATAATCCATTTAAGAATACGTCTATATAGGCCTGTTCATTCCATTTTACCTCTGCCGCCAAAGACCTGAACTCTAGTGCATAATCCACAAGGGTTTGGTTGTCTTGTCTAAGGCGCAACAGTAATCTGGCTGCATTGGCCTTCCTGCCAGGAGGGTCAAAAGTTCTTTTAAAAGCAGCTACAAAGGAATTATAGTTATAGACTAATGGATTATCATTCTCCCACAACGGATTCGCCCATCTCAGAGCTCTCTCAATGAGTAAGGTAATAATAAATCCCACCTTTGCCCTATCAGTAGGGTATGAACGGGGCTGTAGCTCGAAGTGAATACTGATCTGGTTCAAAAAGCCACGGCACCTCTCAGGAGAACCAGCATAACGTACAGGTGGGGTAACTCGGGAAGAAGCACCTACAGTAGCTACCTCTAACCCTGAACCCACAGAAGAAGCAGAAGTGTTACGCCTCTCCTCAGGTGGATTAATAGGGCGAGACAGCAGCGCCTGTAGTGCCAGAGCCATCTGATCCATCCTATGATCCATGGCGTCAAACCTAGGATCAGGAGAACCAAGCTGACAATTTGTACCTGCAGGATCCATGGCCCTGTCGTAATGTCAGGATCGGGTCAGGGATCCAACACGCAGAGTACAAAGAGTAGCTGATACGTATACCGGTCCTTAGAATGGCCGGACTAACGTAGAACTACAATAGAATGGTCAGAGACAAGCCGAGGTCGAGGATAACAGAAGACAGGTAAGCGAGAGACAAGCCGGGTCAAGGAATACAGAAAGGCAGGAGAGTAAATAACAAAGCCGGGTCAGAACCAAAAGACAAGAGAATCACAAAGCACTGTGTGACTAGAAGGACTAGAACCACGACAGGGCAATGAGTGAATGAGAGAACCCCCGTTAAGTATCCTGGCTAGGGAGAGGAGACACGCCTCCGGCGAGTCCTGATTCGTCTCCCGAGATTTGAGTGGCAGGATGTTTCGGGTTAGCGTCATGACGTCTACCTCCGGTCCTTCTGTTATAAAAGGAAGTGACTCCCTCGCGGCCGGCGTTAGCAAGGCCGAGTGAACCGCGGGAGACCGAGGAGACATGGCGTCCGGACGGATAACCTTCTAAGTCTCTACCTCTCTCAACGGTAGAGACTCCAGGTACCCTGACAGATATCTGCAGTTAAGGCGAGGTAGTCTGCTACCTGTCGGTCGAGTCGTTCTCTGAGGGTGGACCCCGAAGGGCTGTGGCGATGCATAGGACTTAAAAAGCTCCGCATGTCCTCCATCAACAACACGTCTGTAAAGCGTCCTGTCCTTGCCGGCGTGGTCGTGGGAGGAGGAGGATTACTTTCACCTCTTCCCCTGTTAGATTCCCGTTGTGCTTTGACATCACCCTTATACGCTGTGTAAAGCATACTTTTTAATTTATTTTGGAACTACTGCATCCTTTCCGACTTGCGGTAATTCGGTAACATTTTAAGCACTTTCTGCTTATACCGGGGGTCTAGTAGCGTGGACACCCAGTACAGGTCGTTCTCCTTCAGCCTTTTTATACAAGGTCCCTCAACAGGCACGACAGCATGAAAGACCCCATTTGCACAAGGTTGGATGCCGAGCTACTCATGTCCCGTTCCTCGTCCTCAGTGATCACACTGAAGGTATGTTCTTTCCCCCAGCCACGTACAACACCACGGGTACCAGATAGGTGACAACGAGCACCCTGGGATGCCTGTTGTGGTTGGTCTTCCTCCTCCTCCTCAAAGCCACATTCCTCCTCTGACTCCTCTTCCTCACAATCCTCTTCCAGCGTTGCCGCAGGTCCAGCAAGCGATGCTGATAAGGCTGTTTCTGGTGGTGATGGTGACCACAACTCTTCCTCTTCCTCTTTACGCTCATCTACAGCCTGATCCAGCACTCTTCGCAGGGTATGCTCCAGGAAGAAAACAAATGTTATGATGTCGCTTATGATGCCTTCGGTGCGACTGACTAGGTTTGTCACCTCCTCAAAAGGACGCATGAGACTACAGGCATTGCGCATGAGCGTCCAGTAACGTGGCCAAAAAATTCCCAGCTCCGCAGAGGCTGTCCTAGCACCCCGGTCATACAAATACTCGTTAATGGCTTTTTCTTGTTGGAGCAGGCGGTCAAACATTAGGAGTGTTGAATTCCAACGTGTCGGGCTGTCGCACATCAAGCGCCTCACTGGCATGTTGTTTCGCCGCTGGATATCCGCAAAGTGCGCCATGGCAGTGTAGGAACGCCTGAAATGGCCACACACCTTCCTGGCCTGCTTCAGGACGTCCTGTAAGCCTGGGTACTTATGCACAAAGCGTTGTACGATCAGATTACACACATGTACCATGCACGGCACATGTGTCAACTTGCCCAAATTCAATGCCGCCAACAAATTTCTTCCGTTGTCACAAACCACTTTGCCGATCTCCAGTTGGTGCGGAGTCAGCCACTGATCCACCTGTGTGTTCAGGGCGGACAGGAGTGCTGGTCCGGTGTGACTCTCTGCTTTCAGGCAAATCAACCCCAAGACGGCGTGACACTGCCGTATCCGGGATGTGGAATAATACCTGGGGAGCTGGGGGGGTGCCGTTGATGTGGAGCAAGACGCAGCAGCAGAAGAGGACTCAGCCGAGGAGGTTATGGAAGAGGATGGAGTAGGAGGAGTAGAGGAGGTGGCAGCAGGCCTGCCTGCAAGTCGTGGCGGTGTCACCAACTCCTCTGCAGAGCCACGCATTCCATGCTTGGCAGGCGTCAGCAGGTTTACCCAATGCGCAGTGTAGGTGATATACCTGCCCTGACCATGCTTTGCAGACCAGGTATCAGTGGTCAGATGGACCCTTGCCTCAACACTGTGTGCCAGACATGCCATTACTTCCTTTTGCACAATCGAGTACAGGTTGGGGATTGCCTTTTGTGCAAAGAAATTTCGGCCGGGTACCTTCCACTGCGGTGTCCCAATAGCTACAAATTTTTGGAACGCCTCAGACTCCACTAGCTTGTATGGTAAAAGCTGGTGGGCTAAGAGTTCAGACAAGCCAGCTGTCAGATGCCGGGCAAGGGGGTGACTTTGTGACATTGGCTTGTTACGCTCAAACATGTCCTTGACAGACACCTGACTGTGGGCAGATGAGCAGGAACTGCTCAAGGCGAGAGATGGAGTGGCGGATGGTTGAGAGGGGGCAAGGAGGACAGGGCTGAAGATGCTGGACCAGGAGGAGGATGGCGGCTTTGAGTTTGTGTGCTGCTTGTACTCATGTGTTGATCCCATAGGCGTTTGTGATGTGCGATCATGTGCCTTCGCAAAGAAGTTGTACCTAGGTGGGTGTTGGACTTCCCACAACTCAGTTTCTTTTGGCACAGGTTGCAAATGGCATCGCTGTTGTCAGAGGCAGACACACAAAAAAAATGCCACACTGCTGAGCTCTGCAATGACGGCATTCTGGTGGTGGCAACAGCATGCGTTGATTGGCGTGCTGTCTGGCTGACCCCGGGTGCCGATGCATGCTGTCTGACTGTGCCACTAGCTCCTTGCGACGACCTCCCTCTGCTTCCAACTTGTCTCCTCCTCCTCTCTGTGTCCCCATCTGAACTTTCCCCCTGTTCTTCTTCTCTTCTAGCCGGCACCCATGTGACATCCACGGACGCATCGTCATCATCAACCGCTTCACTTGTATCTGACAACTCAGCAAAGGAAGCAGCAGCGGGTACAACATCATCATCACCACACCGTACGTCCATGTGTGTAATGCTGCCTAACTGAGACATATCCCTGTTATCTACATCCTCTGGCAATAATGCTTGCGCATCACTCATTTCTACCAACTGATGTGTAAATAACTCCTCTAACATATCAAGTGAAGCGGCTGTGGTGCTAGTGTTGGTGGTGGCGGCAGGCGGGCGAGTGGTAACTTGAGAGGTGCCCGAAGCTAAGCTGGAGGAGTGTGGTGCGTCAAGGTTCTGAGCGGAAGCTGTAGAAGATTGGGTGTCCTGTGTTAGCCAGTCAACTATGTCCTCAGAACTTCGAGTTCAGGGTACGTGGCCTCTGAACACTGGGCATTATTCTAGGGCCAAAGGGAATCACAGCACCACGACCATGACGGCCCCTGAGGGGTGGCCTGCCTCTGCCTGTCATTTTTTTTTCGATTAGTGGTACTATGCGTGCAAGCTACTGTGACAACAGATATGAGTGGCACTGTGCACTGGCAGAAGTTGGCAGAGTAGACGCTGTAGGCCTGACACGCATGCTTGCAGACAACAACTGCTATTCAATCTATTACATTTAAAAAAAAAATTTTTTTTTAAATGTACACTGCTGTTACACCAGATATGAGTTGCACTGGTGTGACACTGTGCCCTGGCAGGCCCTGAAACGCACACGTGTGAAGGAAACTGACTGCTATTATTTCACAGTCAAATTTCTAGTTTTTTATTTAATGTACACTACTGTTACACCAGATATGAGTTGCACTGTTGTGACACTGTGCCCTGGCAGGCCCTGAAATGCACACGTGTGAAGGAAACTGACTGCTATTATTTCACAGTCAAATTTCTAGTTTTTTTTTTAAAATGTACACTACTGTTACACCAGATATGAGTTGCACTGGTGTGACACTGTGCCCTGGCAGGCCTTGAAAGGCACACGTGTGAAGGAAACTGACTGCTATTATATTACAGTCAAAAAAGTTTTTTGTTTTTTTTAAATGCAAGCTATTGTGACACCAGATATGAGTGGTGGCACTGGGCAAGTGGGCACAGTATACGCTGTGAGCCTGACACATGCTGGCAGGCAGGCAGGCAACTGCAATTAGATTACACAGAAAAAAAAAAGCAGACTGATGTTCTAGCCCTAAAAAGGGCTTTTTGGGGTGCTGTCCTTACAGCAGAGATCAGATGAGTTCTTCAGGACTGTAGTTGACACTGAATACACTAGCCTAGCTATCGTTTTCCCTATTAAATCAGCAGCAGCACGCTGCCCCTCCTCTCACTAAGAATGCAGCTTCAGAATGAATCTAAAATGGATGCTATCCAGGAGGTGGGAGGGTCTGCTGCTGATTGGCTGGAATGTGTCTGTTGACTGTGAGGTACAGGGTCAAAGTTTACTCAATGATGACGAATAGGGGGCAGACCGAACATCGCATATGTTCGCCATCCATGGCGAACAAGAACAAGTTATGTTCGCCAGGAACTATTCGCCAGCGAACCGTTCGGGACATCACTAATCCTGATATTTATGTTGGACTTTTGTTCAGTGTAGGACTGACGACTCGGGCAGATAGGTCATGGACAGAGGGCCTGAGGCAGATAGGGGCCATGCTCTAGTTGAGGAGATCATAGACCTCACCGCCTAGAAAACATAATAAATCACATAATTAATCACAATCACAGGTTAGGTGACCCCTTCTCAGTGAGACCCAGTGTTCTGTCACAGTTCTTGCTGTCTGGTCTCTTTCCCCTCTGCAGTGCTCTCTGTGAGGGGGAAGAAGTGGCCAGGGGGTGGGAGGAGGAAGGGCAGAGCACCTAGGAGATAAGGAGCTGTAGCAGCCTGCAAGAAAGTACAGTTAAGCGCCATGTAGACTTTTTGTATAGCCCCTATCCCCAACGCACCTACCTTAGCCCTCCCTGCACCCACATCAGCCCCTAATGCAGAAAACCAAAAGGCAGATCCTCAGCTGTTATTGATTTTTATCTTCCAGTTGAGTTTCTGACTCATGCTGAAGCAGGCAGGTTCACCAACATAAAGGCCTGTAGGGCCAGTGACATGGTAGTAACTGACAGGGTAAAACACTAAATTCAGTATACACGACTAATACTTAAAGGGGCACTATAGTCACCAGAACAACTACAGCTTAATGTAGTTGTTCTGGTGACTATAGTTAGTCTTTGCATGCATTTTCATGTAAACACTGCCTTTTCAGAGAAAAACATTGCAGCCTTAGGACACCTGCAGTGGCCACTTCTCAGATGGCTTCTCTGGGGGCTTTCTGGGCCAGTGCTGGCCCGCCTCCTTGACGGAGATCATCAATGTCACGAAAGCACCCTACTTCAAGAGTGTGCCTGACATAGTTGTGGTGGTGAAAGGGTTAAAGATCACTATTTGTCTGCACTAAAACGGAAATAATGATAAATTCCCACTTAACACTACCCAAACTTAACCATAATACCATATATACTCGAGTATAAGCCGAGTTTTTCAGCCCATTTTTTGGGCTGAAAAACCCCAACTCGGCTTAGACTCGAGTCAAGGTCTGTATTATGGCAATTTGCATTGCCATAATACAGACTGGGGGAGAGGGGGGCTGGCAGAGCTGTACTTACCTGTTCTGCAGCTCCTGTCAGCTCTCTCCTCCTCCGCGCCGTCCGTTCAGCACCTCGGTCAGCTCCCAGTGTAAGACTTACAGTGTGAGCTGATAGAAGGAGCTGCACGGACGGCGCGGAGGAGGAGAGAGCTGACAGGAGCTGCAGAACAGGTAAGTACAGCTCTGCCAGCCCCCCTCTCCCCCCCACTGAACTGCCACTGGACCACCAGGGAAGGAGAGCCCCCCTCCCTGCCATGTATCAAGCAGGGAGGGGGGACGAAAAATAAATAAAAATATATAAAATAAAAAATAATAATAATAATAATAAAAAAAGGGGGTATAAGGACCACTATGGGAGGGAGGGGGTGGGATAAGGACCACTATGGGAGGGAGGGGGGGTATAAGGACCGCTATGGGAGGGAGGGTGGGGTATAAGGACCACTATGGGAGGGAGGGGGGGTATAAGGACCGCTATGGGAGGGAGGGGGGATAAGGACCACTATGGGAGGGAGGGGGGGGGGATAAGGACCACTATGGGAGGGAGGGGGGGGGATAAGGACCACTATGGGAGGGAGGGGGGATAAGGACCACTATGGAAGGGAGGGGGGGATAAGGACCACTATCGGAGGGAGGGGGGTGGGATAAGGACCACTATGGGAGGGAGGGGGGGAGAAAAGGAACACTATGGGAGGGAGGGGGGGATAAGGACCACTATGGGAGGGAGGGGGGGGGATAAGGACCACTATGGGAGGGAGGGGGATAAGGACCACTATGGGAGGGAGGGGGGGATAAGGACCACTATGGGAGGGAGGGGGGGGATAAGGACCACTAGGGGAGGGGAGGGGGAAGTAAGGACCACTAGGGGAGGGGGAAGTAAGGACAACTAGGGGAGGGGAGGGTAAGGACCACTGGGGGAGGGGGGTGAAGGAACACGGGGGTGGGGAGGTAAGGACCACTGAGGGAGGAGGAGGGGAGGTCAGGACATATGGGGGGGGCAAATATCCTTGCACCGGCCCTGCACACACTGCATTCATACACTGCATTCATACACACACTGCACTCACACACACTGCATTCATACACACACACACTGCATTCATACACACACACACTGCACTCATACACACGCTGCACTCATACACACGCTGCACTCATACACACACACGCTGCACTCATACACACACTGCACTCATACACACACGCTGCACTCATACACACACACGCTGCACTCATATGCACACACTGCATTCATTATACACACACTGTAAATAAATATTCAATTAATATATTTTTTTTAGGATCTAATTTTATTTAGAAATTTACCAGTAGCTGCTGCATTTCCCACCCTAGTCTTATACTCGAGTCAATAAGTTTTCCCAGTTTTTTGGGGAAAAATTAGGGGCCTCGGCTTATATTCGGGTCGGCTTATACTCGAGTATATACGGTAATATAAATATTAAAATGTTAACACTGCCACCACCAAGACAATTTATAAATGGGGTGCCTTCGTCCCCCACGTAAATTAATAAAAAAAAAAACACCAAATACAACTTAGCACAATATTTATGTTATTGCATAACACTAATTAGTCTATTCTGGTAACGTGATTCTTTACCAGACAAAGGCAGAACACAATAAAGGAATATTTATTATGAGCATCAAATAGTCACAATGCATACAAAAAATAGATGATAAACAAATTATTTACACCAACAACAGATAAAAAACTAAAAGGAAAAAATAACAGAAGTCCCTGTAGCGGCACCCCGGTGTAGTAGGGGTTTACGCCGCTGAGAAGGTGTCCTTTCCCCCAAGATGAAGTCAGCTAAAGCATAACAGGTTCCCAGTAATTACGAATCCAAGTAATAGCCATCCCCTCCAAGCACGAGACGAGACTCTGTGTTGAGGGTCAAAGTAGGAATAATGTTTATTCTGCAACTCGGGCTTTTATGCCGTACAACAACTCCTCCCCGTATCCGGAGGAGATAATACATTTAATGTGGGAGTCACTCCCACTGTACCGGGCAGAATATTTCACGATTATTACATGTTTAATAACACACACAATATATAACGAAAATGCAATGTGCTACGTGTATTAGGGAGCGGAGATCTAAGGGAACAATATACGAGAAAATCCCCTAGATCGGTTGGGCCGTTCGCTAGATACACGTTTGCACCATTTACTCAGGAACCATATAACATAAACAAAAACTCTCTCTTGGATCCGGTGTCTCTATTTCGGTACTTTGGATCTGTCGACCAGCATGGGCGTACGTTACCGGTAAGGTTGAAATTCGTCGTGTGGAAAGTTCGTGAGTGTTCGGTCATTAGTTCATGCGGTCAAAATGGCCGCGACCCATTGTTCTCTCCACGTGGCGGTGTGTACCGTACGGATCCACAAGTACCCGAAATCCACAATAATCCAAATACAACGGCAATTCTCCGAGATGGTATCTGTCACTCCAAAAGGGGTCTGTCACACGGCTCCCTCCTAGTGGTACACTCCGGCAGACCTGGCTTGATCCTTTCGGATTAACTTAGGGATGACCGGAATTCACTTGTCCGGAGAATTGTCAAGTTGTCGAGACAGCCCATCGGCGTTGCCATTTAGCTTACCGGGTCGATAGCTGATGGTGAAATTGTACGTTTGCAGGGCCAAGCTCCATCTTAGCAATCGGCCATTGTCTCCTGCGACCCGGTTAAGCCATACCAATGGATTGTGGTCGGTTACCAAGGCTAAATTAATGTCGATGCCGATCATAGGGGATGGCCTCGTGCTAAATTTCCCATTGCTCTTCCCCCAGGGGCTGGGCTTCAATGCAATGGGCCCCTGAGGTAAAGGGCCGGGTGTTCCCTTCAGCGGGCTTCCTCCAAGAAGCTTGTCGAGCTGGATCTAGTGGGCATTTGTCTCTCAGGTGGCCCACCTGTTGGCACCTATGGCACCGCCGGCGGTCCGGGACACTGGACTGGGCGAAGCGGGAGGAAGTGTTGTAGCTAGGTTGATTAGCGGGGGTGGTTGGAGTAGGGCCGACGGGGCGGCTTTCTACTCGGGGAGCTGTCTTTTGGACCGAGGGGTCGGGTTTGCGGGCGTCTGCATACTCGTCGGCCAGCCGGGCGGCTTCGGGTAGGGTAAGGGGTCTCCTATCCCGAATCCACTCTCTGAGCTCCTTGTCCACCTTTTCAAAAAAATGCTCCAACAAAAACAATTGTAATACCTCCTCCGCGGTGGTAGCTTGGCACCCATCCATCCAGTGGCCAGCCGTGCGTTGTAATCGGCAGGCCCATTCGGTGTAGGAGTCACCGGTTTGCTTTCGGGATTCCCGGAAGCGTCTCCGATATGCTTCGGGGGTTACCGCATATCGGGACAATAGAGCTTCCTTGACCAATCGATAATTTCCCACCTCATGGTCCGGGATCGCCCGGAAAGCATTACTGGCTCGTCCGGATAATTTGCCAGACAAAATTTTAACCCACTCCTCGGAAGGTACTTTATGTAAGGCACATTGACGCTCAAAATCCGCTAAGTATTGGTCAATCTCCCCCTCTGTTTCCACAAAATTTTTAAAAGCGGCAAAGTGTACTTTCCTCTTTTCCTCGGGAGTTTGAAAAGTCCCAGCAATTGGACTGGCGCTGGTTGAAGTCTGGCGCCGGTTGGCATCGACCGCCGCAATTACTTGAGTCACGATCCTAGGTGAGGGGTTTGGTCCGTAGTGAGCCAGCCTTACCCTCACCTCGTGGTCGAATCGTTCGTCTTCCGGGGTTCGGACCAATGCGATCTTCGGTTCTGGGTTTCGTTCGACACCCAGTTCGCCATTCTGTTCAGCTAAGTCCAATGCGACCAATTCTGCCAAAATGTCTCTTTTCTTTTTGTTGCTAGCCGAACGACCATGGCTCTCCAACAAGTATTTTAGGGTAGATCGTTTCAACCTTCCGTAGTAGGCCTCCATCCTGATTGCTCTCGGTAGCTGTCCCTCTGGGGTGAAAGAACGATCCCGCCGCTGCCACCAATTGTAGCGGCACCCCGGTGTAGTAGGGGTTTACGCCGCTGAGAAGGTGTCCTTTCCCCCAAGATGAAGTCAGCTAAAGCATAACAGGTTCCCAGTAATTACGAATCCAAGTAATAGCCATCCCCTACAAGCATGAGACGAGACTCTGTGTTGAGGGTCAAAGTCGGAATAATGTTTATTCTGCAACTCGGGCTTTTATGCCGTACAACAACTCCTCCCCGTATCCGGAGGAGATAATACATTTAAAGTAGGAGTCACTCCCACTGTACCGGGCAGAATATTTCACGATTATTACATGTTTAATAACACACACAATATATAACGAAAATGCAATGTGCTACGTGTATTAGGGAGCGGAGATCTAAGGGAACAATATACGGGAAAATCCCCTAGATCGGTTGGGCCGTTCGCTAGATACACGTTTGCACCATTTACTCAGGAACCATATAACATAAACAAAAACTCTCTCTTGGATCCGGTGTCTCTATTTCGGTACTTTGGATCTGTCGACCAGCATGGGCGTACGTTACCGGTAAGGTTGAAATTCGTCGTGTGGAAAGTTCGTGAGTGTTCGGTCATTAGTTCATGCGGTCAAAATGGGCGCGACCCATTGTTCTCTCCACGTGGCGGTGTGTACCGTACGGATCCACAAGTACCCGAAATCCACAATAATCCAAATACAACGGCAATTCTCTGAGATGGTATCTGTCACTCCAAAAGGGGTCTGTCACAGTCCCAATCACTTACTCAGGTTTAAGCTCAGGTAAAACTTCTGCCCTGGGGGTCTCTGGCAAGGAAGATGGTGACTCACTCAAAATTAGATTTTGGCCCCAAGCAAGTACAATATGCATTTCGATAGCATTGGATATATACCCTGTGGATTACCAAGCCTGGCCCAGAGGTGAAGAAAAGGCTAACCTCTAGAAACAATAAGTGACCACCCCCTTGTGTTCCAGACCAACATGAATCCAAATAGAAATGTTTTCTTCGATCTCCTCTTTTGTACGTGCCAACGAAATAATAATTGCATCTATGAATTTGTTACCATTTTTCCATTCCATAGATACGGCACACTTCTTACTTGTGACCCAATATAGCGGATATCACAATCCCTTCCCATATGGTTAAGTTACGCCAATCATGTTTAGGATTGATTAGAAGATTGTGCTTGTCCCATTCTAAATATAATAAAAAGTAGGCTTAATTATTAATCTGTGGATAAGTATTAATGTTTCTTTTGGATCTAATACTGGAACACAAGGGTTTTTTTTCTTGAAAGCTAATGATCATTAATATTTTAAGAAATTAACTCATCAATTAAGAGTTACAGGCCATATGGTTGAAGTCAGTTAGTTTACATTGGAACTAGACATACAGGCTTTTCAAGTGTAGAATTTCACAGTCCACCTTGCAGAGCCTTTGATTAATCAAAGAATCAATCCATGTTGTAAGTCATCTGACCACTTTCACATTCCTACCCCTTCTGTCATCTGACCTCTACCAAGTGGCCAATTCATATATGCACTACGTAAATTACATTAAATGGGAATATTCTATAGTGCAACAATGAATTACATACCCTTGGCATGACACCTCCCCCAAATAAGAGACGCAATAGGAGAAGGCTCTCATGCTTCTACCTTGTGTATCAACACTTGTTCTTTTTTTTGCCTTCACACCATACACTCATCTTTTTCATAGCACTGTTTATGTATGAATGGGGTAGCCCTCATGTGTTCTCACACCTCCCCCAAAAAGGCTTGTATTTAGTCCCTAAGCCATATAACAGCCATATCCACAACAAACATGCCTGATTTGCCTGTTTCCATTTCCCACTGCTCTCTGGTCACATCCCTTGGGCCACACCCACTGCACCCATGTAGAATCTCTAAGGGGAAGAAACCAACAGATTTCTGCAGTACCCCCCTGTAAACACACAAAAGATGAGACAGAAAACACTCCCATTTGATTGTATCAACACCCTTCATCTCTTTTATTGTGTGGTCTGTCTGCTGGGCTCATTGCACTATCTGACTCTGAACCTTTCGTTCAGAACCAGACAGTTGCTTAGAGACAGACTCCTGCTCCTGAGCTGGCTTGGGTGTATGCGTGACGTGTGGTGGTGATAAGGTGACAAGGTTCCTTGTTTCCCTAACAGTATGCTCCCATGCGTCCATACTCCCTGGATCCACAGGCTGAGTCTGTCCCTGCCCTTCACTTTGGGCAGACTGTGGATGGGTCGACTTTCCTACCGATGAAACCACTGTCTCTCCCTCGCTTCCACTCCATCTCCTCACACAAACAGAACCTTGGGAACTTGCTGAGTCTGGCACGGAGTACGGCTCACAAACATTCTGCTCTCCCTCATAGCCATGCTGTCCCTCCACATTTTATACACAGCACATTAAATACATTTGCTTCAGGCACATTTTTGCACATATATTCATTCAACCCCCTCTTGCTAGAAGGTTTTTTCTGTACATTTTCACAGGACACCTTTGACACCCCATGGTCAGGCACAGAATGTTGCCCACACTTACGTAATTTCCTCACCCAGCCAGGCCATCCTCTCACATAGACCCTCAAACTCTCCTGGTTCTCGCACCTGACCTATTCCTGGTTGAGGCACAGGTGAACATACCAACTCATCCTGCCCTGACTCCCAATGAGTTAAACCACTTTTTTTTTCACATGGCATCTCAAACATTTCTGGCTCTGGCACAGATAGGCACACACACTCATCCTCCCCTAGCTTCCTGTGAAGTTGTTTTTGCCCATTCCCTCATGGTATTGCATACATCTCTGGCTCTGGCACAGACTAACACACAATCTGCCCTCCCAGCAAAGTTGTCAAGATCTCTTACCTTATTCCATCATGCCCACGTGGTGCAGGATCCAGGGCAGACTCCTCTTCCAACGAGTTAAGCATGTAACACGCCGGCCGCTGGAGTCACCCCCTTTTTATGACGTGGCGCATGCGCTCCAACGTCATGACGTCATTGACGCGGCCCCGTGGCCTTAAAGCAAAAGACGCTCCCTTATAAAAGGGGTGCCTTTTGCCTTGTTCCTTGCCCTATTGTGGTTCCTTATTTTCCCCTTAGTGCTCTTTGATTCGTCTTGCATATTTACTGTTGGTTTTGTATACTGACCCGGCTTGGATTTTGACGTTCCTGTTTTCTGGTTCCCTGACTCGGTTTGTATTTTGACCTCCTGATTTCTAGTATGCTGACCCGGCTATTCTTGTATCATTCTCCTGATCTCTGGTATTATGATTTTTGTCTATCCTCTGACTACTCTTTTTCACCTACGTTAAATCCGACCATTTTAAGGTTCAGTAATACATGCTTGGATTTTTTGTGGGTTTACATACTGCGTGTTGGGTTATCACACGACCGTGATATTAGAATAGGACCTTGGACCCTGCAAGTGTCAACCCACAAGCTTCTGGCCATGATGTGCGGTTCAAGGAAATGGACATGTTTGCCCTTGCTCTGCAGACTTTACTGGCTCGTACAGCACATCTGCAAACCGAAGCGCAAAATCCTATACCTGTAGTTGCTTCACTTAACCTAGAGGTTGCCACAGTTAATACGTCCAGTCATATGACGACCCCTTTACGTTACGGAGGTGCATGCTGAGGGTTTTTAAACCAAGTCAGCATACACTTCGAATTACAACCCAGGGCCTACCCTATCAAAAGGACTAGAGTGGGTTTTATGATCAACCTACTTGTAGATAGGGCATTGATATGGGCAAACCCTTTATGTTAAAATAACAACCCCTTGGTATACAACTGAGTTTGTGGCTGCATTCAAACAAACCTTTGATCCCCCAGGAAGATGAGTGAATGCAGCCAAAACTCTTCTTAAGATGGAACAAGGATCCCTTCCTCTTGTGGAGTACGCTTTAGAATTTCGCACTTATGCTGCAGAAGTGCGATGGAACAACCAGGCATTTGTAGACATATTTATGAATGGTCTCTCGGATACTTTGTTGGATGAGGTTGCAGCTAGGGACTTGCCAGAGGATTTAGAAGAACTCATAACCTATCTGTCCCATATAGACGAGGGCCTCAGGCTTGACCTTAACGCTCCCAACTTCAGAAATAACCACTGTGGCCATCCCTGAACCCATGCAATTAGTGTGAGAACAGGAATGAACCGTTAAGATTATGGACCAGCACTGGTACATTATCAGGAGTGTGTGAACTGCTCCGGGAGGATGGCTGCGTGATATGGGTGAGCTTAATGCAAGGCCTCCTTCTAAACTTACCCTAAGCCCTGGAGGGCCCCGGGGTGGGGGGAGGGTTGGGAACATAGCGGCAAACTGGGAATGTCTCGGGGCTAACAAGATAGAAGCATCTCAGCTGGGGGTAAACTGTGTGTGTCCTGGTTATTATTGTGTCCGGGGGAGTCAGGTATCTGCTGCGTCGGTCGGCATCCTGCGTGGGTGCGGGAAAGCCCAGTGCCTTACAGAATGCCGGGACCTCTGCTAGTGTGGAGAGTTTATGGACAGTTCCCCTGTGTGTGACCACCAGGAACCTGGGGGACCTCCAGTGATATTCCAGTCCCGCTTCTCTGAGGGTGCTGGTGACCAGGTGCAGCGATCTTCGCCATTGTAGCGTGGATCTAGTGAGGTCTTGATAGACTGTGAGTTGTGCGCCTTCAAATGTTAATGGTGTCTTGCCCCGGAGAGCTGTCATCAGCCTGCTCTTGTCTTGGGAGGTGGTGCAGCGTACAATCACATCTCGAACCGCATTTGGGGCTGCTCTGCCTGAGGATGGTAGGCGGTATATCCCATCTGTGTTACATTTTTTGGCATGCGTTGGCGGCAGGACAGCGGCTACGAGGCGCCTCATATAGTGAGGCAGTTCGTCAGATATGATTGCGTCTGGTACTCTCCTGATCTTAAGGTGGTTGCGCCTTGTTCTGTCATCAAAGGCGGTATAGTGGAGAGAGATTGCTTGCTGTTGGGCTCGTAGGGCCAGGACCGAGTCATGTAGGGTTGTCAATCCCTGCTTAATGCCGGAAATATCGTCCTCTGTGGACTGCACCCTGTCGGCAATAGCCTGCACATCTGTTTTTATGGATGCTGTGCTGGATGCCAGGAGGGTTTTGAGTTCCCCGACCAGGTTCTGAAAGTCCCGCTGGGTAACTGGGGCAGACCCATCTGGTATCCCTTTGGGTGTCTGTGCCCTTACTGGGGGTTGGTCTGGCGGCATGGGGTCTATCGGTAAAAATGTATTTTTTATGTTATTGATAGCTAGGCATGAGCATGGGGAAAATATTCGGCTCGGTTCGGCATTCCGAAATTTGGGACTTCGGCAATTCGGCACTTCGGCAACTTTGGCACTTGAACACTTTGGCACTTCGGAACTTCAGCAACTTCAGTACTTCGGTACTTTACTTGGAGCCGCTTGGTAGATAACTCCCTAATTCCCACGGTATTAGGGAGTTATCTACCAAAAGACTGAAAGACCTAAATTGACAGACAAATTTACTAATACTAAGTAAAAATTACTGTGGCTGCTAACTGTTAAAAAAAATAAAAAAAACCTAATGTCCTCCCCCCTGGCCCCCACCCCTGAATGGTGGGTGGGGGCCCTAAACAAGAATAAGGGGGGGGGACCTAATGTCCTCCCCCTGGCCCCCACCCCTGAGTGGCAGGTGGGGGCCCTAAATACAAATTAGGGGGGGGGCCTATTGTCCTCCCCCCTGGCCCCCACCCCTGAACGGTGGGTGGGGGCCCTAAACAAGAATAAGGGGGGGGACCTATTGTCCTCCCCCCTGGCCCCCACCCCTGAATGGTGGGTGGGGGACCAAAATACAAATTGGGGGGGCCCTAAATGCAAACTTAACCCCCCCTCCCCCAGGTGACTAGGGGTCCCCAAACCCCTAGTCACCCCCTCCCCCAAAAAGTAAACCCCTACCTACCCCCCTCACCCTAAAAATAATGAGGGGGGACCTTTAACTAAATACCTGTAAAAATAAACATAAACTTACCATTTGATGTTTTCTTTCTTCTAAAATCTGTTTTTTTCAGCACCAAAAAAGGCCATATAAAAAGCCATAATAACCGACTCAATTAAAAATAAACAAACACTGTGTAATTTGACTCATAACTCTCTGATTGGTGGATTAAGTAACCAATCAGAGTGTTATGAGTCAAATTACACAGCGTGGGAAAATTCCAAAGAACTTTCCCACGCTGTGTAAAATGACACAGAGCACTCTGATTGGTGGATTTCAAACCAACCAATCAGAGTGCTGTGACAGGTAAATGTAGAGACTTACCTGTCAGATCACTCTGATTAGATGGTTTAAACCCACCAATCAGAGTGCTCTGAGCCTAATTGCAGGGCGGGGAAAGGTTTTATAAGCCTTCAGTCTGCACGGAGCCCTCCCCGGGTTGAAGATGGATTATTGTTTTTTGTGCTTGTTTTTTTTTAATTGCGTCGGTTATTATGTATTTTTATTTGGCCTTTTTTGGGGCTAAAAAAAGAAGATTTTAGAAGAAAGAAAACATTGAAAGGTAAGTTTATTTTTATTTTTACAGGTATTTAGTTAAAGGTCCCACCTCATTATACTAAGTAATCTTTACTTAGTATTAGTAAATATGGCTGAAAGACCAATTCAGGTCTTTCAGCCTTTTAGTAACTTACTAAAAGGCTAAGTAACTTACATTTTATATGAATGTATGTTACTTGATTGTTGTAAGTGTTGCAAATGCTTACAGCTGAATCCTGGCTATGTTTGTATACGTTTTATTTGAAATTGTATACAGTGTAACATTCTTCTTCTTTCACTGGGTAAGTATAGCAGCTACTGGTAAATTTCTAAATAAAATTAGATCCTAAAAAAATGATATGAATTGAATATTTATTTACAGTGTGTGTATATAATGAATGCAGTGTGTGTGTATGAATGCAGTGTGTGTATGAATGCAGTGTGTGTGTGTGTGTGTGTGTGTATGAGTGCAGTGTGTGTGTGTATGAATGCAGTGTGTGTGTGTATGAGGTCAGTGTGTGTGTATGAGGTCAGTGTGTGTGTATGAATACAGTGTGTGTGTGTGATGCAGAGTGTGATGCAGAGCCTTGGTGGGGAGTGGGCATTTTTATTATTATTTTTTTAATTATTATAATTTTAATATTAATATTTTTTTGTTATATTAATATTTTTCTTAATTTTATTATTATTATTATTATTATTAATATTTTATTATTTACATTTTTATTTATTTTTTCGTCCCCCCTCCCTGCTTGATACATGGCAGGGAGGGGGGCTCTCACTCCCTGGTGGTCCAGTGGCATTGGCAGTTCAGTGGAGGGGGCTGGCAGAGAGCGTTTACTTACCTCTCCTGCAGCTCCTGTCAGCTCCCTTCTCCTCCGCGAGGTCTGGTCAGCTCCCCTGTCAGCTCCCAGTGAAAGTCTTGCAGCCGCACTCTGACCCCGCGGCTCTCGCGAGACTTACACTGGGACTTGCAGAGGGAGCTGACCGGACCAGCGCGGAGGAGAAGGGAGCTGCAGGAGAGGTAAGTAAACGTTCCCTGCCAGCCCCCCTCCTACACAGCCCCTTGTCTGTATTATGGCAACTTTTTTTATACTGTACTTTTCTAAATAAACCTACGTCTCTGTGAAAACTGAAGTTTTTGTTTTTTTGCAGCCTATATAAACTTAAACCTTGTTTATTTTGCCTGTGTTAGCCTTTGAGTTTGACATGCTTCTTGTAAGCCATCTGGCCCTTTTCACATTCCTTTGCAATTTACATTACCCCTTCTGTCATCTGAACTCTACTAAGTGGCCAATTCATACATGCACTACATAAATTACATTAAATGGCAATATTCTATAGTGCAACAATGAATTATGCACCCTTGGCGTGACAATCAGAATTGACAATCTCAGCCAATCCAATGCTTTCCTATGGGGAAGCATTTTAATTGACTGAGATCATCACTTCTGATGATGTTAGCAAAAGAGGCAGATATGGGGCAGAGACCGCACCAGCAGACTGGAATATAGTTAAGATATTACTATATTTAGGGGGGCTAGATAGAATTGCACTTGCTAGCCAGCCACCACAACAAGAAGGTGTAAAATAATAATAAATAAGACTTATAGGGCGTCTTTAACTGCATACACCCCTTGAGTATCAAAGGGGTGTATGCAGTTAAAGACGTCCTTTTCCTATAGATTGAGCTATGCTGCAGTATTCTCCAGATGTCATCGCAGCCGATCAAATCTCCAAATAGGTAGTAGAGCTCTTACAAGAGCTAGTGATTAGTTGTGAAGCAGGTTCCCTACAAGCACGAGACAAGGCTACGTGTTGAGGGTTAAGCTGAACTGATTTTTAATGGGGCCACACTGGCCTTTTATGCAACTTTTCCCAACAAGGATGACACCCAGGTGGACAGTGAAGTCAATAAACATAGAGTCAGACAGAGAGACACACCATACATTACACACATTCCCTCCCCTCTGCTTGGGAGATATTTGAGTTAATTACTGTATCAACTCAATTATCTCCAAATGAAAAAGAGGGACAATTTTATGCATTTCTAGAAACACCCCAAAATCACATCAGAACCCCATATAACATACATCTCCTGATAACCCCTATCTGGGGGAACAATATATTTAAAAATCATTCAAATCGGTTCAGGGGTTCGAAAGTTAGGTGGAAGTCCCATTTCTGCCCGGCCATGCACGAGGCTCCTGCCCAGAATAGTTCCATGAATTCAGCTGGTGCGGCTGGTCTCTTTCGTGCATGGTAAAATGTCGAACAATAGTTCAAATACTCATTCGTGCGTACGATGGTCGTGTGCCGCTTACCGTGTTACCGAATGCCGCCTTCTTCGGATGAATGAATACGAATCTAAGTTGGCCTGGAATTCTCAGCAGTGTTCGGGCCATCGAGTGTCTGAAAATAGTTCCAGACACTTGACGACCAAACCCCGCTGAACGCATTCGACAAAACAAGATGGCCACCGCCACGTGTTTGTGCATACGAATCGACAGCCACCCAGTGAACCACTTAGAACGTTAGAGTTGCGGTTTGTAATAGTGTCAAATAAGTCAATTGACTGCACACGACTGTCTTGGGTGGTCGAAAGGTTCGGTAAAACATTCTGTATACAAATTAGCTGGGTAAAGTTTGTTTGTTTCTATTCGTATACCGTTTTAGGTGAATGGTAGTGTAAATGAATAGATAGCAACAAAATTAGAAATCCAACGAACAGGGCATCTGTTACAAGGGGTCTGTATGAGTAGTCAACCATATTAATTTGCCCCATTCATTATGGATCGTCGGACTTTAGTAAATTACAGTTTGAATTAATCACTGCAAGCAGCAAATAGTTGCTCGGACTCCTTGAGATGGGTTGACAATAAAAATCAGCCTCAACCAGAATTATGGATAAAAAAAGGGTCTTAATAATAGACATTTACTAGGAAATGTAATATAATTAATACAAAAATTGTGATTCACAAATTAAAATGGAAAAAACGAGTCTGGGAATATTTCCAAGTCTAGTTTTCCCTTAGTTTGTCATTTGGATTTTATTCATGAAAATGTAGAGCTAAACAAATAACTCTAAACAAGAAAAATGTATGAAAACTAGGTAGTAACTTATAACATTGCTATACTCGTTAGATTAACTAATGTCTCCTTATTCTAAATTTAAATATTATAGTTAGTAATAATTATAGATCTGGTCAATAATAATTATTTATGAATAAAGGGTTGATGCACAGTCAATTTGCCATAACAATTAAGCTTGCTACCTAGAATCTGAATGCAGCTAGTTGGTAGCAGTTCTGTTTCAATGTTAATTCTCGATACATATATATATTTTTTTTCATTTAGGACTTGGCTTCAGCCTTAGCTTCTTCCCAAGCCTCACCATTTTGTCACAGTACTTTGACAGGCGCCGGTCCCTGGTTATTTCTGCTGCAACCACAGGGGAATGTTTTGCAGTCATTGTATTTGTTCCAGGTAAGATCTATAATTAACTAGTGTCTGCCCTCCCTAAAGTAACAATAACCAACAGGTCAGTGCACAATGGACCAGATTACACCTGTGGGAATTTTGCAATACAACCTTTTGAAAGTCCACCACATTTAACCTGTCCAGCTGCAACAAAATGGCAAAAATAAGGACCCAGATGCAAAAAATCTGGACTATTTGTTCCCTGCTTTAGAAGTCAGCAAGAAAATCATTAAAACTCCAAGGTAGTGCAATGTTTATGTATGTGGAGACTGTCCAGTACAACAGACAGTAGCCACAGGGATTTTTTTTTTCTTATTTTATCCGTCACCTGACTTATTCCTAGTTTGAGCATTTCCTGTAAACAGTGTGCAGCCATCAAAAGTGTTACCTACCATGCTTGCGGTCACATGACCGGTAACCCCATTACTCCTGTGACATCATAGGTTTTCCCCTTTGATAACGCCTTTGTGGGCATCATCTGAGTATTTTGAAGTAGTGGTCATGTAACCACATTGATTGGGAATCACATTTCTGTGTGATTCCAAGTTTAACCTCTATTTTTTTATTCTTACGTGGGGCTATTATTTACATGTTTTGTTAATTATGTTATGCTCCCCCTCTTTGAGAGCTAAGATTGTCTCTGATGATATCATTGTGTCAGGAAATTGACATGTGATCTCTCATGAGGAATTTTATTTTTGTAGTAACCAGAAGTACCAAACCAATTAGTATGTGATATTGTGTTTTGTAATTGAATGATTTAATTCTATTTTAGTTACATATAATTATATCATTATTGTACTGTCACTGTTGTGACAGAACACCCTGTCACTGAAAATATTTGTTCGTATCCTTTTTCCGTTCCCGTTCGGTAACCAAACAAAACCACAAATTTTCCCTTTTTATACCCCCTGTACACAGCCCACCTTGGAGCCTGTTAACCCTATTGACCTCTCTTGACACCTCCATCATCGGTTCACACCTAATTGTTTCAAGTGTTCTGCTGGGTGGCCGCCATTCACATGAACGAACATGTGGGAACTGAGTCAGAGGCCATCTTGTTGCATGAAAGCAGGGAGTGGTGTTCGAACGTCGAGTGTATAGAACTAAAATGGACAGACTAACTTGCAAACACCGCTGAACTTCTATCCTCGCCTGCTCCCTTTCCAAACATCTCAGCAGAGCGCTGTTCGGTAGGATTGTTTGCAAAAACTAGGCGAACAATAGCTACCTAGGAACAAGATAATCTGTTTGGTGCTTTATTCGTTTTGGGACTTCCGAAAGTGACCAACCACCTCCACTTTTCCTCTGGAACTATTTTGGGCAGACGCCACGTGTGCGGTCAGTCAAAACTTTACCCCGGTGGCGACTCCTCTGTATTCGTGGGATCTAAGCGCTATTTGGACACTTTGGGTGCTCGGAACCAGGCTATTCGGGAATATAGGACTTGTATCCCCAAGGGGTCCCTTGTAATATTGTATTTGTTTTGGGGTGTTATGTGTTTTACACATGGTACCTCTGTGCCTGGGAGATAATAAGTTTAAGCAAAGTACACTCAGTTATCTCCCAGACACAGGGACACCAGGGAGGAGTTTGTATTGAACTGTACCCTGTGTATAAATTGCATGCACCATGCCCCAATAAACCAGTTCACTCCCAGCATTATGTCTTGGCTAATGTCTGTGGGGGAAAGCTATAATCATTCAGCTTGCTAGAATCACTCAGCAGCTATAACCACTGAATCCAGCGCACCAGAGTTCCAGAGAGGGGGAAAAGGAAATCCTTGGCAGCGAGACCCGTGTCCCTACCTGGGTGGCTGCCACATCTAGTGGCAGCTGTGGGATTTTTCTTTTCCCCAAGAGTGGATGCTGAACCCGGAACTAGCAGCAGATGGAGAATGGCTACGAGCAGCTCAAGCGATCCACATTGAAGGATGTGCTGGAGAGGCAGGGATGAAATGCTAAAAACATACGTAAAAGGGCTTTAATTGCCAAACTAATGAAGCTGGACCGAACCAATCCCAGCGTCAAAGCAGTTTCACGAACACTGAAGAATCTGAACAGATGCGGGACGATCGGTTTCGCTTGACCTTGTTTGGGCCAAACCCTCCTGACAAAATAATAATGAAAGTACTGGCGGACTCGGTTGCAGAAGCTAGAGCCAAGCGGGAATACCAACTACACTTAGCCGAAATACAGTGTTCGGGAGCTCCGCTGACTGAAAGCCCCACTCCACAGCCAGAACGGAGGAAGGTACCTTTCACAGCCTTAAAAGCATTTCAAGAGACAGATGAGATTGATGGAAATCTCACAGATTTTGAAACCAGTGCGCTCTACACAAAGTACCAGAGGATGACTGGGTAATGATACTGGCTGGAAAATGATCAGGATGAGCTGCTGAGGCATTCAGGGCCATACCAGATGGGGAGATTCATCAGTATGAAAGATAGAAAGAAGCCCTGCTAGCCAGGTATGCAGTCACCCCTTAAGCATACCGCAGGCGATTTATGGAATTGCGAAAGGAGGATAAAGACTCCTATGCAGAATGCCGCCTCCACAGAGATGCCTTATACTGGCTTATACTGGATATAGGGTGCCCAGCCTTGTCGGGAGAAGATATCCTACAATTATTCTTAATGGAACATTTTTTTAACCTACTTAACCCAGATCTGAGATAGGAGACTGCACACTTTACCAGAGGCTGCCTGCCTGGCAGATGTATACACAGACACCTGAAAAACTGAACGACCACCAGTAAGACCTGCCCCCGCACCGAAGTTGCTGCTCCAGGAACCTCCAACCAACTTCAACCACCTTACAGGGGACTACCTGGGAACCAAACAGCACCAACAAAGACCGGGCCAAGATGCTTCCGATGCCAGCAACTAGTGCATGTAAGGTGCAACTGCCCACTGGAACCCCCAAGACCCTCGTGGGGTCATACCAACCCTGTACCACCCAGGGCCACAGCCCACTGCTTAGAAGCAGAGAACACGTATCCCTGGAAAGAGTCCCAGCCTATACCAGAAGATCCTGGAGAGTATTAGATGAAGCTGATCCTGTTCAGGCTGCTACCATGGACAACCCTCAACAACATACACAGTTGGTCATTGTAAACAGACAAACGGCTAGGGAACTGAGAGACACCGGAGCTACCCTGACATTAGTACAACGCTACTTGGCTCGGGACAATGAACATACTGGATAATCTGTGGCCATTATGGTAGCCGGGGGCGCTATTTACAGACTACCCACTGGCCGAGTTCACATGGATTGGGGAGCTGGATGCAGTACTGTGAACGTGGGGATTATGAAAGACTTGCCCGCGGAGGTACTGCTCGGGAGTGATTTGGGGACCCTTACCTCAGCCTACATTACCAGGAACACTGCGGAAGCTCATCCAGTAATTACTCATCTTCAAGCCCGGCTGGCTCACGTTCTGAGGAGATCCAGGTAAGCGATGACTCCCCAACCCCGACAGTAGACCTGGCCTAGTTAGCTTGGGACACCCCAGAGGAGTTTGGGAGGGAGGCAAGGGAAGACCCACACTCCAAAATTATAGGACCCAGGCAGACACCGAACAAGGGGGTTTAGAGAGGAAAAAGTTTATTTGAGAACAGGACAGGCTATATCGGTTAACAGAGAATCATAATAGAGGGGCAGCCCCATCCCAGAAGCACCAGCTTGTAGTTCCCAGGAAGTATCAGCTGGAACTCCTACGGATCGGACACAATGTACCTTCGGCAGAACATCTGGGCATAGGCTGGACGTCTCATAGAGTAACCCAGAACTTCTTTTGACCGGGAATCAAGATGTTCAGCAGTACTGCCAAACTTGTGATGTTTGTCAACGGGTGGGAAAGAACGGAGATCACCCCGAGGCTCTGCTGCAGTCCATGACGATCATTGAGGAACCATTCAGCCAAATAGCGGTCGATATAATAGGAACCCTAGTGAGACCTAGTCCCTCCGGTAAAAAGTATATACTTACCATAGTGGACTACGCTACCCGCTATCCTGAAGCAGTCGCTTTGACTAACATCCAAGCAGAAACCGTAGCAGATGCACTGATCTGGATATTCTCTCAAGTAGGTTTTCCCAGGCAGATCCTTTTGGAACAGCGCACCCAATTCACAGCAGACAGAACTCATCAGCACCTTTAACTCTCTTCTTCGCCCTGCTGTGGCCACCCCCCAAACTAACCTTACAGCCGATGCTTTGCTTGCTACTTTACTGACAAGATTGAACCGCTACGAAAAGAATTCTCCCCACCTGGCCATTCTCTTTCTCAAGCGCACGTAGATCATGCCTTTCCTGCCCTTCAGACTTTCTTCCCGACTACTAAACAAGAGGTGGCTGCGCTTCTCCTTTCCTCTCGCCCGACTACTTGCCCGCTCGATCCTGTCCCATCTCACCTTATCATATCTCTCTCCCCTGTTCTTGTGCCTCCCTAACACACATCTTCACTGGTGGCAGCCAGGTGGCAGGAGACAATGCCCGATTATTGCGGTGGAATCTAGCTTTACAACCATACAACTTCACCATACACTACCGGCCCAGCAAGCAGAACGGGAACGCCGAAGGGTTGTCAAGGAAAACTGAGCTCACCAACTAACAAGCAAGTCTAGACATATCGAAGTTTACCCGAAAACTGTTAAGCCATGTCTGCTGAAGCACCATACAAGGGGGGGAGCAGTATGACAGAACACCCTGACACTGAAAATACTTGTGTGTATCCTTTTCCCGTTCCCGTTCAGTAACCGAACATGAACACAAATTTTCCCTTTTTATACCCCCAGTACTCAGCCCACCTTGGAGCTTGTTAACCCTCTTAACCTCTTTTGAGGTGTCTTTTGACACAGAGACGCCGAAGAGGAGTTTGTATTGAACTATATGGAGACTCTCTGCTGGGGGTCTGTGTATACATTGCATGTACCATGCCCCATTAAACCAGTTCACTCCCAGCATTAAGTCTCGGCTAATGTCTGTGGGCGAAAGCTATAACAGCTATAATCACTCAGCAGCTATATCACCAAATCCGGCGCAGCAGAGTTCCAGAGAGGGGGAAAAGGACATCCTTGGCGGCGAGACTGTGTCCCTATTGGAGTGGCCGCCAGATATGTATCGATAGGCACGATCTTAAATTTATGACTTGAAAAAGGCCAGTGTAGGCTGAAACATTGTCACCCTGTTTGCTGTAGAAATAAATATATAACTATGGCAGTCAGCTACTGCTCTTATCAATACCTCATCCACTGAGCAGAAATGGAGGGATAATGGTATGTTCCACCTTGTATTTTTACTTTATTACGAAGTCCCCACTTTATACAGGGGTTAGTGTAGCTGTACAAAGAACTTGTCCACTACCTATCAAGTGAATTATTACTCCACGCATGATGGTGGAAAAATAACCCTCCAGACAATTTAAATGTCTCCCACATGATGCCAGGTGTGGGTGCAGGGGGTGGGGAGGTGGCTATAAACTTAATGGTGTATTGACATGAATTGACTAGGAAATTACTAAATTTAGGCAAAAATAACTAAAATGGGGGTAAATTTGTAATTCCCTGGTGAGTCCCTAACATTTCACAGGTTTGAGAATAAACTTGTTACAGTGGCAAAAAAATTTTGAATGCTGGAAAGAGATTCTCAGGGCTATTTAATAGAGTGAGAATTCAGAGTGAATTTAAAATTTAAGGCCAAAGTAGCTGAACTGAAGGCATTCCTGCTTAAGGAATTTTCTAGTTCATCTATTTTTAAAATGAAAAGTGACATTAGAAAGAGCCACACGTTATATGGATATAACATGGACACAACATTAGAATTTCAGTGCTATCTAGTAGTTTATAACGCTGTCGTCAAGCATTTGTGACCAGCCCTCTTTTACTTTAAATAAAAAAGGTGTGTTTAAAATGGCTTTGCCACTTGAAAAGTGTCTTAAATCTAGTCTAAAAATGTTTGGTCATAGAACTACTTTTCAGCAGACTGCGAAGCACAATTATATGGATAATGACTGAATGCTAGTAAATAGCAAACCTAATAACAAAAATAGCCAAGTTGTGACTATACATTTCTTTTTCTTTTTCTTTTTTAAATGTGGTTTGCAATTCACAGTTCGGTGAGTAAACCCAACAACAAACAAAACTGTAGTGAATTCAGGAACAGTTCTGCAAATTGGGAACTGTGTTTCAACTCAATAATGATCCCAGTTTGGCAATGTTTGACCTAAGCACTGTAAATTCCGTTTCTAGTTAATCATTGCTCCTTTTTTATTATTATTATTATTATTATTATGATTATCATTATTATTATTGACACTTATATAGTGCCAACAAATTCTGTATAAACGAATACTAATATGAAGAACGTTTTAAGGGTTTTAACTATGTAAAAACATATTGTGAGATTTATATTTTTCTGATGATTGTTTCCCACTTACATGCTCATAATGCTTTTTTCTTTACTTTCCAGCTTATACTGCACTTATGCAATACATGGGCTGGAGAATTTGCCTGTTCGTCATCGGAGCTCTGCAACTTGTCATCATGGTTTGTGGATTCTTGCTACAGCCAATCATTATTATACCAGAAGAAGACCCAAAACAACATTCAGAAGTTGATAATAAGGACACACGCATTACTATAGACATCACAGATTCTGTAGACAATACAAAGGCAAAGACTGACATGCCCAAAGAGGAGAAGATGCTTGAGCCAGTAGAGTCTGAAAAGGATGAGCTTGTACTTGATTTTTCTGTATTGAAAAATACTAGCTTTATATTTTACACACTATTTGGATTATTTGCTGTCTTTGGCACTTCTGTACCTCCCCTATTCATTATTCCTTACAGTGTAAGTCTGGGCATACCTGAAGAACTTTCAACACGCATTCTTATCTTCATGGCCTTTGCTGAACTCCTCGGAAGAATTAGTGGAGGCCTTATCATGCACAAGGAGCCAATTAATAAGATTTACATTGAACTGACATTTGTCATCCTGCTGTGCCTAGCTCTTGTTGCCATCCCTTTTGCTCATACTTTTCTGGGACTGATGGCATGTAGCTTCTTTTACAGCTACATTATGGGAGCTGTTGCAGCAACTTACATTCCGCTGATAGGGGAAAAGGACATTGTTGGCATCGAGAAGATGGAATCAGCAGTTGGAGTCTTTGTCTTTATTCAAAGTTTCACATCACTGACGGGACCCCCATTAACAGGTAACTAATACAATTTGTTATAATTATTTTTTTTTATCTCCCCACTAGCCCATGAAGTCACACAACAAGACAAGCACTTGGTTAGCACCAGCTGTGCATGGGCCAGCACTGGGCATCCTTTGATCTTCATTGTTGGCCTCTGCCAATGCCCACTCCAAAATTTAAAATAATGATAACCTGCAATACTCTGAGTGTCTCCACAGGGCTCGTTTCCTTGTGCCATCATAACAGAATCATATATTGTCTACAATGATTAGAGTCACCCTATTTTGAGTATTTGAATGAGCTATGCAACACTGCGAACCCTGCAATATGACAGATGTGACTGTTTTGGTCAGTCCAGCATCCTCTGGAAAACTGTTTATAAACTCCACAAGTATCAGGCGCTGTGTGAATGTGTAATAATTACATCTGACTCAGTGCCTGCTCACTAGTTCATAATCCTAGTCCTAGTTTTATACAAAAAAGCAGGAATGTTTGCACTGATGGAGCAAACACTGGGGCTAAGAATTCTGTGAAATATATGTTTAACCCCTTAACGCCGTTACGGCGTTCTATGCCGTCGCGGCTTTAAAGGGCTTTAAAGCCGTTGCGGCGGCATAGAACGCCGTAACGGCTTAAGCCCCCAGAAGATCGCAGCTACTTACCTCCGCCGCGATCCTCTTCTGGGGGGCTGCCTGACAGCCCAGGCAGCCCCCCCATGGCAAATGAGGCCCCCGGGGGCCATGTGATCGCTCTCAAAGAGCGATCACATGGCCCCCATAGCTGGCTATGGATCTGCCAGCAGGGGGACTGTCTAAAATATTAGACAGTCCCCCTGCTGGTAGGAAGAGTAAAAAAAATGTATTAAACATGTGTAAAATTAAATTAAAAGTATTTATATATATATATATATAATATGTATATATATAATATATATACATATTATATATATGTAACGTCATACAAAGTGTATTTTAATATTAATATTAGTATATATATTAATATTAAAATACACTTAGAATGACGTTACATATATATAATATGTATATATATATTATATATATAATAGATATATACACATATATTATATATATAAATACGTCTAATTACAATAATAAATAAATAAAATAATAAAATAAAATATTGAAACAAAATTTAAAATAAATTATATATGCATATGTAATTTCATTCTAACTGTATTTTGCTATTAATATATATATATTGGTAACATAATACACTTAGAATGACATTCTATATATATATATCTATATATAAAATGCAAATAACCGCAAATATATATATAGAGATAAATACATATACCGTATTTATCGGCGTATAACACGCACTTTTTCCCCCTGAAAATAGGGGAAAAATCGTGGGTGCGTGTTATACGCCGATATCCCATAATTACTTACCTGTCCTGAAGCGTGGGCCGGCTTCACAGCGCGCACCGCGGTACAGGAACTTTAATTTAAGGTTCCGGTTTCCGGCGGGACTGAAAGGAAGTGTGCACAATAGTGTGCACACTTCCTTTCAGTCCCGCCGGAAACCGGAACCTTAAATTAAAGTTCCTGTTCCGCGGTGCACGGTGTGAAGCCGGCCCACGCTTCAGGACAGGTAAGTAATTATGGGAGGGGAGGAAAGTACACTATGGGAGGGGAGGGGAGGGGGAGGAAAGTACACTATGGGAGGGGAGGGGGAGGAAAGTACACTATGGGAGGGGAGGGGGAGGAAAGTACACTATGGGAGGGGAGGAGGGGAAGTACACTATGGGAGGGGAGGAGGGGAAGTACACTATGGGAGGGGAGGAGGAGGAAAGTACACTATGGGAGGGGAGGGGGAGGAAAGTACACTATGGGAGGGGAGGGGGGAGAATACTATGGGAGGGGAGAGGGGAGAATACTATGGGAGGGGAGGGGGGGAGAATACTATGGGAGGGGAGGGGGGGAGAATACTATGGGAGGGGAGGGGGGGAGAATACGAGGGGAGGGGGGGGAGAATACTATGGGAGGGGAGGGGGGAGAATACTATATACTATGGGAGGGGAGGGGGGGAGAATACTATGGGAGGGGAGGGGGGGAGAATACTATGGGAGGGGAGGGGGGGGAGAATACTATGGGAGGGGAGGGGGGGAGAATACTATGGGAGGGGAGGGGGGGAGAATACTATGGGAGGGGAGGGGGGAGAATACTATGGGAGGAGGGGGGGAATACTATGGGAGGAGGGGGGGAATACTATGGGAGGAGGGGGGAATACTATGGGAGGGGGGAGAATACTATGGAAAGGGGGGAGAATACTATGGAAAGGGGGGACACTATGGGATGAGGGGGGAATACTATGGGATGAGAGGGGAAATTTCCTGGAATTTCTTTCTAAAAATGAGGTGCGTGTTATACGCCTGTGCGTGTTATACGCCGATAAATACGGTAATTACATAAAAGATTACATTAGTATGCACGTAGATTTTAAATACCTATAACCTATACTGTTTTACTCGGGAGACTTCGCTGAACTGAAATATTAGTGTTTAAAACTGGTAAATTTTATTAAAACAATGATATTTTAAGTAAAAGTGAAGTTTTTTGCATTTTTTTCAAACAAACGGCACTTTTATGGACTATATTATTGTTGTAATATGTTTTACTGTTTTAAAACACTAATATTTGTGTTTAGTGAAGTCTCCCGAGAATAACAGTACCCCTCATGTACAGGTTTTATGGTGTTTTGAAAAGTTAGAGAGTCACATATAAGGCTTGCATTTCCTTTTTTTGACATTGAAATTTGCCAGATTAGTTATGTTGCCTTTGAGATCGTATGGTAGCCCAGGAATAAGAATTACCCCCATGATGGCATACCATTTGCAAAAGTAGACAACCCAAGGTATTGCAAATGGGGTATGCCCAGTCATTTTTAGTAGCCACTTAGTCACAAACACTGGCTAAATATTCGTTTTTTGCTTTTTTCACACAAAAACAAATATGAACGCTAACTTTGGCCAGTGTTTGTGACTAAGTGGCTACTAAAAAAAGACTAAACATACCCCACGTTCAATACCTTGGGTTGTCTACTTTTTCAAATGGTATGCCATTATGGGGGTAATTCTCATTCCTGGGCTACCACACTGTCTCAAAGGTAACATTACTAATCTGGCAAATTTCAATTTGAAAATGGAACGTTCTATATTTGACCCTGTAACTTTCCAAAACACCATAAAACCTGTTAATAGGGGGTACTGTTGTACTCGTGAGACATCGCTGATTACAAATATGTGCTTTTTGTTGCAGTAAAACCTAACAGTATTATGACATGTACAGCTAAAATGTGAGGCGGAACTACAAATGTAAAAAAAAAATTAAATTTCTCACAGTTTTTTTAATTTTATTCATAATAAATTATGTTTCATATATGAATATTTGATATAAAATGAAAGCCCTGTTTCTCCTGAACAAAATTATATATAATAAGTGCATATAATATGAAAGAGGGGAACTACGGGTGAACAGACATATAGCGCAAATTCCAGTATTTGTTTACGTTTTGTTTTGATCAGAACGTGTACTATTGACTCCGTCCTGAAGGGGTTAAATAGCTGGCTAAAAGTCAGCAGGTCTAAACGTTTTGTAAATATTGATGGGAATGTAGGCACCTGGGAAATCAGGCCATGTACTATCCCTTTTGTAGCAAGATAAGTATCAGAAGCACTGAGAAGTTTTAATGGAGGTACAGATAGAGTGAAAAGTTTAGTTTAACCCCTTCAGGACGAAGTCAATAGTACACGTTCTGATCAAAACAAAATGTAAACAAAAACTGGAATGTGTGCTATATGTTTGTTCAACCGTAATTCACCTCTTTCATATTATATGCACCCACACTTATTAGATATCAGTTTGTTCAGGAGAAACAGGGCTTTCATTTCATATCAAATATTTATAATTTATTATGAATAAAAGCAAAAAAACAGTCAGAAATTGTACATTTTAAAAAAGAATTGTAGTTCTGCCTCACATTTCAGCTGTAAATGTCATAATACTGTTAGCTTTTACTGCAAAAAAAAGCACATATTTGGATTCAGCAAGGTCTCACGAGTACAACAGTAGCCCCCATTAACAGTTTTTACGGTGTTTTGGAAAGTTAAAGGGTCAAATATAGCACATTCCATTTTTCAGTTTTTTCACATTGAAATTTGCCAGATTAGTAATGTTACCTTTGAGACCGTGTGGTAGCCGAGGAATGAGATTTACCCCCATGATGGCATACCATTTGCAAAAGTAGACTACCCAAGGTATTGCAAGTGGGGTATGTCCAGTCTTTTGTAGTAGCCACTTAGTCACAGACACTGGCCAAAGTTAGCTTTCATATTTGTTTTTGTGTGAAAAAAGCAAAAAACTAATATTTGGCCAGTGTTTCTAACTAAGTGGCTACTAAAAATGACTGGACATACCCCGTTTGCAATACCTTGGGTTGTCTGCTTTTGCAAATGGTATGTCATCATGGGGGTAATTCTTATTCCTGGGCTACCATACGGTCTCAAAAGTCAACATAATCAATCTGGCAAATTTTTATGCGAAAAAAATGAAATGCAAGCCTTATATTTGACTCTCTAACTTTCCAAAACCCCATAAAACCTGTACATGGGGGGTACTGTTTTACTCAGGAGACTTTGCTGAATACAAATGTTAGTGTTTCAAAATGGTAACTTGTATTACAACAATAATATCGTCAGTAAAAGTGCCGATCATGTGTGAAAAATGCACTCTGCACTTTTTGCCTGGGTTGTCAGGTATGTCAATCAAATTTTAACTAATTAAATCACATAATTATGTTAAAATATTACTTAAATATACACATAGAATTTTAATATATATACATATATATGTATTTAAAGTCTACGTGTACACTTATGTAGTTATTTATGTAATTATATATATTTGCGGTTATTTGTATTTTATATATAGATAGATAGATATAGAATGTCATTCTAAGTGTATTTTGTTACCAACACTATCCACCAGCAGGGGGACTGTCTGACACTCCAGACAGTACCCCTGCTGGCAGATCCACAACCAGCTATAGGGGGCCATGTGATCGCTCTTTGAGAGTGATCACATGGCCCCCGGGGGCTTCATTTGCCGTGGGAGGGCTGCCTGGGCTGTCAGGCAGCCCTTCAGAAGAGGATCGCGGCGGAGGTGAGTAAATCGGAGCTGCTGGGGGCTTAAGCCGTTCTCTGCCACCGCAACGGCTTTAAAGCCCATTTAATGCGGGACGGCATAGAACGCCGTAACGGCGTTAAGGGGTTAACATAAGTACAAGCTATGTCTGCAGAAGATTATATGGCTGAAAGTAATGTTTCTACTTTTTTGTTTTATTTTATTTTATTTAGGTTTACTGGTGGACAAAACAAAATATTATGGGTCTGCATTCTACTTCAGTGCTGTCGGGATGGCACTTGGTGCTATATGCTTGGCCTTTGTAAAACCTTCTCAGAATGGTTTGTGCAAGAATAAGGCACCAGCTACACAAGACTCAGCTGAATTCCAAGATGCACAAGACATGCCAATAAACATTGCAGTAGTAGATGAAAACCCGTCAGGAACTGAGGAAAACTCCAGTACTATAGAGATGGAACTACGTGCCATAGTAAGACCTTGCATTAATGGACAGTGCAAGAAAAAGTCACCCGATACACAAGACTCCACTGAATGTCAAAATGTCCAAGATGTGGTGATAGAAATCCCAGAAATTAATGGAAACCTGTCAGCGGATTGATCTGAAAATCATTGGACACCTTGCCACCCATGGGTTTTCGCATTCTTTCTGTTCATCTGCATACATGTGGCACAAGTTTTCTAAAAATCTACAGTTCAGAGGGGATATGAGAACTCTATTCAAACATATACAGGGCCAGTCTCTGTGCTACTATTGGTCTTTTTTATTATTATTATTATTATACTATTTATTAACCCCTTAAGACCGGAGGGCGTACTATTACGTCCTATTATAGGCGGCTCTAAACGCCGCCGGGCGTAATAGTACGCCCTCCGGTCTTTCCTTACTTACCCGGTGCCGGCGATCGCGGTTGGGGGGACTCCCAGGGAGCCCCCCCGCGGCAGATCTTCCTCCTCCGGTCCCCCCCGGCCATGTGAGAGTGAGGTCCTTGCGAGGACCTCACAATCACATGGCAGGGATAGCTGGCTTCTGTATTGCCAGCAGGGGGATTGCCTGTAATGACAGGTGGTCCCCCTACTGGCTGAAAATAAAATAAAATAAATGTTAAAAGTGTAAAAAAATAATAATATATACTTAGATCATATATATATATATATTATATATATATATATGATCTAAGTATATATATACACATATACATACACACACATACACTGTATAGGTGTATTTCACTATTAATATATATATAATTATATATATATATATTAATATCAAATTACACGTAGACTGATACTGATTAAATATATATAGAATTATTGTTATATATATATTTATATATAATATAAAAAAAATTAATATGTAAATACGTTAAAAAATAAAATAAATAAAATAATAAAAAAAAAATAATTAAAAAATATATAGATGTGTGTTATTTCGTTCTAACTGTATTGTAATATTAATATATATATTTATATCAAAAAACATGTAGAACGAAATAATATATATATCTATATACATAAATATATACTTAAATATCACTATATATATACCTATATATAAATAAAAATATTTTAGAAAAATTATATATATATATATATATTCACATACGTATATATATATATACATATATTAATTCTACATATATATTTATGTAATATTTTTACATAATTGGGTATCTTAATTATTTACAATTAGCGGGACCTGCCTGACAACCCATGCCGAAAGTAAAGGGAATTTAATTTGCTAGCACAATATTTAACCCTATAACTTTCCAAGACACCATAAAACCTGTACATGGGGGGTACTGTTCTACTCGGGGGACTTTGCTGAACACAAATATTAAATATTAATATTAACAAAAATGTTTCACATTAAAATTTGCCAGATTGGATACGTTGCCTTTCAGACCCTATGGTAGCCCAAGAATGAAAATTACCCCTATGATGGCATACCATTTGCAATAGTAGACAACCCAAGGTATTGCAAACGGGGTATGTCCAGTCTTTATAGTAGCCACTTAGTCACAAACCCTAGCCAAAATTGGCGTTTTTTGCATTTTTCACACACAAACAAATACTAACGCTAACTTTGGCCAGTGTTTGTGTACTGTTTTACACGTGAGACTTTGCTGAATACAAATATGTGTATTTTATTGCAGTAAAAGCAAACAGTATTATGACGTTGACAGTTAAAATGTCATGTAGAACTAAAAAAATAACAAAATTTCTTATTTTCTCCCATTTTTTTCATATTAAATTATGTTTCATAGCTAAATATTTGATATTAAATGAAAGCCCTGTTTCCCCTGAATAAAATGATATATAATAAGGGGGGTGCATTTAATATGAAAGAGGTGAATTACGGTTGGACAGACATATAGCGCAAATGCCAGGTTTTGTTTACATTTTGTTTCGTTCACAACGTGTGCATTTGGCTCCGTCCTTAACCCCTTAAGGACAGAGCTTCGGAAGCTTGTCTTTCACTTAATGACAACTGCATTTTTTGCATTTTTTTGCTGTTTGCGTTCAACTGCAATTTGCATTTGACTAATTTATTGCACCAACGCATATTATATACCATTTTTAAAGGACAGAAAGGGCTTTAATTTGATGTAACATATATATACATAAATGCTTATTTATTATTAAAAAATACAGAAAAATGAAAAATGTTGTGTTTTTTTTGCAGTTTTTGCAATAATAATGTGTGCACAATTAGTGCAGGTTAAGGAAAGTAATTAAAAATAAATTCATTTAGTTGTTCTGATTTACAGAATATATAATGTGTCTGGGATTTTAAGTTTTTTTTTTGGTAGTTACAGGTCACAAAGCACAAGGAGTAAAATAAACTTTTAATGTGGAGCGATTTTAGAATTTGGTATGTTTGTCTTGTAAGCTTAATAGCCATAAAAGAAAACAAAATTGCCACACAAAAGTATATATTTATATAAAGTAGACACCACAGGCTATTTACCTAAGTTGTTTTGACACTTTCTACGTAGCCATTTTACCGCCAACCTCTGCTAAATATTGGAGTAAAATTGTGTTTTTTGGGGGTTTTCGCACACAAACTTATAACAAAGAACTTCTCATGTGTATTTTGTAAAGTTGGTGTGTGCTATTCCTGTACAAAGCTTTATTATGTGTTCAGTTACTTCTGCTGAGTACAACGGTACCCCCATTGTATGTCTTTGGCACTATTTCGTGAAGCTACAGTGCCATATAGGAGACCTGTCCTCTTCAGTATTCACAGTAGAATTTTGAGAGACGGATTTAATGAGCCTATGCTTCCATTTGGGGTATTATAACAGTTTGACTGTTCAAAAAAACCCCACAAAGGTCTACCATTTGTAAAATTAGACACTCCAGGGTATCTCATAAGGTGCATATTGTGCCTTAACATGCCCCCATTTTTTTACCATTACATGCCAAAGTATGTGGTAAAAAATAATTTTGTGCATTTTTTACATACGGATTGCATTTTTGCTGGGCATTTTGTATATTTCATATGTGCCACTAAGTTCAAACCCCCCAAATTATGCTCAGCTAAGTCTTCTGAGTAAAAGGACACCCCCATTGTATGTCTATGGCACTATTTCGTGAAGCTACAGTGCCATACAGGAGACCTGTCCTTTTCAGTATTCACAGTAGAATTTTGAGAGACGGATTTAATGAGCCTATGCTTCCATTTGGGGTATTATAACAGTTTGACTGTTCAAAAAAACCCCACAAAGACCTACCATTTGTAAAAGTAGACACTCCAGGGTATATCATAAGGTGCATATTGTGCCTTAGCATGCCCCCATTTTTTCAGCAATATATGCCAAAGTATGTGGTAAAAAATAATTTGGGGCATTTTTTTACATACGGTTGCATTTTTGCTGGGCATTTTGTTTATTTCATATGTGCCACTAAGTTCAAAACCCCCAAATTATGCTCAGCTAAGTCTTCTGAGTAAAAAGACATCCCCAATGAATGCCTTTGGCACTATTTTGTGAAGCTACAGTGCCATATAGGAGACCAAGCCATATCAGTTTTTACAGAACTTTGAATTTTGACGCTGGGCCTATGTGTAATTTCCAAGCATCTTCGCAGGTTTTAAATTCAAACTACCCCACAAAGGTCAACCATTTCTTAAAGTAGACACCCCAGGGTATTTCAAAAGGCATATTTTGAACCTTAGCGTGGGATAATTTTTCCGCTAGCTTGTACCAGGTGTAGTGGTAATAAGCGTTTTTTCTGCCTTTTTGACACACAAAGTGAGTTTTTGCACAGTATATTTTGCAAACCTTATGTGTACCACCACTCTATAATACTTTATATGTTGTTCAGCTATGTCGGCTTAGTACAAAAATACCCCCGTATGTACCTTTGCCAGGTATATGTCATTACAAAAAGGGATCATTGCATAGGTTAGTACCCCTACATTTGCGGTATAAGTCAACAGGTATGCAAGTTCTGATTGCATTAGACTTGTCCTTGGTTAATATATATGTTAATAAAGATCTTTCCTTTCCTCTTTTTTTCTTTTCCCTTTCCCCCTTTCCCCTCCTTCCTTGATTTAAGCAAGGTACAAGTACCTAATGTAACCAGCAGGAAGGGGATCAGAGCTGTAACTTGCGCAGCATTTTGAAATATACATTCAGATTTAACCCGAGCTTATGTGTGTACGGATAAAAATACTGGCCTACCAAAAAAAACAAAACAAAAACTATAACAAAACCATAAACAAACAAACCCAGAAATGGTACCTCGTACAGGAGTGAAAACGGCCTTTCTGTATTCCCCAAGGTGCTACAGATTTGAGGTATCTCATCCTCTCACGGCCCACCACAGGAATCGAACAGGGCAGAGCTTCGGTATTGGGTGCGGGGGTTGGGAGGGTTGGGAACAGGCATCCCCAGTCCTCCCTCTGTCTAATATTACTATTAAGTGAAACCAAGGTGAGAATTTGCAATACATCCTAGTAAGCCAATACAGAGCCATCCCTGCCTATCCATACACTGATCCCAGGTAGCAAAAGGCATATTTTGAACCTTAGCGTGGGATCATTTTTCCGCTAGCTTGTACCAGGTGTAGTGGTAATAAGCGTTTTTTCTGCCTTTTTGACACACAAAGTGAGTTTGCACAGTATATTTTGCAAACCTTATGTGTGCTACGACTGTATAATACTTCATATGTTGCTCAGCTATGTGGTCTGAGTACAGCAATACCCCCGCATGTACCTTTGCCAGCAGGGCCGGACTGGCCCACCGGGATACCGGGAAATTTCCCGGTGGGCCGCGGCACCTGGGGGCTGCGCTGGGAATGTATGTGCCACCGGGTGGCCGGTCCGGTGGCACACACTCTGAGGGGGCCGGCCGGCAGCCGCATACCATTCCACACTGGAGCCGCCGGACCGGGTGGCAGCCTTGCCGGTCCGGCGGCACTCCTGTCACTAATGCTGGGGGCTGAAGTAGGAGGGAGGAGCATGTCTCTCTACCATGCTCCCTCGCGGTTCCCACAATTCCCAGCACAGGAACCGCGAGGGAGCATGGTACAGATAGGCTGCAGCATGGAACGTGGCTGCCCGTCCTGACTCCTGTTAGGTGCAGGGCCGGCGCTTTCATTAGGCCACCAGCTCCCTGGGGGCGCCGCAGAGGAGAGCCTGCTGCTGAACAAGCCGGCAGGAAGATCAAAAGATTTCCCTGACCGGGTGAGGTGTCGGCCGCCCCCTCACTTTCCCTTAATAGAGCAAGACCTGGCAGCACTAGAAGTCTCCCTACCAGGTCTTGCTGTCTGTGTGCTGGGAGGAGTGCTCGGTCCTGAATAAGAGGAGGGGATAGGGAGTAACAACATGTCCCCTCCTCCTTCTACTCACATGCTGTGGGCACCCTCCCAGCACTTGGTTAACACTGCACGGAGGAGCTGTCTGCAGGAGGAAAGATGACTGCAGAGGCATGCTGCTCAGGGGCTGGAGGAGAGAGTGACCACACACCAGAAAGAGGTAAGTTAGAGCAGAAATAACGGGGGATTGAGGAGAAAGAGGTTAATAAATAGTAAATTGAGGTAGAGGTACCAGCTAGGGGGTGATAAGAGAAGGAAGTGGAGTGATAGTGACAAAGTAAGAGATGACATACTCACAGGAAAGAGAGAGCCCTGGACTGTGGCTCTGCCTAAAGCTGAACATTTCATTTAGGCAGAGCCACAGTCCAGGGCTCTCTCTTTCCTGATTCTAATCCCCATTATTGCCCCTAATCCCCCCCCCCCCACAAATTTGTAAACCCACTACAGCCCCCAGCCCCCATTACAGGTCCTAACAACACTCTTGCCCCTAAGCAACCACTACAGCACCTAACCACGATTACAGCTCAAAACACCCCACCCCACTATTGCCTCTGATCAACCAATACTGCCCCTGACACTTACACTACAGGTCTTGACCCACCCCTACTGCTCCTTATATCCATTACAGCCCCTAACCCCCATGGACTGCCTGAGATCCCAATCAACAGCAAACCCCCAATACAATTAGAGCTAACCCTGATTCTCCCTTCCCATCTTATGCTAAATGGAAATTCCTCTACTTTTTACATGTTTTTCCTACACCTCACACATTGCCACACATATCACTCACAGTGGCCCAAACTTTTCACTCATGGCTACTCACACAGCTACACATAAAGATACCACTCACATCTACCCACATGCAGCCACGCACATCACGCACAACTATAAACAGAGCCAGCCTTATACATCACGCACAGAAAGCCACAACATACACCTAACACATAGCTACTACACTTACAGCCACCCTACACAAGACGCACACCCACACCACACATCCACTCAACATTTTAATAAATATTCACATTACATAATATTAAAAGAATAACATAGGGGAATAATTTCCGGGTACACATCCTACTGAAATACAATGCACATCCCTATGTGCAGCACGTAGTGGCTTTACTGTAATCTGGGCAAATAAGCTGAGATGGGTGAGTCATATGGTTGTTACGTCACAACATAGGGGGAGGGGGGGGGGCAAATTGTTTTTTTGCCTAGGGCGGCAAAAATCCTTCCACCAGCCCTGCTCAGGTGGGTGGGGGGGAGAAAGGTAGAGGGTTCAGGGAAGAAAGAGACAGAGGGGGGAGAATAGAGAGACAGAGGGGGGAGAATAGAGAGACAGAGGGGGGAGAATAGAGAGACAGAGGGGGGAGAATAGAGAGACAGCGGGGGAGAATAGAGAGACAGAGGGGGGAGAATAGAGAGACAAAGGGGGGAGAATAGAGAGACAAAGGGAGGAGAATAGAGAGACAAAGGGGGGAGAATAGAGAGACAGAGGGGGAGGGAGAGTGCCATAGGGAAAGGAGGGAGAAAGAGACAGAGGGGGAGAATAGAGAGACAGAGGCAGAGGGGGGAGAATAGAGAGACAGAGTGGGAGGGAGAAAGAGGCAGAGGGGGGAGAATAGAGAGACAGAGGGGGAGGGAGAAAGAGACAGAGGGGGGAGAATAGAGAGACAGAGGGGGAGGGAGAGTGTCATAGGGAAAGGAGGGAGAAAGAGACAGAGGGGGGAGAATAGAGAGACAGAGGGGGAGGGAGAGTGCCACAGGGAAAGGAGGGAGAAAGAGACAGAGGGGGGAGAATAGAGAGACAGAGGGGAGGGAGAGTGCCACAGGGAAAGGAGGGAGAAAGAGACAGAGGGGGGAGAATAGAGAGACAGAGGGGAGGGAGAGTGCTATAGGGAAAGGAGGGAGAAAGAGACATAGGGGGAGAATAGAGAGACAGAGGGGGAGGGAGAGTGCCACAGGGAAAGGAGGGAGAAAGAGACAGAGGGGGGAGAATAGAGAGAAAGAGGCAGAGGGGGGAGAATAGAGAGACAGAGTGGGAGGGAGAAAGAGGCAGAGGGGGGAGAATAGAGAGACAGAGGGGGAGGGAGAAAGAGACAGAGGGGGGAGAATAGAGAGACAGAGGGGGAGGGAGAGTGTCATAGGGAAAGGAGGGAGAAAGAGACAGAGGGGGGAGAATAGAGAGACAGAGGGGGAGGGAGAGTGCCACAGGGAAAGGAGGGAGAAAGAGACAGAGGGGGGAGAATAGAGAGACAGAGGGGAGGGAGAGTGCCACAGGGAAAGGAGGGAGAAAGAGACAGAGGGGGGAGCACACTATGCTGGCGCGATGCATTATGGGGCTGGTAAATATTTTTTTCCAGGGCTGCTTTTAATTCCCAGTCCGGCCCTGTTTGCCAGGTATATGTGGATGTTGAAGGGGCACATTTGAGACGCAGTCATTCAGTTTTTTCTAACTTTGAAGTTTTACGCTGTGTCCATGTTCCAATTTGGAATAGTTTAGATGGTTGGTTATTGAAACTTCCCCACAAACACGTACTATTTATTAAAGAATACATCCTGGGGTAATTCAAAAGGCATATTTTGAACCTTAGCGTGGGATCGTTTTTTCTCTAGTTTGTTTTTAATTTAATTTTTTAAAACTTTTTAACCCCTTAAGGACACATGACATGTCTGACACGTCATGATTCCCTTTTATTCCAGAAGTTTGGTCCTTAAGGGGTTAAACTTCCTAAACTTTCTTAAAACTTTTTTTTACAGATTTAACATTTTTCTAAGATTTTTTTTTTTACCATTAACCCCTAACTAGCAGTAAGCAGCACTAACTGTAAATTCCCCATTTTCCCATAACTCCCACCCACCCCACCTAGAAAAAAAAAATATTTAATTATACAATATTTAAATTAGTTAATTAAATAAATTGAACCCCTGAGGATTAAAAAATAAATAAAAGTTAATCGTCAGGGGTTAAAAAAAATTAGATCACAGTATAATACTGTGATCTGTGTTTTGATCACTGTAGGCAGTGATCGACTGGCAGGGAAGGGGTTAATTTTTATTTGGACTGGGTAAAGGGGGGTGTTTTTTTTTTTTTTTTTACTTAAACGTTATTAAAACTTTTTTTAACTTAATCTTTAACTTTTTAAAGCTTATTTTAAAACTTTTTTTTAACGTTAACCCCTAGTTAGCCTAACACCAAATCCCCCAATTCCCCACTAACTTCCACCCTCCCCAGCTAGCTAAATATATAATTTTAAAATACTTAAATTAATTAATAAAATACATTTAACCCCTGAGGGTTAAAAAAAAAAAGAATTAACCCTCAGGGGTTAAAAAAAAATCAGATCATATTAAAATGCAATCCCTGCCAATTGATCACTGTAGTCAGTGATCAATTGGCAGAGAAGGAGTTAATTTTTTTATTAAAATGGGGGTGGGATTTTAAATAAACTTTATTTTTTTTCAGCACTGATCCGTCTCCCTGCACTTCACACTGAACCCGGAAGTGCAGGGAGGCGGAAGGTAAGTATACACAGCACATGTGCTCGCTCTGACATGCTGTCAGAGCGGGCACATGTACTGGGACAGCCCGATCCGGTGCTCCTGGTCTGCCTCTAATTCAGAGGCAGACCAAAGCACCATTAACCCCACGATCGCCGCGATTGCTGCGATCTGAGGTTAATTTTACCGCGTGACGGACGAGGTCCGTCACTCGGCCTTAAGGGGTTAAGGGGTTAAATTACTGCAGAATGCACAGCTGAATTGAAGTGTTTTACTAGCATATCAAAGTAAATAAAAACTTTATACGCTAACATTACGATTAGAACTTTGCATTTTTCCATAGCACCTTAGCTTTTTATATTTATAAACAGGGCCGGTGCAAGCATTTTTGCCGCCCTAGGCAAAAAAAAATTTGCTGCCCCGTTTGCTCCACCCAATCATGCAGACTAATACACATGCTGACTCAAGTACACCCATGCAAACTGACACACACGCTCTAACCCATGTAGACTGACGCACACTGACCCCATGCAGACACACACATATAGAGACACACTGACCTCATGCAGACACACACATATAGAGACACACTGACCTCATGCAGACACACACATATAGACACACACTGACCCCATGCAGACACACACAGCTAGAGACACACTGACCTCATGCAGACACACACATATAGACACACTGACCCATGCAAACTGACACACGCACTAACCCACGTAGATTGACGCACACTGACCCATATGTACACGCTGATCCATGCAGACACAAACATACAGACACACACAATGACCCATGCAGACACAGACACTGACCCACACAGACACACACAATGACCCATACAGACACACACACACTGACCCAGGGTCGATCCTGGGGTCACTGATGCCTGGGTGAAAGAATATTTTTGGTGCCACTGGTGGATGTGGCTATATTGCTAACTCCTCCCTTTACAAACATAATACTTCTAACCACACTCAATTTCTATGGAAACCACACACCCTCAACCCAGGTCACATGTCACCCACTTCCTACAGTGCCAGTTATGCTCGCAAAAAGCTTATTAGTGCTATATTTGCATACATACAGCTTCCCAGTGCCATCTTTGTCTTAAAATAGCTCATCAGTGCCATCTCTCTGTCCCAATATAGCTAATCAGTGCCATCTTAGTTTTAAAATATTTTTGTCCCCATCATATCAGTGCCACTTTGGTGTCCAAATAGCCATTTTTGTGCCCAAATTGCTGACCAGTGTATCTGTTGTCTCAAAATTACTAATCAATGACATTTATTTTTTAAAACAGCTTACCAGTGCCATCTTGGTATTGTTTTTGTATGAACTGTCAGGGCTGGATTAACGTAGGGGCTGATGGAGCTGCAGCCCAGGCCCAGGCCCATGGAATAGGCCCATTTAAAAATAAAAATAAAATATATATATTTTTGAAAAAAAAATTTAACACTACTATTAGGTTTGCCACCTGTATGTACGTAGTGGGCATTGGATAGCATTCCACTCATCCCCCTAAAACCATAACTTACCCCTTCAAATAACGACAGACAACTTCTTGGGAAAAACAGGACACATCATTTATTAACATAACCAAATACTGTTGCTACACTCCTAGCCATTGAGTTATTATTTCTAATGTCAAACTGTACCATATAATCTAGTTACGCCATATGAAGCTGGAGTCTGTCTTTTTTTGTGTTTTGTCCACAATGACTGTTTGATCAGTCTAATGTACTTAGGCAAGTGGTGCTACCTTTAATTATTTTTTTATCAATAAACTTGTTTATTATTTTTCTATGTGGTTTGCACCGTGTCCGAGATACACTTTTAATGTGATTTATATAGAGTGTTCCACTGGTGTACTGGTTTTATAGGGATTTACTTCCTGTTCAGGAAAGTTTCTCCCTCATTTCCTCTAATTTATAACCAAATACTGTATAACTCCTTAAACGTATAACATAATAATAAATTAATAAATTAACATAAACACTTTTCATACAGTCATACAGTAATAAAGAAACCGTCCTTGCCAATCTAACTTCCCCAAGGCTCTCACCTCCCCCCAGGCATGATAAAACATCTTCCTTTTCAGGGCTCCCCACCAGCCGGATTTCCGCTCGGTGGGGCCCAACCATAATGCTCCCCACCGGTCGACTTACAACCCAGTGGGGACACGTCCAACCTGGTACCTCCTCCAGGTTCACCATAAGAGACAGCGGGAGGATGAGACCCGGCCATTATCCCCCTTTTCATCTAATCTACCATCCCTTATTTGGCAAGGACATGCCCCCGCCTCGCTGTGACAATCCCCCGGGCCCAAAGCAGCAAAGGGAGGGTGGGCGGGAAACTTGTTGCTGGCCCGGCTCCTAAGTGGCACTGAGGTCAGTCTGCTTTGTCACCACCCATTTCCTCACATCTCACACTCCCACACGTAGCACATGGCCAATCATGCATCATCCATCCCACACTCATACATGTGCCCCTGTCCGCTATGCTGCGCACTCTCCCTGGGGCCATGTATGAACATAGTGGGCATTGGAGAGCATTCCCCTCATCCCCCCATAAAACCATAACTTACCCCTTCAAATAACGACAGACAACTTCTTGGGAAAAACAGGCCACAGCATTTATTAACATAACCAAATACTGTATAACTCCTTAAACGTATAACATAATAATTAATTAATAAATTAACATAAACACTTTTCATACAGTCATACAGTAATCAAGAAACTGTCCTTGCCAATCTAACTTCCCCAAGGCTCTCACCTCCCTCCCTCGGCATAATAAAACATCTTCCTTTTCAGGGCTCCCCACCAGCCGGTTTTCCGCTCGGTGGGGCCCAACCATAATGCTCCCCACCGGTCGACTTACAACCCAGTGGGGACACGTCCAACCTGGTACCTCCTCCAGGTTCATTATAAGAGACAGGGGGGAGGATGAGACCCGGCCATTATGCCCCTTTTCATCTAATCTACCATCCCTTATTTGGCAAGGACAAACCCCCCATGGCCTGTTCCAAAGCTTCTTGAAGCGCCAAGTTAAACAGGTGGAGCCTGACTTCTGTCAAATGCACCCCATCCGGTCGAAAAAAGTTCACCGCAGTTTTTTTCAAAAACCTGGTACCGTATTGAGATTCCCCCAACCCCTGTTACAAATTTCGCAATCCGCCGATTAAATTTTTTGCGGCTGCACTCCAGCGCACTCTGGCTGTGGGCATGCCGCCAAAAATTCCTTGCCACTACCTCTGACCAAATTAAGGATACGTTGGGGAAAATGATCAAGATCTGGGACAAGTCCCTCCTGACCATGTCCACCAGGCCCCCCACAGGCACGGTCCCCAGATCGTTGCCCCCCCAGATGAATAATCAAAACTGATGGAGCCGGGGTGCGGGGCCTGACTGCCGAGCCAGGCGGACGCGGGTAGCAAGAGCTCCTGCGACAAGCGACTTACTGAGCGAAATTTCCACCGATACGTGCGTCATCTAGACACACACAGGCTGCCAAATGACGGAGAAACTTGAAACCTACCATTAGACACCAAACACGTGGATTTGTCATCCGTTCCCTCCCGGCTCCAACACGCGGCCTACACACTGGGACGGCACGGGGGAGACGGCTGCTCTCCTGCCGCCTCCAAACTCAATGGCTATCAACCAAAGCCCGCGTTCCCCCCCTCTGGACTGGCGGGGGTTATCCCAGTCCGCACCGAACCAGCTCACAATCTGCTGCAGATCTACTTGTCCCCCTGCAGCCCGAACGAGATGGTCGGGGCTGATCATGCTCCCACTCAAAGGCCCGCGCAGACCCTGCACGAGCGGCTAGATGCTCTATTCCACTGCTTCTGGGAACAAATAGAACGCAGAACTGCCCAACACCCCCCATCTATACATGGAGAGGTGGAGGGGCGTGAGATTGCGGGGCGAAGCAGGCCCATCCCGGGTGAAACGTCGCACCAAACTAGCGCTAAGCAAAAGAAGAGCCCTTCCAGGTCTGGGGTCGAGAGGGAACTCCCTCCAAGGCATCGACCACGACGCCGTAAGGCCGCTCGCCGCTGGCGGCGGAAGATCACCAGGCCTTACCGCAGCGCCCAATATGGGAATGACCCTGCCTCACAGAGGCCTCGAGTCAGTAGCCTACGGATGCTGACCCTGCATGGAGCCTGGAGCTGGGGAGGGACCGCCTGCCAACTGCGACTCCTGCCGACAAGCCGCAACCCCCAAGTGCCGAACACAGAAGCCCAGCAGAGGAATAGGCTGACACACGGCCTGGAACCTACGCTCCCCATGTCCCACAGGCGGACAGACGAGAAGGGGATGATGTCACAGCTTGCTACCGGACGGAATGCACAACCCCTCGTCTAAGATCACTTGTGGACAATGCACTGCCACCTTGCCAGCCAAGAGGCTTGCCAACTTGGACCCACCTGCAAGCTATACTGTAGTTTCACAGCTCAGCCAAGCACGGTTCCTGAAAGACTTTCCAACTGGCAGGGCTGGCAGCAGCACGATGGACACACTTGTTCTTTCTGATATCAAGCCAGCCGGTACAGACACATGGGGCAGTCTAGCGGGGGAAGGAGGGGCCAGGGACAGTGGCAGTATGTATAACTCACTAGTTAAAATACCAGCTTGGTTTGCTTATCATCCTGTATATATGGATAGTTGTGTATATGTATGTGTATCTTACTCCATTTAACCCACTATTGTATTGCATACATACCTCAGACCTGTTTCATGACAATCTAGCTTGTTATACTAAGAATTTAGCGACTCAACACATACATAGCCGTTCAACTACTCACTCAGTTTACAAGCATGTTTTAGTATCCTAGCCTGCACAACTAGTTGGCCTTAATATGTACAAGTTTTATTGCATAATGCCTAAATCTGAAAAACACAGAGCAGTGCTTGGGATCCTTTTCCCCAATCACGCTCGCCAAAATGGAAAACGCCCCCACCCAGTTCCCGAAAGTTTTTGTAATCTTCCTGTAACTTTTCCTTATCCTTGTCCGACTCTTTCCCCTCCTTGTCCCCCGGAGGAGGGGCGTCCTCCAAGGGCAACAGGGAAAATATCTCCACAAATTCCCCCTTCCAGATCTTGTCCCTGACCTCGGGCTTTAGATGTAAGCCCAAGGGACCCGACCAGCACATATAGGCTGCCCCTCTAGCCACGTCGGCGACGCCTGCTGTACTATCCAGCACCCCCCTGTCACTTCCCCCTCCCTCCCCTGTGGCCGCGGTGGGCACCGGAGGCTGAGTCACATGAACGCTAGCCACTGCGCTAGGAACTGAACCCGTCTGCGGAGGGGACCCCACCGAACGCAGCTGACCATCCAACCCTTGGGATCCCTGCGCTAGCCCCCCTCGCTCCCACTGGGAAAACAGCTCCCGCAAACCCGACATGAACCCACCCAGCGTGGACACCCCAGCAAGCGCAGGAACATGTGACTCACCTGGCGGTGCCCCAGTGATACCGGAGAAACTGACGGAAGCCAAGCACAGAGAGATGGACACAGGTTTCTTCAGGAAGGAAGAGATTCTTTATTGGATCACCGATCGGGACTCAGAGGGACTAATGTCACCAAAATACAGCAAGCTCTGAGCCCCGGACAATAGTGCAGGCTCCTTATATAGGCACATAACTCCTCCCATATTAAGCTCCACCCGCACATTCTCTTGACCAATCAATACAAATAAGAATTAACTTCCTGCTTGACCGCATGGCTTGTCCAGCACAATGGAGGAGGGGAATACTATATCCTGTATTCTTGCACATGCTCCGTACACTACTGATCGTATCTTGCCTCGTGCAACCAACTGATCGATACGTCAGCATATGCACGTACACATGCCACGTGGTAATCTCGGCCTACTAAATTTATTTTTACCGAGATTCAACCACATTCCCCCCTTTGATGCCTCTTGATATTTCACAATTACTTGAGGCATCACTTAACCTTGGTTTGCATACACCGCAAGTTACCTTGAACCAGACCAGACTTATCTTATGATGTGAATCTTCAACACTCATCTTCCTGCATTGGTTCTCCCTGATCTAGAGCCTTATATTTATAAATTGCCATTATCTGTGCAGCAGCCTTCCTCTCTGCTATATTTTCTATCAGGCTTTGCACAGACCTAACTACTAAGGGTATAAGACACGGCAGGAGTAGACACAACATTAAAATTAGTAGGACTCCACCAACCACTGCCTTAACCCCTCCAAACCACTCATACCAGCTACCAAACCAACTACTTGGATTATACCCTTTCCATACCTGTGTAGGCACATGCGCTAGTTTAACCATATGGCTAGTAAGCTCAGCTATTGCTTGCCCTTCGTCATCTATTTGAAGACAGCAATTGCTCAGGTTAAACTTCCCACATACACCTCCCTCTACTGCCAAAAGGTAATCCAAGGCAAATCTATTTTGGTATACTGCTGTCCTCATCCTGGTATTGTGCTTCGCTAGAAGATTGAGCGCTTGTGATGTCTCGTTAGTAATGATCTCAACCACTGCCTGTAATCTTATAATACGGTTGAGCATATAAATTGGGGTTCTATAACCAAAGGTACCATCCTCTGCCCACGTGGCTGGCCCATAGTAATCTATAATACGCTGGGGAGGCCATTCATTATCTTCCCAGGTGCCTATCTCTATGGGTCCTCTTTTCTTCCTATGATTCACATCATACACTTTAACACCTAAAGTCTCACCTGTTTCAATAGGTAACAAGAAGAAGGATGGTTTGAGCATACCCAACACACATGCCCCTTCCCATTCCTGTGGCAACTCCGAATAGGCTTTCTTACAACAGATCCAGTAGGGCTCTCCAGTTAGATGTGATGGATAAATCAAACCATACATCCTTTAAATTGGCGTATCTAGCAAACGGGTTAGATGGTTCTGAGACATTTGAAGCCGACCACCAAGTTGTATTCTTTGTATCATCATCATAAGCTTTTTGCCCTAGACAAGTTAATTCTCCTACAGAAGTATTATACATCATTCCTTTCCTTGCTATGCAAACATAACCTATGATGGAGGTCTTTAATCTCCACTCAGATTTACCTCTAACACTCATATGATAATCGGCTTGTGTAGATATTAATTGGTCAACTGCCTCAGAACCGGACATTACCTCCTTTGCTTCCCAAGGCCATTGGTCTCCCATGTTAGTACCTCCACACACATAGCAGTTGGTAACATTAAGACTACCGGCAATACTTTCAGCTAAATCAATAAACAGGTTTTTAGCATTATGTGGGATCTTATTATCTATGCTCATCTCTTCATAAAAGGAATGGTATACTTGATGAGTCTGGGAGGATACCGTATCAGTCTCTATCCCTATAAACAATACTGTCCCAGGATCTAAACCCGTCCCATATATTTGAAACCCAAATAAATTACCATATTTATCTAAGAACTTGTCGGGGTTATTTATAAGTATATGGACTGGATTGCATTCCATAGACTTACAATATGGACTGGTAGGCAACTTAGTCACAATCATGTCCTTGTCTACTGTCTGTCCCCAAGTTGCCCACCCCACACAAGACCAATATGGGCAAAAGTTATAATCTCTATTTGGGCATCTAGGGCTCACATACTTATTTTTACTACTGGGACAAATATATTTATCGTTAGACCCATACGTCCTCTCCCATCTAAGATCCCCACATACATTCCACGGCTTTCTACCACTTGATATCGCCTTACACGCATCAAATAGCAGAACACCCGAAGAATGTACGGATTCTAATACCGTCTTATTAATTAGGGTCCCCTGAGGATCTCCATTCCTGAGAGTCAACCAAATTGTACGGGGTTGATACTCTGGACTGAAGCACTTAGGTTCTCCTACTCCTAAATGGCACACACTATATTCTATATTTAAGTATCTACATCTTGATACATCTCCTTTACACTTGTATTGCGAATGCCAAATTAGGGTTTGGGAAATATGGTTACCTGTTCTTGTAGTCTTAATGCATACCTCACAGCTAGGAGTGTCGGTACCTCTACCTTCCTGAATATAAAAATACACATATAAAAACATTATTAAGAATACATCTTTCGTCGTCATCCTCAGTCTTCGTCCGTGCGAAGGCACCTCAGCTTCCAGGATGTAAGGGCTGCAGGGAATGGAGTTCTGCTCGTCTTCACAGGGGTCCCTTCGAGACTTTTCCTGACTTATACACTCGTTGGTGAGCGGACAGGCTTTATTATGGCCTTCTCACTCACTTACCAAATCTCTGAAACAATAAAATTTGTAATCCACAAGGTTCCCTCGTCACTCCGACTGAGTCGTGCGCTTTAACCGGATCTTGCAGGGATTCTCTGGATCTGCTGTAGCTTGCCAAGAATCGACTGCTGCTGGTTTAACCCTGGAGTGATGTATCCACGGAGTCACTTCGGCTACTTTTATCGCTGTAGGGGTAGACAAAAGAACAACATAAGGACCTCTCCACTTGGGCCCTAACGGTACATTATTCCACTCTTTAATCCACACTTGGTCTCCTGGGTGGTAACTATGAACTGGGGGATAAATATTCACAGGTAATCTATCTTGTACCCATTTCTGTACCTCCTCCATAGTCTTAACCAACTCTACAACCTGCTGCCGGGTAATTCCTTCTCCCAACTGACTCAAATCCCCCCTTAAGTTACCAAGTACGGGAGGTGGTCGCCCATACATGATTTCAAAAGGAGAGAGGCCCATCCTTCTGGTAGGTGTACTGCGGATTCGCAATAGAGCTATGGGCAAGAGAACGTTCCACTTAAGTTGGGTTTCCTGACACATTTTAGCCAACTGATTCTTAATAGTTCTATTCATTCTCTCTACCTTACCAGAACTCTGGGGTCTATATGCCGTATGAAGCCTCCACTTTATACCAAGCATATGAGTCAGTTGTTGTAGACTCTGATGAACAAAAGCTGGACCATTATCCGATCCTATAGAGCAGGGTAGTCCATATCGGGGTATTATTTCTCGTAGCAGGAATCTCACAACTTCTCCTGCTTTCTCTGTACGAGTAGGACATGCTTCTACCCAGCCTGAATAGGTACACACAACTACCAGTAGGTAGCGATGTCCACCAGATTTAGGCATCACTGTATAGTCAATTTGTAAATCGGACATGGGGAGTCCCCCCATAAACTGGACTCCTGGTGGCTTTACTGGTCCTTGCCTTGCATTATTTTTAGCACACGTTACACATCTTCGTACAATGGCCTGAGTCAAGTTGGACAATCTTGGTATGTAGAAATGTTTTCTGAGAGATTCTTCTGTACTGTCTCTCCCAGAATGTGTCCCGTTGTGATAGTTTTGGACAATTTCTACCGCTAGTGATGCTGGAATGACTATTCTTCCATCTTCTAACTGATACCATCTGTTCTCCAAATACTTTCCAGGTTCAGTCTTTAACCACTCCTCTTCTTGAGCTGTATAAACTGGAGTCCATTGAGACAGTGGAGTTGGTATAAGAGCAGCTATATGCTCCACATACTCTTGTCTTCCCGATTCAGCGGCACGCTTAGCTGCACTATATGCCATCCGATTTCCTTTGGTTACATCACCATCTCCTCTCAGATGCGCTCGGCAATGTATAATACCGACTTCTTTCGGCTCCCACACTGCTTCCAATAGTTGTAGGATTTCAGCTGCGTACTTGATTTCTTTGCCTTCTGAATTCAATAGTCCTCTTTCTTTATACAAAGCTCCGTGGGCATGAGTGGTTAAAAACGCATACTTGGAGTCCGTGTAGATGTTCACTCTTAAACCTTCAGCCAATTGTAACGCTCGTGTCAGTGCTATCAATTCTGCCTTTTGTGCTGATGTTCCTTTTGCCAGTGGCCGAGCTTCTATCACCTTGTCTATCGTTGTTACTGCATATCCTGCATAGCGGATCCCTTCTTTCACATAACTACTGCCGTTGGTGTAATATTGAACATCGGGGTTCTGGATGGGAAAATCACGAAGATCTGGTCTACTTGAAAATACTTCATCCATTACTTCCAAACAATCATGTTGACTTTCAGTAGGTTGTGGCAAAAGGGTAGCTGGATTTAAGGTATTTACAGTCTCTAAATGCACTCTTGGGTTTTCACACAACATTGCTTGATACTTGGTCATACGGCTGTTACTAAACCAATGATTTCCTTTGTAATCCAGCAACGTCTGTACTGCATGTGGGACTCGTACATAAAGTTCTTGACCCAGAGTGAGTTTATCGGCTTCAGCTACTAGCAGGGCGGCTGCAGCTACGGCTCTTAGACAAGGTGGAAGTCCGCTGGCCACTGCATCCAGTTGCTTAGACATGTAGGCAACAGGTCTTTGCCATGATCCCAAGTACTGTGTCAATACTCCCACAGCCATTCTTCTTTGCTCATGTACATACAGGTAGAATGGTCGTGTGTGATCAGGTAGACCTAATGCTGGGGCACTCATCAAAGCCTTCTTCACATCTTCAAATGCCGTTTGCTGTTCTTGAGTCCATAAGAAGGGGTCGTGCTCTGTACCTTTGATAGCTGCATACAGAGGTTTTGCCAGTATCGCGTAGCTGGGAATCCATATCCTACAGAAGCCTGCTGCCCCCAAGAATTCTCGCACTTGTCTTCTATTCTTGGGTATCGGTATTTGGCACACAGCTTCTTTTCTCTCTGGCCCCATAATTCTTTGACCTTCAGAGATATGGAATCCCAGATATTTGACAGTTGGCAAACACAACTGAGCCTTCTTTCTAGACACCTTGTATCCTGCCTTCCAGAGAATGTGTAGTAGATCGTGCGTTGCTTGCTGACATATTTCCTTTGTAACTGCTGCTATCAACAAGTCATCTACATATTGTAACAATACACACTCTCCTGGGATGGACTCGAAATCCAGTAGATCTTGACTTAGAGCTGAACCAAATAGGGTAGGTGAATTTTTAAACCCTTGGGGCAGTCTTGTCCAGGTCATTTGGCGTTTTGAGCCCGTCACAGCGTTTTCCCATTGGAAAGCAAAGATACATTGGCTTTCTGTGGCAATTCGGAGGCAAAAGAAGGCATCTTTGAGGTCTAGGACTGTAAAGTAAGTAGCCCCGCCTGGAATTAAAGCAAGCAGGTTATATGGATTGGGCACAACTGGATGTATACTAACAACCGCATCATTGACTGCTCTCAAGTCCTGCACAGGTCGATACTCATCTGTACCGGGCTTTTGAAAAGGCAGCAATGGGGTGTTCCAGGGGGAAGTACAGAATTTTAGGATACCATACCGTATGAACTTATCCAGATAAGATTGGATGTTCTTCTTAGCCTTCTGCGGGATGTGATATTGTCTTAGGCTCACTGGATAAACCCCAAGTTTTAGTTCGATTTTAATAGGTGGAATATTGCGGGCCAGTCCTGGTGGGTTGTTCTCTGCCCAAACTCCTGGTATGTTGAATAAGGATTCATCACTCCTAGGGTTTTGGATAGTCAACACTGTATAAAGTCGCCACTCTTCTTCCTTTGGTACGGATAATGTCATAATACCTGAAGGTCCATTAAACTTTAAGGATGTTGTTCCATTTGCGCTGCTGGATAGTACCTATCTTCCCTTACACTTCCTCTGTTCCCATTACTTCCTCTATTACCATTGCTCCCTGTGCGCCTTCGCTCCTTCCCTCCGACAGAGGGGGCAGATTCCATACACAGATTTAAACCCCTTTTGGGCCTACCGCACAATCGGTATACCCCTAGTGGGTCTGCCGTCTAAAACAGCAGTTGTCTTACCTCCTCGTTCCTGAACCTGAGTTCACACTCATCGACGGGGACACCCCAGCACTTCTTACGTAGAGGCCGATGATCTCCTGGACAACAGACCAGTGGCGCCGAGACGAAGGGAGGTCCACGCAGAAGTTCAGGGGTGCAGCCGTAGAGAACGTGGGCAAAGATAGACCGTCTCACGCCTCTGCCTCTCAGCTACCGTTGAACGATGAGCTTCCCGGCCAATGCACTAAATGATACCGGAGAAACTGACGGAAGCCAAGCACAGAGAGATGGACACAGGTTTCTTCAGGAAGGAAGAGATTCTTTATTGGATCACCGATCGGGACTCAGAGGGACTAATGTCACCAAAATACAGCAAGTTCTGAGCCCCGGACAATAGTGCAGGCTCCTTATAACTCCTCCCATATTAAGCTCCACCCGCACATTCTCTTGACCAATCAATACAAATAAGAATTAACTTCCTGCTTGACCGCATGGCTTGTCCAGCACAATGGAGGAGGGGAATACTATATCCTGTATTCTTGCGCATGCTCCGTACACTACTGATCGTATCTTGCCTCGTGCAACCAACTGATCGATACGTCAGCATATGCACGTACACATGCCACGTGGTAATCTCGGCCTACTAAATTTATTTTTACCGAGATTCCACCACACCAGGACCCGCTAGCGGCACCAGAGCAGCAACAGAAACCTGTGAAGAGGATTCCATGGTTTGATCAGCACTACTTCACTACAGCTCCAGACGCCATCTGGTGGACTGATCTGGTAACAGCACACAGAGTCTGAGGAAGCAGTGAAGAGATCGTGAGCCCACACCCCTGCTCAGGAGGCTGCAGAGACAGGTAAGTAGGGGGGGGGGAGGGGACCCCAGGGGCAGGTGGGAACCAGTGGCCAGGGGAGAGGAGGACAGAGGGGGAAGGAAGGCAGAGTAGGACAGAGGGAAATAGAGAGAGGGAACAGAGGTGGGGGGGGGAGAAAAAGGCCCAGAAGAGGCCCCCAGAAGTGAGGACCCGGCGGGGGGACCTCCGGGCCTGAGAGAAGCGGGGGAGCAAGGGGGGAGCAAGGGCAGGGGAAGAAACTACTAAGCACGCGGACCCCCCGGAGGAATGGGGCGGGGGGAGAAAAGGAGAGGGGACAGGCTGGATGGGGCCCAGAGGCCCGGGGATCATGGCGGACACCCCCACCCCAGTCGATGTCCGGGACCCCGCATGGATGGGGCGGACGTGTGAAGGGGAAAGGGAGGGAGACCCATGAGGGATGGGAAGCCCAGAACTTGGGGAAGAACCCCCCCCACCCCGCGGCAGTGGGAGAGGCCCACTCTGCGTGCCCCGCAGGGGCCTACTCACCACTGCCGGCTGTGAGGTGGGGGCCTCGGGCGGCATCCCGCTCACCACCCGGGCCAGAGTACTTGAAGGCCGATGAGGATGGAGGCCCACGTGAGAAGCCGCTGCCCGGCCTCCTGCAGTCGCAGGAGAGACCGGGGGGCCGGGGACGTTGCAGGCCGCACGCGGGCCTGTTGTTGCCTCGGGCCCGGGCTGCGGCTCCTGTACCGGGCCCGTGGGGAGGCAGTCAGGCTCAGACGAGCCGGAGGGTGGGTGCACCGACCCGCGCTGGTCAGGCCACCCAAGGAGGGTGTCGCAGGGGGCATGGATAGAGGAGCCACAGCGCTGGGAGGGGGGCGGCGCCAGGCGGCGCCAGGCAGCTGTGGCTGGAGCAGGCGCCCAAACTGCTTGTGAAGCTGCCAGCCACCGTCTGCTGCTGCACTAGCCCTGAGGGCAGACAAGATAGCCTCGATGTCCATGCCACAGGCGAAAATCCTACAGGCCCAAACAACAGGAGGAGGAGGATCAAGGAAACTTGTTGCTGGCCTGGCTCCTAAATGGCACTGAGGTCAGTCTGCTTTGTCACCACCCACTTCCTCACATCTCACACTCCCACACGTAGCACATAGCCAATCGTGCATCATCCATCCCACACTCATACATGTGCCCCTGTCCGCTAAGCTGCACACTCTCCCTGGGGCCTTGACTGGTATTAAACCGGCACAGCCGGTATTTGAGGCTGCCTGGCCGTGCCGGTATTGCAGTACCGGCAATACAAATGCAGATATTTTTCTCAGTATAAACGGAGATTACTCTGCAATACCAGCACCAGCCAGTAGGGGTCACTGTGTGTGGAGAGAGGCAGGCATAGGAAGTTACAGCATATCCCTCCCTGCCTATCGCTACTCACTGATCCGCTGGGAGACAGCAGCTTCCAGCCTGCAGAGACAGCCTTCAGCTCATAGAAGTGATGGATGAGGGGAAAGGCAGCAGGGAGACATGGGGACACTGAGACACTAGGGGACACTTGGAGACCTGGGAACGCTGTGAGACATAGGGACATTGGGAGACACATTGGGACACGGAGACACTAGGGATACAGTGTCCCCTAGTGTCCCCATGTCTATGTCCACAAGTGCCCCTATGTCTCCCAGTGTCCCCATGCCTCCCAGCCAGTGTCCCTAGTCTTCCAGTGTCCCTAGTGTCTTAGTGTTCTCATGTCTCTGTGTCCCCATGTATCCCAGTGTCTGTGTCCCCATGTCTGTGTCTCCATTTCTCCCAGTGTCCCCAAATGTCTGTATCCATAAGTGCCCCCATGTCTCTCAGTGTCCCCTAGTATGCTAGTGACACGGGACACACTGAGACATGGGGACACTGGGAGAAATGAGGACACTGAGACACTGGGAGACTAGAGGAATGGGCGACATGGGGACACTGACACTGTGATATATAGGCACACTGATGCCAGGCTGGCCTTCCAATTCTTTGGACAGATATGCCCCCTTTTTTTGGGCATATTCCCCCCTTTTTGCAGTCCGGGCCCATTGACTTCCTGCTTCACTGGACACTGCTGTTAGGAGGTATGGATTTACTTGAAAGATGAAAGCATAAATTAGAGAGAGATTAGCATAGAGTTTGTGTTTTCTTATAGCTGCATCCTTTGAGTTTCCCTCCACCATCTCCATCAGATACATGACACTTGGGAGGTATGACTGTTTTAGTGTTTTTGGTTGATAAGATTCTGTAATTAGGCTCCATCATAATTGTCAGCACCAGGCCCACTGGGCTCTTAATCTGGCCCTGTAAACTGTGTGGAAGCTGGGTGTGTTATGCAGAGAGTCAATGTTTTTGTAATACAGAGATGTATTTACAGATGTAGGCATAGGCGTGCGCAAGGGGTGTGCCGGGGCACACCCTAATCCCTGCGGCACGCCTATGGATTGAGACCGGCAGGGGAGATCTCAGTATTCCTTAAAACTTAGCTTTTATTCAGTTCCATAAAACAGATCAACGTTTCAGTCCAAAATGTGGACTTTCATCAGGATCATATGAACATTAACAAACTTATCGCTTATATATGAATGCAATAATTGTAAAAAGTAAAAAGTGGTTAACTCACCCCAGGTGCTGTGTGTGGAGAGACCGGCGTCCTTCCCGGCAAAGTGCGCATGTGCCGCTATTTCCCCGCCCACTGGCGTGACGTCGTCACGCACGTTAACGTCGTTGCCATGGAAACACGGTTATACAAAAAACGTTACCATGGCATTGTGGGACACACCACGATCACCCTGTGTATGAAGTGATTAATAAATATTCCAAAATGGTCGATATCGTCATGCATGTGAAAGTGCTGAATTAGTGCAGGAAGAAATATGAAGATGAAGTAAAGTACCAATTGTGCAGTCTATTTGAAGTCCGTGCTATCAGTGTCACCTGTTGATATATAGTGAATCTGACTTAAGGCAACCATTATCAGTTGCTGTTAAAGTGCCTGTTAAAGTGACAAGTGCTTACTGTATAGATATTCTCATATCGTGAAGTGCCAAAGAAAACAACAATTTAAAGTGACATATGTGCAAAACATTCCAACTTTCTATATATGCATACTGGTTGCTCAATATTAAAAATAAATATAAATGTGCATATACCATATGGCTGGCTCTAGAAATTCTAGATTATTATGTATCTATTGTTACATATATCCCACTCCTTCCAATTATGGTATAGGATATGTACTACTATGTCCACTATGATGGATATTATGTAAGGGTATATCATGCCATAATCTAACCAGTTAAATTCCATCTTAATTGATACTATATACTAGCCTGCAACTAAATGGTAATAACTTGCTCTATAAAATCTATACACTAAAACAATTGTAAATTGTACCAAATATCCTATAAATTATATTATATAATGTCAGCAGGGATCACACATTCACAAAAACGAATGTAAAGATAACGATTCATTGAGGCCTTTTGGGGAGACCGTATTCAATTCGTGTATCCAAAATGCTTCCTTATTAAGAAGCATTTTCCCCCGGTCACCTCCTCTTCTTGACAACGGAATATGATCTATCGCTACGAATTTTAGCGTAGCCAAAGTGTGTTTCAGTTCTAAAAAGTGATGAGCTACTGGTTTATCCGAGAAGCCGACCCTGTAAGCCAACCGGATGCTGGACCTGTGTCCTCTGATGCGCTCACATATAGCCGTTTCAGTTTTCCCTATATAACAGAGACCGCATGGACAACTCAGTTTATATATCACATGTGTGGTCTTGCACGTTATGGTGAACTTGATAGGGTAGATTCTGTTGTTGTGCGGGTTATTAAATGTCTTCGCCGGAATCATGTGGCTGCATGTGACGCATCCCAGGCACCTAACTGATCCCCTGATCTGTGTTTTTGTGGTCTTTTGATAGCTGGCTATAGGGTCCGTGCGGACCAAAAGGTCCTTTAAATTTGTATTTCTCTTATAACAGACTAATGGTGTTGTGCTAAATATTCTCGGAAGAGTTTCATCACTTGTTAGAATCTTCCAGTTCTTTTTCACTGAAGCTGCAACTTGAGGTGATGCTGGTTGGTATAGCATCGGAAATACCAGTTTCGGGGACTGTTTCTTGCCTTCGTGAGCGCGTGCACTGCATGCTTCTTGGAGCGCTTTCTCGAGGTTTCGGCTATCATAGCCTCTTTGTAAGAATCTCGTCTTCATTTCCATAATCTGGTTTTCCATAACGCCAACATCCGAATTATTTCTAATAACCCTCAAAAATTGTGCTTTCGGTAGCGAGTCTTTGAGTGACTTGGGGTGTGCACTTTGGTAATGCAGCATAGTGTTTCTGTCTGTCGGTTTGGTATATAATGAATATTGGAGACTAGTTGAGCCTACTTCTATCTGAAGGTCCAGGTAATGGACTTTGTCCGCACTGATGTCCGCCGTAAACCTAACTGGTAGTGGTGTTTGATTAATTTGTTGCACCATCTCCTGTGCTTTTCCCTCCGATCCATTCCATACGATGAACACGTCATCGATGAATCTGTAATATGATCTAATGCAGTTCTTATATCGTTCCAGTATTTGGCTTTCCTCATAAATAAACATGTAGGCGTTGGCGTACATAGGCGCCACAGCTGACCCCATGGATGTGCCTGCCACTTGGAGGTACCATGTATCTTCAAATCTGAAGTAATTGTTTTGTAGAATCAATGTCAGGAGTTCCAACACGAATTCTATAGGCGGGCCATGGTATACCGTCGATCTTGTCAATACTTGCCTCATAGCCTCCACACCCTCATCGTGGGGGATAATTGTGTAGAGGCTCTGTACATCCATGGTTATGAGGATGGGTTTGTGTTCTCCATATTGTATTCCCTTGATATTGGAGATCAGCGTCGGAGTGTCTTTGATGCAAGTATGTAATTGCTTAACTGGACCTTGAAATAGATGGTCTAACCACTTGGCTATAGGCTCTAGGACGCTTCCTATCGCCGAGACTATGGGGCGTCCTGGTTGTTGAGTAGGATGTTTGTGTATTTTGGGAATAGTATAGATGATGGGTGTTCTTGGATAAGGTTTAGTGAGGTATTGGCGCAGTTCTAAATCAATGTAGCCAGCTGTTAATCCCATAGTTAGGACTTCATCAATTTTATTTTGGATGCTCCTTGTGGGGTCTCCATTCAGTGGCATATAGGTGTTTCGATCCATTAACTGTGTTTTCAGCTCTGTGGCATACTGGGTGTAGTCCATTATCACAATTCCGCCACCTTTGTCCGCTGACCGTATTATGATCGTAGGATCTTCTGCCAAGTCTGTGATGATCTTCCTTTGCTGCTTAGACATATTGTGTCTTCTGCTATGATCTTGCTGCATATACCTCACGGCATCCTTATTCATAACTGTCAGAAATGACTTGATGGATGCTTTATTTGATGTAGGGTCAAACGTAGATTTGACTCGAAAAGGTCCCCTTGTGTTCCCCTTATTACACACTGCTTCATCGTTAAAGTTAGAAAAATGATCTTTAAGTCTCAATGTTCTACCAAATTTATGCAGCTCCACTTTCCATTTGAATTGATCTGGTCTTGATGTCGGTACAAACGATAGGCCCCTGCTCAGGAGGTCTATTTCTGCTGCACCTAGTGGCCTCTGTGACAGATTAAATATAGGGATTATCTCCTGTGTGGAGGTTTTCCCTGTGCAAATCTGTTTCCCCTTGTGGCCTCTCCGTGTCCTGTTTCTGCGCCTCCTCTGTCTCGGCTCCTCGTCACTGCGCCTCCTCCCACATTGTCTAAAAAAGTTGCCCTATTCGCTTGGGTAGAGTTGGTCATATCGGTATCTGAGGCTGATTCGCCCGAAGTGATATCTATCGTAGGTATTTTGGGTCGTTGGATCCTCCTACGTGGTCTCCTGGGCCTCTGTGGGTTGGTCCTGCCCGTTAACCACCCATATACCCTATGGTCACGGTAGTCCTGGGTTACTTTTTTAAACTTTTGTTTCTTGAAGTGTATGAGTTCTGTTTTGTATTTCAAAATCTCCTCCTTAAGTTTCTGTGTTGCCTTTATACCCTCTGGTGATGCCAATAGCAGTGCGTGTTCTGTTTCCACTGCTGTAATTTTGAGGTTAGTGTCGTTTAGATCCGTTTTGACATCTTTAATGATTATAAGCATTAGATCTAGTGATGCTTTGTTCAGGACGTGCGTCCAATCTCTACATACAGTAGCTTTTGCCCGTCCAATAGTTGGTATGTTGTGTATTCTGAACCCTCTTGGGACTCTCTTAGCTTTAAAATAATCAGATAGAAAGATGCCATGTAGATCCAAGTCGACTTGTTTTCGGTATAGGCGTAGGAGTTTGAAGTAAACATCTCTCACTGTCAAATTATGTGGGAGTTCAGAGCTTGATTGTTGCCACAGGATGGTGTCAGCATCCTCCTGAGAAAAATATAGTGTTTCTGCCTCAGTGCAGTATGCCCCTGCTTGCACTAAAAATTCGTCCATGATGAAAAAATACTTTTGTACAAAAATAGCATCCAAAAAAAGGCTACTAATGGCCAATATTACAGTTATGCAGGGGCGGACTGACCGGTCGGGCACTTCGGACGTGGTCCGAGGGCCCGGCCGGGAGGGGGGCCCGCCGCAGCCGTGCACATAATGTGCACGGCTGCAAAGTTATTTCAGTGTGGAGATCGGGGAGATCGGAGCCTGGTCCGGCGCTGTAATATCCACTTACTGCTGTATCAGGAGGTGGAGGAGGAGGGGCCCGGTCCTGTGCGCGGAGGCGCGTCGACATCACTACGTGACGCGATGACGTCGACGGGCGCCGCCTGCACGGGACCGGAATCCACATGGGTCGGTCATCTTCACATCCCAGGCCCAGCAACCAGCCAGGTAAGCCACAGACCCCCCGGCCAGCCACAGACCCCCAGGCCCCCGGCCAGCCACAGACCCACAGGGCCCCAGGCCAGCCACAGGGCCCCCGGCCAGCCACAGGGCCCCAGCCACAGGGCCCCAGCCACAGGGCCACAGGCCCCCAGGGCCCCAGCCACAGGGCCACAGGGCCCCAGCCACAGGGCCCCAGGCCCCAGCCAGCAAGCCACAGGGCCCCAGGCCCCAGCCAGCAAGCCACAGGGCCCCAGGCCCCAGCCAGCAAGCCACAGGGCCCCAGGCCCCAGGCCCCAGCCACAGGCCCCAGGCCAGCCAGCCACAGGGCCCCAGCCACAAGCCCCAGGCCAGCCAGCAAGCCACAGGCCCCAGGCCAGCCAGCAAGCCACAGGCCCCAGGCCAGCCAGCAAGCCACAGGCCCCAGGTCAGCCAGCAAGCCCCAGGCCCCAGCCAGCAAGCCCCAGGCCCCAGCCAGCAGACCCCAGGCACCAGCCAGCAGACCCCAGGCCCCAGCCAGCAGGCCCCAGGCCCCAGCCAGCAGGCCACAGGGCCACAGGCCCCGGCCCCAGGCCCCAGCCAGCAAGCCACAGGGCCCCAGGCCCCAGCCAGCAAGCCACAGAGCCCCAGGCCCCAGCCAGCAAGCCACAGGGCCCCAGGCCCCAGCCAGCAAGCCACAGGGCCCCAGGGCCCAGCCAGCAAGCCACAGGGCCCCAGCCAGCAAGCCACAGGGCCCCAGCCAGCAAGCCACAGGGCCCCAGCCAGCAAGCCACAGGGCCCAGCCAGCAAGCCACAGGCCCCAACCAGCAGGCCCCAGGACTCAGCCAGCAGGCCACAGGGCCCCAGGCCCAGGCCCTAGCCACAGGGCCCCAGGCCCTAGCCACAGGGCCCCAGCCAGCAAGCCACAGGGCCCCAGGCCCCAGCCAGCAAGCCACAGGGCCCCAGCCAGCAAGCCACAAGGCCCCAGCCAGCAAGCCACAGGGCCCCAGCCAGCAAGCCACAGGGCCCCAGCCAGCAAGCCACAGGGCCCCAGTCAGCAAGCCACAGGCCCCAGCCAGCAGGCCCCAGGCCCCAGCTAGCAGGCCACAGGGCCCCAGGCCCCAGCCAGCAAGCCACAGGGCCCCAGGCCCCAGCCAGCAAGCCACAGGGCCCCAGGCCCCAGCCAGCAAGCCACAGGGCCCCAGGCACCAGCCAGCAAGCCACAGGGCCCCAGGCCCCAGCCAGCAAGCCACAGGCCCCAGCCAGCAAGCCACAGGCCCCAGCCAGCAAGCCACAGGCCCCAGGCCAGCCAGCAGGCCCCAGGCCAGCCAGCCCCAGACCCCAGGCCAACTAGCCGGCCAGCCAGCCACAGGCCCCAGGCCAGCCGGCCCCAGGCCAGCCAGCCACAGGCCCCAGGCCAACTAGGCAGCCAGCCAGCCACAGGCCCCAGGCCAACTACCCAGCCGCCGACAGGCCAGCAGCCGGCGACAGGTCGGCCACAGCAGCCGGCCACAGGCACCCACAGCCCTGCAGCTGGCCACCACAAGCCAGCCGGCCCAAAGGCCAGCAGCCGCCCACAGGCCAGCACCCGCCCACAGGCCAGCAGCCGCCCACAGGCCAGCAGCCGGCCACAGGCCAGCAGCCGGCCACAGGCCAGCAGCCGGCCACAGGCCAGCAGCCGGCCACAGCCCAGCAGCCGGCCACTACAGGCTGCCAGCCAGCCTGCCTATAGCAAGCCCACAGCCTGCCAGCAAGCCACAGGCCTACAGCCAGCAACAACACAGCCTGCCAGCCAAAGCCAGTAGGCACACAGCCTGCCAGGTGCAGCCTGCCAGCCGGAGCCAGCAAGCCCACAGCCTGCCAGCCAGCAAGCCAACAGCCTGCCAGCCGCAGCCAGCAAGCCCTCAGCCTGCCGGCAGTAGCCAGCTAGCCCACAGCCTGCCAGCAAGCCCACAGCCTGCCAGCCGCAGCCAGTAAGCCCACAGCCTTCCAGCAAGCCCACAGACTGCCAGCCAGCAACAGTAATTAAGGTAAGAGGAGCCAACTTGGCCTAGGTATCAGCGAGCTATGTTGTGCTGCTATATTGTGAATAGGAACCAGAGTGTTGGAGAGACCCCCCTCCAGGCCCCATTGGACTCCATTGTAGTCTCTAATGGGACCTGGAGGAAATTCTTTCTAACACACTCTCTAAAGGACACTGAGACCTCTGCTAGAATGCTCCCCCCCTCCATGGTCCATTAGCCCTCAATTGTAGTCTCTACAGGGGCCTGGAGGCGATGTTTCCAGCAGGGACACTGAGATGGCCTCTGTTAGAAAGACCCCCTTCCAAGCCTATTAGACTCCATTGTAGTCTCTAATAGGGCCTGGAGGAGATTCTTTCTAACACACTCTCTAAAGGACACTGAGATAGCCTCTGCTAGAAAGACCCCCCTCCATGGCCCATTAGCCCTCAATTGTAGTCTCTACTGGGGCCTCGAAGGGATTATTGCACTTTTGTTCCTTGTGTCTAAAGATTGTGTAGGGTGTGGCTGGAGGCGGTGCATGGAGGCGGGACATGGGTGGTGCTTGCTGCGGAGTATGGGTGGGGCCTGTAAGGGGGCCCTTGATTTATTTTGCCCGGGGGCCCTGAGGGTTCTCAGTCCGCCCCTGGCAGTGATTAATTCAAATCTATCAGTTCACAAAGGAACACTGTAATAGTAATATCTCTGTTGATGCTCAATACCTATGTCTTATATCACCATTCACCTTAGAGGGACACTATAGTAACCAGAACAACTACCGCTTAAAGTAAACACTGGCTTTTCAGAGAAATGGCAGTGTTTACATTACTGCCTAAAGACTCCTCTAGCGGCAGTCACTCAGACGGCCAATAAAGGTGCTTCTTGTGTCAGTGCTGCACAATGTACAGCACTGACGTTCAGCATCTCCACGCTCTGCATGGAGGCGCTGAACTTTCCCCATAGAGATGCATTGGTTCAAGATGCTGATAGGCGCAGCCTTTTGCCATTTTTCGTATGTGAAAGCCTTGGTCTCAGTCAAGGGAGCATAGTGCGGGTGGAGCGAGCTGTGAGGAGACCCGTGTGGCACTGGAAGAAGGTGAGTAAACAAAATGTTTCTTCCAGGGGAGGGGGCAAGAGATCCGGTGGACTAAATGGGTTTTACACATTTGTATTGCTGACACTATAGTGTTCCTTTAAAGAGTCACTCCTATACCTTGGAAACAGTGTTGCATGTCAAATCTTTACATCTCCCACATTTAAACATACTGGGTGCCAGTTGATTTTGTGAATTTGTAAAATGGTTTGTGAGTCACAACATCGCTTTCTTCTAAGTGGACTCCTGGGACTGGTATCATTGACTAAAAATCCAGAGACGGAATACACTATGCACTGTCTTTTCTTATAGCTTGACTTACCAAGGAGCTCTGAATGAATATACTGATGTATCCCTTATTCTTCTTTCTGTTTGTGAGTGCACTGAGTATTACACACACACGCATATTACTTTATAGTATTACCATATGTGTATCTCTTTTTATCTATTCTATAGAATTTTGATTAGATTTAGTCATATGTATGTTTTTTCTTGAGATTCTCAACCAAGCTTCAAAGGATGAACGTTCACAGAGATATAAAACTTGTTACACAGCAGTATGTGCAGATTGATAGATTAGTGACTAATATGAATCTAATTTGATGCCACCCGACCTAGTATGTTGTTTTTTTTTTAAAGTCAATGTAGTCAGCATCACTTTTTAAGTAAACATAACAGAATTAAAAACAGCAACCCTGAAAAATAATTTTTATTCATATAGCAAAATATACAATAAAAGGAATTCAATTTTTAGGTAAACTACTAAAGGGATCAAAATGGCCAGAGTGTATTCAGAACATGGGTGGGCACAGCTGCAGTGAGATGTGGAGTGGACAAAAGACAATGGAACTTTTACGTTACCTAGCCATGCTTAAATTTCTGAGTGCCTCTTAAAACGCAATGATGGTTTGCAGGACCTGTTACACTCAATATAATATCGCAATAGCAGTGGGGAGCAGATAAATATTCTCAACATCTGATTTGGAAATGGATTCTAAACCTACTTATAAGCCAGGGACAGGCAACTTTTGGAACTCCAGGTGTTGTGGACTACATCTTCCATAATGCTCGTACAACCATTATGCTGACATACCACCAGTGGAGATTAAGTCCGAAATATCCGGAGTATACTACAAATGTAACATAAGCATTACAATGTGCATCTCAGTAGTCCTCTGCCATTCTTCCAAGTATCATTCTTTAAAGCACACCCCATCAGAGAACCCAATGGAAACACTACCCACCCTCTACTTATTTCAATAGTATCACCATAACTACCTACTAAATTAAGTTCTAGACTCTCACATTTTACATGTCTCCTACCAAAAAAGGACAGATACTGATATCCTTTAATTGCAATTAATGGAGATTGTTATATAGGCTTTGACACCTGTATAAAGTTATACTAATGTGGTGTCCTTGTTGGTGCTTGCTCCTGATTTATTGGTTAATTTGACTACAACTAATTATTGGGTATCCTTTCTGAATTTAGCTCATTAATCTGATTATTTGGTACTAGTAATCTTGGCTATTATATGACTATCTACTTTCTCTGGCTTTTTTTGCTTATTGTCTATTAGCTCTCTGGTGGTATATTTTAATAAAATCTGTTAATCGGTAAAGATTGGAAGTATACCTTACTGCACTTTCCCTTTGTCTTGTTCTCGGTAGTCTTGGATCTAGATATTCATCATGTCCCAGGAAATCAAAACTAAGTTCAGTTTTTGTTTTATGTTATAAAATCATGATGCAGGACAAATGTCTGTGCTTTGTTAGAAAGAGCTCTAAGGCCTTTGTCAGAACTTACTTATATTAACTAAAGTTAGAATTCAAAGTGAATTCTAGGTAAACTTAAATCCAAAATAGCCAAACTGGCAAAAAAAGGTAAGTCAGTTATGCAAAGTTCAGCTGCTCTGGCCTATAGTGTTAAAACCACCAATTAGGTGCCCCACCCCCCTTAGAAGGGGTTAAAACTCACTTTATTTGAAACGCCGCATAGGTCCACCAGCACTGGCATTACTCCCAATCCGCCTCCTTGGTGACATCATCAGGATTTACGATTTTTAACAAATCCAATGCTTCACCATAGGGAAAACTTTGGATTGGCTGAAATCGGCAAGGAGATGGGATGGGGGCGGGGCCAAGGGCCGTTTTGGCCAATCAGCACCTACTCATAGAGATGCATTGAATCAATGCATCTTTATGAGGAAAATTCAGCGTCTCCATGCAGAGCGTGGAGACGCTTAAGGGCAGTGCTGCCTACTGTGCAGCACTGCCCCAGGAAGCACCTCCAGTGGCCATTTGAGGAGTCCCTAGGGGGCAATGTGTACACTGCCTTTTCTTTGAAACGGCAGAGTTTGCATGAAAATGCCTGAAGGGAATGATTATACTAACCAGACCAACTACCTTTAGCTAGTCTGGTGACTATAGTGTCCCTTTAATTTAAAATTCACTTTGAATTCTCACTTTAGTGAATAACCCTGTAGGTTTTTGTTTTTTTTACTGGATCAATTAGAAACAGTTTTACTGTTTGAAAAAAATGTATTATATGATGACTTCAGCATTATGCTAACGCTACTAATTCAAAGAATTTGGGAATGGTTTGCTGACCAAGTTCAATTCTGCCTATATTATTATTCTATATTATTACATTGCATTTACCTGTACTGTTCTTTCAGTAAAATTATTAAAATAGGGTCAAATATAAAAGTCTCTGATATCACTACTGTTTTACAGTAGGTAGATTATAAACTCCCTGCTATATAGTTATTCTAAATTCCAATGCATTTTGTTTCAGTTTTATCATTATTGAAATCATATTATATCGAATTCTGAAATTCAGATTATTTTAGTTAAAATGGCACCCCTGTGGGGACTGGGCCTGACAGCCAAGATGGCCAGCCGCATGTCCTAGGAGCTCCTGCAACAATTGGCAAACGTGAGCTGAAACTGAGCAACATTATTATGCTGGAGGCACAAGGTGACCGGGAACAGACACAGAGCAACATGACAAACAGAATGATACCAGTCCAGTACCGGTGCACCACGGAAAAACCTCCGTCGGCCATGCGGCCTAAACCAGAGCAAAGTCTGAGGCCTGGGGGAGGCGGCCGATCTCCCGGCGCAGGACGAGCACAAAAGCGAGTGTCTACCACAGCCCTGCTACGCCCCCCCCCCCCCCCCCTGGACCGGCGGGGGACACCCCGGTCCTCACTGGGGACGATTACCCGCACATCACCACCTAACCAAGCGATTACACCACCAGTCAAATGAGACAAACTGAGCCCGACCAAGATGGCGGCACAGGAGCAACCTATTACCAGCGAACACCCATTAAGCCACCTAAGCACACAATGGAGTTTGTGGCCCGGCTAAGCACCTACCTCTGGACAAAGATTAAAACCCAGAGACAAACCTACAAGCTAGCGATGAGAGAAGTAAAGGCATGGATACGCCCAGTTACCCAGTGCCATCTACAGGGGAACCCACCTTGTAACTCACGAGCAGCCTTCAGACGGAAGAAACACTGAAGCTTAACACGGCGGGAAACAGCACCGGGGCCCTCAGACAGCAGCGCTCACGACCCCAAGCCTCAGAGTAGGGCCCGCCGATGAACCCGTCCAACGGCACAAGCAAATCTAACCCAGCACAGAGGAAACCCTCACGACACTCACAAAGCTTGCTGTGACACTGACCAGTCTCACGGACCACACTCCTGGGGCACATGGGATCAGCACCCAGCAGCAACACCGGCGGACACGATGGCACTGCCTCACGCAGGGGCATCGGCTGAATAAGCTTACTTGGACTATCCAAACAGCCCCAAGCATAGCATACAAGGACACAACGCCCATACCTAATCCATGCTATCTGACGTTATACCATCAGACCCAGTGGTTTCTGTAAACCTTGCAACCTTACCAGCAGTTCCAAGTTCCTGCGGACTCCCTCTTTTTTACCTATAGAGAACTGAGTACCTGAGGTTTTTCCTACCACAAAACATATATAGAGCGCATTTAAGCTATGTTTATATCTTGTTTGTATTTACTTTTGCTCATGACTCCCACCAATAACAAGACAGAAGGTAACCCTTTGACAAGCTGGTTAATATTCTAGAAACAAGCGAATACTTATGCTAATACATAACGTGTGAGAATCTTGCACTAAGCGTAGTTAGTTCATAACTAAATTGTAGACCTAATTTCCAGATACTTCAGGTTATTCCATGTGTGTATATATTACTCACTCAGTTGACGACATTATGCCGTCGGTTTAATACCATGCTTACGAGCCACCGCGATAATACTCTCAGCCAGTTAGGCAAAGTTAAAATGGCTCTAATTGCTACCTTACTGGTTGGAATCATAGCTTGTAGTATGAATAAAGCACTGTGAACCACTTCAATAGACAGGCTTAGCTAGCCAGCACACAGAATGTTTATAAACCTAAATGTGTTAATAACCTGTGTTTTCTATCCTTAAAAACAAAACAAATTGTGCGGTTAAGTTATGTCATGACTATGTATGCCAATGAAACGCCTGTAAACGCTGTCATGACGCTACAGGTATCTCTGTTGTAAAATCTAATGCACAAAAAAAATAAAGAATTAAAAAAAAAAATGGCGCCCCTGTATATAATATTTTCAGAAATAGGAGTCTGAATAAATAAATATAGTAAGTTACTTAATTTTAACTCATCGATAACTATTTGGACTTTTCCCTTAACCTTGTAAAACTCCTAGTGCTTCAAATAGAACAAGACAGATATTGTTTAAAACATCTAAAAGTCTGATTAGTGTCTGGTCAGGATGTATAAGCAGAATTAATTTTGTTACGCTCTTTCTTTTCACTATAAACACTGCATCTGGCAGGACAGATTAAACACAGTATTTATTTGTCTTTCAACAAAGGACACATAAGCTTTGATAATGCACTTTTTTCATTGCTATATGCATAGCTTTGATATTATTTGATCCACATGAGGTCATATATACTTTATTTAAAGCTGTGTACACTGAATGAAAATATTACAGCATAACTAGAGAAACCTTTGCACTATATCAGAAAGGAAATATGTTGCATGTTTCATGAAAGTGCCCAGAGCAAACACTGGAGAAGGTTTCATTTAAGCTCCATCGCACTAAATCTATTTAGATATGTAAACCTAGCTATGTCTTCAGTTGCTTGTTTAAAAGCATGGACTAAATAATCTTCCCCGGAGGTCTGAAAAATTTTATGTGGCTTTTTCTAGTCTTATTGATTTTTGAGCTTAATCATTTTAAAGGAACACTGCATGCACCATAACTACTGCATAACTACGAAGTGGCTATGGTGCCAAAAGTGTGATGATGCCCCCCAACTGAAGGGGATCAAAGCATTTTAGAAAGGTTTGACTTCTTACCTGGGGTGTGCTGAACATCACTTCCCATCTCCAGCATTAGTGGTATATAATCTGGATTGGTGGGTGGCATCACACTATATGGTTTGAGCCCCAGATGCAGTACATCTGTAAGCTAACTTAGGACCATGGGCCAAGACCCTGGAATCAGGACTGTCCCATCAAAAACAGGACTGTTGGCAGCCTTTGGAGATGAAGAGTTGGAAGCTCCTAAACAGGAGCTGCCATCAACTCTCTTGAGCTAAGGCCTGAAGTGGAAGCGGGATGCAGTGTCCCGCAGACTCCAGCTAAAAAGTCAAACCATTCTAAAATGGTAGTGGTAATGGTTATAGTGGTTTTAGTGGTTTGGTGCTTGGATTGTCCTTTAATGGCTTGTTGTTGTATAAAAAACTTGCCAAGAACATAAAAATGCCATAAAACCAGTGTTTGGGGCAGTGATGTATGTAGGTATTCAGCTGCCAGCTTCCCTAGGTCTAGCCATGTCTGTATTATATATTTATATCATTCCAAGTAGGATTTTTCCAGACACTTTGAGAGAGACAGACCAGCAGTCAAAGATTGATTTTACTGATCCTAGTGTGACACAGATGAGGTAATTGTTTAGGTTACTGCCTGTAAGGAAACCAGATATATTTAAACCTCCTTCGGTAGTTTCCTCCCGAACCGCCAGAGCCTAGTATATACAGGGAGTGCAGAATTATTAGGCAAATGAGTATTTTGACCACATCATCCTCTTTATGCATGTTGTCTTACTCCAAGCTGTATAGGCTCGAAAGCCTAGTACCAATTAAGCATATTAGGTGATGTGCATCTCTGTAATGAGAAGGGGTGTGGTCTAATGACATCAACACCCTATATCAGGTGTGCATAATTATTAGGCAACTTCCTTTCCTTTGGCAAAATGGGTCAAAAGAAGGACTTGACAGGCTCAGAAAAGTCAAAAATAGTGAGATATCTTGCAGAGGAATGCAGCACTCTTAAAATTGCAAAGCTTCTGAAGCGTGATCATCGAACAATCAAGCGTTTCATTCAAAATAGTCAACAGGGTCGCAAGAAGCGTGTGGAAAAACCAAGGCGCAAAATAACTGCCCATGAACTGAGAAAAGTCAAGCGTGCAGCTGCCAAGATGCCACTTGCCACCAGTTTGGCCATATTTCAGTGCTGGAGTGCCCAAAAGCACAAGGTGTGCAATACTCAGAGACATGGCCAAGGTAAGAAAGGCTGAAAGACGACCACCACTGAACAAGACACACAAGCTGAAACGTCAAGACTGGGCCAAGAAATATCTCAAGACTGATTTTTCTAAGGTTTTATGGACTGATGAAATGAGAGTGAGTCTTGATGGGCCAGATTGATGGGCCCGTGGCTGGATTGGTAAAGGGCAGAGAGCTCCAGTCCGACTCAGACGCCAGCAAGGTGGAGGTGGAGTACTGGTTTGGGCTGGTATCATCAAAGATGAACTTGTGGGGCCTTTTCGGGTTGAGGATGGAGTCAAGCTCAACTCCCAGTCCTACTGCCAGTTTCTGGGAGACACCTTCTTCAAGCAGTGGTACAGGAAGAAGTCTGCATCCTTCAAGAAAAACATGATTTTCATGCAGGACAATGTTCCATCACACGCGTCCAAGTACTCCACAGCGTGGCTGGCAAGAAAGGGTATAAAAGAATATCTAATGACATGGCCTCCTTGTTCACCTGATCTGAACCCCATTGAGAACCTGTGGTCCATCATCAAATGTGAGATTTACAAGGAGGGAAAACAGTACACCTCTCTGAACAGTGTCTGGTTGGCTGTGGTTGCTTCTGCACGCAATGTTGATGGTGAACAGATCAAAACACTGACAGAATCCATGGATGGCAGGCTTTTGAGTGTCCTTGCAAAGAAAGGTGGCTATATTGGTCACTGATTTGTTTTTGTTTTGTTTTTGAATGTCAGAAATGTATATTTGTGAATGTTGAGATGTTATATTGGTTTCACTGGTAAAAATAAATAATTGAAATGGGTATATATTTGTTTTTTGTTAAGTTGCCTAATAATTATGCACAGTAATAGTCACCTGCACACACAGATATCCCCCCAAAATAGCTAAAACTAAAAACAAACTAAAAACTACTTCCAAAAATATTCAGCTTTGATATTAATGAGTTTTTTGGGTTCATTGAGAACATGGTTGTTGTTCAATAATAAAATTAATCCTCAAAAATACAACGTGCCTAATAATTCTGCACTCCCTGTATAGCTCTCCGTTCGGTAGTTGCAATAGACGAAATCCATACGAAATACCAATAGCTTTACAAGATAAATTCCCTTAGTAAAGCATACGAATTCCAAATAACAGCCGAAGTCAAGAAGCAGGGTACAAGATGAACTGCCTTTAATTAACACACACAGGCTTTTATGCACGTCCCCATGCAAGGGGACATCCCACAGGGAGGGACAACATGTAACCAATCCCGTACAGTAAAAACATAAAACACACCCAGCACAAACATATAATTCCCTCCCCTAGCCCTGGAGATAATCAAGTCTGATAAAGTAATAACTGTCAGGGTGGCGGTCCGGTGCCCGGGACCCAGACAGTGTCCAGTCGGCGGGGCAGGACCGGGACCCAGTATGCCTGATGTTCAGAGTAGGAGTCACAGTGTGGAGGTGGATTAGCAGGGTCTGGTGTAGGGTAACTGCACGCCCCCTGGTGTTGAATCAGCTTAAGCGGATACCAGGAACTAGGAGCTTGGAAATTAAGCAGACCTCCCAGGAGCTGAATAGGGAGGCTCTGCAGCAGGATTGTATCCAGTACTAGAAACCAGGCAAGACTAGAGATAGACACCAAACATGAAAACAAGACAGAACTAATAGAACCCATAACCAGAGAAGGATAGTAAGCTAAACCCAGAACATATACACAAGACATGAGGAAAACATGAACATAACATGGGCATGACTGGACAGGACTGTACATGGACTGGGTATACAAACTAAAACAAGACAAGATAACATAGGCAAAACAAGAGGAGAAATAACTAAGTACTACATATGGAAATCATGGGGATTTAGTCACACTATATGATCATACATTGCATAAGCCTGCCAACAACGCCAATGTACCCCATACCTGGCAGGTCCTACACTGCCTAATGTATGCTAAAACAACCAAAAGACATATATAGCACTTACCTGCAAGAAAGGGCAGAAGCCTTGAGGAGCTGCCTGCAGGAACACTGAAACAGAGTGAATGAAGGAAAACAAACGGGGTTGGCAACAAAAAACAAACATTTAAATGAAACCTGGAGACTGGGAATCCCAGGGATGGATTACAGGAATGAACCCAGAAATCCCAGCATAAAGAAAACCAGACATAGAATAGAAAACCAAAAAACAAGAAAAACTAAACAAGAATTGTAACAAGAGTACTGGATACTAGAAGCCAAGGCCAGACATCTCCACAGAACAGAGCAGGACTTGACAATAACGTGATTATCTCCAGGCAGAAAAATCACTGTTTTCCCCAATATCTGGAACACCCCTTTATACATGGAGTATCCCCACAAATAATATGTTCCCTGATAGCCCGGATCTGGGTGACCAACATATTCAAATTTCACCCAGACCGGTTCAGGGGTTCTCAAAAACCATGGAAGTCCTTTGTGACCGGTTCACCGTGGGTGGGCTGCCGAAAATAGTTCCACAAGTTTGGGTGGTTTTGCCGGTTACTTTAGAAAAAGGAGAAAAATGAACAAAAGTACCGAATGGATTCCCCTGGCTCCTAGCAGCGATTGTTCCCCTCATTTGTATGCACAACTGTACCGAATAGCGCTCTTCTAGCTAATCGGTACATATAGATCCAGCATTCGTGTGTTTGAGTCGAGTGTCCGATTTTAGTTCCAGACACTCGATGACCAAGTCCCGCTGCCTTTGTTCGTATGAAAAAAGATGGCTGCGTTTTTCTCAGCCACGTGGCGTTCGGTAGTACGAACGCTGGCCGCACACGTAGAGGGTTTAATTGATGCCGGCTTTGAAGTTAAATGAGCCAGGGGGTGGTCTTTGTTCGGTAGTTTCATCTACCGAAGGGAAACATGAAGAAATACTGAAAAAAGGGTTATTTCTTCACACTGCCACTGCCACTTATACCAACTTTCAGAGGGAGATAGACAGCCTGTGCCATTGATCCAAGTGTGAGACTGGTTAGGTAACTTCTTTGGCTAGCCATTGCCAGTGCCACTTACACCAACTTTGATTAACTGCTTTAGAGTAGAATTTTATGAGTGATTTGTTTTTGTTTCTTTATTGTGCAGACAGATTATGTGATTTGCAGTGTGCTTCAGTGCCACTACATTTTCTTTGCAAATGGCTATACAGTTTGTGGCAGTTTACTAAACAAGTTAATGTTGCACTTTGTGTGGCAGGTATTTTCTTTTTAACTCTTGCTGCTACAGCAGCAGAATTGTTGCAGGCGGGGTACAGCATCATTAAAGACTCCTTTTTTAAAAGCTATTTTCACTTTAATTGTGTGCTGTGCAAGTGTGTTAGCACGGTGTAGTGTACAGTGTGCTGCATGGAGTGTAGTGTTTAATCTTAAAGTCAAATACAGTAACGTTACAGTAGTATTATTGTGTGTGTGTGTGTGTGTGTGCAGGGCCGGTGCAAGGATTTTTGCCGCCCTAGGCATTCTCCCCCCTCCCTGTAATCTTCACTCCCCCCCTCCTTCCCTGTAATCTTCTCCCCCCTCCAATCTTCTCCACTGCCCCTCCCTCCCTGTAATCTTCTCCCCCCCTGTAATCTTCCCCCCTCCAATCTTCTCTCCCCCCTCCCTCCCTGTAATTTTCTCTCCCCCCTCCTTCCCTGTAATCTTCCCCCCCTCCAATCTTCTCCACTCCCCCTCCCTTCCTGTAATCTTCTCCCCCCTCCCTCCCTGTAATCTTCTCTCCCCCCCTCCCTCACTGTAATCTTCTGCCCCCTCCCTCCAATCTTCTCTCCCCCCCCTCCTTCCCTGTAATCTTCTCCCCCCTCCCTCCAATCTTCTCCACTCCCCGTCCCTCCCTGTAATCTTCTCCCCCCCTCCCTCCCTGTAATCTTCTCTCCCCTCCTATGTGTATCTTACAATCATTCAATAAAAACTTGAAATACTTAACCCCTTAAGGACCAAACTTCTGGAATTAAAGGGAATCACGACATGTCATGTGTCCTTAAGGGGTTAAACATTTTTCTTCTGCTGCTTCCTATTTTTAATTAATACAAGACTGCATGATAAAAAATATACAGTCGGCGTGGCCTGACCGTTCAAGAAAATGGACGTGTGAGCGATCGGCTCCGTGAGAGGACCCCAGAATACAGCGACTAACTCAGCGTCAAGAGAGATTTTTCCTACCTACAACAACTGCTTATTGCCAGGACACCATGGCACAACGCCTCACCAAAAAAAACAAAGTGAAAGAAGCACCTACCCTCCAAATCGCGGCTATGTCTTCACCGCCACGCCGAACGCAAGATGGCGCCGACAGGCCTACATCCCCGGCCTCCAGCTTGTCAGGGTACTCACCTGTGAGACAGACGGCCAGACGTGGTCGCTCCTGGAATTCCCAACAGGGGACTTGAACCGGGGAACTTATCTATCCCAGTCCTGCTCTCTGCCTCTGAGCCACAGCAGCTTTACCAGAGACTACTGATTCCGGTCTTGTTCATCCTGGCATGGCTACTACACCGGGGGCTGCACCTTGACTTGTCTGTGTCTCACCTGACTCTGATCTATCATCAGCAGGGTATTTAAACCCAGCCTCGCCCTGTACTCAGTGTCAAGTCTTTGATCTGTGTTGCTGTCTCGTACCAGTGTTCCAGTTTATCTGCTTCGTTTCTTTGACCCCGGCTTGTGACTACGTTTATCCTGACCTCTGGCATCCCTTGACTTCGGCTACTCCTCATTGTTCCTGACCTCTGGCATCCTTTGACCTCGGCTATCCCTCGACTATCCTGCTGGTTCTGTCCTTGCCTGTACTGCGTATTTGGCACTGCATCCTGCACAGCCCCCGTGCACAGACCCACAGGCCAGGTGAATTCTTACCTGACCACCTCGGCCTGTGGCTATCTGCAAGGGTGAGCAAAATATCTGCGCTACAGACTCCCAACTCAGGTAAGACCCTGACAAAAGACTTGACCAATATGGAGTCCGCAGAAATGTGCTCACCCTCACTCCAGCAAGTGTCCAGCCTGGCCCAGACTGTTTCGGAGTTGCAGCAGGAACTTTTTTCTCTTAAAGGCGCAGTACATCCAGCTCCGGAACCCTTTGTCATCATGCCCGACAGATTTGATGGTAACTACACGTCCTTTCAGTCATTCAGGATGGATTGCGAGGTATTGTTCTCTTTAAAGCCTCGAACTTACGCCACGGATTTCATCAGGGTCAGAGCGGCTATCAACCTGTTGTCTGGACGCATTAAAGTTTGGTCTTACCAAATGTTGCAGAGGAAGAGTCCTGTCCTTGTCAGCTGGGAATCCTTTATTATTGCTTTGGACTCACAGTGCAGGACCACTAAGCCCAAGCCAGCTCCACCTACTAAAAAATCGCGGAGTCTACAAGGAACCGAGTACTATCACCACACCCCAGTGATGCCCTCTTATGATCCAGTTCCCAGGAAAACTCCAGAGGTATCCTGTGTTCCACTTGATCCTGAGGAACCTATGCAAATTGGACGTGTCCACTGCAAAGTCACACCTAGGGAGAGGGACCGAAGGAGAAGCCATGGTCTGTGTTTTTACTGTGGAGAGGGAGGACACTTCATCACGCTTTGTCCTGTTCGCCCTCCTAGACCTCCAGCTCTCCGACTGGGTAATAATATTCTTCGTCCAGTGTACACCGCTTATCAGCCTAAAGAGCTACAAGGGAGCCGTTATTCCTGTCCAGGCTTGGCTTCCATGGAAAATGCTATACCCCCTGCTCCAGAGTCGTCTGCATCTACTACCAAAGTTGCTTCCTGTAGTACCACCACTACTTCCTGCCCACTTGAAAAGGATTTACCTATGGATTGTGTCATTGCTTCTAATGGCACTACGGTCTGTAAAAAAGACCTGGAAGTGTTCGAAAAAGCACTGCTAGCTACGAGCACTGTCCCTCCCGAAGTTGTGGAAGCTTTTGTCACCCCTACCCGGAACCTAGACCGATCGTCAGCCGTACCAGAAGCTGGTACTGGGAAATCCCGAGCTAATCAGGGATTCCATACTGAGGACTTTCACTATGGGGACTCGATGGATTCTGAGAGTGACTCTGGAGAGACGGATTATTTCAATGAGGAGCCTACTTACGCCCAGAGGTCGTTTTTGAAGGGGGAGGTACTGTCAGGGTACTCACCTGTGAGACAGACGGCCAGACGTGGTCACTCCTGGAATTCCCAACAGGGGACTTGAACCGGGGAACTTATCTATCCCAGTCCTGCTCTCTGCCTCTGAGCCACAGCAGCTTTACCAGAGACTACTGATTCCGGTCTTGTTCATCCTGGCATGGCTACTACACCGGGGGCTGCACCTTGACTTGTCTGTGTCTCACCTGACTCTGATCTATCATCAGCAGGGTATTTAAACCCAGCCTCGCCCTGTACTCAGTGTCAAGTCTTTGATCTGTGTTGCTGTCTCGTACCAGTGTTCCAGTTTATCTGCTTCGTTTCTTTGACCCCGGCTTGTGACTACGTTTATCCTGACCTCTGGCATCCCTTGACTTCGGCTACTCCTCATTGTTCCTGACCTCTGGCATCCTTTGACCTCGGCTATCCCTCGACTATCCTGCTGGTTCTGTCCTTGCCTGTACTGCGTATTTGGCACTGCATCCTGCACAGCCCCCGTGCACAGACCCACAGGCCAGGTGAATTCTTACCTGACCACCTCGGCCTGTGGCTATCTGCAAGGGTGAGCAAAATATCTGCGCTACAGACTCCCAACTCAGGTAAGACCCTGACACAGCTCCGGACGGAGCGACCTTACCTCTCTCTCCCACGGAGAACTCCCAGCCACGGAATCGGCGATACAGAAAATGCTGAACGGCTTACAAACATCATTACGAGCAGACTTCGCCCAGCTGGCGAAAGAAATAAGAGCAGATGTTAAAGCTCTCGGAGATCGAACCGATTACCTCGAAAGTAAAACTGAAGAAATCATAACAGCGCACAACAACGTGGTTGCAGCACATGATAAAATGGAGGCTAAAATTTCCACTATTCTTACCAAATTGGCGGACCACGAGGATAGAGACCGCCGTAATAATGTGCGCATTCGAGGGATACCAGACAACATTAACCCAGGAGAATTGGGCGACTATGTCCGTAATTTATTTAAGATTCTGGCTCCAGACCTTCCGGAATCTGCATTTTTACTGGACAGGACCCACAGGCTGCCTAGGCCTCTGCACCTCCCCGCGACTGCACCAAGGGATACTATCACAAGAATCCACTATTATACCACTAAAGAAACCATAATGGCAGCTTCCAGGAAACACCCTGATCTCCCCGCTGAATACAGCAAGATACAACTGTTCACTGATCTTTCGGCATCCACATTAGCTGCAAGAAGAACCTTCATGCCGATTACCAGTGCACTGAGAGCGGTGGACATTCCCTACAAATGGGGCTTTCCTGCACGTCTCATCGTAAAAAGGAATGGCGCGGAGAGGCACATTACCAACTTAGAAGATGGAAAAAGAGTCTTGATGGAATGGAATGTATCGTGGACAGGGGAAGATGCGACTACTACCGCCACCATCCAATCACCGAAGAAACTCACCCATGAATGGGACTTACATACCGCAGTTAAATGACTGGCCCTTCTTTGCCTATATGAACAATTGCATTTTGGACATAGTCTAACGATCCCACGGCAGACGAAACTGATGTTGGAGACCGGTAACCAGCACTTTTTGAAATGTATTCTTTATTCTTTATATGTTATTGTTTAATGGTTATAGGCAGGTCTTATAGAAAATACCACAGATCCAACGATAGGACTAGGGTTAATGTAATCTAAGGTTAAGGGGATTTTGTAAACGCGGTGGAATGGGTAACAATGACTATTTCCCCAAGTGTAAGCTAAGATCAGCCCAGTCACAGTTAATAAGGGTCAGCAGCACTGGGAAATACACTGCCTTCCCAACCAAGATACCAGAGACTAATGATGAACGGGTCACACTTTCACCTCACATGGTTCCACCCCGACCTCTCCACACAACGAGGGTGGCAACTACGAGTTTACACACGTGAACTATAAAAAGGTGCACAGGTCCCACCGGGTTGCTACTTGCTCCCCGAGGGCTCTTACATATGCACATATGACAAGGTGTTGTATCTCACAGTCGCCCTACGATACACACTTTCTAGCATATACTTGGGCACTAATGACCCTCAGATGCTTGATGAGACTATAGAGGGTTCACAAACACACCGCAAATAGCTATAGCATTTATAATCCTATAGCAGTCGACCATCCTATCATGGATAGGGGCCCCCTCGACGACGGCACAATACCCTCTCCACCATACAAACATTGTTACTAATGTGCTCTTCTCATTATATGGAGAACCGCGTTACATAAGGTTCTTCTTTGTGATGCGAATATAGGTTTACTGTGCTAACCACAGAACAACATGTCGCGTGACAACTTAGACTATGATTGATGTTAACTCTATACGAAGTTAGAATAACGCCGCAAACGCGGATCCACTCTATGAGGCAACATAGCACTGCCCAAATAACATAACACTACTGGTGCACAAAACAAAAAAACAAAAAAAACAAAAGAAAAACAAAAAAACAACATAAATGGAAAAAAAAAAAAATCACATAATACATGCCTTACGGATTTATGGAGACCGGCAGGAAAATTGACTATGTGCCATTGACAATCTCTCTCTCTACCAACCAGGGGACTCTCGGCCCCACAAGGGCTTCAGTGCCCAAACGCTAGGACGACTAGGTCTTATGTTATAGACCTTTTCTTTGTATATAGTTACTTCTGTATTTTTGGTTTTCCACCCCTATCAACCACCCCACCCCCCCCTAAGGCGACTTACTATCGACAGAACTGGAGGGTTTCTGCCCCATATAGAAAAGTAATGTTCACGCATATATACCACTTAGACGTTCAAAGAGGTGTACCCTGGATCCCCAACAAAACCACTATTAGATCTTGCACTGCAACCAATGTTATACCTAGACACCTAGATGGTAACGAACCGAGCCCGCGGCTCAAGCCTAGAGATCTCATGCCAAGTCCAAATGACCCTTAACATTCTTTCAATAAACACTAAAGGCCTCAATACACCCCACAAACGTCGCATGGCCTTGCTGGAGGCTAAAAATCAGAAAGCCCATGTAGCGTTTTACCAAGAAACTCATTTCCAAACTTCCAATCAACCTAAATTCTCCTCTAAATATTTCCCTATAGGCTACCATTGTACATACAGAAAAAAAAAAAGAGGCGTTACTACCCTGATTAGCAAAGAAGTCTCATTTCAGATGATAAAAAAACGGAGTGACAAAAAAGGACGGTATCTCTTACTCCAATGCGTAATTAACAATGCTCACTACACCTTGGTTAACGTATACGGACCTCAGAATGACCACCATAACTTTTTAGACCGCATCCTGGCTTTAGCAAATGCCCACAAATTTGGGGACATCATAATTGGTGGAGACACTAATTTCATCCTTGACACAAATCTCGACACCACTTCCTCCTCTAAAATCTCGCAAAAAACTGCGAAACAACGGGCTCGTTCCATTTCTCTCATAGAAAACACGCTACATTCACATGGATACACCGATATCTGGAGAACATTACACCCACTAGATAAGGACTATACGCACCATTCCCTAGTTCATAATTCGTATTCTAGACTGGACCGCTTCATTATACCGGTATCGATCACAGCAAAAATGTCTAGCGCCAATATTGGCACTATCACATGGTCCGACCATGCCCCAATCACATTATCAGTCATACTACAACATCCCACGAGCGGAAACCGCACATGGAGGCTCAATGACACCCTCCTTAACGACCACAAACTTGTACAGCAAATCACAGATGATTTGACAACATACTTCGCCTTAAATGATACAGGAGAAACAGGAATAGAGACTTTATGGCAGGCCCATAAGGCGGTCCTTCGAGGACAATTTTTATTAAACACGCTAGTTACAACAAGAAACAACGGATGACGATGTACATTGATATACACAAAGAGTTAACTACACTCACCCGTACAAATAAACAATCGCCGTCACATGACATTACAAAACGGATCCTTGAACTACAGTCCAAACTGAAAGATATAGAAACAGCAAAAACGATATACATATTAATGAAAATGAAACATAAATTTTTTTAAAGAGGGAAATAGGGCTGGGAAGATTTTGGCAACCCAACTTAAAGCCAGATCTCTGGCTTCCAAAATAGCATTCCTAGACAAGGGGCAGGGAGGGAAAATTACTAATCCGCAAGAAATAGTGGAGGAATTTAGTAGCTATTACAGCGAATTATATAATTTAGTAAAGAACCCCGAATGCCATACCCCTACCCAAGCCGACATAGACACATTCCTGAACGACATTCACCCACATACCATTACACCTGAAGAAAGCCGCGAATTAATACAGCCCTTTACGGCGCATGAAATTATAAATGTCCTCAAACAACTACCTAAACACAAGTCACCTGGTCCAGACGGGTTTACCAACCTCTACTACTATACCTTTAGAGACATTCTTGCGCCACACTTAACAAAACTGTTCAATCACTGTTTCCAAGGGGGGTCTATGCCCACAGCGATGCTTCAAGCCCACATAACTACCTTACCAAAGCCTGGGAAACCCCCAACCCAGTGCTCCAATTTTCGCCCAATATCCTTACTGAACTGTGACACAAAAATTTATGCTAAACTGTTAGCGAATAGAATAAGCCCTATATTGACACGTGTAATACATAATGACCAGTCAGGCTTCATTAAAGGTAGACAAGGCTCTGATAATACTAGGAAAATACTTAATATACTATCACACATTTCAACCGAAAAAACAGAAAGCCTTTTATTGGCACTAGACGCTGAAAAAGCCTTTGATAGGCTGAACTGGACTTATATGACATCAGTTTTACACAAATACAACTTCCCACAAGAGATGACAAGGGGCATAATGGCACTGTATACCACCCCAACAGCTCAAGTATACAATTCAGGATTCACTTCATCACCATTCAATCTTTCTAACGGTACCAGACAAGGCTGCCCGCTGTCTCCTCTTCTTTTCATCCTTGCACTAGAACCACTAGCGCTCAAGATTAGAAACGACACACACATCTCAGGGATACCCATAGGAAACTCTAACTTTAAACTGTCTATGTTTGCGGACGACATACTACTGACTATTAGCAACCCAGAAACGTCTCTGCCCCGCCTCATGTGCCTCCTACAGAAATATGGGAGGATATCATATTACAAACTCAACAACAATAAAACACAAGCACTTCCACTCCATATACCCACATCACGAGTTGATACCCTACGCCAGGCCCACAAATTTGACTGGAAACAGAACTACATCACATATCTAGGAGTAAAGCTTGCACTGCACGCACACAACACCATATCACTAAATTATGGACCATTGCTGCGAACATGCACCTCTCTTATCCAAACGTGGAAAAATGTACACCTTTCATGGCTAGGTCGAATTAATACTGTAAAAATGGTTCTGCTACCCAAAATTCTCTACATCTTTAGAATGTTACATCTCCAGGTACCGCCACACACTCTCAAGACCATACAGTCCATATTGTCCAGATTTATCTGGAACAAAACAAAACCACGAATTCCTATTTCCTTGCTCCAACAGACACAATCTAAAGGGGGCCTAGGGGTACCTAAAATAGCCACTTATTTCGAAGCTGCTGTTCTTGAATCTGCCATAAGGCTCCATGCGCCCAGACACTCATTCCAGTGGGCAGATATGGAATCAGACAAAACTCAACCACATGCTCTGTTACACTTAATGTGGACGCCCAAAGCACTTCGCCCACCAAAAATATCCTTGTACCCCACCTCCATATTGATGCTGAAGTTCTGGGACAGGCTGTTGGCCACCGTATCCGAAAAGGGGAAATATTGCGTAGATGCTCCTATAGAAGCATTGGCAGGACTCACACCATGGCTATCATTAAAAACGTGGACCACTTATGGCGTGAGATTCATCAAGGATCTATGTATACAGAATGAAATAAAAACGTTCCCCAACCTACAAACGCAATTTAACATACCCAACTCGTGTATATTCCAATATTTACAACTAAAAAGTATCATAAACACTCAAGTAACGCTTAGACAACAGACCACACCACAAAGCGTCACAGACGCACTAGCGGTTATATCTGGATGTCACTCAGCACCACTGAAATCCAAAACTCTATCATTGTGCTATAAGGCTCTATTAGGCCAGAGTACCCCCCATACGTTTAATTATGTTCGACAATGGGAAAAAAAGGGATTACCCAACCTTCCAGACGAAAAATGGCTTAAAGCACTCAACGCCCTTAGAGGTCTCACCTCTTGTTTCTCTCATGTAGAAGCCCATAAGAAGGTGCTCTATAGATGGTACCTTACTCCACAAAGACTACACCAAATATACCCGAATTCAATCCCTGAATGCTGGAGATGCATGACAGAAATAGGTAACATGACACACATATGGTGGGACTGTAGAGGAATTAAACCACTGTGGAACCAAGTCGAGCAACTTCTACAACGCACCCTTAATATAACAACATCTTTAACACCTACTATAGCGCTCTTATTGCTCTTCCCTCCGCAGTGGCCGAAAACAAAGCAAAAGATAGCCTCCTCAGTAATTTTAGCAGCGCGACACTTAATAGCCCAACAGTGGAAAAGCACAAGGTGCCCCTCTCGAAAGGAATTACTAGACAGAGTAAATCAATATTACAAATACGAGCTACTTTCATCCGATTCTCCTATGAAGAGAAAACAAACAGAACAAACTTGGCTACCATGGTTTGAGGGATTATATAGCGACACCACGCCAAATACTTTATTGGAGGATCCACAACACCCAACACCATAGGTCACCACAAGAAACACGAGGCTGGGGCTTAGGTATAGTCTGCTAATTGGGCTAGAATTAGGGGCAGAACTACAGATGGTTCCGGTTACTCAGGGCAAGATACTTAACTATATAAATGTATAAATGTTTCACATATCTACATATGATGTATGCGTATCCAATGATATAACCTTGTTTTTTGTTTTTTTTTTGTTTTTGTTTTTTGATGCCTCACGATGTTGCACCACCTGGTGCAAATGAAACATGCATTATTATGTTGCCAATTGTACTTCCCCCCCCCCCCCTCTTTTCCTTTCTGTACCCCTCCCACTTATGTTTTGATGTTTTGATTTTTCCTGGAAAATAAAAAACTTTAAATTTGAAAAAAAAAATATACAGTCATTATTAAACAAAGTTTTCTCACTTAAAAAGAATAAATTTCGCACTACATATTTTTCGGACAAATTACCCGTAATTCAGACAAACCAAATAGTTTTTTACCATGCACAAGTCTATTAGAATTTCACTTTTTTAAATGAAGCCGAGATTGCCCTCTGGGGGCTAGGAGATGCACACCTTAGTTAAGTTAATGTCAGCTTTCTTTTGAAGGATGGAGTTAAGAACGCAACGCTGTCAAGATTTAGGAACTGGTTACAACTGATCTTCATATGGCCAGGCCAGTGATGACCATGACAGTAGCTTTGGAGACCATAAATAGTGAGATTAAGGTAATTGTTGGTTATGTGAGGCTGGGCTATTTTGCAATCCAGAAGCCATTTAACATGTTCACCAAGTCACATGTAAGGTAAAAAAAATGTAGTTCAGTTAAGTGAAAGGTTTAGGAATGTTAAATGTAATTACAAGGAATGAAAACATCTTAATAGTTGTAATCTCCTATGTGCCTTGACTGGAGCGAGTTGTATTGCTCCACTGGCTCATAGATAGGATTTCCCTGAAGCAGTTTGAGTAATAGGTAGTTATTTCTGTTTCTGAATGCCTTGAAGGCAGACAGCACTCTGTAAAGGCAGTTAAGTTCAGGATTATATAATGAGTTTATGTGTTGGGCACACAGGACAGCTGTCCACTTAGAGGTTTTTAAATTTAAAAGAGAGTTTTAGATCAGTTATGACAAGAGTTAAATAAATTGTAATTAAAATGTATGAAAGAAAGAGGTAACAAAGTAATCCATTGTTTAAAGTGATTCATATGCCTTCAGTAAGTTCTCAGAATTTGTTTCAGGTCAGGATTCTTATTATTATCATTTTATTATTTATATAGCACCAGCAAATTCCGTAGCACTGTACAATGGGATACCAACATATGTGTCTAGTTTTGGTGTCTATCCATAGTTTCAGGATCTTCAGTTGGGTGGAAGTTTAGATTACATTTACTGCACTGGTGTGGGTCCAGGTATGTAATAGTGGACTAATTGCCTCAGTATTTTTCCTACACTTGACAAAAGGATGAGTTTCCTTATGTCAAGTTTGTTGGTCCCTCAGCCATCATTAGTAAAGGCTGTAGGAAAAAAAGCTCTGCCTAAGGAGGATTCCACTGGATTGCAGTTCTGTATTCATGTGCATGCATAAGAGTACAGTCTTGATGTTGGCTCTTGACATCAAGATAGCAGCACCCATGAGGGACAGGTTTAGGGAAGTAAATAACACCTTTCCCTGCCCACCTCATGGACACCAAGTGATGATATTACTATCGGGCCTAAGTAAATTATGCTAATATTTAAATAGTCATTTTGCAACTGAAAATGCCAGAGACAGAAAACATGATTTCTGGTAGGTAGAGGATGATCTGAAGTATTATAGTTGGACTTTAGTCTTTGTTTCATGATAACAGAATGTGTAGTTGAGTTGATGAAGTTAGCTCCAGCAAGCCAGAGATGAGATAAACTGATGGGTATGTGTGCAACCCTGAATATAACGGAAAACCACTAATAAGTATATTTAAAGCAGTCTCTCACAGTATCAACCCTTAAACATGCAGAGTATGGACCTCCCATATACAGACAAGGATAGGAGAACATATTACCAGTCCTTAGAGGTGGCCAGACTGAATGCATAATAGCAATATAATAACTATAAACAAGCCAAGTCAAGGAAAACCAGAGATCGGACAAACGAGGAAACAGAACCCAATCAAGGAAGCCAGAAGTCCGCATAGTCAGCATAGTCAAGTGAAAGGTCGAGTAAGGATACCAAGGAAACAAAACTGAGTATAATGCACTGTTGGGACAAAGTAGGGCAAAGCACAGGGATTTGACTGGAGTATACAGCTAATGAAATCCTGGGTCACCAGAACATGCTTGCGTGATGTCACAGGAAGGACGTTCGGCATCAAAACATTACACATGGCAGAAGTCCAAGCCCAAAATGATGCAAATATGGTGCATCCAGTGTGAGAAATGACACCTGAGTTTGAATCAGTTTCACCATGAATGTGAGGAAAGTGATGTGAGGAGGACACACAGCATTTATAGTGACGCATGAAGGACTCATGGAGTCAGAATGGGAGGAAGAATAAGGCTCATGAAAAGATGTGTTGCAGCCATATACTGGTAACCTCACACAGCCTAAAAATAAAATTCATTAAATTTATACTTTATCTCTTATTTTCAAAGATACTTACATCTGTATTTTTCTCTGTAATGCATATGCCATTATCCTCTTTAACCACTGTGCTGCATACATTTCTGGATCCGGTGTAACAGTCCCATTTTAAAACCGTGTCCCTCCATCCCCTTCTTTTTCTCTGGTGAGAAAAGGCATCATTAATTGTTCGTAAAGTTGAAGAAGGCTTTGCTGGTGGGGCTGCCTCAACAAGCAGGCAGCCAGGGCTGACGTGCCCCTCCATTTTTCGGAAGGCCTACTACCGCTTGTCACCTGTGATGTCCATTGGGTTACTGATGCTGGTGTATTGGGTTACTGGCCCCATCCCATTCCAATCTCTTGTGTCTACGTGTCATCCTTCCATATGTTAAGAGGAGGGCAGCGTTATGCGCAGTACAGACTATTAGACAAAACAAAAGTCATATCTGTGGGCAGATACATTTAAGATAATTTTTTTTTTCCTTCTACTGTAATACATGGAAAACACTAATATACAAACCAGCTTCGGAATATTTATTTCAGGCCTGAATACTAAAACATATAATTTGTTTATTAGGTTACAGCAGTCAGATGATTTTGATATGGTTTTTCTCAATACCATGAAAGAAACCGCAAACATAAGCAATTTATAAGTAATGCAGTCGTAAGGAACATAATTTCTGTAAACCTTGCTCCACATTAATGTGAAAACTGTTTCATTTCATTTAAACCTGTATGAAAAGATAAACCGGGTAACAAAAAGCTTCAAAGAATTGTCCCTTTAAAAGCCAGTTTCAGTCTTACAACAGAGCACATTTTGCTGTAAGTTACAGATCTTGCCTTGCAGAAAATAAGACAGATCCTTGCAAGGTGACCTTGCTCAAAGCGTCAGTGATTAGCAAACATATAGTATTCCAACCTTAGGCACAAAAAATGCTAAGTAATCTAAAGACAAAAATTGCTCAAACAGAAGTGCGGACAAGGTGAATAAGGGGAAAGTGAATGAACAGCAAGATTTTAATGAAGGCTGAACACGAACAAGTTTTGCTGTAACAGGGATTTGATCTCCTGCAGCACTAACTACACGATATAGACTCGGTCATCCCTTACAATTAGAATGCGCCTGGGATTTATCCACATTATATTAACAACGGGCATTTAACACTTTTATTTTAAATTTGCAAAGAACCTTGGTACTTGATATGTAAGAATGTAAACAACATTGAAACATTTGTTATTATTTGAAGGTTAAACCTTTGTTTTGGGGGAAGGGAGTGCAATTTTCCATTTTACAATGCCCCATTAATTAGGTCCCCCCCTTACATTTTGCAGTAAAAATGCAAAGCAATTTTTTTTTTTACTTATCTGTACAGGACATCCATTCTTCCCACTACAGATAGAAGATCAATACATCTGTTGCCAGCATGCTGTACGTGCTGACGACGGACATATTTTATGCACAGAACTGACATTAGCTAGCCCGGAGAAAAAGTCATGTGTGCCGGGGGTCTAACTAGGTAGATTTCTTTGTATGTGGAGCTTTTCAAGCACAAATACTGCAGATACAGATTCCTACAACTATGACCTCTTAAAATCTATGAAGTGGTCATGGCGGTTGGAGTAACTGATTACAGCTGTTATTAGAACAATAGAGCTGATTTAATATCACTGAAAGATGAACAGACTTAACATGTTTTATTATAATAGAAAATGTATTACTTTGCTATTTGATAATGCCAGCAGAACCATAAAGGTTAAAGGATCACTATGGGATCAGGTACACAATTTTTTTTTTCCTGACCCTATAATGAAACACCACCATTTAGGTGGCTTGTCCCCCTCCCCTTAGCCCCCTTAGAATGGGTTAAAATGCACCTTATTTCTAGCTCTCCACGGGTCCGCCGACGCTGGCCCCTCCCCGTCGGTGACATCGTCAAAATTGATGATTTTTAGCCAATTCAATGCTTTCCCATGGGGAAAGCATTGGATTGGCAAAAATCTGCAATGGAGCGGGGCCAAACGCCATTTTGGCCAATCAGCACCTCCTCATCGAGATGCATTGAATCAATGCATCTCTATGAGGAAAATTCAGCGTCTCCATGCAGAGCGTGGGGACGCTGAAAGGCAGGGCTGCTTACTGTGCAGCCCTGAGCAAGGAAGCCCCTCCAGTGTCCCTAGGGGCAATGCAAACACTGCCTTTTCTCTGAAAAGACAGTGTTTGCATTACAATGCCTGAAGGGAGCCATTAAACTCACCAGAACAACTACATTAAGCTGTAGATGTTCTGGTGACTATAGTGTCCCTTTAATAAGCAGATGGCGGTCTTGAAATAAAGGAACATTCTAACTTTAAAAAAAACATATATATTAAATGTATATATATAATATTTATTTTTGATCTTAGGATGTTCCTACGGAACCATTTTCACTCACCTTTTCTCCAGAACAGGGCAGTCTCTGTTTTGCAGTCAGATCTCCACTTCTGAGATCATCACCAGTAATAATCTTGACCCAAACGAATAATTCTAAAAGAGAAGCATTGGAGACAAAATGGGGATGCATGGCAATCAATATGCCAGCCAACTGAAATATATCATGAAAGTAAAGTAAACTGTCTACATAGATTAACTAGTTTACAATTCTCTGCAATGTAGGAGTTAAATCATGTTTACTTCTGTTAATGCTATCCTAGCCACATGCCCTGTGGCTGACACATCCTGCATGAAAAAAATGTTTCCTTTTCAATCAGATGTTAACTTATTTTAGAAGTCTGTAAACAGGGCCGGTGCTAGGATTTTTAGTTACACAGGCGAAGATGCATTTTGGCGCCCCCAACCCTCATTAAAAAAAAAAAAATGCATCTTCACCTGTGTTTCTTTCCTCCCAAGCCACAGGCACACAGGCATCATTTTTCAGTCACACAGTCAAAGTCATACAGGTACACTGTCATACAAAGACAGCAATAATCATACAGAGACATACAGACACATACAGTGAGAGACATACAAGCAGAGACATACATGCATACAGAGACATGCAGGCATACCGTCATACAGACACATACATACAGACAGGCATACAGAAACATACATACAAAGACATTCAGGCACATACATACAGACATACAGGCATAAAGAAACATACATACAGAGACATACAGGCATGCAGACACATACATACATACATACATACAGAGACATAACGTTATACAGACACATTCATATAGACAGGCATACAGACACATACATACATACAGAGGCATACCGTCATACAGACACATACATACATACAGAGGCATACCGTCATACAGACACATACATAAATACAGAAACATGCATACAAAGACATACAGGCATACAGAGACACACAGACACACACATACGTACATACAGAGACATAAAGGCATACAGTTACATACATGCATACAGAGACATAGATACAGACATTCAGAGACAAACATACATCCAGTTACATACATGCATACAGAGACATACAGAAACATACGTACAAGACATACAGGCATACAGACAGTGGTGTATCCTGGTTTTGTGCTGCCCTAGGCAGCACAAAACTCAGGCGCCCCCCCCCCCCTGCGTGCCTATCAACCTTTACCCCGCCCCGCATTCTAAATACACACACTCACATTCACTGACAGATACGCATACACTAGCTAACAGAAACACACACTCGCTAACAGAAACACACACACTAACAGACAAACTCACACTCAGTAACAGACAAACACACACACTAACAGACACACACTAACAGACACACACTCACTCACTAGCAGACACAAACTAGCAGAAACACACACTCACTAACATACACACACACTAACAGACACACACAGTCAGACACACACTAAAAGACGCACACAGTCAGACACACACACACACACACTCACAGGCAAACACACTAACAGACACCCACACTAACAGACACCCACACTAACAGACACACACACACACACTAACAGACACACACACACACACACACTAACAGACACACACACACACTCACTAACAGACACACACACACTCACTAAGACACACACACACACTCACTAAGACACACACTCACTAACAGACACACACACTCACTAACACACACACTCACACTCACTAACAGACACACACACACACACACTCACACACTCTCACTAACAGACACACACACACTCACACTCACTAACAGACACTCACACACTCACACTCACTAACAGACACTCACACACACATTAACACTTTTCTTTTTTTTTCACTTTAACCCCCCCCCCCAGCCTCCTTACCTTTGGGAATGCTGGGTGGGGGGTCATCTTTCTCCCTGGTGGTCCAGTGGCTGCTGGGCGGTCGGGCGGCGCTGCTGGGCGGGCGGCGAGGGAGCACTCCCCCTGAGCTGTCTGCTCAGCTCCCTCGCGCGCCGCACAGTGAGGCTGGGAGGCGGAGCCGGAATATGACGTCATATTCCGGCGGTCGGGCGGCGGTCGGGCGGCGCTGCTGGGCGGGCGGCGAGGGAGCACTCCCCCTGAGCTGTCTGCTCAGCTCCCTCGCGCGCCGCACAGTGAGGCTGGGAGGCGGAGCCGGAATATGACGTCATATTCCGGCTCCCAGCCTCACTGTGCGGCGCGCGAGGGAGCTGAGCAGACAGCTCAGGGGGAGTGCTCCCTCGCCGCCCGCCCAGCAGTGCCGCCCGACCGCCCAGCAGCAGCCCAGCATGTCTTGTTAGCCGCAAGGCTAACAAGACATTTGCCTTGGGCATTTGGGGGGCGGCTTTTTTTGCCGCCCCCTGGAAAATGCCGCCCAAGGCAAATGCCTTGTTTGCCTCGCGGCTAATACGCCCCTGCATACAGACACATACATACATACAGAGGCATACCATCATACAGATACATACATACATACAGACAGGCATACAGAAAAATACATACTCACTCACACACACACACACGCACACAAACTCACAGACACATACTCGAACACACACACACACACATACTCACATGCGCACACACACACTGACATACTCACACACACCGACAGACACACTCACTCACACACAAACTCATAGACACACTTACACACACACACTGACAGACACACATACTGACAGACACACACACACACTCACTCACACACACACAAACTCACAGACACACATACACACTGACATACACACTCACACACACCGACAGACACACTCACTCACACACAAACTCATAGACACACTTACACACACACTGACAGACACACACTCACTCACTCACACACATACACACTGACATACACACTCACACATAAACTCATAGACACACTTACACACACACTGACAGACACACACACACTCACTCACACACATACACACTGACATACACACTCACACATAAACTCATAGACACACTTACACACACACTGACAGACACTCACACTCACATGCACACACACAGTAATTAATAAAAAATTACATTTAAATGTCCCACCCAGCCTCCCTACCTGGAGTGCTGGCGTGGGTCTCTCATGGGTGGTCCAGTGAGGCTGCTGCGCGGCGTGCGGCTGAAGTTGATTAGGAGGCGGCGAGGGAGCTCTCTGATCTCTCTGACCGGCTCCCTCGCAGGCTGTTTTCTGATGCCGCGGGAGCCGGAATATGACGTCATATTCCGGCTCCCGCGGCATCAGAAAACAGCCTGCGAGGGAGCCGGTCAGAGAGATCAGAGAGCTCCCTCGCCGCCTCCTAATCAACTTCAGCCGCACGCCGCGCAGCAGCTCCGGGGATCCAGGAGGTGACCTGGCAGGAGGGAGCACTTCCCTCCTGCCGGTCACTGGAATTTTGCGCCCCCAGAGCCGGTGCGCCCTAAGGCGGCCGCCTGTGCCGCCTTATGGACGCGCCGGCCCTGTCTGTAAATGAACTTTAATTTTACACTGGAGAATGCTGCTAGTTTTAGAAGGCTATTAACAAAGCAGTAGATAAGAAATTCTAAATTAAACACATGGAAATTTAGATGTCTCTTTACAGGAAGTGTTTAGGAAGGCTGTGCAAATCACATGCAAAAAGGTGTGACTAGGGCTGCATAAACAAAGCGATTTAACTCCTGCAGGGACAAGCATGGTCTGCTTCACTAAGTAAAGTTGTTTTCGTGCATATAGTGTTCCTTTAAACCAAACCTGAGAGTGGCATGCACAGTTTTGAGGCATCATAAGCATTATGCCAGTTTGTTTTGATCATGGTGCCTAGACAGAAATATTTGTATAGAAAAATATAACTATAAATGTACTTCAGCTTCACCTGCAGCTATAGCTCCCAGAGCCAACTTAGTTGTGTGCTGTTAACTTGTACGCAAGCTTTATATAATAGTTTTTGGAATTCTGTATAAGTTGTCAAAATAAATGCTCATACATATTTGATGAGGCACCATTACTATCTGAATTTTCATGCACCACAACTATTGATTTGACAATGAATTTGCATGAATATGTCATGGTCAACGGCTCAGCAAGTTTGCAATAAAAAAAATGACATCCTTTTAGGACTGAGTGTAATAGGCTATATAATAACCTGATACAGTACTGGCGAGAGAGCTGAAAATAAAGGCTTCTTCAGATAAGAGTTAGATTAGATACACATTCTTACATTTCCTTGCTTCACTTGGGCTGAATAAAGAAATCATGTCTTCTTTTAAGTCATCTTTTGACAGATTCCAAATGCAGTTTTCGTGCCAGGAAAAAGTGATCACTGAAATGAGTGCTTTACAATACTTCGCAGCTGTGTCGAACTTTTGTCAAATTAAAAATTAAAATGTCGCACCAGTAGAAAACGACAATTATGAATATAAAGGGGGGGAATAAAGAAGTTTGATTCTGCTTAGCATAATGGACGGGTTGTCTTACAGATGAGACGTTATCTCATGCAGAATATTAATTAGCAGTGGAACATGCTTTAGAGAAAGGAAATATCCAGTGCCTTCAAAATGTTCCTAAACATTTATAACTCCTCTAAAGGAACCTCTTCTTTCGCCAAACGCTAAGGCTAAAGAGATTCTGCCTCTTAACCCTAAAACCCTCATGAAGGATATTTTATGTTTAGCGTTTGTAGATATGCAACGTATTGTTAAAGGAACACTCCAGACTAGATTATTAATATGTTTTATTATTACTAATATTGTTCTTTACCCCCTAATTACTAAAATAGTGTATATCTGATTTGTTTACTTTCATCTGCTTTGCAAAATTAAATTTAGTTCATAAAGTCTAGTTTATCTTAATTTATACTTCTGGAATAAATACCAGCTTGTAGATGAAAAACATTTTCAGTCAAGAACCCGTTCCACCTATTACATTTTTTCAAATGTCCTGAAAATGACCATTCAGTGTTATCTTTCATATGCCACTACTGATTACATTTGTATTTAAGAGAGGGCTATAAAACTTTCTAAATACCGTTATTTTCTAAATATATGCTCTAACTATATTTAATAAATATGGGTATTACACTCACATATACTGCCACTGTAATTTGTCACTAATGGGGGAGGGTTGCGGCAGACATCAAAGATCTCTTCAGCATATTTAAAAGCTTTCTTAACAGTCTCACTTTTGCTCAGAGCAAGAGTTTCAGTGACTTGTTGTTCTGTTAAAACCTGCTAGCTGAACTACAACTCATTGAAGGCTTTCCTGTGTTTCTCAATAACATATTAATGGGCACTGTAGGTAGGAAGGGAGGGACAGAGATGTAAGGGAGATGTACGCACATACAGTCACCAGCGAGAACAAAGTGTTTTAGAATAGAAACATAGAAACATAGAAACATAGAATGTGACGGCAGATAAGAACCATTCGGCCCATCTAGTCTGCCCAGTTTTCTAAATACTTTCATTAGTCCCTGGCCTTATCTTATAGTTAGGATAGCCTTATGCCTATCCCACGCATGCTTAAACTCCTTTACTGTGTTAACCTCTACCACTTCAGCTGGAAGGCTATTCCATGCATCCACTACCCTCTCAGTAAAGTAATACTTCCTGATATTATTTTTAAACCTTTGTCCCTCTAATTTAAGACTATGTCCTCTTGTTGTGGTAGTTTTTCTTCTTTTAAATATAGTCTCCTCCTTTACTGTGTTGATTCCCTTTATGTATTTAAATGTTTCTATCATATCCCCCCTGTCTCGTCTTTCCTCCATGCTATACATGTTAAGATCCTTTAACCTTTGGAGGATATGGGACACAGGAGGCAGAGTAAAGATGTTGACTGGTGCAAAACCAAATTCTTAAAACTGTACAAAAGTAGACGTTAAAACCCGCTATCCCCCAAAGGACGCAGCACTAAGACAGACATTTTGGTATTTTAAAATAGAATGTCTTGTCTTCATTAGCAGCTTTATTATGATATTGATTGAAAGGAATGCAAAATTTCAGGACAAGTAAGAGCCCACCTGTTAACAATAATTTTGGAAAAGTAATAGCGCCCACAGGACAGATTTCAAAATATAAATATGTGCTAATTTTATAACAAGTCCATCCACCTGTTTAATACACGTGTCTTTCTTTCCCTACCATATGAGTGTTTTAGGAACCTATCAAAACCCTATGTGCAGCATACAGGCAAAAAAATTACCTGGAAAGTAATGTTAAAAATGTTAATTAATTAAAAGCACAGAACATCAACCAGATATCTAATATTCTAACTAATAGTGAAGTACCTTAATTCCAACAGCTATGAAATACATACTCTCTACCTTCTAGAGAAATGTTTAGTTATCTTTGACATTGGAATTATCTGTCCACCAAACAAATTATTGTGCAAAATTACTTTACAGAATGTTTAGACACATAAACCGTCAAAGAGAGTATCTTGATCAGGGCCGGACTGGGAGAAAAATTCGTCCCTGGCATTTTTTTAGCACAGCGGCCCACTAAGGGGGCGGGGCAGAGAGGAAGTGTTTTGTCATCACCAATGACAAACACGCCCCCTCTCAAAGGGAGTGTTGGGTCAATGCTCTTCCAGGGCAGAGCTCTGCTAAAGAGCTCTAGCATGAGAAAAAATGCCCTGTAATTGTTCTGCACAGTGCAAGCAAATTTAATAACATTTTAATAACAATTTAATAACAACTTGTCTCTGGTTGCAAGGGCCAGGAAAGAGTATTGTGCGTGTGTTTGGACCCTGCTTGTGGTATTGCGTGTGTGTAGAGTGAGCTGATTGTGGTGTGGTATTGTGTAATAAGGTCGGTTTTAGTCGTGTTGTGTTTGTGGTGTAATGTAATGCATATGTGGCTAGGGGCTGTAGAGAATGTGTGTATAGGGGATGTAGTAAGTGTGTGCATACAGGCTGTAGTGTGTGTGTATATAGGTGATGTAGTGTTTGTAGGGGTTGTAGAGAGTGTGTGTTTAGGGGTGTAGCACTGTTTGTTTACAATTAATCTAGTGTATGTATAAGGGATCCAGAGTGTGTATGTTAGGAATGTAGTGTGTGTGTGTATACAGGAGTCTAGTGTGTGTTTGAAGGACCCAGAATGTGTAGGAGATCTAGTGAGTGTGTGTATATAACGGAATCAGAGTGTATATAGGGATCTAGTGTGTGTATATGATCCAGAGTTGGGTAAGGGATCTAGTGTGTGTCTGGAATGTAATGTGTTTAGGGGTGCAGTATGTGTGTGAGGGGTGCTGTAGTGTGTGTGTGTGTGTGTGTGTGTGGCCCCGTCCATCGTCCCTTTGATGCGGTGCAGTTGTCCTTTACCCTTAGCAGAAAAACTCCCCCCAAAGAATAATCTTTCCACCTTCATGTTTGACAGTGGGATTGGTGTTCTTGGGGTGCCTACTTACATTTTAAGTGTTACTTACATTTGTGAATAATCGCATCAACTGTTGTCACCTTCACACCAAGGTACTTGGGGATGGTCTTGTAGCCCATTCCAGCCTTGGACAGCTCTTTGGTCTTGGCCATGGAGGAGAGTTTGGAATTTGATTGATTGATTGCTTCTGGGGACAGGTGTGTTTTATACAGGTAACAAGCGGAGATTAGGAGCACTCCCTTTAACCCCTTAAGGACAGAGCTTCAGAAGCTTGACTTACGCTTAATGACACAAGCAATTTTTGCATTTTCTTGCTGTTTGCGTTCAACTGCAATTTGCATCTCTCTCATTTATTGCACCGGCACATATTATATACTGTTTTTTAAAGGACAGAAAGGGCTTTAATTTGATATAACATATATATATATAAATGCTTACTTATTATAAAAAAAATACAGAAAAATGCAAAAAAAATGAAAAATATTGTTTTTTTTTACAGTTTTTGCAATAATAATGTGTGCATAATTAGTGCAGGTTAAGGAAAGTAATTAAAAATAAATTCATTTATTTGTTCTGATTTACAGAATATATAATGTGTCTGGGATTTTAAGTTTTTTTTGGTAGTTACAGGTCACAAAGCACAAGGAGTAAAATAAAATTTTAATGTGGAGCGATTTTAGAATTTGGTATGTTTGTCTTGTAAGCCTAATAGCCATAAAATAAAACAAAATTGCCACACAAAAGTATATATTTATATAAAGTAGACACCACAGGCTATTTACCTAAGGTTGTTTTGACACTTTCTACGTAGCCATTTTACCGCCAACCTCTGCTAAATATTGGAGTAAAATTGTGTTTTTTGGGGGTTTTCGCACACAAACTTATAACAAAGAACTTCTCAAATGTATTTTGTAAAGTTGGTGTGTGCTATTCCTGTACAAAGTTTTATTATGTGTTCAGTTACTTCTGCTGAGTACAACGGTACCCCCATTGTATGTCGTTGGCACTATTTCGTGAAGTTACAGTGCCATATAGGAGACCTATCCATTTCAGTATTCACAGTAGAATTTTGAGAGACGGATTTAATGAGCCTATGTGTCCATTTGGGGTATTATAACAGTTTGACTGTTCAAAAAAAACCCACAAAGGCCTACCATTTGTAAAAGTAGACACTCCAGGGTATCTCATAAGGTGCATATTGTGCCTTAACATGCCCCCATTATTTCACCAATATATGCCAAAGTATGTGGTAAAAAATAATTTTGTGCGTTTTTTACATATGGATTGCATTTTTGCTAGGCATTGTGTATATTTCACATGTGCCACTAAGTTCAAACCCCCCAAATTATGCTCAGCTAAGTCTTCTGAGTAAAATGACACCCCCATTGTATGTCTTTGGCACTATTTCGTGAAGCTACAGTGCCATATAAGAGACCTATCCATTTCAGTATTCACAGTAGAATTTTGAGAGACGGATTTAATGAGCCTATGTGTCCATTTGGGGTATTATAACAGTTTGACTGTTCAAAAAAAACCCACAAAGGCCTACCATTTGTAAAAGTAGACACTCCAGGGTATCTCATAAGGTGCATATTGTGCCTTAACATGCCCCCATTATTTCACCAATATATGCCAAAGTATGTGGTAAAAAATAATTTTGTGCGTTTTTTACATATGGATTGCATTTTTGCTAGGCATTGTGTATATTTCACATGTGCCACTAAGTTCAAACCCCCCAAATTATGCTCAGCTAAGTCTTCTGAGTAAAATGACACCCCCATTGTATGTCTTTGGCACTATTTCGTGAAGCTACAGTGCCATATAGGAGACCTATCCATTTCAGTATTCACAGTAGAATTTTGAGAGACGGATTTAATGAGCCTATGTGTCCATTTGGGGTATTATAACAGTTTGACTGTTCAAAAAAAACCCACAAAGGCCTACCATTTGTAAAAGTAGACACTCCAGGGTATCTCATAAGGTGCATATTGTGCCTTAACATGCCCCCATTATTTCACCAATATATGCCAAAGTATGTGGTAAAAAATAATTTTGTGCGTTTTTTACATATGGATTGCATTTTTGCTAGGCATTGTGTATATTTCACATGTGCCACTAAGTTCAAACCCCCCAAATTATGCTCAGCTAAGTCTTCTGAGTAAAATGACACCCCCATTGTATGTCTTTGGCACTATTTCGTGAAGCTACAGTGCCATATAGGAGACCTATCCATTTCAGTATTCACAGTAGAATTTTGAGAGACGGATTTAATGAGCCTATGTGTCCATTTGGGGTATTATAACAGTTTGACTGTTCAAAAAAAACCCACAAAGGCCTACCATTTGTAAAAGTAGACACTCCAGGGTATCTCATAAGGTGCATATTGTGCCTTAACATGCCCCCATTATTTCACCAATATATGCCAAAGTATGTGGTAAAAAATAATTTTGTGCGTTTTTTACATATGGATTGCATTTTTGCTAGGCATTGTGTATATTTCACATGTGCCACTAAGTTCAAACCCCCCAAATTATGCTCAGCTAAGTCTTCTGAGTAAAATGACACCCCCATTGTATGTCTTTGGCACTATTTCGTGAAGCTACAGTGCCATATAGGAGACCTATCCATTTCAGTATTCACAGTAGAATTTTGAGAGACGGATTTAATGAGCCTATGTGTCCATTTGGGGTATTATAACAGTTTGACTGTTCAAAAAAAACCCACAAAGGCCTACCATTTGTAAAAGTAGACACTCCAGGGTATCTCATAAGGTGCATATTGTGCCTTAACATGCCCCCATTATTTCACCAATATATGCCAAAGTATGTGGTAAAAAATAATTTTGTGCGTTTTTTACATATGGATTGCATTTTTGCTAGGCATTGTGTATATTTCACATGTGCCACTAAGTTCAAACCCCCCAAATTATGCTCAGCTAAGTCTTCTGAGTAAAATGACACCCCCATTGTATGTCTTTGGCACTATTTCGTGAAGCTACAGTGCCATATAGGAGACCTATCCATTTCAGTAGTCACAGTAGAATTTTGAGAGACGGATTTAATGAGCCTATGTGTCCATTTGGGGTATTATAACAGTTTGACTGTTCAAAAAAAACCCACAAAGGCCTACCATTTGTAAAAGTAGACACTCCAGGGTATCTCATAAGGTGCATATTGTGCCTTAACATGCCCCCATTTTTTAACCAATAGATGCCAAAGTATGTGGTATAAAATTATTTTGTGCGTTTTTTACATATGGATTGCATTTTTACTGGGCATTTTGTATATTTCACATGTGCCACTAAGTTCATACCCCCCAAATTATGTTCAGCTAAGTCTTCTGAGTAAAATGACACACCCATTGTATGTCTTTGGCACTATTTTGTGAAGCTACAGTGCCATATAGGAGACCAAGCCATATCAGTTTTTACCGAACTTTGAATTTTGACGCTGGGCCTATGTGCAATTTCCAAGCATCTTAGCAGGTTTTAAATTTAAACTACACCACAAAGGCCTACCATTTCTTAAAGTAGACACCCCAGGGTATTTCAAAAGGTATATTCTAAACCTTAGTGTAGGATCATTTTTTTGTTAGTTTGAACCAAGTCTTGTTGCAATTAGCATTTTTGTCTGCCTTTTTGACACACACTTGGAGATGTTATTGTATATTTTGCTATCCTTATGTGTGCTGTGGCAGTATAACACCTAATATGTTGCTCAGCTATGTCATCTTAGTGCAACAATACCCACATATGTACCTTTTTCATGGTTATGTGGATGTTGAAGGGGCACATTGGAGACCAAGCCATATCAGTTTTTACCGAACTTTGAATTTTGACGCTCTGCCCATGTGCAATTTCCAAGCATCTTAGCAGGTTTTAAGTTCAAACTACCCCACAAAGGCCTACCATTTCTTAAAGTAGACACCCCAGGGCATTTCAAAAGGCATATTTTAAACCTTAGCGTAGAATCATTTCTTTGTTAGTTTGTACCAAGTCTAGTTACAATTAGCATTTTTTCTGCCTTTTTGACACACACTTGGAGATGTTACTGTATATTTTGTAATCCTTATGTGTGCTATGGCAGTAGAACACCTAATATGTTGCTCAGCTATGTCCTCTTAGTGCAGCAATACCCCCATGTGTACCCTTTTTGGGGATATGTGGATGTTGAAGGGGCACATTGGAGACCAAGCCATATCAGTTTTTACCGAACTTTGAATTTTGACGCTCTGCCCATGTGCAATTTCCAAGCATCTTAGCAGGTTTTAAGTTCAAACTACCCCACAAAGGCCTACCATTTCTTAAAGTAGACACCCCAGGGCATTTCAAAAGGCATATTTTAAACCTTAGCGTAGAATCATTTCTTTGTTAGTTTGTACCAAGTCTAGTTGCAATTAGCATTTTTTTCTGCCTTTTTGACACACACTTGGAGATGTTACTGTATATTTTGCAATCCTTATGTGTGCTATGGCAGTATAACACCTAATATGTTGCTCAGCTATGTCCTCTTAGTGCAACAATGTGTCACGGGCAACGCTGTCACGGATTCCAAAACACAGACAGACCACAAAGAGAGAGAACACAGAGAGAGAAACTTGTAATACCGGTCCTTAGAATGGCCGGGCTATACAAGCAGAGAATAGTCAAGGTACAAGCCGAAGTCAAAGGGGTAAAGAGAAACAGAACAACGATAGGACAAGCCGAGGTCAAGGATCAGAGAAGACAGGATAAACGGGAGACAAAGCCAAGATTTGGTAACCAGACAGTTGACTATTCGGCCTGGGTGTGGAAAACTTTAAAACAATGGCCAATACATAGGCCAGGCTGAGAGGGGCAATCAGGGCAGTAATAGCTTGTCTCAACTCTTACGCCCCTCTTGTAACACACCCTGCACCTTTTCTGGGGGTTTTGTTTTTTAGGGGTTGGTGGAATCTTAAAGCAGAAGTGACCTGCCTCCATTCTTCTGCTAGGCTCCACTGATGGTCCCCCTCTTCGGCACTCAAGTAACCCAGAAATGAGCTGAAATTTAAATGAAAGGAATGTGCATTTCAGCTCAGCATTTGCCTTTTTAAAAATAATAAAGGCATTGTGGACTGCCGTCTGCATTATATATATGCCCACTTTTTTGTACCATGCCCTGGTTTTGCGCATGATTAGATACGGCTGCATTAGTTGATCGGATAGATCAACTCCCCCCATGTGCCGATTATATTGCTGAATGCAGACTGGCACACGTTTATGTTCCTCTCTGCCACGAACTGCGACCCTGCGAGTGTTTTCCCCATGGATCGTAGTTAGGATGAAAACCTCCTTTTTATCGCGGTACTTGAGTGCCAGCAGTTCATTCTGGCAGAGAGCTGCTGTTTCCCCCTTTTTTAATTTTTTTTCTGCTAGAGCCTTTGGGAAACCTGTGCGACTCTTCCTGATAGTGCCACAGGCCACGGTCTCAAAACAGTACAGCATTTGTAAGAGTGGGATGCTGTTATAAAAGTTATCGATGTATAAGTGATAACCTTTGTTGAGTAATGGCATTATTAAATCCCAGACAATTTTCCCACTTGTCCCTACTGTATCTGGGCAACCTGGGGGATCAAGGTGGCTATCCCTTCCTTCATATACACGGAAGGTGTATACATAGCCACTGCCACTTTCACATAATTTATAGAATTTTATCCCATACCGGGATCTTTTGGATGGGATGTATTGTCTAAATCCCAGTCTTCCCTTATATTTCATGAGGGACTCATCAATTGAAATTTGTTTTTTGGGGGTGTAAATAGTGGCAAATTTTTGATTTAAGTGGGTAATTAGAGGGCGTATTTTATAAAGAATGTCATACTGCGGATGACCTTTTGGGGGGCACTTCATATTGTCATTAAAATGCATAAAACGCAGTATGTCCTCATATCTCTCCCTATGCATAGTCTGGGAAAAAATGGGGGTATTAAAAATAGGATTTTTAGTCCAGTACATTCTAATTGTGGGCTTTTTAACTACCCCCATTAACATGGTCAGTGCCCAGAATTGTTTAATTTCTGGCACACTGGTTGGGTACCATCTCTCTGTCCTGGCGATTCGGGAGTCTTGGTTGCGTGCAAGATATTGCTCCGCATACAGATTCGTCTGGGTAACTACCTCCCCAAAAAAATCATCCCCCAAAAACAGCTCCATACAATCCAGCGCATTATAGCCAGACAGGTCAGCCTGTATGCCAGGATTGGCAGTGAACACTGGGATGTCTGGCGAAAAATGATTAGGGGGTACCCAGTCATCTGCGCCATATTGAACATTAGGGGAATCAGCGATTTCCTCTGATGTTACTGCACTATCTGGCACATAGTCCCTGTCCCCTGCGTCACTCCCTGCGTCACTCTCTGAGGCAGTGTCGGTCGCCTCTGAGTCGGCGGCTAACAGGGCATAAGCCTCCTCTGCGCTATACTTTCTGAACATGTTTAATACAGTTAACACAGCTAAGAAAACTTTAACTAAATAACTAAACTTTTTTTTTTTTTTTTTTTTTTTTTTTTAAACCCCTAACTAAATTCCCCAAATTACCACTAAATTCCACCCACCAACTAACTAAATCACAAATTAATAAAATAAAACAATAAAATTTAACCCCTTAGGGTTACAAAAAAAATAAAATTTAACCCTTAAGTGTAAAAAAAAAAATAGATCACAGTAAAGTACTGTGACCTGTATATTGATCACTGCTAGCAGTGATCAAGCAGCAGGGAAAGGGTTAATTTTTTTTTTTAAGGAAGGGGAAAGGGATTAGGAACTTTTTAAAGATATTCACTATTCTTCTGGAACACAATGTTGCAACGATCCGTCTCTCTCCACTTCACAAACCCACACGAGGTGGAGGGAGGCGGATCAGATATCCCAGCAGTATTGTGACCGCTGTGACTGGCTGTTACAGCGATCACATGTGCTGGGACATCGCGATTTGCTGTTGCTGGTCTGCCCCTGACTCAGAGGGACCCAGCAACAGCGTTAACCCCGCGATCGCCGGCACTGCGCGATCGCGGCGTTAATTTTACCGCGTGACGGACGAGGTCCGTCACCCGTCGTTAAGGCCATCCCCAGGATGACGGACCTCGTCCGTCACCCGTCGTGAAGGGGTTAAGAGAGTGCTCCTAATCTCAGCTCGTTACCTGTATAAAAGACACCTGGGAGCCAGAAACCTTGCTGATTGATAGGGGATCAAACACTTATTTCACTCATTGACAGGCAAATCAATTTATAACTTTTTTGACATGTGGTTTTCTTGTTTTTTTTTGTTTTTGTTTTGTTATTCTGTCTCTCACTGTTAAAATACACCTACCATTAAAATTATAGACTGATCATTTCTTTGTCAGTGGGTAAACATTCAAACACTTTTCCTTCACTGTATCAACTCCTCCTCTTTCACACAGACCTGCCGAAGTGGAGTAAGTAAAAATTTCTATTACTGGTTCATATATTACTTGTTCTTAAATCCTGTATAGCTAAAAAATGGAAACAACAAGGACAACCAATCTGATTTGGAATAATAAATCAAATAAACTACCAATACACTATGGAAATGAGATATTGTGTAATGATCAACCAATTATTTGTATTTGAAGATCTGTCAGAACTGGCAATCCATTTCTTTGTCAAATAAAAAATGAATTATTTTCTTTTTCTCTCCTCTTTCGACATAAACCATTCTATACTGGGAAAGATAGTAACTGAAAGGGGACTTATATACAGGCGGTTGCTCTTAGTAATATAACATTGCTCTTCTTGCGGCAGGGTGAATGGTGGATGAATGTGGAGTTTGCATGATTTGTATGTATTCATGTTTTTTACTTGATTAAATTGCTTATATACATTTATTCTTTATATTTCAATCTATACTTAATGTTTTTGTAAAAATAAAATGTATTATTTATTTATTATTACATAAGGAAAACTTAATAAAGATTTATAAATGAAAAATAAAAAAGCACAGAAAGACTTATTACAGGCCCTTAATTAAATACCTCCAAGGAAGCAAAACACAATCATACCCATTGCTTCAATTCAGGGATTCAATTGATAGGCCTGATTAAAAGTGCAAATACACAAGATAGTCAAAGGATAAGAAAACAGAAGCACACATAGTACAGATGAAGAGTTCATGGGGTATAAGAATCAAAAATGGCAAAACATTGATTTGTGTGTTTGTTTAAGTAATCTAAGATACCACAATGTGAGTGTGCATATGCGCACACATATAACACAATTCTAAGCAATAGCCAAATGTAACAATTACCTGGAATGATAGAAGAGAAAATAAGGTAGCCGCGTGGGATGTAAAAGCAGCATCTCCAAGAATGACATCACATGCTAGGATTCAGGACCCTGATCACAGCTAACAATAATTTATTTGCACAAAACAAATAAGGTGGCCTTTATTGGTCTGTAAATTCTCCCAGTCTTCATATTCTTATGTATAATGTTGTTTCTTAACAGGTGCATGCAGCTCTGGTAGATCAACAACTTTGGGTTAAGAACTTTATTGTATCACCTTTTTATTGTGGTGTCTATGGCAGGGGTCCTCAAACTTTTTTAAACAGAGGGCCAGTTCACTGCCCCTCAGACACTGTTGGGGGCCAGACTATACATACTAAAACAGACACATGGTCATATACAGACACACAGACACATACTAACATACATACTGTCACGACAGGGACCCCTTCACGCAGAGTGCAACCTAACTATAGAACGTATACCGGACCTTAGAATGGCCGGGCTCACGTTAGAGTAGTCGAATGGGATAGCCAGAGGTCAAGGGATAACAGAAGTCGGAATAACGATTAACAAGCCAAAGTACAGGGAACCAGAGAGTAGAATAGTCAAATAGAGTAGCCAAAAGTCAAATACCAGGAGAGAATATCAATATTACATAAAGAGCACTAAGGGAACCAGCAAGAACCACACTAGGGCGTCTTACTGCTGTCAAGACAGCCCTTTTATAGTGTGGTGTGTTTTGCTTTAAAACCACGCCCCCAAAAGGTCTGGGTGCGTGGTTGCGTCATGATCTTGTCGGCTTCCAGCCGACGGCAGTGGCGCGCATGCGCCGAACTTAGAAATTCCGCTCTGAGTGAGCGGCCGGCGTCAGAGGTGCCGTGCCGCTCAGTGAAGGAGGATGTTGTACAGCGTGGGTCCGAGGATGACAGGTAAGGTATCGTGACAGTACCCCCCCCCACAAGGACCGCCCCCAGGGCGGTTAGAACGCCTCCTTTCAAATAAACGAATCAGGCGGGGGGCGTGCACATCAGAAGCGTCCACCCACGAACGATCCTCAGGACCATAACCCTTCCAGTCTAAAAGGTATTGAAGTTTACCCCTAGAAAAACGAGAATCCAAAATAGACCTCACCTCATATTCGTTTTGTCCCTCCACAACTTCAGGAAGAGGAGGAGGGGTATTACGAGTAAACCGATTACAAATTAATGGTTTGAGAAGTGAGACATGGAACGAATTCGGTATTTTCATATTAGAGGGCAAACGAAGACTGTAACAAACAGGGTTGATACGTTTGAGAACCTGAAACGGACCAATGAATCTGGGAGCGAATTTCATAGATGGGACTTTAAGTCTAATGTTACGGGTACTTAACCACACTTTATCCCCGATCATGAACGTGGGAGCAGGTTTCCGATGCCTATCCGCATTGGCTTTGTACACACTAGCCCTTTGAGTCAATATTTGTTTAACCCCTAACCAAGTCTCCCTCATGTTCCTAACGGTGTCATCAACACTTGGCACTCCGGTAGAATGAATGGAACTTGGTAAAGTTGTAGGATTAAACCCATAATTTATAAAAAAAAAAGGGCTGTGTAAAGTGGATTCATGGACATGATGATTGTGAGCAAATTCTGCCCATGGTAACAAGTCCGCCCAGTCATCTTGATGAACCGAAGTAAAACAACGGATGTATTGTTCCAGGCATTGGTTCATCCTTTCTGTAACCCCATTAGATTGGGGATGATAAGAAGAGGAAAGGTTAAGGTTGATACCTAACTGTCCACAAAATGATTTCCAGAAACGAGAAATAAATTGAGGTCCTCTATCAGAGACAATATCATGGGGTACCCCATGTAAACGGACCACTTCTCTTATAAATATATACGCCAGTTCAGATGATGTAGGCAATTTATAAAGAGGAACCAAATGAGACATCTTGGAGAATCTGTCAATTATCGTTAATACGACAGTGTAGTTTTTTGAAGGGGGTAGGTCTACTACGAAATCCATAGCAATACTTGACCATGGAGTCTCTGGAATAGGTAAGGGCATGAGGAGTCCTATAGGACGACCCTTAGGCGATTTTGTAGTGGAACAAATATTACAAGCAAGGACAAACTCACGCACATCCTTCTTGTAGGAAGGCCACCAGAACCGTTCCGCCAGCAATGATGTGGTTTTATGTATCCCTTGATGCCCTGCCATTTTGGAGTCATGCATGAGGGATAGTACTCTATTCCGATAGGTTAATGGCACATATAGTTTTCCTTGTGGAACAGTCAAGGTAGTACGATCTTGGAATGTAGAGATCTCCTCTATTAATCCCGATGAGACTTTTGCATGGACAGTTGCTACAATACGATTATGAGGGATTAAAGAGGACATAACTTCATTGGAGGAAGTAACAGGTTCATATTGGCGGGATAGAGCATCAGCCTTAATATTTTTTGACCCTGGCCTGTATGTAACAACATAATTGAAGCGATTGAGGTATAAGGACCAACGTACTTGTCTGTCAGACATTTTCTTGGCTTCACTGAAGTAAGAGAGGTTTTTATGATCTGTAAAAATGGTAACAGGGATGGGTGACCCTTCAAGCAAGTATCGCCATTCTTTAAGGGCAGAAATAATTGCCAACAACTCTCTCTCCCCTATATCGTATCTCTTCTCAGTTTCCGTTAATTTTTTAGAAAAAAACCCACAAGGATGCAATGGTTGATCATCCGAAGGTCTTTGAGATAGTATTGCTCCTATCCCTGACTCGGATGCATCTACTTCTAGTATGAAAGGACGAGAAGGATCAGGGTGTCTTAATACTGGTGCTGAGGAAAAAGCTTCTTTCAATAAATCAAAAGCTCTTTTAGCTTCAGTACCCCATTCCCTGTGATTTCTTCCCTTCTTAGTCATAGCAGTAATAGGGGCTGTTATTGAAGAGAATCCTTTTATGAATTTTCTATAGTAATTGGCAAACCCCAAGAAGCGTTGGATTGCTTTAAGTCCAACTGGTAAGGGCCATTGCTGAATGGCTTCTAACTTTTTCGGCTCCATTTGGAAACCCGTACTAGAAATGATATATCCCAGGAAATGCACTTCTTCCTTGTGGAACAAACATTTCTCCAATTTACAATAGAGACCATTCTCTAATAACCTTGAAAGAACCAATCTGACATGTTCATAGTGTTCGTTCATGTTTTTAGAGTAAATCAGGATATCATCCAAATATACGATTACAAACATTTGTAAAAAGTCTCGCAACACATCATTAATGAAGTCCTGAAAGACTGCTGGGGCGTTGCATAAGCCGAAGGGCATAACTCGATACTCATAATGACCATAACGAGTATTAAAAGCAGTCTTCCATTCATGCCCTTCTTTTATTCTGATTAAATTATATGCCCCCCGCAAATCTAGTTTAGAAAAGACAGTAGCTCCTTTTAACCTGTCAAATAGTTCAGTCACTAAGGGAATAGGATAAGTATTACGGATAGTAATCTTATTCAAACCTCTGTAATCAATACAGGGTCTTAAATCCCCTTCTTTCTTAGATACAAAGAAAAACCCAGCGCCCGCGGGCGATGAAGATTTAGTGATAAACCCTTTCTTTAAATTCTCGGCAATGTACTCCTCTAATACTTTATTCTCGGCCATCGACAGGGGATAAACCGTACCTCGTGGAGGCATAGTACCAGGCAACAGTTCAATAGGACAATCATAGGGACGATGGGGAGGTAATTTTTCTGCTTCTTTAGGTTCAAAGACATCTTTAAGATCAATATATTGGTTTGGTATTTGGGTGGTCAATGGTTCCATAGTAGGTATATTGATTAAGCCTACTGGTTTAATCGGAGTAATGCATTTACTGTGACAAGAATCTCCCCACTTAATGATCTCCTTCTTTTCCCAGTCAATCGACGGATTATGCTGGACTAACCAAGGAAACCCAAGTATTACAGGAAAAATAGGAGATGTTATCTGTTGCAGAATGATAACCTCCCTATGAAGAAGACCTGTAGATAATACTAGAGGAATGGTCTCCTGGGTAATAAGAGGTATCGATAATGGTCTACCATCTATGGCCTCAACGGCCAAGGGTGCCGATCTTTTTTGGAATGGAAGGGTATTTTTCTGCCCGAATGAGAGATCTACAAAATTCTCAGCAGCCCCAGAATCGATTAAAGCAAGGGTGGATACTTTCTTTCCCTCCCATTCTAAAGTAATAGGTAGAAGAAGCCGGAGATTTTTTTTATCATTGAAGGAGGACATACACATAACACCCAAGGCCTGTCCCCCTTGTGAACTTAGGTGCGTGAGTTTTCCGGCCGGTTAGGACAATTCACTCGTGTATGTCCCTTCCTGCCACAATACAAACATAAACCTTCCCTCCTACGGTATTGTCTCTCTGTCTCAGACAATCTTGTAGCCCCTAATTGCATGGGTTCTGGAGGGGTTTCGGACGAGGGATAGGTTAGAGCAAGACGTTCCGGTATTCTCCTAGGTCTCTCTCTGGTATTCTGCCTATACCTAAGACGTTCATCAATATGAGCTAAATAGGTTATTAGCTCCTCTAGAGTATCTGGTAAATCTCTTGTGGCCACTTCATCTAGGATTCTATCAGACACTCCATTCAGGAACACATCTACGAATGCTTGTTCGTTCCATCTGACTTCTGCAGCTAAAGTACGGAATTCCAAGGCATAATCTACTAGAGAACGGGTACTTTGTCTTAGACGCAATAAGGATTTGGCAGCGTTAGTCTTTCTGCCTGGGGTATCAAAAGTTCTCCTGAAAGCTGCAACAAAGTTAGTGTAATTAAAGACTATGGGGTTGTCATTCTCCCACAAGGGATTAGCCCAGGTTAAAGCCTTATCTACTAACAGGGTGATAATATACCCGATCTTAGCTCTATCGGTAGGGTAAGCTCTAGGATGGAGTTCAAAATATATGCTTATCTGATTTAGGAACCCCCTGCATCCGTTAGGATCACCCCCATACCTGAGAGGTGCTGTAGCTTGATTGGAAGTGCCTGTAGGTGGCACTTCCATGGTATGTTCTTGGGGTCTCAGACTAGGAGTCTGCTCCTCCGGCTGGAGATAAGCAGTGCGGTTGATTAATGTTTGTACGGCGAGGGCGATCTGGTCCATACGATGGTCCAGCTCCTCAAACCTATTGTCCGCACCAAGCCCAAGAGGGTTAACACCTGCAGGGTCCATGGCCCTAGTGTAATGTCACGACAGTGACCCCTTCACGCAGAGTGCAACCTAACTATAGAACGTATACCGGACCTTAGAATGGCCGGGCTCACGTTAGAGTAGTCGAATGGGATAGCCAGAGGTCAAGGGATAACAGAAGTCGGAATAACGATTAACAAGCCAAAGTACAGGGAACCAGAGAGTAGAATAGTCAAATAGAGTAGCCAAAAGTCAAATACCAGGAGAGAATATCAATATTACATAAAGAGCACTAAGGGAACCAGCAAGAACCACACTAGGGCGTCTTACTGCTGTCAAGACAGCCCTTTTATAGTGTGGTGTGTTTTGCTTTAAAACCACGCCCCCAAAAGGTCCGGGTGCGTGGTTGCGTCATGATCTTGTCGGCTTCCAGCCGACGGCAGTGGCGCGCATGCGCCGAACTTAGAAATTCCGCTCTGAGTGAGCGGCCGGCGTCAGAGGTGCCGTGCCGCTCAGTGAAGGAGGATGTTGTACAGCGTGGGTCCGAGGATGACAGGTAAGGTATCGTGACACATACAGGCACAAACATGCATAACGACATACATACACAAACACATACATACTGCCATACATACATACTGACAGGCATACATACATACATACATACATACATACATACTGGCATACATAGACAGACAGACATAAACATATTGACATACATACACATACATACTGACATACATACAAATACACATACATACTGACATACTGAAATACATACAGACAGACATACACATACTGACATACATACTGAAATACATACAGACAGACATACACATACTGACATACATACATATACATACATACAAACACATACATACTGACACACATATTATATAAATACATACAGACAGACATACATACATACATACAGATACATACATACACACAGACAGACACATACTGACATACATACACACACAGACATACATACTGACATGCATACACATACATACATACTGAAATACATACAGACATGCACATATTGACATACATACATACACACAAACACATACATACTGACACACATATAAAAACATACATACAGACATACATACATACAGATACATACATACACACAGACAGACACATACTAACATACATACAAACACAAACATGCATAACGACATACATACACACACTACATACATACTGACAAACATACATATATACATACTGACATACATAGACAGACATATACATACTGACATACACACTTACACATACATACATACACATACATACATACTGAAATACATACAGACAGACATACACATACTGACATACACATACATACATACATACATACTGAAATACATACAGACAGACATACACATACTGACATACATATAAATACATACATACTGACACACATATAAACACATACATACATACAGATACATACATACACACAGACAGAAACATACTGACATACATACACACACACACACACAGACATACATACTGACATACATACAGACACAAACATGCATAAGGACATACATACACACACATACATACATACACATACTGACATACATGCAATTTTTTAAAGGGGCCTGGTCGCGCTATTGCACGATGCAGCGCTGACCGGGCCCCTGAAGATATAGGGCCCATTGGGTGGCCCTTAATGCTTGGGCCGGGTTCAGGACCTTGGCGGGCAGGATCCGGCCCGGGGCCGTAGTTTGAGGACCCCTGTTCTATGGCATGGATGTAGAAGGATATGCACCTGATTGATGTGCATGAACCTACCTTTCCTACTTTGCCCTGTATAATATAGTAAATATGGGTGTTAAGGGGACAAATCCACTAATTAGAATATAAAGTAGACAAATGAAGAAATATGTAAATCGATTAGCTTCAGTGCTTTAACAAAGTGGTAGAGGTCTCATAATCACAAATTAAACATCTCCAACCTCATACTGCATATGCAGAGTTAGTGAGATCTACTACAGCCAACAAAGAAATACAGGTGATTCCTGAATGAACTTGCCTCATATCCATAAAACGTTTAAAGTGAATAAAAATTTAGGGTCAAATTGGCATTACTGCCAATCTGTGACGTTTATTTCAATTAATATTTTGCCTGACACGCTGGCAGACCAGGGGCGTTTTAGCCGCAAGGCAAACAAGGCATTTGCCTTGGGCGGCATTTTCCAGGGGGCGGCAAAAAACGCCGCCCCCAAATGCCTAGGGCAAATGCCTTGTTAGCCTTGCGGGCTGATGGGCTGATGGGTCGGGCTGATGGGCTGGGCGGGCGGCTGGCGAGGGAGCTCTTCCTCTGAGCTCTCTGCTCAGCTCCCTCGCGCGCCGCAGAGTGAGGCTGGGAGCCGGAATATGACGTCATATTCCGGCTCCCAGCCTCACTCTGAGACACGCGAGGGAACTGAGCAGACAGCTCAGAGGAAGAGCTCCCTCGCCGGCCGCCTACCCGCCAGCGCACAGCAGCCACTGGACCACCAGGGAGGAAGAGACTCTGTGTGTGTCTGACTCTGTGTGTGTGTCTGACTCTGTGTGTGTGTCTCTGACTGTGTGTGTGTGTCTCTGACTGTGTGTGTGTGTCTGCTAGTGAGTATGTGTGTGTGTGTGTCTGCTAGTGAGTGTGTATGTGTCTGACTGTGTGTGTGTCTGTTAGTGTGAGTGTGGGTTAGCTAGTGTATGCGTATCTGTCAGTGAATGTGTGTGTGTGTATTTAGAAGGTGGGCCTGGGGGGGAAGGGTTGGGTGGGGGTGGCGCGGGGGGGGGGGGGGGGAGAGGGGCGCCTGAGTTTTGTCCTGCCTAGGGCAGCACAAAACCAGGATACACCACTGTGGCAGACACCACAGGCCAGTATACAGTTTAATTTTTTACACTGGTGGGAGCGGGGCCTGGCTAGCATGGTGAGTGGCTGTGTTCTTAGTAAGCTCCTCATATACAGCTTGAAATTTTGCTTAGATTGTAACCTCAACCGAACACTTACTTCTCCTTGTCCATTCAGGAGTTCTTTTCTGAGAGTTTGAAGCACTTCTGAACCCCATGCAGCCCGGAATAGATTTTGAGGCCTATGCATCTGGGCGATCTGTGGAAGGTGTGGAAGGGAGAAACAGCGGATCTCCCGGCCTGGAGCTACCAGTGTGTATGAAGCATACAGCTGAAACCCTGCGCAGCAAAAAGAAAAAAGAAAAAGAAAAAAAAAATCTGTTAAACCCCCATAGTCCTTCTTTTTCTCTACTACTGAACTAAAACCACATTTTGGTTAATGCTACCTTAGCTTGTATTAATGAAAACTGGTAAAAATATTTGCTGACTCTGGAGCCTCCAGACTCTCCTTTGGATAGAATTAATGCTGTTCTTTCTCTAGTCCTCGAAAAAGGAAGGCTAACCATTACCTTTAGATGCTAAGCCCAGAGGTGTTCAACAGGTGATGTCTGAATTAGTAATAATCTTTTTATCCGGAAGCTTACTGCATCAGGAAATCATTTATATTATGTTTTGAAATTGACAGCGACACCTTTACTGGTGGACTTCCTTGATACTGCTCACTTTGGCAGGAGCAATAAAGTAGATGACCAATTCTAGCCAATCAGGTGTTACAATTTAAGATTGTATAATTAGCTCTGAGCATGTACACCCGTGAAATCACTGTCATGCACCCACGATCATCCTATGACCAACATTTCAGTGCTGACCCTTGGACGTGGGCAATTGTGCCCAGAACGCTTGAACTAGCATTGCAAGTTCTTACCTGACTATAGCCAATGCAATCACAAACATTTTGCTTAAAGAATTTAGCTTTAATTTCATGCAATATCTGAAGAACTCCCACAAATTATATTATGGGAAGAATGCTATCTAATTTTAAACTGTTATGTATGAAATGTTTGCAGGTAAATGGGATGTCAACATGATACTTGCTTAGACTATCTGTCTCTCAATGTAAAAGTAGCAACAACAAAAAAGTGCACAATGTATTGATGGCATGAATTTTGTCACATACTAAATTGTCTCAGGTAAAATAACACACACACAATGCATCCCTACATACACACACACACAATGCATCCCTACATACACACACACACACACACACACAATGCATCCCTACATACACAAACACAGAAACATACAATGCATCCCTACACATATACGCACACACACACAATATGCAACCGTTACACACACAGACACACACACACACGCACAATGCATCCCTTACACACACAGAAACACACAAGGCGTCCTTTCCACACACACATAAACACACAATGCATCCTGTGCACACACACAGAAAGACACTACTTACTTTACAGTAGTGGGGAGAGAGTGACACACATGGAGGGGCTAGGAGGGAGGGAATGACACAAATGGGGGGGCTGGGACGGAGGTAATGACACATGGAGGAGCTGGACAGGGAGGAAATGACACACATGAAGGGGCTTGGACGGATGGAATGACACACATGGGGAAAATTGGATGCATGGAGAGGCTGTAGGGGATCAGACGAATGGGGGGGAAGAGGGGTTATGAGACACATGGAGGGGATGGGCAGGGCCGGACTGGGGATACGAAGCAGCCCTGGAAAAAAATATATGCCAGACCCATAAGTCATTGTGCTATGTAGGGTGTATATATATATATATATATATATATATATATATATATATATATATATATATGCAATTGAAATAGTTGGCTGCACTCTCGGATTTCCTTAAAACGTAACTTTTATTGAAATATATAAGAGAAGATCAACGTTTTTTCCCCTCTTGTGGACTTTCATCAGGATCATGATGAAAGTCCACAAGAGGGACTGAAACGTTGATCTTCTCTTAACTATTTCAATAAAAGTTACGTTTTAAGGAAATCTGAGAGTGAAGCCAACTGTTTCAATTGCCTGGATACTGGAGCCCTGGTAATGCACACGGTCACACAACTTTGAAGCCTGAGTGCAAGGTACAACAGCTTTTATTTATATATATATATATATATATATATATATATATATATATATATATATATATATATATTTATATGATACAACGAATACCGGCACTCAAGGGTTGATAATAAATCAAATCTTCATTTATTTCGAAGTTAGAGATCGACGTTTCAGCTCCTCACAGGAGCTTTCATCAGGACACCTCAAGTGTCCTGATGAAAGCTCCTGTGAGGAGCTGAAACGTCGATCTCTAACTTTGAAATAAATGAAGATTTGATTTATTATCAACCCTTGAGTGCCGGTATTCGTTGTATCCTGTATTGTTAAGCCACCAGAACACCAGGTATTTTTTACATAGTCTTGGTTGGAGTGCAGGGGCTATCTAGCTTTGTATATATATATATATATATATATATATATATATATATACACATATATATATATATATATTTTTATTTTTTTTTGATACATTTCTTCTAATTCAAAATATTAGTTCTTTCAGGGTAATTAAATTATACAGTAAAGCATACGCACATGCAGACACAGACAATCTTACTGATGCACACAAATAGGCTCATTGACAGACAATCTCAATGACACACACAGACAAGGTTACTGGCACACACACAAATTTAGTACAGACAAACTCTGATACACACACAAGCTTACAACAGACAAGCTCACTGATGCGCACACACTCTCCCTACAGAGAAGCCCATTGACACACACATGCTCCCTACAGAAGAGCTCACTAACACACAGATTCACTACAGACAAGCTCAATGACACACACAAACTCACTAGCAGGCGCGCACACACAGAGGCTCCCTCAATAGCAGGTGCGCGCGCACACACACAAACACACACACACACAGATGCTCGCTGGCTCGCTCACTAGCAGATGCACACACACAAAGGCAGACAGTCACTGACACCGAGGCAAACATCCACACATACAGAGACAGGCAGAGACAGTCACTGACACCAAGGCAAACATCCACACATACAGAGACAGGCAGACAGTCACTGACACTGAGGCAAACATCCACACATACAGAGACAGGCAGACAGTCACACACACAGGCAGACCGTCACACACACAGGCAGACCGTCACACGCACACAGGCAGACAGTCACACACAGACAGTCACACACAGACAGTCACACACAGGCAAACAGTCACACACACAGGCAGACTGTCACACACACACACACAGGCAGTCACACACAGACAGTCACACACACAGTCACACACACAAACACAGTCACACACTCACAGGCAGTCACACACAGACACACTGACCTGCTTCTTACCTCCACATCCCTTGGAGCTCCTGGAGGCTGGGTGTTGGGGAAGCAGGGACTCCCTCCTGCTTCCCATGCTGCAGTCAGCCAGGCCCCTGCCGCACACTAAGCTCCGCCCCGCCACACAGTAAGCTCCGGCCCCCCAAAAAATACAAATGTGTGGCGGGGGCAGGGCGGGGCTTAGCGTGCAGCGTGGGCGCTGCATTGACCGCTACTTCCTATTGGCGCTGATGAGCCGCGGGGCGCGCAATCTTGGATCGGTCACAGTGTGATCTGCAGCATAGACATATATAGAATATATATGTCTATGATCTGCAGAACAAGGTCCTCAAAGTAAACATGGTTAGTCTTAAAATCCACCCGGAGGGTGTATAGATCCAGTAGCATGATGTTTAATCCTGGGATATTAAATAAAATTAACTGACATTTGCTGCTTTAAGACCTCTCTGGTTATTTACGTTATCGACTAAGTTTACTCAATACATTGAAATTATTTGAATTTCCAGATTGAAACTATGCGTTGCATTTGGATTTAGGTTTGCTAAAATTAAAAGTTTAGTGAACTAACACCACAATCTATCATCTTAATATATATATTTTAAAGTGGGACTGGATCTTTGCCTGATTTGTAATGTATTTACTTTTCACCTATTTTTAACTAATATGGATTTTGGAACTGTGCAAAGTAAAATGTACCGTATTTATTCGAGTATAACGCGCACACGTGTATAACGCGCACCCCTAATTTTCGATTAAAAATCGGTATAAAATTTTATACCGATTTTTAATCTAAAATTAGGGTGCTTGTTATACTCGAATAAATAATACCGACCGCCGGGCTCATTAGAAGCCCGGCGGTCCTGGGGGGGTGGGCAGCAAGAGTTTACTCACCTCCGTGCAGCTCCTCCAGCTTCCCAGTGTAAATCTCGCGAGACCCGCGGCCAGCTCTGACGACGTCAGAGCGTCAGAGCTGGCCGCGGGTCTCGCGAGATTTACACTGGGAAGCTGGAGGAGCTGCACGGAGGTGAGTAAACGCTTGCTGCCCACCCCCCCAGGACCGCCGGGCTTGTAATGAGCCCGGCGGTCCTGGAAGGTATATTTATTCGAGTATAACGCGCACCCTTAATTTTAAATAAAAAATCGGTTAAAAAAAATGCGCGTTATACTCGAATAAATACGGTAGATATCTACAACTCTTTATTATTGTGAGCTCTGTCTTTTGCACTTTGAAGTCCGCATGGAGATAGCATAAAGAGAATAGGAGAACTCAAACAATCACATCACTATTTACTAAAGTAAGATTTGTCACTAAGTCAAAGTAAATTAAAAAAAATTAGGGATAGAAGTCCTAATATATAGACATATAATACCACACCGGGTGACCCGCCCAAAATGGCGCCCGCATTTCATGGCCCCCCGAGGTCTACGGCATCTAGGTATTATATGTCTATGGGGATATGCTGTAACTTCCTATCCCTGCCTCTCTCCACGCACAGTGACCCCTACTGGCCGGTGCTGGTATTGCAGAGTAATCTCCACTTATTCTGAGAAAAATACCTGCATTTGTATTGCCGGTATTACTGCAATACCGGCACGGCCAGGCAGCCTCAAATACCGGCTGTGCCAGTAAAATTCCAGTTAGGTGGCAAACCTAAGAGTTTAAATGGGCCTATTCCATGGGCCTGGGCCTGGAGTAGCAGCTCCATCAGCCCCTATGTTAATCCGGCCCTGCATGTGGAGCAGACAGCGACCATATGCATTCAGTCTGAAGCTCCAGTTGCACTGACACTGCCTTCACTGGCATAGAATATTCTCGTCTTGTGCACAAAGAAATGTATGAATCTGGGGTTCAGTTTCCTAATCTAAATGGGAACCAGAGATGTAGTGTCTATGGTTTTCTATGGGACTTTTATCATTTAAGCCGAATGTTTTTTATTCTGTTGGATATTCTACCAGGTAAATTACATCTTGCCATAGTTTACCTTACAGGACAAGTTATTTTGTAAATTTAATTAGTAAATTAACATTCTCACTTGTGCAACAGAACACTGTGTCCAAAAATGATTCTTCCCACAGACCAATTATTAACAACACACCAGTGTAATTTCCCTGAAATAGACATATTGGCATTTGTCAGAGATGTTGATCTTATAGTATTAATGGGAAAGTTTAGCACTTTAACCCCTTAACCCCTTAAGGACACATTACATGTGTGACATGTCATGATTCCCTTTTATTCCAGAAGTTTGGTCCTTAAGGGGTTAAGGACCAAACTTCTGGAATAGAAACATAGAAACATAGAAACATAGAAACATAGAATGTGATGGCAGATAAGAACCATTCGGCCCATCTAGTCTGCCCAATTTTCTAAATACTTTCATTAGTCCCTGGCCTTATCTTATAGTTAGGATAGCCTTATGCCTATCCCACACATGCTTAAACTCCTTTACTGTGTTAACCTCTACCACTTCAGCTGGAAGGCTATTCCATGCATCCACTACCCCCCTCAGTAAAGTAATACTTCCTGATATTATTTTTAAACCTTTGTCCCTCTAATTTAAGACTATGTCCTCTTGTTGTGGTAGTTTTTCTTCTTTTAAATGTGGTCTCCTCCTTTACTGTGTTGATTCCCTTTATGTATTTAAATGTTTCTATCATATCCCCCTTGTCTCGTCTTTCCTCCAAGCTTTACATGTTAAGATCCTTTAACCTTTCCTAGTAAGTTTTATCCTGCAATCCATGAACCAGTTTAGTAGCCCTTCTCTGAACTTTCTCTAAGGTATCAATATCCTTCTGAAGATATGGTCTCCAGTACTGCGTACAATACTCCAAGTGAGGTCTCACCAGTGTTCTGTACAATGGCATGAGCACTTCCCTCTTTCTACTGCTAATGCCTCTCCCTATACAACCAAGCATTCTGCTAGCATTTCCTGCTGCTCTATTACATTGTCTGCCTACCTTTAAGTCATCAGAAATAATCACCCCTAAATCCCTTTCCTCAGATGTTGAGGTTAGGACTCTATCAAATATTCTGTACTCTGCCTTTGGGTTTTTACGTCCAAGATGCATTATCTTGCACTTATCCACATTAAATGTCAGTTGCCACAACTCTGACCATTTTTCTAGTTTACCTAAATCATTAGCCATTTGGCTTATCCCTCCTGGAACATCAACCCTGTTACATATCTTAGTATCATCAGCAAAAAGACATACCTTACAATCAAGACCTTCTGCAATATCACTAATAAAAATATTAAAGAGAATGGGTCCAAGTACAGATCCCTGAGGTACCCCACTGGTGACAAGCCCAAGCTTCGAATATACTCCATTGACTACAACCCTCTGTTGCCTGTCACTCAGCCACTGCCTTACCCATTCAACAATATTGGAATCCAAACTTAAATATTGCAGTTTATTGATAAGCCTTCTATGTGCAACAGTGTCAAAAGCCTTACTGAAATCAAGGTAAGCAATGTCTACTGCACCACCCTGATCTATAATTTTAGTTATCCAATCAAAACAATCAATAAGATTAGTTTGGCATGATCTCCCTGAAGTAAATCCATGTTGTCTCTGATCTTGAAATCCATGTGTTTTTAGATGTTCAACAATCCTATCCTTTAACATGGTTTCCATCACCTTCCCCACTACTGAAGTAAGGCTTACTGGCCTATAGTTGCCCGACTCCTCCCTATTACCTTTCTTGTGAATGGGCACAACATTCGCCAACTTCCAATCTTCTGGGACTACTCCTGTTATCAATGATTGGTTAAATAAATCTGTTAATGGTTTTGCTAGTACACCACTAAGCTCCTTTAATAGCTTTGGGTGTATTCCATCAGGTCCCATTGACTTATTTGTCTTTACTTTTGAGATTTGAAATAGAATAAAAGGGAATCATGACATGTCACACATGTCATGTGTCCTTAAGGGGTTAAAGGATTACTCAAAGCACCATGACCATTTTTTAAGTGGTTATGGTGCCTGAAGTTTGTATGTATAGCATTTTGCTTTGAAATGCTGCACATACACAAATTAAACGGACACTGTAGGTACCCAGACCACGTCAGCTAATTAAAGTGCTCTGGATGCCATGTCACTATTGCACTTAGTGCTGCAATGTAAAACATTGTAGTTCCAGAGAACTGTAATGTTTACATTGCAGCTCTAAGTCTGCCCTCTGTGGCTGTCTACCAGACAGCCACTGGGGGTACTTCCGGAACTTAAAACGGACCTTTGGTCCGTTATCTGACACTGGACATTCTCACGATCTGCATGAGGACCTTTAGCGTCAGATTGTCCCCATAGGAAAGCATTGAATAATGCTTTCCTATGGGGAAATGCTAATGCAAACATGGGGAGGAGCGTGGGTAGACATCGGTGCTGGCTTCAGCCCCTTCAGCCTCGCGGGAGGGGTGGCGCGAGGTAGGGGTGCTCGTTTTCAACCTACAGTGCCAGGAAAACGGCTTTGTTTTCCTGGCACTATAGGATCCCTTTAACCCCATAGCTGCTTAAGATGTAGCTCCACCTCCAGCAACATGACAGTTCTGGAACCAGACAGCCAATGGTGGCACAGCCCCTTTCTGTGCCACCCCTGTACTCCCCTCAGTCCATCTTCACTGACCTCCCTCCCCATTACTGTACATCATGAGAAAAGGATCAGGTTCCTACCTCTACACTGGAACAGAGGTAAATTTAGCGGTTATTTTATTTATTTATTTATTTTAAGTTTGGGGGAAGGGTGGACCACTTTGAAGAGGGTTACACTAAAACTAATATTTTACGAAAACATTGCTTTTTGCTCGGATTAACCATTTAAAGCAATCATTTAAAACATTATATGTCCTAAATTGTGACATGGAATTTCTATCATATAAAAACCAACCATATTGCATAATATTCTATAGAACCAACATGCCTATTGACACATTTGGACATTTCCTTCATGACATGAACTTTTTTTTTTAGCTCACTCTGTTACTAATGAATAATTGATAATCAATGTCTCTTGTCTGATCTGATTTTCCGCACACATCCATCCATAGAATGGAGAGCCAATAACTGAGCAATTAGGTCCCTGTATTTTTACTGTAAGACAAGGATAACATCATGTCTTATTTTGCTTTTAATCATTATATATGTATGCTAAGACACTGATTGTGATCCCATTGCTTTTTTTCTTATCCTGTCACTGATGAAAGATATATACTACTGCATCCACATTAACACTTACAATATTACATGTCTGGCTAATATAAAAGGAAAACACAATAATAAAATGCTAAATTCTAAAGACCTCAAACTCTGTTCTAAACCCAAAACTAGGACATGAAATATATCATCAATGGCAATGCTATCTCAGCTTAACTGTGACATTGTGTTTATTAAAAGTAGGAGTGAGCAAAACGTTTTTTTCTTCTCCTTTGAAAATGCTTATTCTACAGCTTACCAGGAAATTATTATCAATGAGTTATTCTTTCAATTATTGAACAATAACAACAAAAGAGTAAATGAAAGTCCTCTGTCAGGAGCCATCCTCATTTTACAAAGAACCTGCCAGGAGGAAAAGTAGAAAAACATCTGTCCGATCCATTACATTTCAAAGCCAAAACAACTTTCAAGACGCATTTTATATCTTCTTTAGTTTTCAGCATACTGACCTGATTAAGAGTCCAACATGCAGAATAAACAATCTTTAAATTATGAGTGGCGGATAGGTGGAAGTCACCATTTCTTTTTTATTCCAAAAATGTGGTAATTCAAGAAAATATTTTAAAAAGCTTGTGACATTGAATTGTCAATGACCAAATGAGAAAAGATTGAGTTCCATAGTGTAGGTGGATTTGCACAATACATCAAATGTAAGCTAGTCTATGTAGTTGTTTTTTTAGAGGAATCATAACAACTGTCACTTTTTTCAGAGAACTGTGTAGGAGATTTAGCAGTTAGTTGGGTGTCAGACTTGTGCAAAAAATTATGAATTTATTCGTCCAATATAAAAAAGTTGTGTTGATTGATTCAGGATTCGTTCATGTGGCGTTTTGGTTTGCACAAATTTCACCAATGCAATATTCTCAGGAAAACTTTTCAGAGAAACCACCGTTTAAATAAAATAGGGGGGAGGGGGTGGAACGACACAGGGCCTGAGCTTCATGTAGGCCATGTTGAGAGAGTTCCTCATCTAACTCCTACTTCAACTGACTTGTTTGACTCCCATCACTCTTAATGGAAACGATCAGTCAATCACCTGTTCTTAATATGATCGGAACGTCCCGGCTCAGTATCACAAACTACCAGCCTGTGATTCTCCTGTTGAGTTTAGCTGGGCCTGGAAAGGACATCGGGCGGGAGAGACAGCCAATCTCCAGACCAACAAGGTCTTGCCTCTTCGCGGGGACACTGCATTGTCCGTTTCCATCCATGCCCTGGTGAGAGTTATCGCAGTTCCCATTGTGCTGATCCAATACTTCATTACTTACCACTTTCACTACAGTATGGAATGCAACTCTACTCACAAAATAGCAGGCAATCTCTTTCCTCAGGAACATGCATTGAAACTGATTCATCAAGACCTGAATATCCCTATTGAGTGATCTCTGCAGAGACTAGAAGATATTATTCAAAACCCCTGGGCTAAATTAGAGCCACGAGCAGCAACCTCTCAGATAAAATTTAACATAGAGGTTAAAGAAGCAAAATAGAGATGGGCCTTCCTTGGGTTCTGCTTGACCGCAGGTGATAGCTTTCCTCCACACTTGCCCCCCACACCTTTGCTGAAAGCTACCAGATGTTTACCCCATCGCTCGCATTGACCACACCAGCGGAAGATTCAGAGCAGACAGTGGCAACAGATCACACTGATCCTCGTCTACTACCCAATTAAGAAGGACTTGGACTTTGCATGTTTCCAGGTCCATGGCTCAGTGATGCAGGCCTTCATTCAGGCCTGGGGTTGTTGGGATGCCCTTCCTCCATACTGTTTCATTGCTACCTCCAGCGAACTTGTGACATATACCATTCCTTTCCCAAGTCTGGTAATTGGCTGATCTCGGATTGTCTAATATGTGCAACCCCACTAGATAATTTTTCAGCCATATTATGAGTAATTACTCACATTACTTGGAAGCAGACTCTATTAAGTAGACTCTTTCAAGTAGGAGTTAGAAAATCATGAGTTGCTTGGAGTGGTTTGTATACTGTGGAGAGTGGTTTGTATACTGTGGAGAGTGGTTTGTATTTTATTTTTGTTTAATTGGTTCAGTTGGTAAAGTTTAAAAAAAGTTTAGCTTTTTTACAATGTTTTAAATTTTTTTCTGTGTTCTGTTTTTTTCCCCCTCTTTTGTGCTGTTGCTTGATTGATTGGGGGAGTGTTCATTAATTGCACCTTTGTGGGATTTGTATCCCCATAAAGGCACTCCCTAACTCACTGAGCTTGCTCACATTACTTAGCAGCCGACTCTATTAAGTAGACTCTTTCAAGTAGGAGTTGAAACTAACAAGGTAATTTATTTTTATTTTTTGTTCTGTATCTGGGGAAATGAGTGTTAGCAAGATTGCTGGTTTAACTCAATGCACGTCTTGTTGCATGTATGGATGTCTGGATGTACCCGTCCAGGGTCCATACCTCTGTGATGGTTGTGTGCGAGTGGCTTCTCTGGAAGCTCAAATCGCAACTTTGAGGGAGATTGACAATCTTGAGAGGAGTCTGCTGCTGAGCAGAGTTTAGTGGGGACAGGTAGTGGAGAGGGAGGAGATAAGACAGATGGGGAACAGGCATGTAGCTGGGTGACAGTGGGGCGAGGAAGCGGGGGGGAGGGAAGAGGAAAGGGCTAGCGAGTCCTGATTTGGTGCAACCTAGCAGATTTGCCCGTTTGAGGGAAGATGTTGGGAGCATCAGCTCAGGAGTAGCTGTATTAGAGGAAGCTGTTACTTCTAACAGCCGAGCTAACAGCCCCCCTAGTACGGGTGGGGATCAAAATGTAAGGAAGGTAAGACAGGTTGTAGTGGTAGGGGACTCTATCATTAGGAGAGCAGATACATAAATGTATGTTTACTAATGCAAGGAGCCTAAATAACAAAATGGGGGAACTAGAGGCATTAGCATACACTAAACAATATGATATAATAGGCATAACTGAAACATGGTGGGATGAGACACATGACTGGGCAGTTAACTTAAATGGGTACATGTTATTTAGGAAGGATAGGAAAAACAAGAAGGGTGGTGGGGTATGTTTGTATGTCAACCATGATTTAAAGCCAAATCTTAAGCAAATGGAATGCGATGAGGAAAATGTGGAAGCTTTATGGGTAAATCTATTGGTTGGGATATGTTATAAACCACCTAATGTTAATATTGACGAGGAACAACAGCTGTTTGAGCAAATTGAGAAAGCTGTAAATCTGGGTAACACTTTAATTATTGGAGATTTTAATTACCCGGACATAAATTGGGACAGAGGGACTAGTAGCTCAGCAAAGGGATTTAGGTTTTTAAACTTGTTAAATTACACCTTCATGTCACAACTTGTACAAGCACCAACTAGAATGGATGCTTGTCTGGACCTGGTTTTAACAAACAACGTTGATCTTTTGACCAACATTCAAGTAGGTGAGCACTTGGGAAATAGTGATCACAATATAGTGTCCTTTGAAATAAACTCAAAGAAACAAAAGCACATGGGGTATACTAAAACATATCATTTTAAAAAGGCCAATTTCAATAAGTTAAGGGAAGCTTTAGAATATATTGATTGGCATAAACTCTTTAGTGAAAAGAACACTGAGAATAAATGGATCATCTTCAAACAAATATTAGAAAGGTACATTTCTAAGTATGTACCATTTGGAAATAAATCTAAAAGAAACAAATTAAAACCAATGTGGCTTAGTAGAGAAGTAAAACAAGAGATGCATCTTATAAAAGATATAAGGAAGCAAATAATGCGTGCAAAAAGGCAATTAGACTTGCTAAACTTCAAAATGAAAAAATGATAGCTAAAGAGAGCAAAGCCAACCCCAAAGCATTTTTTAAGTACATAAATTCTAAAAAACCCAAAAATGAAAGTGTAGGTACACTAAAAACTGAAACGGGGGTGTTAGTTAATGAAGACCAGGAAAAGGCAGGAATTTAAAAAACTATTTCTCCTCCGTATATATTAAGGAAGAACCCATGGCAATAGATGTGCAAATGATTGCTACTAAAAACTTGCAGAATAATTGTAATTGGTTAAAGCAAGACAAGGTTGCTGCAGCAACTAAAGAAAATTAATATAAACAAAGCTCCAGGGCCTGACGGTATCCATCCACGTGTACTTAAGGAACGAAGTGTAGAAATAAGTGAACCTCTTTTCTTTCAGGAAGTGTTCTGGAGGATTGGAGGAAGGAGGATGTGGTTCCTATATTCAAAAAGGGTTCAAAATCCTTGCCTGGAAATTATAGACCTGTGAGCTTAACTTCTGTGGCTGGTAAAATATTTGAAAGGTTATTAAGGGATAATATTCAAGAATTCCTTGAGAAGAACATGGTTATCAGCAAAAATCAGCACGGTTTTATGAAGCACAGGTCATGTCAAACTAACTTGATTGTGTTCTACGAAGAAGAAAGTAGAAGTATGGATCAGGGTGTTGCAGTGAATGTGATCTATTTGGATTTTGCCAAGGCATTTGATACAGTTCCACACAATAGATTAGTGTTCAAACTCAAGGAAATCGGTCTAGATTAAAATGCTTGTTCTTGGGTAGAACATTGGCTTAAAAACAGAGTACAAAGAGTTGTCGTTAATGGTAAATTTTCAAGCTGGTCAGAGGTGACAAGTGGTGTCCCTCAGGGGTCTGTTCTGGGACCCCTTCTATTTAACATGTTTATAAATGATCTTGAAGACAGCATTGAAAGTCATGTTTCAGTGTTTGCAGATGACACAAAACTTTTTAAAATAATACAATGTGAGCAAGATATTACTTTGCTGCAGAGGGATTTAGATAGACTGGAGGACTGGGCACTCAAATGGCAGATGAAATGTAATGTTAAAAAATGCAAAGTTATGCACTTCGGCGTAAAGAATACACAAGCGGGGGGCGGAGCTAGCCGCAGACCAGCACGGATGCACTGTAAAGAGCTCCGTTCCAAAACGAGCAATTAACCTGATATAACAGCGGAAATCGGGCGTCTACCTCCACCAAACGTTCACCGCTGGTTGAGGCACAGAAAATGGGCAAGAAAAATAAAAAACCAAGACCGGATAAAACCCCTCTAAGCCACGATATTGGCGAACTCCTGCGAAACTCACAGAAGGCCACATGGGAGAAAATGGCGCTGGGAGAAGACGGGTACTCTGACTCATCTGGAGATTTTTACCCAGACCCAGGAGAAAGCGTAGCGATCAGCCAGTCCACAGGGCACAAGGCCAAAGCATCCCCAGCGGGAGAACCGGTCACAGCAGCCCTTCTGACAAAAATGTTCATGGAACTCAGACAAGACCTGGCTGCTGACAGAACACACTTCAAAGAGGCCATGGAGGGGGCCACCACGAGGATTACCCACCTACAAGCCAAAACAAACTCACAAGACACACGTCTTAACACTCTGGAACAACAAATGTCTGATCTCCACAGACTTCAAATGGGCACAGCAGAGAAGGTGGAGGCCATAGAGGACCATAGAAGGAGAAACAACCTAAAGGTCAGAGGGGTACCTGAGGATGTAGGGCTAGCAGACCTCCCACACTATGTGAGGCGCCTAATAGCATCATTGCTGCAGCCCAAACAGGCAAAACTTGTCAAAATAGATGGACTGTTCCGCCTACCCAAATCGACAAACGCACCCCCTACCGCCACGGCCGACATTATTGTGAGATTCCAATCCCACCAAGATAAGACCGCAGTACTCACAGCGACCCGAGGGAAAACCCCTCTATCATTCGAGGACTCTCAATTATTGTTGTTCCCCGACCTAACGAGAAATACCCTAAGCTGGCGCAAATCGCTGCAACCAGGTCTACAACACCTGAGATCTAACAACATTCTATACCGCTGGGGAACACCACGGCTCCTCACCTTCACATACCAAGTGACTGCCTACCGGGCGAGAAGCCCGCATGATCTGGACACTCACCTGAGCCAACTAGGCCTGACGGTCCCACGACCAGAGTCCACGACCATTATGTCCAGGCTGGACCCCACTGCCACGAAATAATTTATACCCAGGTCATCCAGATGCACTACACATGCAAGCGACACAACTTGACCGACTCACGCCGCAAGACCATCCTTCCATCCTCCAGGATGCCACAGATCCCGCCACTAAAACCCGTGACTATATCCACCAAGTTACCATTGTTTATTGTTCTTTTTCATTTTTGTTTTAAGGTTCTCACTCTGGCATGCAGCTATTAAGTCCATAACCCCCTTTACACTGCGTACTCAGGTATGGCGGAATGGACTGATGCTCCACTGAATCCACAAATCATTGGGTACCATGAAGCCACTGAGGTTTGATATAACACAAGCTCAGGCCCCCCCTCAACGCCTTAAGCCAAAACACAAGATAACTAACTGCGATACACCCTTGGAGGGGGCACCTCTCTCCCTGGCACACTACAGTCTGAGAGACTCTAATGCCCCTAATTAGCCCTTGCCTTACTTGGTGTCCAGAGAGCCGTTAATCTGTTATGTTCTAACCAACCTGTTTTACACAAAAAAAAACACTCAGCATGGGCCATGACTCAATATCAGCTATGCATCTATTGTTGTGTGTGAATTATTAGGGCAATGGCCCACATATTGTAAAATATTGCCATCTTGACATGCTGAGTGAACAAAAAAAAAAATACACAAGCAACATATACCCTTAATGGAAGCGAATTAGGGATAACAACACACAAAAAGGACTTGGAAATTGTTGTAAAACTATGCAACAATGTGCAATGTCAATCAGCAGTGGCCAAGGAAAGTAAGGTATTGTCATGCATGAAAAAGGGCATTCATTCTCGGGACAAGAATATCATTTTGCCTCTTTATAAATCACTGGTAAGACCACATATTGAATATGCTGTGCAACTTTGGGCACCTGTTCTAAAGAAGGATATTATGGCACTAGAAAAAGTGCAGAGGCGGCTACAAAATTAATAAAACGAATGGAACATATCAGCTATGAAGAAAGGTTCACAAATTTAAATCTATTTAGTTTAGAAAAACGTCGCCTGAGAGGGGATATGATAACGTTATACAAATATATTCAGGGCCAATACAAACCATTGTGTGGAAATCTATTCACAAACCAGACTTTACATAGGACACGAGGCCATGCGTTTAGACTGGAAGAAAGAAGATTTCGTCTAAGGCAAAGGAAAGGTTTTTTTACTGTAAGAACAATCAGGATGTGGAATTCTCTGCCTGAAGAAGTGGTTTTATCAGAGTCCATACAGATGTTCAAACAGCTACTATATGCATACTTGCAAAAACAGAATATTCAAGGATATAATCTTTCAATGTAGGGTAATAACTGCTTGATCCAAGGATAAATTGGACTGCCATTCTCGGGTCAAGAAGGAATTTTTTTCCTAGCTTGTTGCAAAATTGTGCTTCAAACTGGGGTTTTTTTTGCCTTCTTTTGGATCAACAGCAAAAAAACAAATGTGAGGAAGGCTGAACTTGATGGATGCAAGTCTCTTTTCAGCTATGTAACTATGTAACTATGTAATGGATACCATTGTCTCTCATTTTGCACATAACTGAGTGGTCTAGTTTATGCCCTACTTTGATTTACCATTTTAATTTGTTATTTTAGATGAGGTAATGTAATAGCAACTTATGATCCAGGTTTATTTTACTGACATAGTTAAATTGTTACATAGCTGAAAAGAGACTTGCGTCCATCAAGTTCAGCCTTTCTCACATATGTTTTTGCTGTTGATCCAAAAGAAGGCAAAAAACCTAGTCTGAAGCGCTTCCAATTTTGCAACAAACTAGGAAAAAAATCCTTCTTGACCCCAAAATAGCAGTCAGATGTCTCCTTGGATCAAGCAGCTATTACCCCACTAATTAGAAATGATATCCCTGTATGTTGTGTTTTTGCAAAGTATTTATCCAATTGCAGTTTAAACATCTGTATAGACTCTGACAAAACCACCTCTTCAGGCAAAGAATTCCATATCCTTATTGCTCTTACTGTAAAAAAAACCTTTTCTTTGCCTTAGATGAAATCTCCTTTCTTCCAGCCTAAATGTGTGACCTTGTGTCCTATGTATAGCCCTGTTTATGAATAGATTTCCAGATAAAGGTTTGTACTGGCCCCGAATATATTTGTATAATGTTATCATATCCCCTCTCAGGCGCCGTTTTCCAGACTAAACAGATTTACATTTTTTAAACTTTCTTCGTAACTAAAATGCTCTATTCCTTTTATCAATTTTGTAGCTCGTCTCTGGACTTTTTCTAGTGCCATGATATCTTTCTTTAGAACAGGCGCCCAAAATTGCACAGCATATTCAAGGTGTGGTCTTACCAGCGATTTATAAAGAGCCCAAATTATATTTTCATCCCGAGAATGTATGCCCCTATTTATACATGACAAAACCTTACTGGCTTTAGCAACTGCAGATTGACATTGCATACTGTTCTTAGCATATGTTAGCATATGTTCTTACATTATCATTTCAGTAGTTATCATCTTGTCAAGATAGCCTTCTCTTATGAGATTGGACTCTAATTTCTGTCTGGACAGGTTAGCCTAGCCTGAATATGTTATCAGAAATTGTGCAGTGATTTCAAATGCCATGCATCTGTTATGACTTGTATAATGTTAATCATGCTATTGCTGTTGAGGCATTGCAAAAATGTCTGTTTGTTTTAAGTACAGCAAAAATAAAAAATAAAACAGAATCGTGAGAAAATGGGCCATTAGTGTACTGAAAAATATGTACATAAATATTATGCATATATTTTGCAGTACACAGATATGCACATTTTCCAGCCATTTGGTTCCCAGATCATGTGAGTAGAAGTAACTTATAGAGGGAAAAAGAGGAGAAACATAAAAAAATCTATATTTATATTTCATATATAAACAAAATATATCATATATAAATATAGAATTTTTTTCATTGCTCCTATTTTTTTTTTCTCTATTAGTCACTTCTTACTTGTAAAATCAACATTTAGTGGCTGCCCCTAACCTTCCATCATCTTTTTTCTGAATAATAAAACAAAATCAATGGTTCATTCATAGTCCGTTTCATTTCAGAGTTACTGAATTCAGAAGAACTGCTGATTCGGATTATTTGCAATTTGTTTGAAGCTGAATGCACAAGTCTATTAGGCAAGGCCTTTTAGCATTACATGGGTCCTTCTTCACAACATTGCAATCTTTGCCAATCATCACTTTTACATAGAAAGGTAGAGTAAAACATAAAGCATTTAACATTTTTGAAAATGCATGTTTGGAAATTCAGTACATTTTTGGATAACAGTACTTCTATCTGCAAGCATAATAGAACTGTGATTAAACTCTTTCCAAAAATGCTTTGGTGGCAAACTGTGACTTCATACCTGTCAGTACTCCTCATTTCCGTTACCTCAGTCAGAGACAGAAGCTCCTGCTTAGTATTAGCTGATCGCTCTCGACCAATGAACTAAGGCTTGCTGAGGTAGTGGAGTGGCGCCCAGCAAATATTTCGAAATAAGTCAAATTGTTCTAAAAAGGTTTGCCAACTTCCAAAGGTGGGGTAGGGACCAAAGAACCATTGGCAGCACCATAACAACTATCTTGCTCTGTAGTGGTAGCGGTGCTTGGAGTATACCTTTAAGATTGCAATGATTTGTGGACCCAGGACATACTTGAAAACGAGAGAAATCTCAATGTATCTTTCCTGGTAAAATATTTTATAAATAAATAAATACATTTTATTTTATTTTATATTATTTGTAGTTTCCTACTTATTTGTTTAACAGTTGAATTTTTTTTTTTTTTTTTTTACATTTTTTTTTTTTTTTTTTTAAATTTTTTTTTTGGCAGTGCAAATAAAAGTTACATGCAGGCTCGGGGTGCCCCAAGAGCAGTCCTCAAGCTTTTCTCCTCGCTTAACATGCGGGGTATGAGATTATCTAGCACATTTTTATATATTTTAAACAAGATGGTTCAGTAAAGTTGTGGAAATACAGGTGAAATAGGTGTTGATTTTAACAAAGATTCGGCTAGTTGCTAAGCCTGGCTGTCTCATCTGCTTGTGCCTATTCGGCTCTTCAGTAGTAGCCTTGCTAAACATGCTGAGCTAAAGATTTATACATTATATGTGTTATGTGTCTCATGTCAGGTGGTAGGCTAATGTGTAGGTAGATCTGAGGCACAGCTGTAGTACTTATCAATTGAAACACAGACAAGTCTATAATTGACCATTAACAGAAATATTCGGTTGCTATTGATCACAATCATGTGGAGAGTTACAGTGAAGCTGGCATTAGTGTGAGCTGCCGCTTATGGTCAGGACTCCAAGGACGGTGTGGCTGCAAGAAGCTTGCCTGCATTCAACCAATGCCCGAGGTAGGAAATCGAAGGTCCTGCATTACGGGTGCTAGGGAGGTTGCAGCATTCGGGTGGTTCCGTCGAGCGTCCTTCCCGCCCCAGGCCGGTTTGTAGGCCAGCATCCTCTTGCCACGGACGTGGGGGCTCCTAGGATCCCAGTCCTCCCCTGCATGGGGTAGACGGGAGGTCGAGATGGTACGCCGCCGCAGGATGCGGGCGATCCTCCGTCTATGTGGGTGATGCCGTGGGATTGCGCCCATTTCGGCCCTCGGCCTAGGTGATCTCTGGTTAATAGGCTTGCGTAGATTTACGGTGTGGGGGATCAGAGGGGGCCAACTCACCGCCCTACAGTGTACCTCCCTGTGCTGGATTGTAGCTGCAGCTTGACGGGCTTCCAGCTTCGCCCAGAAGCGGTCGAAGATGTCATCCAGCCTCTTCTGCGTTATTTGCGCGGGAGTGTGCAGTGCTGTCTCCGGCTGCGGTATGTCTGGTTTCCGCTGGGTATTACAGGCCTCCATTTTGTGGGCTCTCCTAGAGTGCAGGTTAGTGGGCTCTTACGTGCTGAAGACTAGCCAGGTCGGACCGGGATGACCCCCACCGGTCCAAAGGGAGAGACGAGCTTGGGGTCGCACAGCTTCACATCGAGCGGGGGATCGGCCGCTGCCCCCGCCCGACTGCCGTACTGGGCCTCACTCCTCCGACCTCCGTCAGCCATGTAGTGTACCCGCGGGCGACAGACCCGGGGTTCCTCCGCTGGCTCCAGAGGTGAGTAAGTCCCTTTTGGGAGCTTTATGGCTGACCGGTCGGCTGGAATCCGGTTTAGTTGGGGAATTGAGCTCGGAGCTCACACGAGGTGCGTCCGGCCGCCATGGTATCCAGGCCCCGCCCCCCTCAACAGTTTAATTTAACACTCTGGCCTTAATTTGCATTTCATTGTCAATACCTAACAGTTTCTTATTTAGTGAGTTTTTCCAGTGATTAAACAGAGGAATAAAAAAAAGCACTGTAAATATTTCCATGTTTTTGTTACTTTGTTTAACATGTTTTTACAAATTGGTATTTTGCAACTATAATGTTCAAACACATGTCTCACATCTTATGAAATAGCTTAACGAGGAATGCTTTTTATATTATTCTCATGGGAAACTGTATGGGCTGGGAACAAAGCACCATGCAGTGCCCCGTTTAGAATAACTTTTATGACATTGCCTTAAAATAAAAAAATCGAAGTAAAAAAATTTACTCCATATGTCAGACCTGAATACTGTAACGTTTAATGCACATTTATTCAAAGAACAGATCACCTGTTGAGTAAGGTCCATTTAAATAACACGTATCAAATTAAAAACTTAGTCTGTGTGTGGTAGTGAGTAATTGATTCTTATCACTATACATTTGTTCTTGTTAGCCATCTAAGAAAGAGAGAGACTAGTTTCCAGTTACAAAATATCTATATTAACTCTTTGAGGGTTAAGCAAACCATTTGTTATTATTGACAGTCTTGAAAAAGTTTCTTCAGTAATAGATTATAGTTAAAAAAAATGTGTGGCTTTTATTTTTTTTAATTCAAAGTATTTGGTAAAAAAAAAATTTTAATTAATAGAGACTTCCACAAAATGTGTTTCTAATTGAGCTGTAATTATTATTATTTTTTAATTACACAGCAAAGCAAAGTTTAGAAAGTAACTAGTCCAGCAAACTGACATCCCCAAATCTCCTGCTCAAATTTGACAATGTATTCTTGTGTGAGATGGATCTGAATTATTATACTTTGCATGAAATGCTGGCATTTGATGTAGGAGAATTGCTCCCTTTTGAAATTCCCCTTCTGGGGTCGATCAGTGGGTCTGTGGTTCCGAACCAAGTCTTTAAGGCACACCAAGAGTCAAACATTTAAGAGTTATCTACATTTTTTTTTTAATAATATGGAAACAAACATGTATTTTGGAGCCTTAGAGGTTGGTAACCACAGGCCTAGGGTGTCTTTGCCTGGTCTTGGAGGGTTATGGGCTCTTATAAATGTTCTTTTGGTTCTCCATTCTCAGATTGAATGAATAAAACCCATGATTTTGTGACTGGGCCATTCCACTGTACATATTGTTAGAGAATTGCAAGGAAAAAGACAGAACTAATTCTTGATGTTCCTGGAAAATTACTCAACCCTTCTTTTAAGCCTTATGCACAGAAAGCCCATTAATGATCTGCTGGGCAGATTTAGGACAAAACAATATGGAAAGAAGCCCGTAACTACCCTACTACAGTTTTTTTCCATTGTACTATGGACTTTAGACAATTAATTTCCAGACTACATAACCAACAATAAAGCTACATACTAAAGACTGCCAGATGCTTACAATCCAGGACAAGATTTTAAATGTACAAACTAAATGCCCACTGGCAGTGCTAGCAGCTAGCGAGCAAAAGCTTTGTGCCCCAGCTTTAAAAACATTGTGCCCCAGCATTTTGATGGTCAAGTGTGTGGCAGCTGGCCAGTGCTTTCTAGCTATTCACCACATTAAAAAGTAAAAACAAAAAGACTAACTATACGGAGGGATAACCCCTCTCTTATGCCAGTGGCTGCTCACAAATAATAAAACCAGTGACCAGTAGCTTTTGCGGTGGATATTGGCTGGGAGCTAAATGTTAACATTAGGGAGAAAACAGGTTATTGTCCACTCCCTCTGCCTCCACCCATGGCATGTTATCATCCCCCTACCCCTCCCTAAACACCACCTTGGTTGGCAAATATATAAAATATAAAGCAGGTGTTTATATTAAAATGCTATTGCCCCCCAAGCCAACACTTGTGCTATGGGTGAGGCTCTAAAATCATAATTGGGACGGGCACTAACATGTCCCTCCCCATGAGTGATGGGTAGGGCTATGATATAGGGGGTGTGGGTTTGTTGTCCCTAGTCATATCCTTCCGCCCTTATCCCTCTCAAACACGGACTATAGTTCCTATCCACATACAGCCACTATACACAAATACACACATACTACACCACAAACAGCCCCAAACACATACTCAAGCCTCCCAGCTGCACATGCAACTCTACATGCAGCCTTCCCCACACATGCTCCACCCTAGTAGCATCATCCCCAGAAACATGCAAAACCAGACGTAGCATTCCGATACTCCCTACATACGCACATCATACAAGTAGCTTCCCCATTAACATGCCACAAGTAGCCTCCCCAGTGACACAACCCCACAAGCAGTCTCCACACACACCACTCACTCATAACCCTGTCCCACTAATCATCCAGTCACCCAGTTAGTCACATTCACCATCCAATCACTCCCCAACCTAGTTGCATTCCACTCATCCAGTCATATACGTAAACTGTTTGCATATATGTATATGTGGAGGCTGAGGGTTGCTTCTGAGGAAACTGGCCTTGGGGCACCAAGGAGGGTAAATCTCGCCATGTATATCACACTGTCTTTTTATTTTTATAATGGATTCCCGGCACTCTCTCGGTACTGTGTAAGTAAGTTGGATTTCATGTTGCATACACCAAAAAATTGTGACATTGCAATCACAGGGGACAGAGAATTCACACATAGGAATGCAACGGTCACACATGTCGTCAATATCTACCATGGCAAAGGAAATGTAAATTGTTGTTCTCTCTCACACTTTGTGTCCTAGCACATGAAGTTCTACATCCACTGACTATCAAAATATATACCGTAAGCTGTAAAAGTGTGGTCTGATAGTATCAGCTTGTGTAATTATACATTACAAACAATGACCATAAAAAAGAATTATAAACCCTAGATGTGGATATAGTACATCTGATCACTTGGTTGTTCTGGGACAAGAAGGTGCCAGCCATTTCTGTAAATATTCATGGAAATGTTTTCAAGTAATTGAGATGTGGGGTCACTAAGTGCCTCAAAAATCACAACAACTAGCAGCTGCTGAGCTAGTTCCGTGAGCCATTATCATTATTTTTAAAAATCCTCTCATCAGATACCATATGTCTGATGTAAGTTTCCGGACAGGAAGACAACATTCTATGGGCTAAATAAGGATCCTGTAAACGTGGCTTCTTCCTCTTCAAATTCCTGTTTTTCCAACATCTAAAAACAACAATAAAGCAAACCTTTTTTTTTTTTATCATATTCTGAATAATTCCAGCACACTGCAATATGTTGTGAATAAATTGCTTTATTTTACAGTTATTGATAGTCACCCAGTGAAGAACATCTTTATAGAATAATTTCTGCATGTTAGAGGCCTCTAGAAGGGAAATCACTGCCACAGCCACGGAATAGAAGAGCTTGACTTCTCATTTTCTTCCAAGCGTAGATACTACAAAGGTCGGACATCCTTTTGAACAGTGCAAGCATGTACCCAACACTCCACATTTATTAAGTGGAAGTTACTTAAAGGCATCAGGTCTAAATTTTACAATGGTAATTATTTCATATCTCTAGTTCTGTTGTCTACCTAGATGGGCAACACCATTATGATCTATTAAAACAAATAGAGTTTTATTCTAGTCATCTTACCACTTTAATTGAAGACTTGAATTAACCCTCTATTTTTAAAGTATTAATTAAATAATACATTAAAATGTTCAACTCAAAATTAACTTAAAAATTAACAAAAACAGATTTTAGAACTTCTCTTTAATGCTGCAGATCTCTTAGAACCAGGCAGTGGCTGAGACTGGATTTTCCAATTTAGAGCACAATGCATATTCTTTAGACCTCTGCTCAGTAGGGATCATTCATGGGATGTGTAAACAGTCTGAGGTAGTTTCTGTCATGCAGAAATAATATGAATGAAACGGGGGGGCGTGGCTAGCCGTGCATGGAGTGAGTCGCACATCGCCGGAGCTCCGCGAACCCGGACCACATAGCCCCTTATAAATGCTACGTTTCACGCCTAATATGGGGAGAACGAAACGCCAGGGCACCCCAGGACCCTCAAGCACTAGCCCACCGAGGAAAAACACCGGACCGCTGGATGATTTCCTTGACGGCCCCCGAGCCGCGAAACACGCGGACAAAATGGCGGCCGTGTCTCCGGACCTGGACAACAACGCAGGTCTGGAACCAGGCCCGGTGGGGAGTGACCAGTTATCGCACATTACCGCAGAACTGGCCTCTATATCTGCCAACATGCTCTCCAAAAGCGACAAAACTGCGCTGGTAACGGAGCTGAGAGCGGCGATCAGAGAGGAAATCCAGGAGGTGCGCAGAGATCTCACTGCCCTGGAGGAAAGAGTTACGGAACTGGAAGGGGAGAATATCAGGGCCATCCAGCACTCCCAAACTGCCGATCATGCCACTGCTAGACAAGGCTCGGTTCTGCTCGAGCTCCGTAGCTCCGAAGTGGAAGATTTGGATAATAGGGGGCGACGAAACAACATTAGAGTCAGAGGCCTACCGGAGGCTGAGCATGAAAACCTGGACACAGCTCTCAAGCAGCTTTTTACCCATATTTTGGGTGCTGACGCCCCGGATGACTACCAGATTGAACGAGCCCACAGGGCCCTTCGCCCCCCCAGAAGAGATGGCCTTCCACGCGACGTCATTTGCTGCCTCCTGTCCTTCCAACTCAAAGACGCCATCATGAGGGCCGCACGTGCTCAGACTATCATCTTTCAAGATGCTGCAGTCTCGCTTTACCAGGACCTGTCGGCCCTTACCCTGGATGCAAGGAGGGCGCTGCGGCCACTCACGCACATTCTTCAGGAGAAACGCATACCCTACAAGTGGGGATTCCCCTTCAGCCTCCAAGCCAAACGGGGGAATACATGGTGCTCCCTGAGATGGCCTAACGACATACCAGCTTCCTGAGATCGATGGACCTACCGCCGGTCACCATCCGCAACTGGATACTAGACCAACCTCCACCACGCGCGGAGCACCCAGAGGTACCTGCACAGCTCCGTAACCAGGCACGTAGAGACACACAGCCTCTCCGATGGGGAGGCCCTAACGGGCCCGAAGAATAACCGATCACGTATCAACCCGGCCCCGGTGTCCCCTGACCCCCCTCGAAGCCACCCTTCGCCATATGCACTTTGGCCCCAATATCCGCTCATGGATCCTCTCCCTATATACAGACCCTACGGCCCGCATTCGGGTGAACGGCGCTCTCTCGGCCCCCTTTTCCATCCGGAACGGAACTAGACAAGGGTGTCCCCTGTCCCCCCTCCTGTTTGCCCTCACTCTGGAACCTTTTCTAGAGGCGGTCAGACGGGATGGGGGTATCAGCGGATACCGACTCCACCATACGGAACATAAAGTAGCGGCCTACGCAGATGATATGTTATTCTTTTTAGACAACCCCACGATCTCTTTCCCCAACCTCCTCCGTGCCTTCAGGACCTTTGGCGACATATCCAATCTGAAACTCAACATGAGCAAATCGGAAGCCCTACCGATATCCCTCGCAGCTGAGAGGGTCGCTCACTTAAAATCCCAGTTCCGTTTCTCGTGGTGTGACTCCAAACTTAAATATCTAGGCGTATGGCTGCCCAGCGACCTATCATCCCTGTTTCGACTGAACTTCCTCGCCATACTCGCGGTGATACAGTCAGACCTGCAACGATGGAGGAATCTTTATGTCTCCTGGTTCGGACGAATCAACGTTGTAAAAATGAATATACTCCCGCGTCTCCTGTACCTGTTCCAGGCTATCCCCATCACTATCCCCAAGTCATACTTTCAATCGCTAAACACAGCCATACGGCAGTTTGTATGGAATGGGAAGGCAAGCAGGATTAGCAGAGCACTATTAGAACGCCCCAAACGCAAAGGAGGCGCAGGCCTCCCTTCCCCTCAAGGGTACTACCACGCGACACATCTGCTCAGGGTGATAGACTGGCACGCCCACCCCACAGCTAAGCAGTGGGTCCCCATTGAACAGGCACGGGCGGGGGGCGCTCTCCCATCCCGCCTGTGGCTCAGCTCTCTCACTTTAACATCGCTACAAACGGGCAACCCTCTGATCGACGCCACATTGCGAGTATGGTGCTCACTACGGTATACACGCCAGCTCACCACCACCGACAGCCCCCTTACACCCATTACCCACAACCCGGGGGTGGGTGGAGGTCTCACGCCAGCAGACCTGCGCTCCTTCACCGACTCCGACTGGCTTAGCTTCCGACAGCTCTTACAGGGACACCGACTTCTACCCCTTACGGCCATCCTGGGAGACAAGACCCCCACAGATCTAGATCACTTCCACTATGCTCAGATAAGGGCCTACTATAACGCCTTTTCGAACAAAATGTGCCTACACAGACCCCCCACACAGTTTGAGTCAATGTGCACCGCCCGAACCCACCCGGACAAGGGAATATCATTGCTGTACGCGACATTGCTTGATAGCGAACACCTGACACACCCTAGATATATAGCTAAATGGGAAGAGGAAACAGGGACCACACTCACGGACCGGGACTGGGACAAGATTTTTGCGCTAACACACAAAACCTCCATCAGCTCTAAGGTTCAGGAAACAGGCTTTAAGATCCTCACGCGCTGGTATAGAACCCCTGACGTTGTACACCGTATAGACCCGGGATCCCCTAAGGAATGCTGGAGATGCGGTAGCGAGGACGGTTCCTTCCTCCACATTTGGTGGGCTTGCCCCGATATTGTGCCTTTTTGGACGCAAATCAGAGAAGCCATCCGTCTCATAACAGACATCACCCTCCCCTTTCACCCTCTCACCATGCTATTACACCACACGGACATGTCTATCTCGGCTTACAAGAAATCCCTGGTCAGACACCTCCTGACTGCAGCCTTAGTATTGATTCCCACCCAGTGGAGACAAAAGGGTGCACCCACCTTCCAGCGGTGGCTAGACAAAGTAGGGGAGATACACCACATGGAATCACTCACGGCTGCCCTACAGGGCAGATTGGAGAAGTGCGACCGCGCCTGGATGCCATGGCTGTGGTACCTCATGATGGACGGGACCGGGAACCGTGGATCCTCCTCCCCCCCCCCCCTCGTCCCCACCCCCCCTCTCCTTCCCTCCCCCCCCCCGCTCACCTGCATTGAAATACCGACCATATGCCGCCCACACCTTGCTTTGCCCTGGACACCTGTCACTCATACCCAGACCTCGGACACAGAACTGTTGACCCCTCACATCCTGGTCTGTACGGCCTCCCTCACGTTAGTTCGCCGACTGGACGGACTCTGACTTACCCAGACTCCTTGACCGCTGGGACTGACGACCCCTACCCATAACCGCCAGACTGCTCCGTAGCCGCCTCCCGACTTGGTATCGGGACATAGGCGCATACCTCTATCCCATCATTTGGTACCCCATGCCCCGTTCGCTGACTGTCACAGTTTGCACTCACGTAAAAGGAGTTCACGAATCACATTACAACTGAGCCGAGTGACCCCACATGTGATTCTTACCTGATTTTATTGTTGTCAGCTACTAGACCTAACGGAAACTCCCTAACGTTGGCAGATTCTTGCCCTAAACTCTTTTTGTATTCTACACCCCACCCTTGATTTACCTATGTACGCACCAATGACTTGAAGTCACCCACATCTGTCTTATATTACATACTCCGGACCACAAGCAGACTTCTGTGGCTCCCTGCAGATGCACTAACCAGCCTGCCTATCAGTTGCTTCCTATGTTTATCTAAAAGGCTCCGTATGGGGCTCATTTTTGCTGTAACTCTGCTATGATGTAAACCCCTATGCCACACACCGGAGTTTTACTTATGTGTCTCTAATGATAGATGTACCCTTCAGCTAACCCTGTTCACATGTAATGTATACGTTTGAATCTTGAAAATAAAGATTGTCAAAAAAAAAAAAAAAATATGAATGAAACTACTCTGCAGGTTTATGCAATCTACCCTATGTAAATTATATTTCATGTCAATGTATTTTCATCTCTGCCTATTGAAATATTCAACATTTTTAATACAATGGATTTTTTCCATTTTGACTCTAATGTTGACCCTCAGAAAACTAAAAACTTTTGGTCTTGTAAATGGACAGCAAATAGAATAACTGTATTTTTTTTCTATAATAGTTAAAATTAAAAAAATAAATAATGAAAAGCTTGATCTAAGTTACACTGCACAAAGCTAGAATTGCAATTATTTTGATTCAAATTATTTCAGAAGTACAACAAGAGGTGTTAGAGGTCCTACTAGAAAGGCTTCTTACATTTTAAAGGGGTTATGGTATATTTACACAACAGGTACGACATAACCAGAAGCCAAAATGGATGTCGGGTTGTGCTATCCATATATATTTTTTACATTTGGAAGAGATTAAAGAGTAAAAGAGTTGAACCAAACTGTGAGCAGATATGTTTTATTGAGGTTAAATTGGTTGGACTGTCATAAGAGAGGTTAAACTGTCAGCTAATATACTTTTATAAAAAAAAATATATAAAAACACATTTTTACAGTTGTCAACAAAATGGAGACTAGGGTGCTGCAATCAAGTGTGAGGGCAACTGAAAAAAATAGGACATACTTAGATAAGTCTTGTAAGCGAGGCACAGGGGTGGAAAAAGAGCACTAGGGTAATTAGAAAAGTGGAGGGACCAATTTTGGATTTATTATGTGATCAATGCACAATTTTGGGGAACTTTGTAGTGGAGTATCAGGAGTATGATAAAATGATGCATGGAGTCAATGCATAGGTTGAGGGACCTAATAGGGAATAGATGTTAGATATGCAGAGTGTAAGGAGGATAAGCCTGACCACAGCATATATAATGCAGTGCACCGGGAAATCTGGGCATATCTTAGAGTCCAGGCATAGGCAACTTTCGGCACTGCAGATGTTTTGGACTACACCTCCCATGATGCTTTGCCAGCATTATGGGTGTAAAAGCATTATGGGGGATGTAGTCCACAACATCTGGAGTGCCGAAGGTTGCCTATCCTAGTCTTAGACTGATGAAGAGTAAGTTAGAGTAATCTAGACAGGAGGTGACATTGTGCCGAGGACGAAGCAGTATTCTGTTTGCAGCCAATGTATTCACATGCCATTTAAGCAGCCAGATCAGATATGGTTTCTGTGTTTACAATATCAATATTCGGCACGCAGAGTTCAGTACCATCTGGTAAACGCTTGGATTTCAAATATCGGAAAATCTTTAAATGCAACTATGCAAATTACCCACTTGGTGCAAACATTCTTAGCAGAGATAAGCGATAATGACTTGTACTACATCTGAATGTAATTCATGTTTACTGCAGAATATCCGTTGTTTAAATGTCCTATACAGAAAAATAAATATATGGTATGCTGATTATATATCAATAAACTTGTATCAAAGCGGATTATTTGCTAAAGGTCAAATCTGCAGCAGAAATCATCCATATGGTAACAGCAAGCAGGACAAGGAGAGAAGTTTAAGATGCAGCAAATGTCCTCACAGGTTCTGTTCATAGGGCCACAATGGATTGAGCCCCCTCACTTATAAAAAGTCTAATTTCCAGTGAAAACCTTTATTGTTTCTGGCTTAAACCGGTTGTAAGGATTTTATTAGTATAGACAGATCATTTCCATTGTTTTGTGTGGGATTTATTGACTCCATGTGTGGGCATGTTAGCATTCATTCTGATTGCAAATGAAGAATAAAACATATATGATTTAATCAAATTGTCATAAACACCTAAATGAAATGCTCTCACCACCCCATAACCAATCACACTACTCAATATTTTTATTATACCTTCACCTTAATTTATTATCCCCTTATTCTCTTAATCCATCCTCTTACACCATAGTATTACTCACTCTAGTCCCTTAGTTTACACTTCACATCCCTATAATCCCTTCACCCAAATCCAATAACTACAAAAAAACACCAGCCCCACAATCTCCTCGCTGCATAACCAAGAACGCCATCATCCCAGCCTGATAATCCTCTCATCATCCCCAACCTCAATACAAGAAACCACTGTGGTACTCCGCATATGTGGCCAAAATAGTAAAAAAAAACAAAAAGTTAGCATTTAGTAATTGTAAAAAAAAAACAGAGTGAGGAAGACAGAATGATCTATAAGATTAGACAGAAAGAGGCTAAGCAAGTTATAAGAGCTTCCAAATCACACACAGAAGAGAAAATAGCACAGTCAGTAAAAAAAGGGGACAAAACTTTTTTTAGATACATAAATGAGAAAAGGAAAGTAAAATAAGGATTAGTTAGATTAAAAACAAAAGAAGGAAGTTCTGTAGAAGAGGATAAAGGTCTAGCTGACTGCCTCAATGAATATTTGTGTTCAGTATTTAGAGATGAAAATGAAGGAAAGGGACCTCAGTTAAGAAAAAGGATAAATGAGTCATTTATTACACATGAGTTTACAGAGGAAGAGGTTCTATTTCAACTGTCAAAAGTAAAGACAAATAAGTCAATGGGACCTGATGGAATACACCCAAAGTTATTAAAAGAGCTTAGTGGTGTACTAGCAAAACCATTAACAGATTTATTTAACCAATCATTGTTAACAGGAATAGTCCCAGAAGATTGGAAGTTAGCGAACGTTGTGCCCATTCACAAGAAAGGTAACAGGGAGGAGTCGGGCAACTATAGGCCAGTAAGCCTTACTTCAGTAGTGGGGAAAGTAATGTAAACCATGTTAAAGGATAGAATTGTTGAACATCTAAAAACACATGGATTTCAAGATCAGAGACAACATATGTTTACTTCAGGGAGATCATGCCAAACTAATCTTATTGATTTTTTTGATTGGGTAACTAAAATAATAGATCAGGGTGATGCAGTAGACATTGCTTACCTAGATTTCAGTAAGGCTTTTGACACTGTTGCACATTGAAGGCTTATCAATAAACTGCAATCTTTAAGTTTGGATTCCAATATTGTTGAATGAGTAAGGCAGTGGCTGAGCGACAGGCAACAGAGGGTTGTAGTCAATGGAGTATATCCGAAGCTTGGGCTTGTCACCAGTGGGGTACCTCAGGGATCTGTACTTGGACCTATTCTCTTTAATATTTTTATTAGTGATATTGCAGAAGGTCTTGATGGTAAGGTATGTCTTTTTGCTGATGATACTAAGATATGTAACAGGGTTGATGTTCCAGGAGGGATAAGCCAAATGGCAAATGATTTAGGTAAACTAGAAAAATGGTCAAAGTTGTGGCAACTGACATTTAATGTGGATAAGTGGAAGATAATGCATCTTGGACGTTAAAAAGGGCAGAGTACAGAATATTTGATAGAGTCCTAACCTCAACATCTGAGGAAAGGGATTTAGGGGTGATTATTTATGATGACTTAAAGGTAGGCAGACAATGTAATAGAGCAGCAGGAAATGCTAGCAGAATGCTTGGTTGTATAGGGAGAGGTATTAGCAGTAGAAAGAGGGAAGTGCTCATGCCATTGTACAGAACACTGGTGAGACCTCACTTGGAGTATTGTACGCAGTACTGGAGACCGTATCTTCAGAAGGTTATTGATACTTTAGAGAGAGTTCAGAGAAGGGCTACTAAAATGGTTTGTGGATTGCAGGATAAAACTTACCAGAAAAGGTTAAAGGATCATAACATGTATAGCTTGGAGGAAAGACGAGACAGGGGGAATATGATAGAAACATTTAAATACATAAAGGGAATCAACACAGTAAAGGAGGAGACCACATTTAAAAGAAGTAAAACTACCACAACAAGAGGATATCGTCTTAAATTATAGGGGCAAAGGTTTAAAAATAATAGCAGGAAGTATCACTTTACTGAGATGGTAGTGGATGCATGGAATAGCCTTCCAGCTGAAGTGGTAGAGGTTAACACAGTAAAGGAGTTTAAGCATGTGTGGGATAGGCATAAGGCTATCCTAACTATAAGATAAGGCCAGGGACTAATGAAAGTATTTAGAAAATTGGGCAGAGTAGATGGGCCGAATGGTTCTTATCTGCCGTCACATTCTATGTTTCCATGTTTACCTCACCCCATACCCCCTATTTCATTTAACTTCCCCAATCACATTATCTAATCACTTAGTCTATAATATGACCTCAGTCATAATAATTCCATTCACCCCAGCCCCAAATACTTATCTTCATTTCCATAATCCCATTACCCCATCCCATATTACCTTCATACTAAAACACAATTACATTACCACATCCCACAATCACAATACCACATCTTATAATCATATTACCATATCCCATAATTACATTTCCACATCCCTCAATCATATTACCTGAATCTCAATCACATTACACTGTTTCATATAATTTATTCACATTTAGCCTCATTTATGCTTTCTATCTTATATTCCAGCAATACCAAGCATATTACCCATTCATAACCACATTACCCACAGCCTCAATCACATTACCCATCCCTATTCCCACCAACCACATTAAAGGGACACTATAGTCACCCAGACCACTTCAGCTCAATTAAGTGGTCTGAGTGCCAGATCCCCCAGGTTTTAACCCTTCAGATGTAAACATAGCAGTTTCAGCTATATGTCAGTGTGTAACTGTGTGTGTATCTGTGTATTTACATGTATGTCAGTGTGTGTCTTTGTATCTGTATGATCTGTATGTGTGTGCATGTATGTGTATCTCAGTGTGTGTGTGACAGTGTATGTGTCAGTGTGTGTATCTGTGTGTCTATTTGTATCTGTGTGTCAGTGTGCACCTGAGTGTATGTGTGTGTGTCTGTTTGTGTAACTGTGTCATCGTGTGTATCTGTGTGTCTGTATCTGTGTATTTGCATGTATGTTAGTGTGTGTGTCTGTGTCTGTGTATCTTTATGTGTGTTTGTGTATCAGTGTGTGTGTGTGTGATTCTGGTATGACAGATGGGGATCTACATTTTGGACACTTTACACACACTGCATTTACTACACAAACACATACATTGCATTCACTACAGAAACACACTGCATTCACTACACACATTTTGCATCCATTCTACACAAACACTGCATCCTTGTGGATAGATTCAGAAGCCCCCGTGGGCCTACTCAGGTATGGGCCCTGGAGGCCCAGACATTTAGTTTTGTAAGGGGCTCCAAGATTTCTTATGGCAGCACTGGTGCACACAAAGGCAGGACCACCTCTGTATTCATAAGCTTCCCAGTTTGATTCTTGTATAATTTCTCCTCCTGAATCTTTGTAATTAAATTTCTTACTTATTTCTTCCTTATGCCTTTTTGCACTCCTTTCCCGCTATACTCCTTTTCTCCACCCATCTTCTTAGTCCTCACTAATGATAGCTAGTGCATTATTACCCACCAGGGTTCTTCTTTTTTTTTCTTCTTACAGTGTTGCGTCCACTTAAAGAATAGTTGAACAGATTATCAAGGTTATTCCCTAAAGTAAAACTTTAAAGTGAATTTGAAATTTAAGGCTGGAGAAGCTGAACTAAAAGCATAGTTGACTTAGAGAATTTTAACGAATCATATATTTTGAACTTAAAGGGACACTCTAGGCACCAAAATAACTAGTCTAAATAAAGTTGTTATGCTCCCAGGAGGCCCCTGGAGGCACGCTTACCTCAAGGGGTTAAACTGTTCTTGAACAGTTTAACTGCCTAAGTTGCCTCCAGTGGGGATGTCCACTCCTCCGCTGGCGGCATCCAGCTTCTGAATTTTCAAATTTAGGAAGCATACAGTGCCGCTGATGGCAGGGGCAACGCTGATTGGCTAAGAGCGGTCAGCTGAACCTCTCAGTCAATCAATGGATCCCCAACAATTTTGTGTTGTCTTAAATTCAGGAATATGCTTTGAAACATACAATGAAGGGAACAAAGAGATAAAAAAACATATATTGTAGATGGTTTTGGTGAAAACAAGTGATGAAAAAACTGAAACCACTCACATGGTCTAGAGCCTATATAATATTGGCTCCGTAAGCCTATGTGCTCTTTGGGCAGCAACACACCCCTTCCTCTGAGATGCACCTCCAGGGGTATCCTGCCACCATAACAACTTCATTTAGATTAAGTTGTTTTGATGCCTAGAGTGTCCCTTTAAATTTAAAATTCACTTTAAATTTAATTCATTTTGAATTCTCACTTTAGTGAATAACCTGTATAATCTACTGTAGCTCTCAATTATTACCAGCTCCCTTGTGCCACCTACTGATAATTATCTGACAGCTGAGATAAACCGGTGCCATGTCCACACAGAGCCTTTTGTTGCACTATGTAGAGGCAAAATTATGTATAGGGAACAATCCTGGAGTAAAGTGTTAAACCTAGTACAATCAACAGTAACACTCGGTTTCCATGAAGATTAAACACATGTAGAAATTCACCCTGTATTGCACTTCATATATAACCAAAAAAAAAAAAATAATAATAATAATTTCAGCACTTTGAAGCAAAACAAAAGAAAATGAAAAAATGATACTTAAATGTTTGTATAGTTATTACTGGTTTATTTAGCATTATTCATAATGTTTAGCATTGTGATCATTTTAAAACTCAATTTTTGTGAACTTGTTTAAAGCTAACATAACAAACATCCAGAAAGATGGAATAGTGACAATTTATTTTTTATTCTGGGTGGTAAAACAATGTTGTAAATCATAAATTCTGTAATGTAAGGCATACTCCCTAGAATATGGCAAGCTTCCAAATGACATAAACTACCATATGAAGTATACAGTATATTAGTAATTTATCTCAACAATGCTGTGCTCCATTTTATCAAGGACTTTCTAAAAAAACTTAACTTATTTAAGTAGTTTAAAAATTATTTTGATGTGATATATACCATATGGGCCCTGGTGCAAGAATTGATTTTGAGACCCCTCTAGTGCACAAATTGGCCAAAATATAGTTCCTCGTTAGTCTTACAACTCCCACAATGCTTTTCAACCTGGGGATATACCATGTGCCCCAGAGCTGTATTGTTGTGCAGTGTTTGTGTATTTGTGTGAAGTGTTTGCAATTGAATAAAGTTGCATGTTTGTATATACTGTTGCTATTTGAAATCAGTTGTGTTTAGTGTTTATGTTTGAATGTGTTTGTATGTAGTGTTTGCATTTAAAGCATGCTATATGCACATACACTGCTTCACACATACACACTGAAACACACACAGATACACACACTGACACACAGATACATGCTAACACACACGCATATATACACACGTACCCACATAGATCCACGCATTAACACACATACACACACATATAACACATACAGATATAACACATACACACACAGTTAACGCCCCCACACACTCACATATATACCCACACAAAGGTCCACATTTACATATTTTTAGCCACCTGCTTGCTTCCATACCTTTATGGTGGATGAGATGACTTCCCTGGGTTTCAGTGGTACCTGGCTGAAGCTACAGAAACAATTTAGGCTCCATTCTTGTAAGCTGGCATTTCTACAAGTCTTACAAAATATAATTTAACTTATTTCAGATGGTTTGCACTATTTAATATTTTTGTGTGTGGTTTTATTTTTGAGGTCCCATCAATAATTTAAGGAAGATTGAGCATATTGTAACATATTGCTGTGACACGATTTTTCCACCAATTGTCAGGATCCTATCCTGACAGGGAAGTTCTATGTTCATTTATTTCTGTTCCTTTAAAACAAGTTCCTGTTTCCACCACTAGTGGCCTCCCTAGCCACTAGTCACCTGCGTCTCTCACCTGCATAGCATGAATCAAGTCTGCTATAAAAGGCCACACCCAAGAAAACCAGGAGGCTTTACATTAAAGTTGATGTTCATACTGAGAAGACTTCAGATCCTGGCTCCTGTAAAGCAACCTGTGATTTACCTTCATTGCTTCTAATCTAATTTACTACCAACCTGGATTGTTTACAACCCTACTTTATCCTGCCAACCTGAATTATGCAAATCTGGACATTGCTGCTAACTCCTATTTACAATGTATTATTTCCTTACCCTGAAACATTTGCAAGAGTACAAAATTGAAGCATAACCTCGGGGCAACACCAGGACATACAACCCCCAGTCTGCTTGAGATTAGTGGAAGCATGTTTATATTTTTGATGTTGTTGTACATGTTAATGGGCAATATATGACCTCATATTTCAAATTTATAGAATTATTTAAAAAATAATGGGACTGCATTTGTTGCTTGCTTTTTATGCATTGTATTGCTATTTAGATATTGCAGTAAAACGTTTGTTCAAAAACAAAATAAGCTCAAAAGTGTCTAGCACAAAATCACTCAGAGATAGGAAGACAAAAAAAAAAACAATCCCAAAATGTAACGTTTATTTGAAATTCAGACTGAAATCTTATTACAGAGACTTGAAAATTAAAATATTTAGGAAGATGAAATACAAATTATATGTGAACCACCAGATATGTCCACAAGTCTCTATATTTGCAGGTATTTTGAAAAGAAAAGGGTTGTAAGCCTGAAAGTAGCTAATGATCTAACACTTCTTGACTTTACAAACAACACTAAAAAATCCAAATTATCCTTGTTTTCCCTCCCTGCTATTCCAAAGGACCACCTACAAGTGGCTAAGTCTCTAGTAAGTTAATGGAACACTATGTTTCATAAAACCATCCCGATTAGTGCTAATAACAATGTTTTTCCCAATGTATTCCTGAAAATGATTTCTTAATAACCCTTCAAATGCTTTCCCAGCCACAGAAGTTACACTCATTTAGCATATATACTTACACCTACATATTTTACAGCCTGTCCACTAACACCAAGTGATAAAGAGAGAGGGAGATGAGAAAGCATCCAGTGCTATATCTCTCCCGATTTTAGTTTGTCAATCTTGTAAAAAAAAAAAAAAAAAACAGCTTAGATTTTTTGTTGTTGAATTTATAGGAAATTAACAGGTGTTGGGTCATTAACCATGTTTTACCTTAGTAGGTTTTTTTCAAAATACCTGCAAAAAAGAGATTAGTGCTCTGTTCTGGTCATTCTTTTCCTAAATATTTTTTTTTTGTAATTCTTTATTTTTCATTGTGCAGGAGGTAACAGAGCATTGTACAATGCCACGACGGCATACATAAAAAAGGTTAGAACACAGGTTTTCACATTTATGGCATGTAAATATCGGCACATTATTTTTTTTTAAGAAGAATAATATTACAAACAGGCTGTGCGTTCCTAAATATTGTAATCTAGTAGTCTCTCTAACAAGATTTTATTGTGAATTTTGAATAAAATTAACATTTTAGGATTTTTTATTTGTCTTCATATCTGATTTTGCACTAACCACCTTTTAAGCTTATGTATTTAAGGGCTGAACCCCCATTTTGGATATTCTGCCTAAATAGACTTCTCTCTCAGCTAGTCTAGATTCAAAAACTACATAAACATATAGTAAAAAAGCAAACAGTACACTTGTCTTTGATACCCTTTCAATTTATGCAAATGTTCAAGTCTACAGCTTCTGAATTGAGCCCTCACCAAACATGGAAGTGACGCAGCCTATCACATTGCTTTCTTAACTTCCTATCTCACTGCTGAGCTAATCCCATCAGCAGTGCTTTCTGGGAATTGTCATTCCATTGTCAGCTTCCTTCCTACCGTAAAACAGTGACAACATCATGTTTTGGACAGCAATATTTTCTAAGCTATAAGGGAAACACATGTTGGGAGGGAAGGTATATGAATAGGCTTATTGAATATAATTATTATTTAAAACAAAAATCTAAAGACTAGTAAAAAAAAAAAAAAAGAACACCCAATATAGGTAAGCTTTACAATGCAGTATTAACTTTACTATCATTTCTAAGCCTCAACGTTACTTTACTAATTATAGTAACTATAAACAGCCACATCATGAGGGGGAGTCAATTTAAAGATACCTGAACTATGACATCATCTATATCTCACAAGGAAAGGATACTACATTTTTATACATTGTTACATGCAGTCTGTAATAATCAAGTGTTACATGAGATATATATGTATGTTGACTGATTTATATTATAGTGCAACCATCCATGTACTACTACTTCATCCCTTACTTTTATGAGTGATATTTCCTCTATATTAGACAATGCCTGAGAGATAGAATCATTATAATATCGTTATTGCTTAAACATTCCTGCAATTCCATTGACAGATACAAGTTTATGTTGGAACATGAATGCATCTGTACATTATAGGTTGAGATATTAAAAATAAATGCCTGCACAGATAACTGACTCCTTTTATTGAACAGAAAAAACACGTCCACTTATCAAAAGTAAATAATTATTTTCCCTTTTTGTTAAGATACACTTAAAATGGTACTATCCCTACTCTAATTTTGGCACAATCCACAAAATAAGGTTTTTGATTTTTTTTTTTTAAAGATTTTACATTTTTTAATTCTTTATTTTAAAACGAGAAAACTCAAAGAAGTCAAACGAGGTTAGCATATGCTAGCTAAATAACAAAAAAAACATATTTGTCAAATAAAAAAAATGAATAACAGGAACAAGTAACAAAAACTAAGGGGGTTAAAGATTAAAAAAAAAAAATGGCAGCCAAGTTATCCCACGAAGATCCAAAGGATCTGAAAACTTTATCAAGCATGTACCATAAAGGAAAACCAAGACTGCCATATTTTAAGGAATGAAGCCATGAAATGTTGCAGCAAAGCTGTTAATTTATCCATTTGATCATTTTTTTAAACAGCTTGAAAGAATTGAGCATCACGGCAGAGCCAAGACCAGAGCAAGATTACTAATTCAATGTGAATTTAAAGGAGCACTAACATTTATTTCCTACCCTATAGTGTTAATACCACCATCTGTCCCCCTCTTGCCTCCCTAAATATAGTAAAATCTGACTTGTACTCAAATCTGCAGCTGCTACCTTTGCCCCTGTTTACCCATGTATCGCCTCTGTCTGCTGACATCACCAGAAGTGGTGGTCTGAGCCAATCACAATGCTTGCTCATAGGATTGGCTGAGACTGTGAAGGAGGCAGATCAGGGGCAGGGCCAGCACGAGTCTAACACAGCCCTGACCAATCAGTATCTCCTCGTAGAGATGAATTGAATCAATGCAGCCCTATGAGGAAAGTTCAGTGTCTGCATGCAGAGGGTGGAGACACTGAATGGCAGGGCTGCTTACTCTGCTGCATTGCCCCAGGAAGCACCTCTAGCAGCCATCTAAGGAGTGGCCAGTGGAGTTATTCCTAGGCTGTAATGTAAACACTGCATTTTCTCTGAAAAGACCATGTTTACAGCAAAAAGCCTGAAGTGAATGATTCTACTCACCAGAGCAAATGCAATAAGCTGTAGTTGTTCTGGTGACTATAGTGTCCCTTTAAACTAACCCAGGGGTAATATCAATATTCACAATTAGTTCGAGATGTTAGATGTGTGGAAGTAAAACAATGCCAACTGTTAGTCCCAAATCAAGGTCTCTAGAATACAGCTGTCACCGAGGTGGAACGTGGAATTCTTGAAATGAGAAACTGCAATGTCACAATGACCTTCTAAATAACTTGTTAAATATGCTGCCAGTAATTTAATAACACTACCAGTGGGCTACTAAGTTCTGTGAGTCAACCATCGTAAAGAAAAGGAAATCAATGACACTTACAGTTTTATTTCTTGCTGTCTGTGCATGACATGATAAAACTAAAAGGCCCCAATTATTCTGTCACACCATGATGAACAGGTTGATGTGTCACCAAACACTATTGAATTGGCAGGAAGCAGGATGTTCTGTGTACTGCAGTAAAGAGCCTAGTGCTTCCTGTAACTTTCATTACAACATTTTAATGCCTTATCTGCAATTCAGATTAACAGTTGTAAACTCTTCTATGTATATTTCCACGATCCCAGCACTCTATTTCCTGGTCTTTAATTATGCTCCGGTTCCAACTCCAGCCATAGTATAAGAAAGAAGATGAGTGCATTCTGGAGACTGTAGTAGTAAAGAAGAAATGCTTTTATTTAGCACAAATAAACATTAACATTTCAGTTCTCCTGGACTTTTCTCAAGACAAGTGCTATGTGACAGATAACGGTTATATATACACAAGCTGTGAGATAATTGGAGGGTAAACAGGTGAGAGCAAGACTGGTGATGTCAGCGATGACATCATCATACCAAATTTAACCATGTAAGTGAAGGTAAGAAATAATATATACAAAGAAACAATTAGCTCTATAACGTATGATAAATGGAGACCAGATAAAAAGAAGACTGGATCGACAGAGAGAAGTGGGGTGATAGTTATGTGAGAACAGAAATGATCAAAGAACCTAATTCAGTGATTGTTCCAGTCATGAAAAGGAGGAGGGATCTCACATTAACAGGCATAATTAATTGCAATGTAAATTATACGAGTATTGCATAAAATGTTATGTAGCAAACAATATAGCAATAAAAATGAAACACATGGAGATAAATTGCTAGAAGAGATACATAAGATACAGTGGGCAAGCTGAGGATCTTGGGAAAATTAGTGCCTCCCTTCTCAAAAGTTGTGCATCTCTGTCACCACCTCTGGGGAATAGTGGGACATGGTCAATGCCCATGAATCTGTATCATACCACACTCATTCCCGTCAAATAACATCTACAATACAAGGGAATTGGGATATCCTTAGAAAAGACCCTTCATTACCACACATCTTTCGTAATAATCCTATCATGAGTTACAGGAGAGGAAGAAACCTACGGGTACATACTGACCAACATAACCTCATACTACTAGAAAAAAGTACCATTGTGAGAGGATGTTATCGGCGCCTGAGTTGCACAGCATGTAACTCAATGATTACTGGAAAGACTTTCTGCCACCCCCACTCGGGAAAAACTTTTAACAGACATCGCATCACTTGCACCACTACATATGTAGTATACCACATTACATGCCTATGTGGCTTTGCATATATCAGGAAAACCTCTAATGACCTAAGAGAAATAATGTCAAAAAATGCAAAGTTATGCACTTCGGCGTAAAGAATGCACAAGCAACGTATACCCTTAAAGGAAGCGAATTAGGTATTACAACAAACTATGTAACAATGGCAATGTCAATCAGCAGTGGCTAAGGCCAGTAAGGTATTGTCATGAATGAAAAAGGGCATTCATTCTCGGGATGAGAATATCATTTTGTCTCTTTATAAGTCACTAGTTAGACCACATTTTGAATATGCTGTGCAATTTTGGGCACCTGTTCTAAAGAAGGATATTATGGCACTAGAAAAAGTGCAGAGGCGGGCTACAAAATTAATAAAAGGAATGGAACATATCAGCTATGAAGAAAGGTTAACAAATTTAAACCTCTTTAGTTTAGAAAAACGCCGCCTGAGAGGGGATATGATAACATTATACAAATATATGGAGAGCAAAAAATGGGTCGCAAGAGTATTCTGAGAACGGACAGCAACTAAAATAGCCTGCCCTTCGGTGGGTCCCCGCTCAGAACTCAAGCTGGTTTTAGCTCATCTTACAGAGAGAACATATCTGAAGCATATCAGACTGGTCCCACCCATACAGGCAGTCAAGATCCGAAATGCCAGCAAGTTCCCTTTGCATGAGAGACACAGCAACCCCAGATGATCGTTTCAGCCTTGTTAGGCATCATCAGTGAGGCATAGCTGATATCTCTCTAGGCACCATGCCTCACTGATGATGCCTAACAAGGCTGAAACGATCGTCTGAGGTTGCTGTGTCTCTCGTGCAGAGGGAACTTGCTGGCATTTCGGATCTGGACTGCCTGTATGGGTGGGACCAGTCTGATATGTTTCAGAGATGTTCTCTCTGTAATGGCACATGATGAGCTAAAACCAGCTTGAGAACTGAGCGGGGACCCACCGAAGGGCAGGCTATTTCAGCTGCTGCCTGTTCTCAGTATTCTCTTGCGCCCCGTTTTTTGCTCATTATACAAATATATTCAGGGCCAATACAAACCATTGTGTGGAAATCTATTTACAAACCGGACTTTACATAGGACATGAGGTCATGCGTTTAGACTTGAAGAAAGAAGATTTCGTCTAAGGAAAAGAAAAGGTTTTTTTTACTGTAAGAACAATAAGGATGTGGAATTCTCTGCCTGAAGAAGGGGTATGACTAGAGTCCATACAGATGTTCAAACAGCAACTAGATGCATACTTGCAAAAACAGAATATTCAAGGATATAACTTTTCAATGTAGGGTAATAACTGCTTGATCCAAGGATAAATCTGACTGCCATTCTGGGGTCAAGAAGGAATTCTTTTCCTAGTTTGTTGCAAAATTGGAAGTGCTTCCAACTGGATTTTTGTGCCTTCTTTTGGATCAACCGCAAAAAACTACTGTGAGAAAGGCTGAACTTGATGGACGCAAGTCTCTTTTCAGCTATGTAACTATATAACTATATAACTATGTAATGCGAGGTAATCGCTCAGCGATACGCATCGCCCTGAACACCTGTTCTGCCAACACTCCAGTGGCATGACATTTCTTGGATGCACATGTACAGGTCCGTCTGAAGTTTGCCTAGAAACATCTGAATGATTCAGAGGAGAATTGGATGAAAGTGTTTTGGTCAGATGAGACCAAAATTGAGCTCTTTGGCATCAACTCAACTCGCTGTGTTTGAAGGAGGAGGATTGCTGCCTATGACCCCAAGAACACCATCTCCACCGTCAAACATGGAGGTGGAAACATTATGCTTTGGGGGTGTTTTTCTGCTAAGGGGACAGGACAACTACACCGCATCAAAGGGATGATGGACTGGGCTATGTACCATCAAATCTTGGTTGAGAACCTCCTTCCCTTAGCCAGGGCATTGAAAATGGGTCGTGGATGGGTATTCCAGCATGACAATGACCCAAAACACACAAACAAGGCAACTAAGGAGTGGCCTAGCCAGTCTCCAGACCTTAATGCCATAGAAAATCTGTGGAGGGAGCTGAAGGTTCGAGTTTCCAAACGTCAGCCTCAAACCTTAATGACTTGGAGAGGATCTGCAAAGAGGAGTGTGTAAACCTGGTGGCCAACTACAAGAAACATCTGACCTCTGTGATTGCCAACAACGGTTTTGCCACCAAGTACTAAGTCGAAGGGGTCAAATACTTATTTTACTCATTGACATGTAAATCAATTTATAACTTTTTTGACATGCGTTTTTCCGGATAATTTTTTTTTTGTTATTCTGTCTCTCACTGTTAAAATACACCTACCATTAAAATTATAGACTGATCATTTCTTTGTCAGTGGACAAACATTCAAAATCAACAGGGGATCAAATACTTTTTTCCCTCACTGTACAAACATTTAAAGTAAGTTAACATCTGATTGAAAATTAAACCATTTTGTTATCATGCAGGCTGTGTAAGTCACATGGGACTTGGCACATGGCAGGGAGGTGTGGCTACGGCTACATAAACAAAGTGATTTAACTCCTAAATGGCAGAGACTTGAGCAGTGAAACTGCAGGGGCATGATCTATACACCAAAGCTGCCTCATTAAGCTAAAGTTGTTATGTGACTATAGTGTCCCTTTAACAGTTAAGCTAGTAGCTTTGTACATTAAAACTGAACTAAAGCCACCTGGAAACTTCTGTGGTGCAAATAATCCAGTGCTGTTCAGAGATTTATTAGATTTTAAACTGAACACTTCTGTATAACATTAAGGAAACATCGTGATTTACAGAGTCACATCCAGGTCTGGGCAGAACTTGCTGTAGAAGCTGCAAAGCTTGGAGCTGTACAGAAATGGAAAATATGAGTATTTTGTATTAATGTAATATAGAATTTTTGCAGAAATTTCCTCTACATGAGCTATATAAGGCATTAAAAATGAATATGAGTCCTTTAAAACATAAGAAAGCCGTAGTGCCCTAGACTGCATATAAATTGGTGTCTGTCTTTAAGTAACCTTTTAAGTGAGTTGCTATTCTTGTTGAGTCAGCAGTAGCATAAAGCACAGCCTGTCCTTGGTTTGTATTAAATGCTGGCAAACTAGGACACCATAAAACTACATTTCAAGAAAATAAATAAATGAACCAGGAAACGCTGCCAGAATGTTCACATCTACTATTTATAGAATGGAGCAATAATTTAGCTTTGTATGTTAGAAGATTCTGGAAAATAAATGTGTTAGTGTCAGAGTGAAATGTTACTGTGCGTAGACATAAACAGTATTAACCCCTTAAGGACACATGACATGTGTGACATGTCATGATTCCCTTTTATTCCAGAAGTTTGGTCCTTAAGGGGTTAAAGAAAGCAACAATAACACCTCTGCATGGTAATTAATAAGATTGGTCACCTTTATCCTCAGTTGAATGGTCCCTCCATTTGCCCTGTGCATGATAGCTGCCTGTGTTTCAGTGGCTCCTATGGAGGGGCAGGTTAAACATAATGTGGTACATTTCATAAATTGGTCACTACATATATTGGCAGAATTTTCCTAATGCTAGGCAAATTATACAGGAATAAACATAATGCACGTTTTTCCTTCATATTACTTCATATCACATGTATTTAGCATCATAATTTGATTTAGTGTACAAAGTGTTCATAGTGTTTCAGCCCAACTGTTTCAACTATAAAAGGAAGTGCATGAATTCTATACAAGGATACATTTTACTTTGTAAGTTGTACCCAGTGCAAGGCAGGCAGAAGGCAGTTGTGGGTTGTATTCTCAGTGGCGTACCTAGAATATGGCACGTGCCATGGGCTTTACTTGAAGAAGGCACCACTGAGCTGTGGCCAGACAGGCAATTTGTTTTAGTCTCTTATTGTCGTGGTAGGAGGGATCAGAGCCAGTAGAGTAAGGTTTGCACCTCAAGCGAGTGTAGACCTCAATAATGTCTCCCTTGCATTCGGACGCTGTCTAGTGAATCAGAGTGCAGTCGACAGATGTTTCCAGCTTGCACTCTGACTTGCTGATTGTCGAACTGCGAGGAAGCTATTGCTGAGGTCGGCATCCACAGGTGGAGCAAAGGACCATTCTTCCTTAAAGAAAGCCAAGCAGGAAGGGGTTACACAGAGCACTACTACACACGTTACATACAGCCACCACACACATCACATACACCCAGTATACACACACATCACATACAGCTAGCACACACACACACACATATCACATACAGCCAACACATTACATACACCAAGTATACACACACATCACATACAGCTAGCACACACACACACACACATATCACATATAGCCAACAAACCCACATCACATACAGCCAGAACAAACATTACATACAGCATGCATTTTTTAGCTTATTTTGTGGAACAGTTACCTAAAAGATGGATGTCAGATGTTTGGATACTGGCCGTTAGCAGCGTAATTTCAGTTCTTGCCAGAGACGCTATTTTCAGTAGATACCCCTCTTCACACATTATTGTGCTGGTGGTTAAATGCAGCTTTAGTTGCACTAGCACCTGTTTTGTTGAAACAGTAACAAAGAAAGGGGAAGCAGATGAATTTTAGGGCCTTTTCCAGTCCACTACTGCACAACCCTTATGTGCTTGGGCTGGTGATAATTTTAAAATTTAGTACAGAGAGTGGCATGGGTTAGGACAGTGGGCTGTTTTGGTTGTTAAAAGGTGAATCCATTTGTTCCTGCTCCCGAGGTCTTAGCTTTTCAGCCCTCTCCTGATAAGATCTGCGGGGCTCCTAAGGAATATCTGCAAACTGTCCCTTTAATATGTAGGTGCTGGTATCTTGTGGCTTCCAGATCAGTTTGCTTTCACAAATAGCCTAGTGAAGATTAATAGTGCTTTATTAGCCCCTCCATAGCTCAGAGAGAGTGCTTGGGACCATTACTGTGGGTCTGTTTGACTTCCTTCTAGAACTGTTAAACCAGTCATACTTGTTCCATCAAGCCAGGGCAATAGTGACTATTCTTGGCGCCCAAACATTCATCCCGCCCTCCCTCCCATTAGCCGATAGATGTGGTGGGTTTTGTGGTGGTGTGTTCTTTGTTCTGTTCTTGTTTTGTCACAGCTCGCAGTTATTCCTGGCCAGCGCAGATACAAGGCATGGAAACACCATGGCGACTTGGGGAGTCACAGCCTTCCAAGAACCGATGGTGGTAGATAGGCTGCCCTGGACTCTTGGATTCCGGATTAGAGCTGTCTGTTGGAGAAGCACCCCAACAGCTGACAGATGGAGTGTGCTGGCATGGTTATTTTGTTGTTTAATAAAACTGTGGCCGTTACCCATACCCAACATATTCATGTCTTGTGTGTTTATTGGGCAACAGTGATTAAAGATTTTAGTGGGTCAGCAGTCAAGTGGAGTGAACCTCAGATAGCCAGGATGAAACTATAAGTAATACAAGTGGCAATAAAGTATCTAACTGGAGAGTTAAAAAATAATGTTTCTCAAACGCCTTAGATCTGTTAATATTTACAGCCAATGTAGGCAGTATCTTATTGGCATAGTGAGTATACTGATATTCGGTGAATCTATAAATAGCATTTTATTATTGTCAGTTGACGTGGCTAACCTATTTAAGAGATAACTAATTTTAAAAAATAGGGATGTTGCCTTACTTTCAATATATTTTCTTTTGGTTTACCGTCAAAAAGTATTTTTCTGATGGACAGAATTAGTAAGGATTTCTAATGCATACCTGCATTGCTATTACATTCATAAAGACTGATGCGACCTCTAGTGGCCATTCTGTAGTTAGTTTCTAACAGGCAACTACGGTAGCTCAATTTGAATGGTGGTAGTTATCTATAATAATTATTGTATTTTTCAAGCACTATGCACACCCTAATGTAGGGCTAAATTATCCTCCATGTTCCCCATTTTGGTCTCTTTGGACACATTTGTGTCAATTTTAGATGATGAGTTATGCTTTGAAGGAAAAGATTATGTCTATTTCATGTACTTATAATCACTAGTACTAATAAACTGTGCCTAATTTTTTTTAATAAGTAATTTTTAAGTAAAGCTTAGATGGCATTTTTTTGGGTGCACCTCCTATTATCGTACCTGCATACTGTATATACCTATGAACAAGAAATGGTATTTGTAGCAATAAAAATGTAACGCATGTTACCTAATAGAAATACATGGACTTTATAATCTTGATAAATGCCTATACTTTCACATCACAAAGAGTAGTGCTGGGGAAAATTGTGTGGTCTGCACCTCTGCCTGGTGCAGACCGTCAGCATACAATATGGAGTAGTGAATGCCAGGACCATGAGTTACTATTATTGTTGTCTGCACACACTGGAAATGGATGGTTAGCCACCCCAATTGCCAATACTCACTGCATGACCATGGACTTTTTACTCCTGCTGGGTCACCAGGGAGTTTTAAACCCTTGCTTGACCACCAAGGATCAGAGGATAAATCTAGGCGGGAGGGTAGTGAACCGTAACCAGGGCCGGACTGGCCCACCGGGATACCGGGAAATTTCCCGGTGGGCCGCGGCACCTGGGGGCTGCGCTGGTTATGTATGTGCCCCCGGGTGGCTGGTCCGGTGGCACACACTCTGAGGGGGCCGGCAGCCGCATTCCGCGCTGGAGCCGCCGGACCGGGTAGCAGCCTCACCAGTCCAGCGGCAATCCTGTCACTAATGCTGGGGGCTAAAGGAGGAGGAGGGAGCATGTCTCTCTACCATGCTCCCTCACGGTTCCCATAATTCCCAGCACAGGAACCGGAACCGCGATGGAGCATGGTAGAGAGACATGCTCCCTCCTCCTTCAGCCCCCAGTATTAGGAGTGCCGCCGGACCGGTGAGGCTGCAGCGTTGAACACGGCCGGCCCCCCTGACTCCTCTCAGGTGGGTGGGGGGGATGGAGGGGAGAAAGACAGTGGGACAAAAGAGAGACAGAGGGGGAGGGAAAGTGCCACAGGGAAAGGGGGGAGAAAGAGACTGAGGGGGGAGAATAGAGAGAAAGAGGGGGAGGGAGAGTGCCACAGGGAAAGGGGAGAGAAAGAGACTGAGGGGGGAGAATAGAGAGACAGAGGGGGAGGGAGAGTGCCACAGGGAAAGGAGGGAGAAAGAGACAGAGGGGGGAGAATAGAGAGACAGAGGGGGAGAGAGAGTGCCACAGGGAAAGGAGGGAGAAAGAGACAGAGGGGGGAGAATAGAGTGACAGAGGGGGAGGGAGAGTGCCACAGGGAAAGGGGGGAGAAAGAGACGGAGGGGAAGAGAGAGACAGAGGGAGAAAGGAGAAAGAGACACACAAGGGGAGGGGGAGAAAGGCCCCCACAAGGCTCTCCCCTGCCAGCCGATCTCCCTCCCCGTTCCACAGGCACCATGCAGGCAGCCGGCTCCTCTGCATCCTTCTCGCACGAGCACAGAGCGTTGCCGCGGTTACCACGGCAATGCTCCGGCTCTCACGAGAGTGAACTCTAGCCCTGGAGCTATGGACTAGAGTTCACTCTCACCACTGCGACCACCATGAATTCCTGGTGGTCACAGTGTTGAGAGTGAACTCTAGCCCCATAGACACACTGCCCCCACACACACACCATACACATTCACACACTGCCCCATGCACACATTGCCCCCACAGACATACACAGCCCCCATACACACATTTCCCCACACACCCTATGCATTCACACACTACACCCCCCCCCCACACATACACTGAACTTTTCACACACACTGCACCCCTCACACATTGCACCACTGCCTATACCCTACTACAGCCCCATATCCCAGCAGACCCCAGGTAAGTTGTCAAACTGTTCTTAAACGGTTTGACTACTTACTCTGTGAGGGGGTCCTGGCACTCCTTGCACCATAACCACTACACAGAGCAGTAGTGGTTATTGTGCATGGATTTTTTCTTTAAATTATCTACAAGTGCCCCTCCCGGAATCAGGCTCTGGATCCTCCACTGGTATATGACATGTATATTAATGTGTGTATTAGTTATATACATATATATATATATACATATACAGGGAGTGCAGAATTATTAGGCAAGTTGTATTTTTGAGGATTATTTTTATTATTGAACAACAACCATGTTCTCAATGAACCCAAAAAACTCATTAATATCAAAGCTGAATATTTTTGGAAGTAGTTTTTAGTTTGTTTTTAGTTTTAGCTATTTTAGGGGGATATCTGTGTGTGCAGGTGACTATTACTGTGCATAATTATTAGGCAACTTAACAAAAAACAAATATATACCCATTTCAATTATTTATTTTTACCAGTGAAACCAATATAACATCTCAACATTCACAAATATACATTTCTGACATTCAAAAACAAAACAAAAACAAATCAGTGACCAATATAGCCACCTTTCTTTGCAAGGACACTCAAAAGCCTGCCATCCATGGATTCTGTCAGTGTTTTGATCTGTTCACCATCAACATTGCGTGCAGAAGCAACCACAGCCTCCCAGACACTGTTCAGAGAGGTGTACTGTTTTCCCTCCTTGTAAATCTCACATTTGATGATGGACCACAGGCAGGGCCAGCGCGTCCATAAGGCGGCACAGGCGGCCGCCTTAGGGCGCACCGGCTCCGGGGGCGCAAGATTTCCGTGACCGGCAGGAGGGAAGCTCTCCCTCCTGCCAGGCCACCATCTCGACCCCGGCGCGGCTGTGCTGTGATCAGACGGCGAGGTAGCTCTAATCTCACCGCTCTGCTCCCTCGCGCGCTGTCTGCTGATACCGCGGGAGCGGGAATATGACGTCATATTCCGGCTCCCGCGGTATCAGCAGACAGCGCGCGAGGGAGCAGAGCGGTGAGATTAGAGCTCCCTCGCCGTCTGATCACAGCACTGCCGCCCGCCGCCCGCCGCCCAGCAGCCACACTGGACCCCAGGGAATGACTCCTCATCCACACCAGCTCTCCAGGTAGGGAGGCTGGGTGGAAAATGTTTATTAAAATAATTAGTGAGTGTATGTGATGTGTATGTGTGTGAGTGTCTGTGTGTCAGTGAGTGACTGTGTGTGAGTGAGTGTCTGTGAGTGTGTGTGTGTGAGTGAGTGTGTGTGAGTGAGTGTGTGTGAGTGAGTGTGTGTGAGTGTCAGTGAGTGAGTGTGTGTGTGTGTGTGTGTGTGTGAGTGTCTGTGAGTGAGTGTGTGAGTGTCTGTGTGTCAGTGAGTGACTGTGTGTGAGTGTATGTGTGTCTGTGAGTGTGTATGTGTGTCTGTGAGTGAGTGTGTATGTGTGTATCTGTGTGAGTGAGTGTATGTGTGTGTCTGTGAGTGACTGTATGTGTGTCTGAGTAACTGTCTGTGAGTGACTGTGAGTGTGTGCGTGAGTGAGTGTATGTGTGTCTGTGAGTGAGTGTGTGTGAGTGTATGTGTGTGAGTGTGTGTGTCTGTGAGTGATTATATGAGTGTGTGTGTCTGTGAGTGATTGTATAAGTATTGCATGTGAGTGTATGAGGGTGTCAGTGTATGTGTGTGTCTCTCAGTGTGTGTGAGTGTCTGTCAAATCAGTGAGAGTATCTTTGTCATTGAGTCTGTGTCTGACTATCAGTGTGTCTGTCATTGAGTGTCAATCAGTGTGTGTGTGTCAATGAATGAGTGTGTGTCAGATCAGTGAGTCTGTGTGTTTGTCATTGAGTGTGTGTGACTGTCAGAAGAACACTAAGGGATAGGGAAGGGAGGGGACCAATAATGGACGGGGAGAGGGGCTGGTTAAGAGGCACATAGGTGAAGATGTTATTTGGGGGGGGGGGGGCAGAAAAATACATCTTCGCCTATGTACCCAAAAATCCTTGCACCGGCCCTGACCACAGGTTCTCAATGGGGTTCAGATCAGGTGAACAAGGAGGCCATGTCATTAGATTTTCTTCTTTTATACCCTTTCTTGCCAGCCACGCTGTGGAGTACTTGGACGCGTGTGATGGAGCATTGTCCTGCATGAAAATCATGTTTTTCTTGAAGGATGCAGACTTCTTCCTGTACCACTGCTTGAAGAAGGTGTCTTCCAGAAACTGGCAGTAGGACTGGGAGTTGAGCTTGACTCCATCCTCAACCCGAAAAGGCCCCACAAGCTCATCTTTGATGATACCAGCCCAAACCAGTACTCCACCTCCACCTTGCTGGCATCTGAGTCGGACTGGAGCTCTCTGCCCTTTACCAATCCAGCCACGGGCCCATCCATCTGGCCCATCAAGACTCACTCTCATTTCATCAGTCCATAAAACCTTAGAAAAATCAGTCTTGAGATATTTCCTGGCCCAGTCTTGATGTTTCAGCTTGTGTGTCTTGTTCAGTGGTGGTCGTCTTTCAGCCTTTCTTACCTTGGCCATGTCTCTGAGTATTGCACACCTTGTGCTTTTGGGCACTCCAGTGATGTTGCAGCTCTGAAATATGGCCAAACTGGTGGCAAGTGGCATCTTGGCAGCTGCATGCTTGACTTTTCTCAGTTCATGGGCAGTTATTTTGCACCTTGGTTTTTCCACACGCTTCTTGCGTCCCTGTTGACTATTTTGAATGAAACGCTTGATTGTTCGATGATCACGCTTCAGAAGCTTTGCAATTTTAAGAGTGCTGCATCCCTCTGCAAGGTATCTCACTATTTTTGACTTTTCTGAGCCTGTCAAGTCCTTCTTTTGACCCATTTTGCCAAAGGAAAGGAAAGGAAGTTGCCTAATAATTATGCACACCTGATATAGGGTGTTGATGTCATTAGACCACACCCCTTCTCATTACAGAGATGCACATCACCTAATATGCTTAATTGGTAGTAGGCTTTCGAGCCTATACAGCTTGGAGTAAGACAACATGCATAAAGAGGATGATGTGGTCAAAATACTAATTTGCCTAATAATTCTGCACTCCCTGTATACATACATATATATATATATATATATATATATATATATATATATATATATATATATATAAAATTATGCCTTTTATATTTACACATATATTAATGTACATTTATATATGCATAATACACAGACAAATGTCATTAATATGTATGAGCAGATATTGGCCGAGTCTTGTTGCTAGGTGCATACTCCAGCACAATAACATATTTAAAGTGAAGATCGCACCCACAGAACTTCAAAATAAACAAGATAACGTCATTTTTTACATTTGTGCCCTACATACATTCACCATTTCAGTCCCATTACCAAGCTCTCCTTAATATGTCAAGGTAGTTGGACTGAAACATTGATTACATGCACGTCTGCTTAAAATAAATCAGCACTTTTGTTTATTTTGAAGCCTATGAGTGCTTTTTTTTTACGTTGGAGTAATAATTTTTAATTTTAAGTTCTCTTTTCTAACTCTGTATCTGCACACTATGCTGGCGCGACGCATTATGGGGCTGGTAAATATTTTTTTCCAGGGCTGCTTTTAATTCCCAGTACGGCCCTGACCGTAACACATACACACAAATGCATTATACACAAGCATTACACAGCCAGCAAATATTATTAAACAGAGCAAGCACAGATCTAGTAAGCATTACACACAGTATACACAACCAGAAACATCACACACATTTCACAAAGCAGGTACACTAAACAAACATTACACAGCCTGCAGCCAAAAGCACAACACATACACTATGGAGGCACAACACGCAGAGCCTCCACACAAAGTCACAAAACACACACTATGGGGGTTGGCTAGAATACAGTGAGGGTTATTCACTAAACTCTAAATTCTTAAAATCATAAGGAAAAACAGAGACAAAAGGTTGTAACCTATAATTGAGTTGAGTTTTTCCAGGTCAGTTTTTTTTTTCTCAGTTCATGCATTTGGATTTAATTCACAAACATTTGATGTTTCGAATAGCCATTGTCAATGTCCAGGGCTCTAGGCAGGTACCTTGAGCCAAAATTATTTTGTGTGATGACAAGTACATTATCATGATAGACAAGTAGATTGGGCCACTGCTCTAGTCCCTTGAAGAAGTACATTTTTAAAAAAATATTTCCACATACCTAAAACCTCTGTTAAACTGCAGTTCTTGATTTGGCGTGCCAATGCTTAAAACATGCAAAGATATGTTTATGTCATTTTTTAGCTTTCTGTATAAAATAAATGATATAATATATATTTTTTTTTTTTTACAAATGGTCATACTTATTCCTGGCCAGCGCAGATACAAGGCATGGAAACACCATGGCGACTTGGGGAGTCACAGCCTTCCAAGAACCGATGGTGGTAGATAGGCTGCCCTGGACTCTTGGATTCCGGATTAGAGCTGTCTGTTGGAGAAGCACCCCAACAGCTGACAGATGGAGTGTGCTGGCATGGTTATTTTGTTGTTTAATAAAACTGTGGCCGTTACCCATACCCAACATATTCATGTCTTGTGTGTTTATTGGGCAACAGTGATTAAAGATTTTAGTGGGTCAGCAGTCAAGTGGAGTGAACCTCAGATAGCCAGGATGAAACTATAAGTAATACAAGTGGCAATAAAGTATCTAACTGGAGAGTTAAAAAATAATGTTTCTCAAATGCCTTAGATCTGTTAATATTTACAGCCAATGTAGGCAGTATCTTATTGGCATAGTGAGTATACGGATATTCGGTGAATCTATAAATAGCATTTTATTATTGTCAGTTGACGTGGCTAACCTATTTAAGAGATAACTAATTTTAAAAAATAGGGATGTTGCCTTACTTTCAATATATTTTCTTTTGGTTTACCGTCAAAAAGTATTTTTCTGATGGACAGAATTAGTAAGGATTTCTAATGCATACCTGCATTGCTATTACATTCATAAAGACTGATGCGACCTCTAGTGGCCATTCTGTAGTTAGTTTCTAACAGGCAACTACGGTAGCTCAATTTGAATGGTGGTAGTTATCTATAATAATTATTGTATTTTTCAAGCACTATGCACACCCTAATGTAGGGCTAAATTATCCTCCATGTTCCCCATTTTGGTCTCTTTGGACACATTTGTGTCAATTTTAGATGATGAGTTATGCTTTGAAGGAAAAGATTATGTCTATTTCATGTACTTATAATCACTAGTACTAATAAACTGTGCCTAATTTTTTTTAATAAGTAATTTTTAAGTAAAGCTTAGATGGCATTTTTTTGGGTGCACCTCCTATTATCGTACCTGCATACTGTATATACCTATGAACAAGAAATGGTATTTGTAGCAATAAAAATGTAACGCATGTTACCTAATAGAAATACATGGACTTTATAATCTTGATAAATGCCTATACTTTCACATCACAAAGAGTAGTGCTGGGGAAAATTGTGTGGTCTGCACCTCTGCCTGGTGCAGACCGTCAGCATACAATATGGAGTAGTGAATGCCAGGACCATGAGTTACTATTATTGTTGTCTGCACACACTGGAAATGGATGGTTAGCCACCCCAATTGCCAATACTCACTGCATGACCATGGACTTTTTACTCCTGCTGGGTCACCAGGGAGTTTTAAACCCTTGCTTGACCACCAAGGATCAGAGGATAAATCTAGGCGGGAGGGTAGTGAACCGTAACCAGGGCCGGACTGGCCCACCGGGATACCGGGAAATTTCCCGGTGGGCCGCAGCACCTGGGGGCTGCGCTGGTTATGTATGTGCCCCCGGGTGGCTGGTCCGGTGGCACACACTCTGAGGGGGCCGGCAGCCGCATTCCGCGCTGGAGCCGCCGGACCGGGTGGCAGCCTCACCAGTCCAGCTGCAATCCTGTCACTAATGCTGGGGGCTGAAGGAGGAGGAGGGAGCATGTCTCTCTACCATGCTCCCTCACGGTTCCCATAATTCCCAGCACAGGAACCGGAACCGCGATGGAGCATGGTAGAGAGACATGCTCCCTCCTCCTTCAGCCCCCAGTATTAGGAGTGCCGCCGGACCGGTGAGGCTGCAGCGTTGAACACGGCCGGCCCCCCTGACTCCTCTCAGGTGGGTGGGGGGGATGGAGGGGAGAAAGACAGTGGGACAAAAGAGAGACAGAGGGGGAGGGAAAGTGCCACAGGGAAAGGGGGGAGAAAGAGACTGAGGGGGGAGAATAGAGAGAAAGAGGGGGAGGGAGAGTGCCACAGGGAAAGGGGAGAGAAAGAGACTGAGGGGGGAGAATAGAGAGACAGAGGGGGAGGGAGAGTGCCACAGGGAAAGGAGGGAGAAAGAGACAGAGGGGGAGAATAGAGAGACAGAGGGGGAGAGAGAGTGCCACAGGGAAAGGAGGGAGAAAGAGACAGAGGGGGGAGAATAGAGTGACAGAGGGGGAGGGAGAGTGCCACAGGGAAAGGGGGGAGAAAGAGACGGAGGGGAAGAGAGAGACAGAGGGAGAAAGGAGAAAGAGACACACAAGGGGAGGGGGAGAAAGGCCCCCACAAGGCTCTCCCCTGCCAGCCGATCTCCCTCCCCGTTCCACAGGCACCATGCAGGCAGCCGGCTCCTCTGCATCCTTCTCGCACGAGCACAGAGCGTTGCCGCGGTTACCACGGCAATGCTCCGGCTTTCACGAGAGTGAACTCTAGCCCTGGAGCTATGGACTAGAGTTCACTCTCACCACTGCGACCACCATGAATTCCTGGTGGTCACAGTGTTGAGAGTGAACTCTAGCCCCATAGACACACTGCCCCCACACACACACCATACACATTCACACACTGCCCCATGCACACATTGCCCCCACAGACATACACAGCCCCCATACACACATTTCCCCACACACCCTATGCATTCACACACTACACCCCCCCCCACACATACACTGAACTTTTCACACACACTGCACCCCTCACACATTGCACCACTGCCTATACCCTACTACAGCCCCATATCCCAGCAGACCCCAGGTAAGTTGTCAAACTGTTCTTAAACGGTTTGACTACTTACTCTGTGAGGGGGTCCTGGCACTCCTTGCACCATAACCACTACACAGAGCAGTAGTGGTTATTGTGCATGGATTTTTTCTTTAAATTATCTACAAGTGCCCCTCCCGGAATCAGGCTCTGGATCCTCCACTGGTATATGACATGTATATTAATGTGTGTATTAGTTATATACATATATATATATATATACATATACAGGGAGTGCAGAATTATTAGGCAAGTTGTATTTTTGAGGATTATTTTTATTATTGAACAACAACCATGTTCTCAATGAACCCAAAAAACTCATTAATATCAAAGCTGAATATTTTTGGAAGTAGTTTTTAGTTTGTTTTTAGTTTTAGCTATTTTAGGGGGATATCTGTGTGTGCAGGTGACTATTACTGTGCATAATTATTAGGCAACTTAACAAAAAACAAATATATACCCATTTCAATTATTTATTTTTACCAGTGAAACCAATATAACATCTCAACATTCACAAATATACATTTCTGACATTCAAAAACAAAACAAAAACAAATCAGTGACCAATATAGCCACCTTTCTTTGCAAGGACACTCAAAAGCCTGCCATCCATGGATTCTGTCAGTGTTTTGATCTGTTCACCATCAACATTGCGTGCAGAAGCAACCACAGCCTCCCAGACACTGTTCAGAGAGGTGTACTGTTTTCCCTCCTTGTAAATCTCACATTTGATGATGGACCACAGGCAGGGCCGGCGCGTCCATAAGGCGGCACAGGCGGCCGCCTTAGGGCGCACCGGCTCCGGGGGCGCAAGATTTCCGTGACCGGCAGGAGGGAAGCTCTCCCTCCTGCCAGGCCACCATCTCGACCCCGGCGCGGCTGTGCTGTGATCAGACGGCGAGGGAGCTCTAATCTCACCGCTCTGCTCCCTCGCGCGCTGTCTGCTGATACCGCGGGAGCCGGAATATGACGTCATATTCCGGCTCCCGCGGTATCAGCAGACAGCGCGCGAGGGAGCAGAGCGGTGAGATTAGAGCTCCCTCGCCGTCTGATCACAGCACTGCCGCCCGCCGCCCGCCGCCCAGCAGCCACACTGGACCCCAGGGAATGACTCCTCATCCACACCAGCTCTCCAGGTAGGGAGGCTGGGTGGAAAATGTTTATTAAAATAATTAGTGAGTGTATGTGATGTGTATGTGTGTGAGTGTCTGTGTGTCAGTGAGTGACTGTGTGTGAGTGAGTGTCTGTGAGTGTGTGTGTGAGAGTGAGTGTGTGTGAGTGAGTGTGTGTGAGTGTCAGTGAGTGAGTGTGTGTGTGTGTGTGTGTGTGAGTGTCTGTGAGTGAGTGTGTGAGTGTCTGTGTGTCAGTGAGTGACTGTGTGTGAGTGTATGTGTGTCTGTGAGTGTGTATGTGTGTCTGTGAGTGAGTGTGTATGTGTGTATCTGTGTGAGTGAGTGTATGTGTGTGTCTGTGAGTGACTGTATGTGTGTCTGAGTGACTGTCTGTGAGTGACTGTGAGTGTGTGCGTGAGTGAGTGTATGTGTGTCTGTGAGTGAGTGTGTGTGAGTGTATGTGTGTGAGTGTGTGTGTCTGTGAGTGATTATATGAGTGTGTGTGTCTGTGAGTGATTGTATAAGTATTGCATGTGAGTGTATGAGGGTGTCAGTGTATGTGTGTGTCTCTCAGTGTGTGTGAGTGTCTGTCAAATCAGTGAGAGTATCTTTGTCATTGAGTCTGTGTCTGACTATCAGTGTGTCTGTCATTGAGTGTCAATCAGTGTGTGTGTGTCAATGAATGAGTGTGTGTCAGATCAGTGAGTCTGTGTGTTTGTCATTGAGTGTGTGTGACTGTCAGAAGAACACTAAGGGATAGGGAAGGGAGGGGACCAATAATGGACGGGGAGAGGGGCTGGTTAAGAGGCACATAGGTGAAGATGTTATTTGGGGGGGGGGGCAGAAAAATACATCTTCGCCTATGTACCCAAAAATCCTTGCACCGGCCCTGACCACAGGTTCTCAATGGGGTTCAGATCAGGTGAACAAGGAGGCCATGTCATTAGATTTTCTTCTTTTATACCCTTTCTTGCCAGCCACGCTGTGGAGTACTTGGACGCGTGTGATGGAGCATTGTCCTGCATGAAAATCATGTTTTTCTTGAAGGATGCAGACTTCTTCCTGTACCACTGCTTGAAGAAGGTGTCTTCCAGAAACTGGCAGTAGGACTGGGAGTTGAGCTTGACTCCATCCTCAACCCGAAAAGGCCCCACAAGCTCATCTTTGATGATACCAGCCCAAACCAGTACTCCACCTCCACCTTGCTGGCATCTGAGTCGGACTGGAGCTCTCTGCCCTTTACCAATCCAGCCACGGGCCCATCCATCTGGCCCATCAAGACTCACTCTCATTTCATCAGTCCATAAAACCTTAGAAAAATCAGTCTTGAGATATTTCCTGGCCCAGTCTTGACGTTTCAGCTTGTGTGTCTTGTTCAGTGGTGGTCGTCTTTCAGCCTTTCTTACCTTGGCCATGTCTCTGAGTATTGCACACCTTGTGCTTTTGGGCACTCCAGTGATGTTGCAGCTCTGAAATATGGCCAAACTGGTGGCAAGTGGCATCTTGGCAGCTGCATGCTTGACTTTTCTCAGTTCATGGGCAGTTATTTTGCACCTTGGTTTTTCCACACGCTTCTTGCGACCCTGTTGACTATTTTGAATGAAACGCTTGATTGTTCGATGATCACGCTTCAGAAGCTTTGCAATTTTAAGAGTGCTGCATCCCTCTGCAAGGTATCTCACTATTTTTGACTTTTCTGAGCCTGTCAAGTCCTTCTTTTGACCCATTTTGCCAAAGGAAAGGAAGTTGCCTAATAATTATGCACACCTGATATAGGGTGTTGATGTCATTAGACCACACCCCTTCTCATTACAGAGATGCACATCACCTAATATGCTTAATTGGTAGTAGGCTTTCGAGCCTATACAGCTTGGAGTAAGACAACATGCATAAAGAGGATGATGTGGTCAAAATACTAATTTGCCTAATAATTCTGCACTCCCTGTATACATACATACATATATATATATATATATATATATATATACATATAAAATTATGCCTTTTATATTTACACATATATTAATGTACATTTATATATGCATAATACACAGAGAAATGTCATTAATATGTACCATATGTATGAGCAGATATTGGCCGAGTCTTGTTGCTAGGTGCATACTCCAGCACAATAACATATTTAAAGTGAAGAGCGCACCCACAGAACTTCAAAATAAACAAGATAACGTCAATTTTTACATTTGTGCCCTACATACATTCACCATTTCAGTCCCATTACCAAGCTCTCCTTAATATGTCAAGGTAGTTGGACTGAAACATTGATTACATGCACGTCTGCTTAAAATAAATCAGCACTTTTGTTTATTTTGAAGCTTATGAGTGCTTTTTTTTTTACGTTGGAGTAATAATTTTTAATTTTAAGTTCTCTTTTCTAACTCTGTATCTGCACACTATGCTGGCGCGACGCATTATGGGGCTGGTAAATATTTTTTTCCAGGGCTGCTTTTAATTCCCAGTACGGCCCTGACCGTAACACATACACACAAATGCATTATACACAAGCATTACACAGCCAGCAAATATTACTAAACAGAGCAAGCACAGATCTAGTAAGCATTACACACAGTATACACAACCAGAAACATCACACACATTTCACAAAGCAGGTACACTAAACAAACATTACACAGCCTGCAGCCAAAAGCACAACACATACACTATGGAGGCACAACACGCAGAGCCTCCACACAAAGTCACAAAACACACACTATGGGGGTTGGCTAGAATACAGTGAGGGTTATTCACTAAACTCTAAATTCTTAAAATCATAAGGAAAAACAGAGACAAAAGGTTGTAACCTATAATTGAGTTGAGTTTTTCCAGGTCAGTTTTTTTTTTCTCAGTTCATGCATTTGGATTTAATTCACAAACATTTGATGTTTCGAATAGCCATTGTCAATGTCCAGGGCTCTAGGCAGGTACCTTGAGCCAAAATTATTTTGTGTGATGACAAGTACATTATCATGATAGACAAGTAGATTGGGCCACTGCTCTAGTCCCTTGAAGAAGTACATTTTTAAAAAAATATTTCCACATACCTAAAACCTCTGTTAAACTGCAGTTCTTGATTTGGCGTGCCAATGCTTAAAACATGCAAAGATATGTTTATGTCATTTTTTAGCTTTCTGTATAAAATAAATGATATAATATTTTTTTTTTTTTTTTTTACAAATGGTCATACTGAGGCACCTTAAGCCAATATTTTAATATTCCAAATCGATTGTATTAAGCTTTATAATAGAGAAAATTAGATTTAGAGGGCACAACCCATCATGTGTTTAGTCAATAAGCCCCAGATTCTTCCCAGAGGTTTATTAATTTGGATAGTCAAGTTTAAAGGCAAAGTGACATCTACAGGGAAAAACATTTACTAGCAATGCTACAGAAAAAAAATATTCAAATAACATTTAACCCCGTAAGGACCGGACTGTTTTGGCCATGTTTTATGTTAAAGACCAGGGCTGTTTTAACACTTTTATGGTGTTTGTGTTTAGCTGTAATTTTCTCTCTCATTTATTGTTCCAATACAAATTATATATTATTTTCTTCAGGACAAGAAGGGCTTTCTTTACATACCTTTGTTTGTATCATGTCATATAATTTACTATTTACTATAACAAATATATATATATATATATATATATATATATATATATATATATATATTGTGACAAATGTAAAAAAAAAAAACATGTTTTTTTACTTTTACTTGAAAAATCTTTTACTCATCTACAAAAGCTAATGGAAAAAAACTGCAAAATAGATTAAAAATGTTGTCCCGAGTTTAGAAACACCCAGTGTTTACATGCTTTTTTTTCAAGTTATAGGGCTTTAAGTTCAAGTAGGACATTTTCAAAATATATATTTTAAAAATGTATCAATAGTGACATTGTAACACTGTTATCTGTCATGAATCTCTGAATCACACCTCACATGTACATATGTTTTTAAAGTAGACAACCCAGGGTATTCAATATTGGGTATGTCCAGTCTTTTTTAGTAGCCACTTAGTAACAAACACTGGCCAAATCTAGCATTTATATTTGTTTGTGTGTTAAAAATGCAAAAAACAATTATAAATGCTAACTTGGCCAGTGTTTGTGGCCAAGTGGCTACTAAAAAAGACTGAATATACCCCATTTGCAATACCTCGGGTTGTCTTCTTTTGCAAATGGTATGCCATCATGGGGGCAATTCTCATTTCTGGGCTACCATATGGTCTAAAAGACAACATAACCAATCTGGCAAATTGAAAAATTAGAAAATCAAGACTTATAAAAACACTATAAAACCTGTACATGGGGGGCTACTGTTATACTCGGGAGACTTTGTTGAATGCAAATATTGGTGTTTCAAAACAGTAAAACGTATCACAACAATGATATCATCAGTGAAACAGCTTTTTGTGTGTGAAAAATGCAAAAAACTTCACTTTCACTGACAATATCATCGCTGTGATATGTTTTACTGTTTTGAAACACTAATATTTGTGTTCAGCAAAGTCTCCTGAGTAAAACAGTACCCCCCCCCCCATGTACAGGTTTTAGGGTGTCATGGAAAGTTACAGGGTTAAATACAGTGCTAGCAAATTAAATTATCTTGACTTTCGGCCTGGGTTGTCAGGCAGGTCCCTCAAATTGCAATCAATAAAATTTATGAATTATGTAAAAAAAAATTACATAAATATGCACGTAGAATCTAAATATATATACACATATTTAAATATTTGAAGTCTATGTGTATATTTATGCAATTATTTATGTAATTATGTACATGATTATATATATTTCATATAATTTTATTCTAAGTGTATTTTGATATAAATATATATAGGAATATCAAAATAAGGTTAGAATAAAATTACATATATATAAATATAATTCTTTTAATTTTTTTGAAATTATGTTTAACATTTTTTATTTATTTGTATTTACTTATTATTTATATTTTATAATAATATATATTTAACATATTTAGTGCTTATATATATTATAGATGCATGTGTAATTTAATTAGACGTGTATTTTTATATTAATATATGTATATATTAATATAAAAATACTCTTATTATGACATTATATATAAAAGATATATATACATATTATATATAGACATAATATATGTATATATCTCATATATATATACATATATGATATATTTTTGTTATTTACTAACATTTTTACCAACATTTTTATTTATATTATTTCATTTCCAACAGCAGGGAGATACTTGGACACCTATTGCGGCCATGTGACCGCTCTGTTAGAGCAATCACATGGCCTGCGGGGGCCTAATTTGCCAAGGGAGGACTGTCTGGGCTGTCAGGCAGTCCCCCCAGATGCGAGCAACGCCGATCACCAGCACGGGAGAAATTGCGATCGAGTGAGTAATTATGACGGTTCAGGACCATCATCAGTCCTCAAGGGGATGTTTCTGATGACGGTCCTGAACTGTCATCGGTCGTTAAGGAGTTAACCCCTTAAGGACACATGACGTGTGACATGTCATGATTCCCTTTTATTCCAGAAGTTTGGTCCTTAAGGGGTTAAAGGGACACTATAGTCATCCGAACAACTGCAGCTTATTGTAATTGTTCTGGTGAGTAAAGTCAGTCCTTGTAGGCCTTTTGCAGTAAACACTGTTTTTTCAGAGAAAAGGCAGTGTTTACATTACAGCCTAGGGACATATCCAGTGGCCACTCCTGATATGGCTACTAGAGGTGCTTCCTGTGACAGTGCAGCACGGACATTTAGTGTATCCACTCTCTGCAAGGAGACACTGAACTTTCCTCATAGAGATGCATTTTTCAACCTTTTTGTGATCAGCTGACACCTACTGCTTAGACACAATTCCATGCCTCCACTGCCACCTTAATCTCCAACTCATCACAAGTACCTAACACAGAGAGAGGTGAGGTGTGGGATAGACACTATGAAAAAAGCAGAAAATAGAGGACGAAAAGCAAAAAATGACATTGATAATGTGTAGGAAACAAGTGGATGGGGACGAAGGGCTGTTTGTTTCATTCAGAAACCAAATGTACATAATTAAGAAAAGACAAAGATAAAGAAAGAAAAAAGATGGTTAATACACAAATAAAGAGACACAGAGAAGTTAGGACAGACACAAGAAAACTGGAGAAAATAAATAAATAAAAATAAAATGAACAGAAACAACAGCAAAAAAACAACAAAAATACTAAAACAGAAAACATGTATCACACCTCTCCTATAGGTTTTTCATAATTTTACATACATTTCTGTTTATTCTATTAATTTAGAGTTGAAAGCCCTTTACTAATGTCCTTTCAGAGTGCCCTTTTTACTACCTACATATATCTTTCAATGGGTCAAACACTGCATGGGTCAAACACTGCTAGCATAAAATCTAGCCAAATAAAGGTTAGTGAGACGAACATAGAGTCCATTTGGGTTACGTTAGAATTTGGTAATCACACAGTAGTTAGTGTAGGTGTGATTTATAGGCCCCCAGGACAAATTGAAGAGTTAGATAATCTACTAGTTGAAGAAATAGCTAAAATGACAATGAAGGGGGAAGTTATCACCATGGGTGACTTTAATCTTCCTGATGTGAATTGGAAAACAAAAATAGCTACTTGTGCCAGAAGCACACAAATTCTAAACTCCCTACTGGGATTGTCTCTAAAACAAGTCGTTGAGGAGCCAACTCGTAAAGAGGCCATACTAGATTTAGTGTTAACAAATGGAGATTTGGTATCAGATATTACTGTAGGTGAAAGTTTAGGATCCAGTGATCATCAGTCAGTTTGGTTTAATATAAGAACAGTGACTGAGTCACACCACACAAAAACAAAAGTTTTAGACTTTAGAAAAACAGACTTTTCTAAAATTAGAATATGTGTAAAGGAGTCATTATCAGACTGGAGCAACTTAAATGGAGTCCAAAATAAATGGGATTATTTAAAAGCTGCACTACTGAAGGCAACAGAAAATTGCATTAGGCTTGTCAGTAAAAGTAAAAAATTCAAGAAACCACTGTGGTACTCCGCAGATGTGGCCAAAATAGTAAAAAACAAAAAGTTAGCATTTAGTAATTATAAAAAAAACCAGAATGAGGAAGACAGAATGACCTATAAGATTAGGCAGAAAGAGGCTAAGCAAGTTACAAGAGCTTCCAAATCACACACAGAAGAGAAAATAGCACAGTCAGTAAAAAAGGGGGACAAAACTTTTTTTAGATACATAAATGAGAAAAGAAAAGTAAAACAAGGATTAGTTAGATTAAAAACAAAAGAAGGAAGGTATGTAGATGAGGATAAAGGTCTAGCTGACTGCCTCAATGAATATTTTTGTTCGGTATTTACAGCTGAAAATGAAGGAAAGGGACCTCTGTTAAAAAAAAGGATAAATTAGTCCTTTATTACACGTGAGTTTACAGAGGAAGAGGTTCTATTTCAACTGTCAAAAGTAAAGACAAATAAGTCAATGGGACCTGATGGAATACACCCAAAGCTATTAAAAGAGCTTAGTGGTGTACTAGCAAAACCAATAACAGATTTATTTAACCAATCATTGTTAACAGGAGTAGTCCCAGAAGATTGGAAGTTAGCGAATGTTGTGCCCATTCACAAGAAAGGTAATAGGGAGGAGTCGGGCAACTATAGGCCAGTAAGCCTTACTTCAGTAGTGGGGAAAGTGATGGAAACCATGTTAAAGGACAGGATTGTTGAACATCTAAAAACACATGGATTTCAAGATCAGAGACAACATGGGTTTACTTCAGGGAGATCATGCCAAACTAATCTTATTGATTTTTTTGATTGGGTAACTAAAATTATAGATCAGGGTGGTGCAGTAGACATTGCTTACATAGATTTCAGTAAGGCTTTTGACACTGTTGCACATAGAAGGCTTATCAATAAACTGCAATCTTTGAGTTTGGATTCCAATATTGTTGAATGGGTAAGGCAGTGGCTGAGTGACAGGCAACAGAGGGTTGTAGTCAATGGAGTATATTCGAAGCTTGGGCTTGTCACCAGTGGGGTACCTCAGGGATCTGTACTTGGACCCATTCTCTTTAATATTTTTATTAGTGATATTGCAGAAGGTCTTGATGGTAAGGTGTGTCTTTTTGCGGATGATACTAAGATATGTAACAGGGTTGATGTTCCAGGAGGGATAAGCCAAATGGCAAATGATTTAGGTAAACTAGAAAAATGGTCAGAGTTGTGGCAACTGACATTTAATGTGGATAAGTGCAAGATAATGCATCTTGGACGTAAAAACCCAAGGGCAGAGTACAGAATATTTGATAGAGTCCTAACCTCAACATCTGAGGAAAGGGATTTAGGGGTGATTATTTCTGAGGACTTAAAGGTAAGCAGACAATGTAATAGAGCAGCAGGAAATGCTAGCAGAATGCTTGGTTGTATAGGGAGAGGTATTAGCAGTAGAAAGAGGGAAGTGCTCATGCCATTGTACAGAACACTGGTGAGACCTCACTTGGAGTACTGTACACAGTACTGGAGACCATATCTTCAGAAGGATATTGATACCTTAGAGAGAGTTCAAAGAAGGGCTACTAAACTGGTTCATGGATTGCAGGATAAAACTTACCAGGAAAGGTTAAAGGATCTTAATATGTATAGCTTGGTGGAAAGACTATGATAGAAACATTTAAATACATAAAGGGAATCAATACAGTAAAAGAGGAGACTATATTTAAAAGAAGAAAAACTACCACAACCAGAGGACATAGTCTAAAATTAGAAGGACAAAGGTTTAAAAATAATATCAGGAAGTATTACTTTACTGAGAGGGTAGTGGATGCATGGAATAGCCTTCCAGCTGAAGTGGTAGAGGTTAACACAGTAAAGGAGTTTAAGCATGCGTGGGATAGGCATAAGGCTATCTTAACTATAAGATAAGGCCAGGGACTAATGAAAGTATTTAGAAAACTGGGCAGACTAGATGGGCCGAATGGTTCTTATCTGCCGTCACATTCTATGTTTCTATGTTTCTATGTAAGTACATATGTACTTATCTAAATCCATAGATAACTTTATTATTACAAAATTTCTCCTCTTAGATTCACCTTTTGGATCTGTTCTCTCGGTTGGCCTTGCCTATATCTCTGTTGGAGAAAGTGGCCACCTTAAAACTAATGTATTTTCCAAAACTATTGTGCCCTATAAAAGTAACACCCATTTTATTCGAACCATCAGAACTATCTACCCTGGATTCTAATTTAATTATAATTCTGCTACAAAACTATAAAAATAGAATCTTAACTTTGCCTTGAACTGGTTAGGTCCTTACAAATAAATATGGCTTACTGGGAAGGTAAGCCAAGAAATTAAAAATATGACAAAGGGAATTTGAAGCATTTAAATCAGACAAATCAGAGGAATCCTATATAAGATACAAGGAAGCCATTAATGCCTGTAAAAATGTGATTAAATTGGCTAAACTAGAAAATAAGAAAGTGAAAGACAAAGAGATCAAGACCAACCCAAAAAGGTTTTTAAGTACATAAATTCTATACATTTTTTAAAATATGTGTGGGAAAGATCTGACTGCCATTCTGGGGTTAAAAATATTTTTTTTACTAATACATACATACACAGACACAACATTGGATGCAGAATTTGCAGCTCATTATTCCTTGAGATCCCTATTACACTCTCACCCACTTCTCTTTCAAACACTGCCTCCCATAAGACGCTGGTTTTACTTGCTACACCACTTTCTACCTGTCTCAGCTGATCAGTGTATTTTTTCACATTGTCAAGGTAGTTGAAGAGGTGGCCATTTAATGGGTGGCAGGGAGAGACCAAGTTTTTTTCAACACCCTCCTAAATGGTTTTACAAAAGACTGCATCCTTTTTGCACCAAGACTACTACACTTATCTATAGTAGTTATGTTGCTTAGGATGATGCTATAATATATTTTGTGATTATCGAGTGATTATAAGGGATGTTAAACAAAGGAGCTGCACTCTACATAGGCACAGAAACAATCTACTATATAAACACTAGCGATGTTTATTAACCATGCATTTCTTTTAATTTTCAGAACAGTTATTTTTATAGATAGTATGTATAAAAATTATGTAGCTGAAGCCATAGGTCTTCAATTTATAAAGTACAACAAGGTAATGAATTAATTCTTAGGACATAGTGTTGGTTATGCATCATTCTCTTTTTTCTGTAACAATCTGTTACTATAGGTACTCTTAAACAACAACCATAATATCTTCAAGTGGTTTCCTTTTCAAGTCCGGTACCGTTGCATCTTTACTTGGATAACCTACAGGAAGCAGCATAAGCAATTTTTCATTGACAGGACGTTCAAGTAGTACTCTGAGACGAGGGCCGCAGTTAAGTGGAGTTGTGGTTACAGTCACCAATCCCACATTCTAAAAAAAAATTGAAAAATATATTATGAAAAATATTCTTGGAAAGTCAGGTCAGCAGAAGAATAGAAACACCCAGTGCACGTGAGGAGAGCAACCGTTGCAGCAGCAAGCATGGCACATGTAAGTATTATCTTGCTATATGGGGGCCAGACATAAAATTGGGGCATAAGAAACATTGTAAACATTGCAGCACAAATGTAAATAGAAAGGTTGAACAAAGGGGGATGGACAAGGAAACGGGGGTTATACGGGGTTAAGTAAGGGATGGGGATATAAAACTGTTAGAATAATGGTTATGGAGTGAGTACATTAAGCTTCCTCACACACATTCACACTCCTACAGTTATCCTGCACAATCAGTCCAATCTACACTCTGTCAGCCCCTCCCTACACACATAGTCATGCGCAACTCACAGCATTGTCAAAATACACTACACAGTTCTCAAGACCACAAGCAGACCCCACATGCACACAATAAACCACAATCAACTCCCACACAGAAACAAATACACTCCAAGACACACAGATTCACATGCTCACAGACATACACACAAAAATATATATTCTAAGCACACTCATGGATACACATACACAAACAAACAAAAGAAAAAGTTGTCTTTTATGTGGTGTGCCACCTTAAAGGCAAAGAAGTGCACAAGATCTGAGCCATCATCATGTTACAACATATGTAAATGGTTCCGACTTATAATGTATAGACTGTTGCTAGGGAGTGTTTAAATAGTATTATACTATTGTATTTTTATTCTTTGTTTTCCATATAATCTGGCAGTCGCACAAGGCAATTAAATATACTATACATATAGGGTAAGTAAATATAAGCACACCACTTATACACCTAAACTAATTTACATTTACTACGTGAGTGTTGAAGCTGCCGTTGCAAAATTGTTTTTTTCTTTTTTATACAACTTGCTCAACTATCATATTTGTTAATGCACATACACACATATGTGCATACACACACATACAAGAACATTTATTGACAGATATATATATTTTTCAGGCACATGCACAGATACACAATGCCAGACATGCACACATAGAGACTGATATGTATGTGTCTCTTTGCATCAGTATGTTTGCGTGTGTATTTGTCTGTATGTGTTAGTGAGTATGTCTGTGTATGCAAATAGGCAAAATATTTGCAATATGCCCCATGTATACAATATACATGGGACATAATTTTGTATATATGAGTACGAGTACATGTAAGATGAGGATTATAAATCATGTGTGGAAAAATGTCAGTTACAAATTCAGAAATATTATTTATTTACAACACTATTTTCTTATATGTAACTTCAGAATTTTGTATATTGTTTTTTTAAAGTTTTTCTGTTTAACCAAAATTTAAATTTTGTTTTCATCAAATCATGTGTCATTTATACATACTGAAACGAAAAATACATTTACACATCACCCAAAATTTTGGGTTCAGGGGAAGTTTTTTGGTAAACCACTTGGTGGTGAATGTGTTAATGACGTGTTGTATGGTTCTGACACTCTTACCTCTCACTGAACCACAAAAGAAAGTAAACATTTATATCTGAGGGGTTTCGATATTTTAAAAACTATCGCTATGTTTTTCTGAGATACTGTGCATTCATTTTCCATTTAATTAGGCATATAACTCCAACACTCCCTATAAACAGTAAAAACAGCATTTCATGTTGATGTTGGTTCTAACCTGCTCCGAAAACCCAACATCAAAGAAGCCACTAGAAACAACTTAAACAACAGGACTCAACCTTTGTTGTCAGAGCCTGTAATTCTTGGTATGAACTGCCATATCCCTACCTGGCATTTACTTAATAGATTTAGTGCTGCAGCCAAGAACAGTAAAAGTATAACTAGGCTGCACCACTGAACATACACAACACATGCTTTTTACATGGGTCCATCTAACCCAATTAAAAATAAAAGCTATAAAATTGACCGAGTGTGGGTTAGTGACTGACTGTGGGTTGGTGGGTGAGTGAGTGATTGTGAGTGTGGGCGGGTGACCGAGTGTGGGCGGGTGACTGAGTGTGGGTTAGTGGCTGAGTGTGGGTTGGTGAGTGAGTGATTGTGAGTGTGGGCGGGTGACTGAGTGTGTGTTAGTGAGTGAGTGAGAGTGATTGTGGGTTAGTGAGTGACTGAGTGTGGGCAGGTGACTGAGTGAGTGATTTTGAGTGTGATTGTGAGTGTGGGCAGGTGACTGATTGTGAGTGTGATTGTGAGTATGGGCAGGTGACTGAGTGAGTAATTGCAAGTGTGGGTTAGTGAGTGTGGGCGGGTGACTGAGTGTGGGTGGGTGACTGAGTGTGGGTGGGTGAATGAGTGATTGTGGATTGGTGGGTTGGCATGAGACAATATACTGCATAGTATACATGGTCTAGGGATTGTTTGGGGCCCAGGGGTAGGCCGCTTGCTCATCTAATGTCACTGGTGAGTGGGGGATAGAACTTTGCTGCCGGGGTTCCCTGGTTTGTGTGAGTAGGCTCCCAGAGAGTATGGGTTTCGATGGGGGTGAAATCTTATACTTGCGTTTGGCAAAAGGTGACTGCTCTCAGTTTCGGTGGCGTGGAGCTTTCCTGACGGTCTCTAGCGCTGTTGTGCCTGGGGGGTCTCCTGGCACGGGAGGGCAAGGGTTCCCATGGTCTGGGCCGAGGCATGCCGACTTGAGGGTTTTGTGACCGAATGAGGTGTGGATCTGGAAGGCCCAGCTGTTTAGCAAATTGTCTGGCCTCCACAAGTCGGAACAGCATGAAGGTACGGTTGTCTCTCTGCACCATCAATTTAAATGGGCTTGGCTGAGGGGTCTAAACTCCCGCCATTTGCGGAGGGTAGGGGGGGCAGGGTCTTGATAGAACACATGTTCCGTGCCGCCCGCATGAGGGCCTCTTTCGTGTGAAAGTAGTAGAGGCATATGATGACATCGCGGGGGCGAGTTGGGTCTGCCGATGGGGCGCGCAAGGCCCTATGAGTCTGGTCCATGAGGAGTTCTGCTTGAGGTATGTCAGGGAGAAGGCTAGTGAAGGCCTCCCTCAGGGTGGAATTAGTGAGGTAAGAGTGCTCCGTTCAGCAGCTGGAGTCGCTGAGCTCAGAGTTTAAATCTGAGCCAAGATTGCTCCCAGCGCGTGGTGTGCGGGTTCGGGCCTGCTGCTGCGGAAGATAGGGGCGACATTGGTGTTCTGCTTGGACTTCCTTCCCCGTCCATTGCTGCTGGTAGCTCGTGCATCCCCGGTGCTGTGGGGGTATTTTGGCGTGAGGTTAGAGGGTATTACCGCTGATGTGAGCTTGCGGTTTGCCTTTTCCCAGAGAGCTCTAGTGAGACACCGCCATTCACACAGGAAGTCGGCTCCGCCTCCGGTCTTCTATGTTTTTAATGGGAAATACTCTACAGAATGGCAGCTGCTGCCTCTTTAAATGCTCTTTAAACAATGTATGCTCATTAGATTGGGCATAAAATTATATCTATACCTTGTGGTAGTAGTTTTACTAGCAAACGTCTATGCTAGGATAAAAAAACTATTTAAAAATATTTTTTTTCTCCCATCTGTCAGTCAATGGCTTGACTGACAAGGGAGAGCAGTAAACACCTTCCACAGGAAGTCCATCTGTTCTGCTCTCATAGCAACCACATGGCATGCTCTGATCCAACGAAGCCAGCATGCAGATGTTACTGACAAGATTTGCCCTGCAAATCAAAGAGGACTTTGGGAGGAGCAGAGGATGCTCCAGGTGTTACACAAAGAGAAACCCACAAAGCTGCCCTAGTACTGAGAAAAAGTTAGTCAATCTTTATATTTTACTTTGAATACACCATGTATCTTTATGATATATGGTGTATTTAAAGTGTATGGGAGAGATTTAAGTTGTTTTTCTCACTTTAGTATCCCATTGCTGCCCAGCATTAAACAACATTAACCTCTACACTATACTAGAACACATTATCACAAACCATTAACCCAACACTACATTAACTGGTAACCTCAACCTAGCACTAACCAATAATCTGCACACCAGTGGCCTCCAACCCAGTCCTCATGGACCACCAACAGTCCAGGTGTTGTCAGTATCTCCATTGGAATAAAACAGGGAAATACATAAATCCTGGACTGTTGGTGGTCCATGAGGACTGAGTTGGAGACCATTAGCCTACATTAACCTAACACTTTAATCACTACACTTTATTAATACTTACCCTACTTAAAACCTAATGCTTGCCCTAAAATCAACCAAATACACAAATCCTAGCCTAAAATTATGTAATATAAAAGATACACAGTGTGTTTTTAAAAATTAATGCTATTGTAGGGGCTCTGGAAACATTTAGAGACCACGCGACCTTCCGTTTTGTCTACAGAACCATTAAATAGAATTATTCATTGATTAGTAGATCCCAGAGTTTATAAGTGAGAATTCAATTTGAATTTCAAATTCAAGGTCAAAATAGCCAAATTGGAAACATTCTCTAAGTCAGCTATTTTTTTAGTTTGGCTACTCTGACCTTAATTTTGAAATTCACTTTAAATTATCTTTAAATGTTCAATTTAGTGAAGAACCCTGTGTGTATTTATTTCAGAAGAGTTTGCATAATGAAATGGCTTACCTGAATGGCTGCCAAGAGAATGCCGCATGCAATAGAAACACTGATCTCATTGTAATAATGAGTCTTCTTCCTATTGTCTGAATGCAACCCATATACTTGTTTGAAGATAAGTATTAGAAAGGGTGCAGTATCTAAATATTCTTTCACCCAGTTGGTTCTGAAAAACGAAACAAAAATTAGTGATATATGTTACATAATACAAGTTTCTGAAAAGTCTTTAGCTACAATTTTAAGTTGGTGCTGTGCCAGAACATAAACATAAGAAAATGAACATGACACGCACACAGTCGGATTTACCGGCATATGCGCTAACCTAATATTAGTCCATAGCTTTATTAATTACTAATTAATTAATTAATTAATTAAGGTATAACAAATAGGGTAATTGCCAAAAAATAATATTAAAGCCAACATCCCCCATATACATAACATACCCCTGGCAATGACCCCACAATAATAATAAATAACAATCTAATTAACATATTAACACAGGAACTGGCCGTCCAACAGGACCACATTTCCACCAGATTAAATTGTAGGGTGGTACCAGGATACAACTACACCCCCAGGTTCGGAGCCACCGACAGGCTTGAACCTACCAACCAAGTATAACACTGCCTAATTCACACTAAACCTAAGGATGCCAACTTCCTCCTCCATCTACCCCCCGATTTATCCTGGCAATTCCCCGCTGCTGTGAAGAAAACGGGACAAACCTATCCAAATTCGGGAGGGTGGGAAGGACAACTAAAAGGTAAGTTTAGGTTTACTTAAGATGGCCACTTCATAAAATGGCCAGTATAAATACTCCCATTAGACATGTGCAATTTGTTTCGGTCCGAATTTAAATTCGGATGAATTTCGGCAATTCAGACATTCGGATGCTTCCGAATGTCCGGATTTCGGAAGTGCCTAATTTCGGAAGTGCTGAAGTGCTTCGGATTTCTGAAAAGTGGAAAAATAGGAGAGGGAGGGAAAATTAAGGGAATGATGACAGGAATCTAACCGTAACCTAACCCCTAGCCCCAACCCTAATCCTACCCCTAACCCCACCCATAACTATAGTAAGGTTAGGGTTATGGCTAGGGTTACAGGTAGAGTTAGGGGTTATGTTAGGAGTAGGGTTGGGGTAGGGTTAGGGGTAGGGGTAGAGATAGGGGTAGGGTTAGGCTTAGAGAAATGCCGAAGTCCTGAAGTGCTGAATTTCTGAATTACCGATGTCCCGAATTTCTGAGATACCAAACCGAAGTCCCGAATTGCAGAAGTCCCGAATTTTGGACGTGTCAAACCAAATTTTTGTCCCATGCACATCCCTAACTCCTATCATAACTCCACCCCCAGCTTACTAGCTGTCACTCAACTTCCCCTAACTCTTATGCCTACCTCCTGGCTCTGTCAAGGCCCACTCCCCTAGCTGAGCTGTTCCATGAGCTACATGACAATGACTTTTGCTCTTGAATACCTGGTTTATTTTGGTGAAACCATCTGGGGAAAAAAAATGTCTAGTGACTTTGTGTGTGTTATTTTCTTTTGATTTTTGACACACACTTACAGACACACACACTCACTGCAGGCTCACGTTAAACATAGCCTAATTGGGACATCACAGCTCCTTCTCTACAAATGTTAAAGGGATACTATAGTCACCAAAATCACTTTAGCCAAATGAAACCGTTTTGTTGCATAGATCATGTCTCTGCAGTCTTACTACTTAATTCACTGCCATTTAGGAGTTAAATCCCTTTGTTTAAGCAGCCCTAGGTAGACCTCCATGCATGTGACTTGCACAGGCTTCCTAAACACTTCCTGTAAAGAGTCATCATATGTTTATACTTCCTTTATTGTAAATTATTTTTAATTTAAAATGTCTTTCTCCTGCTCTGTTAATAGTTTTCTAGACCCTGCAGGAGTCTCCTGTATGTAATTAAAGTTCAATTTACAAAGCAGGAGATAAACTTTTAAAAATAAATTACGGGCTAATTAAAAGTGAAACCATTTTGTTTTCATGCAGGCTGTGTGATTCACAGCCAGATGAGGTGTGGCTAGAACTGTATAAAAAAAGACCCAAATGTGATTTAACTCCTAAATAGCAGAGAATTGAGCAATAAGACTGCAGGTGCATGGTCGATGCACTATAACTGTTTCATTACGCTAAAGTTGTTTTGGTGACTATAGTGTAATTTTAAGCCATAAAAAGGTATTTTCTTCCACACAGAATATCCTGGTGGTGTTTTTTTTTTCTTCAGGCTTCCCAGGTCATTGCACTGCTGTGGGAGACTATGTTAAACAGCAGACCCTGACAGTTTATTTTGGGGGTTGTAGTTGAACATAGAGGGCTTTAAACCTACTAGTTCACCATTAGCAAGGCCTAATTGGATACCATACCTATTACAGGAAAATGGAGAGTGCACATGCTGCCATAGCAACCTGGTTACCATGGCAAGCAAACAAACAAGTAGCCACTGACAGGTAAACTGTATCTCTAGTTCCACATGTAGTACAGTGTTGCAGAAGGTAAGATCCAACACATTGCACTCTTGGCTTTGCCTTTCAGGGAAGCAGGCAGGGCTCAGGGTCTAAAAATCTGCATATTTTATTATTTAATGTGCCAACATCATGGGAACTTTAATTTGAATTATTAAAAATCGTTTTTAGCTCATTATGAATGGTGGATTTAGCTAATTTTGCTAATTTATTGAATGTTTTTACAAATTGCAAAACTAAATACCTACTTGCTAAGTAGGTAGACAGTACGAAGGAGAAAGGAATGTCCCCAAGATACCTTGGAGGGTGAGAGCAGACTCTTCCACCACCTTCTATACCAATTTACCAGATACCAGTAAACAGAGGGCTATGGTACGATGTGCTCAAGTGAACAGACGTGCTAACAAAAACATATAATTGCCCAATGAGCATTACAGTGCACACAAGCTGCACCCGTATAGAAACTAAACTGACAGAACGCCAGTTACACAATTAAAATATATTAACACTTAGAAAGCAAAGAAGAAGACTACCCTACACCCTCCTCCCCTGGTAAAGGGGATAACCCTCCTGGAATCAAAAGACACTAAAATAAAAAGACTGAAGGACACAAAAATGTCACTGTTTAGTTAGTTTGTCCCTTTGGTTCATAAATAATTAGTATTAATTCTAAAGTGCATCTATCCTTTGGAAATACGGAAATGTGGTATCCACTTGGAAACTAAATCCCAATATAAGTTCTCTTAAACAAATATGTTGTATCAGTCTTTCCAGCCACCTATTACGTGAGATGAACCTCCTGTGTAAAAGCATGTTATAAATTATTCAAAGCTGTAAAAAGCACAAACGTATTTAAGAGGCTACGTGGATACAGATAAATTAAACGGTGTAATAATGACTATTAAAGAAAGCAAGAGAATCACTTTATATATTAGCAGATGTATATGGAGATGATATGCATATGGGCAAAGAGCTGTGGGGCCAGCAGATGGCAGTGTAAATACCGGTTGAAACAAATTAAGTCTATAATGCTGCTCCTTATTTTAGACTGAGAAAGACACCGTGACATTTATATCTCAATAGTATGGACTTACAAAAGTCAAAATAGCCTTACACTTTCCTCAGGTACTCCCTCTTTACCACATGTATGAAGAGGCCCCTGCTTATTATTAAGATATCATGAGTAATACTAACTCAAAAAAGGAAAGAAAGACCAGAAAGGTTTCTATTAGATCAGATAAGTTTCTATTCACCCTTGTTTTCGTGTAGGTTTATCCTACATAGACACACTTTTTAAAGTATACTTTGTATTGATAAAAGTCCTTGTGTGGACTGAAACATTGGCACTTTCTTTATAGATACTTTACCAGTAAATGCAAAGCAAACAAAAATTTAAGTGGAGCTTCAATTTACCTTTTCAGACAATAATATTGTACAACTGGACAAGATGCTATTATAATAATCTGCAAATAATAAACAATAAACAAACAAATCTTAGTGCAGATGGTTTTCACAGAAATATGTGTGAGAAAATAATAGATGGGTAACTCACAAACGTAGAGCCAATAAAACACTTGGCTCTGGTGGAAAGCGCCTCTGGATCTTTTAAGGGAGATCCCACACCTTCTTTCAATCTCCTCCTGGTCTCCTCCACTTTGAACCAAAATAATAGGAATAGAGAAGGGCAGCTCCAAGGAAGGTTTTAACAAAATTTATTTGTATATGTAAAAAATAATAATGAATATAAAATGATGCAAAGATCAATAAAATTTATATCTATGAGTCCAAAACGCGTTTCGCCAGTAACTGGCTTCCTCAGTTGGTCTGGTGTATCTTGTGTCCTCGTGTTCTTTTATATGTGGTTTGATTCCCAAATTGCCGGCATCTGTTAAACCGGAAGTTCGTTGTGTGGAACGCATATGGAGTCTGTTGGAACGCACGTTCAATCCTACGTGCGTGCGTCCATCACGTGATATGGATGTCTTCTTTCGTGGAACGCTAAACTTGCGTTTCACAATCAGAGATTGTTGGGATCGGCTGTTATACTTCCCTTTTGCTTCGTGGAACGCATGGCATGCGTTCCACCATTGGATATAATAAATACTCGACAAAAGTTCTTTGAATGCATGGTCCATTGGGTCTCAACGGACCCATATATAAACAAAGGATGGGAAAAAGGGACATCATGAGATTGTTACAAAATATTATATTATTAAGAATATTACATATTGTTACATTATATATGAATAAGAAATACACATAAACTTGCTGTGGACTGTGAGGAATGTTCATGATAAAGAATATATGAAAGTGTATATATGACACACCGTTACAATCATATAAGAGAATTCGGGTAAAAATGGGTAAAGAATCCAAACTGGTAGATCGAAGGTGTTACTATAAAATTTTAAATTTTTTTTATTAAATTATGATGGAAAAAGGGGGGAAAAACTTTCTAAAGGATGAGGGATATTTATAAAAAATGGCATAATTCGAAGTCTAAATTTAGACCATGGGGGACCATGGTGTTAAAATTGTAAATAAAAGACATTTCTTCTTTACCAATTTTTTTAATAAAGTCTCCACCCCTCCAATTGTTTTTAACCCATTTAAGTGCACAAAACATAAGACCTTGTGGGTTTTGATGGTGGTGGTGCTTAAAATGTTGAGAAACACTATGTGTTTCAACTCCTTTTTTGATATTTCTCACATGTTCGGAGATTCTAACGTGGAGACACCTAATTGTCCTTCCTATGTACATTTTATTACATGGACAAATTAATAAATAAATAATATTCTTAGAAAAACAGGTCAATAGGTCTTTTATTATGAAATCTTTATTAGTAATTTCATTTATGTTCTTTATATGTCTCTTATTATTTGATGTTTCTCTACATGCAAGGCACGTTCCGCACCCAAAAAAGCCTTTGCTCTTCGTCAGAAAGTTATCGTTCCTATTCTGTTCGTGTTTTAAATTACTATTTACTAAAAAATTCTTAATGTTCTTACATCCCCTATGTACTATTTTGGGTCTCTCTGGTAGTATCTCTTTGAGAATTGGATCGTCTTGCAGAAGATGCCAATACTTGTTAATAGCATACCGCACCTTTTTATTGTTAGCAGAGAAGTTACAAATAAAAGGAATGTTCAATGTATTATCTTTCCTCCTTGTTTCTTTCTTTTTATAAGTTAATAAATCTTTTCGTTCTAATTCTTTTACTTCATCTATACTCTTTTGGAGGTTATCCTCTTTGTACCCTTTTTCTAAAAACTGCTTCTTAATTATCTGTGTTTGTCCTAAAAAGTCATAGTCTTTTGTGCAATTTCTTTTCAACCTCATAAACTGGCTCTTAGGTGCATTTGTGAGCCATGGAGCATGATGGCAGCTGGTCAGGTCAATATACCCGTTACAGTCTACTTCCTTGAAATAGTTTTTTGTAAAGATATTTCCTTCTTCTATAAAGACAGTGAGGTCCAAAAAATTGATTTCTTTTTTACTTTGGGTAGAGGTGAGGCTAATTCCCCAGTCATTACAATTTAAAAAACTTAAAAAATTGACTAGACTCAAATCGTCCCCCTTCCAAATAAAAAATATATCGTCAATATAACGGCGATAGGTGACCAAGTTCGCAAAAAACTCGCTATGTAAAATAAATACTTCTTCCCAGTACGCCATGAAGAGGTTTGCGTAACTGGGTGCGAACTTGGTCCCCATCGCCGTTCCATTGATTTGTAAATAAAAATTATCCTTGAACCAAAAAAAATTATTGGTCAGAATTAAAAAAATACCTTCTTTTATAAAATTAATTTGCTCTTGTTTAAAATTGGATTTTTCTAAAAAATATTGCACTGCCTCTATTCCCTTTGTATGTGGAATTATACTATAGAGGGAACTTACATCGCAAGTAACCAATGTGTAATTCTCTTCCCATTTGACGGTGCCTAAAATCTGCAAAATATGTATTGTATCTTTTAAATATGTGGGGTTCTTGACCACCACCGGTTGTAGTAGAACATCTATGTATTCCGATACTCTCGATGATACACTCTCTACCCCAGAAATTATGGGTCTGCCTGGGGGGTTGGTTAAATGTTTGTGCATCTTTGGCAGACAATAAAAAACTGGGATCTGGGGATGTGAAATGTTAAGATATTTTGCTTCTGCATCTGTTAGAATATTTTTATCTAACCCTTCATTTATGTAGTCCTCAAACTTAGTTTTAATTTCCTGACTAGGGTTAAATGTTAATTTCTTATATGTTTTTACATCTGACAGAAGTCTCTCGGCTTCCCCCACATATTTCTCTTTCGATAAAACTACGACCCCTCCCCCCTTGTCTGCAGGTTTTATGATTACATTTTCATTCTCTTGTAACTTCTTTAGAGTTTTAGCCTCTGCATGTGTGAGATTTTTCTGATATTTGTTTGTATTTTTAATTTTTTTAACCTCTTTCATAACCATAGTTTCAAAGGTTTTGATCTCACTTGAGATCATATGTTTTGGAAAGAATTTTGATTTGTCTTTGAGGTTACTATGAATGTACGGGGAGATGGTGTTGATTTCTACCGAGTCTTTCTTATGAAAAAAATTTTTCAGACATAATTGCCTAGTAAAGCGTTTGAGGTCTATAAAGAATCCAAATGGTTTAAAATCAGCAGTCGGAGCAAACTTCAACCCTTTTTTTTAAAATCCTAAGTTCATCTGGATGTAATTCTTTGTCTGAAAGATTGAATATACCCTTATTTTCTATATCCGTCCTCGTTTCTCTCTGTTGAGGTTTCTTTCGTCTTCTAATTCTCCCTCTTCCCATGATCTCCTCCTTTTGCCCGGTGAGTCCCACTCTCGTGATTCTTGTAGTTGTTTGCATCTGGGTTGGGCTGGGCTCTTGCGAAAAGGAGAAGATTTGGGGGAGATATTGCTATGTTGCTCACCTATAGTTATTTGATACCAGACGAGATTATTGCAAGCAACGCATATAACCTGCCAGTTATTCCTACAGGGCCAGTCATCACACAATTTGTTCCCCTTTTTATTTAGTTGTTTTACTTACAAGTTAGCCGCATGTATCCTACTACGCCCACCGACAAGCCATGACTACACTATCACGGCCTCCCTCAAAGCTCTACCTCCCGCACACTTGTCACCAGTAGGGGTATTTATTATCTGGCCTAATGTGAGGCAGCATGGTAGGACGCAGAATCAGAAATGTTTAACAGAATTATTTTACTCTACTTATGGTATCATTTTAGTTACTATACCGAGCTGTTGACATACAAGGCTTGACTATATGGGGGCAGCTAACATGACCCACCATGGTGCTTACACCCACTCCACCAGAGCTAAGGACAGGCGCTATTTAGACATGTACCTAAATGTTATGTGTCCCAATGAAGTAACACACAATCTGTATATTCTACCTGTATAAGTGCTGATACTAAGTGTTGTATTATACCTATCACGATATCACATAGGGTCGATGCGGCCAATCAATGTAGTACACCTTAGATATATACGGGTTACCAACGGAAAGTCCCAATTTAACTCTTTGTAAACTCTCATGCACGGCCACTGACCTTCCGCCCTAAGCAGAGGGCCAGCGTGTCCCACCGTATGGATTGTGATGGGCCCACTAGGGAGGCCTATATGTCGAACCAAATAGTCAGGCTGCGGATTGGACAGGCCAAGCCGCACGCCCTAAACCCAGTAGAACAACTGGCACATCCACTAAATCCCGACACTCTCGAGCTCCCACGAGCTGTTAGAGCGTTTAACTACACTACACACCCCAAATGGATGGAGCTGCCAATATAAGATATGAAGCCATCGAATATTCTAAAACCTAGGGAATATCTAGATGCTGTAGCATGAGGCACACCTTGTATCCGCGGGGGCAGCCTGAGTGACACACAGACCCGTAACATAAAAGTGTACCCTCCTATGTGTTCTATCACTTACACTGATGCTGATAACGTGTTTAACCAATTAAGACTCAGGTGTACCGTCATGTATTGTTGCGTTTATCTTTCATCCATATGTACTGTATGATCATATGTTAACATTGTAAAAGTGGAAATATTTCCACAACAAAAATAAAGAATTCAAAAAAAAAAAAAAAAAAAAAAAGAACACGAGGACACAAGATACACCAGACCAACTGAGGAAGCCAGTTACTGGCGAAACGCATTTTGGACTCATAGATATAAATTTTATTGATCTTTGCATCATTTTATATTCATTATTATTTTTTACATATACAAATAAATTTTGTTAAAACCTTCCTTGGAGCTGCCCTTCTCTATTCCTATTATTTTGGTTCAAAGTGGAGGAGACCAGGAGGAGATTGAAAGAAGGTGTGGGATCTCCCTTAAAAGATCCAGAGGCGCTTTCCACCAGAGCCAAGTGTTTTATTGGCTCTACGTTTGTGAGTTACCCATCTATTATTTTCTCACACATATTTCTGTGAAAACCATCTGCACTAAGATTTGTTTGTTTATTGTTTATTATTTGCAGATTATTATAATAGCATCTTGTCCAGTTGTACAATATTATTGTCTGAAAAGGTAAATTGAAGCTCCACTTAAATTTTTGTTTGCTTTGCATGTTCTATGTTGTGAAGGTTAAGGGATTCCTTCACTTAAGTGTAAGAGCTCACTTTCACCTTACTGTTACTGTGGATACACCGTTTTTTTTTCACTTTACCAGTAAATGGCAACAGTGTTTCCTTCAACTGAAAAGTCCTATGAATGCAGTACAGTTTTTTGCAACCGTCTTTGAGCTGGATTAGCACTGGAGTAAAGTGATACACTGAATGGTCTGTGCAGTCCACTTGAGCGTCTCCGCACCAAAGCCATCAAACTATGTTGTCTAAAATATATTTTGTATCTTGCAGAAGTAAGATTATTATTTAATGGAACTAATGAGGCCTAGCCCAAAGCAATAAAAACAGCTCTAGACAATTATGCACATCCACAAAATGTTTGGGTAGGCACAGGGCCATCTTTTACACGGGGCAAAAGGGGCAGCTGCCCCGGGTCTAGTCAGTCTTAGGGGGCCCAAAGCAGCTGCCCCTTTAGCCCTCCGGCTGCTGCGGTGCGTGCGGCCCGTGTGGAACTACCACCAGGGCCGGCGCTACTATAAGGCGGCCCAGGTGGCCGCCTTAGGGCGCACCGGCCCTGGGGGCGCAAAACCAGGCGGACCGGAAGGAGGGAAGCGCACTGCGCTCCCCTTTATCCGGCTACTACTTGTAGCGTGGCCGAGCGCAGCCCTTACCGTTCCGCCTGCAGATCCCAGCCTCCGCCCGCCCACCTCCTACCCTGCTGTCTGCCGCAGGCTGTGTGGAAGGGGCAGGGATATGACATCATATCCCTGCTCCCTGTGGATCACACAGCGTGGCTGGCGCACAGTGATGAGGCTGCGCTGCAGGACAGGACTCCAAGGAGCCGGACAGCATGCACCCCAGGGACACGCTTTAACAGATGTAAGTATGTAATTTTGTATGTATGCATGCATGTATGTTTGTTTGTATGTAACTAATACAGAGTAATGGGGAAGAAAACTAGGGCTTAAATGGCTAAATGTATTTTTACATTGCTTTGTAATAAAAAAAGGAAATGAAGACTGTGTAAACATGGTGTTGAAATAAAAGAGGTTTACATTTTCGGAATGAGAAATTATGGATACATTTTAAACATGTGTTGAATACTGCTGAAGGAAAGTAAAAAAAAAAGTACATTACTGTACAATATACATTTGTGAATAAAGCTAAACTATTACCTTTATAATAAACACAATATATACCATTGAAACACATAGGAAAGTGCTTCAAGTTAGGTTTAGAAGTATAGTATAATGTGGAAAAAAATGATTAAGATTTTTTGTTGCTTAAAAAATCATAATATTCCAGTCCTAAACCACATCTATTTTGATTGTATTTTTGTCTCTGAATGTCTATATATATGTCTCTGTATTCATGTATGTAACTGTATGCCTTTATGTTTCTGTATGTATGTATGTATGTATGTGTCTGTATGTATGTGCCTGAATGTCTTTGTATGTATGTTTCTGTATGTCTGTCTGTATGTATGTATCTGTATGACGGTATGCCTCTGTATGTATGTATGTGTCTGCATGCCTGTATGTCTTGTACGTATGTTTCTGTATGTCTCTGTATGCATGTATGTAACTGGATGTATGTTTGTCTCTGAATGTCTGTATATATGTCTCTGTATGCATGCATGTAACTGTATGCCTTTATGTCTCTGTATGTGTGTGTCTGTGTGTCTCTGTATGCCTGTATGTCTTTGTATGCATTTTTCTGTATGTATGTATGTGTCTGTATGACGGTATGCCTCTGTATGCATGTATGTCTTTATATGCCTGCATGTCTCTGTATGCATGTATGTCTCAGCTTGTATGTCTCTGACTGTATGTCTCTGTATGATTATTTCTGTCTTTGTATGCCAGTGTACCTGTATGACTTTGACTGTGTGACTGAAAAATTATGCCTGTGTGCCTGTGGCTTGGGAGGAAAGACACACAGGTGAAGATGCATTTTTTTATTTTTTTATGAGGGTTGGGGGCGCCAAAATGCATCTTCGCCTGTGTAACTAAAAATCCTAGCACCGGCCCTGACTACCACCGCGGGCCGCGCGATGTGGAGGCTCATCCGGTGACCAATGCTGTCAGGGCCACCCGATAGGGATGGATTTTAGGGGGCCTGGCCGCTTTGAGAGCGCGACCGGGCCCCCTGTGATGATGTCAGGATGCTGGGAGGAAGTGACAGCCGGTCACTTCCTCACAGCATTCACCGAGCTCCGCGCGGGAGGAGGAGAAGAAAAGGAGGGAGTCAGAGTGGGAGCTCTGATTCCCAGCAGCCTGAGCCAGCCTCCTGCACTCCAAAGGTAGGAAACACGTAAAAAATGTGCATGTATGTATGTGTCTGTATGTATCTGTATGTATGTATTTGTCTGTCTGTATGTATATCTGTTTGTATGTGTGTATCTGTATGTATGTGTCTGTCTGTTTGTAAGTGTCTGTTTGTGTCTGTTTGTATGTATGTGTCTGTATGTATGCATGTGTGTATCTGTTTGTATGTATGTGTCAGGGGTCCGCGGGCGGCTAGTAGGGGAGGCTGCTCGCAACTCGCAGCACTCACCCTCAGTCCATCGCCGCCCGCGGTCTCCCCTCCTCCTACCTGTCAGCGAGCGGCGTCTCCTCTCCGCCGCTCGCCGCTCGCATCCGTCACGCCTCCAGCGGCAGCATGTATAACGCTGCACGCTGGAAGGTCGTTGATTTATGCAAACGCCAGGGTCACGTGAGTGACCCGGCGTTAAAGCAACAGTACCACAATCACAGTGGGAGGCTTAGATATCTCCCACGTGTGATTGTTAATTCTGATTGGAAGTTATCCAATCAGAATTTAACCTAGGGTATTTATACTCACCTTTCCTGTTCCTCCCTGCCCTGTTGTGGTCTTTGCTGTATAGTATCGATTCTGAACTTGTGATTTCTGGTTACGTACTCTCTGGCTTGTTAATCTGACTTTGTGACTTTCTCCTACCCTTTGACCTCGGCTTGTTTATCGTTATCCTGTTTTCTGGTTCCCCTGACTCGGCTTGTCTCCTGACTATTCTGTGTGTGCTTAGCCCGGCCACTCTAAGGTCCGGTACGGCACCTTTTCTGTGTGTGTGTGTCTGTTAGCGTGTTGGGTTCCCGGAATCGTGACAGTATGTGTGTATCTGTTTGTATGTGTGTGTGTGTGTTTCTGTATCTGCAGGTGTCTCTATGTGACCCTGTGTGTCCGTATGTGTGTCTTTTTATATATGTGTATCTGTGTGTCTCTGTGTCTATGTTTATATGTGTATTTGTGTGTATGTTTTTATGTGTGTCTGCATGTCGTTGTATCTGCGTGTGTGTCTGTGTTTGTATCTGTGTGAGTGTCATTCTGTGTGTATGTGTAGCTGCATGTGTGTCTGTGTATCTGTATATGTGTCAGTGTCTGTATCTGTGTGTATCTGCATGTGGGTCCGTGTATGTATCTGTATGTTATTGTGTGTATCTGCATGTATGTCAGTGTGTTAGTGTTTCTGTTTATCTGCATGTTTGTCAGTAAGTGTATCTGTGCATCAGTGTATGTAGGTGTGTCAGTGTGTATCTGCATGTGTGTCTGTGTATGCACCTGTGTATCTCTCTATGTATGTCTGTACCTGTGTATGTGTGCATCTCTATGCATGTCAGTGTTTGCATCTGTATGTGTGTTAGTGTGTGTATTTTGTCTCAGAGAAATGAGAGGGCTAAGTGTGTGTTTTTTTTTTTTCATTTTTGTGTGGGCATTGATGCTAGGAAGGGGAAGGGCTAGGTCAAGGTGCCCAAATCAAATCAGTATTACAGACGGCCCTGGGTAGGCACTATAAATTATGGTAAGTAGCATTCTCCCAGCTTCTGCCACATCTAGATTCTTCCATCAGGCTTCCACTACCACGAGACTACTACTGCATTCACTTTCCACATCCTTCCAATACATACTTTGGGTTTTACCAGTGACGGAAGTTTCCTTACTGGCATATTGCTTTAAGACTGCTGATTTCATACCTCCCAAAGTTGGGAGGTATGCAGGTGCTTGGAGTGCCCCTTCACATTTATGGTTTACCATTAAGACCATTATTGTTATTACATGACCTGCCTGTTATCCATATACCACAGTGTGATGTCACTCAAACCCCAAGTGTCGTGAAATAAAACCAACTTTTTTTTTTCTAATTTTATGAAAAAAGTGTCAATTTTCTAATTTAGTTATAATATAGCTTGGCTATTTTATTCCAAACTTGCCAATTTGGTGTATAATCCAGGGAGAACAAACCAGCAATAAGGGACAGGATAAGCTAGTGAAGGGACAGGCACACGCCAGAATGGATGTGTCCCCTACACCAGCCTGACTGACAGTCCCACTTGCTAGCTTCACCCAGGGCTGCCCATGCTGGGAGAGCTCCTGAAGTTCTCTGCCATGTGCTCTGGAAAAATAATGCCGTCTCAGGTTCCTAAAGACATTCATATGACATTTTATGGTTTTGGTAATTTTCCCACAGTAAACAGATCACAGTTTTGTATTGCCTACTCGTTGTCCACATATATAAATCATTTATGTTATTTTGCCAAAAAAAGTTTTGGCAGTGCTTAAATGTTATATTATGTCTACTTATTATGTATCTATAATAAATAAATATATATACACATACATACATATATACATATAGCATTTAGTAAGCAAACATAATATTAAACATAATATTTTTTTTATTAAATATATATTTGTGTTCGGTACAATCATTGTAATGTTATCATGTACACTGTTCATATGTACCATGTATATATGACCAAGTCGGTTGAAGTGTGCTGAAACCGACGTATGCGATAGGCCGGTAATAAAGTGGGCCCACTCTATTAGAGAAAAGAGTTAAGGGAGTGGCGGGTGGGGCATGCTGAGCGTCAGATTTCCACGGTGATGCAGGTAAGGGGGGAGTCCCTTAAGTAGGTTCCACATGCCCCTCCCACAACTCTAGGCAAAACCTTCACATTTGTGTTTGGAGTAATCATTGTAATGCTAACGTGTACAGTGTTTTCATGTACCATGTAAATATGACCAAGTCGGTTGAAGAGTGCCGAAACCGACGTATGAGGTAGGCCGGTAATAAAGTAGGAAAAATAGAAGTATCTTGCCAAAGAATATTATTCAATACATGGAAACATAATAAAAGTAATATACCTCAAGATGAGAGTTTAACAAAAGCTGACCTAATTTCTAGCACAGGTTGAGGTGTGTACAGAGAAAAAGCAGATGACTTCCAACGCCCCAATGACTTGATAACATGTACTGGTATATCATGACTAGAAGCCGTAGAGGCTGCCCCTATCCTAAAGGAGTGTCCTGAAAGGTACTGGCGTTCAAACCTAGTGTAGTCAGTAATACTCTCACGTACTGCGTTAGCTTAGCAGTGGTCAGGATGGCCTTGTGGAGAACCAGCAGAGGGATATCTGACTGGGGTGGTAATGTTTGGAGATATGTATCCAGAACCTTAACCCCTTAAGGACACATGACATGTGTGACATGTCATGTGTAACGGACCGTTTCAGCATAAAAGGGGAAAAATCCGTTTAGGCGATAATCCCCTTTTCCATAGACAGGCACAGCTACTGCAGAACATCAGAACTCACGAGCTGGATACGAAATAACACTCCGAACTGGAACAGCTGAACAAGAAAAGCATACAATCGGCTTACACTCTTGGCAGTCAGCTTACAATCCAATCCCCCCCAAGAACGAGACGACACTTCATTTTGAGGGTTAAGCAGGAACTCAAGACTGGGACACCCAGTCTGGCTTTTATTACCAACAAGTACATACAGGACACTCCCAGGGGGAGGATGAAATTAACCAATCACATGGATGTACCTCCCACACATTTCCTCCCCTTAGATTAGCACTTAACATAATTAACAGGGACACATTTTTACCCAAGTTTTGGATGTACCCTAAATACTTGGGGTACATCCACAAATCCAATATCTCCAGATAGCCCTAGTCTGGAGGGACAACATATGTTAAAATCAGCCCATTCGGATAAACGGTTTGGGAGTTATGGGACTTTAAAGTATTGACCGACCGCATGGGTAAAGTATCCGAAAACAGTTCCATGCATTTTGGCCCTGCGGTCGGTCACAAACAAGGGAACGCAAACAGACGAATTACTTGGGTTATAGAGACTAAGAGGGATTCGCATGAATCCCCTAGTTCGTATGTTTCTTTCTACCGAACGACGGGTCATTCGGTAGTTTCTATACGAAATCCTGGAAGTCTGGAGGTCTCAGCGGTGTTTGCCTAGTCGAGTGTCCGATTTCAGTTCCAGACGCTCGACGGCAAAACACCGCTGTTCGGCAGTTAAAGATGGCCGCCGCCACGTGGTTGTTTCACGAATGGCGGCCACCCAGAGGACACATAATACATTACATGGATTGCCAATTACCTGTTTGCAACATTGTTGCAAACGGTAATTGGAGGCACACTTAGTCCTGGGTGGTCTGGTTGTTCGGTAGTTTCCTCCATACAATGAATGGAGTGATTCTACCGAACAATCAGATGAATGCTGTACACATATATAACCCAGGTTAACTGCATACAAAAATACATACAAGACATGAAAGTATTAAAGGCAGGATTACTGTACTACGCTCCACAGTCTTAAAGGTACAGTAGTCCCAAAAGTTCCAATATGTCCATCGCTGCTTTTAAAGGGCCAGCAGCAGCAATACAAATTGTTACATGCCCAAATATAGTCTTTAAAGCGCAATATGTCCAGGGGCCATAGTCAGCGGGCAGGAGGCTAGCAGCCAGGCTTCTCCAGCCCACAGTGGCGAAGTTGGTTTCGCCACAATTCTCCCCTTTACCAATTAGACTAACAGGGTATCTGACCTCCTGCCGGTCAGTGCCCTGGTTAGTCCAGCAACCCACCCACAGAACAGAAGTAGTAGAGCAGCCCACCCATAATAAACAGTTACCACACCTGGGTGAGGGAGAATTTTGTCCAAGTTCAGGTGCCTCCCCACGGCTGGGTGAGAGACTGATAGGCTGCCTTGGTGGGTTGCTGAGGGGGCAGAGACCAGCGGTACTCTGTCCTGTTGCCAGCACTACCACGGGAGTAGTCTGGTGGGAGCCTGGCTGCTGGAGACCGACTGTCTCCCCTTTAGATATATCGCTCTGTGGCTGGGGGACAGGACCGACCGTCCCTACCCCTGGGGCTGTAAGTGCAGAGACTACGGTCCCATCTGCACAGATGTGGGGCTTAACATCTCCCCTTGGTGGGTTAGGCTGCCGCTGGAGAGAGGGTGTAACAAGCTCCTCTCTCTGGACGGTAAACTGCCGCTGGGGAGGGGGTTTAGCAGGCTCCTCTCCCTGCCACTCTCTCTGCTGGTGGAAAGGGGGACCAGCTGTCTCCCCTTTCATTCTCTTGTCCGGCTGCTGGGGTGCGAGACTGACTGTCTCTGCTCCCTGCAGGACACACTGCCGCTGGGGAGGATGGACGACACCATCAGCTCCCTGGGGTACACACTGCCGCTGGGGAGGGAGGACGCTGCTCTCCTCTCCCTTCACTTCACACTGCCTTCTTGGCATATCACGTTGCTGCTGGGGGGCAGGAACAACAACCTCTGCCCCCTGTAACTCAGCCTGCCGCTGGGGAGGAAGGACTGCACCTTCGGCTCCCTTGGACACACACGGCTGCTGGGGAGGATGGACGACACCATCAGCTCCCTGGGGCACACATTGCCGCTGGGGAGGGAGGACGCTGCTCCCCTCTCCCTTCACTTCACACTGCCTTCTTGGCATATCACTTTGCTGCTGGGGGGCAGGAACAACAACCTCTGCCCCCTGTAACTCAGCCTGCCGCTGGGGAGGAAGGACGGCACCTTCGGCTCCCTTGGACACACACGGCTGCTGGGGAGGATGGACGACACCATCAGCTCCCTGGGGCACACATTGCCGCTGGGGAGGGAGGACGCTGCTCTCCTCTCCCTTCACTTCACACTGCCTTCTTGGCATATCACGTTGCTGCTGGGGGGCAGGAACAACAACCTCTGCCCCCTGTAACTCAGCCTGCCGCTGGGGAGGAAGGACTGCACCTTCGGCTCCCTTGGACACACACGGCTGCTGGGGAGGATGGACGACACCATCAGCTCCCTGGGGCACACATTGCCGCTGGGGAGGGAGGACGCTGCTCCCCTCTCCCTTCACTTCACACTGCCTTCTTGGCATATCACTTTGCTGCTGGGGGGCAGGAACAACAACCTCTGCCCCCTGTAACTCAGCCTGCCGCTGGGGAGGAAGGACTGCACCTTCGGCTCCCTTGGACACACACGGCTGCTGGGGAGGATGGACGACACCATCAGCTCCCTGGGCCACACATTGCCGCTGGGGAGGGAGGTCTGCAAACCCCCTGGCCCACTCTGATTCCCGCGGCAAGTACTCTCGCACTGCTTTCTTCACCTGCTGTATTAGCTCCTCTGAGAGGTTGGGTCCGCATATAGCCAGCACCGCGGTGACCTCTCTGTCATACGCCTCTTGAGTGTAGCTGGGTGCCATGCTTGCTCTGCTGCAGTTGGTTCCTTGTAGATAGGGGCGCTGTACGGGTACTGGCGTTGCCCTCACTTTGTAATCCAGGAATGGTGTTGTCTGTAGCTGTCCCTCTGGTTGTAGGAACGATCCCACCGCTGCCACCAATTGTAACGGACCGTTTCAGCATAAAAGGGGAAAAATCCGTTTAGGCGATAATCCCCTTTTCCATAGACAGGCACAGCTACTGCAGAACATCAGAACTCACGAGCTGGATACGAAATAACACTCCGAACTGGAACAGCTGAACAAGAAAAGCATACAATCGGCTTACACTCTTGGCAGTCAGCTTACAATCCAATCCCCCCCAAGAACGAGACGACACTTCATTTTGAGGGTTAAGCAGGAACTCAAGACTGGGACACCCAGTCTGGCTTTTATTACCAACAAGTACATACAGGACACTCCCAGGGGGAGGATGAAATTAACCAATCACATGGATGTACCTCCCACACATTTCCTCCCCTTAGATTAGCACTTAACATAATTAACAGGGACACATTTTTACCCAAGTTTTGGATGTACCCTAAATACTTGGGGTACATCCACAAATCCAATATCTCCAGATAGCCCTAGTCTGGAGGGACAACATATGTTAAAATCAGCCCATTCGGATAAACGGTTTGGGAGTTATGGGACTTTAAAGTATTGACCGACCGCATGGGTAAAGTATCCGAAAACAGTTCCATGCATTTTGGCCCTGCGGTCGGTCACAAACAAGGGAACGCAAACAGACGAATTACTTGGGTTATAGAGACTAAGAGGGATTCGCATGAATCCCCTAGTTCGTATGTTTCTTTCTACCGAACGACGGGTCATTCGGTAGTTTCTATACGAAATCCTGGAAGTCTGGAGGTCTCAGCGGTGTTTGCCTAGTCGAGTGTCCGATTTCAGTTCCAGACGCTCGACGGCAAAACACCGCTGTTCGGCAGTTAAAGATGGCCGCCGCCACGTGGTTGTTTCACGAATGGCGGCCACCCAGAGGACACATAATACATTACATGGATTGCCAATTACCTGTTTGCAACATTGTTGCAAACGGTAATTGGAGGCACACTTAGTCCTGGGTGGTCTGGTTGTTCGGTAGTTTCCTCCATACAATGAATGGAGTGATTCTACCGAACAATCAGATGAATGCTGTACACATATATAACCCAGGTTAACTGCATACAAAAATACATACAAGACATGAAAGTATTAAAGGCAGGATTACTGTACTACGCTCCACAGTCTTAAAGGTACAGTAGTCCCAAAAGTTCCAATATGTCCATCGCTGCTTTTAAAGGGCCAGCAGCAGCAATACAAATTGTTACATGCCCAAATATAGTCTTTAAAGCGCAATATGTCCAGGGGCCATAGTCAGCGGGCAGGAGGCTAGCAGCCAGGCTTCTCCAGCCCACAGTGGCGAAGTTGGTTTCGCCACATCATGATTCCCTTTTATTTCAGAAGTTTGGTCCTTAAGGGGTTAACCGGGCACCATTTATTTAGAGTAGTATAATATGTGATTTGGACTACTTTACCAAGCTGGCTTGTTTTTGTAATGGGCAAGGATAAGACATAGTGATCTTGCTGTTTGACTAGATGAGAACGCTCAACACAGTCTCGTGAATTTCTGTTACTATGTATGGTGAATTCACATGGCTTAAGAAAGCCATAATAGGCCAAGTAGATAGCTGCTTTGATTACTGAATTTGTGGCATGTCGGACATATCCTTAAATATCTGTTTGTGAATGGGTAACCTTAGGAGTGGAGGAGTGTTACTGGCTCTGTGTCTCTTTCAGTAGTTTGTTAATGGGGTATGAAGACAAAAAAACTAGGGTTGTCAGGATATAATGTATACATGTAGTGTTGAATGCTGGTTAAATACATCTTAATAGTGTTGTGTGATAATTTGAGTCTGAGATGGTAAAAGGATGCGAAAGCTACTAGAGATGAGATATTGAAAAACTGAAACAGGTTATGTTCTAACATAAAGTTTTTATATAGTGAGAAAGGTCTATTGTAAGACAGCCATGTGTTATCTGAAAGGGCCAAGCTAGACAATATGAGACTATGCCTTGCAGGGGCGGACTGAGAACCCTCAGGGCCCACGGGCAAAATAAATCAAGGGCCCCCTTACAGGCCCCACCCATGCTCCGTAGCAAGCCCCACCCTTGTCCCGCCTCCAGCCACACCCTACACAATCTTTAGACACAAGGAACAAAAGTGCAATAATCCCCTCAAGGCCCCAGTAGAGACTACAATTGAGGACTAATGGGCCATGGAGGGGGGGTCTTTCTAGCAGAGGCTATCTCAGTGTTATTTAGAGAGTGTTAGAAAGAATCTACTCGAGCCCCATTAGAGACAACAATGGAGTCTAATGGGGGCCTGGAGGGGGGTCTCTCCAACACTCTGGTTCCTATTTACAATATAGCAACACAACATAGCTTGCTGATACCTAGGCCAAGTTGGCTCCTCCTACCTTAATTACTGTTGCTGGAAGGCTGTGGGCTTGCTGGCTGCGGCTGGCAGGCTGTGGCTTCCCGGCAGGCTGTGGGCTTGCTGGCTACTGCCGGCAGGCTGTGGGCTTGCTGGCTACTGCCGTCAGGCTGTGGGCTTGCTGGCTGTAAGCCTGTGGCTTGTTGCAAGTCTGTGGGCTGGCTACTGGCCTGTGGCTGGCTGCTGGCCTGGCTGGCCTGTGGGCTGGCTAACTGGTGGCTTGGTTGGCTTGTGGGCTGGCTGGCTACGGGGGCACTTGTAGATTATTTAAAGAAATAATCCATGCACAATAACCACTGCTGCTCTGTGTAGTGGTTATGGTGCCAGGAGGGCCAGGACCCCCTCCCAGAGTAAGTAGTCAAACCGTTTAAGAACAGTTTGAAAACTTACCTGGGGTCTGCTGGGATATGGGGCTGTAGTAGGGTATAGGAGCAGTGGTGCAATGTGTGAGGGGTGCAGTGTGTGTGAAAGGTTCAGTGTGTGTGTGTGTGTGTGTGTGTGTGAACATATAGGGTGTGTGTGGCAATGTTAGTATGGAGGGCTGTGTATGGGGGTCTGTGTATGTGTGTGTGTGAGGCAATGTGTGTAAATGTGTAGGGTGTGTGTGGGGACAGTGTGTGTGTATGGGGGGCAGTGAGTGAATGTGTATGGTGTGTGTGTGGGGGGGCAGTGTTTGTATGGGGCTAGAGTTCACTCTCACTACTACGACCACCAGGAATCCCTGGTGGTCGCAGTGTTGAGAGTGAACTCTAGCCCGTAGCTCCAGGGCTAGAGTTCACTCTTGCGAGAGCCGGAGCGTTGCCGTGGTAACTGCGGCAACGCTCTGTGCTTGCGTGAGAAGGACCCAGAGAAGCTGCAGGCTAAGCTCCCGGGTCCTCTCTTCTTCCCTCCCTGCCAGCTGCCCTCACGGTGCCTGCAGAGATTGGCTGGGGCGATCCACCAATTATATATACAGCCCTACTGTGTGCCTTTTTGTCTCCCCCAGTCCCTCTGTATGTTTCTTTCTCCCCCTCACTGCTCCTCTGTGTCCATGTCTCCCCTCTCCTTCCCAGTCTCTCTTCCCCCTCTGCCTCTTTCTCCCCCTCCCCTTGTGGGTCTCTCTCCTTTCTCCCTGTGTCTCTCGTCCCCTCTGTCTCTTTCTCCCCCCTTTCCCTGTGTCTCTCTCTACCCCACATCTCTAGTCCCCTCTGTCTCTTTCTCCTCCCTTTCCCTGTGTCTCTCTACCCCACATCTCTCGTCCCCTCTGTCTCTTTCTCCCCCCCTTTCCATGTGTCTCTCTCTACCCCACATCTCTCATCCCCTCTCTCTTTCTCCCCCTTTCCCTGTGTCTCTCTCTACCCCACATCTCTCGTCCCCTCTGTCTCTCTCCCCCTTTCCCTGTGTCTCTCTCTACCCCACATCTCTCGTCCCCTCTGTCTCTTTCTCCCCCTTTCCCTGTGTCTCTCTCTACCCCACATCTCTCGTCCCCTGTCTCTTTCTCCCCCCTTTCCCTGTGTCTCTCTCTACCCCACATCTCTCGTCCCCTGTCTCTTTCTCCCCCTTTCCCTGTGTCTCTCTCTACCCCACATATCTCTTCCCCTCTGTCTCTTTCTCCCCCCTTTCCCTGTGGCTCTCTCTACCCCACATCTCTCATCCCCTGTCTTTTTCTCCCCCCTTTCCCTGTGTCTCTCTCTACCCCACATCTCTCGTCCCCTGTCTCTTTCTCCCCCCTTTCCCTGTGTGTCTCTCTCTCTACCCCACATCTCTCGTCCCCTCTGTCTCTTTCTCCCCCCTTTCCCTGTGTCTCTCCCTACCCCACATCTCTCTTCCCCTCTGTCTCTTTCTCCCCCCTCCACCATCTCTCTATTCCCCTTCTTTCTCCCCCTGTGTCTCACTCTCCCCCCCTGTCTATTTCTCCCTCCTTTCCCTGTGTCACTCTCTCCCCCCCTCTGTCTCTTTCCTTCCCCTCCCCCTGTCTCTCTATTTTCCCACTGTCTGTTTCTTCCCCTGCCTCTATCTTTTCCCCCTCTCTGTTTTATTTTTCCCCCTCCCATTTACCAAGAGAAGACTGAAGGGGCCGGGTACATGCTGGAGCCGCCGGGCCGGGTGGCAACCTCGCCGGTCCGGCGGCACTCCTGTCAGGCTGTCAGTAACGCTGAGGACGGAAGGAGGGGAGGAGCATGTCTCTCTCACATGCTCCTTTGCGGTTCCCACATCCTGTGCTGGGAATTGTGGGAACCGCAAAGGAGCATGTGAGAGAGACATGCTCCTCCCCTCCTTCCGTCCTCAGCGTTACTGACAGCCTGACAGGAGTGCCGCCGGACCGGCGAGGCTGCCACCCGGCCCGGCGGCTCCAGCATGTACCCGGCCCCTTCAGTGTGCCACCGGACCGGCCACCCGGTGGCACTTACATGCACAGATGCCGAGGCCGCGGTGGGGCAATCCGGCCCTGCCGCCGGGCCCCCTGATGGCGGCTCTGGCGGCGGGCCCCCCTCCCAGCCGGGCCCTCGGACCATGTCCGAAGTGCCCGACTGGTCAGTCCGCCCCTGATGCCTTGATAACTCTTCTAATCCATGATTAGTTCCTGAAATTACGGGGTTGCAGTGGCTGTTGGTGAGGCCGTGGGTAATGTGTCTCTGAAGGCCTGGAAGTCAAAGAGAGACAACTTGTCAGCTGCAGTATTGAAAACCCCGGGAACATGACGACAAACCAAATAAAATTGATTACAGGCTGCCAACCATGTCAGTTTCCTCATGAATCTCATTATAGTTAGTGAGGAGGAACAGCCCCTGTTTATAATGTGGCAGGTAGCTAGGTTGTCGCAAAAGCAGCGTACCGAGCTACCTGCCCATGACTGACCCCATACCACGGCTGCTGCTACCATAGGGTATACCTCGAATAAGGGTGAGGTGCGTAAGCTGTACCTCCTCTGGCCAACTACTCTAGAGCCATTCGTCGCCAAATATGACCGCAAAACCTGTGGATGCTGCAGCATCTGTCCAAATGATGAGAGAATGCGGTAGAAACATACTCCTCCCATTCCATTGTAACAATAAATGACGCCACATTAATAGGTCAGCCACAGGCTGGGAATCCAGGGAAATACGGATAAAGTAATTGGACAACTTTGGGAAAAGGCAAAGGAGTCTTGAAATAAAGGCTCTACCCTGAGGAATAATTCTTATGGCAAAATTTAGCGAACCCAACAGAGATTGCAATTCCTTCCTACAATTTGTAAAATATTTCCAATAGTCTGTAGGATGCTATCAATTTTACCTAAGGGAAGGCTGGCTTCCATGGTCACATAATCAAGAAGGATATCCCCAAAAATGTACCGTGTCTGGGCCTTCTGTTTTCTTGGGGAGACCTGTACCCCCAAGAAATGAAAAAACAAGATGGCCTTGGTTAAATCACTAGGAGGAGAGAAATTATTCTCGACAAACAGAAAGTCGTCCAAATAGTGTATCACTGTATGGCACCTGCATTTGTTTAATAGAAGCCAACAAGTCTTGGCGAACGTGTTGAAAATTTTTGGGCTGCTTTTCGAAAGTGAGTCTTGTAAAAAAATAGTATAAACACTTAAGACCATGCAGATGCCATAGAGACGGACGTATAGGAAGTAACTTGAAGGCATTAATAATGTACGTTTTACTCAGCCAGGCTCCTATTCCTGCCGTAATAATGGTGTTTTTTATGGCATTGTCTATTGTGGCATACAGAAGGGAAAATTCTTCAGATGGGATTAAAGAGTTAAGGCTAGGTATAGCCAAGGAGTGAGGTGCAGAGAGAGCTAAAATGAGTCTGTGTTTCCCTGAGGACTTTCCCGTGATCAATCCTATAAGGTTAGTTCTCCAATTGGAAAATGGGGGCACCTTAAAAGGTCCCAATAAAAACCCATCCTCCAATTCTAGTTGTAACAGAGCATCAACCGTTTCATCATCAGCAAAAGCTGACTGTAGATTATTGCATTCGCAAATGCCCGCAGGAATGTGAACAAGACCTGTATGAAAGCCTTCCGTAAAACCATCAATCAGGAAATCAACTAGGTGTTTGGAAGGGTGAGAAGCTAAGGCGTGAGCCAGAGAGCCAATATTCACAGAGGTCAGGTAAGGTTTTGCATGAGTTTTATTAGGACACATGGACTTGGCATGAGCCCTAAAACAGTGAGAACACACGTGCAACAATCTGCAGGTAAGATATCCGCACGTACCTACATTGAAATTATTGCACACCTGTGACTTTAACAGGTAAACAATAGGACGACCGAGTTTGTCCTGGCCTGATCTGTCGTTCCTTGTATGTGCCTCTGGGTATGTCATAGGTGTGAACTCGAGTAAGATGGAACAATAGTCCGAGGCATGTCAGGTGGATGTCCGGCAAAGTGTCTGCAAAACAGCTCAGTGTCCATGCGGCTCCAGTCAGTTTTGACGTTGTACTGATCCAGACTTGGAGATGCCTTTGCCGAAAAGGACCGGTGGTAATCGTAAAAAGATGAGCCACCGTATTTATTACCCAAGCCCACTAGCTTGTGCAAATAGAGGTCAAGCTCCTCTCGTCTATGTGGGTGTACCGAGCATATGACATCCCAATATATATAAAAAGCAATAACAAAATCAGGTATAGACAATTTCTTGTTTAGTCTAGGGTCCTTAGCCTTCAACACAACAGAAATATCACGGTTAGCATATGTGCCATTTTCAACAACATCATGTGCCGGGCATAGGCAACGTATACAGCCCGCCCGAACATTTATCCCTGAAGGAGACGCACCAGGAAGGTCTGGCATGGGCGACTTGCGCTGGCCCCGGCAGGGCCAGGTACCGGATGGATCAACCAGGCCGTGGCCTCGACCGCGGGAGAGGTGGGTGCCCGGGCATCAAGGTCTGGGGTGCCCGGGAAGCCTAGTCCCTGGCGCCGCGAGCCCGGTGGGGCGGGATCGTGCCGACCCCCTCGACGGACCGGTGGTCGTGGGGGGCGGACGCCAGCTCCAAGTATGTGGCCGGCGTCGGGTGAGACACAGGGACACACTCCTCAAGGGAACCACGCAGAGCTGGGGAGGTGCAGGGAGCAGCCGGCCGGAGGGTTTTTGTGGTGGGGCCCAACGAACAGCTTCAGCTCCTGAGTGCCCACGGAACTGTGGGGGACCCGACCGGTGAGCGGTGATCGGACTGGGGGTGAGGGAAGGAGGCCTGGCACCCCGGGGACGGTGTGGGGGCAGCACCATGGGAGGCCTTCCCAGATGGACATGGGAATTCACATAGCGGCCCTGCGGATCACGGGCATGCATTTGCATCTCACAAGCTACGTTTATTTCTTACTTATTTTATTTTTAAGTTTTGCACATTCTGCATATAATGTTATGCTAGTTGATATATGTGGTATGTAGGTGACCCTCTTGACAGGGCGATCCAGTCGACTGATAGCTCGCATGTGTATTTTCAAAGTTGCAGTTATATTTTGAGTCTTTACCTATTCTGTCAATGTGATGCTGGCTCTCCTCTACCGAGTCGGTTTATATTGCCAAAGGAATGTACAGTTTAGTCCATAATGCCCATAGGGGTCATAAGTTGATGCTGTTCACTAATGCACATTTAATGACTGACTGCTGCATAATGGACTGTACAGTCGCTTATTACTGTAAACCTGATACCCAAATAGCTACATAAAGAATTATTGCACAGCAGCATAAAATTACTATGTCCGCTTAAAACGCCAAATGGTCATGACATAACGTTGTCTGCCGCTGCATGCATAATGACAGACTATTGCACGACGGCCTGTACAGTCGCTTATTACGGCATACCTGATAGCCAGATAGCTTCATTATATATTACTCCACAGCAGCCTAAAAACAAATATGCACCTCAGGTTGAAAGTTGGAAATGTTTTCTGTATTTCTGATTATTGCTGAATGTCTGCAAGATGATTAATGCGCCTCAGCACAGGTGACAATTTGCATTTACCATCCAGCGAACACACAGCACTGGCACACAATAGTCAACACAAAGCAATTACTTAACGCTCTACCAGAGCCAAAAAGGCGACACAGTACACAAAACTATAAAACACAAAGCAACCAATTGTGCACAAAAAAAGTTAAGCTACACTGGCACAGACAAATCCGCCTCTACGCAGGCAACCAACTGTATATACTGTGTTAAACCAATGCTTAAGCCCCTGCGTGGGCAATCACTTGCTTTATTACAAATCAGTTTGATGCATGACGTCATATTATGAAAACAATAAAAATATTCAAAACAAAAAACTGTTTACATTGAAACACACAAAAACTGCTTAGTGCTAAATACAAACCTGCAAACATGGGTAAATGGTAGAGCCCCAGCTGTCAAGGCATTGCTGGAGTTGCACGACAGATGGGGATCTACCTATTAAACATCCTTGCACAGGGAGGCCCAAAAAATATTCTTGCACCTCTCTACTTTAGGTTGCCACTGCGTTAAGGGTGATAATGTGATTGCATGCCTGGGCAGGGTGTAGAGGGTCCAGGGGGCCCAAGCAAATGCTTTGCCCAGGGTCCAATCAGTATTAAAGACAGCCCTGATTAGCAGTGCAACAATATTGACATCCTTGCTTTCCAGGGTGTCTTTCCTGAGTTTGGCAGGAAATAGGCAAAACGTACCTGTAATCATAGGCGTGCGCACGGGGTGTGCCGGGTGTGCCTGGGCACACTATTATCCCCGCGGCACGCCTATGTATTGAGACCGGCAGGGGAGATCTCGGGATCTCCCCTGTCGGCTCATGCAGAGCCGGCGCTCTAAGCCTCCCTCCCCACCGACCCACAGGCAGGGAGGGAGGCAGGATAGGACCCGGGGAGCTCTTGCCAGCAGCTCCGCCGGGTCCTCTCGCGGGATTCTGAGCGTTGCCGCGGTTACCGCGGCAACGCTCAGATCTCGCGAGAGTGAACTCTAGCCTGCAAGGCTAGAGTTCACTCTCCACTGGACCACCAGGGAAGGCAGCAGCATAAATGATCCCCCCTCCTAGGCATAATGTAAGAAGGGAGGGGGGATATTAAGAAATCTGCCCCCACCTCCACTGGACCACCAGGGAAGGCAGCAGCAGAAAGGATCCCCCCTCCCAGGCATAATGTAAGAAGGAAGGGGGGATATTAAGAAATCTGCCCCCACCTCCACTGGACCACCAGGGAAGGCAGCAGCAGCAAGGTCCCCCCTCCCTACATAAGGTAAGAAGGGAGGGGGGATATTTACCAAACGGCCCCCACACAATACACACAATCCCCCAAACATACAGCACACACACACAGCACCCACATACAGCACACAAACAGCACCCTCACACACACACATCACCCTTACACATACACACTAACAGCACCCTTACACACACATCACCCTTACACACACACACACACACACACACACACTAACAGCACCCTCACATATACACACTAACAGCACCCTTACACACACACAGCACCCTTACACACACATACAACGCCCTTACACACACAGCACCCTCACACACACATCACCCTCACATATACACACTAAAAGCACCCTTACACACGCATACAGCGCCCTTACACACACACACAGCGCCTTCAAGCACACACAGCGCCCTCACACACACACACAGTGCCCTTACACACACAGCGCTCTTACACACACAGCGCTCCTTAAACACACAGCACCGTTACACACATCGCCCTTACACACACACACACAGCAGTATATATATATATATATGCAGCGTGTGTTTTTGTGCTTTAGGGTGCACACCCTTATACAATAGGCTGCGCACGCCTATGCCTGTAATCCACTAGCGTGTTAGTTAGGTCAGAAATTGGTCACAACCCAACCTGAGACTTCCACCACTGGATTGCCTTAGAGGCCTCTTTGCACAGTCCGCACTTGGGTCCAGTCTGGCGTGGTATACCCCCCTTCAATTGATCTGGAGCAATGTGCTGCTATGATTAGTGTCTCAGTGCTGTCTTTCAGTCCTGCCTTTTCCAATTTTTCAACCATTGGCAACAAAAAGGTTATGGTGGGGGAAAAATTGTGATTATATTTATATATATATATATATTTGTAAAGTTTGAAATTAAAATTGTGTTTACAAATTCTGTATATGTGCACCTCCATCCTAACTCCTCATTAATCGTTGTTATAAGCTCTGTCCTTTGCACCAGTCAGCATAGAGAAAGCACAAAGAGACTGCTGCTTCTCCTCTTCATTTGCATTGTTTGCCCTGGCTTTGCCTTGTCTGACTTGGATAATGATCTAATTTGCTACACCTTTAGATAATAAGAAAACAAAACATGAAAAAAGAATAACATTGTGTGTGTGTGTGTGTGTGTGTATGTGTACAGTATGTGTATATATATATAAAATGTGTGTGATATTCAATATTTTAACAGTGACAGGTTTTTCCTTTAGGAAGCATTAATTTAGTACAGGCTTAGGTTTATTATTCAGTAATTCATCTTGATTCAGATACATAGCTTCATATTCTCTTGTCAACCAGGCATTAAGGAACTACTTAACACTGTAAATACTACTTTACCTCAGTTTCCTCAGGTCATTAACCCATTTTTCGCCCATCCTTTTGTGATAATTTATCTCTTCCTCCTCCTCAATAATTTCCCGGATTTTATGTTTTGCCTCTGGATCTTCAACAACTACAAATGTCCAAGGCTCAGTGTGTGCTCCGCTAGGCGATGTCCCTAAGAAATAAAAAATTAAAGTTAAAAAAACTCAAATAGTTAATGGTTCTCTCCGATTTGCTCTGATGGTACAACTTGAGATCTGGGATAAGAACCTAATGCATCCTGTACCAAGATAAGACAAGCTAAAATATACAGCATGATGACTAAAACATATAATTAACCTTAACCTTATCATGTAATAACACAGGGCAAATATATATATATATTTTATTCTTTATTTTTCTTACGCAGTACACCAGAATATGCGGTAACAGCATGGTAAAAGAAAAAGAACATGTACAATGTACAAAGACATAAATGTGAGTACAACATAAGATGTGGACAGAGTATCTTGTTCTGAGATTAAGAAATGTGGAGTGAGAGTTTTATGGTTAATTGTGTACTAATTGAGTGGTGTTCCACAAGATGACTTAGTGCATTCCTGACTGTTGGGGTCTATCTAGTTTGTCCTTGTCGTCTAAGATTTGCAGGATGCGTATCTGACAGTCCTGATAGTGGCAGAGCACAGAGATCTGCTTCAATTCCGGTGGGGGACAAAGAAATGGCGTTTCACATGCCATCCCTTTGGTCTGTCCTCCGTCCCCTGGTGCTTCACAAAGGTACTGAAACCAGTGGTTACCTTTCTGTAACGAGTATATACCCCTACACGCAGAATCCAGCCTAACAGAAGACAGTACAGAGGAGAGATACGTCTACCGGACCTTAGAGTGGCCGGACTCGACGTAATAGGATAAGACAGAGTCAGGAACGATCCGAGGTCAAGGGCACAAAGAGACAGCGTAAACGAAAACTAGCCGGGGACTGGTACACAGGAATCAGCAAGCCGGCAAACAGTACAGAAAAGGATAAAGCGAAAACGAAGTCAGAATACAAAGCCAAGGTCAAATACGGAGAAACACAACTGAACACAACAAGCACTAAAGGGAACTGTAGCAGAAACCACGATAGGGCAAGGAACTAAGGGAAAAGGGTAAGTATAAGTAGCCTTCAAACTAATGTGATTGGCTCCTGTCACTTCCACTCCCCCAACAGGTAAGTGTATGGGGTGATTGGCATGACAGGAGCCAATGGGAGCCTTTTTGCAATTTAGGCTCCCACTGTCTCTTTAAGAGCGCGCCCGAGATTCGCGGCGCGCTCTTAGCTGCAGGCGGGACACGTGGCCGCTTCTCGCGGTCACTGCCCGCCTTCCTGTCAGAACAGTCGGACGAGCCGCGCGCGGCTCGTGCAGCCGCAGGACCGCGCGCGGCTTGAAGAGAGGACCGCGTCCGGCCCCCGGATAAGGTAAGTACCGCTACAGTACCCCCCCCTGAGGACACGCCCTCCGGGCGGGCAGGACCAGGCCTGGCAGGAAAACGCGAACGGAAAGAACGTACAAGGCGGGGAGCATGAACAGCATCCGCAGAAATCCAACTGCGCTCCTCAGGCCCATAACCCTTCCAATGTACCAAGTACTGAAGCCGACCCCGAAGAAAACGAGAGTCAATAACAGCAGATACTTCGAACTCCTCATGACCCTCCACAGAGACAGGAGGGGGAGGGGGAGTATGCCGGGTATAGCGGTTGTGTACGTAAGGCTTCAACAAAGAGGTGTGAAATACATTGGGTATACGCAGATTCTTAGGCAGACCCAAGGCATAAGAAACGGGATTAACCTTATGTATAATGCGATAAGGACCAATGAAGCGGGGAGCCAATTTCATAGAAGGCACCCGGAGGCGAATATTCCGTGTGGAAAGCAAAACCCTGTCCCCCACAACATAGGAAGGAGCCGCTCTGCGATGCTTGTCAGCCTGAGCCTTCTGGCGGGCAGCAGAGTCCACCAAAGAACGCTGAACCTGCTCCCAAGTATTACGCAAACCAGCCAAATGCTCATCCAGAACTGGCATGCCCTGAGAGGAGAATGCAGCCGGAAGAACAACGGGATGCTGGCCATAGACAACGTAAAAAGGGCTTTTGCCGGAAGAATCATGAGTGGCGTTATTCCGAGCAAATTCAGCCCAAGGAAGCAGGTCAGACCAATTGTCCTGATGGTGAGACACAAAACAACGGAGGTACTGCTCTAGAGACTGGTTGGCACATTCAGCAGCTCCATTAGACTGGGGGTGGTAAGCGGAAGAAAATGAGAGGGAAATACCCATCTCCGAACAAAAGGCTTTCCAGAACCTGGAAATAAATTGGCTACCCCTATCGGATACAATAGATAAGGGAATACCATGTAATCGAAACACTTCTCTAGCGAAGATAAGAGCCAATTCCTTGGAAGTGGGCAACTTGCGAAGAGACACAAAGTGAGCCATTTTGGAAAACCGATCTACTATCATTAGGATGACTGTGTTACCATTCGAAGGGGGTAATTCAACAATAAAATCCATTGATAGATTAGACCAAGGTCTCTCGGGAACGGGCAACGGATGCAACAGCCCACAAGGAACTCTACGAGAGGTTTTCATACATGCACAAGTAGTACAAGCACTTATATAGTCAGTAACATCCTTACGTAAGGTATCCCACCAGAAATACCGAGAAACGGCTGACACTGTTTTGGAAATACCAGGATGTCCAGCAGTCTTAGTATCAAAAGTTCTGCGAAAAGCTGTTAGGAAACTGTGAAAGTTATGCACCATAGGTCCATTAGCCTCCCAAATAGGGTTTGCCCATTCAAGTGCTTTGTCGGTAAGTTGGTGCATAAAGAACCCAACTTTAGACCTCTCTGTGGGAAATGAACGTGGATACATTTCAAAATGAAACTCTATTTGGTTAATGCATGTCTTAGAATCCCCTCCATACCTAGGAGGAGGCGTTAAATGTGCTGTAGCGTTAGGCATAGTCGATACTTCAGGAAGCAGGGGTGCAGGAGGGTTAGGTGCGGTTGCTGGAATGGTTCTAGCTAAGAGCGTCTGGAGAGCCTGAGCTATTTGATCCATACGGTGATCCTGCTCTACAAATCTAGCCTCATGGGTCGCCATCTGTTGAGCTAAATCTGCGGGGTCCATGGCCCTATCGTAATGTAACGAGTATATACCCCTACACGCAGAATCCAGCCTAACAGAAGACAGTACAGAGGAGAGATACGTCTACCGGACCTTAGAGTGGCCGGACTCGACGTAATAGGATAAGACAGAGTCAGGAACGATCCGAGGTCAAGGGCACAAAGAGACAGCGTAAACGAAAACTAGCCGGGGACTGGTACACAGGAATCAGCAAGCCGGCAAACAGTACAGAAAAGGATAAAGCGAAAACGAAGTCAGAATACAAAGCCAAGGTCAAATACGGAGAAACACAACTGAACACAACAAGCACTAAAGGGAACTGTAGCAGAAACCACGATAGGGCAAGGAACTAAGGGAAAAGGGTAAGTATAAGTAGCCTTCAAACTAATGTGATTGGCTCCTGTCACTTCCACTCCCCCAACAGGTAAGTGTATGGGGTGATTGGCATGACAGGAGCCAATGGGAGCCTTTTTGCAATTTAGGCTCCCACTGTCTCTTTAAGAGCGCGCCCGAGATTCGCGGCGCGCTCTTAGCTGCAGGCGGGACACGTGGCCGCTTCTCGCGGTCACTGCCCGCCTTCCTGTCAGAACAGTCGGACGAGCCGCGCGCGGCTCGTGCAGCCGCAGGACCGCGCGCGGCTTGAAGAGAGGACCGCGTCCGGCCCCCGGATAAGGTAAGTACCGCTACACTTTCTCAGACTACACAGGGTCCGACTTATTATTTATCTGGACGATATCCTCCTGCTCTCAGGGGACACGGTCCCTTACTGTTAGTTCATTTAACATGGATCCTGCATCTCATTCAGAACCTTGGCTTCCTGGTGAACTGGAAGAAATTGGTTCTAATACCTTCACAACATATGGAATTCCTGGGATTCCGAGTCGACTCCGTTTGACAGATTCTATGCCTCCCGGCAGAAAAGATGTCCAACATCAAAAAAGAGATAAGACGACTTATGCATCGGCCGGACATCTCCCTGCGACAACTGGCACGGGTGATTGGTCTGTTGGTGGCCTCCATCCAGGCTATCTTTCTGGGACCGCTTCACTACCAGGCACTACAGCGTCTGAAAGCTACCTGCTTACGAAGTGGCCACTCATACAAATCCCACGTTACTCTGGACGTGGAATCCAGGGAAGAACTGAACTGGTAGTTGACCCACATGGAAGTGTGGAACGGACCTAGTGATAGAGTCGGACACCAGCTTACATGGCTGGGGCGCGCGCTGCGGCTCCATATCCACAGGAGGCAGATGGTCCACGGACGAATCGTTTCTACACATAAACTCTCTGGAACTGCTAGCAGCCTCGTTTGCCATTCACAGTCTCTTCTCACCCAGGGGCATCTCATGCTCGATTCTACTCAAATTGGACAATGTCTCGGCAGTACGGTATATAAACCATCTAGGAGGCACCAAGTCACGCATCTTAGCGGTCTTGGCTCGAGACTTTTGGCATTACTGTTTACAGAACAATGTGTCAGTTACCGCAGAACACATCCCAGGCCTGGACAATTACACAGCGGATTGGAACTCCCGTTTCCTGAGGGACTCGGGAGATTGGAGACTTCAACCGAGTGTGTTCCACAAGATCGCTCACTTATGGGGACCTTTGAGTGTGGACCTGTTTGCGTCCAGACTGAACACGCAACTGCCTCAGTTCTTCAGCTGGCGACCGGACCCGGAAGCCACTGCAACCGATGCATTCCTCCAAGATTGGACCAAAGGCCGGGCATATGCCTTCCCTCCATTCAACCTGATTGCTTGTTGCCTGGCGTACCTCCGACGCTTCAAGAGCTCGATGGTCCTGATAACCCCATGTTGGAGGTCCCAACCTTGGTTTCCCCACCTATTGGAAATGGCGATCGATCGCCCACGGTTGTTACCAGATCACCCATCTCTCCTAACCAATGCAGACGGGGAGAGTCACACTCTGATAGAACAAGGGCTCCTCCGTCTCATGGCGTGGCTCCTTTCAGGGGACCCTGGGAAATCACAGAGGTTTCGAGCACAACTACACAACTTTTGGCAAACGCATGGGCACCGGGAACACGACATGCCTTTCCTGCGGCCTGGAGACAGTGGGCCAATTGGTGCTTGGAACGATCGTTGGATCCTGTATCATCCTCTGTGAAATCGGTGTTGGACTTCCTGACACATCTGTTCGAATCAGGCAAAGCCTTTCGCACCGTCAACCTGTACCGTTCTGCAATCTCGGCAGGCCATGATAACGTGGACGGGATCCCACTCGGACAGAACCCCTTAGTCTGTCGTCTGCTTAAGGGTGTTCGCTTCTCACGCCCTCCTACACCTAAATATGGATCCTTTTGGGATGTCAACGTGGTATTCAAGCTCCTAGACGGATGGCCCCCTAACTCAGAATTGTCATTAAAATGATTGTCTGCAAAATTGCTTATGCTGTTTTGTCTTCTATCCTGTAAGCGAGTGTCCGACGTAAGAGCTTTGGATTGGCAGGCCCGCATGTTCATTTCGGAAGGAGTGTAATTCGATATCTCGCGGAGAACGAAATCAACAACTAAACAAGTCTACTACCCAAGAATTACAAATCTACCCAATCTATGCCCGATGCTGTGCCTAAAAGAATACGAATCTCGCACTTCTGCTCTACGCCCATCTAATGAAGGACCTCTGTTCATCTCACTGAAGAAACCCCATCTTCCTGTATCTACTCCTATGCTTGCGCATTGGGTCAAATGGTTATTGGCTTCGGCCAGGATAGATGTCTCGGTTTTTTCATCCCACTCCGTCAGGTGCGCTATGGCCTCTAAGGCATCGGCGATTGGATGTCGATTGGAAGACATCTTGAAGGCTGCAGATTGGTCTACGGAATCCACATTCCGGAATTTTTATTTTAAACCTATCCAACATTTTTCAGATAAGATTATAGCTCAGCTTTAAAAGAGCATAATTCCAAGATTTTACTATTAACATGACGTAAAGTCATGATTTTATTAATGACACAGAGGCGAGTATTATTCCCTCCCTCCCTCCCTGGGTGGAGTTTGTGGGATTTACATGCCTGTCAGGATTAGATTGAGTCTGCCTCTATCCTCATACCTTACATGTTGGAACTTTCCTGTTTCTTATCAGATATTGACTATAAAGCCTAGATTATCACGCTAATTTTATAATATGTTTCATGTCTGATAATGTTAGGACTATGGTTTTCCTCTTGACCTAGGTACCATATATATAGTGTGGTATGTTACAACCAGATGTCAATCGAGATATTACCATATTTCTCCTCTCTTTTAGCCTGAATACTTATATCGGAGTGATAAAGAAGATTTAAAGGACGGCTCTACCGTTTTCCCATAAGGAAGGGATGTATGCTATCTGATGTTATAGTTCCGGTTCAAGTTTATCGTTCGGTTATTGGCTGGTCTTCGGATCGCTACAGAAAGAGGAAGAGGAAGAGAGTTCTACACCTTATATACTTAAGGGGTGGATACTGATTAGTAGCACTGTTGAATATGCTAATGTTATGTTGTTTTTCTCTTTTACATAGATTTTTTCTCTTCGCTGCTGAGGGAAAATTAAAGAAAGAGAAGCATAATACTCGCCTCCGTGTCATTAATAAAATCATGACTTTACGTCATGTTAATAGTAAAATCTCAGAATTTTTGTGCACTTTTGTTCTTTTCCTTACTAGTACATTTGCTGACTTTTTTTTTTTTTTTTACAATGAACCACAGATGCAACTTTGTTTGGATAGACTGTCAGGATTATTCGCTAAAGTGGGAATTGTTGGGAATTCAAAGTAAATTTTATATTTAAGACCAAAATAGCCAAACAAGAAGTACAGCTGACTTGAGAGAATTTTTCCAGTCTGTCTATTTTGGCCTTAAATTTGAAAATTCACGTTGACTTCCCTTTTAATTCCTGACAATTCTCACTTTAGTGAATAACCCTTTATATAGAAACATAGAATGTAACGGCAGATAAGAACCAGTCGGCCCATCTAGTCTGCCCAATTTTCTAAATACTTTCATTAGTCCCTGGCCTTATCTTATAGTTAGGATAGCCTTATGCCTATCCCACGCATGCTTAAACTCTTTACTGTGTTAACCTCTACCACTTTGACTGGAAGGCTATTCCATGCATCCACTACCCTCTCAGTAAAGTAATACTTCCTGATATTATTTTTAAACCTTTGCCCCTCTAATTTAAGACTATGTCCTCTTGTTGTGGTAGTTTTTCTTCTTTCCCACAACAAGAGGACATAGCCTTAAATTAGACAGGCAAAGGTTTAAAAATATGTCTTCCTTTGTGGATGTATTCACTGGGATCAGGTGCTGCTGTGAGTTTGCTACATGTTAGGGAATGATTGTAATGTGTCCTGGTATCTCGTAAGTAATAGACTTTTTTTTATATAAGAGAAAATAAAGCTGAATAAAAAAATATTCCTTTACACTTGCTTTTATCAGGTAAGTAAGGGGAGCAGCCTCTCTAAAGGGAGACATTGTTAAAATGTAGCTTTCACCAATGTCAGCCAGTTATCTCAACAAAAAATAGTTACATTTTAATAAGTTATTTGTTGGAATGCCACTAGTCACACAATCCAAAGGAACTTTGTTCAGTATGAATTCATGTGTTGTGCCCATTATGTTGCAACTAATGATTTTTTTAACCATACTTAGTAAGTGTTGTTTGCATACTTATTGATTAGTAAACTGCTGTAGACTAGAAACACATTTTCTGTAGCTGCAAAAAAAAAGTCTTATCTCTTTAATTTTATTGTTCCAACAAAGATGGATATGTTGTTAAAGGAACACTATAGTCACCTAAATTACTTTAGCTAAATAAAGCAGTTTTAGTGTATAGATCATTCCCCTGCAATTTCACTGCTCAATTCACTGTCATTTAGGAGTTAAATCACTTTGTTTCTGTTTATGCAGCCCTAGCCACACCTCCCCTGGCTATGATTGACAGAGCCTGCATGAAAAAAAAAACTGGTTTAACTTTCAAACAGATGTAATTTACCTTAAATAATTGTATCTCAATCTCTAAATTGAACTTTAATCACATACAGGAGGCTCTTGCAGGGTCTAGCAAGCTAGATACAGGGTAGCAGGGGATACGAAAATCTTAATTAAACAGAACTTGCAATAAAGAAAGCCTAAATAGGGCTCTCTTTACAGGAAGTGTTTATGGAAGGCTGTGCAAGTCACATGCAGGGAGGTGTGACTAGGGTTCATAAACAAAGGAATTTAATTCCTAAATGGCAGAGGATTGAGCAGTGAGGCTGCAGGGGCATGTTATATACACCAAAACTGCTTCATTAAGCTAAAGTTGTTCAGGTGACTATAGTGTCCCTTTAATATTTGAGTTATGCAGATGGGCAGTATACATAAAGTGTCAGTCTATGAACCATAAGCACTTGGCATCATTGCAAAGTGCCTGGTGCTTAAAGGGACACTATAGTCAACACCACAACCAGGGCTCGAGTCCTGCAGGAACGCATGGAAATGGCGTTCCTGCACTTTTTCCAAAGCAGGAACGCCGTTCCCTTTACCAGTCCTGCAGGACTTGCCCTGCTACCTGCACACAGGGACCATCACACGCTGTGTTCCTCTCCAGCACTAATTCTCGCGAGATCCGCGGCTGTAAGAGCGTTGCCACGGTAACCCGTGGCAACGCTCCACACAGGCGAGTCTCGTGAGAGTTAGTGCTGGAGAGGAACACAGCGTGTGATGGTCCCTGTGTGCAGCAGCTGGCTCCCTCCACCGGACCACCAGGCGATCTCCCCCCTCCCTGACAAGGTAAGAAGCAGGGAGGGGGGATTAAAATTAAAAAAAAACATAAACACATAAAGTTTAAAAAACAAATGCTTCCCCCATCATCCAGCACACACACACACACACACACACACACATCATCCAGCACACACACACACACACATCATCCAGCACACACACACACACACATCATCCAGCACACACACACACACACACACACATCATCCAGCACACACACACACATCATCCAGCACACACACATACACATCATCCAGCACACACACATACACATCATCCAGCGCACACACACATCATCCAGCGCACACACACATCATCCAGCGCACACACACATCATCCAGCGCACACACACACACTTCATCCAGCGTATACACGCACACATCATCCAGCACACACACACACACATCATCCAGCGCACACACACACACACATCATCCAGCGCACACACATCATCCAGCGCACACACACACACTTCATCCAGCACACACACACTGCATTCATTATACACAATCTGCACTTACTACAAACATACTACATTCATTATACACACTCTGCACTCATTACAAACACACTACATTCACTATACGCACTCTGCATTCATTATACACACTCTGCACTCACTACAAACACACTACATTCACTACACACACTGCATTCATTATACACACTCTGCACTCACTACAAACACACTAAATTCACTGTACACACTGCACTCACTACACACACTATATTCACTATACACACTTTGCATTCATTGTACACACTCTGCGTTCACTACACACACACTACATACACTGCATTCATTATACACACTGCATTCATTATACACACTCTGCACTCATTACAAACACACTACATTCACTATACGCACTCTGCATTCATTATACACACTCTGCACTCACTACAAACACACTACATTCACTACACACCCTGCATTCATTACACACACTCTGCACTCACTACAAACACACTAAATTCACTGTACACACTACATTCACTATACACACTTTGCATTCATTATACACACTCTGCATTCACTACACACACACTACATACACTGCATTCATTATACACACTGCATTCATTATACACACTCTGCACTCACTACAAACACACTACATTCACTATACACACTCTGCACTCTCTACACACTACATTCACTATACACACGCTGCATTCACTACAAACACACTACATACACTGCATTCATTATACACACTCTGCACTCACTACAAACACAATGCATTCATTATGCACACTTTGCACTCACTACAAACACACTGCATTCATTATACACACTCTGCACTCACTACAAACACACTACATTTATTATACACACTACACTCACTACAAACACACTGCATTCATTATACACACTCTGCACTCACTACAAACACACTACATTCATTATACACACTCTGCACTCTCTACACACTACATTCACTATACACACGCTGCATTCACTACAAACACACTACATACACTGCATTCATTATACACACTCTGCACTCACTACAAACACACTGCATTCATTATGCACACTTTGCACTCACTACAAACACACTGCATTCATTATACACACTCTGCACTCACTACAAACACACTACATTTATTATACACACTACACTCACTAAAACACACTGCATTCATTATACACACTCTGCACTCACTACAAACACACTACATTCATTATACACACTCTGCACTCACTACAAACACACTACATTCACTATACACACTTTGCACTCACTACACACTACATTCACTATACACACTCTGCATTCACTACAAACACACTGTATTCATTATACACACTCTGCACTCACTACAAACACACTGCATTCATTATACACACTTTGCACTCACTACAAACACACTGCATTCATTATACACACTCTGCACTCACTACAAACACACTACATTTATTATACACACTACACTCACTACAAACACACTGTATTCATTATACACACTATGCACTCACTACAAACACATTACATTCATTATACACACTCTGCGCTCACTACAAACACACTACATTCACTATAAACACTTTGCACTCACTACACACTACATTCACTATAGACACTCTGCATTCACTACAAACACACTGCATACACTGCATTCATTATACACACTCTGCACTCACTACAAACACACTGCATTCATTGTACACACTTTGCACTCACTACAAACACACTGCATTCATTATACACACTCTGCACTCACTACAAACACACTACATTTATTATACACACTACACTCACTACAAACACACTGCATTAATTATACACACTCTGCACTTACTACAAACACACTGCATTCATTATACACACTATGCACTCACTACAAACACACTGCATTCATTATACACATGCTGCACTCACTACAAACACACTGCATTCATTAAACACACTATGCACTCACTATAAAGACACTGCATTCATTATACACACTATGCACACACTACAAACACACTGCATTAATTATACACACTCTGCACTTACTACAAACACACTGCATTCATTATACACACTATGCACTCACTACAAACACACTACATTCATTATACACACTCTGCACTCACTACAAACACACTGCATTCATTATACACACTATGCACTCACTATAAAGACACTGCATTCATTATACACACTATGCACACACTACAAACACACTGCATTCATTATACACACTCTGCACTCACTCCAAACACACTACATTCATTATACACACTCTGCACTCACTACAAACACACTACATTCACTATACACACTTTGCACTCACTACACACTACATTCATTATACACACTGCATTCACTACACACACTACATTCATTATACACATTCTGCACTCACTACAAACACACTACATTTATTATACACACTGCACTCACTACAAACACTTCATTATACACACTCTGCTCTCACCAAAAACACACTACATTTATTATACACAATCTGCACTCACTACAAACACACTGCATTCATTATACACACACTGCACTCACAACAAACACACTACATTCATTATACACACACTGCACTGACAATAAACACACTACATTCGTTATACACACTCTGCACTCACAACAAACACACTACATTCATTATACACACTCTGCACTCACTACAAACACACTAGATTTATTATACACACTGCACTCACTACAAACACACTACATTCATTATACACACTGCACTCACTACAAACACACTACATTCATTATCCATACTCTGCATTCACTACAAACACACTACATTCATTTTACACACACTGCACTGCACTATATGCATAGGAGTGTATTTTTTTTTTTAAGGGCCCTCCCCCCCTTAAAAAAAAAATTACATTCCTATGCATATAGTGCAGTGCAGGAATCTTGGGTGAGTTCACACACTTTTTTCCCCAGGACTTGACCCCTGACAACAACTACAGCTTAATGTAGTTGTTCTGGTGAGTATAATCATTATATGCAGGCATTTTCATACAAACAGAGAAAAGGCAGTGTTTACATTGCCCCTAGGAACACATCCAAGTGGCCACTTTTCTCTATGGGAAAGCATTGGATTAGAAAAAAAAAACAGGCAATTCTGATAATGTCATTAAGGAGGCGGATTGGGGGCGGGGCCAGCACCGGCGGACTGGAAACAAGGTGAGTTTTAATTCCTTTTAAGGGGGCACACCACCTAAATGGTGCATTTAACACTATAGGGTAATACGTGTTCATGTTCCTACCCCTATAGTGTTCCTTTAAAGTGGGATATAGTGTCATTCAGAGAGCCCAGAACGCTTACAGTGTTATTTACCAAACTCAGAATTTAAAGTGAATTTAAAGTCAATTTCAAAGAGTCCAGAGTAACTGAACTAAAAGTATAGTTGACTTAGAGATTTTTTTCTGAGTATGATATTTTGACCTTAAATTTGAAATTCACTTTGAATTTTACTTTAGTGAATAACCCTGTTAATCGAGTATAGTGCTTATAGTAGGGGGCTGGACATGGACGAACTCTTGATCTCACTGACCAGCCCAATATGTGGTGCAGCGAACATTACTTTGCAGAAGGCAGAAAGATAGGGGCACAGCATCCATAAAGTTTGCTTCTGAGATGCCTCTTGAAAGAGAACTAAGGAAATGCCCCCTTATCATGACACCCTGTGAACTGATATATGTTTTCATATAAAAAAAAAATGTAAATGTGTTACGACATTTGTAACTACAATTATCATTGAATTACCTGCAGCTCTGATGATGTTGTTTATTACTTCTCTGGGAACAGGCTCGTTGCTGATGAATCTTACAGACCTCCTTTGGTTGAGAAGTTCAAAAAATTCCTTTGATCTGTTTACCATTTCCATTTCAGGGTAACGTACCACTGTGAAGGGGACATGTTGAAGATTTTCTTCTTCCTCGTCTTGCCAATCATCTTTCCCTTTTTTTTCAAAATTAGAAAAAGAAGCAGGTGTGTTGACATGATGAGAACAAAATAAAATAAGCATATTCTTCATTGTCTTCACTTATACAGTAGGGTGTAGGCAGAGATTTGTATAAAACAGACACATTTATTACAATTTCATTTTTTTTTTTAAAACAACATTTTAGAACTTTTCAATTCTGCTATTTTGAGATAACATTTGCAGTTCCCATGTCAATTCCCTAAAACTCCCTGTCTTGTTAATACACCCCTTTCTGTTAACAGTTAGAGACTATACAATAAAGTGACCTAATGTATAGCCTTAAAATGCACCACTGTTGGGAGCAGACCTATTGGTGACTGGAGAAAACATACATTTGTAATTTTACACTGTGATGTTTCCTATTAGTTTGCTCTTTTTTTTTTTTTTGGTGGCACTTATAAATAAGGTTGGGAAGGGACCAAAAAGTAAAAGAAGAGTACTGTGGAGGAGTCATGAAGGATTCCAGGTCTGCAGACACAAAATGGCCTTTCTGGTGTTTAAGATGTTGGTTCTCATGATGCTTTGATCTTACCTCTAGGAAAAATAACAAGTGACCTTACAAGCTGAGGTCTCAGCTACACCTGCTACTAAAAGAAACACTAAATATCAGATATCTATTCACAGCAGACATACCCAATCTCCATTAAGAGTTGCATATTGTAACATGAGCACTTGCCTCTTCCTCCTCTCAGGCAGGAAGTGATCCCTATGTTCACTCCGTCCACTCTGGCAGGCAGCAATCCTTCTGCCGGCTCCTGGCACCTGGCACCCTCTGCCGCCTTGCTCACAGGTCATACAACTCAGTAGCTGATCCTAAACTCTCAGGAGCAGTACAGTCTGAAGACAGGCCCTTATAGTCTGTCCCTGGAAAGTACCACACTTAGACACTGATCCAAAAGGAACTGGACAACTTCTTTATTTTTCAAACAGAGACCACCCTTCAACAGTGCTACATTTAACTTATGGCGAGGTATTCAAAATAGTACATTAACATGAACAAATACTAAAGGCACAATAAAATACTAGGGAGCATTAGGGAAACATATAAAATCCAAATCCTAGAGCATTTTACTGCATTTCACTCATATGCAAATGTATGCAAATCAGAGTCACAGTATATAACCACCTTTTAACCAATCGATGGCACTGCACAAAGGCTGTGGTCTTTATACAGTTACACATATTATTATTAACCAACGATCCTGAGGAAGACTCGGTGGAATTAAATTAAAACCATAATTACTAAATATGCATTGTGATGGCAAGTAATCATAATGGACTCTCTATATGTGTAAATGATAGTGACGACAGAAGTCACAGAAGAAATGTGAATATAATAAGGAAAATATATACCACACTTACTGAATTTTATTTTTTCTGGCTGTTTCTCATGTTTCCCAAAACATGACAGAAAATAAACAATTAATCAGACTGTTAGGCATATAAGGTCCCTCCTGCTTCTATACCACAGTCCAATTGAAAAGCTCAGTAGGAATAATGGATGAGTGCCTGATGCTGCCATGAGAAATAGCCAGGAAAAGAAAATTACATCTAGTATGGTATACATTTTCTTTATTCCTGGGAAATCATAGCAGCATCACTTATGGATAATGCCCAGGCTAAGGTTGATAGAAAAAAAATGGAGAGTATTAAACATACAACCACATGTCGAATAATGCTAAACACACAATATTTATTGAATAGAGGAAACTCAAGATAATACCCTCTGCCAACTATGGTGAAGGATGAGGCCATATCTAATGTATAATGCTCAATTAAGGTCATTGGAGAAGACCAAGTTACTGCTCTGTAGATGTCATAGGAGGAAACCTCTAGCCCATTATGTAGCCAAAGTTCTTAGAGTTTGGAACATTAGAGATTCAGCACTTTAAGGTAGATTGAGATGCTGCTTGACTTTTCCTTGAACCTGATGGGAAAACAAATAAGCACCTTTTCTGTGGAACTCCCTTCTCAGTTAGACTTTCACCTAGGCTCCACGGAATAAGTAAATAATAAAATAATAATAATTGATCTGATTTTTGGAAGGACTGGGATACTGACAGATTTAATTAGGCACTTCCACTTCAGAGGCAGGATTAGGGAAAAAAAAATAAGGTAAAACAACTTCCAGATTCAAGTGAAAATTTGAGACAACTTCAGTCAGAAATTTGTGTTTAGGTGTCAAGCTTCCCTTGTCATTATATTCCTGTGTGTATGACTCATTACAGGAGAATACTTTAATATTACACATCCATCTTGCAGATGTTATAGCATCCAGGAATAATGTCTTATATGTGAGCAATGTTAGAGTCAGCTCATCTAATGGAGCAAAGGGATTTTCTGTTAAAATGCTTAAAATGGGAGGAATTCCTCTTAGGCGGTCTAATACATAGGGTAGTTTTAATGAATCTTGCTATAAGAGGGTCTAATGCCCACGAAATGTTGCACAAGCCTGACAAGGCTTAAGTTTGCACCTTCAATGTACTTGGGCTAAGACCCTTCATTAGTCCGTCTTGAAGGAAGTCCAAAACCTGAGAATGAGAGGGATGAAGAAAATCCAACTCTTTAGTTGATGCTCAAATTTTGCAGGTATCTCATACTTGATGATAGCAATCAGAGAAGATTTCCTTTTAGACTTTAAGAGTGTAATAATTACAGCTACCGATAGGCCTAGTTGCTCTCAATTCCCTCAGGTTTGAATGTTATAGGTTTTCTCTGTTTGACCATATCCCCTGCCTCCAGATTGAACCATAATGGGCTCCCCAACCATATAAGCTCATGTCAGTTGTTATTTTGCGCCAGGCTGTTTCTTCTAAAGGGAACCCCTGAAGTAGTTTTTACCAATTCTTCTTTTATAAAAAGGATGATCTACAATTCTCTGATCTCAGTTTGACCTTCTTTTGTTGAACTGTCTGAAGAAGTCAATTTGGATTGCGCAAGTTTTCTATTGAGCCTATTTCACTAGACCTATTGTGGAAGAGGTTCTATCTCAAGGGCCAGCAACCTATGGCACGTGTGCCATGAATGGCACTCGATGTGCCTTTGCATGGCACTCAAGGTTGCAAGAGCTAAACAGGCTCTAGCCTATCAGGAGTCTGAGTGAGACTTCAGATATTTGCTAGTGCAACCCGAGCAGTGATTGCAGGTGATGAGGGAAAATCCTCAATTTATGCATTGCAGCACTTAGAGGAAGTGATCTCAGATCACTTCCTCACTGCACTTATGAAAGGGAATCTGCGCCAGAGTAGAGCAGCCCACAGCAGCTATCGCAGCTCCTGCCCTTGACCTGTACCTGGCCACCCTGATCTCCATTGGACCCTAGGGAAGCCACCCACACTGCTAGATATACACAGAGCAGAGGAAAAAGCTTCTTCCTCATACAAATAATAGAAACAGTCCACACACAAACACAAAGACATGCAGTCACCACAAACACAATACCACTGCCAATCCACATACCTGCACACAACTCCACAACCAGCCTCTCACGTGCAATACCACAAGCAGCCCCACACATACACACACTACCAAACATCCACACACACACAATTACACAAGCAGCCCCATACATAGCCCACATTCATAGGCATCATACATAATAACACAAACTACTCTTGCACATATACAATATAACAGCCCATGTCACATTTGCACAAATCCAATATTACAAAGCAACTGCAGCACCTATAAATAAAAGAAGCACAATACAGCACAATACACATCTCAATTTAAAATGTAGGACTGGCATGCCAATGGGACTTCATGATCTTGTTTTGGCACAGTCCTGCTTAAAGGTTGCCCTCCCCTGTTCTTGATACTCTTCCTTTTGAAGGCTTTGAAGATGTTGTTTGTGGGTTAAATCTAGAAATTCTGCTGTCACGAAAGGTTGCAGTCTCGAAATCTATTATTTCTCCAAGATGAAGACAGGGGTCTCCTTTTCTCTTGAGGCAGGAAGGCTTTCTTTCAATCAGCTGCTATCTGAATGGCCTCATGTTGAAAGGGAAGAGCACACAGAGATGCTTTAGAGGCATAGTCCAAACCCCAGGAATGTAGCCATAATGACTTCCTGGATGCTACGGACAAGGCCATGATTTTTTGCCACCATCCTGGTGATATCCAGAGACACCTTTCGAGCAAAACTCTGTTGCCAGTTTAAATTCCTTGACACTTTCAATTAGATGTTCTCTGTGTACACCTCTTGTGATTTATTCTTCTAGTTTTCCCAGCTAGACCTTTAATGCTCTAGAAAATGTAGTTAATGCTACAGCCTAGTGGAGAGTGGAACCCAAAAATAGATATGATTTAATGAGATCTGAATCAAGACGCGTCTCCATACCTCTTTTGGTATCCTCAGAGTGTCCATATGAGAGTAATTAGTCTGTCTACAGTCCTAGAGTCCAGAGATCTAGAAGAATTAACAACCTCTTAATTTTCTTCTTCAGAGACTTCCAATATATTTGAATCAGAGGCAGGCGGCTCAATTCTGCAACATTTAGATGATGTTTTGCTGGAGCTGTAAAAACTATATATATATATATGCCGTTGTAATCAAAATTATTCAACGCCCATTAAACATTATTGTCAAAATTAACAGACTTTCAGCTGTTTGCAATGAACAAATCAAACAATAGGAATTGAAATAACTCCACACAATGGATGCTTCATGTGGGATCCCAAATGTCAACTTAAAATGACTTCTCCAATCTCAAAATTATTCAACCCCTTCATGGCAAGCATTTTTAGTACTTAGTAGAGCACCCTTTTGTTGTTATGAACTGCTGCAAACAAGACGCATAGCCAGACACCAGCTTCTGGCAGTGTTCCTTAGGAATCAAGACCATTGCTAATGAGCAATGGCCTCCAGTTCAGTAATATTCTTGGGTTTTCATGCTGCAACTGCCTTCTTCAAATCCCACCAGAATTTTTCTATGTGATTCAAGTCAGGTGACTGTGATGGCCACTCTGGCATTTTGCAGAACTTCTTTTGCAACCAAGTTTGGTGGAATTTGAGGTATGCTTGTGATCATTGTCTTGTTGGGAAGTCCAATGATGCTTAAACTTTAGCTTTATCACAGATGGAGTGGCCGTTTCTCCTAGGATTTCCTGATACTTCAATGAATCCATCTTGCCTTCCACACGCTTCAGGTTTCCAGTACCAGAGGATGCAAAGCAACCCCAAAGCATTGCAGAGCCACCATCAAGCATAACTGTAGGCAGAGTGTTCTTTTCATACTCCAGACATACCACGGACCCATTGGGCATAAGAGTTCCAGTTTTGTTTCATTGCTCCACAGAACAGAATACCTGTAACTTATTTATATGATTTTGAGTGTATTTTTGGATCAGTAATGTTGTACATCTTGGAGTTTGAGCATGGAAACCATCTGTGTTTATTATGCACCCTACTGTGCTCACTGAAACCTCACTGAAACCTCACTGAAACCTCACTGAAACCTCTTGTCACCAAGCCTTAATGCAGGTTTTTTGCAGTCACTCAAGGGTTTTTCAAAACCTGCCTTCTCAGAAATCTGGTTGAAGCCTCCTTTATCTGCCCTTTCCATGTAGTGTAACCAGTGGTGTATCCTGGTTTTGTGCTGCCCTAGGCAGGACAAAACTCAGGCGCCCCCCCCCCCGCGCCACCCCCACCCAACCTTTCCCCCCGCCCCGCATTCTAAATACACACACACACACTCGCTAACAGAAACACACACACACTAACAGACAAACACACTCACTAGCAGACACAAACTAGCAGACACACACACTCACTGACATACACACACACTAACAGACACACACAGTCACACACTAACAGACACACACACACACTAACAGACACAGACACACACACACACTAACAGACACAGACACACACACACACACTAACAGACACACACACACACACACACACACACACACACACTAACAGACACAGACACACACACTAACAGACACAGACACAAACACTAACAGACACACACACTCACCCACCCACATTAACACATTTTTTTTAAATTTATTTTTAACACATTTTTTTTTATTTTTTTTAACACATTTTTTTTTATTTATTTTTAACACATTTTTTTTATTTATTTTTTAACACTTTTTTTAAAATTTATTTGTAACACATTTTTTTAAAATTTATTTTTAACACATTTTTTTTTTTATTTAACACCCACCCCCCCCCCCCCCCCAGCCTCCTTACCTTTGGGAATGCTGGGGAGGGGGGTGTCTCTTCCTCCCTGGTGGTCCAGTGGCTGCTGGGCGATCGGGCGGCACTGCCTGGCGGGCAGGCGGGCGGCCGGCCGGCGAGGGAGCACTTCCCCTGAGCTGTCTGCTCAGTTCCCTCGCGCGCCATATGACGTCATATTCTGGCTCCGCCTCCCAGCCTCACTCTGCGGCTGGTGAGGGAGCTGAGCAGACAGCTCAGGGGAAGTGCTCCCTCGCCGGCCGCCCGCCCGCCCGCCAGCCAGGCAGTGCCGCCCGATCGCCCAGCAGCCCGCCGGCATGTCTGTTAGCCGCAAGGCTAACAAGACATTTGCCTTGGGCATTTGGGGGCGGCTTTTTTTGCCGCCCCCTGGAAAATGCCGCCCAAGGCAAATGCCTTGTTTGCCTCGCGGCTAATACGCCCCTGAGTGTAACAACTATTCCTTCAACTTGCAAACTATGCTTCCAACAGTGTCTCTTCCATTCCCTGTCACACTTACCTCCCCTTGCCATGTCACACTCTCTGTTCCAACCATATCACACTCATCCCCTCCACCCCCCAAAACCTGCCACACTCATCCTAATTGCTCCAACCATGTCACGCACATCCCCAACCCTATCACATTCACCCTCATCTCACCTTATCTCACCCCCCCTGTAACGGCACCCTGGGCATAGAGGGGGTTAAAAGCCGTTTAGTAGATCTTCCCCTTCCAGAGATACAGGCACAGCTACTGCAGAACACCAAACTCCTGAACTGAATACAAGGGAATGCTCCAAATTCCTGAACTGCATACAGAATAGCACTCCAAACTCCCGAACTGGAACCTCACGAATAGCTGCTAGCAGACGATCAGGAAAAGCACCCAAGCGGCTTACACTCCTAGCAATCAGTCTCTAACAGCATACAGTAAATCCCCACAAAGACGAGACAGAGCTCCGTGTTGAGGGTCAAGCAGTGGTCTGGTTTAATGGGGGCTACCTGCCCGGTATTTATGCAGGTCTTCCACCTGGTGGACACTCCCCTAGGGGACCAGATGGAAGACTGGGACACAAATGGTAAAAATGACCAATCACAGGCATACAGAGTTAAAACACTCCCACAATACATTAGTAATCCAATTATCTCCAAGGACAGAGGCAAAACTCCATGTACTGATTTACCTGCTTTTATTTACTTTGATGTAAGTAATAAATGCTTTTTTTACTCTTTACTCATACAGTCATCCAATCTATTTTTTTGCACTTTGTTTTTTATGTGAGATTCACATTTACCAAGTATTTGAAGCAAAGAAGACACACCAAGTATATTTCTGAAGGCACTTCTTGGGATGTTAAAGTGTGAGTGAGCATTTGTCACTTGCCCATATATCCAATTATAGTATATACAGTATTGCACTATGCCATATATTTCTTATTTCCCTAGCTTGGAATAGCCCTATACCATACACATGTTGAATTGAACATAGGAGGAAATCTTCGGGCATATCCCATATTGCTAAGGGAAGTTATTTCACTTTTTATCATAATCACTTTTCGAATTGAGATTTATACAGCACTGTATGTGGACACTATCCATGAGTGTGTGAGAAATTATATATATATCTTTTACATTCTACCTATCCCCAGATAGCTTAGATCTGAGCGCACATTATTACCGGATGGCGCTCAGATCACATACATACAGTTCAATCGCCATGGAGCCAAAGTCTTTTCCATAGTCTTTCGTTATACAAATAGGCTCCATGGCATCGCTATCTGGGGTGATGCTGTTCCTACGGTTAACTACCGAATGAACAGGCATTCGGTTAAATGACCGAATGCAGAAGCAAGGGGGCTGACGGCTCAGCGGTGTTCGCGCAAATAAGTGTCCAGGCTCCTCCAATGCAATGTGGCGAGATTGGTCTCGTCACACCCCCCTTTCCCTGTCAAACCCACCCTCCCACTGTCACCACCTGAAGACAGTTTTGTTACACTCACAGCTTTGCCATAAGCACAATGCACAAAAACCACAAACAGTCCTCCATACACACAAAACACTGCAAGCAGTTACCCCACTCACACACATATGGTCCCAAACATACACATGCTCACAGAAACATACGTTTACTAAAAAGGATGCTCACTGTCAGACACACCCTCTCAGGCAAACACATAGGTAGATAATGTGAAACACTCAGACATATACACAGCCATATACATATTGTGACTTCATGTCTGTATTTATCAATGTGTGCCTCTTTGCATCAGTGTGTTTTTGTGTGTATGCATGTGTGTGTATTAGAGTGTGTATATGTATTTGCATATTAGTGAGTATGTGTGCATGTATTAATGTGTGTCTATGGCTGACATGTGAGGGTGGTATGGTATAGTATGGGCAATGCAAGTAAAGTGGCAACATTTACTATATATATTCTACATAGAAATACAATACATGGGACAACACATATAAAGAACACATAGGATAGTATACATGTGAAAGGATTTTAGAATGTGGTGAAATATCTATGACACTTTTTTTCTTATCTCTAGCTTTATTATTTGGTAAATGATTTTCTAAAAGCTTTTTTGCTCAACCAAAATTCTCTCTCTCTCTCTTTTAAAAAAATAAAATAAAATAACTCATTCACACTGGCACTTATTAAACGATTTCCATACACCTCAATCGTGTACAAACGATTAGCATAATTGCAAATGAAATTTCTTTATTGCAAATTATTTTAATTATTTTTCAGGGCTCACAACACAGCGGCACAGGGAGCAGTGACACTGCAAGCCTCTGAACAATGAATAAAGAGACTAGCTCTCTGTATCCAGCATTGCAAGCCTATACTTCAATATAAATAGAGCTCCTTATACACACACAATGCAATTCCTATTTTTTTTTTTTTTACTATGGTTGTTAGTGAAAGAATATGATTTGGGTCTACCTGTTATTTTTTTCCAAGTTTCGAAAAAATATAGGTAAATGACTTTATTTTAGTATCACTATTTAAAAGCATTTCCATGTAACGTTATGTGTTCATATGTGCCTTACCATCTTCATCAGCCACAATGTCTGTATTGTCCTGCAGATCTTCATCCACCCACGGCCGAGATTCCTGTTTTATATTATTATTCTTATTACTCTGTGCACTGCTTGCTTTAGACTTTTTCCTGCTCTGTAATATTATCACAATCAAAACACATATCACTGCTGCAAGAACAGGTGTTAAAAATGAAAATATAGCCATGGTGTTTGCTCTCGGCTGATCACAGTGAAATGTGTCACTGATTCTATTTTTTTCAAAGGCAAAGGTTAGGTAAGGAAGGAGGAGCAATGTGTATTTCGTAAAACACAGAGTTTTTGAGAAAAGAGTTCTCTTAGAGTGCTCTTAGTGGCTCAGTGATTCGAAATGAAGTATTGCGTGCCATGTTTGACTTTTTGAGTGCTAAGTGCCAGTGGCCTCAGTTAGGTCAGGACATGTACATCATAAGATAAAGATACTTACAAATCAAATAGTGGGTACGACTTTTTCAGCACCTTCAAAAGTTCAACTTGCCCCATTATCTTTGCCACACTCTCTCAGGTAATCAGACCCACAGGCGATGCTAATGAAAAGAACTGAACTAATGTGGTTGGGGGACCTAGAAAATGGATAGCGACAAAGCTGTCTGAATATTCCAGCAACATTGATAAGGTTTAACCCCTTAAGGACACAACTTCAGAAGCTTGTCTTACCCATAAGCCATTTTTGCATTTTTTGCTGTTTGTGTTCAAACGTAAATTGCATCTCTGTCATTTATTGCACCAACACATATTATATACCGTTTCTAGAGGGCAAACAGTGCTTTAATTTGATGTCACATATACATAGATACATTCTCCTTAATTATTATATATAATTTTTTTTCACACTTTTGGCAATAATAGTGTGTGCATAATATCTCCAGCTTAGAAAAAGTAATTTAAAATAAATTCATTAATGTGTCTTGATTTCAGCTTGTATAGGATTTCAGCTTATTTTAAAAGTTATAGGTCACAAAATACAAGGACTAAAATAAAATGTCAATTTGCAAAAATGTTAGAAGTTAGTCTTGTAGGTTTAGTAGCTATCAAAAAAAAAATTGCCACACAAAAGTATATATTTATATAAAGTAGACATCACAGGCTATTTATCTAAGGTTAGTTTGACACTTTTTACGTAGCCATTTCATCACCAATCTCTGCTAAATATTGAAGTAAAGTTGGAGTAAAAATTGGAGTAAAATTGTGATCTTAGCGATCTGGGGTTAACTTTAGCGCATGACGGACCCGGTCTGTCATCCGGCATTAAGTGCTTTCCTGGCATGACAGACCGGGTCCGTCATTCATCATTAAGGGGTTAAAGGACCACTATAGTGTCATGAAAACAAACCCGTTTTCCTGACACTATATAAACCTTAGGGTCCCCCCACCCTTAGGGCCCCCCCTCCCGCTGGGCTAAAGGGGTTAAACCCCTTCAGCCAATAACCTTTATCCATCGCCGGGCTCCCTCAGCACTGGTGATCTCTACTCCCCCTCCGATGTCAGCTCCCAAGTGGAGCCGGATGCGCATGCGTGGCCAGAGCTGCGCGTGCAATAAAAACGCCCATAGGAAAGCATATTTCAATTGACGTTCTGCGTGCTCAATGAGATTTTTGCATTAAGCGTCGGGGAAGCGCCTCTAGCGGCTGTCAGGAAGACAGCCATTAGAGGCCGGATTAACCCTGCAATGTAAACAGCAGTTTCTCTAAAACTGCTATGTTTACATCTGAAGGGTTAAAACCTGGGGAACCTGGCACCCAGACCACTTCATTGAGCTGAAGTGGTCTAGGTGACTATAGTGGTCCTTTAATTTAACATTTAATTGCATACTGAGATGTAATTTGGGAATGTGATCAAAACACACATTAGGTATGATTCCAAATATCCAAATATTACTTTATCATATGCCCAGGACAATTATCTTATTTTTGTTTAGCTATTGTTTAGTAATTAGATACATATACATATTTCTGTTTACTCTGATCATCTAAATAAATAGGTAACTTGCACTGGGTGCCAAATAATTTTTGGGAAAAAATTAAAATAATATAAATACAGGATGTGAAAGAGATTGAAAACCAAATTGAGAGACATAACAACTTATGAGCTACAGATTGTGGTTTGGTGAGTGGAACAAGTTACACTTTGATAACGAAATAGTTTTAAAAATGAATATAGCAAGATCAGTGTAAGATTAAAGTGGCACTATGACCGTCTTGGGACTTTGCATCAATTGCTGCTGGTGGTCCAGTGGCCGTGGGAGAAGGGAAAGGTGGGATTTACTTACCTGGACTTGTCCCTCAGGACTGCCGCCATTTTCTTCCGGCTGGTCCTCTTCAGCTCCTGGCGCTTCAGCACGAGAATATAGAGATCTAAAGTGGATAATACAAGACAGGGGGATCCTCCATAGATACAGTTGGGAGACTGACACTTCTATATAGCGTTAGCTCTGCCCAGTGTCTAGAAGTGTCAGGTGTAGGAGAAATACTGAGACACAGTAGTTCCAACTTTGTCTCAGTGTATCTTTGATTGGGTTGGAATTTAATTTAAATTTCAAGACAGTCAGTATGAGTATGTGGCAAATATTCATATAGTTATGTAACGCAAAAATGCAAACTGATGCATTGGATAAGCTTGTGTCTCGTAATAGAAGGATTCAAAGTAAAAAGTAAAAGGTCAGTAGTGCAAGTTGTTTGTATTCTAAGATTTTTAGGTACAACAGATGCTATGGTATTATATTGTAAGAAATGGTAGAAAATAGGGATAACTCATATTCCTGTTGCAGCAACTGATAACTTGTATATATGCAAAATATAAGCTCTGTGAATCAGAATCCAATTTTCACTGCTTCTCTCTCTATTGCAATAAAGATGTGTTCCTAATTTTCCACTACTCCGGCCTCTGACTGGTTAATTGGAAGAGTTTTTTTCAGGCTAAATTGGCTACTTGGCTAACAAGTATTTCATAAAGATTTGATCTATTCAATTATCTATGATATATTCATTTTGCAAGGGGAGGGGGGTGACAGTGCCACTTTAATACCTTATTGTATCATAGTAGTATGCAGGGCCGGACTGGGAACAGAAAGCAGCCCTGGAAAAAAATTATTCCAGCCTTATAATTCATCGGGCCACAGAGTGTTTGTGTTTTTTATCTCGATGTGCTTTAGGGCTGTTTTATTGTTTATTACCCGCAGCCCCCTCACTCTGCATGATCCATGGGTATTACAGTGCTGTAATACCCCCCCTCCAGGCTGACACACACAATCTCACAACAGACAAGCTCAACAACACACACAAGTTCTCTTACTCATACACAAGCTCACTACAGACAAGCTTACTGATACACACAACCTCACTACAGACAAGCTCGCTGACACACACAAGCTAACTCAAGTCAAGATCACTGATACACACAAGCTCACTAAAGACAAGCTCAATGACACACATACAAGCTCACTACAAACAAGCACGCTACAGACATGCTCAATGTCCCTATAATCTCACTGACACACACTCAAGCACAGCACACACACATAAGCTCACTACAACCTCACTGACACACACATAAGCTCACTACAAATGCACTGAAACACACAAGCTCACTACAGACATGCTCACTACAACGTCACTGACACACACACAGGCTCACACACATAAGCTCACTACAGACATGCTCACTGACACACACAGGCTCACACACATATAAGCTCACAAAAAACTCACTGACACACAAAAGCTCACTACAAACTCACTACATGCTCACTGACACACACAAGGTCACTATAGACAAGCTCTCTAAACACACAAAAGCATAATACAGACAAGCTCACTGATACAAACAAGTTCACTATAAGCTCAGTGACACACACTCAAGCACTGTACAGACATGCTCACTACAAGCTCACTGACACACACATAAACGAACTATAAACTTACTGAAACACAAGCTCACTACAGACATGCTTACTGACACACAGGAGCTCACTACCAACTTACTGACACACACAAGCTCACTACAGACATGCTCACTAAAGCACACACAGGCTCACACACAAACTCACTACAGACTCACTGACACTCACACACACACACATAAGCTCACTACAAGCTCTCTGACACACAACCTCACTACAGACAAAAAAAATGTGACAATAAATTTAAGGACGATAACTATCCCAGAAAATCTTGAACTACATCTGAACCTTTTATTCTAATATTAAAAAGGGACTATTCACTAAGGTGTTTATTGGTGATTTGAGAACCACCTTTAAGACCACAATAGCAAAGTTGGGGAAAAAATTCAAATTCTACTAAAAAAAGATTTATTTTTTTTACAACTTGGATATTTGTCCTAAATATTGAAAGACAATGCATCAGCACAAGTCACTTTTTATTTAATAAGCCCCTTAATATTTATATCAAAGGTAACATGCGTCCAACAGGTGATTAGAAAATAATTATTAACTTTTTAGGTTTTTCTACATCTATTAGTGTCTTAAAAGAACACTCCAAGCATCCTAACCACTGGGACTATTGCTAAATTGGATAATTTGTCTACATCATCTAATATCATAAACAAATGCTTTTTAACCACTACAGACCTCTGTAGTGGTTATGGTGCCAGGAAAACCCTGCTGCCATTCATCACTAAGGTGTCAAAGTTTTTAGCATGGATTGACATTTATCTAGGTTTTACTGGGCGCTCATCCCGCAACTGTTACATCTGGTATTCTACAGCAGGAGAAGCCATATTTCACTGCTTAGCACAAACTATGACTGGAGTCATAAGCTGAGAGTATCAGTGCTGTCCTCAATCTGCATGGTAGCATGCTGTAGTAGTTGTGGTATATGAATTGTTTCATCAATTTAGAATTTCAGTTTACGGTTTATTATAAACTGGTGCTTAGTGTATATACTCCACAAAGTTTAGTTATTTAAACCAGGGCTGCCCAATAGGTAGCACCCCAGACATTGTAGAACTACAACTCCCATGATGCCTTTTCATTCTAAAGGCATGAAATACATCATGGAAGTTGTAGTTCTTCAACATCTGGGGATTTAAATTTTAGGCAGCCCTGATTTAAGCAGTGCATTGTCTGAAACTCACAAGTGTCCCTTTAAATTTAAAGTCTGTGGTAAATTCCTGTCAATTTTCAGTTTAATGAATACATCTGCCAGTGTTTTCCATAGTGATTAATTCACACACAGAAGCTCACTACAAGCTCTATTCATACACACACACACACACACACACACACACACACACACCAAATCACTACAAGTTCTATACACACACACACACACCAAACTCACTGACACACACTAGATCACTACAAGTTCTATACACACACACACACCAAACTCACTGACACACTAGATCACTACAAGTTCTATACACACACACACACTACAAATTCACTGACACATACTGGATCACTTTAAGCTCTATACACACTCACACTCACACTCACACTCTCACACACTCACACACTCACACACTCACTCTCTCTCTCTCTCTCTCTATCAATCCTGGGCTGCTTAGTGGATATATAAGTACCTGTAACTTCACTGTACCTGGACTTTGAGTGCAGTGTGAGTATTTTCAATGAAGCTCTTCCACTTCCTGTGTGAAAGGTCACCAGGGAGAGGCTGGGGGCGGAGCTCTAGTGCGGGGCTGGATCTGCAGACTGTCCATGCAGAGCTGGAGGGAGGCTGCTTTTGTGAGAGAGTGAGAGAGACTTTCAGTGCTCTCACTGCTCTCTGCTGCAAACCAGCTGTCACCTTTTTTTTCTTACCGGCCTCTGGAAGCCATCCAGCAAACTTTCTGCCCCAGCCTCCAGCCCCAAACAAAGATGTCAGAGGAGGAAAAAAAGAGTAATGTGCTGCACTGCCGGCCCCAGGAGCACCGGCCCACCGGGGAATTTCCCTGTATCCCGGTGGGCCAGTCCGGCCCTGGTAGTATGCAGGGCCGGATTAACATAGGGGCTGATGGAGCTGCAGCTCCAGACCCAGGCCCATGGAATAGGCCCATTTAAAGAAAAAAAATGTTGGTATTTTACTGGCACAGATAGTATTAGAGGCTGCCTGGCTGTGCCGGTATTGCAGTAATACCGGCAATACAAATGCAGATATTTTTCTCAGTATAAACAGAGATTACTCTGCAATACCAGCGCCAGCCAGTAGGGGTCACTGTGTGTGTGTAGAGAGGCAGGGATATGAAGTTACAGCATATCCCTCCCTGCCTCACTCTACTCACTGATCCGCGGGGGAGCAGCTACACAGCACAGAGAGCTCAGACAGCAGCTCCCAACCTGCAGAGACAGCCTACAGCATAGGGAAGTGAGGGATGAGGGGAAAGGCTGCAGGGATACATTGGGACACTGAGACACTAATGGACACTGGGAAACCTGGGGACACAGACACTTGGAGACACTGGGAAACATGGGAACACTAAGACACTAGGGGACACTGGGAGACCTATGGACACTGAGACATTAGGGGACGCTGTGAGACATAAGGACATTGAGAGACACATTGGGACACGGAGACACTAATGACACAGTGTCTCCATGTCTTCTAGTGTCCCCATGTCTCCCAGCCAGTGTCCCTAGTGTCTCAGTGTCCCCATGGCTCCCAGTGTCCTATAGTCTCCCAGTGTCTGTATTCCCATGTCTCTTAGTGTCCCTAGTGTCTCAGTGTCCCCATAGCTCCCAGTGCCCCCATGTCTCCCAGTGTCCCCATATCTCCCAGCCAGTGTCCCTAGTGTCTCAGTGTCCCTATGTCTCTCAGTGTCCCCAAATGTTTCAGTGTCCCCAAATGTTTCAGTGTCCCCATAGCTCCCAGTCAGTGTCCCTAGTGTCTCAGTGTCCCTATGTCTCTCAGTGTCCCCAAATGTTTCAGTGTCCCCATATCTCCCAGCCAGTGTCCCTAGTGTCTCAGTGTCCCTATGTCTCTCAGTGTCCCCAAATGTTTCAGTGTCCCCAAATGTTTCAATGTCCCCATAGCTCCCAGTGCCCCCATGTCTCCCAGTGTCCCCATATCTCCCAACCAGTGTCCCTAGTGTCTCAGTGTCCCCATGTCTCTCAGTGTCCCCAAATGTTTCAGTGTCCCCAAATGTTTCAGTGTCCCCATGTCTTCCAGTGTCCCCAAGTGTCTGTGTTCCCATGCCTCCCAGCCAGTGTCCCTAGTGTCTCAGTGGCCCCATGTCTCCCAGTGTCCTCTAGTCTCCCAGTGTGTGTTCCCATGTTTCTCAGTGTGCCTAGTGTCTTAGTGTCCCCAAATGTCTGTGTCCCCATGTCTCTGTGTCCCTAGTGTCTGTGTCTCCATGTCTCCCAGTGTCCCCTAGTGTCTCAGTGTCCCCATGTCTCACTGTGTCCCCATGTCTCTCAGTGTCCCCTAGTATCCTAGTGACACAGGACACACTGAGACATGGGGACACTGGGAGCAATGAGGACACAGACACCTGGAGACTAGTGGACTGGGTGACATGGGGACACTGACACTGTGATACATAGGGACACTGATGCCAGGCTGGCCTTCCAATTCTTTGGGCAGACATGCCCCCTTTTTGGGCATTTTCGCTCCTTTTGGCAGTTCTGGTCACGTGATTCGTGTCAGTGGCCCACCCTTTTACACCGCCCATTGACTTCCTACTTCACTGGACACTGCTGTTAGGGGGAATGGATTTACTTGAAAGATGAAAGCATTAATTAGAGAGAGATTAGCATATTTTAAGAAAATCTGCGTTATCTTATAGCTGCAGCTGAGTTTCCCTCTGGCACCATCTCCACCAGATACATAACGCTTGAGAGGTATGACTGTTTTAGTGTTTTTGGTCGATAAGATTCTGTAATTAGGCCCCTCATAATTGTCAGCACCAGACCCACCCTCTTAATCTGGCCCTGGTAGCAGGGCTGCCATCAGAAATTTTAGGGCCCCTGACACAGCTCAAGATCTGGGCCCCCGGGGCCAGCCCCGAGTCCGCCCACAAGGATGAAGTGTGTGTGTGTGTGTGTATAGTGGATGCGGTATCGGTATGTATGTCATGGATGCAGTATGTATAGTGGATGTAGAATGTGTATAGTGGAGGCGGTATGTATGTCATGGATGCAGTGTGTATAGTGGATGCAGTATGTGTGTCATGGATGCAGTGTGTATAGTGGATGCAGATTGTACGTTTTGTGTAATGTATGTAATGTTTGTATGCATGCATTAGATGCAGAGTGTGTGTGTAGTGAATGTAGGTGTGTGTATAGTGCATGCAGAGTGTGTGTTTTTGTAGTGGATGTAGTGTGTATAGTGAATGTAGTGAATGTAGTGTGTTTGTAGTGAGTGAAACGTGTGTATAGTGAATGTAGTGTGTGTGTGTGTAGTGCAACGTGTGTTTAGTGAATGTAGTGTGTGTGTAGTACAAAGTGTGTTTAGTGAATGTAGTGCGTGTGTAGTGCAGAGTGTGTTTAGTGAATGTAGTGTTTGTAGTGAGTGCAGAGAGTGTATAGTGAATGTAGTGCAGAGTGTGTTTAGTGAATGTAGTGTGTGTGTAGTGCAAAATGTGTATAGTGAATGTAGTGTGTGTGTGTGTGTGTGTAGAGCACAATGTGTATAGTGAATGCAGTGTGTGTCTGTAGCGCAAAGTGTGTTTAGTGAATGTAGTGTGTGTGTGTGTGTAGTGCAGAGTGTGTTTAGTAAATGTAGTGTTTGTAGTGAGTGCAGAGTGTGTTTAGTGAATGTAGTGCAGAGTGTGTTAGTGAATGTAGTGTGTGTGTAGTGCAGAGTGTGTTTAGTGAATGTAGTGTGTGTGTAGTGCAGAGTGTGTTTAGTGAATGTAGTGCAGAGTGTGTTAGTGAATGTAGTGTGTGTGTAGTGCAGAGTGTGTTTAGTGAATGTAGTGTGTGTGTGTAGTGCAGAGTGTGTTTAGTGAATGTAGTGTGTGTGTGTAGTGCAGAGTGTGCTTGTTAGGATTCAGTGTGTGTAAAATAGGGGGGAAGGGGAGTATTATTTTTTTTATTTATTTGTGTATATTTCAATTTTATTCCCCCCTCCCTGGTTCTTACCGTGCCAGGGAGGAGGGAGATCGCATTTCCTGTTGATCCAGTGGCATGGTGGAGGGAGCCAGCCGCGTCACATTGAAGAGGGGGCCCAGCAGCACACACTGTCTTCCTTTCCAGCTCCTCTCTGACTAAATCTCACGAAACAGGCCTGTGTGCTGTGCGGAGCGTTGCCATAGTAACCCGTGGCAACGCTCTGGCGGCCGCAGGGTGCAAGAAAGTTAGACAGAGAGCAGCTGGAAAGGAGGACAGAGTGTGCTGCTGGGCCCCCTCTTCATCGTACAGGTAGCAGGGGGCCCTCTGTGCACATATATATAGCGAAAATCGCTCCCTCTCTCTATATATATATATATGTGCTTCTCTATGACAAGCGTTCAGCGTCGACATGAAGAGCATGGAGATGTTGAATGTCAGTGCTGCACATTTTGCAACACTGACACAGGAAGCGCCTAGGTGTTCCTAGGCAGCAATGTAAACACTGCATTTTCTCTGAAAAGGCAGTCTTTGCAGCAAAAACCCTGCAGTGGTAGACTATACTCACCAGAACAACTACATTAAGCTGTATAATATAAATTAAGCTGTAGTTGTTCTGGTAACTATATAGTGTCCCTTTATGTTTGTGTGTGCAAAGGGGAAGGGACTGCAGAGGGTGCCGAAAGGAAGGGGCTGTAAAGGGTGTGAGTGGAAGGGGCTGCAGAGGGTACAGGGGGGAATAGAGGCTGTAGTGGGTGCAGAGGAGGGACAGGATGTAGTGGGTGCAAAGGGTAATAGGAGCTGCAGTGGGAGCAGTTGGGTAGGGGATTCAGTGGGAGCAGGGAGGTAGGGGCTGCAGGAGGTAGGGGCTGCAGTGGGAGCAGGGGTAGGTGCTACAGATGGAGCAGGGAGGTAGGGGCTGAATTAGGTAGGGGTTGCAGAGGGAGCAGGGAGGTAGAAGCTGTAGGGGGTATGGGCTAGGGGCTGCAGAGGGAGCAGGGGGTAGGGGCTGCAGAGGGGGTAGGGGCTGCAGAGGGAGCAGGGGCTGTAGGGGGTATGGGCTGCAGTGGTCGCAGGGGGTAGGGGCTGCAGAGGGAGCAGGGGCTGCAGAGGGAGCAGAGAGGTAGGGGCTGTAGGGGTTATGGGCTGCAGTGGTCGCAAGGGTTAGGAGCTGCAGAGGGAGGTGGGAGGTAGGGGCTGTAGGGGGTATGGGCTGCAGTGGGTAGGAGCTGCAAGGGGTATGGACTGCAGTGGGATCAGGGGCGTAGGGGATGCAGTGGGATCAGGGGGGTGGGGATGCAGTGGGAGCAGGGGGGTGGGGATGCAGTGGGAGCAGGGGGTGGGGATGCAGTGGGAGCAGGGGGGTGGGGGATGCAGTGGGAGCAGGGGGGTGGGGGCTGCAGAGGGAGCAGGGGGGTGGGGGCTGCAGAGGGAGCAGGGGATACAGTGGGAGCGGGGGGTAGGGGCTGCAGAGGGAGCAGAGGGGTAGGGGCTGCAGAGGGAGCAGGGGATGCAGTGGGAGCAGGGGGGTAGGGGATGCAGTGGGGCTAGAGGCTGCAAAGGGAGCAGGGGGTAGGGACTGCAGAGGGAGCAGGGGATGCAGTGGGGTAGGGGCTGCAGTGGGAGCAGGGGGGTAGTGGCTGCAGAGGGTAGGGGCTGCAGAGAGAGCAGGGGATGCAGTGGGAGCAGGGGGGGTAGGGGATGCAGGGGGGGTAAGGATGCAGTGGGAGCAGGGGGGGTAGGGGATGCAGTGGGAGCAGGGGGTTAGGCGCTGCAGAGGGAGCATGGGGGTAGGGGCTGCAGAGAGAGCAGGGGATGCAGTGGGAGCAGGGGGGGTAGGTGATGCAGTGGGAGTAGGGGGGTAAGGATGCAGTGGGAGCAGGGGGGGTAGGGGATGCAGTGGGAGCAGGGGGGGTAGGGGATGCAGTGGGAGCAGGGGGTAGGGGATGCAGTGGGAGCAGGGGGTAGGGGATGCAGTGGGAGCAGGGGGTAGGGGATGCAGTGGGAGCAGGGGGTAGGGGGATGCAGTGGAAGCAGGGGGGTAGGGGATGCAGTGGGAGCAGGGGGGTAGGGGGATGCAGTGGGAGCAGGGGGGTAGGGGATGCAGTGGGAGCAGGGGGGTAGGGGATGCAGTGGGAGCAGGGGGGTAGGGGATGCAGTGGGAGCAGGGGGGTAGGGGATGCAGTGGGAGCAGGGGGGTAGGGGATGCAGTGGGAGCAGGGGGGGTAGGGGATGCAGTGGGAGCAGGGGGTAGGGGATGCAGTGGAAGCAAGGGGGGAGTAGGGGATGCAGTGGGAGCAGGGGGTAGGGGATGCAGTGGGAGCAAGGGGGGGTAGTGGCTCCCAAAACCCTCCCAAACCTTACCTCTCTGGTGGTCCTCTTGTAAGTCTGCTCAGGGCAGCTCCGCATAGCTCACTGTGACTGGTGATGTCACTTCCTGCAAAACAAGCCTCACGGAGCTGCCCTGAGCAGTTACAGGCAGCTCAGTGAGGCTGTGTTTGGAGACAGGCACACTGTGGGGCAGCCTAGTGGGGTCTTTGGGAGGCCCCTTAGCTGTCCCTCAGTATGCCCTGCACGGAGGGAGAACATTTTTAGCAGCAGGGGCCCGCGGACGGCTGTGCGGGCCCCTTGCTGAGTGCAGGCTGGCTGGGGAGATTGTTTAACTCCCCAGCTCAGCCATTACTTACTGTAGCAGTATGTGGGGCTCGGGGCCCCCCAGGACCGCCGGGCCCATGACAACTGTTATGGTTGTCATGCCCTGATGGCGGCCCTGCCTGGTAGTATGTGTCTCATTAATCCAAAGAACATATTTGAATGTTGAAATAGACTGTCATTATTCCTTGCTGTCTCGGAATCAAAGTGGACATATGTACTCTGTGTGAACTTTGCCCTCCTCTATTATTTTTGGGGGCTGTTGTTTTAATTAGCACAGAAGCAAAAAATATTTCATTCATTTTTATAGCATACTTATATTGATTGAACTGCTGTAATTGTGCTGCAATACCCAATATATTTTAGAAGCAGCTGCCAAGACGTTACAACTTACAAGTGTTACTACATATCAATTAAACTTTTCTAACACTTCCTGATAACTCACAGGTTTAATCCAGTGCCAGTCATTTCACCCTGAACCCATGCTCATGTGCTCATGCAAAGCACCGCCTATAGCTATTACGAAATAAAATGAAACTTGGACAATATTTATAAGTTGCTGATGAACTGCTAACAGAATTAGCAGTTAACATTGTACAGAACATTGTACAGAACACTGGTGAGACCTCACTTGGAGTACTGTACACAGTACTGGAGACCCTATCTTCAGAAGGATATTGATACCTTAGAGAGAGTTCAAAGAAGGGCTACTAAACTGGTTCATGGATTGCAGGATAAAACTTACCAGGAAAGGTTAAAGGATCTTAACATGTATAGCTTGGAGGAAAGACGAGACAGGGGGGATATGATAGAAACATTTAAATACATAAAGGGAATCAACACAGTAAAGGAGGAGACTATATTTAAAAGAAGAAAAACTACCACAACAAGAGGACATATTCTTAAATTAGAGGGACAAAGGTTTAAAAATAATATCAGGGGAAAATTAAGGACACAATCAAAATGGATGAATTGTCCGCACTGGTTCACGACACGACCACACATTTCAATAAAATTTGGGACCCATGGTTCTATGAATACCCACCAACAGCCTAGACCACCAGTGAGCACCCACACGGGATCACATCCCAAGTACGCGTCAACCACACATATCCCACACCCATAACCCCCTCAGCCCCCCTCCCCCCGAGTCAGTAGACCGCTAGAACACCCCTACACAAACCACACTCTCCTACCAACCAAGCTACGATACACGCCGGCACCAATGGCGAACAAAAACAAAGGACACACATGACCAAACAACAGCAATACGCAGCAAACACACACTCACACTAACGATTAACAAAGCAATACAGCACCCACAACGCACACCACACCGCACCACAAATGACGCCGAAACGACCCACAAACCACACCCATACCGATGACATATAACGGACAATAACTCGCTTAGAACGGAAGAGCACAAGAAACAGAGACAGACACTACAAGCTGACAATTCAGGATATCTCCCACCCCGACCCCTCTCATCCCAGAGGAGCCCGAAACCCAGCGGGACGACTTGACCACTGAAGTACGCAAACACAAAGGGTACAACAGAAAGATCACGAAAGCACAATGTGCAAAAAATGTACCCCACAACTGCACACCTATGATAGGACAGGGCATCCTACCCCCAACCCTTTAATCTTCTGTACCCTACCCAAACCACTAGACCAGGATGTATCACGCAAGAATAGAATAATGATATGTAACACAACGCTGAGATCCATAATCACAAGAATATTGCAACTGTCGAAATATTCGAAATACTGAAATAACTTTATGTGCAAGCAATATATGTTCCTTTTTCATGTTTACCAAATGTTTACCCCCCGCTTATTTTCTGTACCCCTTACCCCTAAACAAAACAAAAAAATCTTTCAAAATAAAGAATTTATAAAAAAAAAATAATATCAGGAAGTATTACTTTACTGAGAGGGTAGTGGATGCATGGAATAGCCTTCCAGCTGAAGTGGTAGAGGTTAACACAGTAAAGGAGTTTAAGCATGCGTGGGATAGGCATAAGGCTATCCTAACTATAAGATAAGGCCAGGGACTAATGAAAGTAATTAGAAAACTGGGCAGACTAGATGGTTCTTATCTGCCGTCACATTCTATGTTTCTATGTCACATTCTATGTTTAATTAAAATCATCACATGACAGGCGCACAGTCGGATTTGCCGGCATATGCGCTAACCTTACCCAAACCCCCATTAAAACACGGACACGGGTTATACTGTTGGAAATAATTAGTCCACAGCTTTATTAAATTATTAATAAAATAATTAAGGAATAACAAATGGGGTCATTGCCAACAAATCTTATTAAAGTTAACATCCCCTCATATACATATCATACCCTTAGCAATGACCCCACAATAATAACCATAGATAACAATCTAAATAACATGTTAATACAGAAACTGGCCGACCATCTCTGTTAGCTCCTAAACTGCTTATATCTTGAAATACACCAGCCATTCAGATGAAATTAGCTTGGAACCAGAATCCGGGCATTAAACTGTGTTAATAGATACCTTTTATTCAACCACCGAAGATGTGGAAAGCAAAACGCAAAAACCAGGGCCTACCTTTCCACTGGCCATTCACAGCCTGGCGACCCTCCTCACCTGAACTTGGGTGCACAGTGTAACGGATCGACTGGGAACCCCGACTGGGTACCTCTGTTGATGGATGCCCCTAGCGCTCCAGCTGACACCATAACAACCGTAGACTCCTTCAGAGAGCAAGACAGGAACAAGCTCTTAAAAGAGCTTAGGAGGGATTATAGCAAGGGAATATGCAGAGCATAGCAATCCCTTGTAGCAGATTCCCCTAATAAGAGACCGGACTCCAAATTGAGGGTGAAGTAGAACTGAAGCTTTAATCAAACACTCTGCTTTTATGCCCATTTTACAAACATAGTACCGCCCACAGGGTTTTGAAGAACAAACAAATCAATACATTACAACACAGCTAAACACCATTCACCATTCATTTAAAAAATATTCATAACCCTAGTGCCAGCGCTTCAGCTGGAGTAGCCTGGTTGGTGCTCAGCTGGGCAGAGGGGGTAGTATGCTCCTCTCTCTGGAACCGGTGCTGTGGTGGGAGGGGGGAGACCGACTGTTTCCCATTCCAATAAACGGTCCTGCTGCTGGTGGTCTGGACAGGCTGCCCCGCATCCCTGTGGTTCAGGTACAGAGGTCACAGCCCCGTTTGTGTCATCTGGGAGACTAGGGTCTCCCCTTTGGTGAATAAGCTGCCACTGGGGAGAGGTGGTAACAGACTCCTCTTCCTGAACCATATACTGCCGCTGAGAGGGGAACCGATGGTCTCCACTCCTAATACATTGTCCTGCTGCTGGGGAGCGAGACCAACTCTCTCTGTTCCCTGTAGGACACTCTCCTGCTGGGGAGTAGGACCGACTGTCCCCACTCCCTGTAGTTTGGACGCAGAGACCACGGTCCCATCTGCACCGGTGGAGAGCGTATTGTCTCCCCTTTGTGTAATAAGCTGCTGCTGGGGAGGGGGAATGAGGCTCTCCCCTCCTAGTATAGGACACTGCCTCTGGGGAGAGGGGGTAACAGGCTCCCCTCCCTGACACTCTCTCTGCTGTTGAAGAGGGAGACCGACTTTCTCCCCTTTCCATAATTTGTCCTGTCGCTGGGGAGAGAGACCGACTGTCTCTGCTCCCTGTAGGACACTCTGCCGCTGGGGAGGGAGGACGCTGCTCTCCGCTCCCAGTGAAACACACTGCCGCTGGGGAGCAGGACCGACTGTCCCTGCCCCCTGTAGCTCACCCTGCCGCTGGGGAGGGAGGACGCTGCTCTCCTCTCCCTTCAAGGTACACTGCCGCTGGGGATCTGGGCCGGCTGGCCAGCATCCCTGTAGGGACGGTAGAGAGACCGCGGTCCCATCTCCACCTGCCATCTGTGGGTCTTCCCTGGACCAGTCTATGAGGTCCCTCAACATTTGAGAGTAGGGACCACCTGCTTTTGCACCCGGTAACTCCGACTGCTGCTGGGGATCTGGGCCAGCTTCCCAGCATCCCGGTGGGCCTGGTGGAGAGACCTCGGTCCCATCTCCACCTGCCTGTTGTGATTTCTCACAGGACCAGTCTATGAGGACCCCTACTTTGGGTTCCTCTGGCCGCCTCAGGGGGAAGCGGTTAACCTCCTCGAATGCAGCCTCTCTTTGGCTGCTGTAACACTCCCTCCGCTGAGCATATTCTCTCTCTTTCGCCAGCCGGAATTCTCGGTCCATCCTTGCGTTTCGCTCGGCAGTGACCTGGTTCCAGATCGCCTGGCATATATCCATGGGCACATTATCACCATACTGGGCCACTCGCTGCCTCACCTCGGCCAGCCAATCATCTCCAGAGCCAGAGCCTTCCATACTTGTCTGCTCCTTGTCGCTGGATACCTCTGCTTCCAGGGGCGCTGCACGAGTGCTAGCGTTGCCCTTAATTTGTAACTCCACGAACGGTGTCTCCGAGCTGTTTTACCTCGCACTAGGACGCCATCCCACCGCTTGCCACCAATGTACTGGAGCTCCAGTACTCCAACCGAGTACCTCCACCAAGTCTGCTTCCTTGTAGCTATCAGGCCGAGGCTTGGGTCTGAAGTGTTAGGGCCTTTTCCACCCTGGACCAAACACCAGACGACACATGCTGAAGGTTAAACAGCAACTCTTTAATGAATACAACAACAAGTTTTAGCCCCCAACAACCTCATTTACATACAATAGGTTGATAAGATCACTACAGTACATGGAAGGGTGGGGTCAGGCAATAGCAAGGGCTGATGGGAGATTGAGGAGGGACAGGGCAGCCAGTCCCTGCTGGGGAAACAATAGGACAGGAAAAAGGGGGGAGGAGGAGATGCACAGATCAGCAATACATTCAACATACCCTGTACAAATAATAGGCACTGTGTGACAAAACATAAAAGGAATTTGAGAGCCCACCCACAGGGCCGTCTTTAAGGAGGGGCAAAAGGGGCAGCTGCCCCGGGCCCAGTTACTCCTGGGGGCCCTAAGGCAGCTTCCCCGTGGGCCCCCTGCAGCACCTGAGGTAATCAGGGGTCCCCAGCCCTTTAATACTGCTCCGGACCGGGGCCCTGTAATATGGGGGGTGGCTGACTACATACTCACAGCTAGCCCCCATCTCACACACTGCCCTGTGAGTCTCTTTGTTCCCGGGCATGCTGGGAGGAAGTAAGGGCAGATCGCCTCCTCCCAGTAAGAACAGATCACTTCCTTCTCAGTGCCGCTGGGGAGGGGGCACACACCACACAGAGGAGAATGCAAGCATTGTGGGGGAGAGGGACTGGGGCAGCTGAATGCAGACTCCCATCAGCCTGGGCCAGCAAGCTCCCAATGGACCCCAGGGAAGCCATCCTTCTCAACCCAAACGGTAAGGAGACAGGAGGGGGGCTAAATATGTTTTATTTTTATTCATCAGACATTACTAACACCCATGTGTTGGTGTTTGTAATGAAGCACACAGGGGATAACTACATGTTACAAATCCTAGAAGAACCTGACAGTGCCCTATTAAATATAAATAAATAAAACATTGACAAATATTTATTTAAACTATGTAAGAACAGAGTTGAGACATTATATTGGCCAAGGGTGTTGGGAGTTGCTATCCAGAAGCTGCTAGAGGGCAGAAATTAAAATATGTAAATTGACACACATATATGTGTGTGTACATGGGTTTCAGTAAGTGTGTGTATCTAGTTGTGTGTGTGTGTGTATCTGCCTGTGTTTGTGTCAGTGTGTGTGTGTATCTGGCTGTGTGTCAGTGTGTATGTATACCTGTGTATGTGTACTTGTGGGTCAGTGTGTATGTTTACCTGTGTGTATGTATGTGTCGGTGTGTAAGTCTCCAGCTGAGTGTGTGGTTATGCATACATCCCAGCATTTTAATGCCAACACTGCACACAAATACACTCCTACATTCCATCACTAGCACTGTACACAAATACACCCCTGCATGTGTACCTCTGTGTATGTGTGTATCCGAGTGTGTGTACATATGTGTCAATGTGTGTGTGTCTCTGTGTGACTGTGTGTATCAAAGTGCATGTATATGTGTGCCAAAGGGTGTGTATCTGTGTATGTGTGTGAATATCCCCAGCTGTCATTGCATTGCTTGACCTATATGAAAGATGGGGATTTCTCTTTTCTTCCCTCTTGCGATACAGGGAAGGCCTGAAAAATATTCTTGGGCACTCTATACATTAGTTCTGCCACTTAGTTGGAGTTGAGGTTGTAAATGCATGCCCGGGAGGTGGGGGGCCAGAGTCCAAGGGGCCCAGGCAAATGTTTGCCCAGGGTCCAATCAATAGTAAAGACGGCCCTGCCCACCCATAGTGTCTGTCTTCCATCCCCAGTGACGGTGACTACCGTCACACACAGAGAGCAAGACACTGAAGGGAACATTCCCCTAACACAGGGGTAGGCAACCTTTTAGCAGCACTGTGCCGATATAGGATTGTGATGTCCCGTAGCATGCTGATCCTATTCTCATAAATTGAGGTGTGTATGCTGCCGTATTCTGCTTGTTATTTTTACTGTAATTGCTTTGTATCGTTGTATTTGTGCGTATATGAGCTATTATATTGTATATGTTCATTAGTAGTTTATGGTATAGTGTATTTCGTCTAAGGCAAAGGAAAGGTTTTTTTTTACTGTAAGAACAATCAGGATGTGGAATTCTCTGCCTGAAGAAGTGGTTTTATCAGAGTCCATACAGATGTTCAAACAGCTACTAGATGCATACTTGCAAAAACAGAATATTCAAGGATATAATCTTTCAATGTAGGGTAATAACTGCTTGATCCAAGGATAAATCTGACTGCCATTCTGGGGTCAAGAAGGAATTTTTTTCCTAGCTTGTTGCAAAATTGGAAGTGATTCAAACTGTTTTGTTTTTTTTTTTTATATCCTTCTTTTGGATCAACAGCAAAAAACAAATGTGAGGAAGGCTGAACTTGATGGACGCAAGTCTCTTTTCAGCTATGTAACTATGTAACTATGTAACTATGTGTATGATACATATGAATGTGGGCTCTGTATGAGGGCTGCTTGTGGAATTGTGTGTGTGGATGGATATGTCACATTGTGTGTTTGGTAGTGTGTTTGGGGTATTGCATGTGAGAGGCTGCATGTGGCGTTGTGTGCATGTATGTGGATTTTTAGTGGTGTTGTGTTTGTGGGGATTGTGTGTTGTGTGTGTGTGGGCTGTTCATATTATTTGTATGAGGGGAGGGTTATTCTGCATTTCTTTGTATATCTAGCAGTGTGGGTGGGTTCCCTGGGTTCCAGTGGGGACCAGGCTGGCCAGGTAAGCTGCGATAGCTGTCGAGGGCTGCTCTACTTCAGTGTGGATTCCCATTCACAAGTGCTGGGAGGAAGTGATCTGAGATCACTTCCTCTATGTGCTGCAATGCATAAATTGAGGATTGTCCTTCACCACCTCTTCGTATTAGCAGATATCTGAAGTTTTACTGTAACTCCTGATAGGCCAGATTGCATTTGGCTCGAGCAGCCTTGAGTCCTGTGCAAAGATACCTTGAGTGCCGTGCATGGCACTAGTGCCGTAGGTTGCCTACCCCTGCCCTAACATCTCGTGATACCCCTACAACAATGAGGCAACGCACAAAAGCCACAAAAGCCTCAATCTGGCCCATCGGCTGAGAAGCCTGACATTGGAGCTCTGCTGCAGCAAGCACAACCCAAGATGGCTGTCTGCAGAGGCCTCAAATGCACCAATGCTACCCCTCTCCCCAGCCCACTCACCTGCACAACAGAAGGGACAACTGCAAAACACCACGCTTCCAGTCTCAGCAGAACAAGACGACAATGTCTTTGCTACCACGTGTGATTTACAAAAATGTATGCAGGATATTCAGATGTTGCTGGCTGCAGATTTAGAAATCCTCAAATTTTCCTTTAGAAATCCTACAAAATACCACTAAATGGGTGCAGGAGGTGGAGGAAGACATCCTCGATCTACACAGTGGTATCGCCAACATTAAAGACACACTGCACAACTTACAATCTGCCCAGCAGGCGCTCACGCGACAGATATCCGCCCCATGCTGATCGCTTACGCTACAACCATGTTACAATTTATGGATGAGATCTCCACAGATGAACTGCCACATGTGATCAAGAGACTCCTGGCTTCCATCCTGCCTTCATCAATTGCCCGAAAGATTACATTAGACGCCCTATATCGCTTACCTGTAGTGCCCAACTCGCCATCTACAGATGGCAGAGATGTCATCATTCTCTGCACAACCTCATAAGACAAAAAACATATTATGTTGGCAGTAAAGTGCAAAACACCTCTGGTATTTGAGAACTCCCACTTACTCTTTTTTCATTACTTAACTAGAGCCACACTTCAATGGTGTAAGTCTATGTCTCACATCATCAGTTGCCTGAGAATGGCAGGAGTTCCCTACAGTTGGGGGATGCCTAGTGTCCTACTGATCACTCACAATGGCACAACACATAGGGTCTCATCAGGAACAGAAGCGACCGCACTTCTAAAATTCTCGGAGCTACCTGTGGACATTTTCACACAAGTCCCTTCCAGAGTCTGGGATCCAGCTGCCTTCATCCCTTGGTCCTCTGGGTCAATGGGCCCGGTCCCTTGTCTGAGGCTGAAAGTGAGCTCCCCTATGTCTGTCCGGCCAGATGCAGTACTATATTCACCTGCTAACAGTTTTGTTTTTGTGATTTTTGTTACTCGCTATGTAAGAATTTATGTTTTGGACACAAAGGGTGACAGCAACCAAACAAGGTGGAAAAGTAGCAGAACAGGAGGTGAGAGTGAAGTGTAGCTCTTTAGGAGCGCAAGAGACAAATATGGAAAAGTATAGATAAGTTACTCTGGGAGATCAAAAGCATTTCTGAAAGATGTGTTTTTAGGAACTTCTTAAACAATCGAAGACTGGGGGAGAGTCTGATGGAGTTAGGCAGGATGTTCCAAAGGAAGAAAGCCGCCCGTGAGAAATCCTGCAAGCACGAATTAGCAGTAAGGGTGTGAGCAGCGGATAGGAGAAGGTCACCGGAAGAGCGGAGAGACCGAGAAGGAGCATATCTATGAATCTCTGAAGAAATGTAACAGAGGCTAGAGTTGTTTAAAGCTTTATAGGTAAGGGTTAGTATTTTGAATTGACCCCCACAGTAAACAGGAAGCCAGTGTAAGGATCGACAGAGGGGCGAGGTATGGGAGGAGCGACATGTGAGAAAGATCAGCCTGGTGGCAGCATTCATTATTGATTGTAGTGGGGCTGTTCGGCTTCTGGGGAGACCAATGAAGTGAGAATTACAGTAACCCATGCAAGAGATTACCAGAGCATGAACAAGCTCCTTGGCAGCATCTTGCGTGAGAAAGGGGCAGATGAGGGCAATGTTTTTAAGGTGGAATCGATAGGTTTTAGCAACATACTGGATATGAGGCGCAAAGGTGAGGCCAGGGTCAAAGATAACACCAAGACTGATGCATGTACCATCAACTTGCAGTAAAAGCAAGGAGGAGGATCAGCAATGTGAGGAGGAAAAATAAGAACCACAATTTTAGAGAGATTGAGTTTCAGAAAGAGGGAGGACATCCAATCCTGAAATTGAAGAAAGGTAATGACACGATGTAGGACCGTGGAGGAGAGATCAGGGGAGAAGAGATATATCTGGGTTTCCTTAGCAGATGGTAGCGGAATCCAAAGGAGTTAATGAGTTTGCAAAGAGCGGCAATATAAAGAGAGAACAGAAGGGGACCAAGAACAGATCCTTGGGGGACTCCAACCAAGACAGGACAAGAGGAGGAGGTGTCATTGCAAAAGGAGACACTGAATGAATATTGTGAGAAATAGGAGGAGAACCATGAGAGGACAGTATCACAGAGACCGATGAATTGAAGAGTTTGGAGAAGGAGGGCATGATCAACAGTATCAAAGGTGGCAGAGAGGTCAAGAAGAATTAGTATGGCGTAACAGCCTTTGGATTTAGCTGTGATTAGGCCATTTGTAACTTTAATAAGTGCAGTCTCAGTAGAATCGAGGGGGCGTAAGCCAGATTGAAGAGGATCGGGAGGGAGTTGGAATTAAGGAAGTGAGTTATAGGAGTAAAGACAAGTCTTTCTAGAAGCTTTGAGGAAAATGGAACGATAGTTGGAAGGGGAAGACGGATCTAGGGATGGCTTTTTTAGGATGGATACAACAGTAGCATGCTTAAGGGGAGCAGGACTATATCTGTAGTATACGCCATTCCACAAGCTGACTCATAGTACTGGGCCTAACCCGATGTAAGAGGGTTCCTGGTCCTACCTCTCTATCTTAAGTCCCACGTTGAGATTGGCTGAACATGTTTACAACCATTGGTGTAAGCACATTTTAGGGCTACTCTCCTCCCGAGAGCAGGTTGCTACCACCATCAGGCCCCTAGAAGGAGAAACAGATACAAGCTAGGTTCCCAGCCCTCACCTCATTATACCCTTATTAACACTTATTACTACTGGTTTTGGCCACACAAGTCGCATAGGCCCAGATGCAACACAGTGTTTTTTATGGAGAAGGAGAAGGTCACCGGAAGAGCGGAGAAGGTCACCGGAAGAGCGGAGAGACCGAGAAGGGGCATATCTATAAATCTCTGAAGAAATGTAACAGAGGCTAGAGTTGTTTAAAGCTTTATAAACTTATTAAAGTTTATACTCTTTTCTTGTGCCATCATATTTTTTGGGGGCTTTACACGACCTAGCAGGGGGCTTCACACCTCTACTTCTTAGGAAAACGTATGCTACACATGACAATTCTTGTCTTCTTTATAACATAAAAAGAGGCTTTTCTGCTTCCTCTACCAAGTATGACATGTCTGACATTGTTTTTCATATGGTGGGGGAAAAAAAGACAAATAAGCACTATAGCTAAAATAGAACAAAGCTAATATGCACATTTTCACTATACCTGAAATGTCTGTTAAAGAAACACAAACTGCAGTGCTTTAATAGCAAGGACACTGGCAAGTGGTAATTCAGTTCTGGTGAGTTAGTGATGTGGAGAATTGTGACGCTTGATTTCATTCTTGGTTTTGTCATAGATAAAAGGTACATAAGGGGTCACAGCCTTAGCTTTAGAAAAGTCCTTCCACGTCTGCAGGGTTTAAATATAATTTCCTCTGCTTCTACTTCAGTCAGCAGTTACTGCAGCTGGTTCTCTTTCTCATGAAATGTTACGTTTGCTTTAACCTTGCCTAGTTTAAATAACACTTTCAAGTAAGCCATTGTTTCTTTGGTCTTATTTTTATGCACACATGCGCAGTAGACTAATTCCCATTTTATATATACAATGTTCTCCCATTAAAGATTGAGAAGATGATTTTGAATTACAAATGACGAAGTGTCTGTGGTTTTATTATAGGTTATAATAACATGTATATAAATAGATGACATACAAATTACATATTTTAAGTATTAAGTGAAAGTGGTTACGAATCACTTCCACTATGGATCACCTTATATATACAATAAGTAGATGGTGAACCTGTTAGAAGAGATCTCTGCTGATGAACGACTTTTTTAATGTTCTCTTATTTTTTGTCTTTTTTATAGATAGCATCTTGTAACACTAATTATCTTGTTATCATTTGATTTATTTTATTGATAACTTTTGTTAATTTTATAGGAGTGTCATTTTTGGCTTTGTCATTATGTTCATCAGCAGAGATCTCTTCTAACAGGTTCACCATCTACTATTTGCTCTTTCAAAGAATGATATCTTATTGTATATATAAGGTGATAATAAAAACAATGTGACACTGAATGACACTCCCACATACAGTACACAATCCCTCCCCTCTGCCTGTGATATAATTAAGGCAGATAATGCATTAACTTAATTATCCCCAGGCAGAAAAAAACACAAATTTTTACAGTCCAATAAGTCCAATAAGTACCCCCAAAACACAACATCCCCTGATAGCCCTGATCTGGGTGAACAACATATCCAAAAATCACCCAGGTCAGATCAGGGGTTCAGAAATGTTATGGAAGTCATAGTTTTGCCCAGGCACAGGTATGGTCCCATGCCCAAAACAGTTCCATAGAATCGCGTCTAAGTGCCGCTAAGTGCTCCCAATCTACCCAGAAACCAACCCTAACTGGTCACATCTTACACAATGTTACAGTATAGCTGGAGGGAAGAGATCAAAGGGAAAGACTTGTGTAAAGACAGAACTCTCTGGAAAAAGGGGGCTGGATAAACCACTTTTGAGAGGGAAAAGGGATTCTGGGACTTGCAGTTAATGACTGCCAGAATGAGTCTTTAAAAGAACAACAGCCAAGGATCTCCTCTCCTCCTCTCTCTCTCCTCCTTTTCTCTCTTTTGGAGAGGACAGCGCAGCAAGCACTGGTGCCATGATGAACTGAGAGACTGTCCCCGACTACCAAAGATGAAGGCGCAAGGGGAAGAGCTTCATTTAAAGTATTGCCCTTTTCTATGTATCTTTTGGATTTAGACTGTATTGGTTATGATGTGTATTGTGTATATCCCTTTAAAATCTGTAACAGTATCCTAAATCAATATCAACAATACATTTTATTATACACTTGTGTCTTATGTCACTCATTCCCTAAAAGAATATCCTTGTAAGAGGGTCATAATTTCTCACAATGTGATTGAGCTCCTGTACTCCGACTGAGTACCTACGCCCAGTCTGCTTCCTAGCCACTTGCAGGAACCCTGGAACGCTTCAGGCCCAGTCGCCGAAGCTTGACTGGAGTCCTTGTGGAGCAGGCTATATTTTTCCTTCCAGGCAGGTCCCCTCTGCCTCATTCACTGAAACTCTGCTTCATCCTTTCTGCCTATTCTTCTGCAGCTTTCCTTTCAGGCAGGTATAGTCCCCTCTGCCTCTTCCGCCTTCTTCCAGGCAGGTATCCACATCTGTCTGCAATGTTATAAGCTCTTGTTTTGAAAAAGACACTTGCGGCTCTCAGGCCTAGCTCTCTTGCTTTATTCCAGGGCTAGAGGGATCCTGCAACCAGGTCCAAAGACTCTGTCACTGGGATCCCTACAAATTCACAAAGGACACAAGATAGAACATAATAAAATTCAAATAGCCAAAACATGTCACAAAATATACAGGAAATTATAATAGCATAATAACATATTCATAACGAGATGGGGAAGACAATATTTAACAGAAAATATCTCTCCTGCCTGCAGAATTAGCAATATGCAAATCTACCTGAATATGCAAATTAGCTAGCCTTGCTATTCAGGTAGTGCAAATAGCTTTTGCTAGATCCTTGCAACCAACAGGTGGCGCTGTACCGGGTCCACATCCAAATCCACCTAGTGGATTGCAAAATTGCAAGTATTAGCAAGACAGGTGTAGCGGTACTTACCCTTTCCAGGGGCCGGCCGGGGTCTTTTGTTCGAGCCCCGTGCGGTCCTGCTGCTGCACGAGCTGCGCGGCTCATCCGAAGGCAGGAACAGGAAGGCAGGCAGTGACCGCGAGAAGCGGTCACGTGTCCCGCCTGACTCTAAGAGCGCGCCGCGGGTCTCGGGCGCACTCTTTTTTTTTTTTTTTAAAGATTCTTTATTTTTCATTTTTCATTTTTCATAAACAAAGGTTGATGAACGTTTTACAGAAAAAAGAGGTTGGTTAGTCAGGGGGTAACAATGATACGACACAGTTTTATTTACACATAACTCTGGCATTGTGTTTGGTATCTCATACATTATATTCCCTTGGGGACTTGTGAGTTGGGAGGTTCGTGTGTATGACCTTACTGGTCATGTTCTCTTTGGTCAGCTGTTGTTGCGGAGGTCTAGGGCGGTTATGATGTTTCTGACCAGGTAACGGTCCCGAAGTTTGCCAATTAATAGAGACAAGTTAGGTTGTAGGCTTGTTGGGTCAGGTATTTTGATGGCGGTCGTTCTATTGTTGGGGGAAGGGGGAACATTTGTCTTGGGAGTTACGGCCTTTGGGTCGTTTAGTGACTGTGGCGATGGCGGCAGGGCCTGGTAGGTGGGTTGGGTGCTGTGGGGAAGGGGAGTGTTGGGTAGGTGGGGTTGTTAAGGGTGGGGAGAGGGTTATGAAGAGGGGGGTTAGAGGCTGCTGCCCTCCTGGGTACTCCCCCCGAGCCCAGGGTGGGTGGAATTGGTTTGGGGTTGGTTGGTTAGGTGCGTGTCTTCGCATTCGTTCTATGTTGGTGGTGTTGGTTGCGTGATCTGGTAGGTCACCATGGAGGGTTACTGTGGCCTTCTAGCCATGGGTCCCAAACTTTGTGGAATGATTTAGGGGTGTCGTGTATCTGTGCTGTCATTCTGTCCATATCTATACTATCTGTGATTTTTGCGTATATTTGAGGGTAGGTAGGTATACGTGATGTGGACCAGTGTTCCGCAATTGCTCTGCGTGTGGCAAGGGTCACTCTTGCTATGAGTTTATTTTCATTGCGGGTGAAGCTATCCAGAGGTTTGGAGAGTAGAAGAGCCCATGGGTCAAGGGGTACTGGCTTGTCCAGTAGTCTGGATAGGAGGGCCGTTATCGTTAGCCATAAGGGGGTAAGTTTAGGGCACGTCCACCAGCAGTGGAGGAAAGTGCCTGTTTCGCCACATAATTTCCAGCAGAGGTTGGTGGGGCTTTGTTTCATGGCTTTTAGGCGGTAGGGAGTGAGGTACCATCTGAAGAGCATTTTGTATGCCTGCTCTTGATGGGTGACGCATATTGAAATGGATTTGGTAGATGCCCAGATGTCTGCCCAATCTGAGGGGTCTTCGGGGGGTCCCAGGTCTTTCTCCCAGGCCGTGATGTATGGGAGGGATACCTGTGTATGGTGTGTGGTTAGTGTCTGGTATATGGTTGATATTTGGCTCTTTCTGAATGGTGAGTGGAGGGTGTCCCTTTCAAAACTGGTCAGGGATGAGGTTGCTGCTAAGCGGACTGCGTCTGTTGCTGCGAAGCTTCGAAGTTGGAGGTAGCGGAAGTAGTCATATGTGGTTAGGGTTTCGGGGTTGGGGATGTCGGTGTATTGCAGGGGCTTTCCATTGGGGTAAAGGTGTCCTAGTCGAACTATATCGCGGTCTTCGAAGTGGGCGTAGTCTTGTGGAGTGAGGCCTGGTGGGAACATTCTGTTGCGGAGGATTGGGGTGAGAGGTGATAGGCCCGTGGACAGCTCGAATTTGTCGCTTAGGTGGTCCCAGAGGTCTAGGGAGTGGGTGATTGTTGGGGAGGTGGGGGGTGGCAGCGATCTGTATTGTTTTTGGAGCCACATGTATTGGGAGGGGTGTTCTTTACCAAAGATGAGATGTTCTAAGTCTACCCAACGTTTGTGTGAGGGGGGAAGGTGCCAGTGTTGAATTTGGGTGAGGTGAGCCGCATGGAGGTAGAGTGTAAGGTTGGGGAGGCCTAGCCCTCCGGAGGGTTTGGGTACGTATAGTGTGGATCTACGGACTCGGGGTTTCTTCCCGTTCCAGATGAATCGGTCTATGGCAGTTTGCAGTTGTTTGAGGTCTGTTTTTTTACAGGGGATGGGTAGTGCTTGGAAGGCATAGAGGAATTTGGGTAGGAGGTTCATTTTAACCGATGCTATTCTCCCTAGCCAGGATATGGTCATCGGTTTCCAGCGTTCCAGGTTTAGGAATGCTTTTTGGAATAGTGGGGGGTAGTTGGCTGTGTATAGGGTAGAGGTGTCGTTGGTGATTTGGACCCCTAGATAGGTGATCGCTGATGGGCATATTCTGAAGGGGAAGTCTCGTTTCAGGGTGTGGATAGTTGATTCCGAGAGGTTAAGCGGCATAAGGTCTGATTTAGTGGCGTTGAGTTGATATCCGGAGATTTTTGAGTAGCTTTGTAGGGTTGTTAGGAGGGTGGTTAGGGTCGGGACGGGGTTTGTCAGGGTAAGGAGGATGTCGTCTGCGTATGCTGCGATTGTGAATGTTTCGTCCCTGATCCGGAGCCCTTCTATGTGTGGGTCATTACGTATGGTCTCCAGCAGGGGTTCAAGGGAGATGGCGAATAGTAAAGGGGACAGGGGGCAACCTTGACGGGTTCCATTCAGTATGGGGAAGGAAGGTGGGGTGATGTTGGGGATTAGGAGGTGTGCGGTCGGTGTGTGGTACATTGCTTGTAGAAAAAGGGTGAATTCTTGTGGGAATCCGAATTTGTGGAGTACTGTAAAGAGGTATGGCCAGAGAAGGCGGTCGAAGGCCTTCTCGGCGTCTAGGGAGAGTATCGTGGTAGGGAGGCGTTTATGATTGGCATACCAGATGAGGTCTATAGCTCGTCTGGTATTGTCTTGTGCTTGTCTTTGGGGGATAAAACCTACTTGGTCTGGGTTGATAAGTTTTGGTAAGAGGGGGTTGATTCTTGTCGTCATCACTTTGGTCAGGAGTTTTAAGTCTATGTTCAGGAGTGAGATGGGGCGGAAGTGGCCTGGGTCTTCGTGGGTCTTACCGGGTTTGGGTAGGAGAGTAATGTTCGCTCGCGTCATGTCGGGGGGTAGTGGGGTGCCTTTGAGCATTTCATTAAATACTTTGCATAGTCGTGGGTGTGGTGACATTCTGTCATCAAACTAACATGGTGACCAGGGGTCATGTGATCAAGTTCATGTAGATCTTTTTTACAGGGGGATAAGCTTTACCCTTTGATATGTTAAGTAGGTAATTCAATACCTTTACAAGTCAGGAGAGAGATAGCCACTCCTCTCTATCTTCATTTCTCTCTGTTCCTTCTTGGCTGTTCTACTGAGCAGATGTGCAGACGCCATGTGCTATCTTGGTGAACCATGTTATACTCTGTTGCTTCTTTTTCTTCCTTGGTGGATGGTGAAGGCCTAACCGTGGGTGAGATCAAACGTGTGGGGAAGGGGATTACTATATAGATAGATAGATTTAAAAGGGTTGTTGCTCCGTGGGTCTGGGCTGTGTGTTATAGTATTGTGTGTTGCCTTCTAAATAAATACCTTTTAATGTAGACGAACCTTGTGTAATATTTATATTAATTTGGTGATTACACCACATATGGCGACCAACGAATTTTAGACTTCTACAAAGGTTATTTATGAGGTAATAACACATTAATAGATAGTCAGATTTACTTTTTGGGGAGGAAAAAAAAAAAAAAAAAAAAAAAAAAGTACTTTGTTTAATTATCCTCTGCATGGGAAATCCAGGGCTGATTGTGTTTGGAGTCTAGTTCAGGCCTCCATTTTAATGTACCAGATTAGGCATCAGGCCTCCATTTTAATATACCAGATTAGGCATCAGGCCTCAATATGTTTCAAATATCTGAGTTGAGTTTTATTGGGTTTTTGGCTATCAGAGTACAGGCCTAGCCCTGCATTCTTGCATGCTGCTTCTTTTTTGTATTTGAATGCTGATTTGATTCTTTATACAAGCTTGGGCATCAGGACTCAATTTTGAATAGAGTATTAGTCTTTTTGCGTGTTTCAAATATCTGAGTTTGTTGTGTTTAGACTACCATAGTTCAGGCCTAGTAGTTTTTAAGGCCTTCATTATCAGAGTACAGGCCTAGCCCTGCATTTTAACACACTATAGTAGGCTTCCATGCGGTTTCTTTTTGTATTCGAATGCGGATTAGTTTTTTTGTGTGTTTTCTCAGGCCTTCATTTTATTTTATTTTAATACACTACCAGCATAGGCCTCAATGTTGAACATACTATTGTTTTTTGTGTGTTTCATATATTTAAGGTTGAGTTTTGTTGTGTTTTGGCTATCATAGTACAGGCCTAAAAAAAATAAAAAAAATAAATGTTTCATTTTTTTTCAGGCCTGCATTTTAATACACTATAGGCTTCCATACTTTATACTTTTTTTGTGTGTCTTGAATAATCTAGTTTAGGTATAACTCCTACCCTCCAAGCCTTGCTATTATATTTTAATATGCTAATTTGGGCTAATTTACTGGTTTTGAAGTTAATTAGCAAGTATTACCTTCACCATACTAAGGTAAATATAATTTGCATTGTGTTTACATGATAAAGGTATTGGGGCTAATACAGTGTGTTGGCTACTGTTTAGCCAGGTTAACATTTACATTTTTACACTGGAGTGTGTTTAATAGAAAATGAACAGTTTGTATTTGAGGTAAATATTATGAAGTAAAGGTGCCTATGTTAGATTGTTATATGGTTGGGAATTATCATTGTGCTGAAGTTACAGTCAGGTATTTTCCAGTTCCCATCTCTTCCTTTAAGTCATTCTGTTTATTTGTAACTCCCTCCTCCTCCCCCCTACTGCACTTAAACAAAGGCAAAAGGGTGGTTTTGTGTTTTGCTTTCTGTGGGCATTTGTTGTATTGAAACTGTGAAGTTTTTTTCTTAAAAGACGAGAGTTTGTTTGAATAGGTTAATGTAATTAAGTTTCTCAAATGGTTTAATCTCTTTGGAGCCAGTTTCAGTTTTTTTTTTAAATTAATCCCATTGTTAAAGACTCAGGGAGAGCTCAGTTTTAAAATGTCATTTCTGGGTACTAAGTATTTTTCTGTAGAAGTACTAGAGTACTTCAAGAATGACATTGACAAACATGGTGGACCATATGAGCTTCCAGAACCAGCAGGCCCCAATTGTGGAAAATATAAAGGTTTTATGGATGTTTTGACACAGATTGTTACTAATAAAAAGTGCAATATTAAGAAAAGGAAAAGCTTGGTGGCACAAGCGGTTGTTGCTGCAATAGGGGGTTTGGCAAGCATGGTACTCGAATTGCAGCAAGCTAATTTAGTAACCACTAATAAAATGTTAGATGCTCTTGATGAAAGAGATTGTTTTAAAATAGCTGCCCTAAGAACAAACAAAATGATTGAGGGGTTGGAAAAGGAGTTAAGAGAAATAGAACAACAGAGAGATGCATATAGTGCTAAGATCACTGAACTCCAAGACCTAGTCATGGAATATAAAATGAAAATGAAAGAAAACAGAAATAAATTGGATAAGGAGATTCCTAGAGTATGCCCAGGCCAGTCTTATTTTATTAAAGAACCAGTAGTGGGAACAAAACACAATGGAAATGTGCCAATTGTGAATTGTGTCCCACAAGCCCCTATAATAATAACTGAACATTTTAATGTAAGAGAAATGCCTACTAGCTTCTCTAGACAGACAAGGACTATGTCAATCACAGACAAAGATAATTTCCAGAAATGGTGGGGAAGTATGCCAACTGACGACTTTAACACCTTTACACATTGGTTTATGAGGGGAGCAAATAGAGCGAAAAAAGGAGGTCTTAACTTAGAAGAATGGACAGAACTGTTAGAATATGCTATGGGTCCTTTGGCTAGCAGACTATTTGGATTTAATAACAGTGTGTCTGATCAGGCAGGAAGAATTGCTGCAACAAATTTCTATTTACTCAGCATTGAGAAAGAAATTGCGAATATTACGATGAGGCCAGCAGATGGTCCTAGAGAGGTAGCTCAAAGGATATTGTTCTGGTATATGCTACGCCAACCTCAGCAGCCTCTGGTCTTGGGCTCACCAGAACACATTGCTAAAGTAATGGAAGCCCTTCCCTGGGAGTGTCAAGAATTTGTGAGGCTTTTTGATCCAACATTAGCAGACTTAGAAATGGTACTAACTAGAGCTGACAATTGGTGGATCAAGCATCCTTCCTCAGAACAGGCCTTCTCTGTTTCAGCCATAAGAACATTCAAGGTTGACTCTGGTAGAGATATAAATGGTAAATGGAGAAGCCAGAGGTGGGATGTACCCCAGAACAAGAGGGATAATGAGAACTGGAGACCAAAACAGGACTTTGACAAAAGATGGAGAGATCCACAGAGGGACCATAGGAATAGGGACAGTGCTAATGGAAGTAATGTAATGGGAGAGAATTGGAGAAATAGATGGGAGGGGCCTAAGGTAATCAATAATAATTGGAATAATAAAAATACCTGGGAGAGGCTAAAAAGGACAGATAATCACAATTGGGGAGAAAAACGGAGAAACAACAGGAACAGTTATTGGGAGAATAATTGGAGAAGGAACCATAGATGGGATGAGCATCAGACCAATAGACGGGACTGGGATAATTGGAGGAATAAAGAAGGGAATAGAGACTACTGGGACCTAAAGAGACAGACTGAAAGATTGGAGGCAGATGTGAAAGCACTGAGGGAACAGATGAGAGAGGAGGAAAAGATTGTTCAATTGGGGGGTCCCAGCAATCAATAACTCTCATAATTTTTGTATCTCTCTACATCTGTATGTATGTTTGTTTTTCTTTTGTTTTGATTCTTTCTCTGAGTTTTCCAGTCTCCCATATAGCTATACATTTCTAATGATGAGATCTAGTGTTCCCACAGAGCAAGGCAAAGCTGCATTAGGATGATGATGTGTGTCAACAGAAGATTGTGGTGGATCCTTGTTACAGGATGGATAAGTATAAGCTGTATCAAGTAGGGATGGGAGACAGGCAATGCGGGCAGAAGATACTCCAAATAAGGGAGTCAGTTTAAAAAGATTAGTCTACATTTTAATAATCCTTCTATTCTTCCAAGGTGTCCGGAACAACGGCGGCAGTGGTTTAGGCAAAGCAGGGAGTCAGGAAAAACTGGACATATTTGCAGCCCTTCTGGGAGGAGTCGGAACTGGATTAAGAATATGGAATTCCGCAAATATCACATCCAGTCCTACACACTCTACAAACTCTGCCACTAGTACTCATTCTCATCATTACACTATACGTTTGTGTGGCAATGATATAGATGAGGAAGAAACTTGAAAAGGGGGATATATTTGAAATGTTTTTTTTTGTTTTGTTTTTGTTTCTCTCTCTCTCATACATTGCACATACATACATATTTAACACACACACACACACACACATTCACCTAAATTTTTTTTTGTTTTGTTTTGTTTTTTGACAAATTTGTATAAAATGTGAATTGACAGCCATAGGAAAGTACAGGAGAACTTATGTCGCTGAGGGAACTATTCCGGAGGGACGGTGGGTTGAATTTCTCCTGTATATCAGGTTTTTGCTCCCACTAGGTTCTCTTGTACTAGAGGGATAACTAGATAACGGAGCAACATAGATGAAGAAAAAGTGGGGGAATGTGGGGTGATGCAACCCCTATTTGACTGTTTTCTTTTACTTTACTCATCTCACTCACACTAATTCCTGTGCTCCCCTTTCCTACTTCAGATCTCATAGTTTAGATAGATAAGAGGGAAATATTATTATTTTTAAATGTGCTCAACATAAGAGAAGAAAAAGTGAGGGAATGTGGTGACATTCTGTCATCAAACTAACATGGTGACCAGGGGTCATGTGATCAAGTTCATGTAGATCTTTTTTACAGGGGGATAAGCTTTACCCTTTGATATGTTAAGTAGGTAATTCAATACCTTTACAAGTCAGGAGAGAGATAGCCACTCCTCTCTATCTTCATTTCTCTCTGTTCCTTCTTGGCTGTTCTACTGAGCAGATGTGCAGACGCCATGTGCTATCTTGGTGAACCATGTTATACTCTGTTGCTTCTTTTTCTTCCTTGGTGGATGGTGAAGGCCTAACCGTGGGTGAGATCAAACGTGTGGGGAAGGGGATTACTATATAGATAGATAGATTTAAAAGGGTTGTTGCTCCGTGGGTCTGGGCTGTGTGTTATAGTATTGTGTGTTGCCTTCTAAATAAATACCTTTTAATGTAGACGAACCTTGTGTAATATTTATATTAATTTGGTGATTACACCACAGTGGGGTGAGTATGTCTCCAAATGTTTTGTAGTAGATGGCTGTCAGGCCGTCAGGGCCAGGGCTTTTATTGGGTTTTAAGGTTTTTATAGCTGCTTGCAGTTCTTCTGGGGTGATGTCTGCGGAGATTATCGTTCTAGCTGTGTCTGTGAGGGAGGGGAGGGAGAGTGTTTTGAGGAAGTTGTCTGTTAAGGTTTGGGTGAGGTCGGTTTGGGGGTTCGGGGTGTGGTTGTAGAGGGACGTAAAGTATTCTTGGAATGTTTTCCCGATTGTGTGGGGGTCTCTACTCAGTGTGCCGTCTGATGTACGAATCTTGGAGATTCGTTTCGAGTCCGTTAGGTGTTTGAGACGTTTTGCTAGCATCGAGTCTGCCTTGTTACCCTTCTCGTAGTATTTTTGTTTGGTCCATGTGAGTGCTTTAGCTGTGGCTGAGAGTGAGAGGCGTTTGAGCAGGGTCCTAGCTGATGAGAGCTGGTCAAAAAGAGAGGGAGTTGGGTTTTGTTTGTGTAGAGTTTCTAGACGGCCTATTTCAGAGATGGTGTCCATGAGTTGTCTGTTGTGTTGTTTTTTGCGTGTCGTTGCAATGGCTATTAATTTGCCTCTTATGACCGGTTTGTGGGCTGCCCAAAGGGTGATTGGGGAGGACACAGAAGGGTCATTCAAGGTGAAGTACTCCTTTATGTTTTCTGCCAGGGACATGGTTACGAGCTTGTCTTGTAGGAGCTGTGAGTTGAGCTTCCATGTCCACGGACGTGTCATGTTGGGAATTGAGAGGGTGAGGGAGATGTCGGCATGGTCCGACCATGTTATATGGCCTATGGAGGTGTGTGTGATTCTGGATGTGATGTTTGGGGAAATGAGGAAGTAGTCGATACGGGAGTAGGTGTTGTGGGGATGGGAGTAGAACGTATAATCTCGAGTGGAGGGGTGCTGGGCTCTCCATATGTCCAGGAGGTTATGTGTGTGAAGGAATTGAGAGAAAGGGGCGTCGTTGTGTGAGGGTCGTGGGTCTCCTTGGGATTTGGTTGTGCAGTCCAGGGTTGGGTGGTGTGTGGCGTTACAGTCGCCCCCTACAATGGTGAAGGTTGCTTTGAGCGTTGTTAGGTGGGCCGAGAATGTTTGCCAGAAAGCTGGGTCTGGGGTTGTGGGGGCGTATAAGGAGGTGATAGAGTAGGTTGAGGGTCCTATTTTGCCTGTGAGCGTGAGGTATCTACCTTGCTTGTCCGGGAAGGCTTGGACGTCGGTCAGAGGGCAGGATGCTTTAAGTATGACGGCTACTCCTTTGGTTTTGGCTTCTGGTGAGTTGGCATGGAAGCTGCGGTTGTAGTGCTTGTTCCGGAGTGGGAAGTGTTTGTGAGGGGTGAAGTGGGTTTCCTGAACTAAGAGAATGTCTGCTTTTTGGCTGTGGGCCCATCGTAGTAGGGCGTGACGTTTTTTGGGGTTGTTAAGGCCCTTTGCGTTGATGGAAATACAGTGTAGCCTGAGTGTCATGGCCGGGGTTGAGTTTGATCAGGTGCTGGGGTGTGTCTGTGTGGTGTGGGATGATCTAGAGATTGGGTGTCGGGGTCTGGGTAGTCCCAGGAGGGCAGCAGGGGGGGGGTATGGCGGGACGGGTGAGGTATACGGAGGGGGTGTAAGTGCTGGTCTTATCTCAGTTGCCAGCAAGGGTGGTCTGTGGTGTCTGGGGTCTCTCTGGTTGGAGTGGTCAGAGACCGTTGACACAAATCAGGTCGTGTGGGGGGAAGAGGTCGTCTGTCTAGGAGTGGGCGGCAAACAATTTGCGATTGTAAGTGGGCAGTCTGGTAATAGTGCAAAACCTGGTGTAATGGAACCTGGAGAGTAACTTTTGGAACTATTTACAGCAGCGTGTACTTCTTGCCGCGCCTCGATGCGACATTGGGTTGTTTGGTGTGTTACGGCTTAGGACTCTTCTGTGTGGGTAATACGTCGTGGTTTAGGGGTCACGTCCCCCCGGGCCCATGTTTAGGGTGGAGGGCCAGTGGAGCCCCGAGGTCGCCCAGGGCCCCCACTGCTGCCTGGGTATATCATATCCGTGAGGCTCAGGGCCGTCGCGGCCCCCCGCCTCCCCCGTCCCGAAGGTGGGGGGAGGGGGAAGGCCGCCAAGGCCCAGGCCGTGTCCCCTCCCGTCCCCGTCCCTGACAAAGTGGCACCGTGGAGCGGCACTCGACCTCCGGACCGTCGCGGCCCGCCGCCCCCCCCGCCCCCGGGGGGGAGGGGGGGAGGGGAGGGCCGCCAGAGCCCAGAGGTATCCATCCCCAGCCGTCCGCCGGCTGTCCCGACCGCTGAGGCCGAATCAGGTGTAACCTGTGTGATGCAGTGCCCCCCCCAGCCGGGACCGTCGTAGTCCGCCGCCCCCCCGTCCCACGAGGGGGGGGGGGGGGAAGACCACCGGGACCCCTCTCCACCCATCTCAAGTATAAAACAGAAGCTTTCTCCAGAGACCGTGTCCCCCACCCCAGCATCATGCATAAAACATAAAACAGAGATTGTCCCCATAGAGCCCCTACGGTATTCCCAGGGTCCCCAGAGTTTTTGTTGGTCGCGCCGGAGGCGCAGCGTCTCCCCCGAACCGGGGCCGTCGCAGTCCGCCGCCCCCCCCGCCCCGAGGGGGGGGGGGGAAGACCACCAGGGCCCCGGGGCCCCCAGCCCCAGGCGTAGGACAGCGGCTGTCCCCATGAAACCATATCCCCACCCCAGCCCCAGGCATAAAACAGAGAGTGTCCCCATAGTGTTCTTACGGTATTCCCAGAGTTCATAAAGTTCTTGGAGATCGTGTTGGTCTTATAGGTCGGTGTCCAGCCGCTGGGTGTTGGGGTGTACTTTAGGTCGATCAATAGCTGAGTGGGGCCTTAGGCCTTAGGCATGGTAAAGGAATGTCCTTTGCTTCCGGAAAACTCTCGCACCTAAGACCTTATAGGGGACTGGCCTTGGGTGTGATATCTAAGTCTCCTAAATTGCCTCCTTACCGTTTGCTTCTCCCTGTTTCTTTCCATATGGGAGAGAGTTGTATAGCTGAGCACATATACGCTCTGGTTGACTCCGGGGCAGCTGAAAATTTAATAGACTCTGGTTTTGTTAAGAAAAACAACATTCCCATCAGAGAGAAGGAGATACCCTTGGCCGTTGAGGCCATAGATGGTAGACCATTAAGTTCTCCAGTTGTTACTCATGAAACTGTACCGTTACACATGTATACAGGGGTTTTACACTTTGAAACCATTCGGTTCCAGGTCATCACCTCTCCCTCTTCAAACCTAGTGTTAGGGTACTCGTGGTTACGTGCTCACAATCCCATTTTCGACTGGGAGTCAGGGCAAATAAAATCATGGAGAGAAGCCTGCCACGAATCTTGTATGATTAAAGTCACCCCTTTGAATTCTATTAATGTTCCTACTACTCCTCCTTTATCTACGGTTATACCCCCTCAGTACTTATTTCTCAAGACTGTCTTCGATAAAAGGGAGGCTGACAAATTACCACCTCACAGACCCTACGATTGTGCTATCGATTTATTGCCTGGCACTATACCACCAAAGGGCAGGGTGTACCCTTTATCTGTTCAAGAAAACCGTGTCATGGAAGAGTATATTAAGGAATCACTAGAAAAGGGGTTTATTAGGAGATCCTCTTCTCTGGCTGGAGCGGGGTTCTTTTTTGTATCGAAGAAAGAAGGTGATTTAAGACCGTGTATCAATTATAGAGGTCTAAATAAAATCACTATCAAAAATGCATACCCTATACCAGTGTTCCCCAACCCCCGGGCCGCGGACCGGTACCGGTCCGTGGATCAAACGGTACCGGGCCGCCCAGGGGTGTGGGGTGTGCGAGCCTGCCGGCTAATGCAGGGCTGGCATTGCCCAAGTGCCAGCCCTGCAATGTGCCTGCGGACCGGCGGGGAGATCAGAGATCTCCCTCCCCGGTCTGCAGGCACATTGCTGACAGCCGGCAGGGGAGGGAGTGAGAGAGGACCCGGGAGCTCTTACCTGCAGCTCCTCCGGGTCCTCCTCTCGCGAGATTTGGAGCGTTGCCGCGGTAACCACGGCAACGCTCCAAATCTCGCGAGAGTGAACTCTAGCCCTGTAACTGGGCTAGAGTTCCCCTCACCACCAGGGAATCCCCACCGGACCACCAGGGACTAAGAAATGTCCCCCCTCCTCCCAGTAAAGGTAAGAAGGGAGGGGGGACATGAATATATTAATTTTAATTAAATAAATTTTAAAAAATTTACCCCCTTACCCCCCATACACACACTGCCCCATACACACACTACACACACTGCCCCCACACACACACTACACACACTGCCCCACAAACACTGCCCCATACACACTACAAACACTGCCCCATGCACACACTACACACTGCCCCATACACACACTACACACATTGCCCCACAAACACTCCCCCCATGCACACACTGCCCCACAAACACTGCCCCCATGCACACACTACACACACTGCCCCACAAACACTGCCCCATGCACACACTACACACACTGCCCCATACACACACTACACACATTGCCCCACAAACACTGCCCCATACACACTACACACATTGCCCCACAAACACTGCCCCCATGCACACACTACACACACTGCCCCACAAACACTGCCCCATACACACACTACACACATTGCCCCATACACACACTACACACACTGCCCCACAAACACTGTCCCCATACACACACTGCCCCACAAACACTGCCCCATACACACACTACACACATTGCCCCATACACACACTACAAACACTGCCCCACAAACACTGCCCCATACACAGACTGCACACACTGCCCCACAAACACTGCCCCATAAACACACTACACACATTGCCCCATACACACACTGCCCCATACACACACTACACACACTGCCCCATACACACACTACACACACTGCCCTACAAACACTGCCCCCATACACACACTGCACACACTGCCCCACAAACATTTCCCCCATACACACACTACACACACTGCCCCACAAACACTGCCCCCCACACACACACTGCAACTCTCACACACACTGCCACCCTCACATACACACTGCACCGCTCACACACACATACACACAATTTTGAGTCTATGTCTTTATGTGACTGTGTTTGTGATTTTCTGACTATGTATGTGTCTGCGTGTTTTTTTTAATATATGTGACTGTTTGGTTTTTTTTTTTTTGTCTTATTAAATCAAAACAAGCGGGCCACGGAAAAATTATCAAACGTTTACCGGTCCGCGGCGATAAAAAGGTTGGGGAGCACTGCCCTATACCTTTAATCACGGAATTGTTCGACAGGCTCAAACATGCGACTGTATTTACTAAATTGCATCTTAGAGGTGCATACAATTGAATACGTATTAAGAAAGACCACGAATGGAAGATGGCATTCAACACTAGATCTGGCCATTACGAGTATACTGTTATGCCATTTGGTCTATGTAATGCCCCAGCAGTATTTGGAGAATTTATTAATGACGTCTTAAGAGACTTTATTCACACATTTGTAATTGTGTACTTGGATGACATATTAATATATTCTACAGATTTACACACTCATCACAGACATGTTACAACAGTTCTGAAGACCCTTCTTGCTAATGGTCTTTATTGTAAACTGGAAAAATGTCTATTTGACCAATCCGAAGTCCAGTTTTTGGGGTACTTGATTTCCGCTAAAGGTTTTCGTATGGATCCCCGGAAGCTTTCTGCTGTCATAGAATGGCCTTTACCACAAGGTTTGAAAGCCATTCAGCGTTTTCTTGGTTTCTCTAATTATTATAGACGTTTTATTAAAGGTTTTTCCTCTATTGTAGCGCCTATCACCCGTATGACAAAAAAGGATGGCAATGCTCGTGTCTGGTCTCCCGAGGCACTTCAGGCTTTTGAATTTCTTAAGACTACGTTCGCCTCTGCACCTATTTTACAGCATCCTGTCCCCTCATTGCCCTATATTCTTGAAGTTGATGCTTCCGATATCGGGGTAGGTGCTGTCTTATCCCAAAGAGAGTCGCCTGAAAAACCATTGCAAAAAACCTTGTGGCTTCTTTTCCAAACAGATGTCCAAAGCAGAGAAGAATTATGATGTGGGTAATCGCAAACTCCTTGCTATTATTTTAGCACTTAAAGAATGGAGACATTTGTTAGAAGGAACTAAGGATCCTATCCTCATATTTACGGATCACAAGAACCTATCCTACCTTAGTGAGGCTAAAAGATTGTCTTCTAGGCAGGCTAGGTGGTCACTGTTTTTGTCTCATTTCAATTATATTATCACCTATAGGCCAGGTGATCGCAATACTAAAGCAGACAGTTCGAAACTGCTGACAAACAGGAGATTGATGTTACTCCCGTCATTCCCCCAGACAAAATAATAGCTACTACTATTTTGTCTATTTCCTCGTCCCTCTTGCAGGCCATACAAGCGAAACAAAGCATGACTCCTAGTGAGAGGCCTACTGATAAACTATTTGTTGATGTTCCCGAGAGACGGGATATTCTGTCGTTGTATCATGACACTAAGACTGCTGGACATCCTGGTATTTCCAAAACGGTGTCAGCTGCTTCTCGGTATTTCTGGTGGGATTCCTTACGCAGGGATGTCACCGACTACATAGGTGCGTGTACTACTTGTGCCTGTATGAAATTTTCTCGCAGAGTTCCTTGTGGGCTGTTGCATCTGTTACCCGTTCCCGAAAGACCTTGGTCTAACCTGTCCATGGATTTTATTGTTGAACTACCCCCTTCGAATGGTAACACAGTTATCCTAATGATAGTAGATCGGTTTTCCAAGATGGCCCATTTTGTGTCTCTTCGCAAGCTGCCCACGTCTAGGGAACTGGCACTTATATTTGCTAGAGAGGTGTTTAGGTTGCATGGCATTCCCGTATCTATTGTGTCCGATAGGGGTAGCCAATTTATTTCCAGGTTCTGGAAAGCCTTTTGTTCGGAAATGGGTATTACTCTCTCATTTTCTTCCACATACCACCCCCAGTCTAATGGAGCTGCTGAACGTACCAATCAATCTCTGGAGCAGTACCTTCATTGTTTCGTATCCCACCATCAGCACAATTGGTCTGACCTTCTTCCTTGGGCTGAGTTTGCTCGGAATAACGCTACTCATGATTCTTCCGGCAAAAGTCCTTTTTACGGGGGCGGGGCCGAGCCGCCGAGCTGGACGGTCGCACGTGAGTTTAGCTCCTGCTAGACATCAACAACTATACACCCAAAACATGGCAAACGACCTGATAAACCGCCAGCACGGGTAATCAATGCCACAGAGACACCGGATCCAGGGAGATGCTGGCTACTGGAGCTACAGTCCCCTGGAAGCGAGGCCCTCGACGACCGAGTGGGGGCCTATGCTGGCGGTGAGAGGGACGGCCGGCCGCTGCCCCTCTATCCTGCCTCATGGTGCCGAAATGGAAGCGGAGACCTGGGTGGACTCGGCCCTGTTCCCCCCCCCATGGACCGGTGGGGGTGATCCCGGTCCTCACCCAGAGGTTATGCATCCAGGGGCCATCCCGCTCAAGCGCCTGACCGCACCGCCCAAGATGGCCGATGCCATGTGCGCCAAGACCGGCGGGGGTGGATGCTCCATCATGGAGAACAGAACAACTAACAAGGCCTACAAAATCGAGCCCAGGGGGCAGAAATAACTCAGGCCCATCATACCAAGCACCGCAGCCCCGCGAGCAACCACCCATCCGCCCTCCTCACGAGCTGTATCACGGACAAGCAACGGCGGAGGCCTAGCCGGATCGATAATGGTTGCTGCACCAGCATAGATCGAACACTACTCACCCATACCAGCGACTGCCGTCCCTGCAACAGGATAGGGTACTCCCGCGACGGGGCTGACCGCATACCCACCCTGCACGCATCAAGCAGCACAGCAGCCCAGAAGAGGATCCCCCCCCACCCCCCCCCGGCACAAGAAGCATTAAAGCGGCACTGTCATGCCGAATTCCGTTTTTTTTTTTAACCCCCCTCCCGCCTCAACTACATCCAATCGACCCCCTAGTCACCCCCAAATGCCCCTATGCCCCCCACATTACCTATTTTTTATTCTTTATTTTCTGCCCCGATCTATATTCAGGGCGCCGCCATCTTTGTGTGGGTAGGTGAAGTCCCTGTGGGACACGTCATCTACCCACACTAGATAGCCCTGAGATTCCCGCACATGCCCAGTGAAACATCTGGACATGCGAACGGGAATTTCACCTATTCATTCATTCATCAGACAGACGAATGAATGAATAGAAAAAAATCAGACGAACAAACTAACACTGTGTATCAGTGTTCGTTTGTTTGTTCGGTTTATTACAAGGAGGGAGCTACCGGCGTGCAGCTCCCTCCTTGCAATATGTAAAGACAGAAGCGGCAGGGAGCAGCGCTCCCCACCACTTCATAAGCCCCCCAGGTCCCCTCCTCACTCTATGGGGGTCAATATGACCCCCATAATAGCACAAGGGAGATTAAAATCTCCCCAATGCCCCTACTTGCTATACCGCGAGTAGGGGCATGTCCACTAAACAGTGAGCAGCCTGTGGCTGCTCACTGTAAAAAAAAAAAAAAAGGGTAATAAGGGGGGGACGGGGGACCTACTGGACGGCGGGTGGGGGCCATAATGGGAATGAGGGGGGACCTACTGTCCTCCCCTCAGGCCCCCACCCCTGGGCGGCGGGTGGGGGCCATAATAGTAATAGGTGGGGGGGGGACCTACTGTCCTCCCCCCCCGGCCCCCACCCCTGGGCGGCGGGTGGGGGCCATAATAGTAATGGGGGGGGGGACCTACTGTCCTCCCCCCCGGCCCCCACCCCTGGGCGGCGGGTGGGGGCCATAATAGTAATAAGGGGGGGGGGACCTACTGTCCTCCAGCCCCCGGCCCCCACCCCTGGGCGGCGGGTGGGGGCCCTAATGGTAAAAGGGGGGGGACCTACTGTCCTCCCCCCCGGCCCCCACCCCTGGGCGGCGGGTGGGGGCCATAACGATAATGGGGGGGACCTACTGTCCTCCCCCAGCCCCCACCCCTGGGCGGCGGGTGGGGGCACTAAGTAAATTCCCCCCCCCCATCAAGGTGACTAGGGGTGCCCAAACCCCTAGTCACCCACCCCCCACCCAAATAAAAAATGCCCCTACCTACCCCCCTCACCCTAAAAAATAGTGAGGGGGGAATAAAATTGCTAACCTGTAAAGTAAAATTAAACTTACCATTCGACGTCTTCTTTTTTCTAAAATCTTCATTTTCAGCCCCAAAAAAGGCCAAATAAAAAACCATCATAGCCGTCGAACTAAAAATAAAATAAAAAACCCGAGCGCAAAAAAAAATAATCCATCTTCACCCATGGAGGGCTCCGCGCAGACTGAGCTCCGCAGGACGGGGCAAGGCTTATAAAGCCTTGCCCCGCCCTGCAATTAGCCTAAGAACACTCTGATTGGTGGGTTTAAGCCAATCAGAGTGCTCTTTGTCATTTTACAAGGTGGGAAAGTTCTTTGGAATTTTCCCACGCTTGTAAAATGACACAGAGCACTGTGATTGGATGGCTTGAAATCCATCCAATCACAGTGCTCTGTGTCATTTTACAAGCGTGGGAAAATTCCAAAGAACTTTCCCACGCTTGTAAAATGACACAGAGCACTGTGATTGGATGGATTTCAAGCCATCCAATCACAGTGCTCTGTGTCATTTTACAAGCGTGGGAAAATTCCAAAGAACTTTCCCACACTTGTAAAATGACACAGAGCACTGTGATTGGATGGCTTGAAATCCATCCAATCACAGTGCTCTGTGTCATTTTACAAGCGTGGGAAAATTCCAAAGAACTTTCCCACGCTTGTAAAATGACACAGAGCACTGTGATTGGATGGATTTCAAGCCATCCAATCACAGTGCTCTGTGTCATTTTACAAGCGTGGGGAAATTCCAAAGAACTTTCCCACGCTTGTAAAATGACACAGAGCACTGTGATTGGATGGATTTCAAGCCATCCAATTACAGTGCTCTGTCATTTTACAAGCGTGGGAAAATTCCAAAGAACTTTCCCACGCTTGTAAAATGACAAAGAGCACTCTGATTGGCTTAAACCCACCAATCAGAGTGTTCTTAGGCTAATTGCATGGGTGAAGATGGATTATTTTTATGTGCGCTCGGGTTTTTTCTTTTTCGTCGGGTTTTTTTTTTTTTTTTTTTTGCGCTCGGGTTTTTTATTTTATTTTTAGTTCGACGGCTATGATGGTTTTTTATTTGGCCTTTTTTGGGGCTGAAAAATGAAGATTTTAGAAAAAAGAAGACGTCGAATGGTAAGTTTAATTTTACTTTACAGGTTAGCAATTTTATTCCCCCCTCACTATTTTTTAGGGTGAGGGGGGTAGGTAGGGGCATTTTTTATTTGGGTGGGGGGTGGGTGACTAGGGGCTTGGGCACCCCTAGTCTCCTTGATGGGGGGGGGGGGAATTTACTTAGTGCCCCCACCCGCCGCCCAGGGGTGGGGGCCGGGGGGGGGAGGACAGTAGGTCCCCCCCCCCCTCTTATTACCATTATGGTCCCCACCCGCCGGCCAGGGGTGGGGGCCGGGGGGGAGGACAGTAGGTCCCCCCCCCTACTACTATTATGGCCCCCACCCGCCGCCCAGGGGTGGGGGCCGGGGGGGGGAGGACAGTAGGTCCCCTCCCCTACTACTATTATGGCCCCCACCCGCCCCCCAGGGGTGGGGGCCAGGGGGGGGAGGACAGTAGGTCCCCCCCCCCTTTATTACCATTATGGCCCCCACCCGCCGCCCAGGGGCGGGGGCCGGGGGGAGGACAGTAGGTCCCCCCCCCCTCATTATCTTTATGGCCCCCACCCACCGCTCAGGGGTGGGGGCCGGGGGGGGGACAATAGGTCTCCCTCCCTTATTTTACTTTACAGCCCCCACCCGTCGTTTAGGGGTGGGGGGCAATATTTTTTTTATTTTTTTTTACAGTGAGCAGCCACAGGCTGCTCACTGCTTACTAGACATGCCCCTACTCGCGGTATAGCGAGTAGGGGCATATTATTTACTAATACCAAGTCATTTTTACTTAGTATTAGTAAAGTTGGCTGAAAGACCAGTTTAGGTCTTTCAGCCTTTTAGTAGATAGCTCCCTAACACCGTGGGAATTAGGGAGTTATCTACTAAGCGGCTGCAAGATGCAGCCACAGCAATGAATAGGATCGGGGTTTCATTCATTAGAATGAAATTCCGATCCGAACAAAGTACCGAATTGCATCCTAACACCAATGGAGAAACAGTGCTCATTCTGTTAGGATGCAATTCGGCAGTTTTGCCGGCGTTCTGTCTAAGTGACAAGACGTTCGGCAATACTGATAGGAAGCAGTGTGGGAACTGGGAGGAAAGCTAGGGATCATGGGAAAATTGGTCTGACCAGCGGAAATGAAGCACACTTTGCTCCTCCGCTGGTCAGAGCTGGTCAAGCGGAGGAATCCACCATAAGACAGAGTCCCTACTTTGTCTTATGATTTTAAAGAAAACTAAAGAAGACAGGAAGAAAAGAATAACAGATCCCGAGAGAGGGGGAGAAGAGGAAGAGATTGAGGAAAGGTAAGTTCGGCATGACAGTGCCGCTTTAATGAGCCTCCACACATCCTCCCTGATGGACACTCACCTCCGGACGTCCAGAGGAGACACACTTTGCTGGCTGGGGAGACAGCCCACGGGCCACCCACAAGAAATCCGGAGACATCCCTGGAGCAGCACTACCCGAACACCGACGGACACCCGCACCCGGCCACACCGACACAGTAGATCGGGCATCGGTTAAGCACAGACCCGCGACCACAAACAAGACCTCAGGCCCACCAAACCAAAGGCCCCTGGAGCATAAACCAACCCAAGAACTCTAGACCAGCCAGGGTGAAATACTTCTGCTAAGCTACTACTCGTAGATTATCATTTCATTCCAACGTGTTTATATCTTAATCTTTCCAGTATGATATATTGTTTAGCATATATATAGGCAAGCTTCTTGTCACCTAACTCATTGATATACTCATACTCAGAAAGACATGTAATCTTATACAGGATAAATGTATGATTATTTAGACCAGATGTCACTGTATAGAATGCATGTCCCTCTCTCAAGCATAGATAAGCATAGCTGTGCATAACCAAACCAACATGTCATGCTTACTCACTGTCTTTACCTTCTCTAACAAAATCTAAAAATGTGCTGTTTACTCATACGCCACGTTAAGTCTATTATACATGTTACTATACTGCATGTGAATGATATTGTGGCTGGGCAAGCCTGTTGTTATACTATGCACAACAGAAAATAAAGAATTTAAAAAAAAAAAAGTCCTTTTTACGTTGTCTATGGCCAGCATCCCGTTGTTCTTCCGGCTGCTTTCTCCTCACAGGGCATGCCAGTTCTGGATGAGCATGGCTGGTTTACGTAATACTTGGGAGCAGGTTCAGCGTTCTTTGGTGGATTGCGCTGCTTGCCAGAAGGTGCAGGCTGCCAAGCATCGCAGGGCGGCTCCTTCTTATGTCGAGGGGGACAGGGTTTTGCTTTCCATGCAGAATATTAGCCTCCGGTTGCCTTCTATGAAATTGGCTCCCCTCTTTATTGGTCCTTATCGTATTTTGCATAAAGTTAATCCTGTTTCGTATGCCTTAGGTCTTCCTAAGAATCTGCGTATTCCTAATGTCTTTCACACCTCCTTGTTGAAGCCTTACGTACGCAACCGCTATACCCGGCATACTCCTCCTCCCCCTCCTGTCTCTGTGGAGGGTCATGAGGAGTTTGAAGTTTCTGCTGTTCTTGACTCTCGTTTCCTTAGAGGTCGACTTCAGTACCTGGTGCATTGGAAGGGCTATGGGCCTGAGGAACACAGTTGGATTTCCGCTGACGCTGTTCATGCTCCTCGCCTTGTGCGTTCTTTCCATTCTCAATTTCCTGCCAGGTCTGGCCCTTCCCGCCCGGAGGGCGTGTCCTCAGGGGGGGGTACTGTAGCGGTACTTACCCTTTCCAGGGGCCGGCCGGGGTCCTCTGTTCAAGCCGCGCGCGGTCCTGCTGCTGCACGAGCTGCGCGCGGCTCATCCGAAGACAGGAACAGGAAGGCGGGCAGTGACCGCGAGAAGCGGTCACGTGTCCCGCCTGACACTAAGAGCGCGCCACGGGTCTCGGGCGCACTCTTAAAGGGACAGTGGGAGCCTAAATTGGAAAAGGCCTCCCATTGGTCTCTGTCATTCCACACTCCCCATACCCTTATCTTTTGGGGGCGTGGAGATGACAGGGACCAATCAAAATAGATGTTTAGTTATTTATACTCACCTTTTTCCCTGGGTTCCTTGCCCTATCGTGGTTTCTGTTTCAGTTCCCTTTAGCGCTTGTTGTGTTCCTTCGTACTTGACCTTGGCTTTGTTTTCTGACTACGTTATCTCTTTATCCTTATCTTTTCTGTTTGCCGGCTTGCTGTTTACTGTGTACCAGACCCCGGCTAGTCCTAGTTTACGCTGTCTCTTTGTGCCCTTGACCTCGGATCGCTCCTGACTCTGTACTTCTCCTATATACGTAGAGTCCGGCTACTCTAAGGTCCGGTAGACGTATCTCCCCTCTGTGTTGTCTTCTGTTTAGCTGAATCCTGCGTGTTTGGGTATATTCTCGTTATAACAGGAGAGCACAAAAACCTTTAACCCCAAACAATCACATTACACACACACCCTGCACCCACAATAGACACAGGGTGACAAACATAGGAATAGTCCAGGGCCCTACATAAAATGTCCATATGAAACCCCAGGTGATGGTGACTACTGTCACAAGTTCGTTGTCACAGTGCCCACTGAAGAACAGTTCATGGGTTTCTATTCACAGCTATTTTTATCTCCAAAGATAATTGGCTACTTGGAGACTGATTTTGGATATACTGTTCTGCATGCCAGGAAATTCAGGATTGAAACCCTGGCTACTAGCTCATCAACATCAATCTAAAAGGATGTGCACTTCCATGTTCCCATTGCAGGACCGCATCAAAAATATCCTTGTTTTTACTTCAGCAACAATTATCTGCAAATTCAAGCCCTTCAATTTGGTCTTTTTGCAACTATAAAACTGGAAAAGATTCAAATTTTTTAGCACCCTGATCCTGGCAAATGAAAGATAGACTCAGATCAGTAACCAACATCCTAGAACACCACGACTGGGTTCTGAAATTTGAATAAGAGTAGTCTGCAGGGGCGGACTGACCGGTCGGGCACTTCGGACATGGTCCGAGGGCCCGGCCGGGAGGGGGGCCCGCCATCAGGGGGCCCGGCGGCACACTCTGAGGGGGCCGGCCGCCCCTTTAAATGCTGAAGCCGCCTGAGCGCTCTCTTAAGAGCCTCAGGCGGCTGCAGCTTCTCACCTCCCCTCCCCTGTAGCGTGGCCGAGCTGCTCTCCGGTCCGCGGTGCCCGGCCGGAGTGATAGGAAGGTGCACACTGAGTGTGCACCTTCCTGTCAGTCCGGCCGTTACAGGAAACAGAAACTCCATGCGGAACACGAGTTTCTGTTTCCTGTTCCCGGCCAGACTGACAGGAAGGTGCACACTCAGTGTGCACCTTCCTATCACTCCGGCCGGGCACCGCGGACCGGAGAGCAGCTCGGCCACGCTACAGGGGAGGGGGTAAAAAGAGAGAGGGTGGGGGGGTAAAAAGAGAGAGGGAGGGGGGGTAAAAAGAGAGAGGGGGTAAAAAGAGAGAGGGAGGGGGGTAAAAAGAGAGAGGGAGGAGGGGGGTAAAAAGAGAGAGGGAGGGGGGGTAAAAAGAGAGGGGGGTAAAAAGAGAGAGGGGGTAAAAAGAGAGAGGGGGTAAAAAGAGAGAGGTAGTAAAAAGAGAGAGGTTCGGGGGTAAAAAGAGAGATGGAGGAGGCGGGTAATAAGAGAGAGGGTGGGGGGTAAAAAGAGAGGGGGTAAAAAGAGAGAGGGGGTAAAAAGAGAGAGGGAGGGGGGGTAAAAAGAGAGAGGGAGTAAAAAGAGAGAGGGAGAGGGGGTAAAAAGAGAGGGGGGGTGTAAAAAGAGAGGGGTGGTAAAAAGAGAGAGGGGGTAAGAAGAGAGAGGGAGGGGGGTAAGAAGAGAGAGGGGGGTAAGAAGAGAGAGGGAGGGGGGGTAAGAAGGAAGAGGGAGGGGGTAAGAAGAGGGAGGGGGAGTAAGAAGAGAGGGGGGAGTAAGAAGGGGGTAAGAAGAGGGGGAGTAAGAAGGGAGGGGGGAGTAAGAAGGGGGTAAGAAGAGGGGGAGGGGGGAGTAAAAAGAGGAAGGAGGGAGTAAGAAGAGGGGGAGTAAGAAATGGGGGGGAGGGAAGAGTAAGAAGAGGGGGGAGGGGGGTAAGAAGAGGGGGAGTAAGAAGAGAGGGAGGGGGGAGTAAGAAGAGAGGGGGGGAGTAAGAAGGGGGTAAGAAGAGGGGGAGGGGGAGTAAGAAGAGGGGGAGGGAGGAGTAAAAAGAGGAAGGGGGGAGTAAGAAGAGGGGGGAGGGGGTACGAAGAGGGGGGAGGGGGTAAGAAGAGGGGGGAGTAAGAAGAGGGAGGAGTAAGAAGAGGTGGGAGTAAGAAGAGGGGGAGGGGGGAGTAAGAAGAGGGGGAGAGTAAGAAGGGGGAGTAAAGGAAAAAAACAGAGTATATAGGCGCTCGCTATAACGTGGTGAATCAGTGAGGGCTGCTGTATACAATACAAGTATTCCCAAAAACCTTGTATATTAGTGAAACAAAAAATATATAAAATATGGCGTATACTGCGCCCAAGGGTAATACGTACATACACCTCTGAGGGGAAGGTTGGTAAAATACCTCGAAATAAAAACAGAGGAAAATAATAGTGCAATACAGTTTATAACAGTGCAAATATTTGTGCTGGGTAACTTTAGGAAAATCACTCACATAGGGTAGAGCTATAAAAGAGCTCTACTTTGTTCAGCGTGGACGGTATAATCCCCGTCTAAGGATACAAGCTGGTACAGATGATTTTGATCCTCCAGATGAGAATATAAAAAATAAGAGGGAGAGACACTCTGATAGTGTAGTAAGTACTGTAAATCCAGGATAGTTAAATAAAGGTATTGTACTTACAATTTGTAGAGCAAGACCTGCTCTAGTGATTACAGCATGGGTGGTACTATCCCCACCTAAGGATATGATGGAACCAGGTAGTCAGCAGGACATCGAAATGCAGGTAAAATAATAAAGGATAAGTGGCTCAATGCAATATAAAATACACTATTTTATTGTTATAAAATATAAAGCATATAAAAGTATAAGTCCAATTGTCCAAAGGGAAGGGGGTCCCACTTGACGCGTTTCGCCTCTCCAGAGGCTTTATCAAAAGTGTGGGATGATTCCTCAGTGTCCTGCATAAATAGGGGCGAGTTGATTGTAGAATGCTACCTGGTGAGTGTCTCTTCCGGTTCCGTAATGCATACCGGAAGTGATGTGGCAAGATAGGGGACAGTCGGCAAGTTCCGGCCGTCATGCGTACCATCGTGGACCGCACGCGTCATATCCGGAAGTGACGTGACGCGACCTGTGGTTCAACTGTCACATGTCTTCTGCCTGGAACGCACGCATCATCAAAAATGGCGTGCGTTGCGTTCCAGGCATGGGTAACCTATGTCTCCCATGAATGGAGATGGGGAAAGTAGTAATAGGGAAAAGAAATGCAGTATAAGTATACTAAGCTAGTATATAATAAAACATAGGAATATCAGTGAGATGCATGGTCGAAATCTTTTAAAGTAAAATTGCAATTGCCATGGAAACATATTTAGAATAACAAATGAAGGACATATAATTTAACAGGTGATGAATAACAAGGTATAAATATTAAAATATTAAAATATTGAAATATACACAGTCCTATAACTATGGCAGTATTGGTGGTATCTACATAGGTACACTATGATAACAGATATATATTACAGAAGAATATATTGTAATAGAAGAGGGGGAAATGTATATGGCAAAAAGAGGAAAGACTTATCCCCAAAGGCATATATGAACATATATGGATATAGATAAAAATGGATATAAAGATAAACTATGGCTAAAAAGGCGTAACTCATAAAAACTATATATTAAAAAAGATATTGGGGTATATATGAAATTAGAAAATATAGGTAATTAAAAGATAAAAAGTAAAAAGTAAAAAAATATAGAAAATATAATATATTAGTCAGTAATTAAAATTTATTAAAAAATACTTGATTATAAAAAATTATATAAATCAAATTCGATGTTCAGACCTTTGGGGTGTAGGGTATCTAAATAGTATACCCATTTCATTTCTGTCTTTCCGATCTGTTTGATAATATCACCACCTCTCCAGTGTTTATTAACAATTGCAATACCCGTGAACGTAAGTAGTTTAGGGTTATTATCGTGTGTGCAAAAGTGAGAAGAGACAGCGTGGTTGGCAAAGCCCTTTTCTATGTTCCTGCAGTGCTCTGCTATTCTGGTTTTGAGGGGTCTGATAGTTCTGCCGATATATTGAAGCCCACATGGGCATTCTAATAAGTATATTACATTTTTGCTGTTGCAAGTAATGATGTTTTTAATATTATAAATTTTTCCTGTGTTGTTGGATCTGAAGTCGGTAGTTACTTTGGATGTTGGTTTTGTCTTTCTGCATGCTATGCAGCAGTTGCATTTAAAAAAACCTTTTTTTGTAGCCATAAAATTATCAGTTTTTTTCGGGTCAATTTTTGTAAAGTTTTTTGTGATGTGCATCTTTAAATTGGGGGCACCTCTAAAGATTATCTTTGGCTTATCTGGTATAATTTTACCTAATACATCATCTTCTTTTAAAAGGTGCCAATGTTTATTTAAAATGTATCTAAGTTGTTTATTTTTATTATTAAAATCCATTACAATAGGTAGTGTAAAATCCTGTTTCACGTCTTTCTTTTTTTTTATGTACCAGTTCTTTCCTATTTAAAAATAAAGTTTCCTTGATAGTCTCTGCTATTTTGTTGTTATTATACCCTTTCTGTATAAATCTTTTCTTTAACTCATGTGCCTGTTTGTTAAAGATTGGGGTTTCAGAGCAATTCCTTCTGAGTCTCAGCATTTGGCTCTTGGGTATATTATCCAGCCATACTTTGTTATGGCAACTGTCAGTTTTTATGTAATTATTGACGTGTACATCTTTGAAGTGTGTCTTAGTGTGTATTTTGTTATCTTTTATATATATGTCAAGGTCAAGGTAGGTCACTGACGTAGTGCTAATATTGGCTGATAGAATGATGCCCTCATCATTGGTGTTTAAGAAAGATACAAATTCCTGTGTCGAGGAGATCGGGCCTTTCCATATAAAAAGGAGATCGTCAATATATCTCACATAGGCTACCAGGCTGTCCACCCAGCCATGCCCACTCCAGACCATGCGATCTTCCCAATCGGCCATATAGAGATTGGCATAGCTGGGTGCAAACCTGGTGCCCATGGCTGTACCAGTGTTTTGTAGATAGAACCCGTCTTTAAACCAAAAGAAGTTGTTTTTCAAGATTAAGTCTATCCCCTCTATTACGAAATTTATCTGTTCTTGGGGCATAGAGTCGTCCTTTTCCAATACTGTCCTCACTGCATTACATCCTTTATCATGTTGAATGATGGTATATAGTGATTTGACGTCGCAGGTCATTAATGTGAAATCTTCTTGCCATGTTACCGCTTCTAATTTTTTAATAAGGTCAATCGTGTCTTTCAGATAGGACTTGGTTTTAACAACATAGGGCTGTAACATAATGTCAATATATTCAGACAAATTAGAGAGTGGTGAGCCTATGCCTGACACAATGGGACGACCCGGAGGATTGGTGAGGTCCTTGTGGATTTTGGGTAAAAAATATATGACTGGAATTTTGGGATGTAGTATGTGTATGTATTTATATTCTCTATCGTCTATTATGCCGTGATCTTTTCCTTTGTCTAGATAGGCTTTTAATTTGTCCTTAATACCGATGATAGGGTTATTTTTTAATTTAGTATAAGTAGATATATCGTTTAATTGGTTATAGGCCTCAGCTTCATATTTGTCGCTGGATAGGATTACAAGCCCTCCGCCTTTATCGGCGGACTTGATCACTATTGATGGATCATTGTAGAGGTCTTTTAATGTTTGTCTCTCTCTTTTGTTAATGTTAGCTTTATCGTTTTTGCTGCTATTCAAGGTTTTTAGGTCTTTGCATACTTTAATTTCAAACATCTCTAAGGCGCTCGATTTACAATGGGCTGGGTAGAAAGTGGATTTATTTTTTAGAAAACTTTTTTTATAAGTGGTCTGATTTTCGTTACTACTTATGTTTGTGATGTTAGTATCTTTTTTGCCCATATAAAAACGTTTTAGAGTGGCATTCCTTACGAATTTGTTGATGTCAATGTATGCCAGGAAGGGGTCGTACTTTTTAGTTGGGGCAAACTTCAGTCCCTGTTTTAAGACATTCAATTGGGTATTGTTAAGAGGTTTTTCTGATAAATTAAAAATGCCAGTAGGGCTTTTTATACTGTTTTTATCTAGAATTTCTCGATTCTTCCTTTTTTGCTCTCTTCTACCAGATCGTCTTCCTCTAAGTCTCGTTTGCGACTTTTGATAGGTGTAATGTTTAGACGATTTGTGTGTTTTTCTCTGTTCGTGGGAATTTCTAAAAAAGAAGTCTCATCGAATGGTTCGCAAAAAGAGAGGGCATGGTATCTATTGCTTTTTACGTCATCTATTGGTGAGCTTGGTTTTGTTTCTTCGTGTCTACGGTGTGTTTTAGTAGTAACTCTTTCCCATGAGTTCTTTCTTTCTCTTGGTTTAAATTTGGGTGAGTCAGGTATATATGTGAATTTGTGTGTTTTGGGTCTTACTATTAAGGGGGAATCATCTATGCTGTGTTTGTAATTGTGGTATCTGTTGTGGTCTCTTCTGTTGATAATTGGATGTGAAGAGGCTGTGTTTTGTTTAGTTTCAAATGATTTTTTTTGGTAGTTTCTCTTCATGATTGGCCCGTGATCGGTAGTCTCTGTTGAGTGGCTCTGTGAATTTCTTTGGTGATCTATACCTATAGTGTGTTTTATATTGGGGAAGTAGGGGGAGTAAGAAGAGGGGGAGGGGGGAGTAAGAAGAGGGGGAGAGTAAGAATGGGGGTAAGAAGAGAGTGAGGGGGGAGTAAGAAGAGGGTGGGAGTAAGAAGGGGGGTAAGAAGAGGGGGAGGGGGGTAAGAAGAGGGGGAGGGGGGAGTAAGAGGAGGGCAATTGCACCCGGGCAGCCGGCAGGGGAGGGAGGAAGAGAGGACCCGGGAGCTCAGCCTGCAGCTCCTCTGGGTCCTTCTTGCGCGAGCACAGATCGTTGCCGCGGTTACCACGGCAACGTTACGGCTCTTGCGAGAGTAAACTCTAGCCCTGGAGCTACGGGCTAGAGTTCACTCTCAACACTGTGACCACCAGGGATTCCTGGTGGTCGCAGTGGTGAGAGTGAACTCTAGCCCCATAAACACACTGCCCCCACACACCATACACATTCACACACTTCCCCCCATACACACACACTGCCCCCACAGACACCATACACATTTACACACATTGCCTCACACACACACACATACACTGCCCACCCATACACACACAGCCCCCCATACTAACATTGTCACACACATACACAGCCCCCTCATACACACATTGCCCCACACACCCTACATATTCACACACTACACCCCCTCACATACACTGAACCTTTCACACACACTGCACCCCTTACACATTGCACCACTGCTCCTATACCCTACTACAGCCTCATATCCCAGCAGACCCCAGGTAAGTTGTCAAACTGTTCTTAAACAGTTTGACTACTTACTCTGGGAGGGGGGCCCGGCCCTCCTGGCACCATAACGACTACACAGAGCAGTAGTGGTTATTGTGCATTGATTATTTCTTTAAATAATCTACAAGTGCCCTAGTAGCCAGCAAGCCAGCCAGCCCACAGGCCAGCCAGCCCACAGGCCGGCCAGCCAGCCAGCCAGCTCACAGGCTGGCCAGTAGCCAGCCAGCCAGCCCACAGGCCACCAGTTAGGCTTACAGCCAGCAAGCCCACAGCCTGCCAACCGCAGCCAGCAAGCCACAGCCTGCCAGCCAGCAAGTCACAGCCAGCAAGCCACAGCCTGCCAACCGCACCCAGTAAGCCCACAGCCTTCCAGCAAGCCCACAGACTGCCAGCCAGCAACAGTAATTAAGGTAAGAGGAGCCAACTTGGCCTAGGTATCAGCGAGCTATGTTGTGTTGCTATATTGTGAATAGGAACCAGAGTGTTGGAGAGACCCCCCTCCAGGCCCCATTAGACTCCATTGTAGTCTCTAATGGGACCTGGAGGAAATTCTTTCTAACACACTCTCTAAAGGACACTGAGATAGCCTCTGCTAGAATGCTCCCCCCCCCCCCCCCATGGCCCATTAGCCCTCAATTGTAGTCTCTACTGGGGCCTGGAGGCGACTGTTTCCAGCAGGGACACTGAGATGGCCTCTGTTAGAAAGACCCCCTTCCAAGCCTATTAAACTCCATTGTAGTCTCTAATAGGGCCTGGAGGGGATTCTTTCTAACACACTCTCTAAAGGACACTGAGATAGCCTCTGCTAGAAAGACCCCCCCTCCGTGGCCCATTAGCCCTCAATTGTAGTCTCTACTGGGGCCTTGAAGGGATTATTGCACTTTTGTTCCTTGTGTCTAAAGATTGTGTAGGGTGTGGCTGGAGGCGGTGCATGGAGGCGGGACATGGGTGGCGCTTGCTGCGGAGTATGGGTGGGGCCTGTAAGGGGGCCCTTGATTTATTTTGCCCGGGGGCCCTGAGGGTTCTCAGTCCGCCCCTGGTAGTCTGCCACCTTTGCAGAAAATTTCAGACTTGCGGTCCGGTCGTGTATTGATGGCGGCACTCGCGGAGTCCCCAAAATGGCGGCGATAGTCTCACGAGGTGCGAGAGTGAAGATGGCTGCCGCGGATGTATTGGGACTCGGGGATATTAACCAATTGCAGTCGGCAGTAAGGGGATGGAAAAGTGGAACCGTCGGAGAGACGGCGGGCGGGATGGAGGTGGAATCCCCTGAGGGGGAAAAAGTTTTCGGTTGGAAAAACGACCCGCCGGGTGATACCGGGTCCGCTCGAGGGCGGGAGAGATAGGGACAAGAAAGCAAGTTATACCAATATTATAGAGCAATATACAAAAGAACAAGAATATTAAGATAGGGAAATATGACATAAATGCAGTTAAACTGTTAGATATAGGGAAGAGTCAAAAACTCTGACCTGTCTGCGATGGAGCAGCAAACAAAGAGGGGGGGGGATCCTATTTACTGTCAATACCATACTCCCTATTGTATTTTGATTGGTTAATGTTTTCACTTTCTTTGCTGATGTGGAGTAGTAAAGAGAGTTATGCAAAATAGGAAGCCTCTTGTCATGTGATAAAATTTGAAGTGGTGCATGAAGGATGGCAATCTGTTTCAATGTTTCCCTCTGGAGGAAGTTAATTGAATAATGATAATTATGGATGCATGCTTATCTTTTTAAGGAGCACACACCAAGATCTATCCCAGATTTTAGAAAATTGTCAAATGTCTTATGACTCTAAAGACTCTTCTTCACCTGAACTCAGAAGTTCAGCATCAGTTGGTGAAAGTGGATAATATTTCTGTGGTGGCTTAACTAAACCACCAAGGAAGACCCGTAACAAGATAATGATGAAAACTTTAGTCCCTTTGATGATTTGGTTTCAGGCCAATGTCGAAGGATTGTCTGTGGTATAACTTCCAAGAAAGATCCACCAGAAAGTGAATTTCCTCATCCAAAATTTAGTACACCCAGTACAATATTTTCTATCTAACTGGGCCATCCAGATGATCTTGGACAAATGGGGAGCTCACTCAGAGCGTCACATAATAATACAGTGGCAACCGGGAGTTCTGGAGATTCTTTCAAGATCCCTTAACCATAATCTGATGCTCTTTTGTGTTTCTGCAGGTTTATGTCTTCCCTCCATTCCTATTCTGGCTCTATTGAGAGGACTTCAGAAAAAGATGGAGGTTGTAGCAGTAATTCATCACACCAGCCAAGGAGACTTTCTTTACCTTCCTATTGAGCCTTTCTAGAGCTGCTACTCTTTATCTCCCAGCACACCAGACCTGCTGTTTGAGGGGCCTCCCATCCACCTCCACAGCCCCTGCAACTGATGGCCTGAAAATTGAGGAGAATATTGAGAAAGAAAGGGGTCTCGAAATTAGAGATCTCCATGCTATTACGAGCAAGAAAAATATCAGACTCATCCCTTTTTTGTTTATCAAGTATGGGACATATACTGTAATTTCACTGCTATGAATGGTTTCTCCTTCATCCTTTTATGCCTCAGAACTATTAAAGGGACACTATAGGCACCAGAACAACCATAGCATAATGTAGTTGTTCTGGTGTCTACATCCTGTCTCTGCAGACTTTTTAATGTAAACATGGTCTTTTCAGAGTGTTTACATTACTGCCTAGGGACACCTCCAGTGGCAGTCACTCAGACAACCACTAGAGGTGCCTCCTGCCACTCTGCATGAAGGCGCTGAACATTCCCCATAGAGATGCATTGAGTCAATACATCTCTTATCAGCACACAGGGGTGTTTTGCCACACATGCATGATACCTTCCCAATGCTTTCCCATAGTTTCTATGGTGTTTCTAACATGTAGGGTAGTAGTATGTGTTGTATTGACATAAAGCAGAAGAGTCTCAGAGCATTATCCTTGAATGAGTCCCTTACCTCCTTTAATGCAAACAAGGTGGTCCAAAGGACAGTGCCTGAATTCCAAAAAATTACTTCCAGTTCCACTAGGGCCTTAGGGATATGGTCTACATGGTCCTCTTTTAAATGTATGATTCTTGAAAGAAGCATAATTTGACATTTTGTTTGGTGTTATGAATCAAACATGGTTCTCAGCAGAAATGTTGTGCTATTCTATTTTGCTCTATCTCTGCATTATTTTTAAGCTTGGAATGTGCCTGAATATAGTGCTGTCATGACCATGGCTGGTAAAGAGGAAAATATATTCATACTTACCGGTTTTCCTCTCCTGATAATGGGCCATGGCAGCACTGCATATCCTCCCTAGACTTGTGGCTAGGTTATAAAGTAGGGCTCCTGTGCAACCCAAGGGTAGTGCTGCTATGGCCCATTATTGGGGAAAAATATCAGAAAGTATAAATTATCCTCTATTTTTGAGGGCTAGACTAGCACAACCAAGAAAAGCGCTAAATATTTAACAATAATCAGACATGAATGATTTCAGAACTTCTTGTTAAGAATTGTCTAGTCACTTAATCTATTCCATGTGATGGATTTAAGCTACCGGTATATTAGAATTTGAACATATTTTCTATGGAATGCGCTCATGTCATGCAGACTAAAAAACGATGACCAAAAAACAAAAAAAATCTTTGTGACTAAATGTTTTCACATTGCAGATACATTTGTCAGTAAAAGTGTATCATTTATTAGTGGATCTATGCTCTATTAACAAATTGTATGTATTCCACAATACTGTATTGTGTTAAGTGGTGTATGTGTGTGTCTCCAAAACCAGGAGTGCCATTATTTTCTCACGATACATGTCAGCATTATTATTTTTTATATTATAATTTTTTTTTTTTATTTATCCGTATTAGTGCTAGAGCTCCTTTCGGGCAGCACAAGGACACGCTTATCACAGTCTGCCAAAAACTTGTGACTTATGCTCGGTTTTCCCAGCCCCTCTTCCTGCAAGTCAATTTTTGAAGAAAAGTTATTTATTATTGGCAGGTAGTGTTGCATGTATGTTCTAACATTGCCATTGGGATTCCAGGCCTTTTAGTGCAAAGTGTACATCACACTGTACATTACAGCTTTTAATGCATGATATGTCACCTAAGATGTGGTATGTGGTTTGAAAATATAGTCCCAATGTGGTGCCCACTGAAATGATGGTCAAATCTATATTTCTCATATGCTTTAACGGGTTCGTTTTTTTTAAGTAAGTAATTTTTAATAAAATGAAAAAATACAATAAAGATTATAAAATAACAAATAATGATTTGCAATAAATTAAATATTACTACATGTTTATTCACTAAACAGATTGTAGTGGCATGACAAACAACCTGCAAAAGGTAGCTGGATGTGTTTTGACCTAAATCATGTCGCACAACTTGCTCAGTGAATAAACCCCTATATGTTTACTGTACTCTATTACTTCCAAAAAACAAAAACTTAAGGAACACAAAGAGGCAATTTTTGATTGTCTCTCACGGGTGGGAAAGTTATTTATTAAAATGGAAACTGTTGAAAATGGTAAAGGAAACTGCAAATTGTGGCGGAGCCTGTCTAATTCCATGGATTACTGGCACAGGACTCTATTATACTGCATCATCAAACAACTATATCACTCCTTTGGCTCTTCTCTACTCAACCCGTCATGTATTGTGTCGGCACGCTCTCTCATTTTAACCAGTAGCATTGTCCTTCGAGGCTGGAGCAGCCGCAATGTCTTCAGAGGACCCTAATCCTCTGGAATTAGGGTCCTCCTGCGCGACCCATTTTACCTCCTTTTGCAGATACCTAAGAGAGTGCTATTTGGAGGGGAAGTAAGGAGGGACATTACCAACAATCCCTACCCAAAAGCCAGGGGGAGCCAACTTTTTCAAGACCACAGGAACTCCCAATTAAAGACCAGCACTTAGTCGCCACCCTTCTGGAGCTCCACGCCAGATCGAGATGTGCCCAATGCCCAGTCAAAACTTTATTCAATGATCCCTTGGGCTTGGCACCTCTGATCTGGCTAATATTTGGACATTATACTGTGGGAACCGAGACCTGGCCAGGGACATGTAATTCACGCCGAGTGCTTGTATATTTTAACTTATTGTAGAGTTGTGGAAGAACCAGCCCTTGAGTGCCCTGACTGCAAGCAACTTGGTGCGTTCAGCATGCAAATCACAAAATACTTAATACGACCAATAGTCTGGTCGCATGAAACGGTTTTTCGGCTAGAATAGCGGGGGCAGGGCCATACTTTGATCGAGTGGCGTTTTATACTATGCTCCATGGATCAGGACGCTAGTTTAGTTAATAACCCTGCAAGATGTTTCTTAAGTTACTCAGAAGTTTTCTACAAACTGCAAAAGGAGGAATTTTTTTTCCCCATCAAAGACACACACACTGCCATATTTTTGAAAGCTACTAGATTTACGTAAGTAGTCATAACAAAGTCTATAGCTTCTGCACACTATTTTCACAGGCATTTCTTCTTTGTTGATGTGGTGTAACAGGAGGCTGGCATGGTTTTATTTCCAAAGAGTTTTCATGCAAAAGCTTGTGCTGCCTTAGGTTTCTCCCACTCACGCTCAATCCCTATATCTGTAGACTGTTTCTGAGCAACAGTTTTTACGGCATGGATGGCATAGTTAATGTTGGTGTCCTCGATCCAGCTCCAAGAACCAGACAGTGGATTGTACAACATTCCCCTTAGGGTCTCTACAACATAACCATCTGTGTAGATAAATAAAATGTGTTAGTCAGGTAAGAAAACAAAAATATATTTTAAAACAGCTGTTCTAATTATCTACAAGCAAGACCTAAAAGACTCACTTGATTCTAAAATCCGCTCCAATTCCTCTGGAGAGATAAATTTTTCCCAGTCATGAGTGCCCTCTGGGACAAGGCCCATAATCTTCTCAGCTACCACTATACCTAAAGCATAGGATAACTTGGTTTTGTTGATAGTTGTAATAATAAGAGATCCACCTGGCTTTGAGAAACAGAAGTTAACTTAAATGAACATTATTTTCAATCACAGAGTTTGTTTTTAGTAATGTACCATGATATCTATTATCTCAATACACCGAAACAAAAAAACAAACAAACAATTTTTATATATATATATATTTATTTATTTATTTATATTTGTGATGGCCTACCTTTAGTAAATCGAAGCAGTTCTGGATAAATAATTCCTTGTCAACCACATGTTCTATAACTTCAGATGCTACAACGGCATCAAAATATTGCTTGTTTTCATCCACAATGTCTTCCAATGAGCATGATCTGTACTGTATCATGTGTTCAAGGGTAGGATCATAGGATTTGTGCAGTTCTGCGGTTCTAATGTTATCCTCCAAAGGGTCTATTCCTGTAACTATAGCTCCAAGTCTACCAAGTGGCTAAGAGAGGGTAGATCACAGTAGAGAATAAAATAACATTTAAAATCAGTTTTATGCCAAAAAAAAAAAAAAAAACAGAACATGGTTTAAAAAAAACAAAAACAAAAAAAAAAAAAACAACAAAAAACAACACACACGCACTAAAGAGCATTATGGAAGATGTAGTCCACAATATTTAGAAACCAAAAGGTTGCCTACCTCTGTTCTAAGACCTCAGTAACCTCTTAATTCCTATTAAAAATGTTAATAGTTTGCCAAAGTCCTACACAATATGTTGGTGCTAGATAAACGCCAAAAAAAAATAAAAAACTTTATAGGAAGGAAAACACTCAACTGAAAAAAAAAAAAAAAAAATCATTGTGCCACCTCACTCCCAAAAATGGTCACTGCATCTTTAGCATGTATGTACACTAATGGGCAAATGCACTGGGACACACCTCTTAATTATTGAATACAAGGTGTTTCAATTAGACCCATACTATAAAATCAAGCACCTAGCCATGCAGTCTGCATTTACTAGCATTTGTTAAAAAATGGATCTGAAGAGCTCAGTGAATTCAAGTGTGGTACTGTGATCGTATGCAACCTTAGCAATAAGTCAGTTTGTGAAACTTTATCCTTGCTAGATATTCCACGGTCAACTGTAAGTCGTATATTTGGAAAGTGGAAACATTTAGGAACAGCAGCAACTCTGCCACAAAGCGGAAGACCAAGTAAAGTCACAAAGCGAGCTCACCCAGTACTGAAGCACGTGGTGCATAAAAGTCACCAACGCTCTGCTGATTTCATAACTAAGGAGTTACAAACGTCCATTGGTGTTAATATCAGCAATAAAATTGTGCGTCAAGAGCAGCATGGAATGGGTTTCCATGGCCGAGCAGGAACATGTAGGCCTCACATCACTAACTACAATGACAAGCGTCAGATCAAGTGGTGTAAAGCACAACGCCACTGGACTCTGGAGCAGTGGAAATGTATTCTGTGGAGTGACGAATCACACTTTTCTGTTTGGCAGTCTGAAGGGTGATGTCAGGAGAACGTTGCCTGCCTGCCTGACTGTACTGTGCCAACTGTAAAATTTGATGGAGGAGGTATTATGGTATGGGCTGTTTTTAAGGGATTGGGCTAGACCCCTTACTTTCAGTGAAGGGAAATCTTAATGCTTCAGCATACCAAGACCTTTTGGACAATGCTAAGCTTCCAACTTTATGGGAAAAGTTTGGGGAAGGCCCTTTTTTATTCCGGCATGACTGTTCCCCAGTGCACAAAGCAAGGTCCATAAAGACATGGTTGGATGAATTTGGTGTGGAAGAAATATACTGGTTCGCACAGAGCCCTGACCTCAATCCCATCAAACACCTTTGGGATTAACTGTTACAAAGATTGCAAACAAAAGGCTTTCTCATCCAAAATCAGTGCCTGGCCTCACAAATGCTCTATTGAATGAATGGGCAAAAATTCCCACAGCAACACTCCAAACTCTTGTAGAAATCCTTCCCATAAGAGTGGAAACTGTTATAGCTGCAAATAGGATATGAACTACATAGTAATTTCTATGTATTTAGAAAGCGAAGTCATGAAAGTCCATGTTGGTGTAATGGTCAGATGTCCGAATACTTTTGTCTATAGTGTACACTGAATAAGTACTAAACAAGCTGCTTAATATGTGCACTTATGGCATATTCCTTAAAAAATAAATAAATAAAAAAGTACTAACCCCCTCCTTTCCAATAATAATGGAGAGTTGCTAAAACATAAGTTTTTAAAGTAAATCATTACAGCTATAAGGCCAAGACTTCATTGCAATAACAAATCTAATAATTTCAGTAAATTGTCATTTAAGAAATTTAGTTCAATATTACCTCAGACAAAATTCCTCCTCCACAGCCAACGTCTAAGAGGGTCACACCTGCCAGAGGACACCCAACATCGTGATTGTAGTCCTTGCTCATAAGGATGTCTCTAAGAATACATAAAATAGATTTTTGAAACCAAAATTTGTTCTTTATCAAGTGCAAAATATTACCATCTAGAATTACATCAGTAATATATTCCAACAGGTAAATCTTTCAAGATAATAACTGAACATTTACATCTTAGTAAGACCAAATCTACCGTTATTGCACTTATATCAATATCATAGTGGTAGGTCTGTAAAAAGCACCACAGTAGGACATCTAAATCCACAGGAAGTCCAAAGCACTAAAATATTTCTGAAATGTTTACAGTCCATTAAATATAAACCCCATCAAACTTTACTACAAAACAAAAACAAAAAAAAAACTGAATTATAACTAACTTATAACAAAAGTGAGGTGAATTTTGACAGACAGTAAATACTTGATACCTTATGAAGGGCACACGAATTTCATTCATTGCATGGAGGGGAGAGTAGACTCCTTCCTCATCCCACCATTTTGATGACCATGCCTGGAATTTCTTCATCTCCAGAGGATCTACAGTATGTGAAGTGGTGTGCATCATACCAACAGGACATCTACAGCACACAAATTTGATTTAATAATGAAATATGTGAAAGCACTATAAGAAAGTATGTTAATTATTGCAAAAAGAGGATCACAGACATCTTTGAACACCATAGATTTGTATAGAAAATAGACAGGGACTGCACACATCCCTGTGAGTTGCAGATGTTAACCAACCAGGAGTTGGTACAAACTCCATCAACCGCAGCAGAGTCCAAAGATGTACGGAAACACAAATAGCTCAACAAATAGCAGCTTTAATTGGATTGAAGTGCACATCAACAACAATAGGCTCACAATGAGGTCTCTACTTTGTCTCGGTGAACACCATAGATAGTCACAGACATGCCAGATTAAAATGTACATCTGGCCATAGGGAATCCAGCAATCAGTAGAAGAAGATGCAGTCACCTTAAATTGTTACAGACAAAACTAAAGGTTGTGAAGGAAATACCATAATTAAACAGACACTTTAATAAACATTGATTATCAATCAGAAATACACTGAGATTTTTCTAAAAGAGAGAGGGGAGACACTAGAAGAAAATTATACACAACGTTTTGCAAATTTCTGCACAGATTTCTCATTCAGTTGAATGAGCAGTGCTGAAGGATTTTATGGCAGATGCACGCAACAACATTCATATGCATCTAAATTGGTGCATGAACACAGCAGAAAAATATATGTTTTAAAATGTGTTTTAGATGGAGAAATCAAAGTAGACTTTAATACATCTTGTATACAGAAAAGATAGAGAAGGAATACGGTAAGTGGCGTTATTTAACATATAACCCAGTGCAGCAGATATCACCAGAATGTATTGTTCCTAAATACACTCAATAAGTAGATAAAACCAAGTACAAAAAAGGGAAAGCGCTCAAGTTGATTATATTTTATCTTTTTAGTATATGATAGGACTTTTTCAATACAAGTTATTAGAAGACCATTCTAAAGATTGGCTCTGAACTATAGATGCAATTCATCCACAATAGGGATAGATGGTTATAAATGAGGTCCCACTGAAATTCAGAGCCAATCTTTAAAATAGCTCTGTAAATTGGGAGTATTCCATTTTAACCATACCACCGTAATATTGATTTTTACATATTAGACTATGGTACTTTTTATGCTTATACTATACAGAGTCTGCTAATAACTTTTGTTGAAAAATGACCTATCATATACTAAAAAGGTAAAATGTAATTGTGTGCACTTTCACTTTTTGTACTTGGCATTAATACATCTTTAGTTATTGCCTTTATAAATACTTACAATTGTTTGCAGAAGCCTGACAAACGCCATGGATCACTTCTGTCTCTGGTAAAAAGTCGCTTCTTTGGAACACACGGTTGATAAGCAGCTATTATTAGAGAGGATAAAATATGATGTTATTAACAATGTTATCATTTATTAAAATAGCATACCTTGTAACACAGGTAATCCATGTGACATTGTACAGCAAGCGAATACAACGCTTAAGTGAATTACTTAGTGATCATGCTAAGCTGTTGCAAGACATGCATGCTCAGAAAATAGAAGAGTCTATAATCAATTCCGACAACAGCAGTATGGCCAGCTCCGTAGACGCACACAGAGAGCATTCATGAAAGCTGCAAAAGAGCAGGCAACAGTGCACAGCTTTCTTAGGGTTAGTTAGAGTGAGCGAATAATTGTAAACAGTATAAAATGTACTTTTGAAAAAGCAGCACGCAATGAGAGCGCAAAGAAAGAAAAAGGAAAAAAAAATATGCAAACCGCCTGGTCAGATATTACACTTATATGGAAAGATGGACTATAAGGAGAGTGAGTGTGAAACTAGAGAAGGGAAGAAATAACATGAACATTTTAACACACACTTACCAAAAAGAAAAAAAACAAAAGAATAACCTAACTGCTGACACATACATTTTCTTATGCTTGGCACATTGTAAGGAAAAGCAGAATATATGGATTTTCTATTAGAAAAATTAGCCAAAGTTAACCTCTTAAGGCACACTCAATTTACATCAGTCTGTCATGCCATAGCTCAATGGTCAGCATATAAAGGGACACTTTAGACACCAGAACAACAAAGCTTAATGTAGTGGTTCTGGTGTCAATAGCCTGCCCCTCCAGACATTTCAATGTAAACGCTGCCTTGTACATTGAAAAGGCAATGCTTACATTGGTGCTAAATAATACCTCTAAAGTCAGTCACAGATGCTTCCTGTGTCAGTGCAATGCTCCGCATAGATACACTGAACGTTGCCTATAGAGATGCACTGAATCTTTGCATCTCTATAAGGGGATGCTGATTGGAAAAGCACTGCGTTTTTCCCGTGCATGCGCAATAGACTACCAATGCTTTCCTATGGTAAAGGATTGGATTGGCCGAAATTTATCAAAATTGCTAGCCATGGCAAGACTGGCGTGGCCTTGGAGAAAATGTGAGGAAACTCACATTTTTAAAGCAATCTGTGGCTGGGGATTTAATCCTAAATTCCAAGACTATAATGTCAGGAATACATATCAGTGTAGTAGTGTCATCCCTGACACTATAGTGTTCATTTAAACACAAATAGATTTTTTCCCCTTTGTTTATTTCTCAGATCATGCAAGATTATCCACCAAGGTGAGAATTGTTGGCAATTCACAGTTAAACCCAATTTTAAGGGCAACATAACCAAACTAGAGGCATAGCTGAGTTGGAGATTTTTTCCAGTACAGCTACTGTAATACATATCCTGTGATAAATGTTAACCAACTATTTCCAACTTTAAGCAAAAACACCTTTATAAAACAAATACATTTTTTTTTTATATATATATAAATAAGTTATTTTACATGCCATTTATGATGTATTAAAATGGAAGAGGACAATGGGCCTGGAACATCCCTTTAACCCTTTAACCCCTTCAGGACGGAGTCAATAGTGCACGTTCTGATCAAAACAAAACATAAACAAAAACTGGAATTTGCGCTATATGTCTGTTCACCCGTAGTTCCCCTCTTTCAAATTATATGCACCCACACTTATTATATATCATTTTGTTCAGGAGAAACAGGGCTTTAATCTATCATTAACTATTCATATATGGAACATAATTTATTATGAATAAAATTAAAAAAAAAGTGAGAAAATTAGATTTTTTTTAAAATGTGCATTTCCGTCTGACATTTTAACTGTGAATGTCATAACACGGTTAGGTTTTACTGCAAAAAAATGCACAGATTTGTAATCAGCAATGTCTCACGAGTACAACAGTACCCCCCATTAACAGGTTTTATGGTGTTTTGGAAAGTTACAGGGTCAAATATAGAACATTCCATTTTCAAATTGAAATTTTCCAGATTAGTAATGTTACCTTTGAGACGGTGTGGTAGCCAGGAATGAGCATTACCCCCATAATGGCATAGCATTTGAAAAAGTAGACAAGCCAAGGTATTGAAAGTGGGGTATGTTTAGTCTTTTTTAGTAGCCACTTAGTCACCAACACTGGCCAAAGTTAGCGTTCATATTTGTTTTTGTGTGAAAAAAGCAAAAAACGAATATTTGGCCAGTGTTTGTGACTAAGTGGCTACTAAGAAAGACTGGACATACCCCACTTGCAATACCTCGGGTTGTCTACTTTTGCAAATGGTATGCCATCATGGGGGTAATTCTCATTCCTGGGCTACCATACGCTCTCAAAGGCAACATAACCAATCTGGCAAATTTCAATGTAAAAAAAATGAAATGCAAGCCTTATATGTGACTCTCTAGCTTTCCAAAACACCATAAAACCTGTACATGGGGGGTACTGTTATTCTCGGGAGACTTCACTAAACACAAATATTAGTGTTTTAAAACAGTAAAACATATTACAACAATAATATAGACCATAAAAGTGCGTTCGCTTGTAAAAAATGCGAAAAACGTCACTTTTACTTAAAATATCATCGTTGTAATACAATTTACCAGTTTGAAACACTAATATTTGAGTTCAGCGAAGTCTCCCGAGTAAAACAGTACCCCCTATGTACAGGTTTTATGGTGTCTTGGAGAGTTACAGGGTCAAATATAGTGCTTGCGAATTAAATTCTCTGCACTTTCTCCCTGTGTTGTCAGGCATGTCAATCAAATTTTAATTAATCAAATCACATAATTACGTTAAAAGATTATTTAAATATACACGTAGAATTTTAATATATATGCATTTATAGGTATTTAAATTCTACGCGTATACTAATGTAATCTTTTATGTAATTATATGTATTTATCTATATATATATATTTGCGTTTTTTTGTATTTTATATATAGAATGTCATTCTAAGTGTATTTTTTTGCATATATAATTTATATTAAATTTTGTTTCAATATTTTATTATTTTATTTATTTATTATTTTAATTATACGTATTTATATATAATATATATGTACATCTATTATATATATATATATAATATATATGCACATATAATATATATATATATATATATATATATATATATATATATATATATATGTAACATCATTCTAAGTGTATTTTAATATTAATATATGTACTTATATTAATATTAAAATACACTTTGTATGACGTTATATATATATATATATATATATATATATATATATATATATATATATATATATATATATATATATATATATATATATAAATATATTTATTTTATTTTTACACATGTCTAATTTTTTTTTTTTACACCTCCTACCAGCAGGGGGACTGTCTGATATTTCAGACAGTCCCCCTGCTGGCAGATCCACAGCCAGCTATAGGAGGCCATGTGATCGCTCTTTGAGAGCGATCACATGGCCCCCGGGGGCCTCATTTGCCGGAAGGGGACTGCCTGGGCTCTCAGGCAGCCCCCGAGAAGAGGATCGCGGCGGAGGTAAGTACACCTCTCTTCTTGGGGGCTTAAGCCGTTACGGCGTACCATGCCGTCGCAACGGCTTTAAAGCCCATTTAATGCGTGACGGCATGGTACGCCATAACGGCGTTAAGGGGTTAAGGACTGATCCAAATGTACACGTTGTGATCAAAACAAAACAAAATTTGGAATTTGACTATATGTCTGTTCAACTGTAATTCACCTCTTTTATATTAAATGCACGCAAACTTATTATATATCATTTTATTCAGGGAAACAGGGCTTCCATTTAACATCAAATATTTAGCTATGAAACATAATTTATTATGAATAAGATATAAAAAAAAAAGTGGGAGAAAGGACGACTTTTTAATTTTTTTAGTTCTAAGTGACATTTTAACTGTCATAATGCCGTTTGTTTTTACTGCAATAAAATACGATATTCTGCGTGTATTTTGATATTAATATTCAAATACCCTTAGACAGTATGTGTATATATATATATATATATATATATATATATATATATATATATATATATATATATATATATATAAAAACTAATTTAAAACTGTTTTAACCTTTTTTTTTTAATTTTTTTTTTATATTTTACAGGCTACAGCTATTTTACAGCAATGCCGTCCATGTGATCGTGAGGTCCTCGCAAGGACCTCGCGATCACATGGCCCAGGAGGGCCGGAACGGCAGCAGGGGGACTCCCTGGGATGCCAGGTGAGTCCCTCCACCGCGATTGCCGGCGTGGGAATGTCAGCGACCGGGTAAGTAAATAGGATGCTATGCCACCCCCCGGCATTTAGAGCCGGGGCCCTAAGGACGGCATAGTATGCAAACCGTCCTTAAGGGGGTTAATAGAACATAAATTCAAGGCCTTGGGTGTAAATAGTACACTCTTTGACTTATAAAAATATCCAATGTCATGCCTTAAGTTTATGTTAAAAATTAATTAAAGTGATACTCTAAGCAAAAATACAATAACTTTAGCGTTGCAGTTTTGGTCTATACATCATGGCCATACAGCCTGCATGGAAAAAACATTTTAAATCGGGTGTTAACTTACTATAAAAAGTTTTTATCTCCTACTCTGTAAATTAAACTTCAATCACACACAGGAGGCTCCTGCAGGGTCTAAAGAAAGCTATTAAAGTAGGACATAGAAAATTCTAAGTTAAACAGAATGTGCAATAAAGGAAGTCTAAACATTACAGCTCTCCTTTCAAGAATTGTTTTAAAAAGGCTGTGTGAATCACAAGCAGGGAGGTGTCACTAGGGTTGCATAAACAAAGTGACTGCATGGGTGTGAGCTATACAGAACAAACAAAAAATATTCCATTAAGTTAAAGTTGTTTTGGTGCTTATAGTGTCCATTAAACAGTAAATAATTTACACTGAATTGTTTTTGTTTCCTGTTCTTTTCAACTTTAAAGTGGCTCTGATGTCTCCCATTGTTTTTTATTCTCTCCCTATTTTATAATCTACTAGTTTTTAATGTAAAATTGGCAATTTGACAAAATTGACTGGTGGAGTACATTTAAGTCAAACCAAAAAGGATAGGTTTATTTAAAACAAAGAGTGTATTTAAGTCAAACAAAATCATACATAGAATATTCACCTCCACCAGTCATCTTGCCTTGTGGCGCCTCACTGTGCAAATCACAAACGGAAACATCTCTTTCACAGAAGCCCAGGTGGTCAGCCTTAGATGTTCGTAGCCATCAAATACTGGCCTACAATGCAAAAACTCCCTTTTCTTTCTAACTGTACATATTGCCATATTCACCAGTACTATTCTAAGTTACCTGTATGACTGTGGTGGTCAATTCACTATTTACTGAACTGTACTAAACTGCAAATCGAATTGCAAAATTTAAGCTATGGCTGTTGCAGAGTTAGAGAATATTTCCCAAATTGTTCAATTTTGTTTTTAAATCAACTACAATCCCAGAGTGCACGTAGCTGCATTCTAATCAGCTCTATGACGGCTGTGTACAGCAATGTATATCTACACACAGACATCCCATCTAGTGGGCAGACTAAATGGGCCGGATGGTTCTTATCTGCCGTCACATTTTATGTTTCTATGTTGAATTAACAAAGTAAAACTAGTAATTTTCTTATTAGTTTAGTATTTATACTAAAGTATTACTTTAGTACTATCTGTGGCCATCAGCATTATCAACAACATATTTTCCATTTATTTATATAAAATAGATTGAGTATTTTAGAGAAAAGCAAGAATTTAAATGTAACTTCTTTTTCTTATTTAGAAGTTTGATTGGACTCTGAAAATAGGCACTCTCAGCAATCTTTTTTTACAAACAGAATATAGGTGGCGCTCAAGAGTAGAAAAAACAGTGCAGCTGATTCACCCAAATAAATTTGTCACTAAATATACCCGTACTTAAAAGTGCAAAACAGTATAAAACCAAACAAGGTGATAAGCGCACACACATAAAAAGGATTAATTACTTCACACATAGTCTCTTCTTTACTTAGAATTATATATATTAATCCTATATAAAAACAGAAATAGAAAACAACATAGTGTAATCTGTCAGGATATTTCGTGAGTAAGATTTAGAATTCAGAACACTCACAATTTTCTGAGCCCATTAAAGTTGACTCTGGACTTATGGAGCATATAAATAAATTCCTCTAGCAGTTGGGGTCCCAGGAGGTGCTGAATAACTGGAAGCAGGAACGCCAAAAAGCGGTAGATGTATAAAGATGATTCAGTGCATAGATAAAACATAAAATAAGTGCACAACGCTACACTTTGGTCTTCCTCAGGTACTCATACAAATTCTGTCAGTAAAAACATTAATATACATACACATATTACAATCAATGAATCACACGTTTAAAAAACACACCCATTTCAAATATGGTCCAAACCGGATATAAACCATGCCACCCCTAAGATGGAACCATTTCCGGTTTGGACACACACTTCCAGTTTTACAGCCATATTAGTAATATTTACTGAAATATATAAATGGGATATACTTAAAGGATCACTATAGGGCCAGGAACACAAACATGTATTCCTGACCCTATGTTTAAAAAAACACACCCATTTCAAATAGGGTCCGAACCGGATATATACCGCTCCACCCCTAAGATGGCGCCATTTCCTGTTCAGGCACATACTTCCTGTCTTACAGCCATATTAGTAATATATAAATGGGATATACTTAACATCATCATAATTATGTCCAACAAATAAAACAAAACAATTTCATTTTCTTTCCTCCGTAATGCATCCACTCTTGTTAGAGTCTTTTCCAAGATGATCTTATCCACCGCATCTCTTCCGTTTTTGTCACTTCTGGTGACGTGTCCGTAATGTCATTTCCCGTGACATTTTCACACAGAGACAAAATCTTTGTCAAAAAACTGCCGTCCAATGATTGTTGACTTTTTCTATTGCACAAAATTCTAGATGTCTTGGATCTGACGTGTTTTTCTAAAAAGTGCTTTGATACGCTGTGATTTAAAAACCTTGTTCACTAATTCTTACTTTGATTGGTCTGGATGTCTTGCCGCCTTTATATTGTAACCCGCATGTACACCACAAAAGATAAATAACATTGTTGGATTGACATGCAATTAATGATTTAATTTTATATTCTTTCTTGGTAATGGCAGAATTAAAAGTAAATATATTTTTATTGGATATTCTTGTATTCCGACAAGCATTGCACATCCCACAATGATAAAAACCTTTATGTTCATATGACCAGTCTGTTAGAAAATTTCTGGAGGGTTCATCTTTTACAAACTATTAGGTAAAAAAACAAATTGTGTTGAAATTTTTAAGATTTTTTTGCACCTCTAAAAAGAAATGTAGAATTTTTATGGCATATTGGGAATAACATTTTTCTTTTACCACGAACATGGCTTTGGTGCAAACTTGGTCCTATATAAAAGATACATAGATGATATTTGTATTATTTAGAAAGGATCTAGTGATTCTTAACAGTTTTTTTTAAAATTATTTAAATGACAATGATTGGGGCATTTCTCTTATCAAGAGTGTAAGTTATCAGAGCATAGATTTTTTTTTTTTCAATTCTTTATTTTACTTGTGCATAGAGTAACAGATTTTTGCAGCGCCACAACAGCGGGTACAATAACAATACGTCAGTAGCAATTTATAACATGGCAGATAAGACAGCACATTTTATATTTAGTGAAGGTAGTGGTCCAGAAGTTTGTAGGTGAATTACAATGTTAAAAAGTTACATCTGTATGTTGTAAACGTAGGCATGTAGGGAACATGAGGTGTAGTGCCCAATATGTTTATAAACCAGTCCTTACAGGATGAGCTGTCCCGTCGTAAGGTAAATGTGTTATTCTGTGGTTGACACAGGGAGCTAAATCTAATAGGAATGGAGGATTGGGATTGGGGATGCTAGTGTGGCACCTTAGTTGCGTTTCTTCTTGGGTTTTGGTGGTCTGCTTGCTAGTCTAGCTTGTGGGGTTCCGGCCCAGGTGTGTTGTGTGTGCCTTAGTTCCCCCGATTCGTGGGGCGGTATGGGGGGAGGATAAGCAAGTGTCGGTATCAGACGGTCCCGTAGGGGTAGGTGTGTGTAGTGGCTGAACAAGTGGTTGGGCCTATGAGGTCGTTTGTATAGTAGCGTCAGGAGCATGTGAATATAGCAATGTAGAAGCGGTCAGCGCGTGTTACAATAAAACATTAAACAAGATTGCCTATGGGGGCAATTCCAAATGCATTGACATACGTAATGGCAGAAGGTGTAATATTTTGAACAGTTGTGGTATCATTAAACTAGAAACCTTATACAGTCAAGGTCTTATTCAAGTGACAGTGTCCTGTTCCCCTCTGGGAATGAAAGGAGGTATGTTGTCAACGTCCCAGACTCTTTGGGGTAGTGTCGCCAAGTCTGGCACAGGCAGGCCTAGGGCCTGTAAGAATTGCGGGCCCTCGGAAGGGTTGGTAACTTTGAAGGTTTTTCCCTCTTTGGTGCACAGCAGTGCTCTTGAGTTAGTCCATCTATAAGGAAGGCCAGCGGTTTGCAGGGGCTGCATGATGGGGCGCATTGTTGTCCGCAACAGGAGTGTGGCTTTACTTAGATCCTGATAGAATGTGAGTGAGTGAGTCTCGAATTGGAACATCTGTGGCAACTACTACCAATCCAAAGACGGGGATTGTACCGTCCAAGCGCTTCACAGTAGAGCTCTGTTATAGCTCATCTCCATGTGAGTGGACTGTACATAGTTACTAATCACTTATTTTTAAGATAAAATTTGCTGTATTGCACTATTATTTTTTGTCTTAATTTTTTTTGAGGTCACGATTTATTGGAAAATCCAAGAACATATGTATGTATATTCTGTATATTTTAATTTAAACTAATAGGCGCGGTATACGCCCTTCTTCTTTCTATTATTCACTCACAAGGTTGGGGAATCCTTGTTTTGTATACTGCTGCCTGATCACTATAGCGAGCGCCTACTATCTCTCTTTTTTTCAAGTAATCGTTGTTTATCCGCAAAGGATCGACAGCAGAGTATAAACATCCCTAGGCTGGCAGTTTGGCGTTTGCAAGGGGGTTGCGATGCGGTATAGTCCGTCATAGGCGAACTGTTTAGCGTGCTTGGTTGGGAGGATGGCTGTGGTGAGTCGCCTGATGAGGTGAGGTAGTTCTTCTGCTGGTACGGTGTCCTCTACTCCTTATCTTGATGTTATTTTGTCTGCTTTTATCTTCCAATGCATCCATTCTGGCTGCTATTTGGGAGTGGCAGGTTTGTAGCCGCTTTATAGATTTCCCTTGGGTGGCCATGTTTTGCTTTATGTCAGCAGAGTCCTCCTTAGATACTCGGAGGCGTTCCGTTATAGATTGCATCTCTGCTTTAACCAGGTTGAGTTCTGCAAAGAACATGTCCTGGAAGTGTGCCAGGAGATCATAGATGTCCCGTTTTGTCACAGGTGGTTCCATTTCAGGCGTAGCCTGTGCTCCATTCCCAGGTACCTTATCCACCACTGGGTCAGTTGTAGTCTCCCGCCGAGAGGATGATGCTCACGCGTGCGGGGCGTTGAGGCCAGCATCTGGCCGATGTCGTTATTTGAGGCAGCCGCGTCCGGAGCGGTTTGTTTTTACTTGCGGCCCATCGAGGGTTCTGGTATGCCCCAAGGTATGTCGGCTGTTTGTGGGTCTGTGTCCCAGTAGTCTCTGTCCCAGGAGGTAATACACAGCTGCCGCGGGAGTCCCGCCCGGTAGGCCCGAGGCACTTGAGCCGGATTTTCGTGCCCGACGGGCATAAAAAAGGCATCCACAGGTCCGGTATGTGGACCCCAGTGCACGGATCGCTATTACAGCTCTGGATGTATGGCGTTACACCGATTATGGGTGATTTCTCAGGCGATGATCGAGGAGCTGGGTGAAATGGCGCCTGCTCCTGAACGCCGTTAGCTCCGCCCCCCCAGAGCATTGATTTTTTAGATTGAAATATTTATATTTGTAACAATGTTCTTATGACTCACACTTTTTTAAACAATTTGACGTTAACAGCTACATTGAATTAGATAGCCATCATCATCGTCCCCGGGTTGACAAATATACCTGGAGGATAGTTCCTGAGAATTCGCAGGAACTGCACCAACCAGGGAAATTTTATTGCACAATCCGCTGTTTAAAAAAAAAATAAAAAAATTTAGGCAGAAAGGATACAATAGTGATGAGCTACAAAGCAATATATACACAGTTGCTGATTTAGATAGATCCCCTTTACTTGAATATAAATATAAAAATATAGATTTAAAAAAAAAAAAAAAAAAAGGTAGTGATCAAATTCCCTTTATTTTTACATAATTATAGCAATGTGGGCACTATTTAAAAAATGAATCAATAAAAATTGGCACATCCTTCAACAAGAGGATGATATATCAAAATACATAGGTCAAAAGCCTAAATTTAGTTTTAGAGGTGCAAAACATCTTAGGCAAATTTTAACAAAAAGTTTTGTAAAAGATGAACCCTCCAAAAATTTTCTAACAGACTGGTCATATGAACATAAAGGTTTTTATCATTGTGGGATGTGCAATGCATGTCGGAATACAAGAATATCCAATACAAATGTTTTTACTTTTAATTCTGCCATTACCAAGAAAGAATATACAATTAAATCATTAATTACATATCACTCCAACAATGTTATTTATTTTTTGTGGTGTACTTGCGGGTTACAATATAAAGGCAAGACATCCAGACCAATCAAAGTAAGAATTAGTGAACAAGGTTTTTTAAATCACAGCGTATCAAGGCACTTTTTAGAAAAACACGTCAGATCCAAGACATCTAGAATTTTGTGCAATAGAAAAAGTCAACAATCATTGGAGAGAAGGAGATGCTGCTAAAAATCTAACTATACAGGAGACCAAATGGATTTTTGAGTTACGTACTTTGGTCCCTAAGGGACTTAATATTGATTTTGAGATAAATTCCATTTTATTAAACGTACCCCTTTTTCCCTCACTCCTGTGGCTTTAATTCTTTTTCCTCTGCTTTTTAGCATTGTTCATTTAAAAAATAAAAAAAGTTAGATCTTAAATTTTTTTTAGCTTTATATCTTTATTATTTTTTTGTGTATTATTTTTAATTATGTATCTTAACTCTCTGTTCTCTCCTTTTGCCTTTCTTATGTATATGACATGCATGGACCTATGCCCTCTTGCAATATGGCGCCCGCTGGTCGGGCTTGAGAGACACATATGGACGTCAGTTTTTTGACAAAGAGTTTGTCTCTGTATGAAAACATCACAGAAAGTGACATTGTGGACCCGACACGTCACCGGAAGTGACGAAAACGGAAGAGATGCGGTGGATAAAATCATCTTGGAAAAGACTAACAAAAGTGGATGCATTACAGAGGGAAGAAAATTAAATTGTTTTGTTGTATTTGTTGGGCATAATTATGATGATGTTAAAAGGGACACTATAGTCACTAGAAAAGCTACAGCTTATTTGATTTGCTCTGGTGAGTAGAATCATTACCTTCAGGCTTTTTTCTGTAAACACAGTCTTTTCAGAGAAAATGCAGTGTTTACATTACAGCCTAGGAATAACTCCACTGGTCACTCCTTAGATAGCTGTTACAGATCCTTCCTGGGTCATGGCTGCCTAAAATGCATCCAAACATTCAGTATCTCCTCCCTCTGCATGAAGACACTGAACGTTCCTCATAGAGATTCATTGATTTAATTCATCTCTATGAGGAGATGCTAAATGGCCAGGGCTGTGTTTGAATTATGCTGGCTCTGCCCCGATCCTATCTCAGACAATCCTTTGGGGAAGCATTGTGATTGGATCAGGCTACCACTTCTGATGATAGCAGAATGCTTGTTTTTTCTGAGACAAACAGCATGCAGATCTACAGCTTCAGGCTTTACTATAGTAAGAGTTTGCTATATTTATGGAGGCATGGGGGGCTAGATGGTAGTTTTAACACCATAGGGTCAGGAATACATGTTTGTGTTCCTGACCCTATAGTGATCCTTTAAGTATATCCCATTTATATATTTCAGTAAATATTACTAATATGGCTGTAAAACCGGAAGTGTGTGTCCAAACCGGAAATGGTTCCATCTTAGGGGTGGCACGGTTTATATCCGGTTCGGACCCCATTTGAAATGGGTGTGTTTTTTAAACGTGTGATTAATTGATTGTAATATGTGTATGTATATTAAGAATGTTTTTACTGACAGAATTTGTATGAGTACCTGAGGAAGACCAAAGTGTAGGGTTGAAACGCGTTGTGCACTTATTTTATGTTTTATCTATGCAATAAATCATCTTTATACATCTACCGCTTTTTGGCGTTCCTGCTTCCAGTTATTCAGCACCTCCTGGGACCCCAACTGCTAGAGGAATTTATTTATATGCTCCATAAGTCCAGAGTCAACTTTAATGGGATCAGAAAATTGTGAGTGTTCTGAATTCTAAATCTTACTCACGATATATCCTGACAGATTACACTATGTTGTTTTCTATTTCTGTTTTTATATAGGATTAATATATATAATTCTAAGTTAAGAAGAGACTATGTGTGAAGTAATTAATCCTTTTTATGTGTGTGCGCTTATCACCTTGTTTGGTTTTATAAGCAATCTAACTACTATTGTTTACTATAGCGGTTAAGCTGCCTTGAATCCCTCAGTTTAATATTACACCTTTTCGAACTTGCTTAGTACAAGGGGAAGGTCATCTTGTTGCTAGGGAACCAACCCAATCTCTCCAGTAATTATTTACCCCCTGTTAATTTTCAAAGTCAAGTGTGTCCAATCTGAATGACATTGATGGGCTGAGAGATAATTGGGATAACCAATCCACAGCAGCATCTTGCTCTCCCCAGTTTGCTGACTCCAGACTGTCCTCCTCCTATTCCCCATGATCCAGTGTATCCTAACCTAAACCTGTTACCTCCACATTAAAGGACCACTATAGTGCCAGGAAAACACTCGCTTTCCTGGAACTATAGGGTCTCTAGGTTCCCCCCCCCCCTCCCTCCTCACCCTTAGGGTTCCCCTCCCGCCGGGTTCTAGGATGAGGAAGGGGTTTAACACATACTTTTTCTCCACCGCCGGGGAATCTCCACCTCTTTTCCGCGTCATCAGCTGAATGCGCGTGCATTCAGCCAGTCTCATAGGAAAGCATTCTCAATGCTTACCTATGGACGCTGGCGTCTTCTCACTATGAAAATCACAGTGAGAAGCGCCTCTAGCGGCTGTCAATGAGAGAGCCACTAGAGGCTGGATTAACCCATTTGTAAGCATAGCAGTTTCTCTGAAACTGCTAGGTTTACAGCAGGCAGGTTTAATCCTAGATGGGCCTGGCACCCAGACCACTTCATTAAGCTGAAGTGGTCTGGGTGCCTATAGTGGTCCTTTAACATCTGAAGGCACTGGCTAAACTGCACCCACAACCAACGTTTCTACCGGACAGTCTAACCCTTAGCTTTCTCTGTGGGAGTTACAGAATAGGATTCAGGAGGGGGAAGCTCAGCACTGTCCATAGGCTGAGGGGACTACACATGGAGTCAGTGTTAATGTACAGCCTAAAGTGGGGAACTCTCTAGGTGGCCAAATCACACAGTGCGCACAGACACAGCAAGTGAAATAAGGTGTGGGTGTCAATATGTGCTACTAACAGGAAAGCAAACAAGAATATAGAGCGGTAAATACAGGTGTCAATCAATAGAGATTGCAGGTGGTGTCAGTGTGTGAGAGTGTATGGAGCTGTGCGGTGGGTTATTCTCTGTTATTACCGGAGCAGTACACTCTGTGCAGCCATCTCACACTCCCGGCTCCCCTGCTGGGGCTGGCTGCACACAGGCGGCTCAACAGGGAGAAGGACATGCCGCAAACTGTCAGTCTGCCGAGATCACACCGGAACCAGCTAGCCGCCGAATGTTGCACAGGAAGCGGGGACCTGTTTTAACAGCACACCGGAAGCTATTGCTGCATGCTCTGTCTAGCCAGGGCTTCCATGGAATACCATACTGAGCACGTATTACACAGAGCGTCACATTAAACCCGCTCTAATACAGAACACAGCCTGATTGGCTGTAACAGGTTACTGTGTAATGCAGATAGTGTGTTTTATATCATTATTATATTAAAGCGGCTTATATGAACGTAAATCTGCACTGGTTGGTTATGCTGTCATGACACAATCAGGGTTATTCATTTAGAATTCTCACTTTGGTAACTATTCGTGAATATGTTAGAGACATGGAGTGGGGATTTGGAAGAAACAAAACACAGGGGGTTCAGTACATGTGGTGGAATTATAATAAATGTGCCTTGAGGAATTTCAAGGAATGGCCACTCGGATACTGGTAAATAACAGGACCCTGTTGGAGATGCAACGAAACTGAGAAATTATTCTTACCTCCCAACATTTCAAATAGACAAATTTAGGGGTGGGGCAGTTTTGAGAAATTTTAGGTGACTTGTAACAATTTGTGCAACTAAAATGTAATTTAGAACAAGAACAGTACAGACTGATATCTACACATATATATTGGGAGCTCTGTTAGACATATTTGACATGCTATCAAAGTTTAACATCATGGGTACATTCTAGGTTACATTAGGGTGTGTACATGGCAAGCAGAGCATATATATTTCAACGGTGGTAAAGCCATATCTTACACATTAAGGTTGACACAGAGGGAATAACATTATACATAGTGGATTCAACTTAAGTGATGCAATTTGTGGTATCCATTTTAATTTTAATTGTTTATATTCACTAGGCTTATTGCTATTTTATTCATATCGTGTAGATAACCAAGTTCGGCATGTGTACTGCCAAGGATTTCCCCTCTATATCTGTACATGTAGGCATCCACCATCTGCTTTGATGTTAGCTCTAATTTTCGAGGTATAATTATTAATTAGGAAGGAGATAAAGAAAATTAGAAGGGAGGAGAAAAGATATAGATATATCTCTCCGGAAGACCCTGACACCCTTATTGTACTTACTCTGTTATTGTTCTGTATACGCCTCCCATGGTTGCCAAACCTTACTTAACGTCGACTCCGTGTTTCGGACTTGGGCTGTTAGTTTATCCTTTAGATAATTGTGTTTTATTTTCAAGATTATATGATATAGGGTGGGTGTTGTGGTTTTGAGCCACGATTGGGCTACGGTGTGTTGAGCTGCTAATGTGATTTTGTTTAACCCCTTAAGGACCAAACTTCTGGAATAAAAGGGAATCGCACACACATGTCATGTGTCCTTAAGGGGTTAAGAGCTTTTGTTCTCGCGAGTAGAGGCCTTCTGTTGGTTTGGACAACAACAATGACCATGGCTTTTAAGTCTTTGTGCCTTTTCAGTACGTCCTTAAAGGCATCCTACAGTGCCAGTAAAACAAAGTCGATATCATGGCATTAAAGGTGTCTTAAGACCCCCCTTCCCTCGCGCCCCTCCTTCCGCCGGGCTGAAGGGGTTAAAATACCTTCAGCCACTTACCTGAATGATGCACCGATGTCTCTCGGCACTGGGTTAGGCTCTGCCACACTCCTCCCCCTCCAACGTCAGATCCCCCTTCCCACGCGCATTAGACCTCCCCATAGGAAAGCATTATACAATGCTTTCTTATGGGGATTTCAGCGACGCTGGAGGTCCTCATTTAGCTTGAGGACGTCCAGCATAGTTTTAAAATATTTTCATATTGCTAATAGCATTCAGTGTATGGTACTGGTTTTTGCTTGTTTGTAGCAATATCATTTGCTTATTAAGAGTCAGTATTTGTTTAGCAAGTTTGTTGCCATCTGACTATTTCATCTTCTATCCTTCACCTTATTAGAAGTATAAGAATTGGCAAGAGGTGACAGTCACTCTGGGATATTATTTTCCAGTGTCTAGGACACCTATGCCATACAGTTTTTTCCTTGCATATGCACCTTCTATTTCAAGTATTTAAGATATTTATTGGTATACTTATCATATCTCTATCTACTTAAACACAAGAGTGTGTCATTCTAGATTGAATCTTATTGCACTTATTTTCATCACTCTATTTACTATTAAAGGGACACTCCAGGCACCCAGAACACTTCTGCTCATTGGAGTGGTCTGGGTACCAACTCTCACTACCCTTAACCCTGCAAGTGTAATTATTGCAGTTTTTTATAAACTGCAATAATTACCTTGCAGGGTTAACTCCTCCTCTAGTGGCTGTCTATTAGACAGCCACTAGAGGTCACTTCCTGACTCATAGCACAGGTTTTCTGTGCTAGAGCATCGCTGGACGTCCTCACGCTGTGTGAGGACCTCCAGCGTCGCTCTATTCCCCATAGGGAAGCATTGAAATTCATTTTCAATGCTTTCCTATGGGGTGCGCTAATGCGCATGCGCGGCATTGCCGCACATGCGCATTAGGTCTCCTCGGCCGGCGGGCAAGATCAGCCTCGCCCACCGGCCGACGTAAGCAGAAGGAGGAGCGGCGGGGGACATGTCGCTGCCTCTGGTAAGTCACTGAAGGGGTTTTCACCCCTTCAGCAACTGGGGATTGGGGGGTGAGAGGGAGAGGGACCCTCCAGTGCCAGGAAAACGGATCGTTTAGCTCATGGATATCTGTTACTATTTCTATAGTACCATACACCCTATGTATATTGTTTTATAGGTTTTTGGTGAATCCCTATACCTCTCCAGTTACAGAGCTTTTTCTACATGGTCTTATTCCCTCTTCCTTCTGCATATTCTATACGTAGATAGCAGATTTGTATTTCTAATAGAAGATTTTATTAGCATCAATACACTGTCTAAAACATACACACTTACTATAAACGACAATAAAATCCCCAAGTATGAAGAGCAGTTGCTGCCAAGTCTACAGTCTGAGGGTCCAAAAGATGTAAATAACTCTCTCACCGGCCGGATGAAGTTGAGTATGAACCTCCTCATGCTGTGTATGAACTTGCTGCTAGCCGCGTGCGTTCCACTGCGGCTCTGGATGCGTTCCAGCCTGCTCTCCTGGAAATCAATGTAGAATGCCGCCGTACGTGTTTCGTGATTGTAGGATCACTTCATCAGAGGATGGCATTCTCGGTTCTCCCTTCTATTATGTACTCTCTGGTCTAATTACACAGGTCAAATATTAACCCTTCATCTACTGGAGCATTTTTATTATTAAAATCGAATTTCTACTACATAAATCTCACTCTGCATCTTCAGTAAAATAAATACAAATAAAACCATAGCATAATTATTATATACAGTGGAAGAATAATAAATACTAACAGTTCATTTAAAAACATTGTATTTTAAAATAGAAAAAGATTACATAATAATACATTATATTGCATTGGTATAAAACTAAATTAAAAAGTGCCTAAAATAATAAACTGGATGATTTATAAATAAATATAAAATCTATAAAAATGAATTATTTCACCTTAAAAATGGATTATAAAATAGTTGACAATATAATAAACTTAATCATTCTATCTTATGAGATATCTCATTCTTCTTGAGTAACTTTCTGAAAAACATAACATTTCTCATTAGTGTTCTATCATGTAACAAAAATCATCATTATAATAATCCGAAATAATGATACAAAATTGGTAATAAAAAATGGATTCTTATATTCACACTTAACAATAAATTCCTTATCAGTCATCATATTCTTATTATTTCATTTGAGAAAAAAAAAAAAAGGGTGGGGAAGGTATACTAAAGGAATGCATTTAACTCAAAGTCAATATTAAAGGTTAGTGGTTCGAGACTGTTGAGTTTAAAGATCCATTTGGCTTCAGTTTTATCAAGGGCTTTCTCTGGATCTCCTCCTCTCCAATGGACATTTACTTTTTCAATGGCTAGAAATTTGAGACCTGTTGGATTATTGGAGTGATGGATGGAGAAATGTCTCGAAAGATTATGGGTGCTTAATCCCTTCTTAATATTTCGGATGTGTTCCCCTAGCCTTTCTTTTGGTCCGTCCTACATAGTGTCTTCCACAGGGACATATCAGAAGGTAAATGACACCACTAGAGTTACAGCTTAAATTTGTTCTGACTTTGAAATCTTCATCCTCTTTCATATTCTGAAATTGCTTAATTATCGATGCTTGAGTTGGGTTGTTTCTACAACCCAAACATTTACCACATTTATGGAAACCCACATTTTCCAAATTGTCATTCTCTTGTCTTACTTCTTTTAGTGTTGGAGCTACCATTGTTTTAAGATTTGGTGCACGTGAGTAAATGACTCTAGGTTTCTCATCCAAAATGGTGCCTAATATGTTTCCCCCGGGGGGCGTGGCTTGGCAGCCGACGAACATGGCCGCTTAAACTCTCCCTCTCCGCCCGGGTCCCGACTCACCAGCACGATTACCTGCTACGCTGCCGACATGGGGAGATCTAACAGGGCCCCACAGACCGGGAAGACCCCAGAGCCGAAGAAGGGGCAGCTCACCTCGTCCCTGCGCCAGTTCCTGGTGACCCCCGCGGACCTCGCGACACAGCCACATGGCGCCGACGGCTCAATGGCGTCGGAAGATTCCGCGCCCTCATCGCCGGCATCCGACCTGCACACGGGAGGTCAGGAAAGACCCCCATGGTTGGACCTCCTAAGTCTCTGCCCACCAAGGAAGACCTCCGCTCGGCCACCTCAGAGCTGGGAATTAACATAAGGCAGGACATCCAGGCACTGAGGGCTGACATACAAGGCCTGCAAGACCGTGTGAGCCACGTGGAGGCAGCCTGTGACAGCCTGAGAGAGGCTCAGACCACACTAGCTGAGGCTGCAGAAACCTCATCTGAACAGGTACGTGGCATGGCCCTGCATATTGAGGACTTGGACAACAGGGGGCGCCGCAATAACCTAAGGCTGCGCGGCCTCCCTGAGACTGAGGACTCCCCCCAGCAGTTGCAGGACTGGCTCCTGGAAATATTTAATGAGATCCTAGGCCGTGACCACCAGGCACCTATAGAATTTGTAAGAGCTCATAGAGCCCTCCGCCCTAAGGGCCTGCCAGATAGCCCACCCAGGGATGTAATTTGCTGCCTGGCGAATTTTGCCTTAAAGGAGACTATCCTTAAACACGCACGAGGCCAGCAAACGCTCACCTACCGGAATCAAGACCTGCAACTCTTTCCAGATTTATTGCCGGCTACTCTGACCTACCGACGAGCTCTGAAACCACTCACGAGGGTACTGGTGGCACAACAGATCCGGTACAGATGGCAGATGCCCACAGGACTACTTGTCCACACGCCAAGAGGCCCATTCCTGGTCCGCACACACAGCGACTACATAGCACTGGGCACGGAGCTCCAACTGCCCGCCATCAACATGAGATGGCCTGACCCATTGGACATCTATACCACAGCAAGAAACCCCTATCCGAGACCGGCGCTGCCGCAACGCACTCGAGGGGGACGCCAGGAGGCCACTAGGCCTACAGGTACCGCCTGTTAGAGGGCATGACTTTTCCCCCTTTCCCCCCCACGCTGCACCCGCCTGGCCGCCTCGCACCGGTTTGGCCCTCTATAAGGCACAAATAGCCCCGCTGCAGGACTTGGACACTATCCCCAATTACAAACTTGGCCAACCCACGGATTGGACACTCCATAATGGCACTCTGCCCCTACACCCCTCAGCGCAGCACCCCCTGCCGGGCTGCACGAACAGAGGCCGGGCCACACTCCACCTACAGCCCACACCTACAAAAGTGTCACCATGGACATGAGTGCCCCGGCTACCCCGTTGGGAAGGGGTGGGTTGGGGGACGTGACCCAAGGGACTGTGGTACCTGGAAGTGCTCACAAAGGTTGGCACTGGCCCACTGGGAGCGCCTACTGCGCTGTGTCTCGTATGGCACCCACGCATGCACATGCTGAAACTGTCCGCTGCATTGTATTTACCCTTATATGTGCTAGCGCATGCTATAGTTATTGGCGGCATGGTACATCCCACACATACCCGCACGCACAGGTTATAATCACCCTCTACGCTGCAAACCACTGCATATACGCCCGCACACACTACAACCGCCCACTGCAGGGCATGTAACATGGCATAGGCGCCCACACATGCCAAAACTGTCTACTGCATTGAACCGGCCGCTGTATACGCGCCTGCGCACGCTCCAGTTGCTCCTAGGTGGGTGTATAACCCTGCACACACGCCCGCGAATGCTAACATTGTCAATTGCATGGTATATCTTGTTTAGGAGCTAAGAGCTGGTCCCCCTATTTATAGGGTTTCTTTTGACTCGCTTCTGTATTATCTCTAATTGCTTTATTTCTATATCATTCGGTGCATACGCCTGCTTATGCTAGAATGGCCTACTACGTTGCACGGACCACTGGGTATATGTGCCTACACATGCTACCAGTACCCCCTGGTCCGTAAATCGTCCCTACATACACTCCTGTGCATGTTACAATTGTCCACGGTACTGTGTATAACATGGTCTATGCCCCTGCACATGCTAAACTTGTCCACTATCTACACCACAGATTGGGCACGTACGCAAGTCCAAAATGTCTGTTGGCTAGTTTGCAACACAGATGCCAGAATATGCTACTCTAGGGTACAGCTCTATATTTACCATTGTATTAACACCTGCACACGCTGACCCCAGGACGATACAACCCACCTCCAAACAGATGGGGGAACCCAGAAGGGGATACAGTGACCGGACTACCCTCAGGGGGGACACAGGCTTTCCATACCGCTTTTGGGGATGGAGGGATGGTGCCACGGGGCTACACTGGTGCACATGGGGGAACGGGTTGGGGGGGGGGGTTTGTCAACATCCTAGGCGTATGAGCTGTCGAAGGGGGGTCCGGCCCTGGATCGGCTCGTACACCTTCCCTTCAGCCTAGACAATGTCGGGACCCGGGGGTGAGTTCCCGCAGACACACAAACGTACCAACGCGAGGTCACAGTTCATGCTGGAACCTGACCATACTCTGGGGGACTCACACCGGGGACACGACAGAAGTGTTCCCAGGTTTGGGTTACAGTTGCTAGTGTTTGCTGCGATCCGCAGCCACCTCTGTTGGCAGGTCGATAAGGCGCCTTCCACGCCCCGTGAGGTCGGTGTCATCTGTATAGGGAGGCTGTCCCCCGCTCCGGTCCCCGGGCCGGGGGATTTCTACCCCCCTGACACCGTTGCCTCTGCTCCATTACTAGGGCGGCCCCCTCCGTGCCCCACCACACAGGGATACCCACCACCCCGCTACGCTCTGCCTGCCCCGGACCGAGCTCTACCTACCTGGGCCCTCACCTGCCCCCACAGACCGGGGCGTACCAGACACTCGTGGGACTTGACAATATGGTTACACTCGCACCCAAATACGCACCGGCCCCACTTAACTTCCTATTCCTGAATGCAAAGGGCCTAAACTCCCCCGAAAAAAGGTCACACGCACTACGCCTCTGCCAAAAAACCAGAGCCCATGTGGTCTATTTCCAAGAAACCCACTTTAAAACTGACTCTGCTCCGAAATTCTGTAACCACATATACACCCAAGGCTTCTACAGCAATAACCCGGACGGGAAATCTAAGGGCACAGCAATACTCCTACACAAATCCATACCCTTCGTAACAGACGCGACCATGACGGATAACTCGGGCAGATACGTATTTGTTAGGGGTAAAATCTTGGACGAAACCTATACGTTTGCCAACATCTATGCCCCAAACACGCAACAGGACAAATTCCTTCGGGTCACACTCAGGGCCCTCCACGACTTTGTGACAGGCTATCTGGTCCTGGGAGGGGACTTCAACATCGCCTTACACCCGACGATGGACGCATCCAGGGGCCACTCATCGACACCCCCCCCACACACTGCTCAAAATTCGTACACTTCTCCACCATTACAGACTTACAGATTGCTGGAGGGCAACACACCCGACGGCTAGGGACTACACTTTCTACTCGACCCCGAATGACTGTTACACACGCATCGACTACTTCTTCCTTCCATATTACTATCTACCCAGATTGCGGGACTCCGCCATAGGGGGGACAATGTGGTCCGACCACGCACCACTCACGATTCAACTCACATCGCCACTACACAAACCCAAAACCACGACATGGCAGCTCCACGAAAATCTTCTATCCAACCCGCAGGTGGCCCAAGACGTACAACAAGCCCTGACGAATTACTTCGCCGAGAACCTACCACAAGACACGTCCCCCCTCTTGACATGGGAGGCCCACAAGTGTGTGATTAGAGGGATCCTTATCTCACACTCCTCTGCCCTGAAAAAGGCACGGGAACATACGATCCGAGAACTAACCGCCAAGATAGGGACCTTAACACAGGCCCATAAACGGACACTAGACAACACACTCCTCCAGGAACTCACAGCAGCCCGTGAAGAACTAGCACGGGTCCTGCGGCAATCGTACACTAGGGCCCTCCAGCGCACTAAATCTCTTTTCCACATGGAAGGAGACAAGTGCGGCAGGTTGCTAGCCAGAATGATGAATAAAAAACGGTCCATGACATATATTGCACGAATGCGCGACGCCACAGGCCAATTGCACCACATGCCAGACCAAATCGCGACAGCTGTAACCCGCTTCTACACGGACCTTTACGCGATCCCTCCCCACGCCCCTCGAGCAGACCCGAAATTGGGAACGACCCGCAAGAACGCATACCTCACTAAATACACTAAGACAAAACTCTCCCCAGACGCAGCGGAGGCCCTGGAGGCGCCCCTGACGGAGGGGGAACTGGTCATGGCCATCAAAACCTCAAAGACAGGAAAAAGCCCGGGCCCAGATGGCCTCCCCCTCAAATACTATAAAACCTTCCTGGACACACTGTCCCCCCAATATGTCTCGGCCTTCAACTCCATAACAGAGGGAAATGCCATCCCCCAGCAAACACTGGCGGCCAACATTGTCCTATTGCCAAAGGAGGGGGGATACCGAACGGTGTACGGGCTACCGACCGATATCGCTACTTAACTGCGACCTACGCCTGTTCGCTAAAATACTAGCTATGAGGTTGACCCCACACATACCAGACTTAATCTCTCCCGACCAAGTAGGATTCGTCCCCCACAGGGAAGCCAGGGATAATACGGTCCGGGCCCTCTCTCTGATCCACCACGCGCAGCGCACTTCGGAGAGCCTTCTCCTCCTCTCTACGGATGCGGAGAAGGCCTTCGACAGGGTGGCGTGGGACTACCTATTCTCGGTACTGGAACACGTCGGCCTGGGGACCCATATGCGCCAGTGGATAGAATCTCTTTACTCTTCCCCCATGGCCAGGGTGTGCATAAACGGGGTCTATACAGATGCATTCCCGGTTAGGAACGAACCAGGCAGGGCTGCCCCCTATCGCCACTCTTATTCATCCTGGCCCTGGAGCCCTTCCTACAAGCAGTAAGGGACAACCCAGATATCTCGGGGGTGACGGTGGGGGCAGACCACCACAAAATCGCAGCATACGCGGATGATATGCTATTCTTCATCACTAACCCAGAAATCTCCCTCCCAAACCTCATGGCAGAGTTTAAGACATACGGCCAAATCGCCAACCTCAAGATTAATTATGCTAAATCCTCTATCCTCAACATTGGCTCCCCCAGGGGGAGGGCAGACCAAATCCGACGAAACTTCCCCTTCCAATGGCGAGACACCGCTATTAAATACCTGGGCGTGAGGCTCTCGGCCGACCTATCCAAACTTTACCATACTAACTTCACCCCACTGCTGGGAACCATACGGAAGAATCTGACAGAATGGGCCACACCTCACTTTTCCTGGCTTGGCAGGGTTGCCATCGCCAAAATGAACATTCTCCCACGGGTACTTTACCTATTTCAGACAATACCAATCTCACTTGCTACCACCTTCTTCTCAGCACTCCGAACCCTCCTCATTAAATTTATCTGGAAAGGCACTAAACCCAGACTCAAGTACACACAACTCACACTCCCCAAAACAGCAGGTGGCCTGGCAGTTCCTGACCTCAAACTGTATTACCAAGCATGCCACATGCAACAGGCCCTGGAATGGGCAAATGAGGGAATCAGCAAACCCTGGAAGGCCATCGAAACACATCACGCAGGCAGGCCCCTTGCGGCCCTTCTGTGGTTGGACCCCTCGGTTGGTAGGCGGTCAGTGCACCAACAACCCTTCATCGCCGACACTCTAACCTTATGGCACTCACAAGCGAGGAAACTACGCCTCTCCTCCTTCCCATCCCCACTGCTACCTTTGGTATACAACCCGGACTTTGAACCGGGGGTAATACCAGGAAACCTCCGCAGCGTCCTCCCACAAAACTTACCCAGACTCCGAGACATGACGGCCAATGGGAAAATCTTGCCCCTACAGACGCTCACGGGCACACCCACCCACCCCTTCATGACGACATTCAGATACACCCAAATTAAGAACTACATCACCGCCATACCACAACACCCCGACGTATATAGGGACCTTACACCATTCGAACAGTTGTGCCAGGACCCGGAGCCCTTGCCCCATAGCGTATCCTTCCTTTACTCTATGCTACAACGACAACAGGGACACCCCCCACCCGCTTTCATGTCCAAATGGGAGACCGCCATAGGAGAAATACTCACCGAGACCCAGTGGCACAAGATCTGTGACCTAGTACACCACTGCGCAATAGCTAGCAAAACACAGGGAACGGCCTACAAGGTCCTCACACAATGGTACCTGACACCAGAACATTTACAGAGAATGCACTTAGACACGGACGGCCTATGTTGGAGGTGCAGGAGAGGGGTTGGATCCTTCCTCCACATATGGTGGGAATGCTCACTCATAGTACAGTTCTGGGAGAAAATAGCTGCCATAGTGGCCCTGTTCACGGACAACGCCCCACCCTTCCAGCCCGCCCCGTATCTCCTACACCACACGACAACCCCCACGCCACGATACAAACGCTCCCTGACCATCCGAATTCTTAATGTCGCAAAGCACCTAATTCCTTTACACTGGAAAAAAGACACAACCCCACCGCTCTCCCTGTGGTTTACTAGAATGGAGGAGTTACGAGTGACAGAGGAAAGCTGGTATTCAGCCCAAGACCGAATGCAGACATACTTAGACACATGGGCACCCTGGTTGACACGGGTGGGTACAGAGGCATTTCGGACTGTGCATTTGCAAATGGGGGGAGGAGCTGACGATCCCCAGGAGGAGACACTAGGAGACTAACGGGATAATCCACACTCGGCTCAAAACTCAGTACCTCCTTCCCACACCCTATTCCACCCACCCCACCCCCTGTCAGGTCCAGGCGGAGCGAGGGATCGGGGGCCCGGGGAGCGGGGCGGGGACCAGCCCCACGGGAGAGTAAGTGGGGCTACGACACCTGTCGGGGTGCGGCCTTATGCGGTACCCAAAACAGCCTACGGCCTCACGGGGGTAGGGGGTGGAAGTGCGCCAGTATCCGTGTACTTTTGAACTAGCTATAAATGGTATCTTAGAATGCTAAATGCTAGTTGCTCGTACTTTCTGCAACTTGTTTGCTTTATCAGAACATTTATAGAATGCACCATTTTTAGGTACTGTGGCCGAAAACAAGTGTCTGTGACTCAGACTGGGTACAGGCCAGTAGAAGTTCTGAACGGTTCTTGTTTCGTTGTATTGGGGGTTTGTTTATCCACTCATTCGGCTCCCCACTCGGTATCCAGACTAATGGAAGACTATGCTGCCCCTTCCCCCGAAAATTCATTCATACAAATACAAATACTTTAGTCTAGTATTAAACAATAGTATCCGTAATCCTGCATCCCAGGTATTTAAGCCTTCGTTCCATATACAAACGGAACGGCACTAGGCCTACAATCTAGAGTGCACTGCGTAGACCTAGAATTTGTACGTTTAACCCTCGATTCATTCACTCTCTCTTAGTAATTATGATGGGGATATAAATATGCCGAGTTATACTTTTGTTCAGAGCCATAAGGCTGGTTTCGACTGTTTATCTGCTGATGTGTAAACCGACAGCTTGACCTGCGCGTCCATGCAATTTCAGGTGATTCGAGAGACCTGCGAGTCTCACATTGTTCATTGTGGAAAATACCTAAAATGATGATATGCTTTCAATAAAAACATATTTAAAAAAAAAAAAAAAAAAATAGGTTGTCCCCCTTCAGAACCTTCCAATGTTTGTTCAGAATGTTTTTTACTTTTCCTGCTTGATTGCTGAACTGAGTTATAAATACTGGAGTTTCAATATCCAATTTACATGATTCTGTTCTGTTTTCTAAGGTTTCTTGTCTTGGCAGGTTGAGAGCCTTTTCCATAGCACTAGTCAATTTCTCTTCGTTATATCCTTTCTTAAGGAATTGTATTTTCATCTTCTCCATTTGATCCTTGCAAATATCCAATTCGGTACAATTACGCCTAATACCTCTAAATTGCCCATGTGACAAGACCAATCTCGCCACATTGCATTGGAGGAGCCTGGTTGCCCACCTGCTGCCTTTGGATTACGGCAGTTAAAGGGTTACTTTTACTGTGCACAAACAGCCTTTTTTCAACCTCCCCAGAGCCGTGGGAAGCCGGCCAGCGCTGTTAATGGGCCACCCATTAATGGGCCACCCCTAAGCGGTGGGTGGGGGCCCTACAGTAAAATAAGGGGGGAACTAAGGTCCTCCCCCCTAGCCCCACCCCTGAGCGGCGGGTGGGGGCCCTAAATACTAATAAGGGGGGGGACCTAAGGTCCTCCTCCCTGGCCCCCACCCCTGAGCGGCGGATGGGGGCCCTAAATTGTAATAAGTGGGGGATCTAGTGTCCTCCCCCCCTGGCCCCCATCCCTCAGCGGCAGATGGGGGCCCTAAATACTAATAAGGGGGGACCTAATGTCCTCACCCCTGGCCCCCACCCCTGAGCGGCGGGTGGGGGCCCTAAAAAAAACATCCCCCCAGGTGACTAGGGGTCCCCAAACCCCTAGTCACCCCCTCCCCCCCATTAAAAATTCTCCCCCATCTACCCCCCTCACCTTAAAAACTAATGAGGGGGGACCTTTAACTAAGTACCTGTAAAAAAAATAAAAATAAAACTTACCATTCGATGTTTTCTTTCTTCTAAAATCTTCTTTTTTCAGCTCCCAAAAAGGGCAAATAAAAAACCATAATAACCGACGCAATTATAAAAAAAAAAAAAACAGCGCAAAAAAAATAATCCATCTTCACCCATGGAGTGCTCCGCGGAGACTGAGCTCTGCAGGGCGGGGGAAGGCTTATAAAGCATTGCCCCGCCCTGCAATTAGGCTCAGAGCACTCTGATTGGTGGGTTTAAGCCATCCAATCAGAATGCTCTGACAGGTAAATGAAGAGACTGACAGGTAAGTCTCTATATTTACCTGTCACAGCACTCTGATTGGTTGGTTTGAAATCCACCAATCAGAGTGCTCTGTGTCATTTTACACAGCGTGGGAAAGTTCTTTGGAATTTTCCCACGCTGTGTAATTTGACTCATAACTCTCTGATTGGTTAATTAATTATTATTCTTAGTGAGCAATTTGGAGCAGTTTGTTTTTAACCGCTCTTCTCTGCCCTATTTGAAATCTATCAGTTCCTGTTGGCAGTTGGTGGAATGTTCGAGGGATTTGAAAGATTTGAAAGTTCTTCTCTGCCCTTGCTGTAGAGTGAGTAAACCACACTCCAACCTTTACTCCTTTACTCCGCCCACTCCAGTTGTAGACTACTGGTGGAGGCAAGAACACTTCACACAATTTACCCAGAAATTTTAGCTTTTCTAGTTCAAAGATGTAGTGACTATATATAGGGAATATGTGCAGACAATGCTATTATAGAGTTGCCATAAGGCAAGTATGTAATATAGGCAATGAAAGAAGTGCTTAGTGGTGAATAAAGTGAACTTAGTATATAAAATAAAGTGCAAATGAAAAAATGCTCAATTGAAAGTGCCTATATTTTACCATATAAAAGTGCATAATAGTGCTTGCAAATATAGAATATTAAAGTGATACTGTGCTAATATAGTCAAATATACATATATACATAGTCAAAAAGGCTAATGATGAAAGTACATGAAAAATTCAATGAATAATTTCTAAACAAATTGGAATAAATACTTTCAAAAAAATTAACTATTAGTAGACTATTGTCAGGATAAACTAATACCCAACATGCAGAACTTAAGTAAAAAATAAAGAATACCCCACTGGCCCGCTGCCACGAGGTGCAAGCAGGTCAGATGATTAGAACATCAGCCTCACACACTCGTATATTGGGACTCTCACCTGCAGTTAACGTCACAGCTTGTCTGATTGGGAATAACGCCTCCTGTGTCATGTACATTCCAGCATGTTATTCCATTCTGATTAATGCTTAAGCAGTCGTATTACTAGCAATGTTTTATTTACTTAGCCTGATCCTCACAAGTGTTGCTTATAATGCTCAGATGTAATTATATAGCATGCTTAGTTGTTTATCACCCGCTATGCCTGTAATGTTATGCATGCCGATATTCATGCTCCTTAACTCTACCTATGCCATATCATTTACTAAGCTTTCAAAAAAAAAAAAAAAAAAAAAAGTGCTGTTAATGATCGTTGTATAATATGTATTATTTAATCTGCTTGTACCAGCTATCGTGGCGATACAAGCATGTTTGTCAAACTTTAAGCACTGCAAAAATAAAGAATAAAAAAAATAAAAAAATAAAGAATACCCTAAGGCGTATTACTAGGCTTTAGAATGGCTGGATTTAACGTATAAAAGGGAAAACTAGACATGTGCAATTCGTTTCGGTCCGAATATGTATTTGGACGAATTTCGGACAATTCGGACATTCGGGTACTTCAGAATGTTCGAATTGCCGAAGTGGCGAATTGCCGAGGTTCCGAAGTTCCAAAATTACCGAATTTCCGAAGTGCCGAAGTACCGAAGTTGCCGAAGATCCGAAGTGTCAAAGTGCCAAAGTTCCGAAGCACAGTATTGCCTAAGTACTAATATACTTACCCAGTGAAAGAAGAAGAATGTTACATTGCAAATAATTTTAAATAAAAAGTATACAAACATAGACAGGATTCAGCTGTAAGCATTTGCAACACTTACAACAATCAAGTAGCATACATTCATATAAAATGTAAGTTACTTAGCCTGTCAATGTAATGACAGGAATGAATAAGTAGATAACTCCCTAATTCCAACGGTATTAGGGAGCTATCTACTAAAAGGCTGAAAGACCTAAATTGGTCTTTCAGCCAAATTTACTAATACTAAGTAAAGATTACTTAGTATTAGTAAATGATGCCCCTACTCGCTATACTGCGAGTAGGGGCATGTCTATTAAACAGTGAGCAGCCCCCCTCCCGAGCCCCTGGCCCCCACCCCTGAGTGGTGGGTGGGGGCCCTAATGTAAAATAATGGGTGGGGGACCTATTGTCCTCCCCCGGCCCCCACAACTGAGCGGTGGGTGGGGGCCCTAAATCAGAATAAGGGGGGGGACCTAATGTCCTCCCCCCCTGGCCCCCACCCCTGAGCGGTGGGTGGGGGCCCTAAATTATAATAAGGGGGGGACCTAATGTCCTCCCCCCTGGCCCCCACCCCTGAGCGGTGGGTAGGGGCCCTACAGTAAAATAAGGGTGGGGACCTAATGTCCTCCCCCCTGGACCCCACCCCTGAGCGGTGGGTGGGGGCCCTAAATACTAATAAGGGGGGGACTTAATGTCCTCCCCCCCGGCCCCCTCCCCTGAGTGGTGGGTGGGGGCCCTACAGTAAAATAAGGGGGGGGACCATAGGTCCTCCTGCCTGGCCCCCACCCCTGAGCGGTGGGTGGGGGCCCTAAATACTAATAAGGGGGGACCTAATGTCCTCCCCCCCAGCCCCCACCCCTGAGCGGTGGGTGGGGGCCCTACAGTAAAATAAGGGGGGGGCCTAAAGTTCTCCCCCCTGGCCCCCACCCCTGAGCGGCGGGTGGGGGCCCTAAATACTAATAAGGGGGGGACCTAATGTCCTCCCCCCTGGCCCCCACTACTGAGCGGCGGGTGGGGGCCCTAAATACTAATAAAGGGGGACCTAATGTCCTTCCCCCTGGCCCCCACCCCTGAGCGGCGGGTGGGGGCCCTAAATTGAAATAAGAGGGGGGACCTAGTGTCCTCCCCTCTGGCCCCCACCCCTCAGCGGTGGGTGGGGGCCCTAAATACTAATAAGGGGGGGACCTAAGTAACCAATCAGAGAGGTCCTTGAGAAAGACCCGAATGGGTCGAAACGTCAGCTATTTTTTAATGCTATACCTATTGGAATAAACCACCCATTTTTTCAACTACCAAGTCCTTGGAGTGCATCTCCTTATTTCTGTCTATATACATATATATACACACCCTGTTCCAAATTATTATGCAAATTCTATTTAAGTGTCACAAAGATTAAATGTTTAGTTTTTCTCATGGATGGCATTGTGTCTCAGGGCTCTTTTGATCACTGAACACAATCTTGGACACCTGTGATAACTAGATTGCCAGGTGAGCCCAATTTAAAGAAAAACTACTAAAGGAGTGTGTTCCACATTATTAAGCAGAGCACCATTTTCATGCAATATGCGGAAGAAAGAGGATCTCTCTGCTGCCGAAAAGAGTGAAATAGTTCAATGCCTTGGACGAGGTATGAAAACATTAGCTATTTCACTAAAACTTAAGCGTGATCATCGCACTATTAAGAGATTTGTGGCAGATTCAGAGCACAGACGGGTTCGTGCAGATAAAGGCACATTGAGGAAGATTTTTGACAGATCCATGCATCGGATCAAGAGAGCAGCTGCTAAAATACCATTACATAGCAGCAAACAGATATTTGAAGCTGCTGGTGCCTCTGGAGTCCCATGGACATCAAGGTGTAGAGTCCTCCAGAGTCTTGCAACTGTGCATAAACCTTCTGTTGGGCCACAACTAACCAATGCTCACAAGCAGAACCGGCTGCATTGGGCAGAAAAATACATGAAGACTAATTTTAAAACAGTCCTGTTCACTGATGAGTGCAGTGCAACCCTGGATGGTCCAGATGGATGGAGTAGTGGATGGTTGGTGGACGGCCACCCTGTTCCAACAAGGCTGCGACGTCAGCAAGGCAGTGGTGGAGTCATGTTTTGGGCCGGAATCATGGGAAGAGAGCTGGTTGGCCCCTTTAGGGTCCCCGAAGGTGTAAAGATGACCTCTGCGGGGGGGCGGGGCCTGGCTGCTGGCTGAACAGGACGCAGGGTGAGGGAGCTCCTCAACCCTACAGCCCTTTTCTGTATAAAAAAGGACAATTAGCCCCAAAATATCACCCATCAAGGACATACCTCGACTCAGAAGCACGCAGGCAACAAACGGGTGAGAAACCCAGATGGCAGATCATACCCGTGGTGAAGAGGGCACCTTGCGGCCTACCAATAGATACCGGGCGGGAGATGCGGCCGGTCTCCTGTCCACTACTCGACTCGCAAGCAGCCTGAGTCTTGCTTACCCCCCCTCTGGGCCGGTGGGGGTTATCCCGGCCCCTGCTGGGACATACGCTGAGGTCCTCCCAAGTCATTACAAGCTACTCACACGACAACCAGAATGCCGCGCCATAGCGCCCAAGATGGCGGATCCGGCTACAACCCACATAACGACGCAACATCAGACCGACCCCACTGAATCACTCGGCCACTTTGAAGCGCGCCTGGACGCAGCCTTTGAAAAATTTTGGGCCAACCTAATGAAGCGGATGAAAAGGGTGCCCCCTGCAGCGTCGACACAGGTGAGAACGCAGACACTCAGCGAGAGGAGGCGCGAGAGACCCCCAAAAGGCAGCCCGACCACATTAAAGGCACACCAAGTTACCTTACGCCCTCCTGGGCCTAGAGCCAACCAGGGAACACCCCCAAAGCACAAACCACATTTGCAGAAGGGAACAACACGCCAAGATCAACGTGACAAAGCTCTCTGCAATCTTCCGGCTGGGAAGAATTTGGACCCAAGTTCGTGGCACCATAGTGCAGGTTCTGAAACAGGCCTGGGGCAAGGGGAGTACCTCGCTCACGATACTCTGCATGGCTCACCACTGCGGACTATACAAGTATGTGAGACAGATGCCTAGCCAAGGTATCGGCTAACTATGACCCCCGGAGCTGGCTACAGGTCAGGAAAAGTAACCAGACAGGGACTCTGATCCGGGACTGTGGACCCAGCGGTAGAAAAAGCGTACATGTTTTACTCTAGGCTTGTTGCCCTTTTAAGCTACCTAACTCCTAAACGCAATAACTAGCTGCCAACTAGCAAAGCTAATGTTAATGTATAGCCAGTATATATACTATGTTCCAAGCGAGGCCTTAATGACAAAAAATGTGCCGACATTGCATGCCACAAAATGATTTACCTGTTTTTCTCATCGATTATATCTGTTGTTGTGGTAGCACAAGCGTATTGTTTCATGCTGCACTGCTAAATCTTTGTTAATTTACTTTATGCTAACTTAGATGACTAATCACCTTAGTTAAGCTATTTCTTCTGTAAAAACATCGGTACATATGCTTGATCTTCTTATAATTTTATTAACCATATATTATTGCAACGATCTAACTTAATTACACTTTCAATCTCTGTTTAACTACAATTGTTTAAGCCTGATAAATACATAAAAAAATTGTGCTTGTTATCCATGTGCCCCACATGTTCCACGTGGGAAAAGCCAGAGGACTGCTTTTGGGGCACCTCTTGCCAGCTTGTACTATGTATCTGCACAGCAAAAATAAAGATTTTTTTTAAAAAATTATCTCTGCAAAGTATGTGAAGTTTCTGACTGACCACTTTCTTCCCTGGTACGGAAGGAAGAACTATGCTTTCCGTAATAAAATCATCTTCATGCATGACAATGCACCATCTCATGCTGCAAAGAATACCTCTGCATCAATTGCTGCTATGGGGATAAAAGGAGAGAAAGTCATGGTGTGACCTCCATCCTCCCCTGACCTCAATCCTATTGAGAATCTTTGGAGCATCCTCAAGCAAAAGATCTATGAGGGTGGGAGGCAGTTTACATCCAAACAGCAGCTCTGGGAGGCGATTCTGACATCTTGCAAACAAATTCAAGCAGAAACTGTCCAAAAACTCACAAGTTCAATGGATGCAAGACTTGTGAAGCTGCTATCAAATAAGGGGTCCTATGTTAAAATGTAACGTGACCTGTTAAAATGTTTAAAAAGTTAAAATGTTGTTATAAGTTTGATTGAAATAGCTTTTGATTTCAGTAAATATGCTGCAAACACAACAAATGACAATTTTCAGTTATTTACAACCTATGAAGTGTTTTGAAACTTACTGTGCGTAATAATTTGGAACAGTGCATTGTACGTTTTTAATGTTTAAAATAAAAACTACTGTTATCATTAGGAGGTTTGTTCAATAAAATTTGAATTGTACTCTTAATAGTTGATAGCTTGAGAATTATGCTGACTGTTATTTACATCAATTATTTAGGTAAATGAGAAAAATATAATTTGCATAATAATTTGGAACAGGGTGTATATATATATATATATATATATATATATATACACACACGCACTTTTATTTCCTATACATGTATAATACATTATAATTAAAGCATTTTATAATACATTATACATATAAAATGCATATTTATGATTTCATTATAAGTGTAAAGTACACTTATAATGAAATCATATATATGCATTATATATGTATAATATATTAGAAAATGCTTTAATTATTTTATAATATATTATACATACATAATAAAGACACTCCTCACTTACCGACCGGGTTCCATTCCTACGACCCGTTCGTAGAACGAATCAGTCGGCAAGTGAGGAGTTAAGGGATTCCCTGCTCTGGTGCGTTCGTCTATGTTCGGGGAAGTTTCCACGAACAAAGACATGTGCACCAGAGCAGAGAATCCCCACGACAGCTCACACTTACGCCTGGTCATAAGTGCAAGCCGTCATAAAACAGGTAGGTCGCTAAATGAGGACCACCTGTATATGTATATTTATTTTATAAATTTGGTTTTTTTTATTTTTTAGCAGCCTGGGGGACTGCCTGACAGCTCAGACAATCCCTCTGCTGGCAGCTCCTACAGTCCTCTTGCGGCCTTGGAGGGCCAGAGCTGCTGCAGGGGGACTGCTGGGGTCTCCTACAATCCCCCCAACCATGATTGCCGGTCCAGGTAAGTCCAGGGCTCCTATTTGCCACGGACATACTAGGTAAGTCCGCGGTCCTTAACAACCGTTTTTTTGTCGGACGTACCTAGTGTGTCCATGGGCGTAAAGGAGATATATATTATATACACACTGCTCAAAAAAATAAAGGGAACACAAAAATAACACATCCTAGATCCGAATGAATTAAATATTCTTCTGAAATACTTTGTTCTTTACATAGTTGAATGTGCTGACAACAAAATCAAACAAAAAAAAATAAAAAATGGAAATCACATTTTTCAATCCATGGAGGTCTGGATTTAGAGTCACACTCAAAATTAAAGTGGAAAAACACACTACAGGCTGATCCAACTTTGATGTAATATCCTTAAAACAAGTCAAAATGAGGCCCAGTAGTGTGTGTGGCCTCCACGTGCCTGTATGACCTCAGTACAATGCCTGTGCATGCTCCTGATGAGGTGGCGGATGGTTTCCTGAGGGATCTCCAACCAGACCTGGACTAAGGCATCTGCCAACTCCTGGACAGTCTGTGGTGCAACGTGACGTTGGTGGATGGAGCGAGACATGATGTCCCAGAGGTGCTCAATTGGATTCAGGTCTGGGGAACGGGCGGACCAGTCCATAGCATCAATGCCTTTGTTTTGCAGGAACTGCTGACACACTCCAGCCACATGAGGTCTAGCATTGTCTTGCATTAGGAGGAACCCAGGGCCAACCGCACCAGCATATGGTTTGAGCAGACGCATGCACATTTGTGGCCTGCTGGAGGTAATTTTGCAGGGCTCTGGCAGTGCTCCTCCTGTTCCTCCTTGCACAAAGGCGGAGGTAGCGGTCCTGCTGCTGGGTTGTTGCCCTCCTATGGCCTCCTCCACGTCTCCTGATATAGTTGCCTGTCTACTGGTAGCGCCTCCATGCTCTGGACACTACGCTGACAGACACAGCAAACCTTCTTGCCACAGCTCGCATTGATGTACCATCCTGGATGAGCTGCACTACCTGAGCCACTTGTGTGGGTTGTAGACTCCGTCTCATGCTACCAATAGAGTGAAAGCATCGCCAGCATTCAAAAGTGACCAAAACATCAGCCAGGAAGCATAGGAACTGAGAAGTGGTCTGTGGTCACCACCTGCAGAACCACTCCTTTATTGGGGGGTGTCTTGCTAATTGCCTATAATTTCCACCTGTTGTCTATCCCATTTGCACAACAACATGTTGCTTCCTAGGTGGACAGTTTGATTTCACAGAAGTGTGATTGACTTGGAGTTACATTGTGTTGTTTAAGTGTTCCCTTTATTTTTTTGAGCAGTGTGTTTATATATATATATATATATATATATATATATATATAATTTCATTCTAAGTGTATTTTGATATAAATACATATATATATATATATTAATATCAAAATACAGTTGGAATAAAATTACATTCATATATAATTTTTTACAAATAATTTTTACAGTTTGTTAATTATTAATTTTTTATAATATATATATAGTTATTATATATTATATACTTACGTGTGTAATTTTACGCTAAGTGTATTTTTATATTAATATATGTATATATTAATTTAAAAAATACACTTAGTATGTCATTATATATAAGATATATATATATATATATATATACATATTATATATAATAAATAAATATATATATAATAAATATATATATATATATATATCTTATGTATACATATATATATATTTTTACATTTATTAATTTTATTTTTACTTTTTCACCAGCTATTGATAGATGAATGTATTAAGAGAATGGCAGAAGGCAGGGAAGTTTGTCTATTTCGAGATCTAAAGTTCAATGGACCCTTTTAATCAAACCAAGTCTTTCACACCAGGTAGAGAGTATGGTAGATCTAAACCTTCTGCCAGAAGAAGTGAAAGGGAAAAAGGGGACGCTTTGTACATTTAATGGCTTCCCTTGAATTAGAGGGGGCTATTCAGAGAAATTTCAAAAGCACCTAGAACATAAAGATTTTGTTTAGAACAAGCGAATGGAGATCTGTTCTAGTTCTACTGAAGTTTAGTGGATTCTTAAACGTCTGTCATTCATCATAAAGGCAATATTAATAGTACAATGGATGATGTCTACAGACTTGCAGGATTCTTATTTCCATGTGCTAACTGCTCCACATCAACAGAGGTTTCTCAGATTGCAGTGGAAGGACATTTTCATTTCTACATCTTCATGTTGAAAGATAAATGTCTGCAGAAGTCAACTTGCTCCCTCCCAGTTCAGGGTTTAGCTGAAGCACATTCAACACAGTCCAACCCACTGTACAGCTCTCTTCAGAAGGTGCAGAAAAACTTATCAGGTACGAAACATATTTCAGCAGAGATAATTTTGATCCTGGTCCTCCACCATATGACTGAGAACTTTCCTATAGAAATCCCTTGGACAGTGTTAACTACAAATACCATATACCGGTGTTGTAGAATTTTTGTCCAAACTCGAATATGTTCCGTAAAGGCACATCCTTACCATCCAACATTCTCTCTTCTGTGTAGGTTGCAAGAGCCAGTATCAATTATCATGACAGGTCCATATTGGTCACCCAATCCATGGTTTCATAGGATCTCCCTAAAAGAGTTTTTCCCTTCTCCACCATTTCCAGTGCTACTTTCCTCATTCTGAAGGTTTGAATATGAAAAAGAAGGGCTTAAATATAGGGTTTTTTTTTCAGCTGCAGTGATTAATACCCATCTGTAGGGCAGGAAAACTTACCTCCTCAGCTACCTTTACAGAGTTGGGATGCCTTTCTTCCTGGTCTATTTATAATTAGGTGATCATTCAAATTCCCTCTATCAAGGAGATTATATAGTTCTTGAACTATATAGTTCCAGAAGAACTCTAGAATCTCATCTAGGAATTAGCTACATCACCTAAGAGGTACATGTCTTAGCACTCTCTGATCTCTTTTTGCAAAAGAGCTTTGATATAAAGATATCTAAATATGTCAGCTGTATTTATATGATCCCTCAATTAACATTTGCTCCCTATTGGATCCTTCCTTGATAAGGGCTCTGAAATCTTGACCATTTTAACCAGGAGACTCTATCACATCATAATAGCTTAATATTAACTTGTCTTTACCGGTGACATTAGCATCAGGCAGAAGGATATCAGATCTTCAAGCACTAAATGCATTGAACCCTATATTATTTTCCACATTATATAATAATCCTCAAATCTTGTCCTGAAATTAGTCAGGAGACTTCTCTCCGTATTGAGAAAATTATTCTTCCAGATCTGAAGCCTATAGATTAGAACAAAGGCTCAGAAATGAAACTTTTTTTCCTCTTGAGCTAGATAGATATGCTAGGATCTATGTCTATAGATCGGCTATTGGGCATTCTTCTAAGTCTTTCTTTCTTCAGGCCTCTATATAAGCTTGATAAAGAGATTTTCTTATCCATATATATTTCTTGAGGTTTGCTGACCCATGCTCAGTAGCACCCTGGGTTGAAACATTGTGGCTGAGTGCGCCTCTACTCCTTTTTTTCTATATAAGCCATCAGCAGATGGCCACTAAACCTTGGGGCAGCGGTGTGCGGCTATTGGCACTCCTGATGTTGTGGCCTGCATTGTCAGCATTACAGGGGAATGTGGTCTCCGGCATCTGTGGTGCCGAGTGTTGCCTGCTCCTGCCCTAGGGTTAAAGTACTTGAAGGTCTTTTAGTGCTCGACTAGAGCCCTTTCACCCTTTTGAGCATCAGTGGCCTATTCTTCCCAGAAATTATAGTTAAAATAGCTACTTGGTCCTCAGCCAATACTTTAATTACACATTTTTTTGATGTTACATTTCAGTTGGTCAATTTAATAATGTAGCAATGTTGAGCTATCAGTTTTTTATTTTCAATGTCCTTATGTGTGTGTCGTCACTTTGCTTTCATAATTTGGAAGTCTTGTGTATTTCTTTCCCTTCTGTTATTGCTTGGGTATTATTGTTGTGCTGCCATGGATATGGCCAGGAAAAGGAAAATCATATTATTACTTACTGTAATTTACTTCTCCTGGTCATAAGCTATGGCAGCATGAGAATCCCACCTTGGAATATTGTTGGAAACAAGACTGAGGGTGGGAGAGGGTATTTATATATTTTGTTTTAATTAGATTCCTAGTGTGCTGCCATTGCTTATGACCAGGAAAAGAAAATGACAGTAAGTAAGAATATATTTTCCTTTATATAAAAGTATATATGTAGGGCTAATTATTATTTTTATATATGTATACTATTAGAGAGAAAATTTTATTCTAAGTTAATTTTGATATCAATATATACCTGGCAGCTCTGGGACTCAAAACCGTTATGGCAGTCTAAGTTGTTGCAATGGCTTTTAAGCCCATTTAATGTGGGACAGCATAGAACTGACATTTCCCAGTAATTTTTAATACTCTGCTTACTTATGCCTATATTTATAAATTATTAACAAATATATAAGGTGTGAAATGAACTCCAGGATGAAGAGGATATGCATTTCTGAAGAGGGGTTGTTCAATCTAAGTCCCCTGTCTATTTTTCGAAAACTCTGTACATTGCACCTGGGAGTTCTTTGCCTTGTCTCAACTGGATACATAATTTAATTTGCTAAATTGTTCATTAAAATTTAAAAGAAAAACATAACACTTGTAGAAAGAAGAAGAAAAAAGGAGAGTTTAAATCTTCTATTTGGTAATGTACCAAAAAAGTGACCGTTCCACTTTAAGGTATATCAGAGCAGGACATCCAAGCTGTGTTCTAGGTAATATATGTAATTTGTGGTTATGTGAATGCATTGTGTCAGGCTATAAACCTCTCTCGCTCTAGTGGAATTTAAGACTTTATTTTCACATTGGAGCATTTTATGGCACTGGTCTACAACATTTTCTTAATAAAACTCAGGATCGTTTGTGACATTTTTAACACCTCCAATTGGCGTTCCATTCCTGGATTTAATTTTGTCATGCTTTTTCGTTACAGGGTGTCCTTGTTTTGCGACGGCTCACATTTATGACCATCTCTCTCGCAGGGTGGTAAGTGTGATGGGAATTAGAGGGATTCCCTTATCTGCTGCGTTCGTATATGTTTGGGGACATTTTCCCAAACATAGATGAACACACCAGAGCAGGGAATCCCTCTAATCTATGTCTGGGCAAATTTCCCCGAGCATAGATTAGAGGGATCCCCTTGCTTTTGTGCATTCGTCTATGCTCGGGGAAATGTCCCTGAACACAGCCATGCGCACCAGAGCAAAGAATCCCTTAACTCCTCACTTACCGACCAATGCGTTCTACGACTGGGTCGTAGGAACGGAACCAAATCGGTAAGTGAGGAGTACTTGTATTTGATTTTGTCACTTTACATTCATTTGAGGGTGCCAAACTTTCAGCCGTTAAACTCCACCAGTGCTGTCTGCACGCTACATGCACTGGAAAGTGAGCTGATCATTTAGGAAATGTTTGCATGAAGGTGTTGCAAGAGAAGCAGGATGAAAGCACAACTATTTTCGACACACATTTTTAATAAAATTATCCTTTCATCACGTTTTGAAAGGATATACATCTAACACTATTATTTACTAAACAAGGAAAATTGTTTCATGAATAATAAAAAGGCTAAAATATCTGTTAAGGAGGTGATTTGGAGAATATTACCAACGTCACTATTTTGGCAATCTGATTTTCAATTCATCACACTACATTGACTAGCAAATAGGAGATGTAGGCAAAAGAGTATATAGAATTTGCTCAGTTTCTCGAAAAAAAAAAAAAGTAGGATTAGCTGGTTTTATATGCTACTTTGTGGTTTATGCAAAGCACAACAGCACCAGCTATTGCAGACAATTCTAAGGGGGAGTATATTTTTAATTTTGCATATTTTAAACGGATTAAAATGTTGGGACAACTTTTTTAATTGTTCCCCTTAACCCCTTAAGGACACATGACGTGTGACATGTCATGATTCCCTTTTATTCCAGAAGTTTGGTCCTTAAGGGGTTAAAAGTCCACAATTAGTAATGTCCCGAACGGTTCGCTGGCAAATAGTTCCCGGCGAACATAGCGTGTTCGCCACGGATGGCAAACATATGCGATGTTCGGTCCGCCCCCTATTCGTCATCATTGAGTAAACTTTGACCCTGTACCTCAGTCAGCAGACATATTCCAGCCAATCAGCAGCAGACCCTCCCACCTCCTAGACAGCATACAATTTAGATTAATTCTGAAGATGCATTCATTTTTTTGTGTTTTATACATTATCCCCCATAGCCAGCAACCTGTGTTTATTATACATTATCCCCCCCATAGCCAGTAACCTGTGTTTATTATACATTATCCCCCCCATAGCCAGTAACCTGTGCTTATTTTACATTATCCCCCCCATAGCCAGTAACCTGTGTTTATTATACATTATCCCCCCACAACCAGTAACCTGTTTATTATACATTATCCCCCCACAACCAGTAACCTGTGTTTATTATACATTATCTCCCCCCCCCCCCCCCCCCCCATAGCCAGTAACCTGTGTTTATTATACATTATCCCCCATAGTCATTTATCGTTGGACCTAGGCAGCATGATGTCTTAGGCTGGCCCAGAGAGTGAGTGAATAATATAATATATATGTTCAGAAACATATTAGTAATATATGTAAATCGGGTTCATGCAGAGAGGGTGAAAAGGTATTAAAGAAAAACCACACTTATTGCATCAAATTTACAAAGCCAAACTTGTAAAAGCTTTCCTCATTTCTTTCTCGGGATCAGGAATATATCGGTGGTAGACTGAGGATTTCCATCTGCCCAATCTTTTAATAATATGCACTGGATTGTCAGTGTTGAAGGAGACCGAAGCTGCCCCTATTCTAAATGAAAGACCCGAGAGACATGGATACAACCCAATCTTGGGAGTCGTGTTCTGATGTAGAAGATGAATTTAACCGTAGTCATAGGGATTCAGTGAGAGTAGTGGTGAAATGTGTGTGGGTAAGTAAGAGTCAAGTATTTTAACTGGGCACTAGTTCTAGGTGGGATAAAGTGGTATAGCGGATGGATGAGTAGTTTGGTTCGTTTTAGAAGTTTGTAGAGGAAGTATATAGTGATCATGATTTTTAGCGATATCCAATATTTTTAAGGTGGTCCCAGTGCCACCACTCATATCTGGTGTCACAATAGCTTGCATTTAAAAAAACAAAACAAAAAAACTTTTTTGACTGTAATATAATAGCAGTCAGTTTCCTTCACACGTGTGCGTTTCAGGGCCTGCCAGGGCACAGTGTCACACCAGTGCAACTCATATCTGGTGTAACAGTAGTGTACATTTAAAAAAAAAAATACAGGGGGCTTGTTGTCACCTTTCGGGGACCCTTGGTGTTGTAGGTGGCTGGGTGGAGGAAGAGACCTTCAATGACATAAGTGAGGACAAGGAACGGTACATGACTAGCTTGGTATCCAACCTTGTGCAAATGGGGAGTTTGCGGTGCGTTAAACGGGGAGTTTGGTCTGTCACTGAAGCGGGCTTAACCCTTACACTACCTGATCGATACAACATCATACCTGATGTTTTAAAGCACGTTATTCCAAACAGTTTAGGAATGTTAGGTGATTTATGCCCTTTATGGATTAAAACTAGACTCTGCTTCAACTATGTAATTTTCCATGGGAGTTTTGCCATGGATCCCCCTCCGGCATGCCACAGTCCAGGTGTTAGTCCCCTTGAAACAACTTTTCCATCACTATTGTGGCCAGAAAGAGTCCCTGTGGGTTTTAAAATTTGCCTGCCTATTGAAGTCTATGGCGGTTCGCCCGTTCGCGAACATTTGCGGAAGTTCGCGAACGGAAAATTTCATGTTCGCGACATCACTATCCACAATTCTTTTACAACAAAACGTTTTCCCAATTCTCATGTAGGGTGTCCAGAAGACAAAAGGTTTAATTTTTTTTCTTCAAATAAGCACAACAGTATGAAAAATACCTGAGGAACCAGATAATTCAAGGAAAAGCACGACATGGGTATTTATTTTTGCCAAGTACAGATGAATCATCCCTATAAAGATTTTCATATTTTTTTTATTTACATTTTGCCCAACAAGGACCATCCAAATATTTACAAAGTGTACCCTTATCCATGTGAAAGTATGAGATTTACATGATTATGAAATCAGTTCTAGGACCACCCATAGTCCAGTTTTTATTCATCTCATCATGGGAAAAGAAATGGGTAATCTCAAACAAGTCTTCTAAGACCATCAAATACCAAGGTTTTAGGGAAACCTTTTCAGGTTTTGGAGATTTAACTTTCATGTAACCAAAAGAATTCACTTCACGTGTTTGGAACCAGTGTGTAAGGTATACAGAAAGTTACATTTTATCTACAGTACTGCAAAACAAATGTAAAAGTGTATTATTTAAAAGTGATAAACCTACCAGATACGGCCACTTGTGGTTTCAGGTCAGCTTTATATGCAAATAAAAGCATATAGTGCCAACAATGCCACAGGGGTTGCACCCAGTACACTAAACAAATCCCCATCCTCCTTTTTAACCAATTTGTATGTACTATAAAAATGCTTGTGAACACCAATGTAAGTTTAAATGAACTGGTCACTTAATCAAAACAGGTGTTCCCACTTTATAAGCAAATATGACTATTCACATATTCCTTAGCAGAGTGTATAACTTAAAAGGGAAAAATGGGTAACTTGGGACATGTGAAGAGCCAATAGCAATTAAGAGAAAAAGGATAAAAAGATACTTTGAAGCAATGACATGTGGGCATCTTATTCTGACGGGCTATGGTTAGATTTAGAACACTGAAAAATAAACTAAGCTATGAAAATATGAATCTTTAACAAAAATAAGCATGGTGCTTTATTGTAGTCAGAGCACAGATGATTGTTATTTTAAGAACATTGGAGGTAAAAAATGAAGTTACTTATTACTAATATCTTGGAAAGACAATACAATGTATTAATTTACTTTCAGTTGGAGGAATGGGGAATATGTACTTAAAAAAATAAAAATAAAATAAAAAGGAGAAAAGTAAAGAACAAGACATTTTTTCCACACCTATGTTGCAGTAATGTGCCTCTAGAATGAGACAAGCCCTTAAAAACTCATGGAATTTTGTATGTTTAATTGTGATAATGGCCTGGGCCATGTGACCATCAGCGCTTACGGCGGGTGGGTGTTGATGATCTGCAAAACAAAACAAAACCACATATTAGTGCTAAAACTAGCAAAATAAAATATCAACAAAATAAATGAATTCCAATGTAAAAGTTAACTTTCCCATTTACAGTTAACGGGCATAATATAATATACAATAAAGTAGACAAGAAGTTGAAAAAATGTACTACCTTGATCGGGTCTTAGACTTGTGTTTGCGGCTTGCCTTCTTACCAGACCTTTGAGATTTCTCCACAGAGCGTGATCGGCTACGTTTTGATTTCTTAGCTTTTTTATCCTTGAATACAACTGGAGATTCTGAACTGCTCCTTCCACTGGATGAAGTCCGTTTCTTATTTTCCTTGGTAGAGCTTTTTTTGCTATCCTGCCTAGAATCCTGTCGAGACATCTTTGAAGAGGACAATTCGCTGCGTGAAAAAGTCCTTTCACTCTCTCTCCTACTCTTACGCTTTTCCTCTTCTTGTATAGGTTTACTAGTCCTCTCCTCTTTCTTTACTTTATCCTTTTTCCTATCCTTTTCCTGCTCTCTTCGCCTATCCATTTCAACACTTTTACTCCTTGCTCTTTCCCTCTCTCTGCTGCCACCTCTATGCTTGTGTCTAGTCCTGCTATTACTTCTACGCTGGTCATTACTTCTACGCCTATCCCTACTTCTACTGCGACCAGCGTTTCGATCTCTTGAGCGGTTTTCTCTCCTGTCCCTGCTTCGACTGCGGTCTCTACGCCTTTCGCTTTCTACACTATTTTTGCTCGATCTGCGCCTTTCATTAATTTTCCCCCTGCTCTTGCTTCTCTCTCTTCTATTCTTACGTGTCACACTACGGCTTCTACTTCGTCTAACTTTCCAAGATGGAGATCGGCTACGTTTTTTCTTCCTCTTGGGAGAAGAGTGAAAAGAACTGTGGCTACTTGAGGAGCTGGAGCTATAAGAACTAGAAACAGAGCTGCTGCTACTGCTGCGCCCTACACTGCTACTGCTGCTGGTAGAACTGCTACTGGAGCTCCTCAGTTTGTTTACTATTGGCTTCTCTTTTGTTTCTTTTTTAATATCTACTGGAGGCAAAGGTTCACTATACACTTTTACTTTGTCACTATCCACCTCTCCCTCAACTTTTCTCTTTTCATTTATGTCTACCGTACTCAGAACTTCTGGATCAGATTCAAATAATTCCTTTTCTTTTGCTTCTCTTTGAAGCCTGTCCTCTGAAATGGAAAAGATTTAAAAAAAAGTTTCAATGCACCACATGAGACTATGGAAGAAAGGTAACACTTTGATGATTTAAAAAAAAAAAAAAAAAAAAAAAAAATTTAAGAAAAAAAAATCTAAAGTAATAAGAGTATCAAATGTTTGCTATGCTGTGTGCACTGGAAGATAAATTACAGTAGCAAGCCTGGAATATTGTCCTGGACAGGCCAATGACTGTCTGAGGTGGGATTACACCTCCAGCAGTAAAGGGGTTAATCTCTATATATGCGCCATTTCAAAGTGAAATGCTGCACATACAAGCTGCAGGCACCATGATCCATTAAAATCACTGAAATTGTCATGATACTTAGAGTAGACCTTTATGTTTTCTGCCTACACAAAATCTACAGCAGTGGATTTTTCCTCTTCCTTTTTTTTTTTTTAAATTAAAAATGCTTTAATTTGCAATGCAATATGACCAATTTATAATTGGAAGACTGAAGTGCAAGGGAATTACCTTCTAGCTGTCTTTCAAGTATCTGTTGCTCTCTTTCCTTTCGCCGGAAAGCTTCTTGCTTTTGTCGTATTCTGTGCCGTAGTTCCTCATCATCAGTATCAGAAGACTCTGAACCTCTTTCACTCCTCTCTTCTTCGCTTTCTGCTGATCCATAACCACCCAGTCCACCTGCATGCATAAAGCCCAATCTATCACGCAGTCACAAAATGCTTTTCCATATTCTCTTAATCACTCAAGTGCTACATTTTCAAGCATTAAGTTTGCATGAATTTTCTCTAAATCCCTCATGAAGAAATACATTTATGTGAAGGGCATTCAATATTACCCAACAAACTGAGCTGGCTTTCTACAGCTGAATCAACAAGTTTGAGAGCTTGATATAATAAATAAATAAATAAATAAATATATATATATATATATATATATATATATATATATATATATATATATATATATATATATATATATATATATATATATATATATATATAAAAAAAATGAATATGAGAACTAAGTCTCAAAATCGCTTTTGCTTACTTGTGCCATTACAGAGAACATATTCTGAAGCATATCAGACTGGTCCCAGCCGTGAGGGCAGTCCAGAATCAGAATGACAGCAAGTGCTCACTGTGCCTAGAGAGGTATCAGCTATACATGGCTGACAAAGCCCAAACGATTGTCCAGGGTTGCTGTATCTCTCGTGTAGAGAGAAAATACAGGTATTTCGGTTCTGAATTGCCCTTATGGGTGGAATTAGTCTGATATGCTTTGGAACAGTTTCTCTCTGTAAAGGCACGAGAAAAAACTATTGAGACCTGAACGGGGATTTACCGAAGGGCAAGCTACTGAGTTCATCTAAGCTTTTGTCCGTTCTGAGAGTTCTCATTTATTAATTAGCCAGAGTACAAAGATTAATTGTATTGCACTGCACAATCATGCGATTTTCATTTAGCAGCTTACGATTGTAACTGCAAAAAAACCCCCAAAAATGCATTTTTGATAATGAATCTTATAACCAAAGCAGAGGTGGCTAGGAAATAGATCCCCAACTGTGTCAGAACTACAGTTCTGATGACCCTTTACCTAGTGATCTATCTTTGGCAACATCTTAACAGGGGGAAGAAAATCACTGATGTGGGCAGTAGGTTCCACATTTGTCCTGCTCCGTTTAACAGAGCCAAATCTGATAATGGTCAGACCAAACCCCAGAATAACCAGTGAGTGCTCAATGCAGTAAAAGGAGATTAAGTTGCAAGGCTGAGAGTATTTGATATCAGGCAAGCATTGAGTAAAGAAGCTGTACTTCAACATTGCAGTAGAAAGTGCATTTTGTAAAACAAGACATGTTTGATGGCACTTAAATTGCACTATGCAACATCTTTTTAACTTGTTAGCATTTGCTACACTGGATTACACAGTGGGCAACAAAGTCACAATGTATTTATGCTCATGTATAATTAGGGCTTCATGCGCCATGGCTATATTCTAGACTTTACAACATGGTTGAAAATCATTTATATGCGATACTGCCCCAATTTGCAATTTGCATCAGAGAAAAAAATAAGAGGAATCTTTAATATAGTTCATGAGAATGCAGGAAATATCGGTTGGTCATATCAAAAACCTGTCTGTACAGAAAACAATGATTGTTTTACTACCCAAATAGAGATACAAATGAGTTGCAGTTATTGTTTACATCTAAAAGCTGATTTGGCCAGTAATGCAATATGACTGGCTTGAGCTCCAAGAGAAATTGCATCATGCACCATAACCACTACAGTAGACTATGGTGATTGAAGTGTTATTTAAATGATATAATTAGCTAACGCCAACCATGAAATGTTTGTAAATATACATAAATGAAAAGTTTAATTCAATTAGTTTGCAGTCTAATTAATTTTATCCACGTCCCTTGATTTTTGGAAAGGGAAACAGCTATCTATGCCTGCAAATGCAATTTCCTTGCAGTTCTCAAAGCTCTAAATGTGAGGTCACAACCTCCTCGTTGTAAGCTTTTAAAATAATTATAAACAGTCTACATACTGGGTGTACCAACCAGCACTTAATGCAGCTTTATAACACTGTCAGTCATATCTGTGTTTTCATGCACAAGTGGGTAAACCGTAAAAAAAAAAAAATAAAAAAAAAACACACACTACTTGACAAAGATAGAAATTTATTAGGTAAAAGCATAAACAATATATCTGAAGTTTGTAGCCCAAAGTGGGCTAACTGCTGTCTACCCAATAAAATCTTGTCACATCATTGTATAGTTGAAATAAATCATAAGGGTATCAAACACTACTGAAAGCTTAATTAAGATGAAATCCAAGGGCAAGGTTTAATATAGTAAGGCAACTGGGAGGGATAAAACAGGGGAAATCGTGTAAAACCTCTAGTCTTCGTAAATGTCTCTCATTCCATGGCAGAGTAACATGTATCCATACATACTCTGACACAGAGTACAACAAGGAATATTGCGATTTTCATCTTTTGAAACATCAAACACATGCACACACTTTATAGAAACAAAAATATCCCACAGAAATCCCATCCAACCACTTATCTAGGAGCACACTTACCGAGTCCAGTGAGGGAAGCCAGTGCACTGGACTGCGCCAGCTGCTTTGCAGGAGCTTTGTATCACATCAACAACAGGAACAAAATGTTAACACACATAGCCACGACCTCAAAGTCATGAGCTTCTATGAAAAATCTATTACTAGTGCTGCTATTTGGGGGGAGAGAAAACAGGTTAAAATACAACAAAAAGATTTTCAAAACAATTCAAAACTAGCAACAAAGCAAAACCACTAGACATTAATTTGCAAAAAAAAAAAAAAAAAAAGGAAATAATTAAAAACACATTAACGTAGGGACATAGGAGCAAGTGCTTCTGTAGTAACACAACATGTAACTAAACTTTGCATTGATAGGGGAGGTTTCATTAATTTAGTGTTCATTCAAATAGATTATTCTATGTAAGCATTTTTCGTGATAGCTCCATTACATGAACAAATTTTGTGCTTACTTCAATAAAAGTCCAAAATAAAAGCAAAATGCATTTACATTAAGAGGGGTTATACCGAATTTACAATTCTCTGTAGACTGTTGTCGATAACATACAAAATAATAATAATAATGAAGCCATGCTTTCCAAATGAAAAGAAAGGCTACCTTTTATTGCTTTACGATGAGCCTCTTTTGCCACATTATAGATTTCATCATTTGTAACATCCAGAAGAATTTCTGTTAGCACCATTTTTGTCAGTATCATCTAGAAGGGGGTAATGAAACAGATTGCAGATATTTACACTGGAGAAATGGAGGAAAACTTTTCCTGACTCATTTTTATATTTCTAATTTATATGACAAAAAAGGGGGGAGGGGGAGAACAATTACCTCTATTTCCAATCTAGCTTCACTAAAAGCCCTTTGTAAACCTGCTAGTTAAACATAGGGAAAAGTAATCCCTACTTTTCCTTACGTATAACTTGGTAAAAGCGTGCAAAAATAAAAAATTTAGGGTACATAAGTGTGATTTGAGACATGCCAAATATATAAAAAAAAATAAGTAACAAAGCCACTTTAATAGCAATTGTTAGCACAAAGAAAACAGAATTTCAATAAACTGGCAACACTTTCATTTTACACTAAAATTTATTAAAGACACACTATAGCATTGGGAATACAAACATGTATTCCTAATACTATAATGCCCTAATTAAAAATATCCATATAATATACCACAACAAAATATTTGTATGCCATCCTCCAGTTAACTAGATTTTAATATAAAACATAAATAAAAAAAGTTTAAATGAAACATTCTTACCAATTGATAAGCCCGCTCTTCCTCGGTTATCTCAGATTCGCTGTTCTCCTCTTGTGGAGTTGGTGAAGGGCTGCGGCTCACTTTGGCACTTATTCTACCATCTTCATTTTCCTCTTCCACTTCTTCATCGCTGTCCTTTTAATCAAAATATTTAGCAAAAAAAAAAAAAATCTCATGTAAATTTAAAAACATAATAGTAGAACTGATTACGAGTTACAGATAAAAAACAAACAAAAAACTGGCATATGTGAAGAGCCTAAAAATACTAATGCTACATTCTTAAGAAGACATACAAAGCATGAAACATTTCCTTAAATAAAAACTTCAATTACATGGACAAAGAACATTTTAAAGCTAATAAAAACACTTTACTGTAAGGGACAAAGATGTATTCCTAACACTAAAATGTCCCTCTACCCCTGCAGATCCACCCGGCAATGAAAGGGTTAAAAAAGACTTTCATTCACTTAATTCCAGCGCCTAGGTCCTTTGTCACTGGTTCGAGCTCCTCCTGCGCCAACGTCAAGCGATAGAAGTGGGGGCCTAATGTGCATTCAGCATTCAACATAAGCATTGAATCAATGCTTTCCTATGGGGTTTTGCTTGATGTTCTCATGCAAAGTGAAACTGCAGGAAGCTCCTCTAGTGGCAGCCTGTTATATTGCAGCCTTAGCACTGCAGTGTAAACATTGAAGTTCCTCTAAAGGGGACAACGACACTGCACCCAGACCACTTCAATAAGATGATTATGATTGGGTGTCCCTTTAACCCCTTAAGGACACATGACATGTGTGACATGTCATGATTCCCTTTTATTCCAGAAGTTTGGTCCTTAAGGGGTTAAGGAAGATTCATGTGTACCTAAAGATGTTAGATGCAACAAAATAGAAGAAAGGTCCAGGCACTCCAAGGTACAAACCAGGCAATTTTATTGAACCCACTACATCACAACGTTTCGACCCCCAATAGGTCGAAACGTTGTGATGGAGTGGGTTCAATAAAATTGCCTGGTTTGTACCTTGGAGTGCCTGGACCCTTCTTCTATTTTGTTACTCGGCATTTGGTCTCTGTCCGAGTTTCACCCAGCTACATACTACTTAAGGGACAGACTGCAGTTCCACAGCCTACCATAACTAGATGCCTTGGATGTGCCACATGTGGACATATGGTTCTCTCCCGTATTTTGAATCATCCGAAACGCCATTACATGCAAGACTTCCTACGTTATATACAAGCCATCGTGCTCCTGTGGCTTAGTGTACACTGGAAAAACGGAAAACCCTCTAGGTGAACGCATAAGGGGACACAGATCTAGCATAAGGACAGCGTTTAGGGATGGACGGACTGACAAACCTGTAGCCAAGTATTTATTTGAATACAAACATCCACTTACAGTGCTAAAATTTGGTGGCATAGACCACATACCGAAACGAGGAGGAGATCGTTGCAATATGTTGGTAAAGAGAGACTTTCTGGATTTTTGAACTTGACATTGTATCGCCCAGAGGATTAAACGAGATCATATCATATCACCCATTCACATAACCACTGCATCATTGGGTTTTAATAAAAAAATTTTTTTTAACTATTACAACATTTTTCAAAGCTGTTCAATAAAGTTGTCGCGCGCATCGTTGCGGCAGCATTCCCACACATCAAAACCATCTCTCAAAACTCACTAGTGCCAAGGCAAGTGGTAAATGAGACAGGGCAAACTGTTTTGTGTGCTGCATTCTAGACACGAGGATAGGTATTGTCTGAATTGGTTAAGAATTAAAATTGAATTTATGCCATAATCACTAAATTGGAAAAACAAAATATCCATGAAAGCTATATTTTCAGTTCAGGTATGTTGATCTAAAATTTGCAGTTCGCATTCACATTGAACAATTCATATTTTAAGTAGATATTCCTATAGGTGTGCTTGAATATTTATGCAACCACTTCCAGTGTCATTGTACTCTCCAGTGGAGAGCACAGAAATGTCCGAAACAGTCACACAAATGACGTGATGCATATGTTTAGTGTGACTCCTTCACATTTTTGTGTGAAAATACCTATTGGATGCCAGTTCCATGCTGCAGCAGAATGTAAACAACCAAGTTTATCTTACTCATCCTACTCACAAATTTGCTTTTTTGTGGTAAACGTGGACCGTCTCCATCTTCACTATTCCGGCCACTTTTCTCTTTTTTCATCTGTGAGCGCTGCTGCTCTAACCGCTCGCGTTCCAACTTCTTTTGTTTTTCTCTCTCCATCTTCTCCAAGCCCTCCCGAATCCACGCAGGCAGTGTTCTCCTCTTAACTGCATCTGAACAAAGGAAAAAAATAAAAAGGTTTTTAATAACATTAAGAATACGAGTCCTCGCAGCGGCCCGAACTGCCTGTGAGTTTATATTATAGATATACATTAAGGACATATGGCACATGAATGGCAAGAGACTTGCTCCAGCAATCAAATGCTTCTTTAAAAGGAGCATTAACCGCATTTGGTGTCATGCACAGCACTGAAAATAAAAAAGGTCTTAAGAAGGAAGTGACTCTGCTGTATGCCCATCAGTCAATAGAGCAGGCATCTCAAAGTCTGGCCATCCATATGTTGCTAAACTTGATTCTCTGGCATCTACTGAATTTAAAGTAGGCCACTGACATATGAGGGGTCTTTGTATCTCATACTCTGGGCATAAAAATGCAGCCATGTTTTTAATACACATAGATTTAAAAGGCAAAACCAATAAACAAGATACTAAATTGTACAAAACTCTCATTAAAACCATTATGCTCCATTTACTGAAATACTTCACTTCTTAATACATTTTCAAAGAAATGATTTACACATACCAATTTGCAAAGGTTCTTGTTTGGGAGGTATTGGTATGGGTGAACGCTGTCGTTCTCTGAAAGATGGTCTCTCTCTTCGATTTGGAGGAGGAGCTGGTGGGCACGGAGGTCCAGGTGGGCCTTGTTGCCAGTAAGGTGGTGGAAATCCTCCTTGAGGAGGCCCGTACCCAGATCCATGCTGAAAGAGAAAACATTCCAAAATCAAATACCAATTCTATTTTTGGGAAGGAGTAATTTTCCAGCATAAATAAAAAAAAAAAAAAATATGATTGTGCTTTTCTATTATAAATAGGATTGTGATTTATGATGGTGTTTAATATTCAATTTACACTTGACTTCTTTAATTAACTATCCATTGCCACCGCAGCACTCTTTTTTTTCACCATTCCATGGGTTAAAGCACATGCACATAGAAAATAAAAGGTCACCTGATAGTCATACTGGCTTGTTGGAGGCATTGGAAAGTTTTCCGGTGGACCCCCAAAGCCATGATTGTTCTGGTTAAACATGTGCCTGTTGTCAGCTGCAAATTCTCCACTGTCCTGACTATTGTTGTCCTCTGATCCTGGAACAATGTCCATTGGCCCTGGAGCTGGAGGTATCCACGGCTGTTCTGGAGGAGGAGGATGATGATGATGATGATGATGCGGTGGAGGTGGTGGTGGTGGTTGGTGATGCATTCCTCCCCACTCTATGTAAAGATTACATACAAATTCAAGGTTATGGAAGACACATTTTTAAGTAAACAAAAGTGTGATATTGTGCCTGATTGGAACATAAAATAATTCTACCAAAGTATGCGCTTCGGACACATTTTGAGTGAACTGGTGAAAGAGCAAAAGATAAATGTCAATACAAGTGTTTAATTTATTTCTGGAACCTGGGTTTATAATCATAACACAAGCAATAAACTAAATCTTAATTTGGCTCACAGACTAACAGGAATACATTTGTGTACTATCCCATTAAATTCCTAAGTTTCAAATAGCTCATCTAAAAGTCTGGGACTACTAAAAATTTACCCATCAGACAGAAAGGATCCCCAGGTATTGATTAATAATGGAGGCTCCCTGGTGTGAGCAGGGAAGTAATCCTGCACACACCAAATATGCAGGACATTCAATTGCCCCCTACAGGTTTCAAAGTCCATGTTATGTAGGACGACAGAACACCCTAATGGCGTTAAAAGGTCAAATAAAAAAACCTTAGGTGAGGCATAGATGAGAAAGGTGCAAATTTCCTTCACAAAAGAGCAACTTTCCTACAATATGTTCTAAATTTAAAAAAATAAAAATAAAATTGATTTTTAAAATTCTCCAACTCACATATAAAATATTGCTAAGCTATTTTAACTTTAATTTTTTAACTCCGTATCCTATTACCTGCCATGGACTAATTAGTAAATAAAGCCATGTAGCTGTCTAGGGGTTATATGGGCAGCTGGCGGTGCATAGCATGTAAATTCAAAAATAAGGGGGAGCTTCTTGTCCAGTACTGCCACTATTCGAAAAACTCACACAAAGATTTTACACCTACCTGGTTGCCACATTCGATTGAAATTTGGCTCCACTGGGAAGTTTGCATGATTGTTGGGGCCTGGATCCATTGGAGAAACATCTTGTCCATTTGGTATCATACTTTGTGGCTCCACTACACTTTGCCCGGTAGCTTCCCGCTGGGCAATCCATGCTTGTGCCAACGCAGCCCAATCAATTTGGCCTAAAAGGAGCACATAAAGAGTAGGGGATGAAGAATTCAAGAAAAACTGAAAAAACAAACAAAAAAACAGCAGCTTATTGTTCCAGTTAAATCATGTAATATAGTACAACTGTCCCATTGTACAGTGCTACAGAATTTGCTGGCACTATATAAATAATAAAAGTAATAATAACAATAACTTGAGCAAGCTAATGTAATTTTGGTACTTAGGGTGACCCTGTAAAAGAAAATCATACTACCGGTTTCTTGGAAAATTGATCAAACGACAATCTTACATTGGGAAAAAAATGGAATGCCTTACTTTTTGGAAACAAATGAGTATTAATTGAATGCAAGAGAAAGGCTTTAAACCAAAACCATCAAAAAATGATAATTTACAGGGGGCGGAGCCTAGCATCCAAGCTGAGCAGTTGTGCTGAACCTCAGCTCCTGCTTAATCCTGCACTTTTCAGGGGTAATCCCCCCAAAACACGGCACAATCGCACACTGGAGATAAGCTATCATGATGACGGGGACACCCGGGGGAGCCGCCCGACACCGAAATCAAGCCTGTAACCCCCCGGGGACCTGACAACATATCATGAGGCCTACCGGAGATCGAGCAGTGGGGAGACGGACGCTCCCCGTGCTGACTGACCTGAACATGGATTCCCTTGGGGCTCTCACCTCCAACCCACCCCCCTGGACCGAAGGGGGTCATCTCGGTCCACCATTAAGCGACTAGAGAAGCAGTCACAGGCTGAACTCACAGCTCGGTGAACCGCAGCACCAGGGCAGCCGAGCACGTGGTGTACCCAAAATGGCGGCAGCAAGCACATCAGGCAAAACATCAGAATGCCACACAGAAATGCCGGACTACTCAGCCAGGCTTAACGCTATTTTTGCAGCCTTCTGGGCGAAGCTGGAAAACCGGGCACGGCAGTTCAAACCGAGCGCACACATGAGTACCGAGAAACCCAAGCAGCCTAGCCGCAAGCTACTTACTTCTCAACTACACAGTGCCCCAAGACGGCCCCAAGAAAATGTCCTCCGTCTACAAGCAAACGCACGAGAGCAAAACGCTCTCCGCCACCACCAATACACCCAGGGAGATAGCCGGGACCCAGTGGAACCCTGGGCCCACGACCCTGATGATGGGGTCAATGGACATGTGGTACGGGCCCCCGCCAAAGCCTCGGACCGAAGACAAGTGGCACTCAAGCGACCTGGACCCGGGAGGTGCAGGAGGAGAATCGCAACACGGTGGGCCAAGCGACCAGCTGGTCAGAGCAGGCATACAGGGGAAGCAGGGCAGCCCCCCACCCAAGTGAGAGATCAAGAAGGTCTCCCCCCTCATCCTGATGGACTGGCTCTCGTATGTTACAACACCATTCCACCCTGTGGAGTGGCCTGAACGCTCATCTCTAACAAACTCTCAGTCTACTAACCTCTGCTAACCTGCTGCCTACCTTTACACTTCACCGGGACGCCTGTCGCTTATACCCACATGGATGTCGTGCCTAACCCTGGACTGCTGAGGACTCTCTCCCCTGCAGATAAGCAAATTTTACAAGGACTCTTATCAGTTTAAACTATAACATGTGTTAATATGTCTAAGCCCTGGTTTCCATTTCACAACGCTTCCCATCAAGCATTCAATCTAGAAAAAGCTTATGTTATTCACGATTTGCATTGAACTAACTAACTTAGCTAAAATAACTAAACGAAATTCATATGCAATGTATAAGCATCACAAAACTTAATCTGGCCTATTAATCTTGTTTCAGGGCTAACGACTACTTAGCAAGGCCTTTGTCGTATATCGTTTACCGTTCTATGCCTGCATTAATGTTTAACTCCTATGACTTCTCTATAGACAAGCATGACTAGCCTATTTATTAAAGGACCACTCTAGTGCCAGGAAAGCATACTCGTTTTCCTGGCACTAGAGTGCCCTGAGGGTGCCCCCACCCTCAGGGACCCCCTCCCGCCCGGCTCTGGAAAGGGGAAAGGGGTTAAATCTTACCTTTTTCCAGCGCTGGGCGGAGAGATCTCCTCCTGCTCTCCTCCTCTTCTCCTCCCCGTCGGCTGAATGCGCACGCGCGGCAAGAGCTGCGCGCGCATTCAGCCGGTCACATAGGAAAGCATTCATAATGCTTTCCTATGGACGCTGGCGTGCTCTCACTGTGAAAATCACAGTGAGAAGCACGCAAGCGCCTCTAGCGGCTGTCAATGAGACAGCCACTAGAGGACATAGGGGGAAGGCTTAACCCATTCATAAACATAGCAGTTTCTCTGAAACTGCTATGTTTATGAAAAAATGGGTTAACCCTAGAAGGACCTGGCACCCAGACCACTTCATTAAGCTGAAGTGGTCTGGGTGCCTAGAGTGGTCCTTTAATATACTTCGTATAATCATAAACGCTTATCTAACTTTCTAGCCTTATATGTGTTCACGCTACTGGAAATGTATGTTCACAGCCTGCATTATAGCATACAGTTTAAGCACAGAGTGATGCCTGAATAGCCTATAAATCCCTTACAATTAGACGGACGCATCACTGTTGCCTAGTAGTTTAACCTGCATAGTTACCTTAAAATATAAAAAGAGGCTGACCCAAGTGAGAGTATATGCGCTGAATATGTCTTGTATACCATACGTTGATATGCTCAAACCCCGTTTTGCATTCTGTACTATCTTAATCTATGCCACAATAAAAACAAAGATTGATAAAAAAAAAAATAAAAAAACGATAATTTACCAATATGTTGTCCTTCTCTCTGATACCACTGTTGGTTTGTCTACAGTATTACGAGTAATGTCCTTGCTCCCAAAACATCTCAGGCAGATTGTCCTTCACCAACCACTACTCACTTTTTAAAAAACATGTATTACATTTAAAGGATCATTATAGGGTCAAGAACACAAACATGTATTCCTGACCCTATAGTGCTAAAACCACCATCTAGCCCCCCTGGGTCCCTCATGCCTTCATAAATAAAGCAAAATCTTACTGTATTCAAGCCTGAAGCTGTAGATCTGCATGCTGTTTGCCCATTAGAAAAACAAGCAGTCTGCTGATATCATCAGAAGTGGTAGCCTGATCCAATCACAATGCTTCCCCATATGATTGGCTGAGATAGGATCAGGGCAGAGCCAGCATAATTCAAACACAGCCCTGGCCATTTAGCATCTCCTCATAGAGATGAATTGAATCAATTAATCTCTATGAGGAAAGTTCAGTGTCTGCATGCAGAGGGAGGAGACACTGAATGTTGGGATGCATTTTAGGCAGCCGTGACCCAGGAAGGATCTCTAACAGCCATCTAAGTTGTGGCCAGTGAAGTTATCACTAGGCTGTAATGTAAACACTGCTTTATCTCTGGAAATTGGCTCTTTCTATGGAGGATCCCATAGTCTCTCAGGATCTCCCATAGACCTCTCTGCTGTACTCACACCTGCTCAAGTGCCAGGAGCAGAAGAGGACCAAGCAGAAGAGGATGGCAGAACCAACAGGGGAAAGGTTCAGCCTTCCCCCACACTGGACTCCCAGCAGTGATGTCACTGTTGTGGGTTCCACTTTAAGTTTCAACATCCCTGAAACAGCACAGAGGGATCTTTAATACTTTGGACTTACTTGGGTCTTGCTGATGCTGAAATGACTCCATCCATTGTTGCTGATTCAATGGCCACTGCTGCCAAGGTTGTCCACCTTGATCCCACATCTCTGACAGCTATGTCACGACACTACCTGCAATAAAGAATGGCATCATTGTGTGTGCTTACAAGGAATGTAAATAACCCAGGCAAACTGCTTTAAAGGAGCAGAGCAATTTATTTGCAAGTTTTTTTTTTTGTTATAATTTTCTGCAATATGATATAATACCAGAGAAGAGTATGGTAAGCAAGAATAAAAGAAAAAACATCACACAGGTAATTATTTATCCCAACTCATTCACTAAGCAGTACATACAATCATACTCTAGGTTTCATCTAGAGAAAATATGTTATGTAGTGCATTGTAGTGGTTATGGTGTTTATAGGGTCCCTTTAAAAAAAAAAAAAAAAAAAATGAAATGTATGTCATTTTCACAGTTAGTGTTATGAACCAAAGTGTGAATTTTGGGTAATTCGAATTGAATTCCAAATCTTAGGCCAACATAGCCAAACTAAATTTCAGGTGAAATTTAATGAAGATAAATGCAAAGTTCTGCACTTTGGGGTAAATAATGCACAAGCAGCTTACACCATAAACTGTAGTGAGAAGGATTTGAGAATTGCTATTGACAACAAACCAGGCAACAATGTGCAATGCTAATAAGCGGACTGACTGGTACCTTTATTAACCCCCACATCCCCAATATCAGACCTAGACCAGATAGCAGCACACCCCGCATAGAAGTCTCCAACAAAAATAATTAGAAGATATAACCCACCATACGAGAAGGCACCGACGGGAACATAACCGCCATGGGGATCAACTAGAGGGGGGAGCCCTTCCATAGAGGAGACTCAGCACCGGCCTCTTGAGCCAATACCCCACATCTGGCCACCCGCATAGGCCAGAGAGGGACCGATCTCAAACGAGGCAACTAGAGACTAATCTGCAACCCCGAAAGTTGCAGCAGTAGCAGCAGCGAGAGCGTGCGGCACACCACAATACAATAATATGAGGTCTGGACCTGATCCCCCTCAGAGAACCCACTACCTACACCTAAGGTTTCAACCAACTTATTGAAGCTTATTATTTGTTCACAAACCTGTTTGTTACAACACATGTAAAAGTATTTAACGATACCTTATATGTAAACTATCTTATATGTAAACTATCAAAAGTGAATTTATCCCCTAATACATCTTCTTTCTTCTGTAACCCACCCTTGGTTATAAAAATCTTAAAAAGGATACAAATAAAGAATTTATAAAAAAAAAAAAAAAAAAAAAAAAAAAGGTTAACAAATTCTGTTCAAGTTAAAAGAACGGTGCCCCAGAACGAATATAATAGCACTGTACAAATGTATTCTGGACCAATACAAACCATTGAAATCTATTCCTAAATAGGACTATTCATAGGACGCACATTTAGGCTAGAAGACAGGAGATTTAGTCTAAAGCAAAGAAAAGTGATAGGGATGTGGAATTCTCCACCCGAAGAGGTGGTTTTATCAGAGTCTAAACATATGTTTAAACAGCAACTGGATGAATCGTTGCAAAAAACACAATATTCCGGGGTATAATTTTTTAATAGGTGGGGTAACAACAGCTTCCAATCATACATCCGATTGCCATTCTGGGGTAAAAGATTGTTTGTCTAGTTTGTTGCAAAATTGGAAAGCTTTGCCTTCATTTGGATGAACAGTAAAAACAGTTGTGAGAAAGGCTGAACTTGAAGGACAAATGTCTCTTTTCCGCCTCTGTAACTAGTAACTTTCAAGTTCATAAAAAAGCATAGCCAACTAACATTTTTCCATTTTATTTTGGTCTCAAATTTGAAATGTACTTTGAATTTCAGACAAACATTTAGTGAATGACAAAAGTATATAAAATTAACCTCCTTTACACTGTCACTAAAATACAGAGGGTATTTATTAACAAGGGACCTGGTGCACCAACTTTTATTTTGTATCGCTTTTCAACATATGGTTACAGCCTGTGTGGCCCCCATTCAAATAAAAAAAGACTGGTTAAATGCTGTCTGTCCCTCTATCTCCCCATTTGATTTCTAAATGACTGGTTAAATGCGGTGTGCCCTCCCATTTTATATATAAAATGACCGGTTACATGCTGCCCCCCCATTTAATATATAAATGACCAGTTACATGCTGCCCCCCCCCCAGCTCCCCATTTAATATATAAATGACCGGTTACATGATATGCCCCCCCAGCTCCCCATTTAATATATAAATGACCGGTTACATGCTGTGTTTCCCAGCTCCCCATTTAATATATAAATGACCGGTTACATGTTGTGTTTCCCAGCTCCCATTTAATATATAAATGACCGGTTACATGATATGCCCCCCCAGCTCCCTATTTAATATATAAATGACCGGTTACATGATATGCCCCCCCAGCTCTCCATTTAATATATAAATGACCGGTTACTGATATGCCCCCCCCAGCTCCCCATTTAATATATAAATGACCGGTTACATGCTGCCCCCTCAGCTCCCCATTTAATATATAAATGACTGGTTACATGCTGCCCCCCCCCCCGGTCCCCATTTAATATATAAATGACCGGTTACATGCTGTGTTTCCCAGCTCCCCATTTAATATATAAATGACCGGTTACATGATATGCCCCCCCAGCTCCCCATTTAATATATCAATGACCGGTTACATGATATGCCCCCCCCCCCATTTAATATATAAATGACCGGTTACATGCTGTGCCCGCAGCTCCCCATTTAATATATAAATGACCGGTTACATGCTGTGTTTCCCAGCTCCCCATTTAATATATAAATGACCGGTTACATGTTGTGTTTCCCAGCTCCCATTTAATATATAAATGACCGGTTACATGATATGCCCCCCCAGCTCCCTATTTAATATATAAATGACCAGTTACTGATATGCCCCCCCCAGCTCCCCATTTAATATATAAATGACCGGTTACATGCTGCCCCCTCAGCTCCCCATTTAATATATAAATGACTGGTTATATGCTGCCCCCCCCCGGTCCCCATTTAATATATAAATGACCGGTTACATGCTGTGTTTCCCAGCTCCCCATTTAATATATAAATGACCGGTTACATGATATGCCCCCCCAGCTCCCCATTTAATATATAAATGACCGGTTACATGATATGCCCCCCCCAGTTAATATATAAATGACCGGTTACATGATATGCCCCCCCCATTTAATATATAAATGACCGGTTACATGCTGTGCCCGCAGCTCCCCATTTAATATATAAATGACCGGTTACATGCTGCCCCCTCAGCTCCCCATTTAATATATAAATGACCGGTTACATGCTGTGTTTCCCAGCTCCCCATTTAATATATAAAATGACCGGTTACATGATATGCCCCCCCCCATTTAATATATAAATGACCGGTTACATGATATGCCCCCCCAGCTCCCCATTTAATATATCAATGACCGGTTACATGATATGCCCCCCCAGCTCCCCCATTTAATATATAAATGACCGGTTACATGCTGTGCCCGCAGCTCCCCATTTAATATATAAATGACTGGTTACATGATATGCCCCCCCAGCTCTCCATTTAATATATAAATGACCGGTTACATGCTGCCCCCTCAGGTCCCCATTTAATATATAAATGACTGGTTACATGCTGCCCCCCCCCCGTCCCCATTTAATATATAAATGACTGGTTACATGCTGCCCCCCTCCCCCCCCCCGGTCCCCATTTAATATATAAATGACCGGTTACATGCCGTGTTTCCCAGCTCCCCATTTAATATATAAATGACCGGTTACATGTTGTGTTTCCCAGCTCCCATTTAATATATAAATGACCGGTTACATGATATGCCCCCCCAGCTCCCTATTTAATATATAAATGACCGGTTACATGATATGCCCCCCAGCTCTCCATTTAATATATAAATGACCGGTTACTGATATGCCCCCCCAGCTCCCCATTTAATATATAAATGACCGGTTACATGCTGCCCCCTCAGCTCCCCATTTAATATATAAATGACTGGTTACATGCTGCCCCCCCCCCCCCCCAGTCCCCATTTAATATATAAATGACCGGTTACATGCTGTGTTTCCCAGCTCCCCATTTAATATATAAATGACCGGTTACATGATATGCCCCCCCCCCCCCATTTAATATATAAATGACCGGTTACATGCTGTGCCCGCAGCTCCCCATTTAATATATAAATGACCGGTTACATGCTGCCCCCTCAGCTCCCCATTTAATATATAAATGACTGGTTACATGCTGCCCCCCCCCCCCCCGGTCCCCATTTAATATATAAATGACCGGTTACATGCTGTGTTTCCCAGCTCCCCATTTAATATATAAATGACCGGTTACATGCTGTGTTTCCCAGCTCCCCATTTAATATATAAATGACCGGTTACATGCTGTGTTTCCCAGCTCCCCATTTAATATATAAAATGACCGGTTACATGATATGCCCCCCCCCATTTAATATATAAATGACCGGTTACATGATATGCCCCCCCACAGCTGCCCATGTAATTTACAAATGACCGGTTACATGCTGTGTTTCCCAGCTCCCCATTTAATATATAAATGACCGGTTACATGCTGCCCCCCCCATTTAATATTTAACTGACTGGTTACATGCTGTGCCCCCAGCACCCTATTTAATATATAAATTACCAGTTTCATGCTGTGTTTCCCAGCTCCCCATTTAATATATAAATGACCGGTTACATGATATGCCCCCCCAGCTCCCCATTTAATATATCAATGACCGGTTACATGATATGCCCCCCCCCCCCAGCTCCCCCATTTAATATATAAATGACCGGTTACATGCTGTGCCCGCAGCTCCCCATTTAATATATAAATGACCGGTTACATGCTGCCCCCTCAGGTCCCCATTTAATATATAAATGACTGGTTACATGCTGCCCCCCCCCCCCCCCGTCCCCATTTAATATATAAATGACTGGTTACATGCTGCCCCCCCCCCCCGGTCCCCATTTAATATATAAATGACCGGTTACATGCCGTGTTTCCCAGCTCCCCATTTAATATATAAATGACCGGTTACATGATATGCCCCCCCAGCTCCCCATTTAATATATAAATGAACAGTTACATGCTGCCCCCTCAGCTCCCCATTTAATATATAAATGACTGGTTACATGCTGTGTTTCCCAGCTTCCCATTTAATATTTAACTGACTGGTTACATGCTGTGCCCCCAGCACCCCATTTAATATATAAATTACCAGTTTCATGCTGTGTTTCCTAGCTCCCCATTTAATATATAAATGACCGGTTACATGATATGCCCCCCCAGCTCCCCATTTAATTTACAAATGTCCAGTTACATGCTGTGCCCCCAGCACCCCATTTAATATATAAATTACCAGTTTCATGCTGTGTTTCCCTGCTCCCCATTTAATATATAAATGACCGGTTACATGCTGTGTTTCCCAGCTCCCCATTTAATATATAAAATGACCGGTTACATGATATGCCCCCCCCCCATTTAATATATAAATGACCGGTTACATGATATGCCCCCCCAGCTCCCCATTTAATTTACAAATGACCGGTTACATGCTGTGTTTCCCAGCTCCCCATTTAATATATAAATGACCAGTTACATGACATGTCCCCCCCCCCAGCTCCCCATTTAATATATAAATGACCGGTTACATGATATGCCCCCCCCCCCCAGCTCCCCATTTAATATATAAATGACCGGTTACATGATATGCCCCCCCCCCATTTAATTTACAAATGACCGGTTACATGCTGTGTTTCCCAGCTTCCCATTTAATATATAAATGACCGGTTACATGCTGCCCCCCCATTTAATATTTATCTGACTGGTTACATGCTGTGCCCCCAGCACCCCATTTAATATATAAATTACCAGTTTCATGCTGTGTTTCCTAGCTCCCCATTTAATATATAAATGACCGGTTACATGATATGCCCCCCAGCTCCCCATTTAATTTACAAATGACCGGTTACATGCTGGGTTTCCCAGCTCCCCATTTAATATATAAATGACCGGTTACATGCTGTGTTTCCCTGCTCCCCATTTAATATATAAATGACCGGTTACATGATATGCCCCCCAGCTCCCCATTTAATATATAAATGACTGGTTACATGCTGTTTCTCCATGTATAACATATTGCTCCCCATACACTGTGTCCCTGTATCAGTAATGGAGGGGCAGTGACGGTCCTGTCCAGCACGGGGTGCCTGTGGGGTATACACGGGGTGTCCGTGGGGTATACACGGGGTGTCCGTGGGGTATACACGGGGTGTCCGTGGGGTATACACGGGGTGTCCGTGGGGTATACACGGGGTGTCCGTGGGGTATACACGGGGTGCCCGTGGGGTATACACGGGGTGCCCGTGGGGTATACACGGGGTGCCCGTGGGGTATACATGGCCTGCAGGATGCCCCGCCTGCGTACCCGGCCCCGGAGAGCGCTGCCAGCTTGCGGCCAGCCCGGTTATTACTTACATGCACCCTGTGCAGTCTGTCTATAGTAATCCTCCTCCGGACTGAGCCGACAGGGCCCGGCTTCCAACGGCTTTATTTTATTAATTGCTGCAACGATCTGCGAGAATCGCCCTCTTCTTCTGACTAGCAGCCAAAATGGCGCCTGCGATTCTCCGCCGGAAGTAATCGTTTTCCAGCAGTGGACTGGCTGCGCTAGACTTGGTGCTAAACACTAGAGTCAATCGCAGCGCTGGGACCCTTTCATGGAAAGTGTCTCCGGTGTTCTATACCCAGCGAGTCATACAAATCTTAAATCATGCGGTCTCCGATAAAATGGTGTCTGTATCGTACAGAGTAAATTATATAGTTTGTGGCTAATCTGCTCTTGTGATGTAATTCCAGTAAAATACAAGTTTAGCAGGCTAAGATTGCCACAAGGCATATGTATGTATATGTGTTTGTAGTATCAGTTAGTTAATTACACGTAGCTAAGATACTGTTATCACTGTACTGACCAGGTGCAGGAATGTAAGAACTGGAATTACGCGTCCCTCTCCTTTGTATCAGATGAGCCACGTGGTTAGACCGGATGGATGAGTTTAGACTCTATTTATTAAATAGGTTAAGGGTATGTGTGGGTGTAGTTAATTGTGGGAGGAGCTACAGTGCTATATAAGGAATGTACTCTATGTATTCAGTACTCAGACTTTGCTGTATTTTGGTGACGCTAGTCCCTCTGAGTCCCGATCGGTGATCCAATAAAGAATCTCTTCCTTCCTGAAGAAACCTGTGTCCATCTCTCTGTGCTTGGCTTCCGTCAGTTTCTCCGGTATCATTTGGTGCATTGGCCGGGAAGCTCATCGTTCAACGGTAGCTGAGAGGCAGAGGCGTGAGACGGTCTATCTTTGCCCACGTTCTCTACGGCTGCACCCCTGAACTTCTGCGTGGACCTCCCTTCGTCTCGGCGCCACTGGTCTGTTGTCCAGGAGATCATCGGCCTCTACGTGAGAAGTGCTGGGGTGTCCCCGTCGATGAGTGTGAACTCAGGTTCAGGAACGAGGAGGTAAGACAACTGCTGTTTTAGACGGCAGGACCCACTAGGGGTATACCGATTGTGCGGTAGGCCCAAAGGGGTTTTGAATCTGTGTATCTGCCCCCTCTGTCGGAGGGAAGGAGCGAAGGCGCACCGCTCGATCGAACGCTCTTTAGTCAGACCGTTTGATTTGGTTAGTCAGGCGGGGTCCTGGTGTAAATAGCCCTAGCCGGACACCGGTGTCTTGTCTAGACTAGCGTTCTAGGGTGTATATTACGTTCGCTAGGTCGGAGGGACCGGGAGACTAAGCGGCGCCTGTGTAAATTCGGTTCGCTAGTTCTCATCCTATCTGGGCTAAGTGGGAAGGCGTGTAAATTTGGAACCCACTAGACTTTTGATAGTGCGACTAAGAGGCGCCTGTGTAAATTCGGTTCTCTAGCTCGCTATATATGTGGTGATTGGGCAGTGTGGCTAACCAAAACGGGTGTATATAGTTTTAGGTAGTCCATTCAAGGTACTGGCCAATAGTTTAGTTGGGAATTGTAAATGTGTTAACGATTGTTTTAGTAAAGTGTATATCTTGTTAGATAGCGCGAGCTCAGCCGTCTAGCGAGAGTGTTAATAGTGTGTTGCTGTATTATAGTGCACGGTACCATAACCCTGTATATTTACTGACATTATATAATAAGTACTAATCATTGTCGTCCATTGCATGTTTAACACCATAACCACTAATAATTGTATTGTGACCTTAACTTGTGCTTTGACCTATGCTAACCGTACTGTAACCGCTATTTGTAAAAGACGATGTTACTGGGGTGTGTTATAGACGGGTAATTCGTATATAGAGAATTATAGCGTGGGTGACTGTATAGTTACGCCAAAGGGCATAATATTGATTATATAGTGACTGGTGTAACAGCTGTGTGTGTACGGGAATTCCCTGAGTGTTTATTGTTATTGTGTACGTTTCACTTGGTAACCGTACCACGTGGTGCTGTTGCCAGAGGAAACGGGTGTGACTGTTGAATAGTACGCGTGTATAGTATTCGTTGTCGACGACGTTCCATTGTTAAGTATGGGTGCGTCGCAGTCAACGATTCCGGATCCCTTAGGATGTATGGTTAAGAATTTTAAAAAGGGATTCAAAGTTTGTGATTTTGGGGTAAAGATGTCTCCTGTACGTTTGGTCACTTTGTGTACTAGGGAGTGGCCTACTTTGGTTGCGGCATGGCCGCCACGTGGCAGTTTGGATCCAACTCTGGTACAGCGCTTACACGTGGCTGTATCGGGTAGGCCTGAACTTTACGGCCAGTTTCCTTATATTGACTGTTGGAGACAGGCCGTAAATGACTCGCCAAAATGGCTCCAGACATGCCACGAGGAGCAGTGTCGCCTCATGGTAGCTAGGACTTGCTCGTCCACTAGGACTGGTGTTAGGCCCATTTTGGACACGCCCCCTGAGTCCGAGATCCCTTTGCCGCCCCCTTACTTTCCGTTAAGAAGAAGTGACGCAAACGCAGGAAGTCCTGCACCCCTCCCCTCATTACCCTCATCCACTTCCGCTTCCTCCTCCAGTACAGGATCCACCCCCCCTCGTACTAAATCTCCCCTTCCGGAACCAGAATCCACCCCCATTAGAAACGAATATCCTGATTTGGCGCCACTTCAGACTTCCGGTCAAGCTTCATCTAGCTCGGCTCGAAGTGTTTTATTTACGACCTTTTCCCAAAACCGACCTCCCACATCCCCATACCCTATCTCTCCCCGACCGGAACCCATGACTGACGCCTCTCTACGTAGCCCCATCCAAACCCGACAGTTGACTGGTGCCCAACAATTAAAGCACTATCAGATGCCTCTTCGTCTGAATCCCGGGTCAGCTTATATCGATGCCGCAGGTCAAATGGCACACGCTGACCCAGTCTTCGTATATGTCCCATTTACCACAACCGATCTTTTAAACTGGAAGACCCATAATTCCTCGTATACTGAGAAACCACAAGCTATGACTGATCTGTTCACCTCAATAGTACAGACGCATAATCCGACATGGGCTGATTGCCAGCAGTTACTAATGACTTTATTTAACAATGAGGAAAGGACAAGAATAAATCAAGCAGCCATTAAAGCATTAGAGGATAGAGCCCGTGCTTTGAACCAAGCCAATCCAGCAGCATGGGCCGCGACACACTATCCCAACACCGATCCCGATTGGAACGTAAATGGTGCTGATATGGTTCAACTCAGAGCCTATAGAGACGCTATAATTGCTGGCATGAAAGCCGGAGGAAAGAAAGCCATTAACATGTCGAAGACAGTTGAGGTGATCCAGAAAAGCGATGAAGCGCCCAGTGTCTTTTATGACCGATTATTGGAGGCATACCGCTTGTATACCCCCTTTAATCCGGAAGACGCAGACAATTCCCGAATGGTTAACTCCGCCTTTGTCAGCCAAGCATACGGAGATATTAAGCGCAAGCTACAAAAGTTAGAAGGGTTTGCAGGTATGTCCATCACCCAACTAATGGAGGTAGCAAATAAGGTCTATATGAACAGGGATACAGAAAGTAAGAAAGAGGAAGAGCGCAAGATGCGTAAAAAGGCTGATATGCTAGCGGTAGCGATCGCAGGCGTAGATAAACGGGGCCCAGATAGAGGCAATAATAGATGGAGTAGGGAGCCTTTGAGTAGGGATCAATGCGCGTATTGCAAGGAAGAAGGGCATTGGAGGAACGAATGTCCGCAAAGAGAGCAGTACGAGAGAGACCAACCCAGGGCAGGCTACGGAAACTTTAGAGGTAGAGCGAGAGGTAGAGGAGGCCCCGGAGGGAGTAATGGTTATAGAGGGAGTAATGGGAACAGAGGAAGTGTTAGGGAAGACAGGTATATTCCAGCAGCGCAAAGGTCCCGCGATAGAGAAGGTAGGGACTTTGTAGGATTGGCTGACACTGTCATGGAGGACTATTGATACCAACCGGGCTCCTTCCCCCTTGGTCGAGCGGAGCCTATGGTCGATGTATCAATAGGGGGGAAAAGGAGTGCGTTCATGATCGACACTGGTGCTGAACATTCAGTGGTGACTAATCTAGTTGCTCCTCCATCTGGAAGGACTATTACTGTGATAGGAGCAACTGGAAGAAGTGCTGAAAAACCGGTTCTTAAAAGTCGACTCTGTACATTGGGAGGCCACGTAGTAAAACACCAATTCCTTTATATGCCTGAATGTCCAGTCCAATTGCTGGGACGTGATATGCTATCAAAATTACAAGCGCAGATTACGTTCCTACCAAATGGAACAACATCCTTAAAGTTTAATGGACCTTCAGGTATTATGACTTTATCCGTACCAAAGGAAGAAGAGTGGCGACTTTATACAGTGTTGACTAGCCAAAACCCTAGGAGTGATGAGACATTGTTTAACATACCAGGAGTTTGGGCAGAGAACAACCCACCAGGACTGGCCCGCAATATTCCACCAATAAAAATTGAACTGAAACATGGGGTTTATCCAGTGAGCCTAAGACAATATCACATTCCGCAGAAGGCTAAGAAGAACATCCAATCCTATCTGGATAAGTTCATACGGTATGGTATCCTAAAATTCTGTACTTCCCCCTGGAACACCCCATTGCTGCCTGTTCAAAAGCCCGGTACAGATGAGTATCGACCTGTACAGGACTTAAGAGCAGTCAATGATGCGGTTGTTAGCATACATCCAGTTGTACCCAATCCATATAACCTGCTTGCTTTAATTCCGGGCGGGGCTACTTACTTCACAGTCTTAGATCTCAAAGATGCCTTCTTTTGCCTCCGAATTGCCGCAGAAAGCCAATGTATTTTCGCTTTCCAATGGGAGAACGCTGTAACGGGCTCAAAACGCCAAATGACTTGGACAAGACTGCCCCAAGGGTTTAAAAATTCACCTACCCTATTTGGTTCAGCTCTAAGTCAAGATCTACTGGATTTCGAGTCTATCCCAGGAGAATGTGTATTGTTACAATATGTAGATGACTTGTTGATAGCAGCAGTTACAAAAGAAAAATGTCAGCAAGCAACGCACGATCTACTACATATTCTCTGGAAGGCAGGATACAAGGTGTCCAGGAAGAAGGCTCAGTTGTGTTTGCCAACTGTCAAGTATCTGGGATTCCATATCTCTGAAGGTCAAAGGATTATGGGGCCAGAGAGAAAAGAAGCTGTCTGCCAAATACCAATACCCAAGAATAGAAGACAAGTGCGAGAATTCTTGGGGGCAGCAGGCTTCTGTAGGATATGGATTCCCAGCTATGCGATACTGGCAAAACCTCTGTACGCAGCCATCAAAGGTACAGAGCACGACCCCTTCTTATGGACCCAAGAACAGCAAACGGCATTTGAAGATGTGAAGAAGGCTTTGATGAGTGCCCCAGCATTAGGTCTACCTGATCACACACGACCATTCTACTTATATGTACACGAGCAAAGAAGAATGGCTGTGGGAGTATTGACACAGTACTTGGGATCATGGCAAAGACCTGTTGCCTACATGTCTAAGCAACTGGATGCAGTGGCCAGCGGACTTCCACCTTGTCTAAGAGCCGTAGCTGCAGCCGCCCTGCTAGTAGCTGAAGCCGATAAACTCACTCTGGGTCAAGAAATTTATGTACGAGTCCCACATGCAGTACAGACGTTGTTGGATTACAAAGGAAATCATTGGTTTAGTAACAGCCGTATGACCAAGTATCAAGCAATGTTGTGTGAAAACCCAAGAGTGCATTTAGAGACTGTAAACACCTTAAATCCAGCTACCCTTTTGCCGCAACCTACTGAAAGTCAACATGATTGTTTGGAAGTAATGGATGAAGTATTTTCAAGTAGACCAGATCTTCGTGATTTTCCCATCCAGAACCCCGATGTTCAATATTACACCGACGGCAGTAGTTATGTGAAAGAAGGGATCCGCTATGCAGGATATGCAGTGACAACAATAGACAAGGTGATAGAAGCTCGGCCACTGGCGAAAGGAACATCAGCACAAAAGGCAGAATTAATAGCACTAACACGAGCGTTACAATTGGCTGAAGGTTTAAGAGTAAATATCTATACGGACTCTAAGTATGCGTTTTTAACCACTCATGCCCACGGAGCTTTGTATAAAGAAAGAGGACTACTGAATTCAGAAGGCAAAGAAATCAAGTACGCAGCTGAAATCCTACAACTATTGGAAGCAGTGTGGGAGCCGAAAGAAGTCGGTATCATACATTGTCGAGCGCATCTGAGAGGAGATGGTGATGTAACCAAGGGAAATCGGATGGCAGATAGTGCAGCTAAGCGTGCTGCTGAATCAGGAAGACAGGAGTATGTGGGGCATATAGCTGCTCTTATACCAACTCCACTGTCCCAATGGACTCCAGTTTATACAGCTCAAGAAGAGGAGTGGTTAAAGACTGAACCGGGAAAGTATTTGGAGAACAAGTGGTATCAGCTAGAAGATGGAAGAATAGTCATACCAGCATCACTAGCGGTAGAAATTGTCCAAAATTATCACAACGGGACACATTCTGGGAGAGACAGTACTGAAGAATCTCTCAGGAAACATTTCTACATACCAAGATTGTCCAACTTGACTCAGGCCATTGTACGCAGATGTGTAACGTGTGCTAAGAATAATGCAAGACAAGGACCAGTAAAGCCACCAGGAGTCCAGTTTATGGGGGGACTCCCCATGTCCGATCTACAAATAGACTTTACAGTAATGCCTAAATCGGGTGGACATCGTTACCTGTTGGTAATTGTGTGCACCTATTCAGGCTGGGTAGAAGCATGTCCTACTCGTACAGAGAAAGCAGGAGAAGTTGTAAGATTCCTGCTACGAGAAATAATACCCCGATATGGACTACCCTGTTCTATAGGATCGGACAATGGTCCAGCTTTTGTTCATCAGTGCCTACAACAACTGACTCATATGCTTGGTATAAAGTGGAGGCTTCATACTTCATATAGACCCCAGAGTTCTGGTAAGGTAGAGAGAATGAATAGAACTATAAAGAACCAGTTGGCTAAAATGTGTCAGGAAACCCAACTTAAGTGGAACGTTCTCTTACCCATAGCTTTATTGCGAATCCGCAGTACCCCTACCAGAAGGATGGGCCTCTCTCCTTTTGAAATCATGTATGGGCGACCACCTCCCGTACTTGGTAACTTAAGGGGGGACTTGAGTCAGTTGGGAGAAGGAATTACCCGGCAGCAGGTTGTAGAGTTGGGTAAGACTATGGAGGAGGTACAGAAATGGGTACAAGATAGATTACCTGTGAATATTTATCCCCCTGTTCATAGTTATCATCCAGGAGACCAAGTGTGGATTAAAGAGTGGAATAATGTACCGTTAGGGCCCAAGTGGAGAGGTCCTTATGTTGTTCTTTTGTCTACCCCTACAGCGATAAAAGTAGCCGAAGTAACTCCGTGGATACATCACTCCAGGGTTAAACCAGCAGCAGTCGATTCTTGGCAAATTACAGCAGATCCAGAGAATCCCTGCAAGATCCGGTTGAAACGCACTACTCAGTCGGAGTAACGAGGAATTATTGTGGATTACAAATTTTATTGTTACAGGTGTGAGTGAGAAGGCCATAATAAAGCCTGTCCGCTTACCAACACATAGTGTATAAGCCAGGAAAGTCTCGAAGGGACACCTGTGAAGACGAGCAGAACTCCATTCCCTGCAGCCCTCACATCCTGGAAGCTGAGGTTCCATCGCACGGACGAAGACTGAGGATGACGGCGAAAGATGTGCTTTTGATTGTGTTTATTTATATGTGTTTTTATATTCAGGAAGGTAGAGGTACCGACACTCCTAGCTGTGAGGTATGCATTAAGACTACGAGAACAGGTAACCATATTTCCCAAACCCTAATTTGGCATTCACAATACGAATGTAAAGGAGAGGTATCAAGATGTAGATACCTAAATATAGACTATAGTGTGTGCCATTTAGGAGTAGGAGAACCTAAGTGCTTCAGTCCAGAGTATCAACCTCGTACAATTTGGTTGACTCTCAGGAATGGAGATCCTCAGGGGACCCTAATTAATAAGACGGTGTTAGAATCCGTACATTCTTCGGGTGTTCTGCTATTTGATGCATGTAAGGCGATATCAAGTGGTAGAAAACCGTGGAATGTATGTGGGGATCTTAGATGGGAGAGGACGTATGGGTCTAATGATAAATATATTTGTCCCAGTAGTAAAAATAAATATGTGAGTCCTAGATGCCCAAATAAAGACTATAACTTTTGTCCATATTGGTCTTGTGTGGGGTGGGCGACTTGGGGACAGACAGTAGATAAAGACATGATAGTGACTAAGTTGCCGACTAGCCCTTATTGTAAGTCTATGGAATGCAACCCAGTCCATATACTTATTAATAACCCCGACAAGTTCCTAGATAAGTATGGACATTTATTTGGGTTTCAGATATACGGGACGGGTTTAGATCCTGGGACATTATTGTTTATAGGAATAGAGACTGATACGGTATCCTCCCAGACTCATCAAGTATACCATTCCTTTTATGAAGAGATGAGTATAGATAATAAGATCCCCCATAACGCTAAAAACCTGTTCATTGACCTAGCTGAAAGTATTGCCGGTAGTCTTAATGTTACCAACTGCTATGTGTGTGGAGGTACTAACATGGGAGACCAATGGCCTTGGGAAGCAAAGGAGGTAATGTCCGGTTCTGAGGCAGTTGACCAACTAATATCTACACAAGCCGATTATCATTTGAGTGTTAGAGGTAAATCTGAGTGGAGATTAAAGACCTCCATCATAGGTTATGTTTGCATAGCAAGGAAAGGAATAATGTATAATACTTCTGTAGGAGAATTAACTTGTCTAGGGCAAAAAGCTTATGATGATGATACTAAAAATACAACTTGGTGGTCGGCTTCAAATGTCTCAGAACCATCTAACCCGTTTGCTAGATATGCCAGTTTAAAGGATGTGTGGTTTGATTTATCCATCACATCTACCTGGAGAGCCCCAGCAAATTTGTACTGGATCTGTGGTAAGAAAGCCTATTCGGAGTTGCCACAGGACTGGGAAGGGGCATGTGTGTTGGGTATGCTCAAACCATCCTTCTTCTTGTTACCGATTGAAACAGGTGAGACTTTAGGTGTTAAAGTGTATGATGTGAATCATAGGAAGAAAAGGGGACCCTTAGAGATAGGCACCTGGGAAGATAATGAATGGCCTCCCCAGCGTATCATAGATTATTATGGGCCAGCCACGTGGGCAGAAGATGGTACCTTTGGTTATAGAACCCCAATTTATATGCTCAACCGTATTATAAGATTACAGGCGGTGGTTGAGATTATTACTAATGAGACCTCACAAGCACTCAATCTTCTAGCGAAGCATAATACCAGGATGAGGACAGCAGTGTACCAAAATAGATTAGCCTTGGATTACCTTTTGGCAGTAGAGGGAGGTGTATGTGGGAAGTTTAACCTGAGCAATTGCTGTCTTCAAATAGATGACGAAGGGCAAGCAATAGCTGAGCTTACTAGCCATATGGTTAAACTAGTGCATGTGCCTACTCAGGTATGGAAAGGGTACAATCCAAGTAGTTGGTTTGGTAGCTGGTATGAGTGGTTTGGAGGGCTTAAGGCAGTGGTAGGTGGAGTCCTACTGATTTTACTGTTGTGTCTACTCCTACCGTGTCTTATACCCTTAGTAGTTAGGTCTGTGCAAAGCCTGATAGGAAGTATAGCAGAGAGGAAGGCTGCTGCACAGATAATGGCGATATATAAGTATAAGGCTCTAGATCAAGGAGAACCAATGCAGGAAGATGAGTGTTAAAAGATTCACATCATAAGATAAGTCTGGTCTGGTTCATGGTAACCTGAGGTATATGCAAACCAAGGTTAAGTGATGCCTCAAGTAATTGTGAAATATCAGAGGCATCAAAGGGGGGAATGTGATGTAATTCCAGTAAAATACAAGTTTAGCAGGCTAAGATTGCCACAAGGCATATGTATGTATATGTGTTTGTAGTATCAGTTAGTTAATTACACGTAGCTAAGATACTGTTATCACTGTACTGACCAGGTGCAGGAATGTAAGAACTGGAATTACGCGTCCCTCTCCTTTGTATCAGATGAGCCACGTGGTTAGACCGGATGGATGAGTTTAGACTCTATTTATTAAATAGGTTAAGGGTATGTGTGGGTGTAGTTAATTGTGGGAGGAGCTACAGTGCTATATAAGGAATGTACTCTATGTATTCAGTACTCAGACTTTGCTGTATTTTGGTGACGCTAGTCCCTCTGAGTCCCGATCGGTGATCCAATAAAGAATCTCTTCCTTCCTGAAGAAACCTGTGTCCATCTCTCTGTGCTTGGCTTCCGTCAGTTTCTCCGGTATCACTCTCTGTGACCTTAGTTTGACACTTCATTAAAGGAACACTATAGTATTAGGAATACAAATATGTATTCCTAATGCCATGTGACTAGGGCCCAGCTCCGCATCGAATAAAGGGTTAAATAACCATGTCTTTGCTTATCGCTGGGCTCCCTCTGCACTGGTGACCTCTCCAACTCCATCACCGTAAGCTTCCGAGTGGAGCCGAATGCTCATGGGCAGCAAGAGGCGCGCACGCATTCAAACCTGCCAATAGGAAAGCATTACTCAGTGCTTTCATACGGGGATCTTTTTTGACACTGGACTCCGTGAGGACGTCCAGCGTCAAATAAGTGAGATTTACTCCGTGTAAATCGTGGAAGCCGCCTCTAGTGGCCGTCAGTGAGACAGCCACTAGAGGGTGGATTACCTTGGAGTGTAAACATAGTTTCTCTGAAAACTGCTATGTTTACAGCTGCAGGGTTAAACCTAGGGGGACCTGGCACCCAGACCACTTCATTGAGCTGAAGTGGTCTGGGTGCCTATAGTGGTCCTTTAATGGGACACTATAGGCTCACATATCACTTCATCTCATTGTAGTGGTCTAGGTTCAGTGTGCCTATTACCCTTAGTCCTGTAATGTAGTTTTAAAGAAACTGCAATGACTACATAGCAGTACTAAGCCTGCCTCTAGTGGCTGTCTATTAACCAATCCTGCTTGCTAGGCAACTTTTGGCTTCCTAACAGATGCTGGACATCCTCACGCTCTGCATGAAGACATCCAGTGTCAGTACAATCCTGATAGGAAAGCATTAAAGCCAGGGGCGTACCATGGGGTTGGCGAAACCAGCGCCTGCCAGGGGCGCAGGCCGAGGGGGGGGCAGAGAGATGGCATTTGGGGAGAGACATGGATGAAGGGTGGAGCGAGATATGGATGGAAGGAGAACAGAGAGATGGAAATTGGGGAGAAACATGGAAGGGAAGGGGGATAGAAGCTAGTGAAGCGGACAGTGCAGCAACACCTTACACTGCCTGGAGAGGGACTAGGGAGTGAGCTGAGCAGATAGTGCGGCTACACCTAAGATGTGACACCTTACCTACATGGCTGAGACTGCAGTTTGCAGAGGGACTGAGGGAGTGAGCGGACACTCTGTACAGTAAGTAACTTGAAGTGAAGCTTTTAGATAGATTAAATGTATGTCCCCAGATTACATATTGTATGAGAATGAAACACATAATTTTAGTTTGTTTTGCTCTAGGATTCACCAACTTTCATACATATCACCAGTGACATTATTCTATCTACTCATCAGGTTATTGCCAAGATAAACACAGTAGCACCATACACAACCAGCACAAAACCATCACACATATTCTCATCACACAGAGCCAGCACAAAATGATCACACACATTCTCATCACACAGAGCCAGCCCAGCCAGCACAAAATGATCACACACATTCTCATTACACAGAGCCAGCCCAGTGCTAACACACAGTTTCCATCACATGTACACAGCCCAATATCATTACACAAAAACTATTCCTATCACACAGACAGCCCAATACATCACATGCAGTCCCCATTACAGTCAGACAGCCAAAGATATCACACACAAACTGTAACCATTTCTCTGACAGCTCAATATGCAGTCCCCATTGCATCCAGACACCTCAGTACATCACATGCAGTTCCCACTATACTCAGACAACCTGAGTTCAACTGTCACAACCAAGGTATTAGTTATAAAAAAATAAATAAATGATACCATTAACCCCTTAAAGCGGCACTGTCATGCCGAATTCCGTTTTTTTTTAACCCCCCTCCCGCCTCAACTACATCCAATCGACCCCCTAGTCATCCCCAAATGCCCCTATGCCCCCCACATTACCTATTTTTTATTCTTTATTTTCTGCCCGATCTTTATTCAGGGCGCCGCCATCTTTGTGTGGGTAGGTGAAGTCCCTGTGGGACACGTCATCTGCCCACACTAGATAGCCCTGAGATTCCCGCACATGCCCAGTGAAACACCTGGACATGCGAACGGGAATTTCACCTATCATTCATTCATCAGACAGACGAATGAATGAATAGAAAAAATCAGACGAACAAACTAACACTGTGTATCAGTGTTAGTTTGTTCGTTCAGTTTATTACAAGGAGGGAGCTACCGGCGTGCAGCTCCCTCCTTGTAATATGTAACTATAGAAGCGGCAGGGAGCAGAGCTCCCCACCACTTCATAAGCCCCCCAGGTCCCCCCCTCACTCTATGGGGGTCAATATGACCCCCATAATAGCACAAGGGAGATTAAAATCTCCCCAATGCCCCTACTCGCTATATCGCGAGTAGGGGCATGTCCACTAAACAGTGAGCAGCCTGTGGCTGCTCACTGTAAAAAAAAAAAAAAAAAAAAAGGGTAATAAGGGGGGGACGGGGGGCCTACTGTCCTCCCCCGCCGGCCCCCACCCCTGGACGGCGGATGGGGGCCATAATGGGAATGAGGGGGGACCTACTGTCCTCCCCTCAGGCCCCCACCCCTGGGCGGCGGGTGGGGGCCATAATAGTAATAAGGGGGGGGGACCTACTGTCCTCCAGCCCCCGGCCCCCACCCCTGGGCGGCGGGTGGGGGCCCTAATGGAAAAAGGGGGGGGGGGGACCTACTGTCCACCCCCCCGGCCCCCACCCCTGGACGGCGGATGGGGGCCATAATGGGAATGAGGGGGGACCTACTGTCCTCCCCTCAGGCCCCCACCCCTGGGCGGCGGGTGGGGGCCATAATAGTAATAAGGGGGGGGGGGGGGACCTACTGTCCCCCCCCCTGGGCGGCGGGTGGGGGCCATAATAGTAATAAGGGGGGGGGACCTACTGTCCTCCAGCCCCCGGCCCCCACCCCTGGGCGGCGGGTGGGGGCCCTAATGGAAAAAAGGGGGGGGGGGACCTACTGTCCACCCCCCTGGCCCCCACCCCTGGGCGGCGGGTGGGGGCCATAATAGTAATAAGGGGGGGGGACCTACTGTCCTCCAGCCCCCGGCCCCCACCCCTGGGCGGCGGGTGGGGGCCCTAATGGAAAAAAGGGGGGGGGACACCTACTGTCCTCCCCCCGCCCCCACCCCTGGGCGGCGGGTGGGGGCACTAAGTAAATTCCCCCCCCCCCCATCAAGGTGACTAGGGGTGCCCAAGCCCCTAGTCACCCACCCCCCACCCAAATAAAAAATGCCCCTACCTACCCCCCTCACCCTAAAAAATAGTGAGGGGGGAATAAAATTGCTAACCTGTAAAGTAAAATTAAACTTACCATTCGACGTCTTCTTTTTTCTAAAATCTTCATTTTTCAGCCCCAAAAAAGGCCAAATAAAAAACCATCATAGCCGTCGAACTAAAAATAAAATAAAAAACCCGAGCGCAAAAAAAAAAAACCCGACGAAAAAGAAAAAACCCGAGCGCACAAAAAAATAATCCATCTTCACCCATGGAGGGCTCCGCGCAGACTGAGCTCCGCAGGGCGGGGCAAGGCTTATAAAGCCTTGCCCCGCCCTGCAATTAGCCTAAGAACACTCTGATTGGTGGGTTTAAGCCAATCAGAGTGCTCTTTGTCATTTTACAAGCGTGGGAAAGTTCTTTGGAATTTTCCCACGCTTGTAAAATGTCACAGAGCACTGTGATTGGATGGCTTGAAATCCATCCAATCACAGTGCTCTGTGTCATTTTACAAGCGTGGGAAAGTTCTTTGGAATTTTCCCACGCTTGTAAAATGACACAGAGCACTGTGATTGGATGGCTTGAAATCCATCCAATCACAGTGCTCTGTGTCATTTTACAAGCGTGGGAAAATTCCAAAGAACTTTCCCACGCTTGTAAAATGACACAGAGCACTGTGGCTCCCTCTTCATTGTCGGGCGGGCGGGGCTCTCCCTCTTCATTGTCGGGCGGGCAGGCTGTCGGGTAGGCGCTCCCTCCTCCCGCGCGGAGTGAGCTGGGAGGAAGTGACTACTTCCTCCCAGCAGCACTTGCGCTGCGGCGGCAATTTATTTTTTAAAGGGGCCCGGTCGCGCTATACCACGGCCACAGCGCTGACCGGGCCCCTGAAGATATGGGGCCCATCGGGTGGCCCTAAGGCCACCCGATGGGCCCCATCAGCGTGCGGGCGCCGCAGTTCCACTGCTACACGTGGGGCCCGGGCGGCCGGGCCCCCCAGGGCCGCCGGGCCCGTGACAACCGTTATGGTTGTCACCCCCTGATGGCGGCCCTGGCCACAGGCTGCTCACTGCTTACTAGACATGCCCCTACTCGCGGTATAGCGAGTAGGGGCATATTATTTACTAATACCAAGTCATTTTTACTTGGTGTTAGTAAATTTGGCTGAAAGACCAATTTAGGTCTTTCAGCCTTTTAGTAGATAGCTCCCTGATACCGTGGGAATTAGGGAGTTATCTACTAAGCGGCTGCAAGATGCAGCCACAGCAATGAATAGGATCGGAGTTTCATTCATTAGAATGAAATTCCGATCCGAACAAAGTACCGAATTGCATCCTAACACCAATGGAGAAACGGTGCTCATTCTGTTAGGATGCAATTCGGCAGTTTTGCCGGCGTTCTGTCTAAGTGACAGGACTTTCGGCAATACTGACAGGAAGTATTGTGGGAACTGGGAGGAAAGCTAGGGATCATGGGAAAATTGCTCTGACCAGCGGAAATGAAGCACACTTTGCTCCTCCGCTGGTCAGAGCTGGTCAAGCGGAGGAATCCTCCATAAGACAGAGTCCCTACTTTGTCTTATGATTTTAAAGAAAACTAAAGAAGACAGGAAGAAAAGAATAACAGATCCTGAGAGAGGGGGAGAAGAGGAAGAGATTGAGGAAAGGTAAGTTCGGCATGACAGTGCCGCTTTAAGGACACATGACATGTGTGACATGTCATGATTCTGATACCGGAGAAACTGACGGAAGCCAAGCACAGAGAGATGGACACAGGTTTCTTCAGGAAGGAAGAGATTCTTTATTGGATCACCGATCGGGACTCAGAGGGACTAACGTCACCAAAATACAGCAAGTTCTGAGCCCCGGACAATAGTGCAGGCTCCTTATATAGGCACATAACTCCTCCCATATTAAGCTCCACCCGCACATTCTCTTAACCAATCAACACAAATAAGAATTAACTTCCTGTTTGACCGCATGGCTTGTCCAGCACAATGGAGGAGGGGGAATACTACATCCTGTATTCTTGCACATGCTCCGTACACTACTGATCGTATCTTGCCTCGTGCAACCAACTGATCGATACGTCAGCATATGCACGTACACATGCCACGTGGTAATCTCGGCCTACTAAATTTATTTTTACCGAGATTCCACCACATTCCCCCCTTTGATGCCTCTTGATATTTCACAATTACTTGAGGCATCACTTAACCTTGGTTTGCATACACCGCAAGTTACCTTGAACCAGACCAGACTTATCTTATGATGTGAATCTTTTAACACTCATCTTCCTGCATTGGTTCTCCCTGATCTAGAGCCTTATACTTATAAATCGCCATTATCTGTGCAGCAGCCTTCCTCTCTGCTATATTTCCTATCAGGCTTTGCACAGACCTAACTACTAAGGGTATAAGACACGGCAGGACTAGACACAACATTAAAATCAGTAGGACTCCACCTACCACTGCCTTAAGCCCTCCAAACCACTCATACCAGCTACCAAACCAACTACTTGGATTGTACCCTTTCCATACCTGAGTAGGCACATGCGCTAGTTTAACCATATGGCTAGTAAGCTCAGCTATTGCTTGCCCTTCGTCATCTATTTGAAGACAGCAATTGCTCAGGTTAAACTTCCCACATACACCTCCCTCTACTGCCAAAAGGTAATCCAAGGCTAATCTATTTTGGTAGACTGCTGTCCTCATCCTGGTGTTATGCTTCGCTAGAAGATTGAGCGCTTGTGATGTTTCGTTAGTGATAATCTCAACCACCGCCTGTAATCTTATAATACGGTTGAGCATATAAATAGGAGTTCTGTAACCAAAGGTACCATCCTCAGCCCACGTGGCTGGCCCATAATAATCTATGATACGCTGGGGAGGCCATTCATTATCTTCCCAGGTGCCTATCTCTATGGGTCCCCTTTTCTTCCTATGATTCACATCATACACTTTAACACCTAAAGTCTCACCTGTTTCAATCGGTAACAAGAAGAAGGATGGTTTGAGCATTCCCAACACACATGCCCCTTCCCAGTCCTGTGGCAACTCCGAATAGGCTTTCTTACCACAGATCCAGTACAAATTTGCTGGGGCTCTCCAGGTAGATGTGATGGATAGGTCAAACCACACATCCTTTAAATTGGCGTATCTAGCAAACGGGTTAGATGGTTCTGAGACATTTGAAGCCGACCACCAAGTTGTATTCTTTGTATCATCATCATAAGCTTTTTGCCCTAGACAAGTTAATTCTCCTACAGAAGTATTATACATTATTCCTTTCCTTGCTATGCAAACATAACCTATGATGGAGGTCTTTAATCTCCACTCAGATTTACCTCTAACACTCATATGATAATCGGCTTGTGTAGATATTAATTGGTCAACTGCCTCAGAACCGGACATTACCTCCTTTGCTTCCCAAGGCCATTGGTCTCCCATGTTAGTACCTCCACACACATAGCAGTTGGTAACATTAAGACTACCGGCAATACTTTCGGCTAAATCGATGAACAGGTTTTTAGCATTATGGGGGATCTTATTATCTATACTCATCTCTTCATAAAAGGAATGGTATACTTGATGAGTTTGGGAGAATACCGTATCAGTCTCTATCCCTATAAACAATAATGTCCCAGGATCTAAACCCGTCCCGTATATCTGAAACCCAAATAAATTGCCATATTTGTCTAAGAACTTATCGGGGTTATTTATAAGTATATGGATGGGATTACATTCCATAGACTTACAATATGGGCTAGTCGGCAACTTAGTCACTATCATGTCTTTGTCTACTGTCTGTCCCCAAGTCGCCCACCCCACACAAGACCAATATGGGCAAAAGTTATAGTCTTTATTTGGGCATCTAGGACTCACATATTTATTTTTACTACTGGGACAAATATATTTATCATTAGACCCATACGTCCTCTCCCATCTAAGATCCCCACATACATTCCACGGCTTTCTACCACTCGATATCGCTTTACACGCATCAAATAGCAGAACACCCGAAGAATGTACGGATTCTAACACCGTCTTATTAATTAGGGTCCCCTGAGGATCTCCATTCCTGAGAGTCAACCAAATTGTACGAGGTTGATACTCTGGACTGAAGCACTTAGGTTCTCCTACTCCTAAATGGCACACACTATAGTCTATATTTAAGTATCTACATCTCGATACATCTCCTTTACACTCGTATTGTGAATGCCAAATTAGGGTTTGGGAAATATGGTTACCTGTTCTCGTAGTCTTAATGCATACCTCACAGCTAGGAGTGTCGGTACCTCTACCTTCCTGAATATAAAAACACATATAAATAAACACTATCAAAAGCACATCTTTCGCCGTCATCCTCAGTCTTCGTCCGTGCGAAGGCGCCTCAGCTTCCAGGATGTGAGGGCTGCAGGGAATGGAGTTCTGCTCGTCTTCACAGGTGTCCCTTCGAGACTTTCCTGGCTTATATACTATGTGTTGGTAAGCGGACAGGCTTTATTATGGCCTTCTCACTCACGCACCAAATCCCAAAAATAATAAAATTTGTAATCCACAATAGTTCCTCGTTACTCCGACTGAGTAGTGCGTTTTAACCGGATCTTGCAGGGATTCTCTGGATCTGCTGTAACTTGCCAAGAATCGACTGCTGCTGGCTTAACCCTGGAGTGATGTATCCACGGAGTCACTTCGGCTACTTTTATCGCTGTAGGGGTAGACAAAAGAACAACATAAGGACCTCTCCACTTGGGCCCTAACGGTACATTATTCCACTCTTTAATCCACACTTGATCTCCTGGATGATAACTATGAACAGGGGGATAAATATTCACAGGTAATCTATCTTGTACCCATTTCTGTACCTCCTCCATAGTCTTACCCAACTCTACAACCTGCTGCCGGGTAATTCCTTCTCCCAACTGACTCAAATCCCCCCTTAAGTTACCAAGTACGGGAGGTGGTCGCCCATACATAATTTCAAAAGGAGAGAGGCCCATCCTTCTGGTAGGGGTACTGCGGATTCGTAATAAAGCTATGGGTAAGAGAACGTTCCACTTAAGTTGGGTTTCCTGACACATTTTAGCCAACTGGTTCTTTATAGTTCTATTCATTCTCTCTACCTTACCAGAACTCTGGGGTCTATATGCAGTATGAAGCCTCCACTTTATACCAAGCATATGAGTCAGTTGTTGTAGGCACTGATGAACAAAAGCTGGACCATTGTCCGATCCTATAGAACAGGGTAGTCCATATCGGGGTATTATTTCTCGTAGCAGGAATCTTACAACTTCTCCTGCTTTCTCTGTACGAGTAGGACATGCTTCTACCCAGCCTGAATAGGTGCACACAATTACCAGCAGGTAACGATGTCCACCCGATTTAGGCATCACTGTAAAGTCTATTTGTAGATCAGACATGGGGAGTCCCCCCATAAACTGGACTCCTGGTGGCTTTACTGGTCCTTGTCTTGCATTATTTTTAGCACACGTTACACATCTTCGTACAATGGCCTGAGTCAAGTTGGACAATCTTGGTATGTAGAAATGTTTTCTGAGAGATTCTTCAGTACTGTCTCTCCCAGAATGTGTCCCGTTATGATAATTTTGGACAATTTCTACCGCTAGTGATGCTGGTATGACTATTCTTCCATCTTCTAGCTGATACCACTTGTTCTCCAAATACTTTCCCGGTTCAGTCTTTAACCACTCCTCTTCTTGAGCTGTATAAACTGGAGTCCATTGGGACAGTGGAGTTGGTATAAGAGCAGCTATATGCCCCACATATTCCTGTCTTCCTGATTCAGCAGCACGCTTAGCTGCACTATCTGCCATCCGATTTTCCCTTGGTTACATCACCATCTCCTCTCAGATGCGCTCGACAATGTATGATACCGACTTCTTTCGGCTCCCACACTGCTTCCAATAGTTGTAGGATTTCAGCTGCGTATTTGATTTCTTTGCCTTCTGAATTCAGTAGTCCTCTTTCTTTATACAAAGCTCCGTGGGCATGAGTGGTTAAAAACGCATATTTGGAGTCCGTGTAGATGTTCACTCTTAAACCTTCAGCCAATTGTAACGCTCGTGTTAGTGCTATTAATTCTGCCTTTTGTGCTGATGTTCCTTTCGCCAGTGGCCGAGCTTCTATCACCTTGTCTATTGTTGTCACTGCATATCCTGCATAGCGGATCCCTTCTTTCACATAACTACTGCCGTCGGTATAATATTGAACATCGGGGTTCTGGATGGGAAAATCACGAAGATCTGGTCTACTTGAGAATACTTCATCCATTACTTCCAAACAATCATGTTGACTTTCAGTAGGTTGTGGCAAAAGGGTAGCTGGATTTAAGGTGTTTACAGTCTCTAAATGCACTCTTGGGTTTTCACACAACATTGCTTGATACTTGGTCATACGGCTGTTACTAAACCAATGATTTCCTTTGTAATCCAATAACGTCTGTACTGCATGTGGGACTCGTACATAAAGTTCTTGACCCAGAGTGAGTTTATCGGCTTCAGCTACTAGCAGGGCGGCTGCAGCTACGGCTCTTAGACAAGGTGGAAGTCCGCTGGCCACTGCATCCAATTGCTTAGACATGTAGGCAACAGGTCTTTGCCATGATCCCAAGTACTGTGTCAATACTCCCACAGCCATTCTTCTTTGCTCGTGTACGTATAAGTAGAATGGTCGTGTGTGATCAGGTAGACCTAATGCTGGGGCACTCATCAAAGCCTTCTTCACATCTTCAAATGCCGTTTGCTGTTCTTGGGTCCATAAGAAGGGGTCGTGCTCTGTACCTTTGATAGCTGCGTACAGAGGTTTTGCCAGTATCGCATAGCTGGGAATCCATATCCTACAGAAGCCTGCTGCCCCCAAGAATTCTCGCACTTGTCTTCTATTCTTGGGTATTGGTATTTGGCAGACAGCTTCTTTTCTCTCTGGCCCCATAATTCTTTGACCTTCAGAGATATGGAATCCCAGATATTTGACAGTTGGCAAACACAACTGAGCCTTCTTTCTAGACACCTTGTATCCTGCCTTCCAGAGAATGTGCAGTAGATCGTGCGTTGCTTGCTGACAGATTTCTTTTGTAACTGCTGCTATCAACAAGTCATCTACATATTGTAACAATACACACTCTCCTGGGATGGACTCGAAATCCAGTAGATCTTGACTTAGGGCTGAACCAAATAGGGTAGGTGAATTTTTAAACCCTTGGGGCAGTCTTGTCCAAGTCATCTGGCGTTTTGAGCCCGTTACAGCGTTCTCCCATTGAAAAGCGAAAATACATTGACTTTCTGCGGCAATTCGGAGGCAAAAGAAGGCATCTTTGAGATCTAAGACTGTGAAGTAAGTAGCCCCGCCCGGAATTAAAGCAAGCAGGTTTTATGGATTGGGTACAACTGGATGTATACTAACAACCGCATCATTGACTGCTCTCAAGTCCTGCACAGGTCGATACTCATCTGTACCGGGCTTTTGAACAGGCAGCAATGGGGTGTTCCAGGGGGAAGTACAGAATTTTAGGATACCATACCGTATGAACTTATCCAGATAGGATTGGATGTTCTTCTTAGCCTTCTGCGGGATGTGGTATTGTCTTAGGCTCACTGGATAAACCCCAAGTTTTAGTTCAATTTTTATAGGTGGAATATTGCGGGCCAGTCCTGGTGGGTTGTTCTCTGCCCAAACTCCTGGTATGTTAAATAATGTCTCATCACTCCTAGGGTTTTGGCTAGTCAACGCTGTATAAAGTCGCCACTCTTCTTCCTTTGGTACGGATAATGTCATGATACCTGAAGGTCCATTAAACTTTAAAGATGTTGTTCCATTTGGTAGGAACGTAATCTGCGCTTGTAATTTTGATAGCATATCACGTCCCAGCAATTGGACTGGACATTCAGGCATATAAAGGAATTGATATTTTACTACGTGGCCTCCCAATGTACAGAGTCGACTTTTAAGAACCGGTTTTTCAGCACTTCTTCCAGTTGCTCCTATCACAGTAATAGTCCTTCCAGATGGAGGAGCAACTAGGTTAGTCACCACTGAATGTTCAGCACCAGTGTCGATCATGAACGCACTCCTTTTCCCCCCTATTGATACATCGACCATAGGCTCCGCTCGACCAAGGGGGATGGAGCCCGGTCGGTATCAATAGTCCTCCATGACCGTGTCAGCCAATCCTACAAAGTCCCTACCTTCTCTATCGCGGGACCTTTGCGCTGCTGGAATATACCTGTCTTCCCTAACACTTCCTCTGTTCCCATTACTCCCTCTATTACCATTACTCCCTCCGGGGCCTCCTCTACCTCTCGCTCTGCCTCTAAAGTTTCCGTAGCCTGCCCTGGGTTGGTCTCTCTCGTACTGCTCTCTTTGCGGACATTCGTTCCTCCAATGCCCTTCTTCCTTGCAATACGCGCACTGATTCCTACTCAAAGGCTCCCTACTCCATCTACTATCGCCTCTATCTGGGCCCCGTCTATCTACGCCTGCGATCGCTACCGCTAGCATATCAGCCTTTTTACGCATCTTGCGCTCTTCCTCTTTCTTGCTTTCTGTTTCCCTATTCATATAAACCTTATTCGCTACCTCCATTAGTTGGGTGATTGACATACCTGCAAACCCTTCTAACTTTTGTAGCTTGCGCTTAATATCTCCGTAAGCTTGGCTGACAAAGGCGGAGTTCACCATTCGGGAATTATCTGCGTCTTCCGGATTAAAGGGGGTATACAAGCGGTATGCCTCCAATAATCGGTCATAAAAGACACTGGGCGCTTCATCGCTTTTCTGAATCACCTCAACTGTCTTCGACATGTTAATGGCTTTCTTTCCTCCGGCTTTCATGCCAGCAATTATAGCGTCTCTATAGGCTCTGAGTTGAACCATATCAGCACCATTTACATTCCAATCGGGATCGGTGTTGGGATAGTATGTTGCGGCCCATGCTGATGGATTGGCTTGGTTTAAAGTACGGGCTTTATCCTCTAGTGCTTTAATGGCCGCTTGATTAATCCTTGTCCTTTCCTCATTGTTAAATAAAGTCATTAATAACTGCTGGCAATCAGCCCATGTCGGGTTATGTGTCTGTACTATTGAGGTGAACAGATCAGTCATAGCTTGTGGTTTCTCAGTATACGAGGAATTGTGGGTCTTCCAATTTAAAAGATCGGTTGTCGTGAATGGGACGTATACAAAGACTGGGTCAGCATGTGCCATTTGGCCTGCGGCATCGATATAGGCTGGCCCAGGATTCAGACGAAGAGGCATCTGATAGTGTTTTAATTGTTGGGCACCGGTCAACTGTCGGGTCTGTATGGGGCTACGTGGAGGGGCGTCAGTCATAGGTTCCAGTCGGGGAGAAATAGGGTATGGGGATGTGGGAGCTTGGTTTTGGGAAAAGGTTGTAAATAAAACACTTCAAGCCGAGCTAGATGAAGCTTGACCGGAAGTCTGAAGTGGCGCCAAATCAGGATATTCGTTTTTAATGGGGGTTGGTTCTGATTCCGGAAGGGGAGATTTAGTACGAGGGGGGGTGGATCCTGTACTGGAGGAGGAAGCGAAAGTGGATGGGGGTAATGAGGGGAGGGTTGCAGGACTTCCTGCATTTGCGTCACTTCCTCTTAACGGAAAGTAAGGGGGCGGCAAAGGGATCTCGGACTCAGGGGGCGTGTCCAAAATGGGCCTAACACCAGTCCTAGTGGACGAACAAGTCCTAGCTACCATGAGGCGACATTGCTCCTCGTGGCATGTCCGGAGCCATTTTGGCGAGTCATTTACGGCCTGTCTCCAACAATCAATATAAGGAAACTGGCCGTAAAGTTCAGGCCTACCTGATACAGCCACGTGTAAGCGCTGTACCAGAGTTGGATCCAAACTGCCACGTGGCGGCCATGCCGCAACCAAAGTAGGCCACTCCCTAGTACACAAAGTGACCAAACGTACAGGAGACATTTTAACCCTAAAATCACAAGTTTTGAATCCCTTTTTAAAATTCTTCACCATACAACCTAAGGGATCCGGAATCGTTGACTGCGACGCACCCATACTTAACAATGGAACGTCGTCGACAACGAATACTATACACGCGTACTATTCAACAGTCACACCCGTTTCCTCTGGCAACAGCACCACGTGGTACGGTTACCAAGTGAAACGTACACAATAACAATAAACACTCAGGGAATTCCCGTACACACACAGCTGTTACACCAGTCACTATATAATCAATATTATGCCCTTTGGCGTAACTATACAGTCACCCACGCTATAATTCTCTATATACGAATTACCCGTCTATAACACACCCCAGTAACATCGTCTTTTACAAATAGCGGTTACAGTACGGTTAGCATAGGTCAAAGCACAAGTTAAAGTCACAATACAATTATTAGTGGTTATGGTGTTAAACATGCAATGGACGACAATGATTAGTACTTATATACAGTGTCAGTAAATATACAGGGTTATGGTACCGTGCACTATAATACAGCAACACACTATTAACACTCTCGCTAGACGGCTGAGCTCGCGCTATCTAACAAGATATACACTTTACTAAACAATCGTTAACACATTTACAATTCCCAACTAAACTATTGGCCAGTACCTTGAATGGACTACCTAAAACTATATACACCCGTTTTGGTTAGCCACACTGCCCAATCACCACATATAGCGAGCTAGAGAACCGAATTTACACAGGCGCCTCTTAGTCGCACTATCAAAAGTCTAGTGGGTTCCAAATTTACACGCCTTCCCACTTAGCCAAGATAGGTTGAGAGCTAGCGAACCGAATTTACACAGGCGCCGCTTAGTCTCCCGGTCCCTCCGACCTAGCGTACGTAATATACACCCTAGAACGCTAGTCTAAACAAGACACCGGTGTCCGGCTAGGGCTATTTACACCAGGTCCCCGCCTGACTAACAAAATCAAACGGTCTGACTAAAGAGCGTTCGATCGAGCGGTGCGCCTTCGCTCCTTCCCTCCGACAGAGGGGGCAGATACACAGATTCAAAACCCCTTTGGGCCTACCGCACAATCGGTATACCCCTAGTGGGTCCTGCCGTCTAAAACAGCAGTTGTCTTACCTCCTCGTTCCTGAACCTGAGTTCACACTCATCGACGGGGACACCCCAGCACTTCTCACGTAGAGGCCGATGATCTCCTGGACAACAGACCAGTGGCGCCGAGACGAAGGGAGGTCCACGCAGAAGTTCAGGGGTGCAGCCGTAGAGAACGTGGGCAAAGATAGACCGTCTCACGCCTCTGCCTCTCAGCTACCGTTGAACGATGAGCTTCCCGGCCAATGCACCAAATGATACCGGAGAAACTGACGGAAGCCAAGCACAGAGAGATGGACACAGGTTTCTTCAGGAAGGAAGAGATTCTTTATTGGATCACCGATCGGGACTCAGAGGGACTAACGTCACCAAAATACAGCAAGTTCTGAGCCCCGGACAATAGTGCAGGCTCCTTATATAGGCACATAACTCCTCCCATATTAAGCTCCACCCGCACATTCTCTTGACCAATCAACACAAATAAGAATTAACTTCCTGTTTGACCGCATGGCTTGTCCAGCACAATGGAGGAGGGGGAATACTACATCCTGTATTCTTGCACATGCTCCGTACACTACTGATCGTATCTTGCCTCGTGCAACCAACTGATCGATACGTCAGCATATGCACGTACACATGCCACGTGGTAATCTCGGCCTACTAAATTTATTTTTACCGAGATTCCACCACAATTCCCTTTTATTCCAGAAGTTTGGTCCTTAAGGGGTTAAAGACTCCAACTTGTAATATTGTGCAAGGCCTGAATGCCCTGGGGCAGCTGTGTGATGCGGCATTTAAGAATTTAGCTGTGGCGGGATGTAGATGCGAGCACTCTCGCGGCCAATGTAATTTCTTTGTTGCCACTGGAAATCCTGTCCGGCATCTTTTCCCTCTTGCATGGTACATGCAAGAAGCTGTTTGAAGTCCTGGGGCAAGTCCTGTAAGTGCAATCTAAATACCGGGGTAAGTCCTGGGTGGTGGAGCAAGTTCCATGAGTGAAATCTCAGTGTTGGGGTAAGTCCTGGGTGCTGGGGTGGGTACTCGGACAAGTCTTGTTGTGGTGGAATCTCGGTAAAAATAAATTTAGTAGGCCGAGATTACCACGTGGCATGTGTACGTGCATATGCTGACGTATCGATCAGTTGGTTGCACGAGGCAAGATACGATCAGTAGTGTACGGAGCATGTGCAAGAATACAGGATGTAGTATTCCCCTCCTCCATTGTGCTGGACAAGCCATGCGGTCAAGCAGGAAGTTAATTCTTATTTGTATTGATTGGTCAAGAGAATGTGCGGGTGGAGCTTAATATGGGAGGAGTTATGTGCCTATATAAGGAGCCTGCACTATTGTCCGGGGCTCAGAACTTGCTGTATTTTGGTGACATTAGTCCCTCTGAGTCCCGATCGGTGATCCAATAAAGAATCTCTTCCTTCCTGAAGAAACCTGTGTCCATCTCTCTGTGCTTGGCTTCCGTCAGTTTCTCCGGTATCATTTGGTGCATTGGCCGGGAAGCTCATCGTTCAACGGTAGCTGAGAGGCAGAGGCGTGAGACGGTCTATCTTTGCCCACTTTCTCTACGGCTGCACCCCTGAACTTCTGCGTGGACCTCCCTTCGTCTCGGCGCCACTGGTCTGTTGTCCAGGAGATCATCGGCCTCTACGTAAGAAGTGCTGGGGTGTCCCCGTCGATGAGTGTGAACTCAGGTTCAGGAACGAGGAGGTAAGACAACTGCTGTTTTAGACGGCAGACCCACTAGGGGTATACCGATTGTGCGGCCCATAAGGGGTTATTTGTGTATGGAACCTGCCCCCTCTGTCGGAGGGAAGGAGCGAAGGCGCACCGCTCAATCGAACGCTCTTTAGTCAGACCGTTTGATTTGGTTAGTCAGGCGGGGTTCTGGTGTAAATAGCCCTAGCCGGACACCGGTGTCTTGTCTAGACTAGCGTTCTAGGGTGTATATTTTGTTCGCTAGGTCGGAGGGACCGGGAGACTAAGCGGCGTCTGTGTAAATTCGGTTCGCTAGCTCTCAACCTATCTTGGCTAAGTGGGAAGGCGTGTAAATTTGGAACCCACTAGATTTTTGATAGTAATCGACTAAGAGGCGTCTGTGTAAATTCGGTCCTCTAGCTCGCTATATGTGGTGCTTGGGCAGTGTGGCTAACCAAAACGGATGTAGATAGTTTTAGGTAGTCCATTCAAGGTACTGGCCAATAGTTTAGTTGGGAATTGTAAATGTGTTAAAGATTGTTTAGTAAAGTGTATATCTTGTTAGATAGCGCGAGCTCAGCCATCTAGCGAGAGTGTTAATAGTGTGTTGCTGTATCATAGTGCACGGTACCATAACCCTGTATATTTACTGACACTGTATATAAGTACTAATCATTGTCGTCTATTGCATGTTTAACACCATAACCACTAATAATTGTATTGTGACCTTAAATTGTGCTTTGACCTATGCTAACCGTACTGTAACCGCTATTTGTAAAAGACGATGTTACTGGGGTGTGTTATAGACGGGTAATTCATATATAGAGAATTATAGCGTGGGTGACTGTATAGTTTCGCCAAAGGGCATAATATTGATTATCTAGTGACTGGTGTAACAGCTGTGTGTGTACGGGAATTCCCTGAGTGTTTATTGTGTTATTGTGTACGTTTCACTTGGTAACCGTACCACGTGGTGCTGTTGCCAGAGGAAACAGGTGTGACTGTTGAAAAGTACGTGTGCATAGTATTCGTTGTCAACGACGTTCCATTGATAAGTATGGGCGCGTCGGAGTCAAAGATTCCGGATCCCTTAGGTTGTATGGTGAAGAATTTTAAAAAGGGATTCAAAACATGTGATTTTGGGGTTAAAATGTCTCCTGTACGTTTGGTCACTTTGTGTACTAGGGAGTGGCCTACTTTGGTTGCGGCATGGCCGCCACGTGGCAGTTTGGATCCAACTCTGGTACAGCGTGTACACGTGGCTGTATCGGGTAGGCCTGAACTTTACGGGCAGTTTCCTTATATTGATTGTTGGAGACAGGCCGTAAATGACTCGCCAAAATGGATTCAGACATGCCACGAGGAGCAATGTCGCCTCATGGTGGCTAGGACTTGTTTGTCCACTAGGACTGGTGTTAGGCCCATTTTGGACACGCCCCCTGAGTCCGAGATCCCTTTGCCGCCCCCTTACTTTCCTTTAAGAGGAAGTGACGCGAATGCAGGAAGTCCTGCACCCCTTCCCCCATTGCCCCCATCCACTTCCGCTTCCTCCTCCAGTACAGAATCCACCCCCTCTCGTACTAAATCTCCCCTTCCGGAACCAGAACCAACCCCCATTAGATCTGAATATCCTGATTTGGCGCCACTTCAGACTTCCGGTCAAGCTTCTTCTAGCTCGGCTCGAAGTGTTCTATTTACTAACTTTTCCCAAAACCAAGCTCCCACATCCTCATGCTTTATTACTCCCCGACCGGAACCTCTAACTGACGCCCCTCCACGTAGCCCCATACTAACCCGACAACTGACCGGTACCCAACAATTAAAATATTATCAGATGCCTCTTCGTCTGAATCCCGGGTCAGCCTATATCGATGCCGCAGGTCAAATGGCACATGCTGACCCAGTCTTCGTATATGTCCCGTTCACGACTACCGATCTCTTGAATTGGAAGACCCACAATTCCTCGTACACTGAGAAACCACAAGCTATGACCGATCTGTTCACCTCGATAGTTCAGACACATAACCCGACATGGGCTGATTGCCAGCAGTTATTAATGACTTTGTTTAATAATGAGGAAAGGACAAGGATTAATCAAGCGGCCATTAAAGCGCTAGAGGATAGAGCCCGTGCTTTGAATCAAGCCAATCCAGCAGCATGGGCCGCAACACATTATCCTAACACCGATCCCGACTGGAATGTAAATGGCGCAGATATGGTTCAACTCAGAGCCTATAGAGACGCTATAATTGCTGGCATGAAAGCCGGAGGGAAGAAAGCCATTAATATGTCGAAGACAGTTGAGGTGATTCAGAAAAGTGATGAAGCGCCCAGTGTCTTTTATGACCGATTATTGGAGGCATACCGCTTGTATACCCCCTTTAATCCGGAAGACGCAGATAATTCCCGAATGGTGAACTCCGCCTTTGTCAGCCAAGCTTACAGAGATATTAAGCGCAAGCTACAGAAGTTAGAAGGGTTTGCAGGAATGTCTATCACCCAACTAATGGAGGTAGCAAATAAAGTATACATGAATAGGGAAACAGAGACAAAGAAAGAGGAAGAGCGCAAGATGCGTAGAAAGGCTGATATGCTAGCGGTAGCGATCGCAGGCGTAGATAGACGGGGCCCAGATAGAGGCGATAGTAAGTGGAATGAGGAACCTCTGAGTAGAAATCCGTGCGCATACTGTAGGGAAGAAGGGCATTGGAGAAATGAGTGTCCGCGAAGAGAACAGTATGAGAGAGACCGACCTAGGACAGGTTATGGAAACTTTAGAGGCAGAGCGAGAGGTAGAGGAGGCCCCGGAGGGAGTAATGGTAATAGAGGGAGCAATGGGAACAGAGGAAGTGTTAGGGAAGATAGGTATTTTCCAGCCGCGCAAAGGTCCCGCGATAGAGAAGGTAGGAACTTTGTAGGATTGGCTGACACGGTCATGGAGGACTATTGATACCGACCGGGCTCCATCCCCCTTGGTCGAGCGGAGCCTATGGTCGATGTATCAATAGGGGGAAAAAGGAGTGCGTTCATTATCGACACTGGTGCTGAACATTCGGTGGTGACTAATCTAGTTGCTCCTCCATCTGGAAGAACTATTACTGTAATAGGAGCAACTGGAAGAAGTGCTGAAAAACCGGTTCTTAAAAGTCGACTCTGTACATTGGGAGGCCACGTAGTAAAACATCAATTTCTTTATATGCCTGAATGTCCAGTCCAATTGCTGGGACGTGATATGCTATCTAAATTACAAGCGCAGATTACGTTCCTACCAAATGGAACAACATCCTTAAAGTTTAATGGACCTTCAGGTATTATGACATTATCCGTACCAAAGGAAGAAGAGTGGCGACTTTATACAGCGTTGACTAGCCAAAACCCTAGGAGTGATGAGTCTTTATTCAACATACCAGGAGTTTGGGCAGAGAACAACCCACCAGGACTGGCCCGCAATATTCCACCTATTAAAATCGAACTAAAACTTGGGGTTTATCCAGTGAGCCTAAGACAATATCACATCCCGCAGAAGGCTAAGAAGAACATCCAATCTTATCTGGATAAGTTCATACGGTATGGTATCCTAAAATTCTGTACTTCCCCCTGGAACACCCCATTGCTGCCTGTTCAAAAGCCCGGTACAGATGAGTATCGACCTGTGCAGGACTTGAGAGCAGTCAATGATGCGGTTGTTAGTATACATCCAGTTGTACCCAATCCATATAACCTGCTTGCTTTAATTCCGGGCGGGGCTACCTATTTTACAGTCTTAGACCTCAAAGATGCCTTCTTTTGCCTCCGAATTGCTGCAGAAAGTCAATGTATCTTCGCTTTCCAATGGGAAAACGCTGTGACGGGCTCAAAACGCCAAATGACCTGGACAAGACTGCCCCAAGGGTTTAAAAATTCACCCACCCTATTTGGTTCAGCTCTAAGTCAGGATTTATTGGATTTCGAGTCCATCCCAGGAGAGTGTGTATTGTTACAATATGTAGATGACTTGTTGATAGCAGCAGTTACAAAGGAAATATGTCAGCAAGCAACGCACAATCTACTACACATTCTCTGGAAGGCAGGATACAAGGTGTCCAGAAAGAAGGCTCAGTTGTGTTTGCCAACTGTCAAATATCTGGGATTCCATATCTCTGAAGGTCAAAGAATTATGTGGCCATAGAGAAAAGAAGCTGTGTGCCAAATACCGATACCCAAGAATAGAAGACAAGTGCGAGAATTCTTGGGGGCAGCAGGCTTCTGTAGGATATGGATTCCCAGCTACGCGATACTGGCAAAACCTCTGTATGCAGCTATCAAAGGTACAGAGCACGACCCCTTCTTATGGACTCAAGAACAGCAAACGGCATTTGAAGATGTGAAGAAGGCTTTGATGAGTGCCCCAGCATTAGGTCTACCTGATCACACACGACCATTCTACCTGTATGTACATGAGCAAAGAAGAATGGCTGTGGGAGTATTGACACAGTACTTGGGATCATGGCAAAGACCTGTTGCCTATATGTCTAAGCAACTGGATGCAGTGGCCAGCGGACTTCCACCTTGTCTAAGAGCCGTAGCTGCAGCCGCCCTGCTAGTAGCTGAAGCCGATAAACTCACTCTGGGTCAAGAACTTTATGTACGAGTCCCACATGCAGTACAGACGTTGTTGGATTACAACTGTCATGCCTTAACTATGGTATCCTCTTACTTCCTGGTTCCACGGAGCATAGCCACACCCCTTTATGACACGGTCTGCCTATTTAATCTGACTGCACCAGCTGATCTAGGCTGGATTATTGAACTACGTTCCGTACTCACGAACCGGCTACAACTTCGTTGTGAAAACCTCTGTTACCAGACCGGACTGAAAGACTCTGCAAGTTCCCTTCACCTCTCCTCATCAACAACTAAAAGCTTAACACTCTCCATCCAGGATAAACGCCTCTGAGGAGATCTCGGGAACCAGTGTTCTATGTGCCGGAAGCTAAGTAAAACCTCTGTGATAAGCATTGCATCTCAAGCTGTTATTTCCTGTCTCCAAAATCCTTCGATAATACAAAACCGTTACAGCTAACTTCAACTCATACTTATCTCAGTTAGCTGCATCTGTCTTGCTTCGGTTAAAGACTATGGAACAGCTATTGTGACTGCTTATCACCTAAACCGTTGATTCTACTAAGAGACTCTTTATTGATTCAGTGTCTGCAATTTACTATCGTTTACTCCTTAAAGCTTCAGTGCCTGTAATTGTGGACTTCAGTTTTCATTTACTACTTAAAGCTACAGTGCCTGTAATTGTGGACTTCAGTTATCATTTACTACTTAAAGCTACAGTGCCTGTAATTGTGGACTTCAGTTATCATTTACTACTTAAAGCTACAGTGCCTGTAATTGTGGACTTCAGTTATCATTTACTACTTAAAGCTACAGTGCCTGTAATTGTGGACTTCAGTTATCATTTACTACTTAAAGCTACAGTGCCTGTAATTGTGGACTTCAGTTATCATTTACTACTTAAAGCTACAGTGCCTGTAATTGTGGACTTCAGTTATCATTTACTACTTAAAGCTACAGTGCTTATAATTGTGGACTTCAGTTATCGTTTATTACTTAAAACAACAGTACCTGTAAATTGGAATTAAAGTCATTACCTTTTACTTTTTATAATAAATATTCAAACTATACGAAATCTGCAGTTGTGTTCCTTCATAACAAATGTTTAGACGTGACAGAATAATCCAGCCATTGTAATGGATCCAGCAGATTTCGATTCTACTATAACTACGCTGAATCAAAGAGTTAATGCACTAGCCCAAAGTGTTCAAGACCTGCAAGTTACTAACGAAAGACTTCTCACTTATATCAGAGATTTACAAACTCATACTCCTCATACTACTCTGCACTCGGCTAGTGATCCTGCTGTGTGTAACCCTGAAAAGTTCTATGGAGATCGTTCAAAATACAGGGAGTTCCTCAACTCTTGCAAACTTTTAATTGCTTTGAAACCTAGATCCTATCCTACAGAAAGAACTAAAGTTTGTTCGGTTATTTCCTTTCTAAGAGGTGAACCTATGTCATGGGCCCATTCCTTTCTGGAAAACGATGACCCCGTCTTAGACTCACTGGATGAATTTTTTGAAGCCATGTCTCTTCTCTATGAAGATCCTAACAAACAAGCTACAGCTGATTTAACAATCAGAACACTACAGCAAAGAAATAGACCCGTTGAAGATTACATTGCTGAATTCAAAAGATGGGCTATAGAAACGCAATGGAATGACATCACATTGCGCAACCAGTTTCGAATTGGTTTATCGGAAGCTGTAAAAGATGAATTATCTAGAACAGAACTCCCTACTAATTTGAACGCTCTAATTCGCCTATCAATCAGCATTGACAGAAGATTAAGAGAAAGAAAGGCCGAAAAAGCCCTTTCACATTCAAAAGACCGCAAACCTTTCACTCCCTCAAAAGCTCCAGATAAGAATTCCATACCAAGTGAACCTATGGAAATAGGGGCTCCAAAGCCTCCTGACAACCCATCTGAACCAATCGAACCTATGGAAATAGGGATAATAAGAAGTCCCCTCACTCCTGAAGAGAAAAATCGAAGACGTATGTTAAACCTCTGCATGTATTGTGCCTCTCAAGTTCATTTAGTCTCTGATTGTCCTTCATTAAAACGGATAAAAGGCAGAAGGCAGTCTCATGCCTCTTCCATCCTAAGTGTACTTCCCTCTACAGCAAATACTCAAATGTCCCCTATCGTTCTTGTATTACAGTGGGACAATAAAAGAATCATAACCAAGGCTGTTATCGATTCCGGTGCAAATGGAGTATTCATCGACTCAGCCTTTGTAACAAAGAATAAAATTCCTTGTGTTCGTAAAAGAACTTCTGTACCTGTTAAAGTGATTGACGGGTCCCTCATCTCATCGGGACCAATACTTCATGAATCCGTCCCTCTAAAAGTAACCATCAATCATACTCATACGGAAAGTCTTATATTTGATGTTATCTCATCACCATTTTTTCCTATTATATTAGGGATCAACTGGTTAAGGAACCACAACCCTCAAATCTCATGGTTTCCTTTCTCTCTCACCTTTAACTCACATTATTGTAAAGAAACATGTTTACAGCAAATTCCAATTCTTCAGTCTACGAAAGAACCAGCTAAAACCTCATGTTGTTCTGACACCGAACTGGAGTCTCCTCCTCCTACAGTCATTGGTGAATTAAAGAGAAAGTTTACAACAGCTCCTATCCTTCAACTTCCAAATCCTTCATATCCTTATGTCCTTGAAACGGATGCTTCGGAATTTGCAATTGGAGCTGTCCTTTCTCAACACAGAACTCCTCAAGAACCTCCTTTGCCTAAAGTCATTGGAATCTTATCTTCTCTTATTGACGACATTAAAGGTCTCAGTGAAGATGCTCTTGAACTTCCTAAATCAATGAAATTATCCAAGAAAAACGGTCTCTACTATTTTAAAGACCGGATTTATGTACCTCCCTCTTTCAGAATTAAAGTACTTGAATTTATTCATGATTCTCCACTGGCAGGTCATCCAGGTATGAAAAGGACCCTTGAATTGTCTAAAAGATACTGTTGGTGGCCTCGTCAAGACCAAACTATCGAATCTTTTTTTTTTTTTTTTTTTTTTTTTTTTTCATTCTTTATTTAGATTGTGCATGGATTAACACATACATTTACACTGCCACAATAGCTGGTGCAATCATATCAATAAACAATGGTGAACAACAGTGTGGTTTCATATACAGTGCACATTTTCTTTTTTATAGTAGAGGAGTATCTTATAAGCTATAGGTGCAGGTCTAGATTAAGCATGTCATACATATTTACCCACGGGTTTGTTATCTAGACTGACAGTAGATAATAACAAATAAAAGTATAGTTTAAATATAGTGTGCTTGAGTATGAGTAATACTATGTTTGGGTGCAAGTCGTGTTTAGTTATGATAAGACAGGATTATACTGCTCGCTTTTGTGAGTAACCAAGATGGTAGTGTAGGTGCCTGAGGGTGCTGAAGTAGGGTTGCTAGTTTCAACAGAGGCAGTAAAAAAGAAAATAAAAAAAGAGATGAGGAATGCAATCAACATTAAATCGCACATGTTGGTACACTTAAGCTTATAGCAAAACACATAGGTCATAAGATGGGAAATAATAGGTTGAGCGAGCTTGTAGGGCATGTTTGAAACTGAAGCTTAATACATAAAAGTAGTGTCAACAAGAAAAGATTGTACTTTAGCGCTTAAAAGGCTTTAGTTCCACTGGGAATGAGTAAAAAAAAAAAAAAAAAAAAAAAAAAAAAAAAACTATAAAAAGAGTAAACTTGAAAACATATCATGCAATTCCCAGGATACCTATGTGAGCGTGGCCGCTACATAGGTCGGTCATATAGAGCTTCACCCGGAGTTGCAAGGCATGGCTCTAGTGAGGTTATGCTATAGGTGTGTCAGCCTATGCCCCTCGTTGGTAAGTCCCGGTCAGTGCCATAGTAAGTTCCTCCTTCGGGGTCCCTGCACATGGTGTCGCCGCGCCCGGAATCAGCTCCGGTGGTACTTCGGGGGATGTGCAGCCGCACAGCCCCTTGTGTTGCAGCGTTGGCGGTGGGGAGCTGGTTCATGCTGCGCTGGCCAGTGATGGTCCTGTCCGGTGAGTGCTCCGTACGGGTGGCCTGTGTAGCAGTCCCGGGTTTGTGTGACAGCAAATGAGAGCGTGCATATGAGAGACTTGGCACCGTATCCCGCCTCGAGGAGTGCTGGAACCTGCGTAGCCGGACTGCCGCTTTGGAGGCCCGAGGTATGTGCCTATAGTGGCTGCGTCGTGCAGCCGGTCTGAGCCAAGAGGCTACGATTGTTTCTGCCTCGTGGTAGGTTCTTCCCCCGCTATGCAGTATGTCCCAGAGCCTCTTGCAAAGCCAGTCAAGATTTTCTTGTTGAGGTTTGAGGGTCTTGGAGTGGGCGCTCCGCTCTTGGGGCCTTTGCTGGGCAGCCATTTTGACAGGGCCCTGGTGGCCTGTTGCCCCTGCATGCCGTGGAGCCTGCTTGTCCGCTTTTCGCTCCTGCCGAGTCGTCCAGCGGGGACCGGGATGTCCCCCACCGGTCCATAGGGGGGGGGGGGTAGGTTGCCGTAGTGTCGCTTGAGGGCCCTGGTGCCGGGGAGAGCGGCCGCCTCCCCCCAGCTCCAGCCCCAGTAGGCCGCATTCGTTTGTTTATTTCCCCGGCTCCGGCGAGCCCCGGGGTGGTATCTGTCGGATTTGCTGTGCACCCCTGACCTGGGTAGTGCACCTTTGAAGGTCCCTGGACCATGTAGCTGCCGCTTTTACCCCGTTTTTCAGCCTGTCTAGCAGGAGCTCATGGCAGGTGCGTCTGCACGGCTCGGTACCCAGGCTCCGCCCCCCAAACTATCGAATCTTATGTCAAATCTTGTTCTGTATGCCAAAGATCCAATCAATTGTCCTTGTTGAAGCCTCATCATCCTGACCCTTTCCAAAGAAATGTCACTACTTCTCCTGATCCCATATTGGTCCAGGGTGAAGAAGAATACGAAATTCAAAGTATACTGGATTCAAGGATCCATCGTGGCTCCTTACAATACCTCATCAGATGGAAAGGATATGGAATTGATGAAGATACATGGGAAAACTCCTCTGTCGTTCATGCTGACATATTGATTTCCAAATTTCACAAGCGTTACCCTTCTAAACCAAGTCAATAGCACCCAGAGGTTGCTCATTAAAGAGGGGGTACTGTCATGCCTTAACTATGGTATCCTCTTACTTCCTGGTTCCACGGAGCATAGCCACACCCCTTTATGACACGGTCTGCCTATTTAATCTGACTGCACCAGCTGATCTAGGCTGGATTATTGAACTACGTTCCGTACTCACGAACCGGCTACAACTTCGTTGTGAAAACCTCTGTTACCAGACCGGACTGAAAGACTCTGCAAGTTCCCTTCACCTCTCCTCATCAACAACTAAAAGCTTAACACTCTCCATCCAGGATAAACGCCTCTGAGGAGATCTCGGGAACCAGTGTTCTATGTGCCGGAAGCTAAGTAAAACCTCTGTGATAAGCATTGCATCTCAAGCTGTTATTTCCTGTCTCCAAAATCCTTCGATAATACAAAACCGTTACAGCTAACTTCAACTCATACTTATCTCAGTTAGCTGCATCTGTCTTGCTTCGGTTAAAGACTATGGAACAGCTATTGTGACTGCTTATCACCTAAACCGTTGATTCTACTAAGAGACTCTTTATTGATTCAGTGTCTGCAATTTACTATCGTTTACTCCTTAAAGCTTCAGTGCCTGTAATTGTGGACTTCAGTTTTCATTTACTACTTAAAGCTACAGTGCCTGTAATTGTGGACTTCAGTTATCATTTACTACTTAAAGCTACAGTGCCTGTAATTGTGGACTTCAGTTATCATTTACTACTTAAAGCTACAGTGCCTGTAATTGTGGACTTCAGTTATCATTTACTACTTAAAGCTACAGTGCCTGTAATTGTGGACTTCAGTTATCATTTACTACTTAAAGCTACAGTGCCTGTAATTGTGGACTTCAGTTATCATTTACTACTTAAAGCTACAGTGCCTGTAATTGTGGACTTCAGTTATCATTTACTACTTAAAGCTACAGTGCTTATAATTGTGGACTTCAGTTATCGTTTATTACTTAAAACAACAGTACCTGTAAATTGGAATTAAAGTCATTACCTTTTACTTTTTATAATAAATATTCAAACTATACGAAATCTGCAGTTGTGTTCCTTCATAACAAATGTTTAGACGTGACAACAAAGGAAATCATTGGTTTAGTAACAGCCGTATGACCAAGTATCAACCAATGTTGTGTGAAAACCCAAGAGTGCATTTAGAGACTGTAAACACCTTAAATCCAGCTACCCTTTTGCCACAACCTACTGAAAGTCAACATGATTGTTTGGAAGTAATGGATGAAGTATTTTCAAGTAGACCCGATCTTCGTGATTTTCCCATCCAGAACCCCGATGTTCAATATTACACCGACGGCAGTAGTTATGTGAAAGAAGGGATCCGCTATGCAGGATATGCAGTAACAACAATAGACAAGGTGATAGAAGCTCGGCCACTGGCGAAAGGAACATCAGCACAAAAGGCAGAATTGATAGCACTGACACGAGCGTTACAATTGGCTGAAGGTTTAAGAGTGAACATCTACACGGACTCCAAGTATGCGTTTTTAACCACTCATGCCCACGGAGCTTTGTATAAAGAAAGAGGACTATTGAATTCAGAAGGCAAAGAAATCAAGTATGCAGCTGAAATCCTACAACTATTGGAAGCAGTGTGGGAGCCGAAAGAAGTCGGTATCATACATTGTCGAGCGCATCTGAGAGGAGATGGTGATGTAACCAAAGGAAATCGGATGGCAGACAGTACAGCTAAGCGTGCCGCTGAATCGGGAAGACAGGAGTATGTGGGGCATATAGCTGCTCTTATACCAACTCCACTGTCTCAATGGACTCCAGTTTATACAGCTCAAGAAGAGGAGTGGTTAAAGACTGAACCTGGAAAGTATTTGGAGAACAAATGGTATCAGTTAGAAGATGGAAGAATAGTCATTCCAGCATCACTAGCGGTAGAAATTGTCCAAAACTATCACAACGGGACACATTCTGGGAGAGACAGCACAGAAGAATCTCTCAGAAAACATTTCTACATACCAAGATTGTCCAACTTGACTCAGGCCATTGTACGAAGATGTGTAACGTGTGCTGAAAATAATGCAAGGCAAGGACCAGTAAAGCCACCAGGAGTTCAGTTTATGGGGGACTCCCCATGTCCGATTTACAAATTGACTATACAGTGATGCCTAAATCGGGTGGACATCGTTACCTGCTGGTAATTGTGTGTACCTATTCAGGCTGGGTAGAAGCATGTCCTACTCGTACAGAGAAAGCGGGAGAAGTTGTGAGATTCCTGCTACGAGAAATAATACCCCGATATGGACTACCCTGCTCTATAGGATCGGACAATGGTCCAGCTTTTGTTCATCAATGCCTACAACAACTGACTCATATGCTTGGTATAAAGTGGAGGCTTCATACGGCATATAGACCCCAGAGTTCTGGTAAGGTAGAGAGAATGAATAGAACTATTAAGAATCAGTTGGCTAAAATGTGTCAGGAAAGCCAACTTAAGTGGAACGTTCTCTTACCCATAGCTCTATTGCGAATCCGCAGTACACCTACCAGAAGGATGGGCCTCTCTCCTTTTGAAATCATGTATGGGCGACCACCTCCCGCACTTGGTAACTTAAAGGGGGATTTGAGTCAGTTGGGAGAAGGAATTACCCGGCAGCAGGTTGTAGAGTTGGGTAAGACTATGAAGGAGGTACAGAAATGGGTACAAGATAGATTACCTGTGAATATTTATCCCCCAGTTCATAGTTACCACCCAGGAGACCAAGTGTGGATTAAAGAGTGGAATAATGTACCGTTAGGGCCCAAGTGGAGAGGTCCTTATGTTGTTCTTTTGTCTACCCCTACAGCGATAAAAGTAGCCGAAGTGACTCCGTGGATACATCACTCCAGGGTTAAACCAGCAGCAGTCGATTCTTGGCAAGTTACAGCAGATCCAGAGAATCCCTGCAAGATCCGGTTAAAGCGCACGACTCAGTCGGAGTGACGAGGAACTTTGTGGATTACAAAATTTTATTGTTTCAGAGATTTGGTAAGTGAGTGAGAGGGCCATAATAAAGCCTGTCCGCTCACCGACGTATAGTATATAAGCCAGGAAAAGTCTCGAAGGGACTCCTGTGAAGACGAGCAGAACTCCATTCCCTGCAGCCCTTACATCCCGGAAGCTGAGGTGCCTTCGCACGGACGAAGACTGAGGATGACGACGAAAGATGTGTTTATGATAATGTTTATTTATGTGTATTTTTATATTCAGGAAGGTAGAGGTACCGACACTCCTAGCTGTGAGGTATGCATTAAGACTACAAGAACAGGTAACCATATTTCCCAAACCCTAATTTGGCATTCACAATACGAGTGTAAAGGAGATGTATCAAGATGTAGATACCTAAATATAGAATATAGTGTGTGCCATTTAGGAGTAGGAGAACCTAAGTGCTTCAGTCCGGAGTATCAACCTCGTACAATTTGGTTGACTCTCAGGAATGGAGATCCTCAGGGGACCCTAATTAATAAGACGGTGTTAGAATCCGTACATTCTTCGGGTGTTCTGCTATTTGATGCGTGTAAGGCGATATCAAGTGGTAGAAAGCCCTGGAATATATGTGGGGATCTTAGATGGGAGAGGACGTATGGGTCTAACGATAAATATATTTGTCCCAGTAGTAAAAATAAATATGTGAGTCCTAGATGCCCAAATAGAGATTATAACTTTTGCCCATATTGGTCCTGTGTGGGGTGGGCAACTTGGGGACAGACAGTAGACAAGGACATGATTGTGACTAAGTTGCCTACCAGCCCATATTGTAAGTCTATGGAATGCAATCCAGTCCATATACTTATAAATAACCCCGACAAGTTCTTAGATTAATATGGTAATTTATTTGGGTTTCAAATATATGGGACGGGTTTAGATCCTGGGACAATATTGTTTATAGGGATAGAGACTGATACGGTATCCTCCCAGACTCATCAAGTATACCATTCCTTTTATGAAGAGATGAGCATAGATAATAAGATCCCCCATAATGCTAAAAACCTGTTTATTGATTTAGCTGAAAGTATTGCCGGTAGTCTTAATGTTACCAACTGCTATGTGTGTGGAGGTACTAACATGGGAGACCAATGGCCTTGGGAAGCAAAGGAGGTAATGTCCGGTTCTGAGGCAGTTGACCAATTAATATCTACACAAGCCGATTATCATATGAGTGTTAGAGGTAAATCTGAGTGGAGATTAAAGACCTCCATCATAGGTTATGTTTGCATAGCAAGGAAAGGAATAATGTATAATACTTCTGTAGGAGAATTAACTTGTCTAGGGCAAAAAGCTTATGATGATGATACAAAGAATACAACTTGGTGGTCGGCTTCAAATGTCTCAGAACCATCTAACCCGTTTGCTAGATATGCCAATTTAAAGGATGTGTGGTTTGACCTACCCATCACATCTACCTGGAGAGCCCCAGCAAATTTGTACTGGATCTGTGGTAAGAAAGCCTATTCGGAGTTGCCACAGGACTGGGAAGGGGCATGTGTGTTGGGTATGCTCAAACCATCCTTCTTCTTGTTACCTATTGAAACAGGTGAGACTTTAGGTGTTAAAGTGTATGATGTGAATCATAGGAAGAAAAGGGGACCCATAGAGATAGGCGCCTGGGAAGATAATGAATGGCCTCCCCAGCGTATTATCGATTATTATGGGCCAGCCACGTGGGCAGAAGATGGTACCTTTGGTTATAGAACCCCTATTTATATGCTCAACCGTATTATAAGGTTACAGGCGGTGGTTGAGATTATTACTAACGAGACATCACAAGCGCTCAATCTTCTAGCGAAGCACAATACCAGGATGAGGACAGCAGTATACCAAAATAGATTAGCCTTGGATTACCTTTTGGCAGTAGAGGGAGGTGTATGTGGGAAGTTTAACCTGAGCAATTGCTGTCTTCAAATAGATGACGAAGGGCAAGCAATAGCTGAGCTTACTAGCCATATGGTTAAACTAGCGCATGTGCCTACTCAGGTATGGAAAGGGTATAATCCAAGCAGTTGGTTTGGTAGCTGGTATGAGTGGTTTGGAGGGCTTAAGGCAGTGGTAGGTGGAGTCCTACTGATTTTAATGTTGTGTCTACTCCTGCCGTGTCTTATACCCTTAGTAGTTAGGTCTGTGCAAAGCCTGATAGAAAATATAGCAGAGAGGAAGGCTGCTGCACAGATAATGGCAATTTATAAATATAAGGCTCTAGATCAGGGAGAACCAATGCAGGAAGATGAGTGTTGAAGATTCACATCATAAGATAAGTCTGGTCTGGTTCAAGGTAACTTGCGGTGTATGCAAACTAAGGTTAAGTGATGCCTCAAGTAATTGTGAAATATCAAGAGGCATCAAAGGGGGGAATGTGGTGGAATCTCGGTAAAAATAAATGTAGTAGGCCGAGATTACCACGTGGCATGTGTACGTGCATATGCTGACGTATCGATCAGTTGGTTGCACGAGGCAAGATACGATCAGTAGTGTACGGAGCATGTGCAAGAATACAGGATGTAGTATTCCCCTCCTCCATTGTGCTGGACAAGCCTTGCGGTCAAGCAGGAAGTTAATTCTTATTTGTATTGATTGGTCAAGAGAATGTGCGGGTGGAGCTTAATATGGGAGGAGTTATGTGCCTATATAAGGAGCCTGCACTATTGTCCGGGGCTCAGAACTTGCTGTATTTTGGTGACATTAGTCCCTCTGAGTCCCGATCGGTGATCCAATAAAGAATCTCTTCCTTCCTGAAGAAACCTGTGTCCATCTCTCTGTGCTTGGCTTCCGTCAGTTTCTCCGGTATCATTGTGAGTGCAATCTAAGTGCTAGGGCAAGTCCTGGTTGCTGTAGCAAGTCCTGGGAGTGCAATCTATGTGCTCGGGCAAGTTAATTTATTCCCCCACTATATACAAAGCGTTATGTCTCACACACTACCCTGATCTATACCCTTGCACAGGGCAATTCAAATAACCTTGTGTACATAGTGGGGCCTATATATTGCCCTGTGCATGGGGTATATATCAGGGCAACGTGTGAGGTATCACCTTGTGTAAATACTGGTGATATATATTGCCCTGGGAAGGGGTATATATCAGTCGTATCTATAAATACACTCTTCAAATGTACTTTTAAAATGCATGGTTGCCCTTTTGTTAACAAGAATATAGTGTTATAAGACGGGCTGGTATAATGCCACAATGCTATGGGCCTGCTTTTATTTACAGGGCTGGTTTTTATTCCCAGTCCGGCACTAATATGGTAAAAAAGAGAATATCCAGCACACACCCTTATCCACTAAACAGCAACTTCGGTGCAGACAGATTTTTAAGTTTCTTAAAAAAACCTGATCTAAGCAAAAAATAATGGGGGTTTAGGTACATTATCTGATCATACATTGCATAAGCCTGCCACAACGTCAATGTACCCCATCTTTGGCAGGCCCTACTCTAACAGCCTAATGTCTGCTTCATGAGCTACTCACTTTGGGGGGGATGGAAATTCCATCTGGGGCTCTCTGCAGTACAAGGCTAAATAGGGCCCTGGGATGAGGCACCTGTGACAGGGAGGGGTGCAAAACCAAGGAATTGGCTAGACTCCCAAATTATATATATATATATATATATATATATATATATATATATATATATATATATATATGAAACCAGGGGACTAGCTGCATTCACCTGAACATGCATAAATGGAGTGCTGCTGGGGGCCAATTTATACAATAAAAAAGAGAAAATCCAGCGTACTCCCTTATTCACTAAACAGCAACTTCGGTGCTGACAGATTTTTTTTTTGTTTTTTTTAAAACACCTAAGCTAGGCAAAAAAATATGGGTTTAGTTTTTTTTAAAAAAAAACACACCTAATCTAGGCATTATTTTGTATTATTTTTTGCCTAGATTAGGTGTTTTGAAAAAACTAAAAAAATCTGTCAGCACCAAGTTGCTGTTTAGTGGTTAAGGGCGTGCTCTGGATTTTCTTATTTTATTGTATAAATTGGCTCCCAGCAGCACCCTATTTATGCATGTTCAGGTGAGTGCAGCCAGCCCCTTGGTTTCAGCACTAATATGGTGTGATGTTCCCTGTGTTATGCTTGTAAAAAGGTGTGAAGTGCCTGTGTTAGTCTTGCAATATGGTGACAAGCATTCCACTGGCACATCACCATCATCACCAAAGTGTAAATATATATTTAAAGCTGATAACAGATTCATTAGATCAGTGGTTCCCAAACCAGTCCTCGTTGAAAGGGTTAATTCTGTAATGGACTCAACTCCCCTCGGTTCTCGATCCCTCAGTCACCATAATCAACGTTGATGGAGAATCATTGTCAGCAATAAGACACGGACAAGATGCTCTGACAAGACTCTCGAATGAGTATATTTCAGAGCTGACTTTTATACACAGTTTCTTACATAAGCCGTACAAACAAACAAGATTTATAGTTTCCTTGTAATTAATATTACATACTAGTCTGACAATAGAAAGATAAGCATTTGAATAAAGTCTGGGCAAGAATATCCTGTAATCGGAATGGGCAAGACATCCTGAGGTTTAGCAATGTCGTACATTCTCTAGAAGGAAGACCTTAAATTGTATAAGTCTGCCACAGTCAGCATAATTAGCAATGTCGCACATCCTATAGAAGGAAGACCCTATTGTTTAAGTCTTTGCCACAGTTAGCAGAATTATGTTGTACATTGAGTTTAACTGTTTCATATCCTTTCAGTCAGCAATAATGATTATAAACCTTATAAAAGCATAAAATACATATGAACACGAAAAGTTAACTATTTCATATTCCTTCAACCCCCTCTTTGAGCAATTAATTTGCTCATCTTATCGATAAAATCTTACCAGGACAGAGAAACTTCCACATGGTATTTTCAGGGGTGCTAGTCACTCCCTGCGGGACTTTCATTAATTTATTCACCTCGATTCCCATGTGGTAATTCCTAAGGCCCAGTTTTAAAGATGGGTTGATACCCTCCAGTGGCAGAGAGGAGAATTTCCAATTGTTTCTGTTCTGCATTATGGATTGATTTCTGTATTCTCTTCCTCAATGTACAAGTAAGGTGGCAGTTATATAAAATCGTACACAATAAAATTAGGACTAAAATAACAAGAGGATAGAAGAATGATTTCATTATCTGGGATTCAGTAGGGGACCAACCAGTAAACGCATCGTACCAATGATGGGCTAAATCATTCTGAATTTATGAACTCACCTTAAGGAGTTCTCCTTTTAGGATATGTGTGGCTACCTGTGTGTGTTATCTTTGGGAACAATATAGTCCCCTGTGTATGTGGGTGCCCACCAGGTTAAATTCCTGGCAAAGAGATCATAGACTGGTATTGGTAATGTGTTAAATTGACAAGCTAATTTAACATCCTTTGATGATGCATGATATAATGTAAAATAGCATGAGCATAAAAATGTGAAACGTTACCAGTTAACCATTCATTGCATTTAGTGGATTGGGGTTTTAGAAGTAACCATTCATTATCTGTGAGGTTAAGCATTCCTCTAATCTTCTATAGTTTAGGAATCATTAGTGTGTCTTCTAATGCCAATCCTTGTTGTTGCATGATGGCACAAGTACTCCAGTTACTTAGACCTGTAGTGAATTTTATAGTTGCAACAGCTAAATTACCTAAATAGTTATACATCGATTTATCTAAATCCAATCCTGTAACCTGTGATTTAACAACAGTTGGAGCCCAGTTTGCAGTAGCATGGAAACCAGTCCCTATATGCATGCTGGCCGTGTTTAACTAATTCTTGAGGGTCTCCATATCTATAACTATTTAGTATACCCATAGTGGTTCCTGCACATCCTAGCAGTGTGTCATACCATTCCCTTTTCTGCCTTTTGTTTGCTGTGTTACATAATGTTACAACAGGAGTAGTGGTTTTTAATGACACATGTACAGCTTGTAAGAAAGCAGTTGTATTAACACATGTGGATGAAATAGGTGTGTGTGTGTCGTTGTTGACTTTTGGTTCTATGGTAGAGGATAAAGGGCAGTAATAAGGTGTAAAAATATAAGGTAGTGTATAGTTCTCAATTGCAGTGTCATTAATAATGACTAACATGGGGGCGGGGCCTGACCGCCGAACCGGATGGACGTGGGGCAACTCTGCTCCGCTATGAAAATGGCAAAAGCAGGCAATAATTACCTTTTTTCCCCGAAAAAAAAAACTATCAACAACCACAAGAAGGCAGAGGGGACACGGGCAACTACCCTCTACGTCAATATCAGCCCCCGTCCTGCCGGTAAAGCTGACTGCTGGGCAGCTGGGATTGAGGCCTGCCGTGAGGCTCTGGCGGGAGAGGCGGCCGATCTCCCGCGCTTAGTCCGGCGGGACCTCTCGCACGCCTACAGAGGGCCCCGTTCTCCCCCCCCTGTGGGCTGGGGGGGTTATCCCAGACCCCACCGGAGAGGCAGCGATCGCTTCTACCACCCGAGCGGCAGCATGATCACCCACAAACCGCGTGGCAAAATCCAAGATGGCCGCCGCACCCATTGCAAGCCGGAGACCAAGCTCCCAACTACACTCAAGCTACAACTCGCTGAGTTACCGGCAGACCTAAGGGGACTTTACCAGGACTCTCACTCTGCCCACACAAAGAGGAGCAGTGGTCACAGCACGCAGGATTTCTCTTGCACCCAAGGCTGATGCTGGCAGAATCACAAAAACGATCGCACCCCTGGCCGGCAAGTACCGAAGCGCTCATACAACTGTGATGTAATTCCAGTAAAATACAAGTTTAGCAGGCTAAGATTGCCACAAGGCATATGTATGTATATGTGTTTGTAGTATCAGTTGGTTAATTACACGTAGCTAAGATACTGTCATCACTGTACTGACCAGGTGCAGGAATGTAAGAACTGGAATTACGCGTCCCTCTCCTTTGTATCAGATGAGCCACGTGGTTAGACCGGATGGATGAGTTTAGACTCTATTCATTAAATAGGTTAAGGGTATGTGTGGGTGTAGTTAATTGTGGGAGGAGCTACAGTGCTATATAAGGAATGTACTCTATGTATTCAGTACTCAGACTTTGCTGTATTTTGGTGACGCTAGTCCCTCTGAGTCCCGATCGGTGATCCAATAAAGAATCTCTTCCTTCCTGAAGAAACCTGTGTCCATCTCTCTGTGCTTGGCTTCCGTCAGTTTCTCCGGTATCATTTGGTGCATTGGCCGGGAAGCTCATCGTTCAACGGTAGCTGAGAGGCAGAGGCGTGAGACGGTCTATCTTTGCCCACGTTCTCTACGGCTGCACCCCTGAACTTCTGCGTGGACCTCCCTTCGTCTCGGCGCCACTGGTCTGTTGTCCAGGAGATCATCGGCCTCTACGTGAGAAGTGCTGGGGTGTCCCCGTCGATGAGTGTGAACTCAGGTTCAGGAACGAGGAGGTAAGATAACTGCTGTTTTAGACGGCAGGACCCGCTAGGGGTATACCGATTGTGCGGTAGGCCCAAAGGGGTTTTTGAATCTGTATCTGCCCCCTCTGTCGGAGGGAAGGAGCGAAGGCGCACCGCTCGATCAAACGCTCTTTAGTCAGACCGTTTGATTTGGTTAGTCAGGCGGGGTCCTGGTGTAAATAGCCCTAGCCGGACACCGGTGTCTTGTCTAGACTAGCGTTCTAGGGTGTATATTACGTTCGCTAGGTCGGAGGGACCGGGAGACTAAGCGGCGCCTGTGTAAATTCGGTTCGCTAGTTCTCATCCTATCTGGGCTAAGTGGGAAGGCGTGTAAATTTGGAACCCACTAGACTTTTGATAGTACGACTAAGAGGCGCCTGTGTAAATTCGGTTCTCTAGCTCGTTGTATAGTGCGACTAAGAGGCGTCTGTGTAAATTCGGTTCTCTAGCTCGCTATATATGTGGTGATTGGGCAGTGTGGCTAACCAAAACGGGTGTATATAGTTTTAGGTAGTCCATTCAAGGTACTGGCCAATAGTTTAGTTGGGAATTGTAAATGTGTTAACGATTGTTTAGTAAAGTGTATATCTTGTTAGATAGCGCGAGCTCAGCCGTCTAGCGAGAGTGTTAATAGTGTGTTGCTGTATTATAGTGCACGGTACCATAACCCTGTATATTTACTGACATTATATAATAAGTACTAATCATTGTCGTCCATTGCATGTTTAACACCATAACCACTAATAATTGTATTGTGACCTTAACTTGTGCTTTGACCTATGCTAACCGTACTGTAACCGCTATTTGTAAAAGACGATGTTACTGGGGTGTGTTATAGACGGGTAATTCGTATATAGAGAATTATAGCGTGGGTGACTGTGTAGTTACGCCAAAGGGCATAATATTGATTATATAGTGACTGGTGTAGCAGCTGTGTGTGTACGGGAATTCCCTCTGTGTTTATTGTTATTGTGTACGTTTCACTTGATAACCGTACCACGTGGTGCTGTTGCCAGAGGAAACGGGTGTGACTGTTGAATAGTACGCGTGTATAGTAATCGTTGTCGACAACGTTCCACTGTTAAATATGGGTGCGTCGCAGTCAACGATTCCGGATCCCTTAGGATGTATGGTTAAGAATTTTAAAAAGGGATTTAAAATTTGTGATTTTGGGGTAAAGATGTCTCCTGTACGTTTGGTCACTTTGTGCACTAGGGAGTGGCCTACTTTGGTTGCGGCATGGCCGCCACGTGGCAGTTTGGATCCAACTCTGGTACAGCGCTTACACGTGGCTGTATCAGGTAGGCCTGAACTTTACGGCCAGTTTCCTTATATTGACTGTTGGAGACAGGCCGTAAATGACTCGCCAAAATGGCTCCAGACATGCCACGAGGAGCAGTGTCGCCTCATGGTAGCTAGGACTTGTTCGTCCACTAGGACTGGTGTTAGGCCCATTTTGGACACGCCCCCTGAGTCCGAGATCCCTTTGCCGCCCCCTTACTTTCCGGTAAGAGGAAGTGACGCAAATGCAGGAAGCCCTGCACCCCTCCCCTCATTACCCTCATCCACTTCCGCTTCCTCCTCCAGTACAGGATCCACCCCCCCTCATACTAAATCTCCCCTTCCGGAACCAGAACCCACCCCCATTAGAAACGAATATCCTGATTTGGCGCCACTTCAGACTTCCGGTCAAGCTTCATCTAGCTCGGCCCGAAGTGTTCTATTCACTACCTTTTCCCAAAACCAACCTCCCACATCCCCATACCCTATCTCTCCCCGACCGGAACCCATGACTGACGCCTCTCTACGTAGCCCCATCCAAACCCGACAGTTGACTGGTGCCCAACAATTAAAGCACTATCAGATGCCTCTTCGTCTGAATCCCGGGTCAGCTTATATCGATGCCGCAGGTCAAATGGCACACGCTGACCCTGTCTTCGTATATGTTCCCTTCACTACAACCGACCTTTTAAACTGGAAGACCCATAATTCCTCGTATACTGAGAAACCACAAGCCATGACTGATCTGTTCACCTCAATAGTACAGACACATAATCCGACATGGGCTGATTGCCAGCAGTTATTAATGACTTTATTTAACAATGAGGAAAGGACAAGAATAAATCAAGCAGCCATTAAAGCATTAGAGGATAGAGCCCGTGCTTTGAACCAAGCTAATCCAGCAGCATGGGCCGCAACACATTATCCCAACACTGATCCCGATTGGAACGTAAATGGTGCTGATATGGTTCAACTCAGAGCCTATAGAGACGCTATAATTGCTGGCATGAAAGCCGGAGGAAAGAAAGCCATTAACATGTCGAAGACAGTTGAGGTGATCCAGAAAAGCGATGAAGCGCCCAGTGTCTTTTATGACCGATTATTGGAGGCGTACCGCTTGTACACCCCCTTTAATCCGGAAGACGCAGACAATTCCCGAATGGTGAACTCCGCCTTTGTCAGCCAAGCTTACGGAGATATTAAGCGCAAGCTACAAAAGCTAGAAGGGTTTGCAGGTATGTCAATCACCCAACTAATGGAGGTAGCTAATAAGGTCTATATGAATAGGGAAACAGAAAGCAAGAAAGAGGAGGAGCGCAAGATGCGTAAAAAGGCTGATATGCTAGCGGTAGCGATCGCAGGCGTAGATAAACGGGGCCCAGATAGAGGCAATAATAGATGGAGTAGGGAGCCTTTGAGTAGGGATCAGTGTGCGTATTGCAAGGAAGAAGGGCATTGGAGGAACGAATGTCCGCAAAGAGAGCAGTACGAGAGGGTCCTACCCAGGGCAGGCTACGGAAACTTTAGAGGCAGAGCGAGAGGTAGAGGAGGCCCCGGAGGGAGTAATGGTTATAGAGGGAGTAATGGGAACAGAGGAAGTGTTAGGGAAGACAGATATATTCCAGCAGCGCAAAGGTCCCGCGATAGAGAAGGTAGGGACTTTGTAGGATTGGCTGACACGGTCATGGAGGACTATTGATACCGACCGGGCTCCATCCCCCTTGGTCGAGCGGAGCCTATGGTCGATGTATCAATAGGGGGGAAAAGGAGTGCGTTCATGATCGACACTGGTGCTGAACATTCAGTGATGACTAATCTAGTTGCTCCTCCATCTGGAAGGACTATTACTGTGATAGGAGCAACTGGAAGAAGTGCTGAAAGACCGGTTCTTAAAAGTCGACTCTGTACATTGGGAGGCCACGTAGTAAAACACCAATTCCTTTATATGCCTGAATGTCCAGTCCAATTGCTGGGACGTGATATGCTATCCAAATTACAAGCGCAGATTACGTTCCTACCAGATGGAACAACATCTTTAAAGTTTAATGGACCTTCAGGTATTATGACTTTATCCGTACCAAAGGAAGAAGAGTGGCGACTTTATACAGTGTTGACTAGCCAAAACCCTAGGAGTGATGAGACATTGTTTAACATACCAGGAGTTTGGGCAGAGAACAACCCACCAGGACTGGCCCGCAATATTCCACCAATAAAAATTGAACTGAAACATGGGGTTTATCCAGTGAGCCTAAGACAATATCACATTCCGCAGAAGGCTAAGAAGAACATCCAATCCTATCTGGATAAGTTCATACGGTATGGTATCCTAAAATTCTGTACTTCCCCCTGGAACACCCCATTGCTGCCTGTTCAAAAGCCCGGCACAGATGAGTATCGACCTGTGCAGGACTTAAGAGCAGTCAATGATGCGGTTGTTAGCATACATCCAGTTGTACCCAATCCATATAACCTGCTTGCTTTAATTCCGGGCGGGGCTACTTACTTCACAGTTTTAGACCTCAAAGATGCCTTCTTTTGCCTCCGAATTGCCGCAGAAAGTCAATGTATTTTCGCTTTCCAATGGGAGAACGCTGTAACGGGCTCAAAACGCCAAATGACTTGGACAAGACTGCCCCAAGGGTTTAAAAATTCACCTACCCTATTTGGTTCAGCCCTAAGTCAAGATCTATTGGATTTCGAGTCCATCCCAGGAGAGTGTGTATTGTTACAATATGTAGATGACTTGTTGATAGCAGCAGTTACAAAAGAAATCTGTCAGCAAGCAACGCACGATCTACTACACATTCTCTGGAAGGCAGGATACAAGGTGTCTAGAAAGAAGGCTCAGTTGTGTTTGCCAACTGTCAAGTATCTAGGATTCCATATCTCTGAAGGTCAAAGAATTATGGGGCCAGAGAGAAAAGAAGCTGTCTGCCAAATACCAATACCCAAGAATAGAAGACAAGTGCGAGAATTCTTGGGGGCAGCAGGCTTCTGTAGGATATGGATTCCCAGCTATGCGATACTAGCAAAACCTCTGTACGCAGCTATCAAAGGTACAGAGCACGACCCCTTCTTATGGACCCAAGAACAGCAAACGGCATTTGAAGATGTGAAGAAGGCTTTGATGAGTGCCCCAGCATTAGGTCTACCTGATCACACACGACCATTCTACTTATATGTACACGAGCAAAGAAGAATGGCTGTGGGAGTATTGACACAGTACTTGGGATCATGGCAAAGACCTGTTGCCTACATGTCTAAACAATTGGATGCAGTGGCCAGCGGACTTCCACCTTGTCTAAGAGCCGTAGCTGCAGCCGCCCTGCTAGTAGCTGAAGCCGATAAACTCACTCTGGGTCAAGAACTTTATGTACGAGTCCCACATGCAGTACAGACGTTGTTGGATTACAAAGGAAATCATTGGTTTAGTAATAGCCGTATGACCAAGTATCAAGCAATGTTGTGTGAAAACCCAAGAGTGCATTTAGAGACTGTAAACACCTTAAATCCAGCTACCCTTTTGCTACAACCTACTGAAAGTCAACATGATTGTTTGGAAGTAATGGATGAAGTATTCTCAAGTAGACCAGATCTTCGTGATTTTCCCATCCAGAACCCCGATGTTCAATATTACACCGACGGCAGTAGTTATGTGAAAGAAGGGATCCGCTATGCAGGATATGCAGTAACAACAATAGACAAGGTGATAGAAGCTCGGCCACTGGCGAAAGGAACATCAGCACAAAAGGCAGAATTAATAGCACTAACACGAGCGTTACAATTGGCTGAAGGTTTAAGAGTAAATATCTATACGGACTCTAAGTATGCGTTTTTAACCACTCATGCCCACGGAGCTTTGTATAAAGAAAGAGGACTACTGAATTCAGAAGGCAAAGAAATCAAGTACGCAGCTGAAATCCTACAACTATTGGAAGCAGTGTGGGAGCCGAAAGAAGTCGGTATCATACATTGTCGAGCACATCTGAGAGGTGATGGTGATGTAACCAAGGGAAATCGGATGGCAGATAGTGCAGCTAAGCGTGCTGCTGAATCAGGAAGACAGGAGTATGTAGGGCATATAGCTGCTCTTATACCAACTCCACTGTCCCAATGGACTCCAGTTTATACAGCTCAAGAAGAGGAGTGGTTAAAGACTGAACCGGGAAAGTATCTGGAGAACAAGTGGTATCAGCTAGAAGATGGAAGAATAGTTATACCAGCATCGCTAGCGGTAGAAATTGTCCAAAATTATCACAACGGGACACATTCTGGGAGAGACAGTACTGAAGAATCTCTTAGAAAACATTTCTACATACCAAGATTGTCCAACTTGACTCAGGCCATTGTACGCAGATGTGTAACGTGTGCTAAGAATAATGCAAGACAAGGACCAGTAAAGCCACCAGGAGTTCAGTTTATGGGGGGACTCCCCATGTCCGATCTACAAATAGACTTTACAGTGATGCCTAAATCGGGTGGACATCGTTACCTGCTGGTAATTGTGTGCACCTATTCAGGCTGGGTAGAAGCATGTCCTACTCGTACAGAGAAAGCAGGAGAAGTTGTGAGATTCCTGCTACGAGAAATAATACCCCGATATGGACTACCCTGTTCTATAGGATCGGACAATGGTCCAGCTTTTGTTCACCAGTGCCTACAACAACTGACTCATATGCTTGGTATAAAGTGGAGGCTTCATACTGCATATAGACCCCAGAGTTCTGGTAAGGTAGAGAGAATGAATAGAACTATTAAGAACCAGTTGGCTAAAATGTGTCAGGAAACCCAACTTAAGTGGAACGTTCTCTTACCCATAGCTTTATTGCGAATCCGCAGTACCCCTACCAGAAGGATGGGCCTCTCTCCTTTTGAAATCATGTATGGGCGACCACCTCCCGTACTTGGTAACTTAAGGGGGGATTTGAGTCAGTTGGGAGAAGGAATTACCCGGCAGCAGGTTGTAGAGTTGGGTAAGACTATGGAGGAGGTACAGAAATGGGTACAAGATAGATTACCTGTGAATATTTATCCCCCTGTTCATAGTTATCATCCAGGAGATCAAGTGTGGATTAAAGAGTGGAATAATGTACCGTTAGGGCCCAAGTGGAGAGGTCCTTATGTTGTTCTTTTGTCTACCCCTACAGCAATAAAAGTAGCAGAAGTGACTCCGTGGATACATCACTCCAGGGTTAAACCAGCAGCAGTCGATTCTTGGCAAGTTACAGTAGATCCAGAGAATCCCTGCAAGATCCGGTTAAAACACACTACTCAGTCGGAGTAACGAGGAATTATTGTGGATTACAAATTTTATTGTTACAGGTGTGAGTGAGAAGGCCATAATAAAGCCTGTCCGCTTACCATCACATAGTGTATAAGCCAGGAAAGTCTCGAAGGGACACCTGTGAAGATGAGCAGAACTCCATTCCCTGCAGCCCTCACATCCTGGAAGCTGAGGTTCCATCGCACGGACGAAGACTGAGGATGACGGCGAAAGATGTGCTTTTGATAGTGTTTATTTATATGTGTTTTTATATTCAGGAAGGTAGAGGTACCGACACTCCTAGCTGTGAGGTATGCATTAAGACTACGAGAACAGGTAACCATATTTCCCAAACCCTAATTTGGCATTCACAATACGAGTGTAAAGGAGATGTATCGAGATGTAGATACTTAAATATAGATTATAGTGTGTGCCATTTAGGAGTAGGAGAACCTAAGTGCTTCAGTCCGGAGTATCAACCTCGTACAATTTGGTTGACTCTCAGGAATGGAGATCCTCAGGGGACCCTAATTAATAAAACGGTGTTAGAATCCGTACATTCTTCGGGTGTTCTGCTATTTGATGCGTGTAAAGCGATATCGAGTGGTAGAAAGCCGTGGAATGTATGTGGGGATCTTAGATGGGAGAGGACGTATGGGTCTAACGATAAATATATTTGTCCCAGTAGCAAAAATAAATATGTAAGTCCTAGATGCCCAAATAGAGATTATAACTTTTGTCCATATTGGTCTTGTGTGGGGTGGGCGACTTGGGGACAGACAGTAGACAAAGACATGATTGTTACTAAGTTGCCTACCAATCCATACTGTAAGTCTATGGAATGCAATCCAGTCCATATTCTTATAAATAACCCCGACAAGTTCTTAGATAAATATGGTAATTTATTTGTGTTTCAAATATACGGGACGGGTTTAGACCCTGGGACAATATTATTTATAGGGATAGAGACTGATACGGTATCCTCCCAGACTCATCAAGTATACCATTCCTTTTACGAAGAGATGAGTATAGATAATAAGATCCCCCATAATGCTAAAAACCTGTTCATTGATCTAGCTGAAAGTATTGCCGGTAGTCTTAATGTTACCAACTGCTATGTGTGTGGAGGTACTAACATGGGAGACCAATGGCCTTGGGAAGCAAAGGAGGTAATGTCCGGTTCTGAGGCAGTTGACCAATTAATATCTACACAAGCCGATTATCAGATGAGTGTTAGAGGTAAATCTGAGTGGAGATTAAAGACCTCCATCATAGGTTATGTTTGCATAGCAAGGAAAGGAATGATGTATAATACTTCTGTAGGAGAATTAACTTGTCTAGGGCAAAAAGCTTATGATGATGATACAAAGAATACAACTTGGTGGTCGGCTTCAAATGTCTCAGAACCATCTAACCCGTTTGCTAGATATGCCAATTTAAAGGACGTGTGGTTTGATCTATCCATCACATCTACCTGGAGAGCCCCAGCAAATTTGTACTGGATCTGTGGTAAGAAAGCCTATTCGGAGTTGCCACAGGACTGGGAAGGGGCATGTGTGTTAGGTATGCTCAAACCATCCTTCTTCTTGTTACCGATTGAAACAGGTGAGACTTTAGGTGTTAAAGTGTATGATGTGAATCATAGGAAGAAAAGGGGACCCATAGAGATAGGTACCTGGGAAGATAACGAATGGCCTCCCCAGCGTATCATAGATTATTATGGGCCAGCCACGTGGGCTGAGGATGGTACCTTTGGTTATAGAACCCCTATTTATATGCTCAACCGTATTATAAGATTACAGGCGGTGGTTGAGATTATCACAAATGAGACATCACAAGCGCTCAATCTTCTAGCGAAGCATAACACCAGGATGAGGACAGCAGTCTACCAAAATAGATTAGCCTTGGATTACCTTTTGGCAGTAGAGGGAGGTGTATGTGGGAAGTTTAACCTAAGTAATTGCTGTCTTCAAATAGATGACGAAGGGCAAGCAATAGCTGAGCTTACTAGCCATATGGTTAAACTAGCGCATGTGCCTACTCAGGTATGGAAAGGGTACAATCCAAGTAGTTGGTTTGGTAGCTGGTATGAGTGGTTTGGAGGGCTTAAGGCAGTGGTAGGTGGAGTCCTACTGATTTTACTGTTGTGTCTACTCCTACCGTGTCTTATACCCTTAGTAGTTAGGTCTGTGCAAAGCCTGATAGGAAGTATAGCAGAGAGGAAGGCTGCTGCACAGATAATGGCGATATATAAGTATAAGGCTCTAGATCAGGGAGAACCAATGCAAGAAGATGAATGTTGAAGATTCACATCATAAGATAAGTCTGGTCTGGTTCATGGTAACCTGAGGTATATGCAAACCAAGGTTAAGTGATGCCTCAAGTAATTGTGAAATATCAGAGGCATCAAAGGGGGGAATGTGATGTAATTCCAGTAAAATACAAGTTTAGCAGGCTAAGATTGCCACAAGGCATATGTATGTATATGTGTTTGTAGTATCAGTTGGTTAATTACACGTAGCTAAGATACTGTCATCACTGTACTGACCAGGTGCAGGAATGTAAGAACTGGAATTACGCGTCCCTCTCCTTTGTATCAGATGAGCCACGTGGTTAGACCGGATGGATGAGTTTAGACTCTATTCATTAAATAGGTTAAGGGTATGTGTGGGTGTAGTTAATTGTGGGAGGAGCTACAGTGCTATATAAGGAATGTACTCTATGTATTCAGTACTCAGACTTTGCTGTATTTTGGTGACGCTAGTCCCTCTGAGTCCCGATCGGTGATCCAATAAAGAATCTCTTCCTTCCTGAAGAAACCTGTGTCCATCTCTCTGTGCTTGGCTTCCGTCAGTTTCTCCGGTATCACAACCAGCAGGAAATACAAGGGACTTGTTGATGGCCAGGACGACAGCGCAGCTACAGGAGCAACTAAGCAGCTGCTAACCTTGTATAATGCCAGTCTAGCAAAGCACTGTATATTCTTTAGTTTAACATTGTCCTTTTCATACCATTTATGATTTTAATACAGTTGATTTAATCACTGCAGAACTGCAGGGAAAAGGTTTTAAAAATGTCTAAGCCTAAATATATGCTTTGCCCGGCAAGCTCAGCGACTCGCTGCCCCCTGGTGGTTAATTTAAAGCAGTGTGGAGAAATCTACACACCAGAAGTTAGCTTGTATAGCCTGTAACTTACTAATCGTATATTAGCATAATAACTACTCAACTACGCATGTACAGCTCAGCTATAACAGTTTTATCCTCATGTACCAAGCTTGTTCTATCTATCTAAAAAATTTAAATGTGCTGTTTCCTCTACCATGACATTGTATGAAACTGAATAACTTGTACACACCGTCTTGGCACTGCAAGCATGTTGTAATTACAAGCACAAGAAAAATAAAGAATATAAAAAAAAATAAAAAAAAATAATGACTAACATGTGTCCCCTTCTCCAATTAATGGTACCAGTTGTATAATCATTATTAAAAGTAATAAGGCCTGTCTGTTTACATTGATATGCAACCTTATTAATTTTCTTATAATATATATCCCAAACCTGTTAAGGTGGTTTTTTTTTTTTTCTTACCATCAGAACTTATATTAACCTCTTAACGCCGTTACGACGTGCTATGCCGTCACGGTTTAAGTGGGCTTTAAAGCCATTGTGACGGCATAGCACGCCGTAACGGCTGGAGCGCCCAGTATACTCACCTTCCCGCCGCTCCGCTTCGGGAGGACTGCCTCACAGCCCAGGCAGCCCTCCCACGGCAAATCAGGCCCCCAGGGGCCATGTGATCGCTCTCAAAGAGCGATCACATGGCCCCCTATAGCTGGCTGTGGATCTGCCAGCAGGGGGACTGTCTAAAATATTAGACAGTCCCCCTGCTGGTAGGAGGTGTAAAAAAAAATATATTAGACAGGTTATAAAATAAATTAAATGCATTTTTATATTTGTGTGAAGGGCTCATGATGGCAAAGAGAAATAAGACCTAATAAGTGTAGGATGGTATAAAAGTAGCAAGTCGGTTGTGGTGTGCTGAAACCGACGATGAGGTAGGTCTGAAAATAAAGAGGGCCCACCAAGAAGAAATGTAAGAAAAAGGAGTTGATAAAGAGGTGTGGGTGGGAGGGTGATGCAACGCTGACCTCGAAGGTATGGAGCCAGGTAAGGGGTGTCCCTTAAGTAGGGAAGGGGTGTGTCATACGCCCCTCCCACAAACACAGGCCAAAAGGCCTTACTACTTGTGTGAAGGGCTCATGATGGCAAAGAGAAATAAGACCTAATAAGTGTAGGATGGTATAAAAGTAGCAAGTCGGTTGTGGTGTGCCGAAACCGACGATGAGGTAGGCCTGAAAATAAAGAGGGCAAAAATAGAAATTTCAATATTTAATACAAACTACCAATATACATACTTTTAACAAGACATGTTCTGAAAAGCATTTCTTACTTCTTGTACAGGGTTAGGAATGTATCGTGTGTAAGCGGATGATTTCCAGCGCCCCAGTGTCTTGATAACATGAACCGGTATGTTAACACTGGAGGCTGTGGAGGCTGCTCCTATGCGGAAGGAGTGGCCTGAATAGTTAGCTGGCTTGAGTCCCAGCTGTGTTAGTAATGACCTAACCTGGGTCATGAAGTTGGTAGTAGTGAGAACTGAACCTCGTAGAACAAAAAGTGGTTGTGATGGTGGTGCCTTGAGACTCTCTGTATAAGAGTCCAGTATTTGGACGGGGCACCATCTGTTGTGAGTCGGATAGTATTTAACCTCTACGGGTGGAGCGTGTTGACTGTTTTTGGAATGAGGTAGTGTCAGGATATAATAGTCCATGTGTTTGGTTAAGTGCGAATGAAGCAGTAGGTGAGTGGATTGTGTTGTATTGATGCCGGTAAACTCTCTAGGTCTCAGAAACCCATAAAAAGCCACGTAAATAGCTGTTTTGATGACTAGAGTTGTGTTGAAGGAGAAGGGTTTTAGATCTAGTAGTTGTGATAATTTCTTAAGGATATGAAAATCTATAGGAAGCCTCTGTGCTGTATGCGGGGGTTCGGATCTTTGTATACCCCTAAGGATGTTCTTGATTTGGTATGATGACATGAAACTTGAGTTGTTGGGTTGTAAGGTCAGCATGTGATGTTGGATGCCTGTAAGATATAGTTTGATTGTGTTGTAAGAAAGTTTGAGTTTGATGTGGCAAAAAGAGGCAAAACCTAAAAAAGATGTCATGATGAATGGTTGTAATATGTTGTGTTCCAAAAGGAATCTTTTGAATAAACTGAAAGCTCTGTTGTAGGTTTTCCTGGTATTTGTAGATAGAGCTAGTTGGGACAAAGTTCTGCAATGTTGCATGATAACTTCTAGTCCATTGTTAGCTGATGGAACAGTGGAGTGGCCGTGGCTGTGAGCGCGGCTGATGGGAGAAGTTGATGAAAGGCCTGGAATTTAAAACGAGACAAATTATCAGCTGCCTCGTTACAAATACCTGGAATATGAACACAATGCAAGAAAAAATTATGACATGCTGCCAACCAAGTGAGTTTCCTCAAAAATCTCATGATAGTAAGGGAGTTGGAGCGACCTTTGTTGATAATGGAACAGGTTGCTTGGTTGTCTGAGTAACACCTGACTGATGAACCTGTCCATAGATGTCCCCATGCCACGGCAGCCGCCACGATGGGATATATCTCGAAAAGAGCTGAGGTAGAGAAAAAACACTCCAGGTCCTGCACCTCTGAAGGCCAGCTACCCCAAAGCCATTCGTTCCCAAAAATCGCTGCAAAACCTGTGGTAGACGCCGCGTCTGTCCAAACAGTAGGAGAAGTGTCAGACAATTGAGGGAGGAACATGCTTTTTCCGTTCCAGGAGTTTAAAAAGTTTCTCCACATGAGAAGGTCTGCCGTGGCTTGGGTATCTAGGGGTAATATGTGTGCATCATGTAGAAACCGTGGGAACATGCTGAGGAGACGTGATATGAAAGCACGGCCTTGAGGTATAATACGCATGGCAAAATTGAGTGACCCCAGTAAAGATTGTAATTCTTTGCGGTTGCAAGTGCGTAGTTGTATATAGAGGTTGATGTTTGTCAGGATGTTTTCTATCTTGGTGCGTGGTAGGCTAGCTTGCATGTTGGCTGAGTCTAGCATGATGCCCAGGAAAGTGATGATGGTATCTGGGCCTTCGGTCTTGGTAGGGGAGACTGGGACCCCCAACTGGTTGAATAGGCTGACAGTTTCTTTGAGGCTACTGGGAGGGGAAGAATTCTCCTCGACCATTAGGAAATCGTCCAGATAATGTATGACTGTAGGGCATCTGGATATATTGAGTAGTAACCAGCATAGGATTTCGGCAAATGTGTCAAATATGGCTGGACTACTTTTAGAACCAAAAGTTAGTCATGAGAAAAAGTAGTAGTTCCCTTCCCACTTGATGCCATGTAGGTGCCACAGTGTGGGGTGGATTGGTAGTAGTTTGAATGCATTTGTTATGTCGGTCTTACTGAGCCATGCACCGACTCCTGCCTGTAAGATAGCCGTAATGGCGTGGTCTATAGTGGAATATTGCAGGGAGAATTCCTCCAATGGTATTAGGGAGTTGAGGCTAGGAGTGGTAGAGGTGTGTGGTGCCGACAAATCGATAATAAGTCTCTGCTTGTTGGAAGATTTTCCTGTGACAACCCCGATAGGGTTTGTCCTCCATGTAGTGAAAGGAGGGGATTGAAAAGGTCCCAATAAGAAACCTTCTGACACTTCTTTAGCTATGAGTGTGTCAACAGCTGTAGGGTTGTGTTGGGCGGATTGTAGATTTGGACATTCCAGGATTCCTGAAGGCATATGTATGATACCTGTGTGGAATCCTTCTGATAGACCAGAGATTATGAAATCTACTAAATGTGTAGATGGATGCTGTGACAGAAATGTCGCAAGTAGGGATATGTTGATAGACGTTAGGTACTGTTTGGGATACATTTTATTGGGACACATGATTTTTGCATGTGCCCTGAAACATTTTGAGCATATATGCAATAAACGACAACCGCTGTAATTACATGTACCAACATTAAAGTTATTACATATCTGGGATTTGCCCAGAAACTTGATAGGTCTACCCAGTTTGTCTTTAGCTATTTTCTCCGTAGGACCAGCGGAGCTAGGTCCTTGCACGTGGGTATGCTCGTTAGCAGTGGTGGGACAAAAATTTGCCGAATGAGACATGGAGGAGCAGTATGCACAAGCCGGCGTCCTTAGCCCTGCAAAGTGTCTGCAGAAAATCACTGTGTCTATCTTACTCCAGTTGGACCTTGTCCCGTACTGTGAGAAGGCGCCTGACACTTTTGCAGAAAAAGATCTATGGTAATCGTAGAATGCCGATCCACCATATTTATTGCCCAGGTCCACCAGCTTGTGCATATACATGTCAAATTCCTCACGCCTGTGTGGGTAAACGGCACATATGACATCCCGGTAGATGCCAAAAGCCAACACAAATTCCGGGATGGTGAGTTTCCTGTTTAGGCGTGCATCCCTGGACTTGACCACCACAGAAATATCCTCATACGCATAAGTTTTATGCTCCACCACATCCTGGGAGGCAATTAGTAGTGCAGCTAAGTTGACATCTTTACCTTCCAGGATGTCTTTCTTAAGGTGCTCAGGTATCATATGGGCAGGGTTAACCTCCTGCTCGTCAGAGGTGGTGGCTGGAGAAACTAGTGGCAACTCGACCAGTGGCGGAGGGGTCACAGTGGCTGACCAAGCCAAGGTAAGGGCTGTGGTGACCGATTCCAGTTTCTCCAGCCTGGAGTTTACCTTGCCCATCGATGACATGAGGGATGTAAGCATGCCATGTATATCTGTCGGGTTAGACTGGCTAGTCCCTTCCCCTGCATCAGAGTTATCAGTTGAGGTGTGCAACAGTTTGTATAGTTCCGCTTTCCTGGCAGTAGGGAAAGGAATGTGTCGCCTCCTGAGTTCGCTAGTTATGCGAGGGATTGTCCAGGACCTGAATGATGCAGGACTAGCCATGTCTTCTTCCGGTGGTGGGGAGTTTGGTCTAGCCGGAGTGCTCGGGATGGAGAAATCCTCTACCCCTTCTTGAGACATACTAGATGAGAAAATATACCGTTAGTGTTGAAACCCAGGGGATGTACTGGCGGGCTAATTATGCCGTGTGAGGCGAAAAAATTAATCTTGTCCTTTGGTGACAGGTGAGGCCCTGCTATTTGCCAAGTGGCTATGAGAGGCTCTATCTATGCGTTGGCGCGAGGGAATATTGAGGCCACCCATGTAGTGGCAGGAATTCGTAGGCCTCTCGATGACAATAAAAGAAAAACAGGGGAAGGGAGTGACAGGTGACGCCCTCTCTAAACTTTGCGAGGCGGCTAACTAACGTGTGGCTCGAGGGGTGTTTGCCTCCGAAATGTTTGAGGCGGGGTGTTGGCCTCGCGGACCTCTAAACTATAGGCGGTATGCCAAGAGGGGAGATACCTATTTGGGCCTATACCCCTAACTTGCCAGTACTCTATGTCCTATTTAGGGAGAACGTATGTGACACGTGAGCAGGCTTACGTACCTGATAGTATGTATACGTATATGGTGCGTAAGGTATAGAAAACCTGGATAAACCTAAAGGGGTAGAAATAGATATGATAGTATGAGAAATGGATCCTGTGATACTAACGTAGACTAGATATGCTGTGGTTGATTTTATTAACCGTATGTGTTGAAGGGGAACAATTAGAGTAAGGAAGTACCCCGCCTGATTTGTTATGGAGAAAAACCGTAACGCAGGATTAGCTTGTAGTGGCTACGTATAATGTGTATACATGGTGACCAAATGTAAAATATATATATGGCCGTGCTACTGTAGTAATCATAGTGCAGGGAGTATGAGTTAAAATATGAAAATTGACCATATGCAGAAAAAGTTGACGTATGAGAGGTTAAACCAAAAGTGTGATTCATGACATGCGCATTGTCGTCTCTTTGGCCTATTCCAGTTATAACCAATTAACCTCCAATAAACACAGACACAAGGATTATTTGGCAAAAATATTCCACGGCTTTATTAATTACATAAATATATAAAATTAAAATATAAAAATTTTTTTTTTTTTTTTTTTTTCAATTCTTTATTTTTATTGTGCAATATGGGTTACAAACATGCCCGTTATGCCACGACAGCAGTCACAGGATTATAAACAGAAACATTGTCATGACAGGATTAAGCTGCACATTTTATAAGTAGATATGAGGACTAATAGGCAAATACATGCGATCAACGTTTAAGGTATGCAAGTTGCTCAAAAGTTAGGCTTATTAACATGTGGTTGTTGCTGTATGTTCGGCACATTTCTGTAATTGATACACTTAAGTAACTGTTAAATAATAGGCAAATCACAGTGACATTTTTAAGCGAAAATGTACATTGAGGTCAAAAGCAATATTGCTGCAAAGCGTCGACAGTTCAGCACTTGTTTTTTTAAATTAACATAACATAGAAAAACGAATAATGAAACAAGGTTTGTTATAACGATTACGTCATAGGCATTTATATTGAGTGCCACTATTATTATCAAGCTTAGTCAAACATATGTTAGCATACTACAGTAATGTGTAGTGTAACCTGCTATACTAGATATACGCTTAGCCAGATTATGGCATTTAAGTAGTGCGCATTTTGCATATAGATGCTCAAACAAAGCATAGACTTCTATTGAGTACAATTTACAGTTGAACTCGTTAGCTTAATCTGCGCATTGTGTGAAAAGTGTATAAGCTAGATAAGTACTGTGCTAGTGGGTTAACTATGTGAAGTATGAGGCGAAAGCGCTGATTTGAAAAGTAAAAGAAAAACCACCTAGCTACTTTAGTATCTTGGCTTAAAATGTGTACCTCAATTTTGGCTATGGGTGATGGGATGTTGAAAAGAAAAAACACTGAATTGGCGGTAGGCTGCCATAGCGAGATGAGAAGTAAGTGCTTAGTGTCAGCAGGCCGGGTAGGGTTTGCTGCATGTCAGTGAAACAAAATAAAATGCGGAAAATAAGGTAGTAACTGAAATACTGATTGAATGAAAAGTTCAATAAAGTCCCCGAGGTTTTAGGTTGCTCGATGGAGGTGGGTGGTGGGGCCCGGTATTGTCAGGTGAGGGCTCTGTCGGGGTTGAGGTGAATGCGCCTCGTTTCGATTTAGGTGGTAACTGCAGCGTATGTAACTGGCGTGAGGTTCCGAGGTACAAATGGGGCACTGCCCGCTGGGTTCCAGCTGTGAGCCGGTGTGGTGGAGGCTGCGGGGCTCGCCTGAAGGATTGAGTCCCATGTAAGACCCAAGGTCTGTAGTAGTTCTGCTGAGTCTTGCGGGTCTTGGATCTTGTGGGTTGTCTCCCCGTGCATTACATGGAGTGAGTTGGGGGTCCGCCAGCGATACGGAATGTTGTGTTGCTGGAGTGTGGTGGTGAGGGGTCGGAGTGACCTGCGCCACGCCAAGGTGCCCCCTGACAGGTCCCCGTAGAAGGTCAGCTTGGTATTCTCAAATAGTAAGGGGGTCTTTCCCCTAAGTGCGGCAAGGACCGTCGCTTTGTCCGCTCCGTTATGAAAGGTGAGGATAGTGTCCTTCGTGGCTGAGGTAGGGGCTTTGGCAGATTTTGGGATCCTGAAAATAGCTGCGGGCACGATAGGTGCAGTATTACCTGGAGGTAGTATGCTGGTCAGAAGGCGTTTGACCATGTGCGGGACTTCTGTCTCCGGTAGCTCCGCTGGCAGCCCCCTGACCTTGATGTTAAATCGTCTCTTCGTGTCCTCCTGGGCGTCCAGGCGCCGCTCCAGCAGCGCATTTTTGCGGTGCAGTTCCTGCATTTCACTTTGCAGAGTAGCAATGGTGTTCTTGTGTGCCTGAGAGGAGGCCTCTAGCTCAGTGATGCGGCCTGTCAGGCCTCTCAGCTCTCCCCTTAGGGCCGTTATGTCCGTGAGGATATTGCTTTGCAGGTCTGCCAGGAGGGCCTTAAGCACCCCCGTGGTCACTAGGTCGGCATCAGGGTCTTTTCTCGTAGTGCTGGAGGTTTTCTTTGGTTTCGGGTCCGGAGGTGGGAGGTATTCCTCCTCGGCTTCCTCGGAATAGTCGTCCGAGAAGTCCGTGCAGCCTCCATGGAGCGCCGCCATATTGGCCTCACTCGGGCCGCATGCTCTCCTCCACATTTCCCCGATTGTGAGCCCCGGGGTTGTTATATCTGCCGCCTTCTTCTTATGTTTTCGTCCCATTTGGCTTGTGGGGTACTTGCGTGCAAGTAGCGGTGAGCGGTGACGGTTATGGCGATATTTAGGCGAGTTTTCTCGGATTTTGTCACGGAGCCCCTGAGTAGTGCGTCTGATCACCTCGAGTTGTCGACCGGAAGCCTAAAATATAAAATTTAAGAGGTCATTGTCACCAACATTTTTTTTTTTTTTTTTTTTTAATTCTTTATTTTTGCAGTGCGCATATAGGGTTACAAGTAGGCATGAGGTGCCCCAAAAGCAGTCCTCAGGCATTTTCTCCGCACAACATGCGGGGCAATTGATTATCAGGCACATTTTTTATAATTATTTGCTCCATGTATTCAATTGGTGAGAGTATTTTTAAACTGTGAGTAGGCTTGAACATTGTTTAAACTAGTCTTAAGCATTGGTCGCTTTAAACATTGGTCGCTTTAAACATTTGTCGCTTTAGACATTGTCGCTTTAGACATTTGTCGCTTTAAACATTTGTCGCTTTAAACTTTGTCGCTTTAAACTTTGTCGCTTTAAACTTTGCCGCTTTAAACATTTGTCGCTTTAAACATTTGTCGCTTTAAACACTGTCGCTTTAAACATTGTCGCTTTAAACATTGTCGCTTTAAACACTGTCGCTTTAAACACTGTCGCTTTAAACACTTTCACTTTAAACATTTGTCGCTTTAGACATTTGTCGCTTACGCATTTGTCGCTTACGCATTTGGTGCTTAGACAGTTGTCGCTTTAACATTTATCGCTTTATGGTCAGATTTTTAGTAGTATCAGAGCTTAAAGTAAAATAATAACATGAGGTCACAAGCAAGGCAAAGGCTTAAACAATAAGTCACCAACATTTGAACAGACATTCCCCCAATTAACATAACTAAATACCCAGACAATGACCTCAAACATATTTACATAATACCATATAACAATGTAACATATCATAAATAACATAAACAATTAACACAGCCACCCAGGGCAACCATTTCCAATTGTAGGGGCATACCGAGACACCCCTACACTATTATCATAGCCACCAAGGGCATCCCATTTCACAGTAGGGGCATACCAAGACACCCCTACACCATCACATAGCCACCAAGGGCATCCCTTTCCACTGTAGGGGCATACCAAGACACCCCTACACCATTGTCCCAGCCACCAAGGGCATCCATTTCCAGTGTAGGGGCATACCGAGACACCCCTACACCCCCAGGTTCGTAGCTACCGCCGAGCTCGAACCTACCACCAAATCTAAAGGTAAGTATTCCTCTTGACCTATCCCACTTACCAAAAACCGACCTACCCCCAATTAAACTAAACCATCCCCCGCCGCCGTGACAAAACGGGAGAGTCATAAATCTTAACCATTAACCCACTAAATTAGGGAGGGTGGGCGGGACAGCTAACAACAGGTAAAGATTTCAAATTAAAATGGAACCCAATTTTAAAATGGCGAATATTTATATGACTAAGCCACTCCCCTTATTTCAATTGACCAATCAAGTAACACTCCTCCATAGGCCTGCCTCCTAGCTCTGTCAAGGCCCATTCCACCTAGCTTTGCTTATTCCATGGGCTTCATGACATGCGCATTGTCGTCTCTTTGGCCTATTCCAGTTATAACCAATTAACCTCCAATAAACACAGACACAAGGATTATTTGGCAAAAATATTCCACGGCTTTATTAATTACATAAATATATAAAATTAAAATATAAAATTTAAGAGGTCATTGTCACCAACATTTGAACAGACATTCCCCCAATTAACATAACTAAATACCCAGACAATGACCTCAAACATATTTACATAATACCATATAACAATGTAACATATCATAAATAACATAAACAATTAACACAGCCACCCAGGGCAACCATTTCCAATTGTAGGGGCATACCGAGACACCCCTACACTATTATCATAGCCACCAAGGGCATCCCATTTCACAGTAGGGGCATACCAAGACACCCCTACACCATCACATAGCCACCAAGGGCATCCCTTTCCACTGTAGGGGCATACCAAGACACCCTTACACCATTGTCCCAGCCACCAAGGGCATCCATTTCCAGTGTAGAGGCATACCAAGACACCCCTACACCCCCAGGTTCGTAGCTACCGCCGAGCTATCCAAGTCCCTTTTAATTCCACGAACTAATTCCCTTTGCGGGACCAACCCAAAATCATTCCCCCCCGTGTGGAACAATATTAAATCGGGGACTTCCCCCTGCCCTATCCTCCGAAATAAATCCAAACACGTATCTCTCCAACCATAACCCCGAAAACCAAACCACAACACACGTAACACATCCAACGGAAAGCCGAGCTGCGTGCCTTGTCTCCGAACTGCAGCCCTCCGTTCAGCCCAGTAGACATATGAATGGCCTACTATCCATGCGACTCCACCTGAAAAGAAAAGAAATAACTTATAACCACGGCCAACCTGAATTGAACCGCCAAAACATCAACTTGATTTATAATAACAGGTCAGGTCGTACATATGAACGGAATCTAAGCGATTCCCATCTCCCAATTTTCTTAACCAACTCGTCCCCCAAGCCTAATCTCGCCGCCTCAGTGGCAGCCCCGATCCTGAACGAGTTGGTGCCAAATTGCGAGGGATCCATGCCCAAGCGCTCCAAACCCAACTTAAACACCCTGGTGAATTGGAACCTCGACAACGCCGAGCCGTCAGCATGGCGAAAAAAGGAACCCCTCCCTTCAGGGCGGACTTCCACATATCGCTGAGCACAGCCCACCGGGCAAGCCTCCACCTGAGGTATAGCAGACAGCTTAATCGTCCGACCTCTCCCAAAGACATCAGTCTTCGAGCGCCGTAGCCGAATAGCTACTTCTGCTACCCTCAAGTCCCCCTTGCCTAAGCTTACTCCCACTCACAATCTCGCTCACCCGAAATGCCCCGAAAAAGGCCCATACAAAAGCCACCTTAAATAGCAAGACCTCAAACAGCGAAAAACACAAACTTGGCAAGACCCACAGAAGCTGCAGAAGCACCGTGAAAGACACCGGCCTCCTACTGTCAGGGACAGACTTTCCCTTGCGATAACCTTTAACTGCCTGCCGCACAATAAACGACTTCGTCAAATCCTCCCACCCACGGAGCTTGAAGAGAAACGCTAGGGCTGCCAAGTTTCGACCAACCACTGCCGGGGAAGCACCCCCTGCGAACAGCCGGCAAAGCAACCATAATAAAGTCTCTAAACGTACCTTTGCCGATACCATGTCCCCTGTACAGCCTACTGCTTCGTCCCACCTTTCCCACACTTTACTATACGCTGCCCACGTGCCCGGAGCCAACGAATCCCTGATCAGTCTTCCAAGCAAGATGTCCCGAGCCGCCACATCTGATCCGGACATGGCAGACCCTCCTTTTGCGCGGTCGGAACCTCCGCCCGAAACTTTTCCCACTGAAAGCGAGAAAGAGCATCCGCAATTATGTTTAAGAAGCCTGGGACATGACGTGCACGAAAAACAATGTTTAACTGCATGCAGTACAAAACAAACCGGCGAAGCAAGCGGACCACTGGGACCGAGGACGCTGACAGATTGTTCACCGCCTCCACAACAGCCATGTTGTCAGTAAAGAAAACCACTCTCCTATTGCGTAAAACCTGGCCCCACAACGAGAGTGCCACCACCAATGGGAACAGCTCGAGGAAAGCCAAGTTCCGAATCAGCGGGCTGCCTGCCCACTTTTCAGGCCATCTTTCCGCACACCACTGACCCGCGAAGTAGGCCCCGAAACCTACACTCCCAGATGCATCGGTAAAGAATTCCAACTCGGGCGATTCAATACACTTTTCCCTGAAAAAGACCTTCCCATTAAAATCCTTCAGGAAGGTCTCCCAAACCCCCAAGTCCTCCTTGATCGGAGCGGTGACTCTAATAAAATGATGAGGTGACCGCACTCCCGCCGTGGCTTTGGCTAGGAACCGGTTAAACACCCTACCCACCGGAATAATGCGACAAGCGGAATTCAACCGTCCCAACAGCGATTGTATATCCCGCAGGGTCGCCTTCCTTGCCCCCCGCAACTCTGAAATAGCGTCGCGCAGGGACTCCAACTTATCCGCTGGCAACCTACATTCCCCGGCGACCGTGTCAATCTCAAGTCCTAGGAAACTAAGGCAAGTAACAGGCCCCACGGTCTTGTCGCGAGCCAGAGGTATCCCAAAAACCTGGCTAACCCATTCAAGACACCGCAACCTGAAACGGCAAGCGTCGGAGCCGGCCGGCCCCACACACAAGAAGTCATCCAAATAATGGACCACAAACTTGGTGCCCGCCTCCTTCCTCACTACCCATTCCACGAACGTACTAAATTTCTCAAAGTACGCACATGAAATGGAGCAACCCATGGGTAGACACAGATCCACAAAATAGCTGTCATCGATAAAACAACCCAATAAGTGGTGACACATTGGGTGAATGGGCAAAAGGCGGAAAGCCACTTCTATGTCCGCCTTAGCCAACAACGCTCCGCGTCCTGCCTCCCTTACCAGCTCGACCGCCTGGTCGAATGATGCGTAGGAAACAGAACAGAGTGCCCCGTCAATGTCATCATTGACCGATGACCCTTTCGGGTATGACAAGTGGTGGATGAGGCGAAATTTTCCCGCCTCCTTCTTTGGCACTAAGCCTAGAGGGGAAACCCTGAGATCGGGCAGCGGAGGCTCTTTATACGGTCCCGCCATCCGGCCCAGGCGAACCTCATGAAGCAATTTCTCACACACTACAACATGATGTTCGCCAACGGAGCGCAGATTACGGAAACGAGGTGCCACAACCCGCTCCCGGAAGGGAATGATAAAACCCTTCGTAAATCCCTCAAACAACAAGCAGGCATCATCTCGTTTACCGTAGCTGTTTAGCCACGGGAGCATCGCGTCTACCTTCACTGGTGACCGACCCAGCGGCAGCGGATGGTGCCGAAGCCCCTCCGGCCGAGCTAGGTGCTGCGGACTTACCCCGCTTGAAACACCTGTTGTAACCGTGCCCCCCTCCACAACCGGAGCATTCATGCTTAAAGCGGCATGAGGCACCCCACTTACATTGGCCCTCGTTATAGAGCCAGCAAAAACCCTTCCTTTGCGCAGCCGACGCGGTGGAAGAGGCACCGGCGCCAGCCCCCCCTTGAAAGGGGGCCGCCTTTTGGGACATCATCAGCTTCATCCATAATGGTAGGTCCATCTGGTCCCATCTCATCCCTGGATTAGCTGATAGCCTCTGGCGAAATTGTTCATCGTACCGCCACCAGGCTAGCCCCCCATACGTGCGGTAAGATTCCCACACCCCGTCTAAGTAACAAAACAACTGGGAACATTTATCAGGGGCCTTTTCCCCCAGCACACTCGCCAGTATGCAAAATGCTCGCAACCAATTCCCGAAGGTTTTCGGGATTTTCCTATACCGACGCCGCTTTTACTCCTCCTCTTTCTTAGCGTCCTTTTTATCCTCCTCCTTCAAATCCAGGTACTCATCTAAAGGGAGAAGGGAGAAGATCTCCACAAATTCACCCTTCCACAACCTTTCTTTAACTTCCATCTTAAGGTGACACCCTAGCGGACCCGCAAACGACACGTGTACATTCTGCCGTGCTGCATCCGGAATCTCCCCCACTAGCGTGTCCCTCTCCACAGCCACTTCTGAGGCTACTGACCCCCCTACCGCTGCTGCCAACTCACCTGCCCCGCTCCCTGCCCGCTCGGGGACCGGAAGCACCCCCGACCCCAAACCCGACGATCCTGGCAACCAAGCCCTGCTAAAAGAAGCCCCCTTATCCAGCCCTGAACTCCAAGATGTAAGGAACGATTTTAAGCCCTCTAATAAATCTCCAGGGTGTGGTGTACTGTGTAACTCACCGACCAAACCCCGAGGTGTTGCTGATCCTGGGGCTGCATCCCGAACTCCGCCATGCGATGGGCCTGGCGATGCTGCTGCGAATTCTCCGCCGTCCCTAGGCCTCCTACGGCCCGCTGACCCGACATCCAATGACCTGTGGACGAAAGAAGCACAACTGGGGAGGCCGTCTTCAGAACCCAAATCCTCCCTAACCTCAACCCTTGCGCTTCTATGCGTACTGCTACTCCTGGCCTGCCGGCCCTTTCTGCCACACCTATCCCCGGACGAACTTCTGTCTCGCCTGTCAGGAGAGCCCCTGCTCGCCGACCTGGATGCACTCCCCCGCGAGACTGGACCCCGAACGGGAGAGCCGCGGTACCGTCCAACCGACGACTCCCCGCTGCTGCTGCGCTGTCTGCTCCGCCGGTTACTCCTGGAACGATGACGGGATCCCCTATCACCCCCCCTGTCCCTGTGCCAACTAACGGGGCTGTCCGACCTATCCTGAGCGCGGCCTTCCCTGCCCGCCCGCTGATCTGCCGGCCTACAGCGCCCCATCTCAGTGTCAGTTCTGGAGGGGGCCATGCCACTGCCTGCTGCGACCCCGCCACCTGTCACCAGCGCCCTATGAGCAGTCCTATCGCCTGTCACCTGCGGCCGCTGCGCTGATGGAAGGGGTGCTTGCGGCCTAGCCCTCGCTTGCTGCAACCCGCTGCGTGCTCTGGGTGCCGCCCTACCCGCCCTGGAATGTGTGGCAGGTGCTGACTGTCCCCTGCTGTCCAAGCCCTTACTGACTGCCCCATCATCCGCTGAACCTGAACGGGTTAAGAGGGCCTCATTTGACAACCCCTGATTTTTACCCCTTTTTGCCCTAACTGACCCAGGGGGCGACTCACCACGTTTATTCTGTCCTGCAGGCTGCTCCCTGCTCCCAACGGGACCCGCTGCTGATAACGAGCCCGCTGCCTCCGAGTTCCTCGGCGCCATCTTGTCCTGACCGCACACCTCAGATGCTGCTTGCCGACCTTGCTGCGCGGTCGCCTCCGGGCCGCTACCTCCGCGGATCCTAGCCCGGCCGCCACATCTCCTATTGCCGGTCCTTGTCCCGCCTGCTGACGGGCTGCGACTCCTAACCGCGCCAGCACCGGCCTCAGGGCTCAATCGCTGTGGAGGCCTGGTCCGGCGCGAAGTCCTCCGCGCCGGCGCCACCGACGGACCCGCCATGCTCAGTGCTGCCCCCAGCTGCTGCTCCATCCAAGCTGTGCCATGCTGCCGGATCGCCGCCTTCACGCCCTCGAGGATCGCTGCCATATCACTCTCAGCCACGGAATCCATCTGAAAGACAAAAAAGAAGAAATCCCCACCAGAAGCAACAGCTAACAACAGGTAAAGATTTCAAATTAAAATGGAACCCAATTTTAAAATGGCGAATATTTATATGACTAAGCCACTCCCCTTATTTCAATTGAAAAATCAAGTAACACTCCTCCATAGGCCTGCCTCCTAGCTCTGTCAAGGCCCATTCCACCTAGCTTTGCTTATTCCATGGGCTTCAATCCTGAAAGTGTGAGATGTTGGGACCGTGTTCTGTATACACGATATATCGTTTGAGTATATGCAGAAAGGTCAGGAAATGTACGTGCCATGTAATCGGGTGTACATGGTAGTGACAACGTAATATACACAAATAATTTAGAGAAACCTTATCCCATATATATACATTATACCTATTCCTGATTAATTATCTGAGTTCTTGTGTATGTAATTTGAGTACATAAAGAAAAAGTCAACATATGAAAACGTGCCATGTAATAGAAGTGTACATGGTGTGTTGCAACAGGAACAAAAACCCGTTGTTACAAACAAAAATTCTCTAAGTGCTGGTGTAAGGTACACAAAATAATGTAAAGTTTAATCAAGCAAGACTATGTATATGTATACCAAGATTAATATCAAGATCTAATAATACAGAGAGCCCTAACCTAAGTATAATTGCTGAATATGAAAGCACAAATTGGAAGTGTATGCTCTGAACATTATATGTATATAAAATACAGACTGTGTACTCAATGAACTATAAACAGCATATTTAAAACGGATAATACTAATATCAGACACTAAAAAGTCTTATAACATGGTAAAAAGCAAAACTGAAGTGAAGGAGGGAAAAGCAAAGCATCCGAATGCTACATACTCAGTACATTGGTTTCCGGAAACCGGAAGGTTAAATTCGCCTGAGACTTGGCCGTAAAGCGTGTGGCCGTAAAGTAAGGCTGAATAATGATTGCGACGCCGTGGGAATTAATCCGGGCGACGGACTTACGTTTCAGAAGTCCTGGGGACTCAATCAGCGAAGAAGACCGGGTTTTTGTGCGTGGCTAGCCGTGGAAAGACCTGTAAGGAGTTCCTGGACACAGCTAACACTGAAGAAAAACGCGGAGTTTCCGAAAGCAAGATGGCGCCGTCCGTGAACCGGAAGTGGATTCAGGATGCAACGCTGACCTCGAAGGTATGGAGCCAGGTAAGGGGTGTCCCTTAAGTAGGGAAGGGGTGTGTCATACGCCCCTCCCACAAACACAGGCCAAAAGGCCTTACTACATATAATATATGTATATATATTATATATATAATATATATGTATATAATATATATTTAACGTCATACATAGTGTATTTTAATACTAATATTAGTATATATATTAGTATTAAAATACACTTAGAATGACGTTACATATATATAATATACATATATTATATATATAATAGATATATACACATATATTATATATATAAATACGTATAATTACAATAATAAATAAATAAAATAATAAAATTAATAAATAAAATATTGAAACAAAATTTAATATAAATTATATATACATATGTAATTTCATTCTAACTGTATTTTGTTATTAATATATATATATATTGGTAACAAAATATACTTAGAATGACATTCTATATATATCTATCTATATATAAAATGCAAATAACTGCAAATATATATATATAGATAAATACATATAATTACATAAAAGATTACATTAGTATGCACGTAGAATTTAAATACCTATAAATGCATATATATTAAAATTCGACGTGTATATTTAAGTAATCTTTTAACATAATTAGGTGATTTGATTAATTAAAATTTGATTGACATACCTGACAACACAGGGAGAAAGTGCTGAGAATTTAATTCGCAAGCACTATATTTGACCCTGTAACTCTCCAAGACAACATAAAACCTGTACATGGGGGGTACTGTTTTACTCGGGAGACTTCGCTGAACTCAAATATTAGTGTTTCAAATTGGTAAATTGTATTACAACGATGATATTTTAAGTAAAAGTGACGTTTTTTGCATTTTTTACAAACGAACAACACTTTTATGGACTATATTATTGTTGTAATATGTTTTACTGTTTTAAAACACTAATATTTGTGTTTAGTGAAGTCTCCCGAGAATAAAAGTACCCCCCATGTACAGGTTTCATGGTGTTTTGGAAAGTTAGAGAGTCACATATAAGGCTTGCATTTCATTTTTTTGACATTGAAATTTGCCAGATTGGTTATGTTGCCTTTGAGAGCGTATGGTAGCCCAGGAATGATAATTACCCCCATGATGGCATACCGTTTGCAAAAGTAGACAACCCAAGGTATTGCAAGTGGGGTATGTCCAGTCTTTCTTAGTAGCCACTTAGTCACAAACACTGGCCAAATATTCGTTTTTTGCTTTTTTAACACAAAAACAAATATGAACGCTAACTTTGGCCAGTTTTTGTGACTAAGTGGCTACTAAAAAAGACTAAACATACCCCACTTTCAATACCTTTGGTTGTCTACTTTTTCAAATGGTATGCCATTATGGGGGTAATTCTCATTGCTGGGCTACCACACCGTCTCAAAGGTAACATTACCAATCTGGCAAATTTCTATTTGAAAATGGAACGTTCTATATTTGACCCTGTAACTTTCCAAAACACCATAAAACCTGTTAATGGGGGATATTGTTGTACGCGTGAGACATAGCTGATTACAAATATGTGCATTTTTGTGCAGTAAAACCTAACAGTATTATGACATTCACAGCTAAAATGTCAGACGGAAATACAAATTTAAAAAAAAATCTTCTTTTCTCACATTTTTTTTAAATTTTATTCATAATGAATTATGTTCCATATATGAATAGTTAATGATAAATTAAAGCCCTGTTTCTCCTGAACAAAATGATATATAATAAGTGTGGGTGCATATAATATGAAAGAGGGGAACTACGGGTGAACAGACATATAGCGCAAATTCTAGTTTTTGTTTACGTTTTGTTTTGATCAGAACGTGCACTATTGACTCCGTCCTGAAGGGGTTAAATAATGTGACACAGATATTAGTGTAATTAGCAACCTTAACAGTCCACATTTCTGCGTTATAAGATCTAACAATTTTCCGTGAACCTTCAAACAAACATAATGCATCGGTTTCATTAGCTGTGGACACATTTCATATGGGTAACTGGTACTTATAAGGGTTATTATTTGTCAAATTCATCCAAATGCGTTCAGTGAATGAATGATTGCATATTACATGCTGATAGAAAGGTGGTGGAGAAAGGTTCTTGAGGGAGCGTGTGTGACGAATGCTAGATGAGGGGCTAAGGCCTAATTGGGCTCGGGGGTATTGAAGAATTGTTCATCGTGTCAGAGTTTTCTCCAGAAACAAACAGGTTTCAAACTACCCATTGACTTGTACTCATAATGGCATTCAAGGAACAATATCAGAGGGAGTATAACAACTCCAGAAAGCATAGCGCACAACATAATCTTGGTCTCAGGTACGTATGATCCTTTCAATCTACGATATGGTGTGAAAGCCATGATGCTTCGCTGAGGGGACATTATTCTGTTTCCGATCGAGGAGTGGTGTTGTCTTCCTTGGCTCCCCTCTTTGGACACAGCTTCACTCGGGATGCGTGAATCCAGATGTCGAGGGAATCTGTGAGGACAGCGGTTCTGGGTACAGCAATCACAGTAGCAGGTGGTTCAAAAGGGTATCCTCCTTTCTTGGTCCTGTTCAGCTGACGGATATACACCTTGTCACCGGGCTGGTATGGATGAGTAGGTTCCTGTGAAGGCAAGGGAAAACTGCGAAGAAACATTGTCATACATACCATTCAGTTTCATCAACAATTCCTGTACATATTGTTCTTGTATTAGCTGTAAATCCCCAGACATTATAACAAGCGGTTCCCTGGCCCAGGGTGTGGGAAAAGGTCATCCCATTAAAATCTCAAATGGAGATAATTTAGTCACCTTGTGGGGATTCATTCTTATCTCAGCTAAAATAGCTGGTAGATATCTAGTCCAATTTACCCATGTTCCTGGGTAAATTCTGGGCTTTTCCTTAATAGTCCTATTCATCCTTTCAACTACCCCTGTACTCTGTGGATGATAAGATATATGAAACTTCCAGGTAACTTGCAAGAATTTAGCAAGTTCCTGGGTAACCTTACTGGCAAAAGCCGGGCCATTATCAGAGCCAATCTGCAGAGGGCAGCCATACCTGGGAATATTTTCAATAGCAAGAATCTTCACTGCAGTCCTAGCATCTTCCCTAGATGTCACAAAGGCCTCTTGCCATCTACTAAACTGATCAACATTAACCAATCAAAAATGCAATAGGGAGTATAGTATTCACATCAAATAGGCTCCTCCCCCTCTTTCTTTGCTGCTCCATCACAGACAGGTCAGAGTTTTTTGGCTCTTCCCTATATTTTATATATTAGCTTCATATTCATATCTTTCTTTTACTCTTATCTCAATATACATTTGTTTATATTATTCTTTTGTACTTGGTATAGTTCACTGTACTCTCCCCTATCTCTCCCACCCTCGGGTGGACCCGTTCTCACAGGCAGGTTGTTTTTCCCGCTGAAACCATATTCTCCCTCAGGGGATTCTACCTCCGTCACACCCGCCGTCTCCGACGGCTCCCCTTACCTCTCCTTGCCGCCGACCACTATCTGTTCCCTTACCTGCGTCCCAATACCTCTGCGGCGCCCATCTTTACTCTTGCACCTTGCAAGACTAACGCCCGCCATTTTGGGACTCCGCGAGTATCGCGAGCGATCCACAACACAACGGACTGCAAGCCTGCTATTTTTGTTCCCTGCAAATAACAGAGGTCAGTCAGGTTTAACCTGGGTACTGTATTGGGCACTAAAGGGATTATTATCCTGTGCCTTCTGGGGTGCGGCCCCTTATAATTTGTGCTGCTAATAGAGGTTCGCTCTGTGGCTACCTCTGTACTCCTGGGTGAGGCCCAGTAATACAAAATCCCAATACTGCTTTTACCCTGCTGGGGTAATCTGGCACTGTTGGTGCCACATGCATACTGCATACACCCTGCTGGGGTTAATTTTGATATTGCTTATAATAGCCTGCTGGGGTTAACTGGCACTACTTATAACACGTGCAGAAAACGGAATACCCTGCTGGGGTACATTATAATACTGAAACAATGCAAGAGATATTACACCCTGCTGGGGTTACCGCTTTAGTTACCGCTGGTACTAAATTGCACGAAGCTCCTGTACCCTGCTGGGGTCTAACTAGTACTACTAGTATAGTCACTACAGTGACAACAAATACAGTCTTACCGACCTCTGCCCCCTATGCCCTGTGCCATATAATACACTTGTTGGTCCTTAATATGGAAGCCTCTCAGAATCCGACAGACTTCCAAGCCATGATAAATGAGGCTGTAGCCTCCTCTATGGAGAAAGCCATCTCCAAAATGATGACCACTAACACGGAACAGAGGAAACCCTCAAAAACCCACCACTCCCATCATGACTCTGATTCTGAGGCTTCAGAATCACATAATGTGAAAGAACCCCACACTGGCAAACGCCACTGGAAAGGGGAGAAGGGACACCAGATCCCGACCAAAGGCCTGCCAAACGCCACAAGTCCACAACAGTCGCCACCCCTACCCCGCACCACGACTACTCCTCAGAAGATGAGGAGGAACACACAAGGTCCATGGCTATATTAGATGAGGTGCAAGCGGATGAGTCGGACTCACATGAGGACGCCTGGGGCTTGGACTCCAGATCACAATCTGGGTTCTTACAAAATACATTTCTGGGAGACTCCCAGAGACCTGACACTGTGGAGCCCCCACAGGAAGAAGGGGAAACCATCATGGACCCATCAGGTCACAGATAGTTTGATCCGAAAAATTTCAGACATCCACGTTCAGGGGACTGGACACCCCCTGAACATCTAGCCAAATTCATGCACTTAGGGCTCTGTAAGTCCCTGGACAAGACTGTACGCAACCGGTTACGGTCGGAATGCCCACGACCCTCATTACCCGATCATGTCGCTGAGACACCCGAATTTGATCAAGTCATGACCACCTTCATGTCAGGGTGTGGAAAAAGGATTCAGAGGGGTGCAAGACAAGCTGCTGGATTCCGTTGGACCCTTATCCAGGATTATGTACCTGGCAGACGATGCCCTCGCTAGACGCCACCATGGTTCGCGAATGGGCTCATGACATACGGGAGTGGGCACAAAGATGTTTTTGCTTTGTGGGTAATACTAATGTCGCCCTCTCTTCCGAGCGGCGCAAAGCAGCACTACTCCGTATAGACGGAAAGTTGGTGGAATTGGGCACCAAGGAACTAGGACCATTGGCACAGGGCAAGCTATTCGGGAATGCCTTCCTAAAGGATTTAAACAGGCACGTGAACGTTTTTACATACTTAAACAAGGCTCAAAACTCGATGAGGAGAGTTTTTCAACATAACCCCACCAGGGGTGTTTTTGGACGGGCTGGCCGCTAAAGGGGCCGAGCAGTCAGCCGCTTTTGGCCTTCAGGCCCCAGCCCTACAAAACCCCAACCCTTCTATCCACAAGTGGGTTACAGACAACCCTTCTCTTACTCCCGAGGAGCAGACAGAGGTCATGGACCACGTGGCCGGGGCAGAGCACGCTTTCCTGCAGGTAAGCAATCACCTAACCAAACGTTTCCTTCCTCATCAAACGGCAGGTCGCATCTTTCTCTTTTTTCAGGAATGGACAACCATCTCCACAGGCGCATGGATTCTACAGATGGTACGCGGTTACGTCATCGACTTTATGGGCCCTCCACTTCAAACGGATCCACCACGTCCTATCAGCTGCTCTGCAGAGGACACCAAACTCATCGACAGCGAATTACAGGAACTACTTGAAGGGTGCAATTGAACTAGCTCCCGAACCCAGGGGTTTCTTCAGCAACATATTCCTGGTGTAGAAGAAAAGGGGAGACTTCCGTCCCGTCATAAATCTAAGACGACTCAACGAATACGTCAAATACAGGCACTTCAAAATGGAGGACATACACCTCCTACGGGACCTTCTGCAAGACAGAGACTGGTTCACCAGATTGGATCTAAAGGACGCGTACTTATCAGTGCCCGTCCATCACTCCTGCCGCCAATTCCTAACATTCCTTCCCTGGCAATTCACAGGCCTTCCTTTCGGCCTCAGCTCGGCCCCGTGGTGCTTCACCAAGTTACTGAAGCCAGTGGTTCGAGCACAAGGAATTTGCTATATTATATACCTGGACGATCTCCTGCTGTTCTGCTCGGACAAGTCCAGACTGACACGACAGGCAGTGCAATTCTTAGAATTCAAGATAGATTCCACTTCCAACACCCTGCGATTACCGACATTGAAGATCTCGGCCATCCGCAAAGAACTACGCAGAGCCATACGATGCTACACCATTCGCACCCTCGCTCGACTAATGGGACTCCTCTCCACTTCCATACAGGCCATTTTCCCAGGCCCACTCCATTACAGGGCAATGCAACGCCTCAAAGTTTCCTTCCTCCGACAGAACCCTTCATACGACCAACCGGTCCCGATAACAGAGGAAGTCAAGGACGAGCTCAGATGGTGGCTGGACAGCATGAAGGCATGGAACGGTCGGGCCATCTTCGGGAACACACCCGACGTTGTCCTGGAGTCGGACGCCAGCCTCTGGGGATGGGGCGCGACAAGCAAGGGTACATCGACATGAGGCGCCTGGACTTCCCAGGAACTCAACATGCATATAAATTGCCTAGAACTCCTTGCAGGATCCTTCACCATCCGCAGTCTGGCAAGAGACAAGATGGACTGCTGCATCCTCCTCAGGATGGACAACGTCTCCGCGGTCCGCTACATCAACTGCCTGGGCAAAGCCCGTTCTAGTCTCCTGTCAGAAATAACAAAGGAGGTCTTCGACTTCTGCCTACCCCGCAACATCTCCCTCAAAGCGGAATATCTCCCGGGGGAGACAAACTTCACAGCAGATTGGTTCTCCCGCCACTGGCAGGACAACAGCGACTGGAGACTGGACCCACAAGTCTTCAACAGCATATCGGAACAGCGGGGTCCCTTTTACCTGGATCTGTTTGAGTCCCGCAACAACAGCCAAACACAAGAATATTTCAGCTGGCTCCCAGACCCTGAGAGCAAGGCAGCAACCGTGGCCAACCGTGGCCGACCACTGGAGCCTACACATTTCCCCCCTTCACTATGATAGCAAGGACCATCCACTATCTGAGGAACCAACGTGTCTCTCTGCTGCTCATCACCCCCCTATGGAGAGGTTAGCCATGGTTCCCAGACCTTCTAGCATTATCATACAAGGATCCCCTCCTGCTACCTCACCATCCGACAATCCTCACGGATTCGAAGGGGAACTCTTGCCCACTGATTCTGGACAATCGGCTCACCCTGGTGGCTTGGACTATTTCCGGGGTGCCTGGCAAGTCGGCGAACTATCGCAGGCTGCTAGGAACCTCCTATGGGACTCCTGGGCTCCAGGAACCAGATGATGCTACCTCTCTGCTTGGAATTCCTGGTCCACTTGGTGTATGGAACGGAACCTCGATCCATTTATGGCATCTATACCAGCCGTTCTGAATTTTCTATCTTACCTGTTCTCGACAGGCGGTTCCTACCGACAGACTCTCTCTCCGACAACTCTCAGCAAAACTCAGTTTTGCTTTGCCTGGTCTCATTCTGCATAGTATCGGATGTTCGGGCGTTCTACATAGACGCGTTCTCTGTCTCCCCGGAGGGAGTCACGTTTCGGGTGTTCCGTCACACGAAATCAGACTCTACGTCGGTTTTCTATCCCTTTTTCGCTACAGACCCACAACTCTGCGTCCTCTCTACCCTACGACGGTATATGGAGGTTACGCTACCGATACGGGCCTTGTCCTCAGGTCAATTACTAGTGTCTTACGTTAGACCACACGTTTCCATCTCGGTCACTACTCTTGCCAGATGGTTTCGTTGACTACTGTCACTAGCAGGCGTGGATGCTTCCTTCGGGGCCCACTCGGTGCGCGGGGCGGCGGCCTCCTCGGCAGGCACTTCCCTAGCAGATATTCTGAGTTCCAAGGACTGTTCCAGAGAATCCACGTTTCGGACATAGTTACATAGTTAGATAACTGAAAAGAGACTTGCGTCCATCAAGTTCAGCCTTCCTCACACCTGTTTTTTGCTGTTGATCCAAAAGGCAAAAAAAAACAAAAAAAAAACCCCAGTTTGAAGCACAATTTTGCAACAAGCTAGGACAAAAAATTCCTTCTTGACCCCACAATGGCAGTCAGATTTATCCTTGAATCAAGCAGTTATTACCCTACATTGAAAGATTATATCCTTGAATATTCTGTCTTTGCAAGTATGCATCTAGTAGCTGTTTGAACATCTGTATGGACTCTGATAAAACCACTTCTTCAGGCAGAGAATTCCACATCCTGATTGTTCTTACAGTAAAAAAACCTTTCCTTTGCCTTAGACGAAATCTTCTTTCTTCCAGTCTAAACGCATGGCCTCGTGTCCTATGTAAAGTCCGGTTTGTGAATAGATTTCCACACAATGGTTTGTATTGGCCCCGAATATATTTGTATAATGTTATCATATCCCCTCTCAGGCGACGTTTTTCTAAACTAAATAGGTTTAAATTTGTTAACCTTTCTTCATAGCTGATATGTTCCATTCCTTTTATTAATTTTGTAGCCCGCCTCTGCACTTTTTCTAGTGCCATGATATCCTTCTTTAGAACAGGTGCCCAAAATTGCACAGCATATTCAATATGTGGTCTTACCAGTGATTTATAGAGAGGCAAAATGATATTCTCGTCCCGAGAATGAATGCCCTTTTTCATGCATGACAATACCTTACTGGCCTTGGCCACTGCTGATTGACATTGCACATTGTTGCATAGTTTGTTGTCTATAACAATTCCCAAGTCCTTTTCGTGTGTTGTTATCCCTAATTCACTTCCATTAAGGGTATACGTTGCTTGTGTATTCTTTACGCCGAAGTGCATAACTTTGCATTTTTCAACATTAAATTTCATCTGCCATTTGAGTGCCCAGTCCTCCAGTCTATCTAAATCCTTCTGCAGCAAAGTAATATCTTGCTCACATTGTATTATTTTACAAAGTTTTGTGTCATCTGCAAACACTGAAACATGACTTTCAATGCTGTCTTCAAGATCATTTATAAAAATGTTAAATAGAAGGGGTCCCAGAACAGACCCCTGAGGGACACCACTTGCCACCTCTGTCCAGCTTGAAAATTTACCATTAACGACAACTCTTTGTATTCTGTTTTTAAGCCAATGTTCTACCCAAGAACAAGCATTTTCATCGAGACCGATTTCCTTGAGTTTGAACACTAATCTTTTGTGTGGAACTGTATCAAATGCCTTGGCAAAATCCAAATAGATCACATCCACTGCAACACCCTGATCTATACTTCTACTTCCGTTCGAGCTGCGGTGCGGCCATGTCACTCATACAACAGTGTTAAAAATGCTAAATAGGAAGCCTCCCAGACCCTGAGAGCAAAGCAGCAACCGTGGCCAACCGTGGCCGACCACTGGAGCCTATGCATTTCTCCCCTTCACTATGATAGCAAGGACCATCCACTATCTGAGGAACCAACGTGTCTCTCTGCTGCTCATCACCCCCCTATGGAGAGGTTAGCCATGGTTCCCAGACCTTCTAGCATTATCATACAAGGATCCCCTCCTGCTACCTCACCATCCGACAATCCTCACGGATCCGAAGGGGAACTCTTGCCCACTGATTCTGGACAATCGGCTCACCCTGGTGGCTTGGACTATTTCCGGGGTGCCTGGCAAGTCAGCGAACTATCGCAGGCTGCTAGGAACCTCCTATGGGACTCCTGGGCTCCAGGAACCAGACGATGCTACCTCTCTGCTTGGAATTCCTGGTCCACTTGGTGTATGGAACGGAACCTCGATCCATTTATGGCATCTATACCAGCCGTTCTGAATTTTCTATCTTACCTGTTCTCAACAGGCGGTTCCTACCGACAGACTCTCTCTCCGACAACTCTCAGCAAAACTCAGTTTTGCTTTGCCTGGTCTCATTCTGCATAGTATTGGATGTTCGGGCGTTCTACATAGACGCGTTCTCTGTCTCCCCGGAGGGAGTCACGTTTCGGGTGTTCCGTCACACGAAATCAGACTCTACGTCGGTTTTCTATCCCTTTTTCGCTACAGACCCACAACTCTGCGTCGTCTCTACTCCACGACGGTATGTAGAGGTTACGCTACCGATACGGGACTTGTCCTCAGGTCAATTACTAGTGTCTTACTTTAGACCACACGTTTCCATCTCGGTCACTACTCTTGCCAGATGGTTTTGTTGACTACTGTCACTAGCAGGCGTGGATGCTTCCTTCGGGGCCCACTCGGTGCGCGGGGCAGCGGCCTCCTCGGCTTTCTCGGCGGGCACTTCCCTAGCAGATATTCTGCGTTCCGCGGACTATTCCAGAGAATCCACGTTTCGGACATTCTACTTCCGTTCGAGCTCCGGTGCGGCCATGTCACTCATACAACAGCGTTAAAAATGCAAAATAGGAAGCCTCCTGTCATGTAATAAAATTGAAGATTATGCTAGCATTAGGGTACTTATCATCTTCATTTTTTTTTTTTTTTTTTTTAGACAATCTTTATTTTTTTTTTTTCATGTGAAGTTAGATACATGTAATCAATAGCTGTGTACAGAACAGCAAAGTCGGTAAGCATGTTTACAAATGTAGAACTCAGTTATCATTAAACAATTGGTTATAAACAGGCTGCTTGTCATTTTGGTTAGCAATAATAAACATGTGTATTCAAACAGAGTCAACGATTCTTGAAGGTAAAACAGTATATATTGCTGTGATAGGTAGTGCATGAATGTGTCTCTTCACCTGCATGAACCTGCCGGGTCCCAATCGGGGATATCTAACGGTTTTCAGGCAACTTAGAGTCCCATATGTGTGTGTATACACTTCTGCGTGTAGTCTTATTTTGTCGTGCATTGACTCCCTGTTTACCCTAGATGATTGCTGGATTTTCCTTATCATCCGTGTAACCCTCAACCTGAATATTATCGAGCACTTATCTTAGCAGCCATTGCTGGGAACACTTCTCGGGTAAGTAGGGTTAATGTTAGTCCATAGTTCTTTTTTAGGCAGGCCGCCTGTTTACGCGGGTAAGAGCCCGGTGTGCTAATGCCTGCACTGTCAATAAGTACTGTGGGTGAGCATATAACTGGAGACCTGTTTGCCTGTCATACCATACTGTCAGTCTGAGGCGTGAACCCGTTGGTTACCGGTCCAGGTAGTCAGGTGGTGCTGTGCTATACAGGTGACCTGATGTCTTCTGATCTCATTGCCCTGTCTGGTCTTTTACGTCTTAAATGTGTACAGGTCAATAAGTCCCTATTAAGGGTCTGTCCGAGTCAGTCATTGGGGAGTATCGTCCGTCGTCCAGTCCTGGGGGGGGGTGTGGGGTGGGAGGTGTTGGGGTGGGGGGTATCCAGCTAGTTTAGCTTTGTACGTGGTGGCTCGCTATGGCCCCTGAGGAGTCCCTTGGGGATTGGTGGTCCCGTTGGCTAGATATGCCTCCCATGGATACCAGGTCAGTGCACACTGCTCTTGTCTACCATAGAGGTCTGCAGTTAGAGATTCCATTGAGTGGATTTCTTCTACCTTTGTCACCCACTGATGGAGAGTAGGCGCTCCCCTCTGTTTCCACAATGCTGGGATAAGGGCCTTAGCTGCGTTAAGTAGTGGCAACGTTAAGGATTTCTTATAAATCTTAATGGGTGTGGGAGTGTGGTGTAACAGCATCGTTAGGGGGTCTAGGAGAATCCCTGCCCCTGTGATTCTGTTTATTTCTACCTTGACCCTCTCCCAATATGTGGTGATCTGTGGACATGTCCACCATATGTGAATGAAGGTGCCTCTATGTGTACCGCATCTCCAACAGGTGTCCGGGATGTTGTCGCTCATGCGATGTAATATGTCCGGGGTTCTATACCAGCGGGTTAAAATTTTGTAATTTAGCTCTTGGTACTTTGAGCTGATGGAGCATTTATGAGTGAGGGTGTAGATTTTGTCCCAGTCCTGTGGGGTGAGAGCTTCCCCCGTATCTGTCTCCCAGTGGTCCTTAAATTTGAGCACTACGTCTCCACTGGTCTGGGCCATGAGTATGGTGTATATGGTAGAGATACCCCTGTGTACATGTATTCTGTGTACGCATAGGTGTTTAAAGCTGGTTAGGGGTCTGAGTAGATGCCCTCGGCCCGGTAAAGAAAGAAAGTATGACTTTATTTGGTGATACCTGAATCGTTCGAGTATCGTTGGTGGTCTATCGGGGCATATCTCGGCGAGTGGTTTAAGTCCTCTCGTGCCGATCCATTGGTGTAGGTACATCCAGTCTGCCTGTCGGAGACCAGCCATGTCCCGTTGGGATAAGGCGCCCGCCAGGTCCGGGTTATGAGTGATGGGGATTAAAGGGCTAGGAGAGGTGGTGAGCCTAAGTTTGTAGCGCACAGCTGTCCACACTCTGATCGAAGCATCGATTAGAGGGTTGTTGGTGTGTAAGTCTGAATATGTGGAGGTGTGCAACCATAGCCTGGAGGGAATTCTCCTGTCCGTTTGTCCCAGCTCTAGCGCCACCCATTGCTTTGAGGGGTGTTGTACGTGCCAGTCCGTCAGTCTGTGTAGATGTGAGGCGCGGTAGTATGTCTCTATGGAGGGCAAACCTGTGCCTCCCATCCGCTTTGGCAGTTCCAGGGTGGATTTTTTTGTCCGGGTTTGGCGAGATTTCCAAACGAATTGGCGTATAGCGGTCGATACGGAGCTAATAAAGGCCCTGGGCACGGTGATCGGTACTGTTTGGAATAAGTAAAGTAGCCTGGGCAACACGTTCATTTTGACCGCATTGATTCGCCCAAACCAGGATATATAGTACGGGGACCATTTCTTAAAGTCTGCTAACAATGAGTGTAGTAGTGGGTGGTAGTTATGAAGGTATAGTTGGGATGGGTCTTTGGGCAGCCAAATTCCCAAGTATTTCAGTTTGGTGTCACACCATTTGAATCGGTATTGGGAGTACAGATGGGGTGGGGGGCCGGTTGGGGGCGGGAGGTGGAGGGCCTCTGATTTGTCCGTATTGAGCTTAAGGTTTGAAAGCGCTCCGAACTCCCGAAACGCTGTGAGAAGATTTGGTAGTGAGACCAGTGGTTGAGTGAGAAAAAACAGCATATCATCTGCATATGCCACTACTCTGTATTCATGGTGACCATGGAGAAAGCCGGAGATTCCCCCGTTCCGTCTGACCGCCCCCAGGAATGGTTCCAGGGAGAGGGCAAACAGGAGGGGGGATAGCGGGCATCCCTGTCGGGTGCCATTCCTGATTTGGAAAGGGGCGGACAGAGCCCCGTTAATGCGGATCCTCGCCGTGGGACTAGTGTACAGGGAGAGCATCCAGGACAGCATGTTGGGGCCAATCCCCATATGTGTGAGGGTGCTCCCCAGGTACGACCAGTCCACCCGGTCAAAGGCCTTTTCAGCATCTGTCGATAGTAGTAGGAGTTCCCTGCGGTGTGTCCGAGCTAGGTGTAGAATGTTCAGTGCCTTAATCGTGTTGTCCCTCCCTTCCCTGCCCGGAATGAACCCAACCTGGTCCGAGTGTATGAGGTAGGGGAGGTGTCCTGCGATTCTCAGAGCTATGGCTTTTGCAAACAACTTCAAGTCTGCATTCAGGAGCGATATGGGGCGATAGCTCGCGCAGTTCGCCGGGTCCTTTCCCTCTTTAGGTATCACGGTAACTATGGCCGCTAAAGTGTCAGTGGGGAAACGGCCCCCCTCCAATATGGAGTTGAGGCCACGTAAAAGATGCGGAAGCAAGATATCCCTGAATGTACGTAGGTACAGTAGAGGTAGGCCATCTGGGCCTGGGGCTTTATGGGCTTTGGAGAGTTTTAAGGCCGCTGCCAGCTCCTCCGTTGTGAGGGGTCGTTCCAGATCATCCCGCATGTCAGCGGTTAGCTTTTTATCTATGTTCCGTTCTAAGAACTCAGTGATCTGCCGGGAGCGCCGCGCTCGTGCCGCGTCTGAGGTGGTTTGGGGGATATTGTACAATTCCGTATAGTAGTCTACGAACGCTCGCTGAATTCCGTCAGGTAGACGGGTTTCAGCCCCGTTCCTGGGTTTAATTTTATGAATGTGGCTCGCCATCCTCCGGTCTCGAAGCTGTCGAGCCAGTAGCCTCCCGTTCTTATTAGAGTGTTCAAAAAAGAACCGGGCCGATTTTCTAATTGTGCGCAGGAGTCCCTGGGCTAGTATGTCCCTTCTCTGTCTTCGGAGTGCAGTCAGTCGGAGGAACGTGTCCTCGTCCTGATTCTGCTTGTGTGTTTGCTCCAGGTTAGCAATTTGTCCGTTCAGCGTGGTAAGTTGTCGTGCGTTGTCTTTTTTCCGCTGTGTGCAGACCTTAATGTAATGTCCCCGTACGACACATTTGTGTGCTTCCCATACTGTCAGCGGTTGTACGTCTGGGGTCGTGTTGGTGTCGAAATATTGTGTCAGTGTTTGTCTGACCGGGTCTGTGTCCCCCAGGTGTAGGAGCATGTTCTCATTTAGCTTCCATTGCCTCTCTGCTGGTTTGTATAATGGGGATTGGATCTGAACCGTGATCGGGGCGTGATCCGACCCTGCTATCAGGCCTATGCTTGCCTTGCGTAGCAGTGGCAGGGCTTCCTGTGCCATAAAGATATAGTCAATCCGGCTATATCGCCGGTGCACCGCTGAGTAGTAAGAATAGTCCCTACCATCTGGGTTTGCCGCCCTCCAGCAGTCCACTAGCCCACTCCTTGTCAGTGCTTTCCCTGCAGCGCGTATGCAATGACCTGGTATCGAGCTTTCCCCTCTAGAGGTGTCTAGTCTAGTGTCTAGCGGAGTGTTTAGATCCCCTGCCAGAATTAAAAGTCCCTCCCTAAACTTATCTAGCTTTGCAAGCGTTTTAGTCAGAAAGACGTGTTGGTTGCGGTTAGGGGCATACAGGCATGCGAATGTGTAAGGGTGTTGCGCTATTGTCCCTTTGAGAAACAGGTATCTACCCCCCGGGTCGGGTCGCTGCTCAGTGCATATGAAGGGGACAGTATGTGAGAATAGGATCGCCACACCAGCTTTTTTGTCGTCTGGGTGGTTTGCATAGTATCCCGTGGGGTACCTCCCGTTCTTTAGGGTGGGGGCCTCCGCTCCCCTGAGATGCGTTTCCTGCAAAAACGCGACCGAGACACGCTCCGACCATAGGGTTCGGAGTATTTGGGATCGTTTCTCGGGCACGTTCAAGCCTCTAACGTTGTTTGACCATATATTGAGTGGCGCCGGTTCGTATTTGGAACCCATCACTGTCTGCGTGAGGGGTAGGGGTTGGGTACGTCAATGTTCAGGGGGGTAGGATATGGGGGGGGAAGGGGAGTGTGGTCGGTTCGGTGTCAAGGGGGGGTGTCAGTCTGTGTGGTAGGTAACAAGTACTCGCCTCGGAGTCCGTCGCCCCCCGGTGTCTAGTCCCCTCGGGGTGTGTCACCAGAGTAGCTTCCGAGTATTTACACAGTGCGAGTCAGTCACTGGGGGTACGTGAATCGTCCGTTCAGGGGTCAACCGTGGTGTATGTCACCCTGCTCACTTGGCTCCCAGCCCACTAGTCAAGGTTATTAGGAATTGTCCCTATCAGTCCGGGGGTCGTGCGTGGGGGTGTGACCCGTACTCCGTCCAGGTGCCCCTCCAGACCCCGGGGACCTTTTAGTGTGCCGTCAGTTAGCATTCAGGCTCTGTGGCCCCCACATGGACCAGATATCACCCCGGGCTCCCGCTCCAGCCCACCCTCCCCCAACCAGTGAGTGTCGATGAGCGACTCGCCCATTCGTGGAGGTGTATGTGCGGACAAATGTGGCGTGGAACTTATAAACATCATAAACAGTATTAACAGTAAAGCAGTACATGATAGTCCATAACATGCAACTTTCCCTTCTCCCCCCACCCCAAGGGCCACATCCCTCCCACTTCCCCGAATTTCAACAGGCTATGAGCTGGGCTATGTTGCCTGCGAGCACGCCAGCCCTCATGGGATTAGGCAAGGTGCGGAGCAAGGGCCCTCCAGAAGTGGAAGGGATTAACTGGGAGTTGACATGGGGATCGTCTCGAGCTACCGGCCCTTGCTGTCCACTGGGGCTAATCTCTCATCTCAGCCACTCAAAGGGGGGTTCCAGCTGTTATTGGGCTTGAGTCACGTAAGACACAGGGTATTACTTCCCCTAAGCTTCCCCGGGAGACCCATGTTCCCACCAAAGCCCCCCGCCCCAATTGCGTGGCTCCCCACTGTCTCAGTGTCCTGCAATTCTGGTTAGCTCCAAAACATTAGGGGCCCAAGGTAAGGGAACAAGTACATACCCAGTGGAGTAGTAGCTGCTTCGGGTCAGTCTGCAATTCGCTGCAGAGGTAGGCCGTCACTCGAGGTAGTCCCTAGGGGGGGGGCAAGGCTGTCAGTCTCGGTGCGTTGGTGTTTCTAGGCCAAGACTTGGGTGTAGAGCCGGGAAGTCGGGTCGTTAGCAGGCGCCCCATACTGCCGAGTCCAGGGCCCCAAGGCATGTCATTCCTCATGGCTGTCCGGTCCACCCCGGCGAAATCCAGCACCTGTGAGGCCGGTACCCGGTCTTTCTCTCGGTGTGTTCGGGCGTGGTGGTTGTCTCTCGAGGATCCAGTTCGACACTGTCACTGCTGGGAGGCTTGCGGCCCGTAAGAAGCGCGGGACGTCCGCCGGCCAGCGTACGATATGCCACGTGTTGCCCACCTTAGCCTGTAAACTGAAGGGGAATCCCCATTTGTATTGTATCCGCCGGTCCCTAAGCATGGTTGTTAGCGGGCGCAGCGCCCTCCTTGCTTCCAGCGTGAGCACTGAGAGATCCTGATACAGGGAGATTTGGGCCTCCATGTAGGTGAGGTTTTGCCGACTCCTTGCCTCTCTCATGATTTCGTCCTTCAATGAGTAGGAGAGCATGTAGCAGATGACATCTCTTGGCGGGCCTTCTGTGGACGCAGGGCGTAGAGCTCTGTGAGCGCGCTCTATGCCAAAGTCCGCCGGGGCCCTATCACCCAGTATTAAGGTGAACAGGCCTTGTAGGACCTCCGGCAGTGACTCCCCGGAGGACTCAGGGAGCCCACGTATGCGGATGTTGTTTCTGCGTCCGCGGTTATCCAGGTCCTCCAAGTTCCTCCTTAATTCCAGCAAGACATTGCCCTGTCTGGTAGTGGCTGTTTCAGTGGCTTGATGGTGCTGTAAATTTTGGGCTCTGTCCGCCTCTAGCTCTTCCACCCTGCGTTCTAGGGCTGTCAGGTCTCTCCTAACCTCCATGACCTCTTCTCTGATCGCCGTCCGTATTTCAGCCAGTAATTCCGTTTTGTCCGTCCTGGACATCATGTTTGCAGATATAGTAGCTAAGTCTGCTGCAATTTGAGTGAGGGATTCCTCTCTGGCCGGGCTGATTGTGGGGCTGTCAGAGTTGCGCCTTTCTGGAGAGGCCGGCGCCATTTTGGTCGCGGCCTGGTGCGCCCGCGAGTCCCTCGGAGTTCCGAGGTACCCGTCCATGGGTCCTGCGGTTCGGCTCGGCGAACCCGATTGCGAGGGGCCCGGGGTGTGTAGCCTTCTAGTTTTGCCCATCCTGGGTCAATTCTGGCTTGTGGATCGGTGCTGTAGTGAGCTGGGGCCACGGAGCTGCGGTTAGATGCGTCCTACTCCATGCCCGGTCAGGCCACGCCCCCCATCATCTTCATTTTAATAATGACAGGAGGAGAGTATTTTCCCACCCTGTGAAGGTGGGAACCTCAGAATTCTACGAGAACTTTCTGCTTCTTCCCCTGTCACTATCTTCTAAACTCTGTCTCTACCCGAGTTTCTCTTTTCTGCCATTCGTATGTAATGTACATTACAATTTCTCGTTACACAGTTAGACAAGTATAATTTTAATGTTTAGCTAGTCAGTAACTAGGATTATATTGCTATTAATCAATGTTTTTTTTTTCTGTCCTTTATACAACCAGTTTCAAGACCGGTGCCTAACCTATTTCATGTTCTCTTTTCAGTTTAATTTTGTGTGATTATGGGTCATTTTCAGACTGAATCTACTTGGATTACTACTCATCCCATGAGGATCACCGTTTCGATTGGATGTTCACCTGTTGGTGCTTGTTACCGGCCTTTATATGTTGAACTTTTTTTCCTGTTTATGATGTCGCTTCCGAAAGAGGGGGAGGAGCCTCCTTGATGTGAATACTATACTCCTTATTGCATTTTTGATTGGTTAATGTTTCACTTTCTTTGCTGCTGTGGAGTTAGTCAAGAGAGTTATGCAAAATACTCGCCTCCTGTCATTATTAAAATTAAGATTATAAGTACCCTAATGCTAGCATAATCTTCAATTAGAAGACATATCCAGAATTATGTCTCACTAACAGTGATGCTAAATAGTACCATTCAGTGACAATAAATGACTGACTGCAAATTAGTGCCACTAAGCTGTAGCCAATCTACAATCGTAAAACATTTAACATAGTAATTGTCTTTGTTTTTTGTTTTTTGTTTTGTTTTTTATATTTTATGCATTAACACTATCTATGTGTCTAACGTTTCAGCCACACTTGTAGTACATGGGCACAGATACAAACACACACACACACACTACATAGATACATGCACTAATAACAATACACACAGATACACACACACACCCAGAAAAACAGATACATTAAAAAATTAAGCCAGTTTCTTACTATCTGCTGGCTGTGGCTGGGGGATTTGGGGGCCGGCTTTCCCGATCTTAGCCCATCCTCATGGATTCCTCCTCCTCCTCCCACGCTGCTGTGTGAGTGAGCTGGAAGGAAGTGATAAGCTGTAATTTCCTCGCAGCTCTCCCTGCAGTTAAGAAGTGGCCTGGTTGTGCTGTTAAAGCGCCGCAGTGCATGACCGGGCTCCTCATTGCACGTCTATCAGGTGGCCCTAAAGGCATGGGCCACCCGATGGACCCTCACACAGGTGCACTGCTGCCACAGGTTGGGAACCCCTGTTTAAGATGATGATAGGGGCAGCAATTTGCAGCACTGTCAGAATGCTGCCTGGAGCCATGGCCCTACAGGGGTCTATGTATGGGCTGGCCCTGTCTGAGAGTATAACAGAGCTCCACTACAGTAATGCTCTCAGTAATTTGTCTTTAAACTACAATAAATGTGTTTAGAAAACAATCTGTGTAAATAAGATACATTTTCTTGTTCTAAATTGCATTTTAGTGGCATAAATTGTTTTAGTAAGTAACCTAACATTTCTCAAAACAGCCCTGCTCCTGGTCACCCCTAACAAATTTCATGAGAAGTAAAGTGTCCCCCTTTGTCCATTTGAAATGTTGGGAGGTGTAACGGACCGTTTTGCACACAAGAGGTTAAAAAACGTTTAGGCGATATTCCCCTTTCAGATGCACGGGCAGCTACTGCAATCACCAATCTCCCAAACTGCAAACACACAAATTCTCCAACTCCAGAACTGGAACCATACCAATCATCCAACTCCCGAACAGGAAACATACGAATGCTGTTACACAGCCGAACAGGAAAAAACATATGAACAGCTTACACTCCTGGCAATCAGCATACAATCCAATTCCCCCAATAACGAGATGACACTTCGTTTTGAGGGTTAAGCAGAATCTCCTTTACTGGGGCTACCTGCCCGGCTTTTATGCAGGTCTCCCACCTGGTGGACACTCCCCTAGGGGACCAGATTTAAGACTGGGATACAGGACAGACACTGACCAATTACAGACATACAGTGTAAAAATATTCCCACAATACATTGTAATCCCTCCTCTCTATCCTGGAGATAATTGGGAAGTAATCCAATAATCTCCAAGGACAGAGGCAAGACTCCATTAACCACATGGCAGACCAAGGACGGTAAAAAGACATTAAAATATACAATGTTACATTTATTAAATAAAATACCCACATGTAACATATCCCCAGATAGCTTAGATCTGAGCGCACATTATTACCGAATGGCGCTCAGATCTCACACATACAGTTCAATTGTCATGGAGCCAAAGTCTCTTATTACCCGAATAGGCTCTGTGGCATAGATATCTGGGTTAAAGCCTTCACATAGTTAAAGTCCCGATTGATCCGGCGTTCGGCTAAACGACCGAAGCTAGAAGCAGGGAAGGCTGGCGGCTCAGCGGTGTTCGCGAGTATAAGTGTCCGTTTTTAGTTCCATGAATTTGGGACTGAACACCGCTGGCCACGCAGAAAGCTGCCACCCTGTGTTAGTTATGCACCAAAAATGCCTTTCTGCAGGGAAAATAGTGTTTTAAAATGCCGGTCCATAGTCTAAGGGGAGCAGGCGGGCAACCAGGCTCCTCCAATGCACAGTGGCGAGGTTGGTTCCGCCACAGGAGGTATGGTTTAGTAAAGTGAGGATTCAGAGTGAAATCAAATTGATTTTCAAATTTTATACCAAAGTAGCTGAAGTAGAAGCATAGCTGGCTTAGCAATTTTTTACAGTTTGGCTATTTTGTTTTAAATATTTTTTATTTTGTTTTATGTTGCAGGTATAAGCATGTAGTTAGCATTGTTTCATAATAAGCATATGGTTGCCTTCACAGAGGCATTCATATAATGTATGCAGTTACATTAGGTTCAATGACTTTTAACAAGCTTGTTCATAGTATGTTAGGTTGACTTCTTTCGTACTGTGATGTAGAGCTAGATTACAGTACGCATATTTTTAGTCGTCCAGCGATGCAGTACTAGATATAAGCGAGTAGATGAAATTGTTTCAGAAGAGACCTAGTGTTGCCTGCTCAGAGGCACATAGTCAGTCGTTAAATATAGTTTCTCGTTTCGCTTGTGTGTAATAGTAGGTGCTTGTCTTGTGTATAGGTAAGTGCAGTGTTGCCTGGGCATGAGCTCTTAATAGAAGCAGTAAATATAGTGTGTGCATCTACGTGGAGGTTTTGTCTATTTTTTATATTGCATAGATTAGTCGCTAGTGGGCCAGAAGCCTGTTGTGTCTGTGTAGATTATTCTCTGTGTAAGTGGTCTAGAGAGGCTGTTATTGTCTAATGGTGGCTGCGGGACCGGTGCACGTGCGTGACAGTGCTCGTGTGGGGTGTGTGTCTCCCCCGTTGCTGCCCCCGGTGCCTGGTGGCTCTCGTGGTTGCGCGGGGGGAGGGGCGTGTTGGAGCATGTGTCTCGGGTAGGCAGGTCGTGTTATCTTCTCTTAAGCTACCTTCTCTTAAGCAGTGTGGGGTCGTGAGGTTATGTCATCGTGTGGCGATGGAGCGTGGATCGGAGTCTGGTATTGGGCATGTCTGTGTGGGTTCAGTTTGGCTATTTTGTACCTCAAATGAATTCTAACATAAGTGAGTAACCTTGGACATATTTAAAATCAACGACATAGCGTCAGTGAAAATCAACAGACGTGAGCGTCAGTGAAAATCAAAAGACGTAGCGTCAATAAAAATCAACAGACATAGCGTCAGTGAAAATCAACAGACGTAGCGTCAGTGAAAATCAACAGACGTAGCGTCAGTAAAAATCAAAAGACGTAGCGTCAGTGAAAATCAACAGACGTAGCGTCAGTGAAAATCAACAGACGTAGCGTCAGTGAAAATCAACAGACGTAGCGTCAGTGAAAATCAACAGACGTAGCGTCAGTGAAAATCAACAGACGTAGCGTCAGTGAAAATCAACAGACGTAGCGTCAGTAAAAATCAAAAGACGTAGCGTCAGTGAAAATCAACAGACGTAGCGTCAGTGAAAATCAACAGACGTAGCGTCAGTGAAAATCAACAGACATAGCATGTCTGGATGTCCTGACTAAATGTTTTTTTTTTTTTTTTTACATTCTTTATTTTGTAACATTTTGTTGTCGATATGGTTACAAACAGTTACAAACTTTTACATTAGTAATAGGTAGGGGAATACATGCAGACTTAACAGGGAAATGATAAATTTTGTCATGTACGGAGGCAAGTGATTCAGATATGCTTGGATTTCGTTCATTTAACAATTAGGTAGTGCACATGGTAACAGCTGTCGCTGAGGTGTAGTGGCCGGATGTATGTCATGGGACAGCTGGCTTTGTTGGGCTAGGGACTGGTGGTTGGGTTTGTTCTGCCACGTATGGCGTGTGTTTGGTGGTCGGTGAGATTGTGCCCCTCGCAGTTTAGAGTGGCCTAGCGCTGTCTCTCTATATCCTATGGGTGCATTTCTCATCTCATTGTGTAAGTTATAGGCCTATTCCGCCAGTCTAGCCTTGGGGGAGTGCGCCTGTGAAGTATGTTGTGTTTGGCGCCTGTGGATTTTCGGCGGTTCAATTAGGTAAAAGTGGGCAGCTATGTGTACCTCTTGTCGGTGACGGGTGAATTTGTGAGTAGGTACTGTGGGTGTCTGTAGTGCATTCCGGGCTTTAGGGATGCTGTCAGGTCCTATGGTTTGTGTACGGTGGTTAACTGTGTGGAGCTTATCAGTCTCCTTAGGGTGGTCGTGTGTACTGAGTCAGGCTCTCCCTCCATCTGGGCTTATGAGCGCGCTGCTGTCTCTTTTGCCAGGTTGAGTGGAGTCGTGCATGGGGGCGTCACTGGGCCGATGTTGGGGCGCAGCCCCCATGTTGCATCTGCGTTTGATTAGTCTCTAAATGCGTTAAAGTGTGCTGTACCCCTGTCTCACGTCCCCCCCATGTCAATGTGTGGGTTCGTCATGTGTTATGCGGGGGTAGTGTTCTGCGCTAATTTTCAAAGCGCTGTCTAGCGGTGGGTCCCTTGGCATTTTAGCGGTCCCGTTGCCCATAGGGCACCTCGTCAGTGTAGGTGGCTGTGCAAGGTTTGGTCTGCAGACTTTCCTCTGCCCGCTTCTAGGTTGTGGGCCTCTAGTTGTGAAGGTAGTGGTGGGGAAGGATAGGACAAGAGGGTGAACAGGGGGGGAGATGGGACTTAGGAGGGGGTGGAAAGGGCAAGGGGTGGGGGAATAATGAGAGAAGGAAGAGGGAAGGGGGGAAGGGGGGGAGGAGGCAGGAAGTCTGCGTCAGTGTGGTCGGGAGCTCGATGTCTCCTTATGTGGTCTCACCCCTGTGCCCCGGGTGCGCTGCGTCGACCGGCTGGGCCTGTGCCGGCCACCCCCGCCCGCTGGGCCACATGCGTGATCCAGGGTGCCCAGAGTTGAGTGCATCGTTCTTGTGTTCCATGTAGTTCTGCCGTGAGGGATTCCATCGCAAATATCTCTTCAACCTTTTCCATCCACTGAGCGACGGTGGGGGTGTCCTTTGTTTTCCATCTGGCAGGGATTAAGCCCTTTGCTGCATTGAGGAAATGTCTCGTGAGAGATTTCTTGTATCTCGCTATCGGCATCGGGTGTAGTTGAGGAGCATGGGGAGGGGTTGCAAGGGGATGTTCGAGTCCAGTATTTCGATTAGCTTATCATGTATCTGTCTCCAGTAGGTCGCAATCGGTGGGCACGACCACCAGATATGGAGGTCCGATCCCTCCGCAGCCTCACACCTTCAGCAGGTCTTGTTCGGTACGATCCCCATTTCATACAACCTGGTCGGGGTCCTATACCAGCATGTCAGGAGTTTATAGTTGAGTTCTTGCAGTTTAAAGCAGAGTATCCCTTGGTGTGTGAGTATGTGTATCTTCTCCCACTGCTGGCCCGTGAGAGTGTCTCCCATGTTCCCATTTGGACTAGTATGTTGCCGGTGCTCCTTGGTCTGCCGTCAGTAGCATGGCGTATAGGACCGAGATTCCGTGAGGTAGGTGTCCGACGGTAGTGCATAGCCCCTCATACTGGGTGAGGTCTTTATTTATGAGCTGTCTTCCCCGGATCGATGCATAGTAGCGCTGTACCTGATGGTATCGGTATTGGAGCAGCCCCGTTGATAATAAAAAAATAATAAAGAAAAAAAATTGCATTACTACAAAAGACTTATAAAATGCAAGTTTTGGGAATAAGGGGTTTGTTCTTTAAACAGTGCCAAAAAAAATATATGGCTGTTAAAATAAAAAAATAAAAGACATTCATATGTTAAATTTAAATTACTCACCCACTCTGCAGAGTTCAAAACAGAAACACACAGACTGCAGCTTTTCCCGGCTTCTCCCTGTCACAGCTCAGCGGAGCTTCACTATGCTGACAGCCTGTCTCCACTCCTCCACACACCGCACGCACGTGCTGCCCGGCTAAAATGGAAGGAGGCTGTGAAGGGTGCATGCTGCTTCTCGTGGGAGGATGGCTTGCTCTCTGCTCTCCATGGCAACAGACATTAATCAGGAAGCAGGGACAGAGCAGAGCAGAGAGAGAGCGGCAAGTGCGAGGGGGCGTCAGACTGATCGGGTTTTTATTTTCCTTACAGCTTTTATCTAAAGCTGAAATATGTATCTCTCACTACGCAAACAAGGCATTTTGTCACCCCATTGGCAAGTGCCACCCACGGCAAATGCCTTGTTTGCCTCGTGATAGATACACCCCTGCATTTAACAATACAATAATTACCTTAAAGGAACACTCTGGGCTCCATAACAACTATATTGAAATCCAGTTGTTTTGGAGCCAAGAGAAGCTGGCTCACCCTAAAGGGACACTATAGTCACCTGAACAACTTTAGCTTAATGAAGCAGTTTTGGTGTATAGAACATGCCCCTGCAGCCTCACTGCTCAATCCTCTGCTTTTTAGGAGTTAAATCCCTTTGTTTATGAACCCTAGTCACACCTCCCTGCATGTGACTTGCACAGCCTTCCATAAACACTTCCTGTAAAGAGAGCCCTATTTAGGCTTTCTTTATTGCAAGTTCTGTTTAATTAATATTTTCTTATCCCCTTCTATGTTAATAGCTTGCTAGACCCTGCAAGAGCCTCCTGTATGTGATTAAAGTTCAATTTAGAGATTGAGATACACTTATTTAAGGTAAATTACATCTGTTTGAAAGTGAAAACAGTTTTTTTTTTCATGCAGGCTCTGTCAATCATAGCCAGGGGAGGTGTGGCTAGGGCTGCATAAACAGAAACAAAGTGATTTAACTCCTAAATGACAGTGAATTGAGCAGTGAAATTGCAGGGGAATGATCTATACACTAAAACTGCTTTATTTAGCTAAAGTAATTTAGGTGACTATAGTGTTAACCCATTTTTGAGCAGCAAAGTTTGTGTTCCAGCACAGAATCTCCCTGCCTCTCTGTTCTTCCATTTTCTCAAAATCGGGAAACCATAATGGCTTTAGCAGAATTTTGCAGCGGTGTCGCTGACTGGCTGAGAACGGTCAGTTTATGCTCTCAGCCAATCAGTGACTCACCATTCACAAAACTGGCTTGAAAAAGTTATGTTTCTTTTCCAGCCATTTTATGCATGGGGAGTCACTGATTGGCTGAGATTGTCAGCTGACTGCTCTCAGCCAATCAGCAGTGCCACTGCCTGATTCTGATAAACATACGGGATGTCCCACCGCTGTCCCAGCTTGTAACTGATGGTCAGAGAAAGATCGATTCCAACAACAGATACATTCTTTTTTATATGTTCTCTATTGTTACACATTTATTGCACGTTTGGAACTATTTTATTTTTTCAAATACATTTTTATTGATGTCAGGAATGTCAGACATCATTAACCCCTTAAGGACCAAACTTCTGGAATAAAAGGTAATCATGACATGTCATGTGTCCTTAAGGGGTTAAAGGACCACTATAGTGCCAGGAAAACATACTCGTTTTCCTGGCTCTATAGGGACCTTGGGTCCCACTCACCCTCTGGGCCCCCCTCCCGCCGGGCTCTAGGGTGAGGAAGGGGTTTATTCCTTTACCTTTTTTCCAGCGTCGGGCTCCTTCGGTGATGGGGAATCTCCTCCTCCTTTCCCGCAAGAGCCGCGCGCGCATTCAGCCAGTCTCATAGGAAAGCATTCCTATGGACGCTGGTGTCTTCTCACTGTGAAAATCACAGTGAGAAGCGCGGAAGCGCCTCTAGCGGCTGTCAATGAGACAGCCACTAGAGGCTGGATTAACCCATTTGTAAACATAGCAGTTTCTCGGAAACTGCTATGTTTACAGCAGAAAGGGTTTATCCTAGATGGACCTGGCACCCAGACCACTTCAATAAGCTGAAGTGGTCTGGGTGCCTATAGTGGTCATTTAAATACACCATGTTCCAAATTATTATGCAAATTCTATTTAAGTGTCACAAAGATTAAATATTTAGTTTTTCAGTTTAACTCATGGATGGCATTGTTTTGATCACTGAAAACAATCTCAGACACTTGTGATAATTAGATTGCCAGGTGAGCCCAATTTAAGGAAAAACTACTAAAGGAGGATGTTCCACATTATTAAAGGACCACTCTAGGCACCCAGACCACTTCAGCTTAATGAAGTGTTCTGGGTGCCAGGTCCTTCTAGGGTTAACCCATTTTTTCATAAACATAGCAGTTTCAGAGAAACTGCTATGTTTGTGAATGGGTTAAGCCTTCCCCTATTTCCTCTAGTGGCTGTCTCACTGACAGCCGCTAGAGGCGCTTGCGTGATTCTCACTGTGAAAATCACAGTGAGAGCACGCAAGCGTCCATAGGAAAGCATTATGAATGCTTTCCTATGTGACCGGCTGAATGCGCGCGCAGCCAGCCGACGGGGAGGAGAAGAGGAGGATCGGAGGAGGAGAGCTCTCCGCCCACCGCTGGAAAAAGGTAAGTTTTAAAGACTTTACCCTTTCCAGAGCCGGGCGGGAGGGGATCCCTGAGGGTGGGGGCACCCTCAGGGCACTCTAGTGCCAGGAAAACGAGTATGTTTTCCTGGCACTAGAGTGGTCCTTTAAGCAGAGCACCATTTTCATGCAAAATGGGGAAGAAAAAGGATCTCTCTGCTGCCAAAAAGAGTGAAATAGTTCAATGCCTTGGACGAAGTATGAAAACATTAGATATTTCACGAAAACTTAAGCGTGATCATCGCACTATTAAGAGATTTGTGGCTGATTCAGAGCACAGACAGGTTCGTGCAGATAAAGGCACATTGAGGAAGATTTCTGCCAGATCCATGCATCGGGTCAAGAGAGCAGCTGCTAAAATACCATTACATAGCAGCAAACAGATATTTGAAGCTGCTGGTGACTCTGGAGTCCCACGGACATTAAGGTGTAGAGTCCTCCAGAGTCTTGCAACTGTGCATAAACCTTCTATACCACTAACCAATGCTCACAAGCAGAAACGGCTGCATTGGGCAGAAAAATACATGAAGACTAATTTTCAAACAGTCCTGTTCACTGATGAGTGCCATGCAACCCTGGATGGTCCAGATGGATGGAGTAGTGGATGGTTGGTGGACGGCCACCCTGTTTCAACAAGGCTGCGACGTCATCAAGGCGGTGGTGGAGTCATGTTTTGGGCCGGTATCATGGGAAGACACCTTTACGGTAAAGATGACCTCTGCAAAGTATGTGGAGTTTCTGACTGACCACTTTCTTCCCTGGTGCAGAAGGAAGAACTATGCTTTCCGTAATAAAATCATCTTCATGCATGACAATGCACCATCTCATGCTGCAAAGAATACCTCTGCATCAATGGCTGCTATGGGGATAAAAGGAGAGAAAGTCATGGTGTGGCCTCCATCCTCCCCTGACCTCAATCCTATTGAGAACCTTTGGAGCATCCCCAAGCAAAAGATTTGAGGGTGGGAGGCAGTTTAAATCCAAACAGCAGCTCTGTAAGGTTATTCTGACATCTTGCAAACAAATTCAAGCAGAAACTGTCCAAAAACTCACAAGTTCAATAGATGCAAGACTTGTGAAGCTGCTATCAAATAAGGGGTCCTATGTTAAAATGTAACGTGACCTGTTAAAATGTTTAAAAAGTTAAAATGTTGTTATAAGTTTGATTGAAATATCTTTTGATTTCAGGAAATATGCTGCAAACACAACAAATGACAATTTTCAGTTCTTTACAACCTATAAAGTGTTTTGAAACTTACTGTGCGTAATAATTTGGAACAGTGCATTGTACGTTTTTAATGTTTAAAAAAAACAAAAACTACTGTTATCATTAGGAGGTTTGTTCAATAAAATGTGAATTGTACTCTTAATAGTTGATAACATGAGAATTATGCTGACTATGCATTCGACCAGCCACCCCAATCCCTCCACAGATAAGAATTAGGATTGTACTAGAGGTATCGAGACCAGGTGTAGTGTAAGCTCGTTTGAGCATGGTTCTCATCTAACTATTTTTCCTGTATCATTGTCTCACTTACTTTTAAATTCCCCCCTTTCATATACTGTAAAGCGCGGCGGAATAAGTTGGCTTTGTATAAAACCTGATCATCAATAATAATAGTGTTAACTTTGTGGGAGAGAGACATTTACTTACATGGGGCATGGACTGGCCACCAAGCATTAAGAAGCAGTTAATAGACAGTGGACCAAAACCAGTTTTGCCACGTTACAAAATAATTGAATTTAAACATTAAACGTGAAACAGACCAGGATTCTTTATGAGTCTAAAATTATTTATAATCATTGGTCTGCCAGACATCCCTGCCCACCGACTGCCCCCTAAGGTTTGGACTTATTTTTATATTTTATCTTAATATGTCTTTCTACAAACTTATATCATTGCTTTATTTCATTTTTTACATGTATAATACTAAACATGACTGGACACAGATTTGATAAGGATTACTCTTTTTTTTTATGTCTTTCTATGATTTATTTGTAAGAATGCGATGTTTGTGGGCCTAGGACATACTTGAAAACGAGAGAAATCTGTTGTATCCTTGCTGGTAAATTATTTTATAAATAAATATATTTATGGTGAACAGACAAGGATTTATTAAGTCAAGGTAGCCAGGGGGGTACATTTTCCATGTTGGATATTTTGGCCTAAATTAAAGATTTTGTTATTTCAGCTCCCAGTTTAGTTAATAAAAGGCATGTGTATTTCAAAATATAGAGCAATGTCACACATATTTCCTGTTCTATCGAGCATTCCCGAGAGACGACAACTGTGCACACCTCTAACCCCTTCCACCCTAACACAACACCAAGGGATTTAAATTCAAATCCGGAAGTGGATTCCTTCGACGCGTTGCATTGTGGGAGTTGAAGTACGTCACTACCCTCTGGAACGGCCAAACCCTGCTCTAAAGGACTCAGTTTCCCGACAGCCCCTGCGCGCTCACCCGTGCAGCTCTCGCACAGAATGAATCAGTGGCGTTGTTATTGACGCCATATTGAGCTCGGCGTCCAAGAAGGAGCACCTAGTAACGCACGGCGCCCGAGTACCCGCTCACCGTATCCGCCGCCATCCTCCCGGCACGAGTCTCCTCGCCCCCGGCAGCGGGCTGATAGCGACCCCGCAGCGCCCGAGCGACACAGCCCGCCCGAGGATCGGCGGGTAGAGCGGCTGGGACCGGCCGATTGGGAGAGGAATTCCCGGGAGCTGCCTGCTCGCCCCCCCCGGACATGGCGTGCGGGGCCACACTAAAAAGGACTATCGACTTCGACCCCCTGCACAGCCCCGCGGCTTCGCCCAAGCGGAGGAGATGTGCCCCGCTGTCCCCGGGGGGTCCATCACCCCAGAAATATCTCCGAATGGAGCCGTCACCCTTCGGGGAGGTGTCATCCCGGCTCACGGCAGGTGGGGGTGATGGGAGTTTGGGTGCAGGCGGTGGGGAGGGGGTTAGTGATGATGGTCTGTGTGCCAGGTGGGGCTCCTGTTGTGAGTGCATTGTGTGGTTTCCGTCTGGGGGAGGGGCAGGGTGGCAGCATCATACCTGGGCAGGGTGGGCAAAAATCGATTGCATTGCTATTCCCATCACAGCCAGCAGCCCTCTCCTGGATACACTGCATGTGTAACGGTTTCATTTAATGAGCAAAAGCCCTGAGTAATGTTCAATCTGTTTATTGAGATTTCTTCGCCAGACAAGTGTCTGTGTGTTATATTTGTTAGTAAAATGTTGGGAGGCTTTAAACAATCCTCCATTCACATGGAAAGCCTGCATGTTAATATCAGGGTCTATAAGCTTTGTATTTCATGATAGCAATCTTGGCATTATGTTGAGTCACATTCTTCCTTGGATGCTAATCTTAACCCTCCCCATCCTTCAGATCATTGGGTTGCATGAATTAAGCTGAATGCCTTTTTTTTGTTTTTTTTGTTAGAGCTACTTATTAAAACTACAGCAGTTCTCCTTTCCTCTGTCATTGTCCTTGTACCCAATTGATATGAGCTGCGGTGGCACACTGGGGGATGGGTGTGCTAAAATCATTGATTGAAAGTCTGGAAAGCAAACTTCAGTTTAACCCCTCTTACATACATTCTACTAAAGACCCAGCATTTGTGTGTTTATTTTGTATATGTATGTAATATATCTTGCATGGGAGAGACAACAAAATAGCTTTTTACAGTCCATTTGTCCGGAAATGTCCAACAAAGTAATTGTGTGAAACGTGTATATATCCGTATACAAAACATACCCCGAAACAGATTTGACAATTGTGGGTTTTTAAAATTCTTGTTTTGAGAGTACATCTCATAAAATCAGTAAAACTAATTATAGAATGCTTCTCTGTGACTAAATTGCAATGGCTTTCAAGGGATTTGGATACATATTTATCACTGATTCATTACATTGCAATCTGTGACAAATGCCCAAACCTGTTCTCATGTGGCATTATGTCTATGATACTATTAAAGGAGATCCAGTTATGGTGGCCCTCGCTAGTCCTACAAAGTGTTAAATGTGTCCGTGGTTTTTATAATAGTCATATTGTATGCTTGTAAGCAGTGATGCAAACACGGTAATTATCTGGATTGGTCTGTTTAGGAGCAGTGTGCATTTTTCAAAATCTTAAAATGTAGTTTCAGTTTAGAGTGTAATTGTCTTTTTCTTCCTGACCTAGATGAGAGTTAACTATTATTAATAAAAGTGCCAACAAATTCCAGAGCACTGGTGACTAAAAGACAGATTTGTAACAATACAAATTGGAATCACAGGAACAGAGGGTGTTTAGGGCCCTGCTCAAATGAGCTTTATATATTAGAGTAGTGCACAAGTTACTTTTTGTGTACTCTAAAGTGTTTGAAATATATTTCAATTGGATGACCTAATCAAAATGTAATTGAACAATATTTTAGATTGCTATGTTATATCAAAATAAATGAAAGTAGAACTTATAGCAGTTATTGTTGATAAATGTTTAGCTTGTCATTGGGCCCCCTATTCCCTTTTGTTTGTGTTATGGCACTTTGTACCTCTTGTAGTCTCCCATTTTATTAAAGCAGTGCTTTGCTCCCTGTGGCCCCTGCAACCTCTTCCTCTCCCATGACTGGCAACGGGCTGCTGTACATATTATTTTCTGAGTGCTTGCACATTGTAGTGTCAGAAAAAGCATCAGTATGCAGGATTACTCCTACTAGTTTGTTCACTTTATTAAAAAAATAAAATCCTGAATCAAGCGCTTGGTCTAGTTTTCCCCGATCTTTCCAATTCAACACATTCTTCCTTGTCACACCCCATCATTTTCTGTTTCAAGGTCCAATCAAATGCTTCTCAAATGCGTCAATCAGCTTCTCTTGACAGTAGAGCATTGAAGCCAATGCTTCTCTGTTCAGAAACAGTGAACACCACACAGCTGTGTTCATGAGCAGTGAGATGTGCTACAGCCTGCCCATAAGACAAAGTGTTGGAAGGGGAGGAATGGAGGGCAAAAAGATAGTTGGGTGGACATCAGGAGGCGAATAAACAGCAAGGGGGGGGGGGGGGGGAAAGCATTATCCTTGCAGGCATGTGCGCCAAGACATAATTTTTTTTCACACACTAAACTCATGGATTACTTGCTTAGTTTTCACTTCTAAAAGCAAAAATGGTTGTTGATATTTATAAGTCAAATCGTTTCTTACACATACCTCTGTATGCTCCTCTTCACATATATCATTAAAGGGAAACTATAGTGCCAGGAAAAGTAGCTTCCCCCTCTGTCAACAATTCCCCTACCCTGTGGTCATGAAGGGTTTAAAAAACAAAACAAAAACATTGTCCTTTACCTGGGTCCAGCGCCAATGTCCCCCTGTGGTTGCTCGGGTCCACCTTTTCTCCTCCCCCGCTGACGTCGGTAGGCGGGGTAGACTTCATGCGCGGCAATGGTCAAGCTCGAATTAGGATTTCCCCATTGGAAAGCCTATGGGGTTTTGGGCGACGCTGGATGTGTGAGGGACATCCAGCATCAGTTCGGTGACCAAAAGTCATCGAATAGCCTGGAAGGCCCCTCTAGTGTCTGTCTATTATTGCAGTTTATAATTAACTGCTCTGGGTTAAGAAATCTGGGGCAGTGCACCCAGATCACTACAGCTCATTGAGCAATGAGCTGATGTGGTTTGAGCCCCTACAGTGTCCCTTTTTTTAAAGCAAAATAGCCTCCTCCACTTCAGTAACATCCCAAAGGGATAACAATTTTTTTTTTTTTTTTTTTTTTTTTTTTACTCTTGACAGTGGGATGCTACCAAATTACTCCTGGCACCATAATCGCCTCAGGAGTTATGTTTGTTGAACTTTGAATGTCCATTTAAGCCGGTGGCCAGATGGTATATCTCCATTAGGACATTAGGAGTTGTAGTTTTGCAACAGATAGTAATATGCTTCCAGCATATTAAATGTTGTAGCTTAATGCTAAATGTTTATTCCAAGGATGTTACTAGTGTTAAAAAAAAATGGTGCTTGATTCCCCGCCCCCTCCCCCCGCCAAAATACTTTGTCTCCTCCCCAAACCCCACCTATTTTTAAAACAACAACAACATTTTTATACCCACTGTTACTTGCAGACACAGACAGAATCAGAAGGCATACACAGGTACAGTGCAAGTTGTTACATATGTTCTTTATTACAACTTGCATGCTGTCGGAAATTGTGCTACATATTAAATATTCACCCATATCTTTGACTGAAAGATTTAAACTAAATAAATAATTTTTTTTGGAAGGAGTCGCCAAACTGCTGCTAAGCCATTTGTTGGTATCCTATTGCAATTAATATAAACATTGCATGTACAATGAACACAGATATAAATCAAAGAAAACGCTGTAGTACCTGTATAGTACAGCTTTTAGTGGGAACACTGTGCGGCCCCGGTCAATGACATGTACTGTGTGGAGTCATCTCAGAATGTTTTCGGCTTTCTGTTCATTCGCCCCCACCCCTTTAACGTATAAAACGTTGAACATATACATTAAAGCAGACTAATTATCTTGCCTTAAAGGAAAAGTGTTGTCAATATAACACTCTGGCGTTTTGGGGGGAGGGGTTGTTTTGTTTTTATTTTTATACATATAAAACAAAAAAGAACTTCAAACATATCAAATATGTGCAGCATAAGGCAGACCCCTTCCTCAACAGGAAAATACTACCAATCAGGAGCCTTTCATGGTTGTGTAGTGTGTTTAAACTTACCCCATAAACCTCTGTTCATTAGGAATTTGTGAATTATATAATTTATCTCCTGAATATCTAATGTATATTTAAACAAATGGTCATTTAGTTACTCCAATGGCCATTGGAAGGAAAGCCTGCTTGCCAACGTCAAGGAAGACCCCCTCCTCCTCCCCCCCCCCCTAGGTGGGTCCTACTCTGACCCTTCACCTTGCTTCCTTGAGCTTCTGGCAAAGATATCTGAGACAGAGAGGGGTGTTTTTTTGTTTTTTTATATACACCTATATACTTATTAACCCTTAATAGGGAACACATGGGATGGGCGGCAGCATCTTTGTTTTTTTTACTGTATGTATGGTGGTTGATGTGTACTGTGGTCGTTGCTGTTGTCCGGAGTGATTGGAGTGAGCGCAGGACTTATCCTTTTGTATTTGTTTTTAAATAATTTATCTCCCAGCTGCAATTACGCAGCTCATCGCTTGAGTATGAGTAGGGCTGTTCTATAAACTGATTGATACCAGCTAACCCATGTCTTCAGTTTATGTACGTAGTTGTTCTTGGACAAGGGTAGGGGGGCAGGGTACTTTTTCATGCTTAAACTGTTTCTTAAGGCAGTTCACATGAAAGTCAGTTTGAAGGAAGACTCAAGTTAAATACATTTTAAGTAAAACACTTAATTTTTTATAAGTTTAAAAATAGTTAAAATTACTTTATTCCTTGTGCTGTACAGCAGTCCAACCCTCAAACTTGAACCATCACTTAAGCTTTAATCTGCATTGTGTTGGTGGAATTTCTAGCTTGCAAATGGGGTTACATTGTATCCTTTATAATGTAAATTGTCTCCATTTATTTTGTCCACTGAGTTATGTTTGCATTGCAATGATGACATTGGCTTAACCCTAGAAATCAATGCATGCAGTCATGGTCATTGCATTCCATGATTGGAAACGTTGCATTGTGTGTTCAGGCCAGCCTGTTTGCTGGCACAGCTGGTAATAGCCTTTAGACATAAACTGGTAATTTCACCCTAAATCTTATCCATACTTTGTCAGTACATTTGTAAAAGTCAACCGATTTAAAGTGCTACCAGACGTTATCTTTATAGGGTGTCTTTCAAGAGACTACAATAAAACCTTTCTAATGGGACCCTTTAAAGGGAAACTGTAGTTACAAAAATATAATAATTCAGTCTGTTTTTTTTTTTTTTTAAATTTATTTATTTTAGTTAGATTTAATTGCCCCCATTTTGGGTCCATCACACCCCAAATTTAAATAGAAAACCTTACCTTGACTCCAGCACAGAGATCCACAGCTGGAACCGCCTACTTTTGCACCACAATAATGTCATTGCCAGTGAAACGCTTATAATAAAGAAGCGCCATTTGCCATCAAATTCTTCTCAATAGAGAAGCATTTATTGAACTTTTTTTACTTGTGCTTTGCAAGGCATCAAGAACAGTGTAAGATTCAGTCTTGGAAGAGGAAGAAGCACTGTCTACTAGCTGTCTCAGGGTAACAGCCACTAGAAGTGTGTTTTGCCCTGCAATTGCTAGATCTCTGAAAGAGCATTTTCTTTTTTTACACTGCTGGAGAAAAATAAAAGGGGAACTGCGCCAATAAACTCTGAGCTGAAACCATCTGCGTGCTTATGGTGTCCCTTTAAACTTCATAACCACCTCTTTGTGCTAAAATGGTAATGGTGCAAAGACCCATACCCTTTACCTGCTATTTTAGTTTTCTTCCATTTCAAATATAAATGCGGTCTTATTTCTGTGCAAAGCTGTTGTCATGGGCTCTCTGTAAGTCAACTGTAATAATCACTTCCTTACTGGCAATATCCGTTTTGTGCAGAGGTCATTGTTTTTTTGTTTTTTTCTGACAACCATTTCATTGTTGTAATTGGGTGCTGGAATTGTCGAGGCCTGTCCTAAGTGACCTCCTATGCCAAGTTCCCAAACCTTTGGCCTTGATACCTTTTAAAACTGCATGGTAAAGAAGCTGTTTGAATGCAGCTTCATTTTTGTGACACTAGTCATGTTGAATGGCAATCATTCGAATGCATAATTAATCAATTGTATCTATGACAAAGACCACAAATGCCAACCTTTGGAATGAACATATAGGGACCAGTAGTGTACAATTCACATATCTTTGGTATCTGGACTGGGTGTTGAATTCTGGTTTGCACTGCCAGCCTTTTATGGGCAGGTCTGTCAGTCAAGGCATTCTTATTCAGAAAGTATTACCAGCTCATCCGATGATAAACATATATAGGAGGTTTTGCTTGTGAGCGGTATGTTTCTGAATTGTGGAAATTTCACATCTTGTTTATAAGTTTGGCTGTATTGTAATGCGTTCACTTCTCGTATCAATATGTGTTAAAGTTTATAGTTCTCTCTTTACCAACTGAAACATAATCCTTTAAGTTTGCTTTTTCAAAAAGAAGTGTAAAAGTCGAATGTTGCAAAAAGGAGCAGGATTCTAAAAAGCAGAAATGGTTAACATTAAGAAGTAACATAGTCAATGTTTGAATTAAAAAGAAAAATCATTTTCAGAGTAACTGGATTGTGGAACATTCAAATACACAGCCGAGTTTTGTTGCAATTATCAGTTAAAATGTTACATTATTAGTATAGTAAATATAAGCTATTTGGTCGGTCTTCCAAAACTATAAAACATTTTTTTAGAAGTAGCTATTCTTAAACGAACACTCCAGTGGCAGGAAAACAAACGGTTTAACTGGCACTGCAGGTACCCTCTCCCTCCCACCACTCATGCCATGTTGCTGAAGGGGTGAAAACCCCTTCAGTGACTTACCTGAGACCCCCGCCGATGTCCCTCGGTGGTGGTTTTCGGGTCCGCCCACGCTCCTCCCCTGCCAACATCCGGCAGGGAGACCTAATGCGCATGCTTTCAATGCTTTCCTGTGGGGAATTGAGCGACACTAGAGGCCTTCACACAGCGTGAGGATGTCCAGCGACGCTCTAGCACAGAAAACCTGTGCTAGAAACCAGGAAGTGCCCTCTAGTGGCTGTCTAGTAGACAGCCACTAGAGGAGGAGCTAACCCTCTAATGTAATTATTGCAGTTTATGAAAACTGCAATATTTACAGCTGCAGGATTAAGGGTAGTGGGGAGTTGGCACCCAGACCACTCCAATGGGCAGAAGTGGTCTGGGTGCCTGGAGTGTCCATTAAAGTGTCTTCCTCCTTGAGCTGCCATTTGTAGATAGCAGGAGCCACTCCATTGTTATGCATTTGTGCATGTGCAAGAATACAAAACTAGGGAAAATGTCTGGGTAGGGGTGTGGAAGTTTATTAAAACATTGCCTTTTGCCATAAATCATTATGTAGATAAGACAAAGTAGCCTATGTTTGTGGCTTGTGTGTCTGATTTTAAGAAAAACATTTTTTAAATGCCTCTTAGCAACCGCATGAAGGTCTATGCTGTCGTGCAGGGCTTGAGTGCATGTTGGTAGCATAGCCATAGACCATAATGCATTAAAAGTACCGGCAGGTTTAAATCCCTGTTTGTACCCAGAAGCCCCAGGTATCGATGGATAGTTGAAGGCAGCCCCATACTGACAGATGAGGTTTGTACAGCTATCTGAATCTCTTTAAATCACCATGGCTGACCTTCACTGATTGGTGCTTGTCAGCTGTGTGAGCAGGGAAATACTTTTGCTGATGTAAGGAATGACGGCAGAGGAAATTCCCCAGAGTTATGATTAGGTGGGATTATTGGTACAATCTTTGGTGTGATTAGTGGAAGGAGTAGGGCAAAATATATACTTGTCAAGCATCATTGTAATCGAGAATACAAATATGGGGTGTTTACAGTAGTAGAACATTTTTCCAAAATAAGATGTGTGAAAGACCACAAAAAATATTTTGAGGTTTGTGATAAAATGGCCAAATTAAGTGTCAAAATGGTCTTGGTTAAATAGCCTGGGTGATGTACTTTCTACAAACATTTACTTTTGTTTAGTGGCTTTGTATTATCTGACTACAATGAAAGTTGTAATGTCCGCATGCCAAATTTTGCCAAGATTTAGCTTTAAAACAATAATTTACTTCTGCAATATTTGATTTATAACTTCTAAAAACTAACTGAAATCCTAGACATATTGGGCGTTTTAAAGGACCTCTCCGCACTCGTAGAGCATTTTAGCTTGTTGATGTACTTTATAGGTTAGGAGTATCCCATTTTAATCTTCCCCCTCCCCCCCCCTTTTTTTTTTTATAGAGAAGTATATACACTTTATTATGTAAGGAATAGTTGACTCCAGGCCGTTGAATTATTAGAAAAATAATGCACACCTGAGGTGGTAATGCGGTCTCGATGCAAAGCGGAGTGGCCCTTACACCTTGGGTGTGCATTATTTTTCTAATAATTCAACGACCTGGAGTCAATTATTCCGCTTATACTACAGTTACCACACCTCGAAAAATTGTTCAGATGATGTATTTCAAGACGTTTGTCAAGTTTTTGTCATTAAAAAGTTCTTGTGTGTAGGACTAATTTCTTACGCATCAATTCCCGTGCCTTCGTTGCTAATTCCAAAACATCATTTAAGAGTTGGTAACGGAGATTTGGGCCACTGATAGCAGACTAATGCAGTTATTAGTGCAGTTATGAGAGAGACAGGTTGCAATAATGAGACAGAAAAGCATGTGCATCAATATTTAATTTATTCATTGGTTTTAATTAATTTGTTAATTTTATTTTTCTATTATTGACTGTAGGCTGTAACGAAAACCTGTGCAGCAGGACTATCTATGTATATTCAGTTCAATTTCCTATTGATTATAGATAGGACTATGAATTGTAACCTATTTTCCGTTATTACAGTTGACTACGCAAAGTGATATGGAACTGTAATGCAGTCAAGACCTGTCTGGAACTACTTTAGCCGTGCTTCTCCCTGAAAATAATGCACAACTTAGAACGTTTGTCAGCCTATCAGATTGAAGCATTCAATGGCCCTGTAGTATAACTTTTTTTTTTATAACTTTTTTTTAAGAAACGCCTACCCAGCTGGAGGGGGTACTCTTTCTCCTTCCGTTGACTCCACTGAGCTAATGGAAGTGGCAGTTGTTCTCTGCTAGTGCACGCCTGCCTTCTCCCAAGAGTTACTGTGAGCCAGTCAGCATGCGTTCACAGGGCTCTATAATTAACTGGTCCTCCCTGGCTACCTCCAGCCCCTATGTCCAATCTAGGCCGCCTCTATCACTATACACCCCTCATAACTACAGGCTTCTGATTTCCAAAACACCCTGACTGAAATTGTTTGCTAGAGAAAAAGGGAGGGCTTGCAAAGCCTGCAGGCCAAAAATCTGTGACTTTTGCAGACTGCATTCATAAATAAGTGATCCTTTTTTTTTTTTTTTTTTTTTTTTACTACAATGTTTTGGCCCCATCCATTTCTACTTTAAACACATTTTATATATAATATAAAATGTATGGGTGCACTAAAACCGGGGGAAATTGTTGTTGAATTAATGCATGGCAAAAGTACCAAAAAGACCTTGGTCCTCGAGTTTAAACCCTTAACGACCGTGGCTCATTTGAAACGCAATGCATTTGATGGTGTGATGGAATGTCCTAGCAATAAATTATTAGTTTGTGCAAAGATTCTGTATTTGCATAAAAACTAATAGAACACAAGATCAACTTTCCCATATGCCCACCTTTTATGGCCAGGGACATAAAGAGCCACTAGGGCACTGTAGCATTGGGAACATACATTTATAATCCTAGTGTCTTCCTTAAAGGGTCAATCCAGACCCCTAATGCCCTTTAGGTTGCTGAAATGAATTGCATGTAAAGTGTCACTTAAATGTATTTCTCTTTACAAAATATGCAAATTTCAATAGATATTTATGAACTAACCTGGTTACACCCCACTGGCTTTCAAGCAGACAACAGGTCCTGTTACTTCCTGACTTGTTTAGATCATTTGAGCTAAACTCGAGGCAGCAATTACCCTGAGCACCTGCCTTGCAAAGAATTGCTGCCATGGAAAGTCTGTGCTGGGTTAGAAGAAGGCTTGCAAAAACCACACCCAGCATGGAAGTTCCCAATAGAAATGCATGGTTTCACTGCATCTCTGTGAGGAGTTGCTGATTGTTGCAGCGTGGTGTTTTGTGCATATGCATGGAAGTCTCATGATGCTTTTTTTAAGGATAGGCATTGGACTGGCTGAAATCATGAAGATTGACGTGTGTGTAGCCAGTTGTAGCAAGACCAGTAAGGCGAGGAATGAAAGGTACGTTTTAAAGGAACACTATTGGGTCAGGAACACAAACATGTATTCCTGACCCTATAGTGTTAAAACCACCATCTAGCCCCCCTGGGCACCTCATGCCTCCATAAATATAGCAAAATCTTACTTATTATTATTGTCATTTATATAGCGCCAACAGATTCCGTAGCGCTTTACAATATTATGAGAGGGGGGATGTAACTATAAATAGGACAATTACAAGAAAACTTACAGGAACAATAGCTTGTAGAGGACCCTGCTCAAACGAGCTTACAGTCTATAGGAGGTGGGGTATAAGACACATTGGGACAGGAAATATCAATCAAATAGGGTGGGAGTGAAGCAGAGCTGGAGGAGAGAGTAAAGGACTGCCCTATAGGAGAGAGCAAGAGACGGGTATGTAAGGTAGAGGTTACTCTTGGAGGCCATAAGCTTTCATGAAGAGATGGGTTTTAAGGCCCCTTTTTAAATGATTGAAGACTAGGGGAGAGTCTGATGGCGGTAGGCAGGCTATTCCATAGGATAGGAGCCACCCGTGAGAAGTCCTGCAAGCGCGAGTTGGCCGTACAGGTGCGAGCAGCGGTCAGGAAGTGGTCACTGGCAGAGCAGAGGGAACAAGGAAGGGCATACCTATGGATCAGTGGAGATATGAGGGCCTAGAGTTGTTCAGTGCTTTAAATGTATGGGTTGTATTCAAGCCTGAAGCTGTAGCTCTGCATGCTGTTTGCCTCAGAAAAACAAGCTGTCTGCTGACATCATCAAAAGTGGTGGCCTGATCCAGTCACAATGCTTCTCCATAAGATTGGCTGAGACTAACAAGGAGGCAGATCAGGGGCAGAGCCAGCACAATTCAAACACAGCCCATGCCAATCGGCATCTCCTCATAGAGATGAATTGAATCAATGAACCTCTATGAGGAAAGTTCAGTGTCTGCAAGCAGAGGGAGGAGATAGTGAATGTTTGGATGCATTTTAGGCAGCCATGACCCAGGAAGGATCTCTAACCGCTATCTAAGGAGTGGCCAGTGAAGTTATCACTAGGCTGTAATGTGAACACTGCATTTTCTCTGAAAAGTCAGTGTTTACAGCAAAAAGCCTGAAGGTAATGATTCTTCTCACCAGAACACATGCAATAAGCTAGTAGTTGTTCTGGTGACTATAGTGTCCCTTTAAAATACATTTTCAAAGTGATCTGAGGGGGACCGGAGAGCTAAACAGTTTTACACTATAGTGTTGCAATAGTGTTCTTTTAACATACTTTCAATGGCACAAAACCAGTACCAACAATCGATTTTATTGATTGTCACTTATATCGTGCCAACTTATTCCACAGAGTTTTACAATATTATAAAGGGGAAAATGTAACAATAAATGAGACTATTACAAAATGTTACAGGAACAATAGGTTGATGTGGACCCTGCTCAGACGAGCTTACAATCCTACATGTTTTCATTTGAGCAAGATGAACTGCGTTAGTTAGTTTTCTCTCAAGTAGATGAGCGTGTAAAATTTTACTTATTTATTTTTGGGATAGATGTTATGCTGTGGTATGCACAGCTGTAAAGAATCACTTCCTTGCATAATAAAATAGCTGACATTTCTTGTTTTTACTTCCTGTCTTTTTTGAGAGTTTTAAAAGAGGTCCTTCATTGTTGCATAACTTTGCAAGTTTAAAGTAGTAGTCTCTCATTTTGTCAAATAGGATTGGCTGTAAAGGTTTTTTTTTTTTTTTTAATGTATCCTCTGCCAGTTATTGGACAGTGATTGCAAAAAACAGACTGTGACATCACACTGTATGGATGTAAAAAAAATAGTGACTTACTCCTCCTGTGAATCTTAACCAAAAAATAAATATATATCTATATCTACCTCTCATGTCAGCTATAAGTGAAATGTGTACAATGCGAAAATAATGCTATCTTGATGTGCACCAAGGCATTCTTGTGTATGTGTTCCAATTATTCTGAAACTGGTAAGATAGCATTAAAGATATATTGCTCTTGTCACTCCAGAACTAACTCCAACAAAGCTACAGTCCTGATGCCAATTATCATTGTTGTCCCTGCTTCTCCCCATGTAAAATAAATTAAACAAAACTAATGACTCACTCTTTCTCCAGCGCCAAATTTCTTTTGGCACTGCTTATTTGGGTTGCATTATCCTCCAGGATGACAGGCCAATCCTCTATTCTCTTCATAGAGGTTGCACAAAGCGCCTATAATTATTCCATAGAGCATCACTGTATTCAATAATTCTTTATGGCAAACTGTGTCAGCTGTGCGCATGATATAATTGTATGTCCCAGTATGAGTTGGGAAGTAAGATTCCTGGCTCTCGTACCCAGAGGGCTTAAAGTTTAAGGGTGGAGAGTGGCCCTGGTGTGTGTGTGTGTGTGTGTGTGTGTGTCTCATTACAAAGTATATTTTAGCAGCCCATGTATTGTTTGTTAAAGAGTATTTTAAAATCTTTGTGTTTGACTTATGTTCAGTTTATTTATATTTTTTTCCCCCATCCTCCATCAGAGCAAATTCTGCATAACATAAAACAAGAGTATAAACGTATGCAAAAGAGGAGACATTTAGAAAACAGTCTTCAGCCAACAGAACCCTGCTGTTCAACTGATTTACAACATACTCCATTCCTCTCTTCTGGGCCAAGTATACCTGGTGAGTAGGATATGACCCTCAATATCACTTAAAGTCCACTGTCAGCTCCAAAATGTATACTTTAAAAAAATATTATATAGTGCAAAATATGCATATAATAAAATAAACTCTTCTGAATCTGTGCATAAATATCACCTACATATCAATATTATAGGCATTCACTTAGACTAGAATATTCCTATGTGAGAATCTTCAGTTACAAGTCATTAGGAGAATTAGACTATGGGTGTATCAATGTGGGAGTCTGTTGCTTGTATTTCAGGTGCTAATAATGGTAAATGTTAACCTGACATTACTATATGTGTATCAAATACCTAAATAATCCCTCAACTAAGCTGTAGTCTTATAATTTATATTCTAGAGAAACAGCTTGTCCAACCAGTCTTGAAACATAACTAATGATGCCAGTGTTGTTTCAGTGGGAATGTCGATAACACTGGATATTAAGGGATCCATGATGGCTGTTTCAAAGTCAAAACATCTATACTCATGCAAGTGTATATGCTGTATGTCAATGTCATTGTGAATGTTTTTGCAAGGTTTTAACACTGTGTTAATACAGAATCTAAACATATAATCTTATTTAATACAAAATTGGGGATGCACCAAACTTTTCGGCTGAAAATGAGCCTCACATTTCGGCCGAAAAAGAGTCAAATCTGCCCTGTGTGCCGCCCAGTGCAAGGCCCCTCCCGTCTTCCTGGGGAGAGAGCCAGCACAGTCTGCAGCTATGCTGAGTGTGAGCTGCAGACTGTGCTGTATCTCAAGATCACTGGCCTATCTGAGCGTTGCTACGGGTTACCACGGCAACTCTTTGACTTCTGGATAAAGCGAAATACAGCACAGTCTGCAGCTCAAACCCGGCGGAGCTGCAGACTGGAGAGACTGCCCACCGGACCACAAGGAAAACAAAGGTATTTGTATAAGGGGGGAGGGGAGGAGGGGAGAGTCGTTTATGGCCAATGGCATCCTGAATTTTAGGTTTCGGCCCAGAATTTATTTCCATGCATCCCTATACAAAATTACCTTTGAGCTGTATGGATCACAATACTCGTGTCTGCCAATTCATAGACTAAGCTAATGCATATTAACCCCTTAAGGACCAAACTTCTGGAATAAAAGGGAATCATGACATGTCACACATGTCATGTGTCCTTAAGGGGTTAAAGGAACACTATATAGGGTCCGGAACACAAACCTGTATTACTTACCCTTGTATTCAAGTCTGCAGCTGCTGGCTCTGCCTCGGTCTACTGACATCACCAAAAGTGGTGGTCTGAGCCAATCACAATGCTTCTCCATTGAGCAACACAAGTCAAACACAGCCCTGGCCAATCAGAATCTCCTCAAAGAGAGGAATTGAATCAATGCATCTGTATGAGGAAAGTTCAATGCCCCAATGCTGAGGGTGGAGACACTGAATTGCAGTTCTACACACTAGGCAGGATGCCCCAGTAGCCATCTGAGGAGTGGCCAATGGAGTTATCCCTAGGCTGTAATGTAAACACTGCATTTTCTCTGAAAAGACAGTGTTTACTACAAAAAGCCTGAGTGGAGATGATTCTACTCAAAAGAACAAATACAATAAGCTGTTGTTGTTCTGGTGACTATAGTGTCCCTTTAAGTGAATAGGAGCATGCATTGCACTACACTTCAATAGGTCAGGTGGTAACCACAAAGGATCACTCATATTTGCACAAAAAAAGTAGCACGTTTTATTTTGTGTACCACAATTGCTTCAGTGAATAGATTTTAGTTGTTTTGAGTTTCTCTGATTTTAATTTTATCCTATCACAAATAGGAGCACTCAAATTAAAAAAAAAAATAAAAAATTATCAAGGCTCAAAATTTCCACTGGACAATTTATCTCTAGCAGTAGAAAATTCATCCCTGGAGGGTATGCTATCGCTTGCCGTGGCAAGTAACTTTTAAAGGAACACTCTGGGCACCATAACAACTTAATACAATTTAACCCTGGATTCCAGTATACAGCGCCCGATTGCTCTGCCCCCTCTCTTTCCACTGCTCCGTTCCTAAAAGAGGAAGCCTTGGACAGGAGCAATGCTTATTGGCTGACCCGTATGACGTGTAAAAATTAATTTATAAAATAAAATAAACTAGAGCACAATAAGTGTCTCTCAAGCCGTTTTGTGAATTGGGAACTATCTAGCAGTGCTTCTGTCAGTGGCTTTATCTTTCAAGAATCTCACCAGGGTAAGGAAGGTTGGCAGGGCTATCAGACGCTGGATACTTTGGTGTTAAATCATTTGTGACCGTTAAACCTTTAAGGAAAGCAGGAGCCACAAACTTTCTGGCACCATAACAGTTGGAAAACAAAAACAAATTTAATCGTGGGCTGATAGGGTACATTACATTTCAAACTTTGCATTTCTCAGCTTATCACTACAACCAAACTCTGATAATGTTTTCAACTTAAAGGTACATTAAGTGCATCGCCACTGAGAAAGGAGCAAGCACTGTTTACCCTGAGACAAGTTGGATTGATCTGCGAACGTCTTTTGAAAGAACGTGAAGATAAAGTCCGTGAAGAGTATGAAGAAATTCTTACCACAAAACTTGCTGGTGAGTCAGTATGAGTGTGTGTGTAGCTAAAACTGTGCAAAAGCTCAGTGTGTTGTTTATATACAGTAATGTAGCGTTGGCAAGCTGCCTGAATTAGACTCCATTTGATTACATTTTGTTTTGTAGAGCAATATGATGCTTTTGTGAAGTTCACTCATGACCAGATAATGCGAAGATATGGAGAACAGCCTGCTAGCTGTAAGTATATCGTTGCATATTGTCTACTTATAAAAAACAAATATCTCTACAGTGCAACTGCTATTACTTAACCAAATTGTTCAGTTTGTATTTACTGTTGAATATATATTGCAAAATTTCAAGTTCTAAGCCACTAGCCAGGCTTTAAAACTTGATTGCCATTGCAAATTCGGATGGTCCGTGGTTAAATTTTTAGTCTCCAATGGCTAGATGTGAGTGGAAATGTTAAGCCCTATATATTGCATATATCATTCAAGGCATATTATTTATAAAATGGAATGGATATAGATAAGTTGCATGAAGTGTGCATTAGACCAGTTCTATGTAACACACAGTAGAATATCCAAAATTGCATTGAAATAAAAGTACAATTTAAGTATGGAGTGGTAATCCATGTTGATACACAAGCACATTTATACATATGGCTACAACATTAGTTGATAACCGTACTTCTGGTGGCTTTCAGTCTGACAGTGGTCCAGGACAGAGTCTAGGAAACAAAACCTAATTGAGGCTCTGTCAACACAATAATTATTTGGGAGCATTTCATAAATATACAACCCTCTGAGTCTGGTGTAGCCTACGTTTCTTCCGGCAGCTTACCACATCACCAAACCCACTTACCCCCATCACGAACCCGGAATGTGCTGGGGGGCTGCACCCAGCCGCCCTGAGAATCTTTCAGGTGATGTACTGGGTTTATATGCATCAGTGGTGTGCCGCAAACTGCCTAAAGCCCATCTCGCAGACCAACACAAATGGATAAATTCCACTATCACCAAGTAAGACCTAGTACACACCTATTCGAGGCAAAGACCACCTACACAGGCCCTGACGTACTTCGAAGAACTATGCACATCTAGAAAAAATATCACACACGGGGTATTGACCCTATACGACGCCCTATTAACAAATGGCGACAGGCGTCCACTTGGTTTTACGGATAAATGGGAAAGGTAAGTAGGGGTCGAACTCGCTGACCAAGAATGGGACAAAATATTCCTCCTGACACACAAATGCTCCATAAGTTCGAAGTACCAAGAAATGAGTTACAAATGACTGATGCACTGGTACAGAACTGGTACAGGACGTTCTTGGACACATACATGACTCAATACTAGGCGACTGTTGGAGATGTGACACTGGTGTAGGTATGGGATCGCATATTTGGTGATCGTGCCCCCTCAGTCCCATACTGGCAGATAGTAAACGCGAAAATTAGGGAGATTACAGACACAGACTTACCACTGCTGCCACTGACGATGCCCCTTATGGACCAAACTTCTGGAATAAAAGGGAATCATGACATGTCACACATGTCATGTGTCCATAAGGGGTTAATCACACACCCACCCCACTGAAGTTGTACAAAAGATCCCTCACCATACACTTACTCAACGCAGCCAAGTCCCTCATCCCGATACACTGGAAAAGGAACAGGGGGCCCACCTTTAAGCAATGGGTGGCCAAGGTAGAAGACTTATACAGCATGGCACCTATACCCAAATCGCATCTGACCCAATAATCGGGGCTCCACAAACCTTTTCCTCACCCCCCCCCTTTTTTTTCTCCGCCCTCTATTTCTCGTTTTTCCCTCTCCCACTATCCCATCTCTCCTTCCAACCCCCCCCCACCTCATGAATACCCCCTTCCCATACCCACTATATCTGACGTTTAACGAATGACATAACACTGTTGGAGACTACCACAGTGAACGACCTAATGCTCATGCAGCCCAGGCCGAGACCAGGCTCAGAGGTCAGCGACATAAAATGCCCCCCCGCAAAGCCCTTACACAGGCTCCACCCTGACACAAACGCAGAAGGAAGGTTGCAATGTCAACTACACATAGCAGAGTACTGGGGCAGTTTCCCCAGACATGCCCCACATTGACCCCCGAAGACACCTTGATCTGACTGTCCCCCGTTGTATACACTGTAGGTCACAATATTTTTCAAGGTTGTTTGATCGCTAAGCCTGTTCAACCACATGTTTAACCCAAGTTTTGTTAAAGCTAAACCGTTATGTAACCAATGGAACAGCAATGTGAAGTATCTTGAATAATTTAAAAATAAATGTCAAAAAAAGACCGCATTGGAATTTCATTGCAAATTCCAGCACAGTTAAAACATATCCTAAGACAAAGTAAGGAATACTGTCTTATGGTAAAATCCTACTGACAAAAGGCAGAGTTTCTGTTGTCAAGCGATGACTGTGGAAATGAGGCATTGTCTTGGTTTATGGAGCATCTTGCAGAATGCTTCAGATACAAGTGTTATTCCTGTGAGAAAATAAAAAGATGGTGCTTGCAGGTGAAAGTTTCAGGAAACTTTAATGCTGTACCCCCATGTGATTACACTGAAGCAGCAATGTCACTATTGGGGATAGTGTCTGTGAAAGTGACTTTATAAAGTGGTTTTGGTGATTAGTGTCCCTTTAACATTGTAAAGACAGTGCCAATCTGAATAGTACAGCAAATTTGGAGAAGTAAAATACATTTAAAAAAAAATTCCAGGAATGCTATACCACATTTAGCACCATTACAGTAACTGAAACACCCTTTGTACAATGACATTTTTGACAAGTAGAATTTAATGCCTTCCTTTAGTCTGTAATATCATGGCAGGCATGCTATCCAGTTAACAAAATACTCCAAACTGAGCTCCCACTCTAGAAAAGGCATAACTGTATATACTTTCCATATGTCACCTCACAACTTTTGATATGTATTAAAGTTTTATTCATAAATAACAAGATATCTGCAGTTGTGTGTCTGCTATTGTGCAGGCTTCAGTATTTTATCTGGTTTACATCAGTCTGTAGATGTTTGGGTACATCCGTGTTTACATTCCAACAAGCAACATGTCTAGACTCTCATAACTGCTTGAAAGGGAGCAAATTTAGATATTTGCCTCTAGCATTGAATAAGAAACCTATTTTGTATTGTCCCTTTTGAAATGAACTGTAAACTAGCTAGTTGGCAGCATTGTTCTGCGGTAGGAAACCCTGTCCTTATTAATGTTATTGAATGGCCTTTCTAGATATTTGAGTTGTATATTGATACCTTTTTATTATAAATTGGATTATTTCGTACTTAACATTTGTGAAATTAAATTTCCATGAGTGTAATATGAACCATAACAACTTTTTCTTTTGCTTTCTTTCTTTCTAATTGTGTTTTTTTTGTTTTTTCAGATGTTTCATGAATTACTCCTTGCCTTTCCGGGCTGATGTTTTTCCTTAATTGCTGCAAGATGTCATAGTTTAAAAATTGCAGCAATGCCATAACCCCTTCCCTGTGAACACAGGCTATTTCAAGCTTTTGTCAGTGGCGACCACTCTTATGCAGCAACTGGTTTAGGAGTGCTCCTGATGTTGTGCCACCTGGATGTGGATCTATGCTACCTGTATTACTATACCAGTGGCCTCATTTGCTGTATTATTGAAATTTGGCTTCTTTTGTTTGTTTTAAAATGGATTAAAGCTGGTGTTCATAAACATGCCCTTTGCTTGATGTGTAAGTAAGTCAAATTTAGGATGACATTGGTTTTTTGACTGACTGCAGTTGTAATAACTGTGCAACAACAACAAAAAGTCCAGCAACTTTAGGATGGAATAATTCTTGGGACTATTTTAAAGTGACCTCCACCACATTTGACTGTGGAGAGAATAAAGAGGGCATGTCTGTTTATTAAAGGACTATTGTGGGGAAGGTAAAAATTGATTATATGATTTTGTGTTTTGTAGTTTTATTTATTCTTTCGGTCTTTAACAAATGTTTAATGCATTTTTTTTTCTGTCTATCATTGTTTAACTGCCTTGTACTGGAATTTAGTTGGAAAATAAAAACAAACACAAGACTGCTCTTTCTGAGTAATTGTTTTTCTAGTATAATATTCAAATGTATTTTGGTGAGTGAATACTGTATCTGGTCAGTGTTAACCACTCACAGATTAGTCACAAAGAGACACAATGTCAGTTTCAACGTAATACCATACCCGGTTCCATTTATTTTCCCTCTTTTGATTATACAACACAGAAGACTTACTGGTACATAATTTATCCGTAATCACGGCTTGCTCGTATGCATGTCATGATGATGAGGAGACTGTCTTACTAGCTTTTCCAGAAAGGGTAGCTGTCTTCCACTGATTCTCCTGCACAGATTGAGTTTTAAAGGGAGACTACAATATAGCAGATTTACTATCCCTAGAAACCCCCTCAGTACAACGCGGTTTCCCCATATTTCTATAATTTTATAAAGTTATATAGTGTAGATATTTTAGGGGATGTTAAATGGGGAACTTGGAAGGTTTAGGAGTTAAAAAGAAAATATCCTATACAAGAAATAATGTATTAAGCCAGGGTTGTTAAGTGGTAATGGTTAAATTACCCCATGTGGTTTGCAACACCCCTAGGGGGAACTTGGTGCACTATCTTTCTTTTCCTTATGAGAGAGTCTCCATGTGTGGAAACACGAATGCCCAGATCCCATATTTGGCCCGGTAACCCTTTTGTAGATTCTTTAGAAACCTATGTTATAGGGGTAGGAGTGCCTGGGCACCATTTCCAAAATATTTAACCCTGATGTTTGTCCCCAACATCTCTACCGTCTCTTCTTTCCTCCTGGCCACACCTGCAAATAGGTTTGCCAGGCAGATGGTGATCGGCTGAGAGCCTCTCACTGATTCAGTCCATCACTGGCTGCCTGATGAGGGTAATATGTATGACAACTGTATGGACACTCATCCATTTTTTTTTTTTTTTTTTTATGCTCTTCTGTAAAAGTACACTCAAGACTGTTAAAATTGATTAGGTGGCTATACAAATATACTAAACCTACTCTGAGCGATTTTTACTCTGCAAACAGGCAGTTTGCTGGCAAGCTGTTACAGTTTGAGAGTTTGCAACAGATCCCCAATTCAACATGACAAAAGGACATTGCTGTATTCAGAGGCGGCCAAAAGCCATCTGGCATTTCAGTTGAATATTAAAAGAAAATTGTCTCCTTTTTAAACATCTGTACTACAATATGAGCGTTTGGGATTTCATGAAGCAACACCATAGTGAAAGGAATACAAACATGTTTAGAAAATATGGTTTCCCTCCATTTCCATCACTTTGCTGGTCTGTTGCAGCTGACCCCGCTCAAAAAAAGGCAGTGTTTACATTTAAAAAGCCTGCAGGAACAAGCTATAGCCTCCAGAACTACAATAAGCTGTAGTTGTGGTGACTCTAGTATCCCTTTAAACTCTCATTACTAGCACAGCAAAGGTTGAAAACACAGCTGTGTTCATAGCAATATCACGGTTATTCAATAAAGTCTAAATTGGGCAAAACCAATAGCAATCCAGACATTGTTGATGGAATTTGAATGCTGCCGGACGGCTGAAAGCGAGACCAAATAAATGAAATCTGGACACAGATTGAAAAATATATTTTTCTAATTGCCGGGACTAGCAACCATTGGGCAAATAGTAAAAACCACAACCCATTGTTGGCGTAAGTGTTGTGGCAGCTGGTTCGTGATTGAGAGCTAGCTGTTAAAAAAAAGTACAAAAGGCGCTAGTAAAATCTGAATAGTGCAAAATGTATCAGTGTGACAACCTGCACCTTTAAAGTATAATAGCCCATAAATACACACAAACCATATAATCAAAAAACGAAAGGTACACCATATCTTTAAGAACTGTGAAATGTTACTATATACACAGTATGTGAAAGTATATAAATATTTGTGTACAAAGTGCAAAAATAAGTGCTATATACGCTGTGCAAATCTGTAAAGTGCACTAAGACAATGTAAAAACAAACTTACTCTATTGGCCTAAACCAATCTCAAAGGTACTGGAACTTCATATAAAAAATGGAAATGTAGTAAGTTTTTCTTCCGACTTACGAGAAAATGTAAAAAAAAAAAAAAACTTTCCAATGTGAAAGGCAATGCGTAAAACATCTTGCATAGTTGTAGACAAAGAAGCTCCTATGAAATGCAAAATAAATACACGCCCCAGAGACCTGCCACTGACTGCAGTTAGTGATAAACAACTTCTGAAACCGGACTCACAGGAATAAAGGTAAAGGCTTTACTAGAAATCAAATAAAAGAAACATTATAGAGTGGTCTGGGTGCCTATACTGTTAGATTGCAATGTAACACATTTACAGTTTTTGATAAACTGTGCTCAGACAGCCATTAGGAGGCCCTTCTGGAATTTTACAAGACTCGGGGTCACCTAACTAATGCTGGATATCCTCATGCTCTGCACGAAGACTTCCTGAGCCATCCCCATGAGAAGTGCTTATCTATGGGGAGGGCATATGGTGCTAGCGGCACTCGCAGCGCATGCACATTAGGTCCCCCATATCGGAGGAAGCGGAGCACCGACCTAGCACCAAGGGACACTGGCACTGGAATCACATACATAATTTTTTTTTAAATTTTTTAACCCTTTACATGCTGGGAGGAGGGCACTATAGTGACACTAGATACCATTTAAAATAAATATCTAAACCCAAGGCACAAATTTGCACTTGCCACTAGTAAGTAGGTATATCAACTATCACAAAGGGGTTAAAGGTCTTTCTTACAACCATCCAGTGCCCTCAAAAATACCTACACCAGGGCTTTGTAAATGAGAGGACCCTAGATGCCGCAGAGCCACAATCAACACAATGATTCCCATTCTAAAAGCTTGATAAAGTACAATGAAAGCCATAACGCCCTGGTATCCAAAACTTCCCCACTGCTGGGCTAGACTATACCCCTCAATTCTACAATAATGTAAGAGTGATATAGTAATATAACAGATGTTGGTATAGATTGTGACACTTTATAACAATGAGAAGATTGTCAAAACAGTGTTAAAGTGGCACTGTCATGGCCGAATCACGTTTTTCTTTTAACCCCCCCTCCCGACTCCACTACATCTAATTGACCCCTTGGTCACCCTCAAATGCCCCTAAGCCCCCCATATTACCTAGCTTTTAAACTGTATTTTCTGCCCCAACCTAGGTCCTGGGCAACGCCATCTTTGTGTGGGTAGGTGAAGGCCCTGTGGGAAACGTAATCTGCCCACACTAGATAGAGTTGTGAAATTCCTGTGCATGCCCAGTTAAACACTTGGGCATGCGAACGGGAATTTCATCCATTCATTCGTCAGAAAGACGAGTGAATGAATAGAAATGTCAGCCGAACAAACAAACACCGAATATCGGTGTTTGTTTATTTTATTACAAGGAGGGAGCTACCAGCGTACAGCTCCCTCCTTGTAAAATTTAAAAATAGAAGCGGCAGGGAGCAGTGCTCTTCGCCACTTCCTAAGCCCCCCATGTCCTCCCTTACTCTATGAGGGTCAATATAACCCGATATTAGCATAAGGGAGATTGTGGCTGCTCACTGTTGTAAAAAAAAAAAAAAAAAGGGGGGGGGGGTTTCCTCTCCCCCGGCCCCCACCCTTGAGTGGCGGGTGGGTACCCTAAATGAGTATGGTCGGGGGGACCTATTGTCCCCCACCCGGAGCGGCAGGTGGAGGCCTGTTGTCCTCCCCCACCCCTGAGCGGCGGGTGGAGGCCCTAAATGAAAATGCCCCACCCCCCAAGGTGACTCGGGGTCCTCAAGCACCCAAAACAAAAATTATTAAACCTTTACCTACCCCCCTCTCCCTAAAAATAGTGAGGGGGGAATAAAAGAACCAAGTGCCTGTGAAAACAAAAATGAAACTTACCATTTGATGTCTTCTTTTTTCTAAAATCTTCATTTTTCAGCCCCCCAAAAAGCCAAATAAAAACCATAATACCCGTCGAATTTGTAAAAAATAAAATAAAAAACCAGAGCGCAAAAAAAAAAATCAGACGAAAAAGAAGAAAACCTGACGCAAAAAAATGAATCCATCTATTCTTCACCCATCTTCCCACGCCCTGCAATTTGACTCAGAACACTCTGATTGGCTGGCTTAGAATTCAACCAATCAGAGTGTTAGTCATTTTACACAGCATGGGGAAAGTTCTTTGGAATTTTCCCACGCTGTGTAAAATGACACAGAGCACTCGGATTGGTTGAATTCCAAGCCAACCAGAGTGCTGTGACAGGTAAATGTAGAGACTTACTCGCGGGAAACTAGGGGGCTTTTATTTATTTTTTTAACAGTGAGCAGATTCAAGGTCCAGCGATTCATTCCAATCCAAACCAACTGAATCTGGGGGTTTGGCTCTTGAGAAGCAGAGACTCTTAGAGCAAGGATTACCAGAATCTATGGTGTATACGCTTTTAAAATCCAGGAAAAGTTCCACTTCTGCATGCTATCACAGAATATGGGATATTTTCCTCCATCCTTCGAATATTGATGTTCTTGAATTGATTTGATTAATCCCTTAAGGACCGGACTTTTTTTGCGATGTTGTACATTTGCGACCAGGCATCTTTTTGACACTTTTGTGGTGTTTGTGTTTAGCTGTAATTTTCCGCTCTCTCATTTACTGTTCCCATACAAATTATATATTGTTTTTTTCAGGACAAAAGGGGCTTTCTTTACATACCATTATTTATATAATCTCATGTAATTTAATTTTAAAAAAATGAAAAAATATGATGAAAAATTGAAAAAAATACACGTTTTTTGAATTTTATGTGAAAAATCTTTTACTCATCTACAAAAGCGAATGAAAAAAACTGCTAAATAGATTCAAAATGTTGTCCTGAGTTCAAAAATACCCAGTGTTTACATGCTTTTTGCTATTTTTTTGCATGTTATAGGGCTATAAGTACAAGTAGGATATTGCGGTTTCAAAACATACATTTTTAAAATGTATCAATAGTGACATTGTAACACTATTATCTGTCATAAATTGCTAAATAACACCCCACATGTACATATTTTTTTAAAAGTAGACAACCCAGGGTATTCAATATGGGGTATGTCCAGACTTTTTTAGTAGCCACTTAGTCGCAAACTCTGGCCAAAGTTAGCGTTCATATTTGTTTGTGTGTGAAAAAAGTAAAAAACTAAATTGAACGCTAATTTTGGCCAGTGTTTGTGACTAAGTGGTTACTAAAAAAGACTGGACATAACCCAAGGTATTGCAAATGGGGTGTCTTCTTTTGCAAATGGTATGCCATCATGGGGGTAATTCTCATTCTTGGGCTACCATACGCTCTCAAAGGCAACGTAACCAACCTGGCCATTTTCAATGTAAAAATATTTGACCCATATATTTGACCCTATAACTTTCAAAAACGCTATAAAACCTGTACATGGGGGGTCCTGTTCTACTCAGGAGACTTTGCTGAACACAAATATTAGTGTTTCAAAACTGGAAAATGTATCACAACAATTATATCATCAGTAAAAGTGCTGTTTGTGTGTGAAAAATGCAAAAAAAGTCACTTTCACTGACAATATCATCGCTGTGATATGTTTTACTGTTTTGAATCACTAATATTTGTGTTCAGCGAAGTCTCCCGAGTAAAACAGTACCCCCCATGTACAGGTTTTAGGGTGTCGTAGAACGTTACAGGGTAAAATACAGTGATAGCAAATTAAATTCTCTAGACTTTCGGCCTGGGTTGGCAGGCAGGTCCCTTAAATTGCAATCAATAAAATAACTTAATTATGTAAAAATATTACATAAATACACACGTAGAATTTAAATATATATGCATATTTATATATTTGAAGTCTACGTGTATATTTATATAATTATTTATGTAATTTTGTATATGGACATATGAATAGTTCGCATTCTTTTTATTTATTTATATATACATAGATATATATACAATTTCATTCTAAGTGTATTTTGATATAAATATATATATTAATATCAAAATACAGTTGGATTAAAATTTCGTATAGATATATAATTTTTTTTTATTTTTATTATTATTTTTAATTTTTTTAATTTAATTTAAATTATTTATTATTCGTATTTTATAATAATATATATATACAATATATAGTTATTATATATATTATATATATACACGTGTGTAAATAAATTTTAAGTGTGTTTTTATATTAATATATTTACATATTAATATAAAAATACACATAGTATGATATTATATATATGATATATAGACATATATTATATAGGTATAATATATGTCAATATATCATATACCGTATATACTCGAGTATAAGCCGACCCGAATATAAGCCGAGGCCCCTAATTTTATCCCAAAAAACTGGGAAAACTTATTGACTCGAGTATAAGACTAGGGTGGGAAATGCAGCAGCTACTGGTAAATTTCTAAATAAAATTAGATCCTAAAAAAAATATATTAATTGTTTATTTACAGTGTGTGTATAATGAATGCAGTGTGTGCGTATGTGTGTGTGTGTATGAGTGCAGTGTGTGTGTGCATGAATGCAGTGTGTGTGTGCATGAATGCAGTGTGTGCAGGGCCGGTGCAAGGATATTTGCCGCCGTAGGCAAAAAATTTTTTGCCGCCCCCTCCCCCCCCCCCATATGTCCTGACTTCCCCTCCTCCTCCCTCAGTGGTCCTTACCTCCCCACCCCCGTGTTCCTTCACTCCCCCCCAGTGGTCCTGACTCACCCCTCCCCTAGTGGTCCTTACCCTCCCCTCCCCTAGTGGTCCTTACTTCCCCCTCCCCTCCCATAGTGGTCCTTATCCCACCCCCTCCCTCTCATAGTGGTCCTTATCCCCCTTCTCCCTCCCATAGTGTTCCTTATCCCCCCCCCATCCCTCCCATAGTGGTCCATATACCCCCCCCCTCCCTCCCATAATGGTCCTTATACCCCCCCCTCCCTCCCATAGTGGTCCTTATCCCACCCCCTCCCATAGTGGTCCTTATACCCCCCCTCCCTCCCATAGTGGTCCTTATACCCCCCTCCCTCCAATAGTGGTCCTTATCCCCCCCCCTCCCATAGTGGTCCTTATCCCCCCCTCCCTCTCATAGTGGTCCTTATACCCCCCCCCCTCCCATAGTGGTCCTTATCCCCCCCCTCCCTCCCATAGTGGTCCTTATCCCCCCTCCCTCCCATAGTGGTCCTTATACCCCCCTCCCTCCCATAGTGGTCCTTATACCCCCCTCCCTCCCATAGTGGTCCTTATACCCCCCCTCCCTCCCATAGTGGTCCTTATCCCCCCCCTCCCTCCCATAGTGGTCCTTACCCCCCCCTCCCTCCCATAGTGGTCCTTATACCCCCCCTCCCTCCCATAGCGGTCCTTATACCCCCCTCCCTCCCATAGTGGTCCTTAACCCACCCCCTCCCTCCCATAGTGGTCCTTATACCCCCCCCCCCCCTCCCATAGTGGTCCTTATACCCCTTTTTTTTTATTATTATTAATTTTTTTTTTATTATTTTATTTCTTATTTTATTTATATTTTTTTTTTTCGTCCCCCCTCCCTGCTTGATACATGGCAGGGAGGGGGGCTCTCCTTCCCTGGTGGTCCAGTGGTAGTTCAGTGGGGGGGAGAGGGGGGCTGTCAGAGCTGTACTTACCTGTCCTGCAGCTCCTGTCAGCTCTCTCCTCCTCCGCGCCGTCCGTGCAGCTCCCTCTGTCAGCTCACAGTGTAAGTCTCGCGAGAGCCGCGGCTCTCGCGAGACTTACACTGGGAGCTGACCGAGGTGCTGAACGGACGGCGCGGAGGAGGAGAGAGCTGACAAGAGCTGCAGGAAAGGTAAGTACAGCTCTGACAGCCCCCCTCTCCCCCCAGTCTGTATTATGGCAATGCAAATTGCCATAATACAGACTCTGACTCGAGTATAAGCCGAGTTGGGGTTTTTCAGCCCAAAAAATGGGCTGAAAAACTCGGCTTATACTCGAGTATATACGGTATATACACATATATAAGAATATTTTTTTTTTATTAACTTTCACTTTAAATTTTTCTTTGATTTTACAGTTGCAGGGAGACTGCCTGTCAGCACAGACAGTCCCCCTGCAGGCAGAGACTAGGACACCTATTGTGACCATGTGGTCGCCCTGTTGGGCGATCACATGGCCCCAGGGGTCCTAAACCGCCATGGGGAGACTGTCTGGGCTGCAGGCAGTCTCCCCACACCGGGAGCACCGCCGATCGCCGCCGGGGGAACGACGGCGATCGGGTAAGTACATTTTAAATTTAGGACGGTTCAGGACCGTCGTCGGTTGGCAAGGGAAAAATGCCGATGACGGTCCTGAACCGTCTAGCGTCCTCAAGGGGTTAAAGAAAGATAAGTTCAGCATGACAGTGCCGCTTTAAACTTAATGGGTTAAGACATAAATATTATTACTAATGCCTCCTCAAGATAACTAGGAATTGTAAAGATCAGGATACTTTATTATACTGGAATGTCAGGATTATTCACTAAAGTGAGAATTCAAAGTGAATTTCAAATTTAAGTTCAAAATAGCCAAACTGCACAGTCCCAATGTAAATATATAAATGTTACTATATATGTATGTATGTGCACCTTCGGGCCCCTGGCTACATACATACTGCGGAAGGGGCCCAATCAACTTCTCTTTCCAGCTGCTCCTCACTCCAATTCACATGAGCACCGCAGTCTTGCCACAGGTTATACCACGCCGGACTCGCAAGAGTTTAAGTGAGGAGAGCTGGAAAGAAGATGGTGCAGGCTGGGTCTTCTCTCACTGCTGGCAAAGCTTCCAGGTAACTTGTTAGTACCACCACTGCTGTCTCCTTAACACCCCTTCACTCTCCAACAGCCCCCTCTCATACAGCACTACTTCGGTCTTAATATCCCTCCATTCACTTCAGAACTGCAATACTTCGCTCTACTTCGAACCCTCTCATGCTGCACTGTCTCCTTAATACCCTTTACTCAACTGCCCCTTCTCATGCTGCACTACCTGTCTCCTTAACATCCCTTACTCAATTGCCCCTTCTCATGCGCACTGTCTCCTTAATACCCTTTACTCAACTGCCCCTTCTCATGCTGCACTACCTGTCTCCTTAATATCCCTTACTCAATTGCCCCTTCTCATGCGCACTGTCTCCTTAATACCCTTTACTCAACTGCCCCTTCTCATGCTGCACTACCTGTCTCCTTAATATCCCTTACTCAATTGCCCCTTCTCATGCGCACTGTCTCCTTAATACCCCTTATTCAAATGCCCCTTCTCATGCTGCACGGTCTCCTTAATACCCCTCCACTCAACTGCCCTTTCTCATGCTGCACTACCTGTCTCTTTAATACCTCTTCTCATGCTGTACTACCGGTCTCCTTAATACCCCTTCACTCAACTGCCCCTTCTCATGCTGCACTACCTGTCTCTTCAGTAATCCTTTACTCAACTGCCCCTTCTCATGCTGCACTACCGGTCTCCTAAATACCCCATCAGTCATATGCACAGTCTTACTACACTAGCTTTGTCTTTTTAAAAGTTCTTTAGTTAACTGCCTCCCTTGTACTACTCAAGCTCATTCTACCAAATACCCCTCTACTCTTCCAAAGGCCTCATTCTGGTCCCTACATCTCGCTCCATCCTACTCTGTCTATCCATACAGTTTATGCAACTGCCAAGCTAATCTTTTACCCCCACTCTTGGCTTTTGCCTTAGTAAAACCATGAAGTTTCCTGCCAGTTTTGTATTGCACACACTGCCCCCCACTCAGTGCATGCTGTAACCTGTGCATGTCCCTCTCACTGTGTGCTATGTTACACTGCTTCCTATAATTTCATCTTGACATTTTACCAGGTACACACTGCCATTTCACATGCTGCCACTTTGCACTGTACACACTGCCACAATTACACAAAAACTCTGCATTCACTATACACACATTTCATCCACTACACACTTTGTATTCACTATACAAACTGCACACACTATATACATTTCATCTATTGCACGCAAACACTACATCCACTACACACACTGCTTCATTACACAAACAAAGTCTGCATTCACTATACACACCATCCTCATATGTTTTCAATTGTATTGATGTTATTTTATTGCTGTAACATAGATCTGCACTTTACCTCTTACCACTGGTATAGGTATCTGGGACCCAACCTGATTCCTTTATTTCATTCCAATTCATGTGTCTCATGCGTTGAGGGTACTTTACACAACTTCTAGTGTGACATTCAAAAAAAATCAGGACCTTAGGTTATGCCACCTTAAAAGGACACTATAGTCACCAAAACAACTTTAGATTAATCAGTTTTGGTGTATAGATCATGTCCCTATAGTCTCACTTCTCAATTCTCTGCCATTTAGGAGTTAAATCACTTTGTTTATGAACCCTAGTCACACCTCCCTGCATGTGACGTGCAAAGCTTTCCTAAACACTTCCTGTAAAGAGTCATCTAAAGTTTATCCTTCCTTTATTGCAAGTTCTGTTTAATTTATATTTTCTTATCCCTTGCTATGTTAATAGCTTGCTAGACCCTGCAAGAGCCTCCTGTATGTGATAAAAGTTCAATTTATAGAGAAAGAGATATAATTGTTTAAGGTAAATTACATCTGATTGAAAGTGAAACCATTTTTTTTTCATGCAGGCTGTGTCAATCAGATTCAGGGGAGGTATGAGAAGGGCTGCATAAACAGAAACAAAGTGATTTAACTCCTAAATGGCAGAGAATTGAGCAGTGAAACATGAGAAGCATGATCTATACACTAAAACTGCTTCATTAAGCTAAAGTTGTTTAGGTGACTATGGTGTTCCTTTAAATGACAACTTACAAAAATACAGAAGAACAATAACCCCAGGTAATTTGTTGGACTGCAGTGCCCATTATGCTTATCCACCAATAAAGCTATGCTTGCTAGAACAATGACACGCAACAGGGGACTTCCTGCCATTTTAGCTAATTTGGGTGATACAGAAATGGCTGGACATTCACAAATGAATACAACAAAACTTTAAACATTGTTGTTCTTTTCATATTTTTTATTTGGTAATTTCCATTCAAAAGATATTTTTATCCTAATATAAAAGTAAAACATTATAATTACAATGCTAAAGTCTATTATTCTTGTGACATTGCTAGGGTTTGATTTTCCAGTTTAATTCAGCAGCCACCCCATGTCAGTCGTGCCACATGATCAGTTTTCTGCTTGGTGGGCTTCACAAATCCTAATAACTCCAACTCTGAAACGGCTCTTATAAAACGGGCACTGAGGAAGTGGTGAAGGAATATCATCTGACAAAAATTATAAATTCAATGCATGCAGACACAAACAACACAGCAGAAGGTAAATTGCACCCCTATAAAAATCCCAGCTCTCCAATAGAAACATTTACACCCATCACCCCAAGTTTTACGAAGACTTCCTGGAAGACAAAGACAGCTAATGAAAGACTGCTAATACTGTGGCAGATGAAAAGAAACATTAATGAACTAATGTATATTTAGACACAAACACAAGAATGAAATTGTGGTTCTGTGCAGTTTAAATAAATTTTAAAAGGAAAAACACAATATAGTATGTGTCACGCATACACAGATTAACATCCTAAGACCTAGCTTACTTATAATAGTCTAATGTAAGGTGCTAGAAATCACGGCCAATTAACACGTGGAGGCCAGTTCATTTGAAGGTCCTTATTAAGCTGTCAAGACTTAGTTTTGTTCTAGAATCATGTCTCAGACATATTACTGCCAAGACGCCCAACTAGAGTCGTAGCTAGTGTTTCACATTCATCACATGGATGGATGATAAACCAATGCAATGTATGGTCTTTATGGAAATGATTTTAACAGCTTTTGTAAAATAAGTCCAGGGCACCTTGGCCTTTCAGCTTAATAGATAGTATCACACAGGATGTTTCTGATGTTCGAGTTATTAAATGAACAAACAACAGAATCAGTTTAGGTGCGTGGACAGGCCTGGGCAATTTTAACTGCACAGCTGCTGGCACTAAGTTAGGTTAGCAGCTGACAAGAAAAGGAAAGGATACTGAGTAATCTCATCAACTTGCTTTGAGGGCTCCAAGTCACTCGCTTCAGTTGCTCCAATTACTGTTGCAAATGCCTGAAAATATAATGGAGAATAAAACAGAGTAGGTTATTGTGAGATCTGGGAAACAGGATCCTTTTTTTAATTTTATTTTTTGTTAAACCCTTTTTGCAAACTAACACATACATACAAACAAACTTGAGGAGGAGAGTTGTGGCCTGCTTAGTTATTCCAAAGCACAGTCATCTTGATGGTAAGCTCACAGTACTGCTTGTTTCTCTATAGGAGTTGATGATCTATATGAGATTTAATTGCTGCAATGATATGGCTTAAGATGTTTGTTGGTCCCAGTAATGTGTGCATATTGTCAATAATAATAATAAAAAAAAAAAAAAAAAAAAAAAAAGACAGCAGCATCTCTTTTGTTTTGTGTCAAAGTCTCGGATTAATCACACTTTTACTGACTCTTATTTTAATATAACACTTCCTAAAAATGATGTCAAAACACATTTACTCTATCTCCGTAAATCATAGAATATGGAAATTAAAAGAGTGACTTCATATCATGTGCAGGGCACTACTGACCTCTAAGTACTAAAAAATAAACATTTATCAGGGCTCAAAACCAACACTAACCACTGCAATTGTGTTTGTATTGAAAATGTATGCATCTTACTGTGTGCTTCTGAAGAGCTACATACTATCACCATAATATCATCATGAATTTTTTTTCTGCAATGTGTGCATATTTTACGTCAAGTACAGGACAAAACATTAATTTGCTTGATTTGCTGGTTATCGTGATAGTATTCCAAGCACATCATACTAGGCTAGCCAAGCTGCAACTTCATATGCTTGGAAATGCCAAGCTCTGCTATATTTGTACTATTCTTATTACACGCAGCTTGGGTGTTTTTGCTTATGATACCAAATGAGCCATATAATTTTTCTGTTTAACAAATCAAGATAATTAAGTTACCATTAATAATGGCACCATTTATACAATGTACAGCCATATTAGAAAGAGTATTAGACTGATACTTAACATGTTTACATATATGGGTAATCACCCCAAAATAGTTCTCCCCCCCCCCCTTGATAACCTACTGAATTTCATATTTTTTGTCTTGACAAACTTTTTTTTTCCCCACATGGCTATGGGATGTCCTGTTCATATATGTATGTCATAGTAAGTTGATGGTAGATGGCATTTGAATGTGTTAGAGGTTTAAACCCTCAATGACCACATCATGACGATCTATGCGGTTATTCATAGAACTTCATGCATTAAAAAGTACCAGCAGGGCACCAAGGAGCTCCTGGTATCACTTGATAACTCAATTAGTGGCCCCTGACTGACAGATAAGCTATGTGCAGCACTCAGCCGCGGTGATTCTGAGACTGCCCCCAATTGTTAATGTTCACCATTTATGACCTACCCATATATCTTTAAATCTCAAATACGTTCTTCTCTGTTCTGTATTTTCTTTTCCTCATTAACTGCCATTTCTCACCTCAATATCTGTGTCTTCCCCCACCCTTAATTTGCTGTTTGATCTAAACCAGATCCTTTCTTGCAGCCTGGGTCCCAAACAGAACATTAACTAGCTCCCAGGACTCAGCTACCAAGCCTTATGCAGAAATAGCTCTTTTGGATGGTTTCCCGCCAGAAATCCTGTCCATCTCATCTTATCAGATATCTCTCCTCTTGTCTTGTGCCTTCCTTAACACACATCTTCAACTGCTCTCTCTCTTCTGGTGTTGTCCCTGTTGCCCTTAAACATGCTACTGTAGTACCCATCTTAAAAAAAAAAAAACATCTCTTGACCCGTCCTCCCCTTCTAACTATCGTCCCATATCCCTACTCCCTTTTTCCTAAAAGCTTCTGGAAAGACTTGTCTTTATCCGTCTGACTTGCTTCCTCAATTCCAACTCTCTCCTTGACCCTCTTTAGTCTGGCTTCAGTCCCCTGCACTCTACTGAGACTGCTCTTATTGAAGTCACTAATGACCTAATCACCATTAAATCCAGAGGTCACTACTCTATACTAATTCTTCTTGACCTTTCTGCTGCCTTCAACACTGCTGACCATGTTCTCCTGCTCCAAACTCTTCAATCACTCTGTCTCTGTGACACGGTCCTCTCTTGGTTTTCCTCCTATCTCTCCCAACGCTCATTCAGTGTCTCCTTTTCTAATGATACCTCCTCCCTTCGTCCTGTCTCTGTTGGAGTCCCCCAAGGCTCTGTACTTGGTCCCCTTCTATTTTATCTTTATAATAATATCTTGGCAAACTTGTTACCTCACTTGGATTCCAATACCACCTGTACACGGAGGACACTCAGATATACCTCTCCTCCCCGGACCTCTCCCCTGCCATCCTGCAACGTGTCACTGCTTACTTTTCTTCCATCTCTGATTGGATGTCCTCCCGCTTTTTGAAACTTGATCTCTCTAAAACGAAACTCCTTGTCTTTCCTCCTCCTAATACTGATCCCCCTCCCATCAAGTGAGTGGTACCCACATCAGTCCATCCTTGCAAGCTTGCTGTGTTAGAGTTATACTTGATTCTGGCCTCACATTTGAGCCACACATCCAGTCTGTTACACAATCCTGTAGATTCCACCTTAAAAACATAGCCTGCGGGGGGCGGAGCCGGACCTCAAAGGAAGATGGACACACACCGAAGTACGCACCCTCCCCCTGAACAAATATCAAATTCATCCTTATGTCCACCTCAACCGGAGGATTAGACGACGACCGTCCCCCAGCTACGGAGAATATGAACACACTATGATCAAATTTTGACCGCCTCCCACAGGCCCCCACAAAAGCGCACATTCTTGGAAACCCACTGCCGACCTTGACCATCACCACCGTAGCCCTGGCGAAGACGTCATCCCAAGACATGCCCGATCACCCCGGCTCCCAAGGCTCCCTCGTCGAGTTCAAGACACTGGACACAAGAAACATCCCTCCATACCCAATAGAACACAGCAAGTATTTATCAGGACTTCTTGGGGAAGGGCCGGGAGGGTTGGGGACGGGCAACGGGACTTTGGATCTAAGACTAGTCACCCTCGTGTGCTACCTGGACACCCGCCTATTACCCTCAAGCACCTAGGTATACACCCTGGGGGGTACCCCTTAACCGGGCCCTACCTATGGGTACGCGGCGAGGCCCCTCACCACTTCTTTGTTATTAGATTCCATGCACTACACAGGCCTGAGAATGAGACTTGGACACCACTACACCTTACCCACCACTGCCCCACAACACGGGAAGGGAACACCCTACAAAGTTCCAAACATCAAGAGCCAACGCACCGCATTAACAGACCATGGATCCAGGCTCACAGATCACCACTTAGACACCATATGACTAGTCCGACGGACCCTAGCCCTCCTGCACCGACGGCCCCCTCAACCCACCCAGTACACACTGAACTGTCCCCCATACATCGCTCCACGAGCAACCTTGACATTTTAAAATAAAAAATAAAAAAATCAGACCCCAGGATCTACATAGCTTGCTCCAACGCACCGACACTCCCCACCCACAAGACTGGTCCCCAACAAGGACTCCGGGCGACTCTTGGGTTGGACTCCACTAGGACCCAACTCTCACACACAGGTCCCTTAGACCATGAATTGCACTTTCACACTGGTGCGGGTAAACACAAATTATAACTCCTAATTGTTCAATGCTGTTTATTCATGTTCAATTATGCCTATGTTTCTATTTGTTTACATGTTTGTTTTTGTCTGGAATAGCACTTAATCTCTCAAAGACGAAGGATCTGTTTCTAACAACGGACATCACCTCCCGCAACTGACACTCCTCGCATAACCGACGATCCCTCGTCGAGCCACCCGAACCAGAAACCAGCTGACCCCTACTCCCCACTTGTGACACCGAGAAGGGACCACTCATGACTCTGCTACAGACCACTACCTCCGAGAACCTGTAACCGTGAGTGAACCACCTCAATACGTGCTGGGGGACGACGACGATGGGAACGTGAAAACCTTCCTCCTCTCTCCCCCAGGTATACGTAAACGCCCACACCAGGGCATAACCCACACTCACCCCCCCTCAGGCTCCTCTAACACCCCCTATATCGCCTGGCTGATAACCTGTAAGACCAGGGACCCTACACACCCAACTACCCAAACCCCCCCCCCGCCCGAACCAGCGACCTCCCCAACCTCTTCCTCACCTCACCTCCCCCCCTCCCCGTTACTCCATAGTACATCTAAGGAACCTCCTCAGACTTTCATACTCCCACCACATCTAAATCACCAGATGCCTAGAACACTCTCTTGCATATCCCTTAACTGCAAGGGCCTTAACAATTCAACTAAACGGCACCAACTTTTGAGATGGGCAAACCGCTCAAGGGCAGAACTGATCCTTCAAGAAACACATTACGACGACTCCAGACCTTTCCCTCTATGCAACAAACACTATACTGCATGCCACCTCACAAACTCCCACAATGGGAAAAGAACGGAGTGGCCATCATGATACATAAATCCTGCCCGATACACTTCACACGCACCGTCCCAGACCCCCAGGGCCGATACCTCACAATTGAGGGCCAGTTAGGGAACCATAAATATACAATTACCTCCCTCTACGCACCTAACATCCCTGACTCATCTTTCTGGTCGACCCTCAAAGCACACCTCAAACTGTTTAGCTCCCACCACTTGATTATAGGAGGGGATTTCAACGCGACCATAGCTCCCGAAATAGACCGCAAACGACCCACTCCTCACAAAAAAGGGTCCATCCCCCGTCCCACAAAATAGGACAAGACCCTCTCAAATTTCGCACTCCACGCGGGCCTCCATGACATATGGCGGTTACACCACTCCAACACCCTAGACTTCACATTCTACTCACATCCCCATTCCTCGTACTCCAGAATAGACATGTCTCTGATCTCCCCCTCCCTACTACCCCAGGCCACGAAGACGACAATGGGTACCATCGCGTGGTCAGACCATGCAGAGATCTCCCTCGACATAGAAATCCCCCTAGCAGCCAAGACCTGGACATGGAGACTAAACCCCACTCTACTGCAAAACTCAGAAATTCGACGAAGCACAAACACTGCTATAAAAAACTACTTCACTGAAAATATGCACTCGGTCACCTCATCCAGCTCACTCTGGGCAGCACACAAAACGGTCGTTCGAGGCACCCTGATCGAACAAGCCACCAGACTTAAGAGACAAAAACTCAAGGACCTAGAACGCCACATAAACTCCCTGAGAACTATCTCAGCCCAACACAAACAAGACCCCTCCAAGGACAAACTAGCCCAAATAAAGATACACCAACAAGCTATAAAGACTTTTATGACCAAAGACTCCCAAAAGGTGCTTCTTTGGACTAAACAACTTTTCTACGACAAGTCCAATAAGGCAGATTCGCTCTTAGCCCACAAACTGCGCCACAAAACTCAGGCCAAAAACATAGACAAAATTAACTCCCCCGGAGGTACCATATACACCACCCCCGACCGAATTGTCTCCGTCTTTGCCGCATACTTCACGAACCTATATGACCACAGACCAAAATCCGGACATAACCTAAACCACCCAATTGACCCTCAGGCCATAGAATCTTATCTCGGAAACATCCCTCTCCCAGCGATATTGGAAGACACAAGACAACAACTTATTATGCCCGTCACGCCGGAAGAAATTGCACTCGTAATTAAATCACTCAAACCTCACAAATGCCCGGGGACCAGATGGATTTACTGGCCAATATTACAAATCGTTCTCGGACGCCCTCCTACCCCACCTAGCCACACTGTACAACTCGCTACCCCAGGGTGACGTGCTGCCGGACGATATGTTGAGGTCAAACATCACCCTAATTCCGAAGCCGAACAAGTCACTCTCTGACCCGGGCCATTACAGACCAATATCCCTCCTTAACGTAGATATTAAAATCTTTACCAAACTCCTAGCTAACCGCTTCCAACACTCCCTACCCAAGTTAATCCATCCCGACCAAGTGGGTTTCATCACCTCAAGACAGGCCAGCGATAACACCAGGCGCATTCTGGATCTCATTTGGGTGGCAACACACAGAAGGACCCCGACTCTCCTTCTATCCATGGATGCCGAGAAGGCATTTGATCGCCTCCTCTGGCCCTTCCTCTTTGCCACCCTCAGAAAATTCAGAATCCCCGACCCTATCATCGCGGCCCTGAAGTCCCTCTACAACAATCCTACGGCCACCCTCCTTATACCCAACTCCAGACCTACCTCAATTAGAATTCACAATGGCACTAGGCAGGGCTGCCCTCTTTCCCCGCTCCTCTTCGCCCTTTCCTTAGAACCCCTTCTGCAAAAGATACGAGATACCCCTCTAATCACTGGTCTTAAAGTGAGACAAACCGAATACAAAATAGCGGCTAATGCTGATGATATCCTCCTCACACTCACGAACCCGACCCAATCCATCCCTCCCCTATTGACACTCTTGGAAGAATATGCGGCACTTTCAGGTTACAAATTAAACCTGGACAAAACGGAGACACTCCCACTGGGGATCCCAGAACGCGAACTAGACAACCTCCGCCAATCACACCCATTTAAATATAACAAAACTAGTATCCCATACCTCGGCATTCTCCTACCGGCCAACCCAGAATCCACGTATACACTGAACTACCCCCCCCCTAATTCGACAAGCCCATATAGACCTCCACACCTGGAACACCATGCCAATCTCGTGGATGGGAAGGATTGCTTCTATTAAAATTAATTTGCTTCCCAGATTCTTGTACCTATTCCAAACCTTACCCGTTCCAATTTCCCGGAAAGACTTCAAGACACTCCAGACAAAAATAGACAACTTCATATGGTCTAACAAACGACCCAGGATAAAAAGAACCACAATGTATAAAACCACGAAAACTGGGGGACTGGGACTCCCCAATTTCTTAAGTTACTTCCAGGCTGCACAGATATCACAATTACAACAACTACACGCCCCCCCCATGTCTTAAATTGTGGGTAGCCCTCGAGCACGACTTCATGGGAGGAGACCACCCCTCGCTACTCCTTTGGGTCCCCAAACACTCCAGACCCGAAACCCCACAAACGTCCCCAGCCCTTTGCACCTCATTCCAGATATGGGACAAAATCATACTTAAATCCCACCTTGTCAACTCCCCATCTCCCCTAACCCCACTCTTGAGAAGTAAACCGTTCCCTCCCGGAATGACCCCCCCGAGATTTCACACATTTTGAAGACAACGAACTCTACCGCTTCTACCACTTCTTCCGATCCAATCAAATGCTCCACTTCCCGGATTTACCCAGGCATACACCGCTAAACACCTCAGACCACTTTAGGTTTCTCCAGATCCGTAGTTTCCTACAGAACCCCCAACATTCCTCCACGGCAACCGCTGCCCTGACCCAATTCGAACGGGAATGCGTACACACCCCGATACGCAAAGGCCAAATCTCCTCTATTTATTCCCGACTTAACTCCTCCTCCCCAACAGATGCATTAGCTTACACCAAAGCGTGGGAAAGAGACATTGCCCCCCCCCCCCAACGATCCATCAGACTGGTCGGAAATTTGGGAAGCGACAGCATCCCTTACCATCTGCGTTAACCATAGGGAACAGGCTTACAAAACGCTTCTCCGATGGTACGCCCCTACGGATGAAGCAAATGAAAAGCTCGACCACTGACGAATGTTGGAAAGGATGTGGGTTACAAGGTACCTATATCCACGCCTGGTGGCACTGCATAACGCAAATTTGGTCGAAGGTAGCGGACCTGGCATCAGCCCTCCTACACACAGAGATCCCTCTAGACCCGTGGATCTGGCTACTAGCTAAACCCCACGCCCCCCTATTCAGGGCACAGAACAAACTGCTCGCCAAAATAGCCTTGGCCACAAGGCGCACAATAGCCGAACAATGGGGCAACAAAAACATACCCACCCTAGATACTGTACTCAAAAAAACAGAAGAAGCCAGGGAAATGGACAAGCTCTCAGCCCTACCCCACAACACAACTCACCATCACAACAAAGTCTGGGACCCCTGGGTCATATATAGGCTGACTCACCCCTACCCATAACCCAACACCGCGAGCCACCGGCCACCCCCGCACCCCTCCCCCACTACCTGCACCAGAGGCCACCGCCCGGACCTCCCCTGATCCCCACACCCCCCACGACCCCCTTACATAATCACTGGATCACATCCGACCACTCCCCCAATGTTTCTACCCACTTCGCCACCCTGACGCACACTACCTTTCAACCCCAAGCCATCCATCTAAGATAAACACACGGAACTGAAATAGCCCGGGGACTAGATAGAACGACCTGGAGTACGCCTCAACTACTAACCTTCAAAACGGACAACGATTACACAGTAACGACAACAACACGACCCTCCGCGACTCCGCCCGCTCACCATAGGAACCCTACAAAGAACCGACACCCCCACGCCCCCTCTCCCTGCCCACACCTTCCAAAGAAGGCCCCCTGACCACGGATCACCACCACAGCACACTGGCACGAGCGGCCCACAGCCCACCCGACATAGCTTAATTCCAAACAACATCGCACGGGCCTAGCTTCTTGGAGAACAAAATGATCTCACCTGAACCACTGATATGTACTCAACCCCCCCTCCCCTCCCTCCACAGGCCCTACCCACCTCAATATCCCCCTGGAAACACACACCACATGACTACATAACGCTGACAAAAATGAAACCCCTCTAACTTGACCACTCAATGACCCATGCCTATGGGAATAAGAAGGTCGATTGTCCACAACACTTTGTACTTAATATTATGCTATTCCAGCCTATGTGACCTCATCTCTGATGTATTAACTGTTAACTTACTGCACTAAATGGATCGCATCTGTACCCCACCCCTCTTTTACATTCTGTACCCCTTAAATACAGTCAAAAGACTAAACATACTGAAAATAAAGAATTTATAAAAAAAAAAAAACATAGCCTGCATCCGCCCCTTTCTTACACAACATGTTACTAAGGAGCTTGTCCATGCTCTAGTAATCCCTTGCATGGATTATTGTAACTCTCTCCTAATAGGTCTTCCCACAAGTCGTTTCTCTCCGCTACAGTCTGTAATGAATGCTGCAGTTAGACTGATTTTCCTCTCCTCTTATACCTCTCACCTCTGTCAAGTCCTTACATTGGCTTCCTGTATCCTATACGATTCAATTCAAGGTACTAATCCACACCTATAAAGCACTGACCAATTCTAGCCCCTCCTATATCTCTTCACTGATCTGCAGGTATGCACCTTCTAGGTCTCTCCACTCTGCCAATAGTCTTCAATCATTTAAAAAGTGCCTCAAAACCCAACTTTTTAGGAAAGCTTATGGCCTCCAAGAGTAACCTCTACCTCACATACCTAAAGGGCAGCACTCTATTCTCTCCTCCAGCTCTGCTTCACTCCACCTTTGATAATATTGTAAAGCGCTACAGAATATGCTGGCGCTATATAAATACCAGTAATAATAATAATATAAGAGAGACCACCAGGGTCTAAATAGACCCTGATGAGGTCTCCTTGCATGCCTCTTTGTCTAGTCATTTGTGCTGGGCTTTGCCAGCTGACAAGCACCGATCACAGTTACTGGATTTGCAGCATGAGAGAGAGCTCTCACTCTTTTGCTGCAAAACACACAATACAGAGTGTACGGTGTTAGCTGGGAAATCCCTCTGCTGATGTAAGGAATAATGTCAGCAGAGGCAATACGTCTAAAGGAGGTTTAGAGTAGACTAACTTCGAATATTGGTAAGATAATGGGTAGGAATGGGAGTTCAATTAAGAGCAGGATTATAGGTAGGACTATGGACAGGATGAACAGAAGGCATGGTAAAGTGATTTCTTATGGGGATTCCAGCGACACTGGAGGTCCTCATGCATAGTGTGAGGATGTTCAGCGTCGTTCAGATGACCAGAAGTCGTCTAAGAACCTGGACGTCCCTATAGTGGCTTTCTAGAGGAAGACTTAACCATGCAAGGTAATTATTGCAGTTGATAAAAACAGCAATAATTACATGCTTAGGGTTAAGGGTAATGGGAGTTGGCACCCAGACCACTTCAATGGGCTGAAGTAGTCTGGGTGCCTACAGTGTAACTTTAAACATAAAGTACACAATTATGGTACAAAAGCATGGCAAAAGTGCCAAAAATGCTTTGGTCACAAATGTATCACATCTCAAAAGAGCCTTGGTCCTTAAAGAAACACTCCACAGCCCAAATACAAAATAAATAAAAATCTATGTTTAGTACCCCAAATGAAAACTTACATGAATTTCATTATGCTTTTTATTCATTGGAGATCTATGTAAAAGCAGTTTGCAAAACCTGCAGTTCGCTTGTCTGCTGCCTTTGCAAGCTCTCACTTTCTAACCCCGCCCAGACTTTATGAGACTCTCCAATCACAGACTTCTCAATGCAGCTCAATAAGAAGTCTTTGCAAGACAGGTGCTCTAGGCAATTTTATGGCAAGACAGGAGGCTTCATATTTGCCTTACCTTCTTTACTGAAACCTCCAGTAGCAAAGAAATAGTTAACATAACTTTTCAGAAACAACAAATCAGAACAAAGAACAGTAAAAGAAACACTTAACCAGACCCTCCCACTTCCTCTTTCTTTGCTGCTGCCTCCAGGTGAGCACTCACCAACTCAGAGTGTGTGTCTGCTCTGGGCTGTTTATTGCCTTATTGTTCACATATTATTATATGTTGCTTGTATTACTATATGCTGCTTGTTTTCCTTGATTTCTAAGCTGTATTTAGTTAGTATGTTTGGTTATCTATTCCATCCAGTTTTTGTGTGGGGGTCTTCCATAGCCCAGAGTATTCTAATAACAGTCTCACAGACAAGCATTTTTATTTTAGAACAAGGGAGACTGCAGCTGAAGAAACATTTTATTCCTCTAACGGAAGATGTCCGAAGGAAAACAAATGCAAATGGCTTGGGAAATAAACATAATGTTATGCTTGGATCACCCATATGAATACTACTTTGTGTTGCTCATCCGGTGTCACTTATATGGTTTCTTGTTTAAAAAAAAAAAACTAGACCGCAAATGGCATTGGATGGGAACGGGTCGTACTGGTAACAGTGGACCCTACCACAAATCCTAAATAATCTAAATTGTACAAAGAAGACAAGCTATAAAAAGGTCTTAAGATATAATAATTGCTACTTGCCACTCAAATATATAAAGACAAAAATGAAAAGTGCATTACACATGTATGTAGTGGAATCAAATCACTGGCAGGTGGTTTTTTTTTCTTCCTGAAATTAAAATCAATAAACTCAGGCACATTATCACCTTCAATACCTGTACCAATTATTTTGGCCAGCTCCACTCCCTCCCCTATCCTATCCTATGCTCATTCACAACACGCTACACATGCTCATTCACAACCGCTACTCCTTTCACTCCACCACCTGTTCTGTCAATCCTATTTACTCACATTTTATTTCTACTCCTCCCTGCCTCTTGTAAAATATTTTAAATCTTTCCTTCTACTCTGGTATGTGTTCTGCACCACTGAAGAATGCCACCATAACCCTGATTCTAAAATAGCCAAACCTCGACCCAAACTCCCCATCCAACTATCTCCCTACTACCATTTGCCTCCAAGTTCGTTGAGTGAGTTGTGTATAGATTTTTAGCACTTGTATGATTCATTTTGCTATCTATACTCGTATCTGGTCTGTAATTTTTAAAATGTATTACTAAAACCTTACTAAATATGGAATTCCTAATGGAAAGCTCCTTTCCTTGTTGGATGTACTTCGAGTGCAGTTCATTTAGTATTATTTTTTTTACCTATAGTTAAACAGGTTTCCCTCCCAACACCTCACTAACCCACATTATCTCCTGCTACTGCATCATCAAAAAAAAACAAGCATTCATTGAAAACTATTCTAGCAACCTTCCATTATATGCAATACATCTTACTCTTCCCTCTTGTCATTTTATCTGACTCCCCTTAGAATATGAGATAGTTTGAGCAGTAGTCCACATATTGTAAAGCACTTCTAATAATAATAATCATAATTACATTGTATAGTTATACCTACCTCTAGCCAATCATAGAGGTTAATCAATCTCCCGCACTCCAGGTGTAATTTGTAGGCAATGCAGATATCAGGAGAGGTGCCGTAAAGCGACCCACTGTCACTTTCTAAGGACTAATCAGAGAGAAGAATTGTCAGAGTTAATCAAACATAATATTGTGCTAATGTGATAATTTAAAACATCATTAAATTAAGTATCCCTTTAACTACTAACATATGTTTGATTAAGACTCTTTGCAATTGACGTATTAAAATACACTTTCCATAGTATGATGCAATAACACATTATGTATCACTCACTTTAAAAAGTTGCAGAAGGACACCTAGCTGCAATTTTCAGTGTTATTCGGTGTGTGGATTGTCAATTTGGTCCTTTTAGCTTAAATTATTGGAATTGATACAGAGCCCCAGGCACTGGCGGAACCACCATGGTCGTAGCTGCGACCGGGCCCGTCACTCCAGGAGGCCCGTCAGCCCTGTCGGCCGGGGTGCCCGCCAGCATTTTGGTGTGGCCCGGCCCGGGCGGAAAAAAAATGCCTGGGCCGCATTGAAAGAGCCCATCGAGTGGTCCATGATCTTGGGGCCACTTGATGGCAATGGATTTCCTGGAGCCCGGTCAGCGCTGCGAAAGTGATGATGTCAGAGCTGGAAGGAAGCCATCACTTCCTCCCAGCCAACAAAATGCCGCGCAGGAGGAAAGGAGGGAGTCAGAGTGGGAGCTCTGACTCCCATCAGCATGAGGCCACTGGACCCCAGGGAAGTAAGCTACTTTTTTTATTTTTTTAACTGTGTGTGTGAGATAGATATACTGATACAGACATTCTCTGTGTGTGTGCTTATGTCTGTGTGTGTCTGTTTTTCTACACGTATGTGTGTCTGCATACGTATCTGTCTGTATGTGTATCTGAATGTTTGTCATTAAGTGTGTGTGTATCTGCATGCGCGTCTATAGGTGTATCTGTCTGTATGTCTATGTGTATCTGTGTCTACATGTGTGTCTTTATGTATGTGTATCTGTTTTATGCATCTGTTTTTTCTGCACGTGTGTCTGTATGTGTATCTGTTTGTCTTCATGTGTATCTGCAAGTGTGTCAGTGTGTGCCCCTATGTATCTGTATGTCACTATTTATATCTGTATGAATGCCATTCTGTGTCTGTGTATCCGCATGTGTGTCAGTGTGTGTCTGTGTATCTGCATGTATGTCAGTGTTTGTATCTGTAGAAGGTTCATTCTGTGTATCTGTATGTGTGTCATTCTGTGTGTCTGTGTATTAGCATGTGTGTCCGTGTATGTATCTGTATGTGTTATACAAATGGTGGGGGGGGGGGATGCATAGGGGCTCCCAGGGCACTTTTCGCTTCGGGCCCTGTTGTTTCTAGTTACACCTCTGGTCCCAGGGATGTGGAATTTGTATCGCCCCAATACACAGGACATGCAGTTCCGGGAAGTTTGTTTTCTTTAAACCTGAGCCCTGCCTCTTGGTCCAGTGTTCACTTATAAGTCAGAGAGCAGCCTTGAGTATTCCTGATAGTATTCTGACTCACTGCATTTTTAATGCCTGCTAAACCACCAGGGATCATAGCCCCTATGGTGCCCCTGTATAGAAAGCAATAGGTGGACACAACTTACATTACCATTAAATACAAACACACATACCTACTAAACACATCCAGCAGACAACATACATAAATACTACACACAGAAAGCACACAACACACACATACTAAACACAACCAGCACACAACTCACCCATAATAGCCAGCACGCACCATACGCACAGTACATACAGACAGCACACCACGCACACACACACACACCATACTACATAAAGCAAACACACAACACATGCACACTTACAACATACAGCCAGTACAATCATAGTAATTAAATTTTTTTGTGGGTCAGGTCAAGTAGCTTAAATTGCAAAAATGGAAAAGGAACCCCACTCAATTCACTTAAGACAGGGTGCTTAGCTGAACCAAGGGCCAGCCAAGCCCAGAAGATAATAAATACCAGCATTAGAAAAATGGTCCAGGCACTCCAATGTCTTCAGGCACCTTTATTTGAACATGTGGAGCACTGTCAAGCTTGACAAACACGCCATTGGGAGTTGAAACGTTGCAGTGTTCCACATGTCCTAATAAAGGTGCCTGAAGAGATTGAAGTGCCTGGACCCTTTTTCTAATACAGGTCAAGTAGCTTGTCAGGAAATTAAATTACTGCTTTACTTCCTTTGAGAAGAATATTAAAAAAAATATCCACACCCTTGAATTCACTATGAATCCTCTAAAAATTCACACTATACTGAATAATCCAGTATTTGTTCTCCTTTTTTAGCAGGAAAACCCTTCATCAATATAGGAAATCTCAATGTATAGAAAATAATTATAGACATGGCTAACATCTACTCGTGTTTACAAGGTGAATACTTACACAAAGTTATAATCCATGGGTATTTGTGAAAGAAAAAAAAAAGCTAAAAATGTTTTTCCAATATCAAAAAAGAAAAAAGGGTGTATACATATGTAAAAAAAACCAAAACAACAACATCTAAAAATAATCTTCAAAGACACAAATAATGGAATATGGTAATGGAGAGTAACAGAAAAAGAAAGACCAGATAGTGTAACAACCTTAAGTAAGCAGCAAAAAGTATAAAAGCAAAACGGACAGGAGCTCTTGCGAGTTCCTAATTGTAATTTGTCTTGTTTTTAGCGGCTTACATAAAAGGTCTTATACTATATTGTCTTTTTCTGTTATCCCCATATTTTGTCCATTAGCTGTCATGAATTGTACTATTCTCTGATGGAAGTTCTGTTTTGCCTTTAGAGGAAGTAGTAGCGATATTAGAGGATGGACAAAACAAGCAAGCACACATCCTGTTCTACACACCAGATATCACTCCAGAGAAGGAAACTAACTGAAAGCAGCACATTCCCATTGTAAAGAACACACCAGAGCAAATTGTAGAGATAAACAAGTCAAACAATATTCTATATATTATATGAAAAACACAGTGCAGAAACAAATATATTGGTCAAGTGCCAAACAGTACAACTACAACAAAGGAGGGAGATATCAACTTCAAAACCTAGGCATTCTTCACCCCTTGCCAGAATAGAAGAAAATATGGATACATGTTTAGATGCATCTTTGGTTTACCAATTTTTTTTTTTATTAAAATGTAAAGTACTAGTTTTTGGATGCATGCTGCAGTATAATAAGGAAAGGTATAGAACCACTTACCTTAAGGTATGCTGCAGGGTTGTTGAGTGCTGTGTGCAGTGTGGTTCTAGGAACAGCATTCAGATGCCTGCGGATAGCACTTGCACCACTAAAATATACTGCTTCATATAGAGGCTTGGATTCTGGGGGAGCCAAATATTTTCTGAAATACAACATATTTTTCTATAATCAATGCTTTCCTATGGGGGAAAATCTGACAGTGGATGTCCTCATGCAGAGCTTGAGGATGTTTAGCGTCAATTACCGGACCAAAGGTCTGTTAGTATCAAGGAAGCACCTCCAATGGCTGCCTAGGAGACAGCCACTGAGGGCGGACTTAGTGCTGCAATGTAAACATTGCAGTTTCTCTAGAACTGTAATTTTTAACATTGCAGCAGTAAGTGCAAAAGTGACACTGTACCAAGACCACTTCAAGGAGCTGAAGTGGTCTGGGTGCCTATACTGTCTTTTAAACTTTAGTCGTTCTAATAACTATAGTGTCCCTTTTAGGCCAAAATAGTCAAATTGGTAAAATTATTTAAGTCAGTTGTGCTTTTTAGTTTGGCTACTTTGACCCTAAAAGAACACTATAGCGTTAGCAATAAATAGGAATGCTTCTGCATCACATTTCTCAGTCAGTGGAAGCTCTGCTACTGGCTATTGGAAATACAGCCACTAAAGGTGGATTTAACACTGCAAAAGAAAAAATTAAATTAAGTTCCTAATTTTTTTTTTATGTTTTACATTGCAGGTTTAAAATCACAGGACCACTGCACCCAGACCAGTTTCGTAAGACGGAGTGGTCTAGGGGACTTTAGTTTCCCTTTAAATGTGAAATTAATTTAGAATTAACTTTGAATTCTCATTAAAGTGAATAAACCTGTGAGAGTTGCTCTGATGGCCATCTTCACCCTGGAAATATTTTTTTTTATTGTCAGTTTTTATTACATTTTCAACAATGTATATAAATAACAGGAAACATAACAGATAAGCCACAGAAAAACAACTACATGCAAAATACTGTAAAAAGTAGTAGGGAGTAGGGAAAAAAAAAAAGAGAGAGAGAGAAAAATAAATTAAAAAAATGAGAGGGGCGTTGGTAGAATGAAAGGGCAAGAGTAATGCAAGGCAAACCAAAGCCATGGATGCTTATTACCATGGTGAATATTCATTAAATTTGCTGGTAAAGTGGTGGTGGGGGAAGGTTAATATGGAAAGAGTGTATGTATATGGTAATAGGATCGCTTTGGAGTACGATAATTGCTTAATGCAATCAGGTGTCTCAGAGGAGAATAGAAACTCAAGATAGAAGTACCAGTGAGTAGTATTAGCATCACTTTTTAAATGTCTCCTAAACTTATGTCACACAGGAAGCATAGAGAAAATGCTGGACAACTGAAAACTTAGATGGGTACACTGCTTACAGAAGTGGAAAGCAACAATTGACAGATTTTTCTTCAATATATTTTATGTAAAGGACCAGCGGCGCATATTTTTCACACATAAATATAACCTTAACTTTCCAACAGCATGTCCTTCTCTGACATGTGAAAATCGAAGTCAGGCATACAAAGTGCAGAATGATAATACATTGATAAAGTACTAGGCCAGATGGAATTCATCACTATGCACTTGAGGAACTTAGTTCTGAAATACAGGTCAATCTTCTTAATGTGTTTTTTTTTTTTTTAAAGGAACATCCCAAACTCTCAAAGCACAGCACTCTGGCTGCACTCTGGCCCCCATAACATCTTCATCTCAATTAATTTACAGGGGTGAAGTCCCCGAGCGCCTTCTAATCTTGCGGGCGTTAAACTATTTTCAAACAATTTAACCCAAAATAGTCCACAGCTGTATCTCTCTGCTCTGCCTAATCTCTCTTTACTTCTGTCTGCCTTAGTGACCTGGTAAGGCTTGCCTTGGGTGCTAGCATTAGGCTGAGAGCATCAGATGACTATCTCAACCTTTCACTAGCCGCCCACTGCAAGTAACAGTACATATTGAGGCACTGGCCACTCTCCTTCATATTGTTAAAGAGTTGTTTTTTTTTTTTTTAATATATACATTTTTTATTTTTGCTGCAGTCAGGTACATAAGACACATAACATGTGCTACAATATATGACATAATATATACATATTTTGTTGAGATATGACAAAATGGTTAGTGACATACATTCAATCTTAAGGTTGACTGTGCTGACTTTTTTTTTTTTAAATTAGAGTAAGTTAGAGTAGACTAAGTAAACTGAGTAAACGGAGTAAATCGCCGTGCCTAGGCACTTAGTCAGGTGTTAGAAGCAGTAGGTTCAGGTATAAGGGCACGGTTATTCAAAATGGAAACACAACATGGAAAATAAATAAAAAAGGTGAATACGATCTTAAAAATAGGGGAAGCGGTGCGCTCAAGGGTGGCAGCTCCACATATTGGAGTAAAGTGAGAAATTATTAGTGCGGAGCTAGCGTAACTGGGTTATTCCCGGTCATAATCCATCAAGGCCACAGGGATTTCCCAATGACTTGGTGGGGTAAAACGCCAAGAATCAAAACTAAATATATAGCTCATAACTCAAAAAATGACTTACACGTTTTGACGTTTTTCAGTTCTTATTAGTCATAAGAACTGATAAACGTCAAAACGTGTAAGTCATTTTTTGTATAGGTAGAAAAATTGTTAAAGCATAAAAAAAAAAAAAAACATATAGAGGGGGCTGCAATGAGGTAACTACAACAGCGGTCTTGCTCTTGGAGGCTGGAACGAATGGGATTATGTTGGTCGGGTCCCATACTGGAGTTGCAGATATGGGAGTGCGATGAAGACCAAGTCTGGTCAGGATAGCGTCCATCTCGGAGACATCGGACACTTTGTAATCTACGTTCTGGTGCTGTATGATAAGAATGTGAGGGAAACCCCAGCGGTATTTAATACTTTGAGTCAACAGAAGTGTTGTGAGAGGGCGTAGTGACTTTCTCCATTGCAGCTTCATACGGGAAAGGTCGTAGAAAAATGCAAGGTCCATGTCTTCGAACCGATATAGGGATTTCCCTCTTGTTGCGTTTAAGATGGCGGCCTTGTCCTGGCCATTTTGCCATTTTATTAGTAGGTCGCTAGTGGCTGAAGCCGCGGCTGATGGAGACTTAGGGTGGCGGAACACTAAAAATATGCCTTTTGCCTATTTACGTAGCAGGAGGGCCGTAAAAAGTCTGCACAGAAAATGAGGCAGTTCTGCAGCGGTGACGCTGTCTGCTAGGCCTCTAATTTTCAGGTGTTTCCACCTTCTTTTGTCTTCCATGGCAGCTAGTTGGTGGCTGAGGGTTGCATGGGCCGAGGTGAGATCATTGATCTTCTTTTGTAGCTCCAGGACCTGTGATGTGTGAGCTTTTGTAGTTTGCTCAACTGCGTCCAGTGAACCCCTTGATGTCCTGACCTATGTGACTTAAGATGAGAGACTTTAACGGGGGTCCGCCAATAGGCTGGTGAGTATGGCTGTGGTGACAGGGAGTGATATTCCCACAGTGGATTGAGTTGGTTTGGGTGGCCCTTTATAGACAGCTTCTTCCATGTCGTGGAGGGAGTAATCCTCCGATGCGTCGGAGAAATCTCTGAGGTCTGCCGCCATTTCAGGCCTCACCTCTCCATGCGGTTTCCGCAGCAGATCTCCGATATCTGCACAGTATTTGGGTCGATCCTGCCCGGGCTTCTTGGGCTTGCGCCTCATCGTTAGAGAAGCCCCACTGGTGTTTTCTTGGGCTGTTTACACCCTGTTTTGCGCGCCCCACGTTCCTTGCGGCTTGACTGATCGAGAGCTTGATTATTTTATAATTCATCTCAAACTATAAAATTACTTTGCAAAACAATTTTCCTACCCTGAGGTAAACTGAAGCTACTGGTACTTCTCCAGATGGCCTAAGCAAGTTTAAAGATCCTATCTGATTCCTACTTTCTCGATATGTTTAACTGCTCTCTCAGAGGGAAACCATACAAAATAAAATGTTTACGTGCTCTTCCTCAAATTACATGAATAGGGGCACGTAACATCACTTCACATAGGTTTTTCATTTTACCTCATTCCTTAAAATCAGTGTTCAAAAATGTGCCTGTAATTAAAGATATTATTGACTAGGTTACAGAATTCAAACTAAACTACATAATAGTACAGTGCATAGAACCCACTACGCCGGTACTATGGAACTGTGGGAAAAAATAACTAGTGAGTAAAAAAAGTATATGTAGCGTCTTTAATCCCTTAAGGAGTAAAGCAATTGTAAAAGTTCTTAACCAAAACAAAACCTAGCATTAAAGTTCCACATAATTTAAGGATGTCTCTTTAAGTGCCTCCCGCATACATTTTATATATTGCTTTTTAAGGGACAAAAAGGGCTTTATTTTATTATCCTATATGTATACCTAAAACAATATTAAGTGTGAATAAAATACTAATTTTAAAAAGCAACTAAAGAGCTCAAAACAGATTCCTGTATCAGTCCTGGTTGATAAATGCATCATATGTTTAGCATTTAAATTCATTTTTGGTACTTAATGTTAACCATTTACACTATACCAGTCCTACCCAAACCTTATGCTTGCACTATTGCTCAGCTGTGGTGTTCTCAATGCATTTAAATTGGTGTAAGCAGCACTCACTTTGAGCACTGCATACAGCTCATCGGTTTAGCCTGGGGCCACTAAATATGTCCCCCAGCTGACAAAGGGGAGCCCCAGGTATCGATTTAACCACGCTCACACCACAATGTAGCTGTAGGGATTTCAATTCCTACATAATGAGCTCTATACAGCTCATCTGTCAGTCGGGGGCCACATTAAATTGACCACAGCTGACAGAGTGGAGCACCAGATATCAACGGATATCTGAGTCCCTCTGGTGTGAGAGAGGATTTACCACTGGTCACACTAAATCGTTAGGATATTCCATGCTGTCCTAAACTGAGTACAGTACGGAATATCCTAACTTAAAGAAGGGGTTAGTATATGGTCACTTTTTCAAATATCATTCTGGCAAGCCAAAAAGCAAGCCTAAAATCAATATTGCTCTGAAAATAAAACAGGCAAAAATGTTATGAGCTGCAATGTGAAGACCTGAATCCACAATTACAGCCATATAACAACATATACTTGTATAGGGGCACAAATGTAAAACCAAAGATTAAACTGCAGCAATTAAGGCTGTTTAAACACACATGATTAGTTTAAATTGCTAAAGAGCCAGACAAAGGTCGCAGTATTGTATTTTCTTTCTCAAACAGCCATATGCATTTCTAGAATGACAAATGCTTTGTGTATAGCCAGCTAGACATCTGTGGGGTTTTTGCTAGTCTCAAACGCACCTTACAAGATTGTCTATGAAGTTCACAACCTGAAGACGGAGAGATTCAAACTTGCTTGGTTTCTTTGATCTTCTCGTTTCTTTCATTTCTAACAATGTCTACAAAACAATTAATTAGTTAATTTTATAATGTGATATGCACTCTGTAAAGGCGTTTTTTCTTCCCTCTCACCAAAATATTAGTTTCTAATAAAAACATTTTTAGAATTCCTATGCTGAATGCAAATTTAAATATGTAATGTTCTAAATGTGACTTTTCTGTTTTTAACAGAGTAATATATAAGAAGTATATATCTATACCTATATACACAATTGTAATCAAAATCATTTAACCCCTATTGAAAATCAGGTTTATTGTCAACATTTACAGACTTTCCGCTGTTTGCAATGAACAAATCAAACAAAAGCAATTCAAATAGCTCAACACAACAAAAGTGGTAACTGTAACTGAAAATGCAACTTATAATGACTTCTCCAGTCTAAAAATTATAAAACCCCTTTATGGCAAGCATCTTTAATACTTCGTAAAGCATCTTACTGCTGTTATGACCTGCTGCAAACAAGATGCATAGCCAGACACCAGCTCCAGGCAGAGTTCCTTAGGAATCGTAGCCCATAGCTCACAAGCAATGGCCTCCAGTTCAGTAATATTTTGGGGTTTGAGTGCTGCAACCTCCTTCATCAAATCCCACCAAAATGTTCTACAGGGTTTAAAGGGACAAGTCACCAGAACAACTACAGCTTAATGTACGTGTTCTGGTGAGTATAATAGCTCCCTTCAGGCATTTTCATGTAAACATTGCCTTTTCAGAGAACAGGGACACCTCCAAGTGGTTACTCCTTAGATGCACAGTAAGCAGCCCTGCCGTTCAGCGTCCCCACACTCTGCATGGAGACGCTGAATTTTCCTCATAGATATGCATTGATTCAATGCATCACTATGAGGAGGTCCTGATTGGCCAAAATGGCATTTGGCCCCACTCCTTTGCCAATTTTAGCCAATCCAATGCATTTCCTATGGGAAAGCATTGGATTGGCTAAAAATCAGCCATTTTGAAGATGTCACAAAGGGAGAGGAGCCAGTGCCAGCAGACCCGCGCGGCGTTGGAAATATGGTGAGTTTTAAACTTTTATACGGGGGCTAAGGAGAAGGCAAGCCACCTAAATGGTGGGTTTAGCACTATAGTGATCCTTTAAGTCAGATGACTGTAATGCCCACTGTAGAATTCTCCAGGACTTCTTCTGCAACCAAATCTTGGTGGAATTTGAGGTTATGCTTGGGAACATCTTGTTGGAGGGTCCAATGATGCCCAAGCTTCACAGCTTCCTCAGACGGAATGACATTTTTTCCTAGGATTTCCGGATACTTCAATGAATCCATCTTGCCTTCCACATGCTGAAGGTTTCCAGCGCCAGAGGATGCAAAGCAGCCCCAGAGCATCACTGAGTCACCACCATGCTTAACTGTAGGTAGAGTATTCTTAACAGCCTATACGTATGTTCTTCCTCCAGACATACTGCAGATCCATTGGGCTAAGAAAATTCCAGCTTTGTTTCATCGCTCCACAGAACAGAATTGAGATTTTGAGCATATTGTAGCAGACTTTTCTTGTGCTTTTGGGTCAGTATTTGTGTATGTCTTGGAGTTCTGGCATGGAAAACTTCTGTGTTTAGTATGCGCCTTGCTGTGCGCACTGAAACCTCAGTGCCTGTTGCCACCAAATCTTGCTGCAGGTATTTTGCAGTCACTCAAGGTTTTTTTCACAACCTGCCTTCTCAGAAATTTGGTTGCGGCCATCGATAGCTTCCTTTTTCTGCCCTGTCCAGGTAGTGTAATCACTGTTTCTTCAACTTTAAACTTGCAAAGTATGCTTCCAACGATGTCTCAGGAAACATTCAGTGCCCTCGCTAGCTTTTTGTATCCTGTTTGTGAAGAGCAACGATCTCTTCTCATAACTTTGTGGTCCATTTTTTTGATTTAGCTATACTTCTCACTGTGACGAACAGAGCCTCGTCACGTGTTCTTGGCGGGGTCTGCTGGCCAGCCTCTTACCAAAAGACTATTGGCCCTTTAACCCCTTAAAGACCAAACTTCTGGAATAAAAGGGAATCATGACATGTCACGTGTCCTTAAGGGGTTAAAAAACTATGTGAACAGACTTGGTTCGTGGGATTTTATATTTGGTTCGGGAACCGAACAGCTGCACAAACCAGAGACCACCCTTGAGCTTGTTAAGCCTAATTGCAACTGTGTTTGGGCATGAATTTCATGGTACTGAAAACATCTTCTTCACTCTTTGGACTATGAGACCACTGGACCACTGGAATCTGGATCCTGGTCTTTTTTGGATCCTGGTGGGTGGAGGACAGCGAGAATAAACCAAGCTGCGGTTTGCGGTGGTTATGGTGTTCCAGTGCGATGCTTATGGTGCTCGCAAGTACTAGGAAGCAGCGATTGACGGAGGTACCCGGTCGGGGTCCCAGACAGTCTGTCACACTCATCTGTAGTCAAACGTGACACTCAACAAACCCCCAGCCAGTTAAGGTAAGTCAAGTGTTCCAGCTCAAGTACACCATTGATTAGTTGCCTAATTTCCTCGAAGACGATGGTTCCCCACTACTCTTCCAATTTTTAATAATGCGTTGGACAGTTCTTAACCTAATTTTAGTAGTTCCTGCAATCTCCTTAGATGTTTTCTCTGCTTGACGCATTCCAATGATTTGAACCTTTTTAAACAGACTAACATCTTTTCCACAACCACGGGATGTGTTTTTCGACATGGTTGTTTAAGAAATGAGAAGCTACTCATTGCATCAGTTGGCGTTAAATAACTTGTTCCCAGCTGAAAGATAATCGCCCATGCAGTAACTATCCAATAGGAGGCTTTTACCTATTTGCTTAGTTTAATCCAGATGGCGACTTTTTTTTGGCAAGGCAGTGTGTGTATATACACACACACACACACACACACACAAACAAACAAAACAACAACAAAACAATGAAAATATGTGTTTTTGTCAGGTTGGTAACCCCGACACCCAGGGAGAAGAATAGTAGCCAAAATAGAAAGAAGGACTGGGTATGTATACCAGATGTTAGAGTGGCCGGGCTTAGCGTGTGCCTAAAAAGGCGAGAAAATGTAGTAAGAGAAAAAGCTAAGGTCAAGGGATACAGAGGTACACAAGAATGAGAAAACAAGCCAAGGTTAAAGGGATATAGAGAGTCAGAATAGTCAAAATACAAAACAGGGTCAGCAACAGGAAATACATAATTACACTGTCAGGCTAACAAGAACCACAACAGGGCAATGATTCCCAGAAAAAGGGAAACTTATATATGGCTAAGAAGAATACTATTGTACATCATCATCACCCTGCACCAGGACACACAAGGGGGTGTGACCTGTGCAGGGCAGACTTAGGTGTCGAACAAATATGACATCATACAAAGGTAAGTATAAAGTCCAACACCTACAGTGCAATGTAATTCCAAGGACGCCTATGGGTGGTACGCGGGTGCCATGGAAATACGCCAACCTCGCATATAAAAGGAGGTGTCCAGGAGCGCGGCATTCACTTTGGTTAGAGCGTCGTAGGGCTGGGATCTTTGTGGCTGCCGGGATCTTTGTGGCATCCCACCGGAGCTAGTAAGTGTCGCGGAGCAGCCTCAGGTATGAGTTTTAAATTCACGCCTGCTACTGGAGAAACAGATTTTCTAATTTTTAACCATTTACAGGTCCACTGATTCTTACTCCTAGAAACAATTCCTTTAGGTCATACAAAAAATAAAGGCAAAGGTATAAGCCTTTATTTATTAAGTCTGAGACACGGTAGGGGATCAGGCAGCAGGAGACACAAATCTTTTCCATTTGCTTACTTAAGTGAATTCAAAAGATTGCCTGACAGAAATACGAATGTTTGAAGAACATCTGAAAATGTTTCCTTGGAAATAAAGGCTAGGATCAGAAATATATGAACATAATTTTTCACTGCCTGAACAGACTAGTTATTAGAAAATAAATAAAATTAAATATAGTCACCAGAACAACTACAACTTAATGTAGTTGTACTGGTGTGAATAGTTTGTCCCAGCAGACATTTTAATGTAAATATTTCTTTAGAGAAACGCTTATTCAGACGGTCAATGGCTATGATCGTCAGTCAATGACTGACAATCCGCATTTCCATGCTCTGCATCGTGGCACTGAACGTTCATCGTAGAGATGCATTGATTCAACTCTGAGAGATGCTGACTGGCACGGCGTGGTGTTTTGCCCTCCATGCAATAACCATCTAATGCTTTCCTATGAGAAAGTATTTGATTGGCTGAGACTGTCAAATTTGATGATCTCAATCAAGGAAGCGGAGCCAGCCACGACGAGACTTGTGCGGCACTGGAATAAAAGTAAGTAAATCACCTTTTACTTAGCAGACAGGGTGTTCGAGGGCCTAAACTGTGCTTGCACAGCGAGTGACATGAATACAAGCTTTGCTTGAGGCGTGTGGGCACCAGGTACCACCTGTAGAGTACTTTTCGGGAAAGTTCCACGTGGTTCATGCAGAGGGTCAGTTGTTTGTGTGCTTTATAGAAATTCTGCCATTTTATGTGGTCTTGTCTCCAATCATAGTTAAATTGTGTTTTCAGGGTGTTCAGGTCGTGGCTTGGGACATTTATGCTTAGGGCTTGTGTTTTCGCTATGTTTAGTTTGTAGTAGGAGCATCTACTATAGTGAGCTAGTATTTTATAGAATTGCGGCAAGGATATGTGTGGTTTTTCTAGTGATAAGATATCATCCGCAAACAGCGTCAGTTTGTTTTCCCTCCCTTTTATGCGCGTTCCGCGGATGTTGGGGTCATCTCTTATCATTTGGGTCACGGGTTCGAGCACCAGAATGTAAAGTATTGGGGAGAGTGGACAGCCTTGGCGAGAGCCGTTTGATATGGTGAAGGTTTTGGATACAAAACCCCCGTTCATCACTCGCGCTGTAGGGGAGGTGTAGAGTGCCCTGATGAGTGCTAGGAATTGGGGTGGAAATTCAAATTTTTGTAGCAGGAACGGCCAGTGGAGTCTATCAAATGCTTTTTCAGCATCTAGAGATAACAGGACACTTGGGGCTCTTCCCTCGCGCATACCATACAGGAGGTCCAGTACTTTTCGTGTGCCGTCTTCTCCCTGTTTACCACTTACAAACCCCACTTGGTCCCCACCAATTAGTGTGGGGATGATGGAAGATAGTCTGTTTGTGAAGATTTTTGCGATGAGTTTGACATCAGTGTTTAATAGGGAGATTGGCCGCAGGTTTTGACTTCTATTGGGGGCTTTCCCTGGTTTTGGTAGGGTGGCAACGTAAGCCATCAACATCTCCTCTGGTAGTGTTCCCGATTGTAGTGTGTGGTTGATTTGTTTGTTTAAATAAGGGGCCAAAATGTGGGTGAATTGTTTGTAATATATATTAGTTAGTCCATCAGGACCGGGGGATTTCCCCGGGGGGAGTGCCTGTATTGTATCTATTATTTCTTGAGTCGATACTGGGGTTTGAAGGGTTTGTGTGTTGTGGATAGTGTGGGCAGTGTCGTTTTCTGGAGGAAGTCATCTATGTCTTTGCTGGTGGGGTGGTGTTATAGAGAGATTGGTAATAATCTGCCATTTCGGAATTTATGTCTTGTGGGATTTTTCCTCCATCTTTGGTGAGCAGGTATGGGATTTTAGAGTTTGCTTGTTGCTGTCGGAGGATTGTTGCTAGGTGTTTCCCAGCTCTATTTCCTTTTGTGTATGTTTTCATCTTCAGTTTTGTGAGAATATGCGTTGTCTTGTTGAGAGCCAGTGTGTTAATTTGGTTGGTGATGAGGGCTATTGACTTGGCTAGTTCGTCTGAAGGTTTCAGGAGGTGTTCGTTAGTTGTGTCACGTAGTTTTCGTAGAAGATCCGTGTGTTGTCTTTTAAGAAAGGATGCTTGACTTATCAGTAGTCCTCTCATGACAGGTTTGTGTGCCTGCCAAAGAGCTTCGGCGGAGGTTCCTGGGAGATCATTGAGCTCGAAGTACGATTTTAGGTTTTCTGTGAGTTTTGTCGTGAATGTAGTATTGTGTAGTAGGGTGTCATTGAGGCGCCACGGTGGTTTTCCTCTGTGCTGATATTGGTCTTGCATGGTCATTGTAAGTGGAGCATGGTCGGACCATACTATGTTTTCTATGGAGCAATCTGTGATGACCGGGAGAAGGGTGCCTGATGTCAGTATATGGTCAATTCTGGAATATGTTTTGTGGACCTGTGAGTAGAACGTGTATTCTCTCCCATTTGGGTTGCGTGTTCTCCAGGTATCGTATAGGCCATATTCGTGGATCAGTTTCGTGAAAGCTTTGTTCGCTGGCTTTAGTTGGGCATGCCTAGCGGAGTAGGCCTTTACCGTGGAGTCCATGCGGGAGTTCATGGTGTGGTTAATGTCTCCGCACATAATTATAGGTGTGTTCGCCAGGTTCGGTAATTTGGTGAGGATTTTATGTAAGAAGTTTTTTTTGTTGGCCGTTTGGGCTGTATAGGCACACCAGCAAAAATGGCAAATAGTTTAGTATGCTGTGCAGGATCAGAAAGTGACCTTGGCTGTCTTTTTTGATGTGGAGCGCTTCTGTGGTTAAGGACTGTGGTTATTTCCGTTTGTGTGGCTTTTAGATCCTAGCACTGTACTTCCACCGATGATGTTCTATTGGAGAGTTCTCGGACCTCGTTTTTAATTTGGTCGGCTGTTGATTGCCAGGTTTGTATCAGTTTTGCCGACATCGCTTCTATCGCTCGTTCGAAGTGGGTTTTTGTAAGGCATTCAGTTGATAGCGTCTCGTCACGTGGCAATGAGGGAGAGCCTGTGTCCGAGCTTTCGGCGCCATCTTGCGCGGCGGTGAGCATGGCCTGCACAGTCTCCGTTGCGGCAGATGGTTTTTGCCCAAAGAAGTTGTTTTTATCAGTTTTGGGGGCAGTTTTCTTCCCTTTAGCTTGTGACATCTTTGGGGTTTTGTTCTGTGGCGTTTCTGCTTAGTTATGTCGTCGAATTGCGGAGCCCATGTGCCGGAGCAAAATCCTAGGTGGCCATCTTGCTCGGCAGTCAGCCACGCCCCCACTATGGTTTATTTTTAACGTATTTGTATTTGAGGTTGATCTTAACAGTTTGTTGAAATACATGATGGTAACTATTACTAGTCTAACAATGGGTTGGCAAGCATTCTTCATTTGACTGACCAAAAACCAAAAAGAAGCTCTATGAACTTAGAATGAGCCTTAAATGTAATAAGATATCCAATAAAATGTTTTTCAATAATCTTTCCCATTACCAAAACTTTTTTCAGATTACCTGAATGTGCCTGAACATTGGCAGATGTAATTACTTACCATTACACTCACTACCGTACTAGAGGTTAAAACTTGAGGGGGTGGGCTCCTGGACCTGGAAGAATCTATTCAAAAGAGCACCCGATCCCCTTTAAAAACAATCTAAATTAAGTTATTATGGGGGGCAGGAGGTTCTCTGTACCATCTTTCCATAAGAGATCAAATTTTTTTCTAATGGTTTAATCCTTACTGTCCTCCCAGTGCCTGTCTGCCCTGCTCCTCTGTCTCCTCCTCCGGCCCCTGCACTACTAAGGAAGATTTTGCAGTGGACGCTTGTGATGGGCTCAAACATACACTCTAAGACAATAAGTCGATGCCCCTTGCTAGTAATGTCTTAGAAACATATGTTTTGTAAGTGTTCTCAGAATGATGAGCAGTGCAATATTGGTCTCATACAAAAGAACATTTTCTACATTTTTGTTAGGTTTCCCAATATATTGATCTAGCTATCTATTTATATACCTTGTGGATGATCTTAACAGTTTGTTGAAATACATGATAGTGACTACTACTAGTCTGACAATGGGTTAGCATGCTATTTTTATATGACAGACCGTCTGGCACCCCGACTGGGTACCTCCGTCAATCACTGCTTCCTAGTAATCCTGGAGTACCATAAGCACCGCACCGGACACCATAACCACTGTAAACCCCACAAACCGCCGCAGCTTGGTTGGGGTATCACTGTTCTCCACCCACCCTGGACCCAAGACCAGGTTCCTAGCGGGTAGACCTCTCCTAGTGCAGAGAGCAAAGCAGGCTGCTCTTACAAGAGCAATCGTTGTAAGCCAAAGGAGTATAGTGATTATAGTAATCCCCAGAGTGAATATAGCTCTCCAATCCCCCAAACATGAGCCTGGACTTCATAACGGATAAAACAAATCTGTTTAATGGCAGCCACAAATGGCCTTATGTGCAGGTCTCCATGTAAGGGGCAGTCCCCCCCTGTACCTGAGAGTAGTCTACAGTAAAAAACATACATACGATTACATTGGCTCTCAGGTCCAGGACACTCCCATACAAAATAGGTCAATCCCTCCCCTGTGCCTGGGAGATAATAGAGTCAGCACTGTATTAAACTCAATTATCTCTAGGCACACAAAACATACATTTTTACAAAATCCTCAAAATACCTTTACACACAAAATCCACACAAAAGTTACATCCCCTGAGAGGCCCGATCTGGGTGACCAACATATCCAAAAATCACCCAGATCGGTTCAGGAATTTCCTGGAAGTCATAATTTGACCGACCGCATACACGCACGCACGGTCCCATGCCCAAAACAGTTCCAGAGAATCAGGGCTTGCGGTCGGTCTAGTTCGGTAGTTTAAAAACCGAACAAACTACCGAAAATAGTCAATGTTCTTACCCTGGAGCTTGTTCACCTTGTTCGTGGGAATGTTTCCACCGAACAGTGCCCTTCTAAGTTGTGTAGAACTGAATCCTGGAAGTCCAGTGGTGTTCGGGAGTTTCATTCTCCGAAAACAGTTCCATGAACTCTATGACCAAACACCGCTGTCTGTGTTCGTGGGAACAAGATGGCCGCCACCTCGTGGTCGTTCATGCGAACAGCCGCCACCCAGGCGAACACTTAGAACACTGCAGTGGAAAGTGTTACAAATGGTCAATTAGGCTTAACAAGCTCCTGGGTGGTCTCTGCTTCGTGCGGTTGTTCGGGAACCGAACCATATAATCCCAATTGCCATAGCCAGGTCTACTGCAGGGGCCATAGTCCTGAGGCAGGAGGTTGGCAAGCAGGCCCCTCCAAGAACCCGTGATGAGGTTCAGTTCGTCACAGTTTATATGACTGATTTCAATGCTTCCAAGCTTTACATCCAGCTTCCCGTTGTTCTGTGGACAGTTTCCCCATCTCAGCTGTAGATCTTTCCAGTTCGTTATTAGTTGCCTCTTGGTTGCTTCTTTAAATAATGCTCTTCTCACCAGAATGTTGGTAGAACAAAGCAGCCCCAAGTGCACCTATTACATCTGGGACTATAATGGCTTTACTTTCTATCTCCTCTTTCAGACCTTGGTATTTGTCCACCTACTCATGTTCCTTCTTCATGGTGTTAAGGTCACTGGGTATTGCCACTTCCACAACCATCTCAGTCTTCTGTTCCTTGTCTACCACTATGACCACCTGGTTGGTTGTTTGCCCAGTGCCTGCTTGTCTTTCGGCATCTGGATGTCCCACATGATCCTTGCCCTGTTATTCCTCTGTGGCACACACAATCTGGACATAGGCAGGGCCAGCCAATATTTTGTGCAGATATCTTGGTATACACTCCTGTCAACTTGGTTGTGCCTCGCAGTGTATGATGTTTATGCTGCGAACATCTTTCACCAAGCTAATATGTGCAAGATTGTCTCTGACCTTGGGTCCTGTCTGGTGTGGTAGAACCAGTTTCTATTAATCTAGTGCTGAATTATTTCAGTTTTAGTATTTCCAACTACTGGAATGATTTCATATTGTGAGCCACAACCACTATCTGCTGATGATATATACCATGATGTGGTCTGTCTTGCCATGGAATCTCCTCCATATCTGCATTCTAAATCTGTTAACTCAGGTATCCCCTTAGCAATTTATCTTTGGGATGGATGTCCTTGTGGATGCTCTGTGTTTCATCCAATTCCAACTCAATTTCATCACTCTGGGCCAGGGTGCAGCCAAACCAGGACTCAGCACCAGGTCCCAAATACAATATGCATGAAGTAAAAGAGGTTCAGGCACTCCAATGTTCAGAAACGGCAATTTATTAAAGCTCAATATCACACAACGTTTCGACCTAGACAATCTGTGTCTAGCATGTAGGTCGAAACGTTGTGTGATATTGGGCTTCAATTAATTGCCGTTTCTGAACCTTGGAGTGCCTGAACCTCTTTTACTTTATGTCTTAGTATCTTGTTGACCTTGTATAGAGGCAAGCATTGCATTTTAGATGTTCCAGAACTGTTCAGTCTCAGCTTTGGGTGGATATGTTGTTCACTGCACTCTACATACACCTTGGATGGTTATTTAGTAAACAGGGAATTTATTCTCTTAGCCTCTACTTCTCTGGTGTATCTGCTCAGTCTAATTACCAGTGCTGTGAGCTTTTGCTTGGCTATTCCCAGAGCCTCCCTTGTATATCCTTAGTTGCCAAGATCTATCCTTGATCTCTGTGAATTTAATTAGCTTATTAACTTATGTATTGCTTTTAGTGCCTCATTAACCTCTGCTAGCCTACCAGTGATTTTTGGTAGTCTTATCTGGAGGCCAAGAACTAATAGCTTTTCTAAGATCATCCCTCATCTTATGCCAGTTATGCCAATATGGGGTGCATGTTGACAACCCTGTGTACGTAATGGTGTGGGTATGAGAGTCCCCTCATGGTTCATGTATGTTCTTTTATGTAGTACATCTCATTCCAGTTGTGATGCTAGTCTTGTCTAGACTATGATCAAATGTTGTGTAAATAGCGATTTTGGTATTAGTGTAGAGGATGGTCTTTTATTTATCCATAGTTCTCGCATAGGTTCCATGTAGCATCTCTCATGAGCCTGCTGTAATAACAGCAGTCAAGAAGGTCCCGGTTCACACTCATGTTTGGCATGTTCTCTGTACTTTGAATCCCATAATTATAAACACTTTTCACTATTCTAGGTCATTGCTTAAATGTAAATATGATTGCTATAATGAAGGTTTTTATAAATAATGGATGCAGAGACTAACCTTTTGAAGCTGGTAAAGGTCTGTTTTTTTCTGGAGGGTTTTCTGGGGTGAAATTACTTCCTTCTCAATGATGTCTATTTGTTCCCCTGGAAAACACAATTGCAAGAACCCTATTACCTGCTGTGCTAATGTGAAGTTTGCAGTTAGTTTCTATTGTGAATTATATCAGAGGTTCTGACATTAAATAAGATCCCACATAAACCTATGGAGCTCTGTGAACAACAGGTCTGTGCTAGAATAAACCCAGGCAACAAAGAAATGAAGCATTAACCTAGCAACATCACAGATATAAAACACATTGAGGGGGCGGAGCTTGGAGCCGGAACGAAGCAGCCGCCATCTTCCAGAGCTCCGGAGCGAAAAAAACAAATCCTGTAAAAATCAGCAGCATCCTGCAACGCACACAGCCCCTGACTAGTGGGTCGGCTCCAGGGCATCACGCAGAACACACTGATGCCCTTCTTTTCAACCCCGGGCAGAAAAACCCGAAAACGAGGCCCCAGGGCCTACCTCGCGGGCGGACAGCCGACGGAGCTCGCCTGGGGACTTGATCCGCGGTACTCGCCGGAATATCACGCCCAGACAGAGGCAAGTACAATGGGGCGCAAGTTACAAAAACAGTCTGCCCCCAATTCCAGAACGCAGCGAGACATCAGCCAAATGCTGCAGTCCCCGGCCACATCACTTACCCAAACGCCCCGTGGGCCCTCACCAACCTCCTCAATGGAGGGAGAGCACACCGACATTTCCCCCTCCATCACTCACCTACCGGAGGCAAGACAGAGGGCGGGAGACCCCCCGGACACACTCCTTCCCAAAATTGACCCCCAGCGGGCTCTGCAGGGGACAGGGGACCACACACCAGCCTCCAGAAGTGACATCCAGGAAATGCTGGCCGGCCTGCAGAAAAACCTAAAACAAATGTGGGAAGCTGACTTCGCGGTACTCACCACAGAAGTGCAGTCAGTAAAAGCACGCACACATGCCACAGAATCAGGCCTGGCAGACCTAAAACAGGACCTCCAAACACTAGGGGACACAGTGCTGAGCCTACAAGCAACACAAACCACGATGGCCAGACAACTAAATATCTTGGACGATAGAGGCAGGAGGAAAAACCTGAAAATACGGGGGGCCCCAGAAAATATACCACTTGAAGAACTGCCCCATTTCATCAGGCGCCTAGTAGCAACGGTTCTACCGTCGAAAGGGGCCAGACAATTTATGTTTGATGGCATATACAGGATAGCTAAGTCACCCCGGGCTCCAGAATCAGCGTCACGGACCTAATCTTGCGCTGCTGCACCATGACTGACAAACTGGGAATCATGGCAGCGTTTAAAGGGAAGACCCCATACACTTTCGAGACTTATCAACTCTCCTTATTTCAAGACCTCAGCAGGGAAACACTCCTTTGGCGTAAAACGCTGAAACCAATCACTGCCACCCTTCAAGAAGCAGGCATCACCTACAGATGGGCGACCCCGAAGACCTTATGGGTAACTAAGGAGGGAAAACACTACAAAGTCTCGGATCCAACAGAGGGACCGGCGCTACTCACAACACTGGGGCTAAAGACACAAGACAACAACGCAGCCTCAAGCCTCGAGCATAGACCAGCGGGAAACAGAGCAGTAACCGAACCCAGAGGACCACGCGAAGCCAAGACCTGACTCAAGAACATGTCACATCGACCCCAGTTGAGGGGCACTGAGACTTTCCCAGATTTCCAGTTTGCCCCGTTACATTGGTTAATCTGTCCTACTTACCACCGTTACAGGAGCACACATATTCCGGAGTTAAATTAACACCCTCCTCCCTCTCCCCCCCCCCCCCATCCCCAGGGTAACAGGGGAACTATGCACAAAGGGACCTACACACGACCTCTACGACACCACTCGGCCAGCGACCCACCCTAACTAAGACATAGCTAAGTAGGACTGACAGTCCAACATCAGACAACACATAAGTGTCACCCATAGCCGCACCATAGCAGTCATTCTCTAAGAGGGGACCTGAGCCACGCAACTAGATCACACGCAACATAAACCTCCTAGGGAATACCCTGGACACATACAAATAGTCTAACGAATCATAAGGAGCCTCTCCCAGAACCTCCTCATAATAGAAGACATAGACGAATTCTGACTCTCGAGCCCCTAGACATGACATCTACTACCGGGTTCTACAAAACAGGCAATGTTGGTGGAGACGGCACCTACACAGCGACAAACCCATACTTACTCACTTACGCACGAACCACACTCCGCTACAACCCAACAGCCCTCATAAAGCAAAAAAATGTGCATGATGTACAGTTGTCTTGTTGTACCAAATTTAAAATGTCGATACTTTACTTTACTATTTCCGTAACAACACATGTTTGTGTACTTTTTCACATTGTGCGCTGAAAAATAAAGAATTTAAAAAAAAAAACAAAAAAAAAAAACACATTGACACTAACAGAATACCTATAAGCATTATTGCACTTTATGAATTTGCTATAAATAATAAAAGAAAGAAAGAAAAATTAGAAAGTTTGTGCTAGATGGACTGGAAACACTCCAGTAAAGACTCAAATTGGCATTTGCTAAGATAGCAGTTAGGTCAATATTTATAAAAGGATACAGGCAAAATAACGTTGGAGTACATGAATAATAATAGTTCATAAACAAACTTAATTTTATAAAACTGTTTTTGCTTTAAATGTTTTAGCTACCTGAATTTTCTGCATTCTTATTCAGAGACAGATATGCGATTGTATAGATGTAGAAAAGCAACAGGGCTATCTACAGCATGATGTTCACATTAATCTCTCATCCACCAGAATAACACTGGTTCCTCTTTAATGATGGGTGGGCCAAGAGTTAAACCAGATGCTACAGCACAAAGTTATTTTAAATGTGTTCAATGGCAACTTCTGAATTAATACTGTTGACACAGCTGTGACCGTTGGGTTTTGAAAGATTTACTGTGTCTCTCTTTAACCCTCTGTTTACAATAAACAGGAATTAGAGTACAGTTTAAATGCATTGTATCAGCTGGACCCTAAAGCCAAAACTAAGGAGTTCAAAGACCATACATTTGGCAGAGGTTCAAAGAAATCAGTATGTTTTTGATCCTTTCCACTAGTGAGATCTCAAGGGATATCTGGAATAAATAATTAGATCATCTGAGAAACATGGTTTCCTTAAAAAAAAAAAAAAATAATAATAATAATATTAATAATACAGTAAGTAACAAATTTAGTTACTTGAATTCCACTGGTCGCTCTTTAGATACAACCATATATGTATCTCCCAAAATTGTAAGAAAAAAAATGTGTCAGTACATAATTTTTTTTTATCCCCATCACCTATCAAAAAAATAAAAAATAAAATTATAGGGGCATATTTATAGAAGGAAATGGTAGGCTGATTGCAGATTCTCATGGTCCATGACATCTAAAATACAGAATATAATTCATACAGCGATATTTAATATTTATGGCTACATAGAAAAATAAACAGTGTACCATTTCTACAAAAATAGCTTGAGCACATATAATCCCTTTTGTTTAGCCACATTCAGCTCACAAATGGTTATCCTATTATTTTCATCTCCGCAATCCATAGTACGAATATAATGGTTGCAGCCATCAAATATTAACTCAAAAAGGTGCACAGCCACGTATCAGAAACATTCCTCACCACTCCTGAATAAATGTCAACAGGATACTGGTAAATGTAATGAACCTTCACCAATACTTGGAATCGATCGGAGATAAAGAAACTCACTACAAATATTTTCAGAGCACAGCTCAATGTGGCATTGTTTTAGGTTTGAGAAGGGTCTACTAATACTGGTTCCTCTAATATGATGTAGAAAAAAAATATATAACATTTTCACATCTCATCATCAGTCCATTGTGCAGAGCTGCGGAATATATCATGGCTTATTACCGCACAACAGGAATGACTGTTCACAGTACTTAATTAGAGTTCTTTTAATACTAGAGGAACACAAGATGGAGCATCTAAAACTAGGACACTGATCCGGGTAAAAATTCTTAGGACAGACATTGGCCTTGTTTCCATAGGGGGGGAGGGACACCTATGTAGAGCTAGGGAGAGGGACACAATACAGATTTGAATTCCTAACGCTATAGTGGGTCTTTAAAGTCTATTTATAATGTATTTATTTTCAGTGAATACCTGTAAAAACATTGCATAGCAATATAATGTTATTTAACCCCTTAAGGACACATGACGTGTGTGACATGTCATGATTTCCTTTTATTCTAGACGTTTGGTCCTTAAGGGGTTAAAACCAAAGTGAAATGTTGCACAGAGTAAACCTCTTATTGTGTTCTGGTAAAGTTTCTATAATAATGAATTAATAATGAATAATTGCAATTTTCTTGACATAAGTCAAGGTAATAACCAATAAAAGCTATTCATAGTGCCAGTATTCTTGTAAACGAACATGAGATACATCATTATGTTAAGAACAGAAGTGGACCGTGTAAGCCGGTCGCTAAACTTAAGTTATAACAGCTGTGAGGCGGACAGTACTTCTGGTGCTTAACCTCTCCATTAATTATAGGAATGGACATTGTTTCCCTAGTACCCCCTAACTGTTAGATCTATAAAAAAAAATCCATTAATCGACAGCAGCAACTATTATTGAACTTGCATCATATTTGACAGTGAAACTGGTTAAAGGAAACAACATTAACTGCAACAAAATGCCACATGCCAACTGGTATTTTGTAAAATTAGAGTTGGCCTTAAACTATACATTTACCTTCAAGATTCTGGAATAAATCCAGGAATGTTTCCAGCTTTTTTAATTCACCACAAAGCTGTTTTCCAGGAAATTGTTTTAAAACATTCAAACATTTCTCAGTTGTGGTTACAAGTTCACCTTTAGCTAACATCCTGCAAAAACAAAAACAAAAAGATAAAACCGAGGACACAAAATATATATTTTTTTATAAATAAAATGTTCATGTGCTTTAAAGTGGAACGGTGACTTCTCTGTTTATGACAGCTACTGAGTCTCTTCCTCAGTAAACACTCCTTTTGAAACATTGACAGGGGTGAAATAGGCAACAGAGTCAAATATAAAATACAATTATCCTATGGGAGCGATCATGCATGCTCAGCACACGCATGCACACTCTGAGATTCCATGCATTTGGCACAGTGATGGGTAATTTATTTTCCATGCTATGCTTTGACAGTTTTGCTTTAAGGATTGATATGGTGCATAATCCAAAACCTGCCAACTTATTTTGAAGAGTCTGGTAGGTAAAAATAGGATAAATCCAGAGATGGCCAAATGCCAGACCCTAAGCTATTGCAGAACTACAAGACCCATGATGCTTTACCAGCATTAGGGCTAATTTTTCAGACTGAAGAAATAATTAAAAATAACATTTTAAGTGAAGGAATATTAATTACTTGTATATTGGGACACAACCCCCATTCGTTCACTCATTTTAGACAAACATTCATCACACAGACGTCTGGGTGCTTTGATAAGTTAGAACATTGAAGAAGAACAAAAAAATGCTATTAGTGCCCCAAAGGTTTAAATGGCACATTTATTAGTCTGTTTAAATATGACCTTCATGTCTCAGAGCCATGATGTCTCTTCTAGTGCCAGGAGATGTCACATGGAACAAAGTGGTATTGCAAACATTAACCACGGCCTACGTAAGAAATCGTCATTTGCACTTGCCGAATACTATTTTAATTATATTAATATGGTAAAGATATTGATATATAATATAGTGATAATATGTTTGCGGTCTACATGAAAATAAGTGGCTGTGAATAGATCTGGTTTCAATAATAAAATAAAAATAACATATGGTACACTAGCAGAGGATGTTGAACACTAGGAGATGAACAATTTGGATGATTTTACTCAGGTAATGAGAAAAATGTGAACAACTGTGAAGGTCAAATTCTGCTTTATATGTGCATAGAAAATAACATAAATTGTACAACATTTCAAGTCTTGAAAAGTACTTTCTATGCACTAAAAAGATCTAGGAGTGCGCTCCATCAAGGTTATGATACCAGAGGCTGGAGTTTGGCATCTAGGCATTGACAAGACCGGGAGCAATGATTGGGGATGGGGTACAAGTTTTTGTGTGTGTACATGTGGGGTTTGCATTCTACAATTCCAGGACTTCTTCAGCAACCAAGCCTTAGTGGAATTTGAGGTATGCTTAGGATCATTGTCTTGTTGGAAGGTCCAATGACGTCCAAGCTTCGGCTTCCTCACAGAAAGCACATCGTTTTCTCCTAGGATTTCCGGATACTTCAATTAATCCATCTTGCCGTCCACACACTGCAGGTTTCCAGTGCCAGAGGATCCAAAGCAACCCCAGAGCATCACTGAGCAACCACCATGCTTAACTGTAGGCAGTGTTCTTTTCAGCGTATGCTTCATTCTTTTCGTCGAGACATACCACTGATCCATTGGGCATGAAAGTTCCAGTTTTGTTTCATTGATCCACAGCACAGAATCCCCAAATGTCTGCGGCTTATTTATATGATTTTGAGGATATTGGGGCCGCCTTTTCTTGTGCTTTTGGGTCAGTATTTGTGTATGTCTTGAAGTTCTGGCATTGAAACCTTCTGTGTTTAGTACGGGCATTACTGTGCTCGCTGACCTGCAGCAAAACTTGTTGCCACCAAGTCTTGCTACAGGTCTTTTGCAGTCACTCGAGGGTTTTTCACAACCTACGTTCTCAGAAATCTGTTTGCAGTCATAGATAGCTTCCTTTTTTTCTGCCCGCTCCAGGTTGTGTATCCACTGTTCCTGCAGCTTTGAACTTGTAAACTATTCGTCCAATGGTGTCACTAGGAAAATTCACGATCGTTATCTTTTTGTATCCTGTTCTTTGTTTGTGAAGGGGGAAGATCTCTTCTCTTAACTTCGTGGACCATTCTTTTCATTTAGCCATATTTCTAACATGCAAACATGCAGCACTTTATTAGTTGCATAAGGAGTGCTTGAAAACACCTGTGTTGCATATTTGTGCTGTTGTGAGATTCTATTCAGAGTATTGAATAGTTTTGAGACTGGCGATGATATTAGAAGTTGCATTTTCAGTCGAATTTGGGGAAACCACTTGAAGCATTTGTTGTTGAGCTATTTCAATTGCCTTTGTTTGATTTGTTCATTTCAAACAGCTGAAAGTCTGTGCATTTTGACAATACATTTTCAATGGGGGTTGAATAATTTTGATTACAACTGTAAATTTATATTTAAAAGGGGTCAGTTCTCGGGAAATTACACTGGTGCATAAAATATTTAAAACCACCATAAATTCTGGTAATTATTTTTTTCATACGATGCTCTGTTATCTTTTAACCCCTTAAGGACCAAACTTCTGGAATAAAAGGGAATCATGACATGTCACACATGTCATGTGTCCTTAAGGGGTTAAACGCATATAAAAGATTTTGCAACTGTTATCACAACCAGTTCCGTGAGAACATAGCCAGAGCACACATTTATGCTGGAGAAGGAGAAACTGAAATATTGGGGGTGATTTGTGCTTTTAACCCCTTAAGGACAAATGACATGTGTGACATGTCATGATTCCCTTTTATTCCAGAAGTTTGGTCCTTAAGGGGTTAAAGGATTTGTAGCTTTTTAAAGTATTTTTATTTTTTTAATGCAATTTATTACACATAGGGATACTACACACACATTGGTGACTCAGATGGAGAGGACTTTAATACATCTCACTCCCATTTATTAAATATTGGGTATAACTAAGTTCATGGGATGTGTCAATTCTCCTTTAAAGGGACACTGCAAGACAGATAACATCAAAACTGTTACACATTAGGTGCAATGTTAGGTTAAATGTAGTTATTGTACACTGTTTTTCAGTCTCTCGCTCTCTTAACATGTAAAGATTCTTTCCCCCAAAAAACACATTTGTGCATGCCATGACAAAGAGTTCTAACATAATAGCAATAAAAGCTATACCAAAATTTAGTAAAGAAGAATTAAACAGAACAACAGACAAAGATCATCTTGTTCAACCGTAAACACTTCCGTTGGTGTTGATCTGACTTTTCCCTGGGCTGTGGACTCTGAAAAAACAGCTCAAACAGCTCCAAAACTATTTAACATTTTGACAGAATCACAGTTGACACCTTCCAATGTGCTAGAAATAAACTCACCGAAGCAGGGCCAACGATTCCTCATAGTCGTCACTTTCCCAAATGTTCCTTTCTAGACAAGCACAATACAGCTCTCTTATCTAGAGGCAAAATACAACATGTTTAGAACAGGTATAAACAGACACACAAAGAAATAGACAAAGGGGGTTAATCATGGAACTAGGAATTATGGAGGATTGAGAAGAAAATTATAAAGAACACTATAGGGTCAGGAACACAAACATGTATTCCTGGCCCTATAGTTTTTAACCCATTATTTAGGTGAATTGCCCCCTCCCTCCCCCCAGTCCCCTTTAAAGTTAATAAAACTCACCTTAATTCCAGCGCTGGTGCTAGCTCTGCCCCATTGGTGACATCTCAGACTTGCCAATGGGGAAAGCATTGGATTGGCTGAAATCGGCACGGGGGTGGGGTCAACCGCCGTTTTGGCCAATCAGCACCTCCTCATAGAGATGCAGAACGAGGAGACGCTGAACGGCACTGCTGCCTACCCTGCAAGGAAGCACCTCCAGTGGCCATCTGAGGAGTGGCCATTTGGAGGTGTCCCTAGGGGCAATTTAAACACTGCATTTTCTCTAAAAATGCAGTGTTTGTATGAAAATGCCTGCATATAATGATTATACTCACCATAACAACTACATTAAGCTGTAGTTGTTCTTGTGGCTATAGTGTCCCTTTAAAGATTGATAGCCAAAATAACTAAGCTGGTTCAGCTATTTTAATGTAAAATCTGAAATTCCCTTCCTGGTTTAGTGAACAACAATGATACTGTCAAATACCAGAAAAATAAACTACAACTATTATTGTGTTTATTTAATTTTAACATTTCATTTTTTTTTTTTTTTTTACTAATTAAAGGGAAAAACATTTTACTTTGATAAAACATATTCCCCTGGTTTACGGTGTCTCATAACATAAGCACTTGCTCTAGAGGTCACCAAAAGAGACAGAGTAACAAAAACAAATATTGCACTCCACCAAAATAAAATGGTATCAAGGAGTTATGACAAAAAAACAAAACATTTTTCTTAGGTACCAACATGAATATCAAAGCATACCAAATACATAAAGGCAGCAAAATAAAAGTGTTCTTTGGAGGCCACAATAATCGGTAGCCCTCAGAAGTCATAAAGGTGCCTTTTTGAAACTCTAAAAGTAATTACAGCTAGCAACAGGGAAGCAGTGGACCATTTCTTTTTTTTTTCTTCTTTTATTTTTTTACAGGGCACCATACATTAAATGTATTCAGCATGCAATTTACCAATACTCATTTTTCTTTCTTCCTTAAAATTGGCACTCTAAGCACAACAGCTCATCATAGTAATTATGGAGCAAATAGGCCATATTAATTTTGGCTTGTGTCAAATAGCTTGAGTGGTTTGATGAACATTTCCACAGTCCCCAAGGAACACTCCCAATTCACAGATACTGTGGATCTGTGAATGTGAGTTCACTTTTGCAGTAGCCTGTTCATTTTTTGGCACCAATAAGCAACTACAACTACACTGATAATGTTGGGCTACCAGCCTACAGAAATCTGTAGCCATCACTGCCTCAGTGGCATTTTTTTTAGCTGAATACCCAAATAAACAAATTATTTTACAAACAAATAGAAAAACCAAAATGTATATAATTACAAATTCAGTTGTACCTGTTTTCCCATGGGATACTTGGGAAGTATACTTGTGAAATTATGAAGACATCTCAGTACTGGGGTGAAAGTCTCATGATAGGAATGTAAATTTTCAATAAACTTGCCTGTTTGAGCCTGATTAAAAAAAAAAAAAAGCAGAATAATTTTTTATTTTTTATTATTTTGATAAGGCATCATTACAGACGTGAAACACATTCATCACCTTAGGGGGTCTTTCCATGCAGTTTATCAACCTTTTCTCTGGTCCCTCCTGCCCTCCCCCCTCACAAAAACAGGCACTGGTGGCTTTCTCCCCCCCCCCCCCCATTTTATGCTATTTTTAAGTTATTGAATATACCCGAGTACAATGTGGGGTCTGGGAGGTGATTTTGCCTGCTATATGTTGCTTTATATACTATGTTTGAGCAATAAGCCTGTGCTTTTATGGTCACTTCTTGTGATATTAGATGGAACAGTTGTTTGTGCGGTATCCGGAGATATTATGGCCTATTTGTCTACACGGAACCATAGGACCGGCATCGACTTCCTTCTCTTAATGGGAACACAATGAGTAACTAGGACCATTGGCTCATCATTTTCCACAGGTTATCCCCTGTTTTTGTTGAAGTTGCGGCAATTAGGTTACACAAGGGGTTTAATTATACCTTGTACTTCCGAAAATAAGAAGTAAAATCACAAATATATTATGCCCATAATTTGCAATACTGACATTTGAAAATAAGATACTCCTAGATTTGGGATGTAATCAGTAAAAACAGATGTAATTATGTTATCCAAAAAGATGCAAGTGAGATAAAAAATTAATAAAATTTTACCCCTTTTAGTACTTAATGGTAACCCTTTAAAGTTGATTATTTTTTTCAATAAAAGAGAAAGCAGTAAAGAGGGAAGCAGATATTTGGCTGCGGGTAAATTATTTCTGGCCCAAACACATGAAGTATATTACAAAGAGAGGCACATGATGAAAACCAAAAAGTTTCAGTGACTAAACTATCCGTTTCAAGGCATTAACATTCATGTTTAATTATTGTCAGGAACGATTAGTTTCCTCAGCAAGATAAAAGTCAACACCTAACAAAAGGCACAGACAGAAAAGATAGTAAGGCATATTACCGGACCTTAGAGTGGCCAGGCTCAAAGCAGCTCTCTCACCCCATATCCAAAATGAGTATTTCATAAAGACAGAATCTTTATGAAATGCTAACATTGGCTGTGTTGTAATTTGATTGAAATTCCAACCCAGTTAAAAGATATAGGGAGTCAAAGCATGGACATGGGCGAAGATACAAGGCCACAGAAGTGAGTCCATAATGATGCAAGTTGGGTAAAATTGAAGCTGGAGTGCCTGGTGCATGGAACAGGTGCCTGGTGCATGGAACAGGTAGCACAAGTGATAGAGGACGGGTATTCCTGCTGGGAATTCATACAACACTTAATACAACATGAAAACAAATGAAACAATTGTACATGGAACAATAAATAAAAAGATTGTGGAGACTAGCGATATTTACATTATCCAAAAGCAAATCTTTGAAAACGAGAACGTACCTTTAAATAGCTGTCACTAGTCAAAAGTTTTACTTGCACATCTGGTGTTTGGGTTTCAACATAGCTGAAAGTAAACACGAAGACCAATCAAACTATAATTTACTTCCTAACATTGTCTGCAGCATAGCAAAATTATAACCAAAATGAAGGATTGAAGCTCATTTTACAGTATTAAATCTATATTTGAATTAATTTGCATACCTCACATTTACCCAGCAAAAGTGGAATGTTTTCTTCCAATCTACAATCAATCTTTGACATTACAACACAAGGTCTACACTGCATTTTATGAATTTTTTAAATTAATATTCACCTTCTTATTTGCTATAAAAAAACAAAAAAAAAAGTTTTTTTAAGTGCTATAGCTTTTTGGGTGTATCTCTTTGCATTTGGCCTAGAGCAGGAGTGCCTAAAAGGTAGATCTCCAGATGTAGTAGAAGTACAACTCCCATGATTTGCATATCTTTAGAATGACAAAGCATCATGGAAGCTGTAGTTTTAACATCCGGGGATCTACTATTTGGGCAACCCTGGCATAAAGGTATAAAGACAACTGTTAATGACTAGGTCACGGGGAACTATATGTGCATGTGTGCTAAACCTAGTCATTGGTACTAAATGGCCTTTAATTTGCTATCAGTTTACCAAACCCCTCCACCTCAACTTCTGGAGTACCTTTCAAATTAATTCTTGAAGCAGCTGAAACCACAGATGCCAATGTCATCCTGGAAGGCAAATTTAATTTAAGGGAGGATGCAGTGGAAACCACGAAAATTAGGATTACTTATCAGATCAATATGATGTTAATTAGACATTAAGGCTTCCATAGCACTTTTTATTTTTCAAAAAATCCAAAAATAAAATATCTGTAAAACTGATATTGGCAGAACCCTTTATTCTGTGGTTAACAATGATAATTGTATATAGACACACATAACAAAACAGTGTGAACAAGTTTGCTTTACTTCACTTGGAGGGTACATTTCTCTAAGCATCTTTGAGTGATTGTTTTCAGTGGTTACTGGTTTCACCCATTCCTCACCCATCTTATTTCCCAATATTGACCGCTCTTCCAATTTACGGCACAATTGTCTCAATTCTGTTCCCAATAGGGTGAGGTTTTTCTAATAAGTGAATCAGAAAATGGCAATGAAAACCCCCATTACCTCATAAAAGAAGGCAAATGTCGAACGTTTTCGCATTGTGTATGTGATAAGTTGTTCACATATTTAATAGCTTCAAAAAGACTGCAGCATAGCACACTGAGCGGCTGGGAGTAAAAGTGTTCTATCACGGACAGCTGCAAAATCAGAAGGAGAGAATTAACTATTTAAATAATACGTCATTTTATTTTTCATAGAGACCTGTTTACAAATGCTAGGCCCAATATTTAGCAGTCCTAAAAATACATGATAAACAAAAATTATGTATAACTAGAAAATCTACAATTTCAGGGGAAATTGTGTGAAGTGTTCTTGCCTCCACCAGTAGTCTACAACTGGAGTGGACGGAGTAACTGTTATTATTTATTTATATAGCACATTTAATTGCAATGTTGTTGCCCAAAGTGCTTCACAGTTACATTAAAACATAGTCACAGTTTAGAAATTGCCCTTCAAGTTTGAGCTGGCTAGAGTAAAGTTTCAATGAATGTCAATGGACGGCGTGAGTTGCAAACAAATGGTCATATTGTGAAAACTATCAGGACTATTGTTTAGCCGTGGATTTTTAGTGGCAGCAGGGATAGCTGAATGTTTTGATATAAGATTTGTGTAAGTCGGCTTGAAAATGAGGGAGTGGTGGCAGTTTAGAAATCATGTCCTGATTTTTCAGCTTTTGCCAGCTCCCACTCTAGTTTTGAACATTTTGCCATTCATTCCTATGGGACCAATTTCGCCACAAGAACGACGATATTCCGTGAACCATTCGGCGAAACATTCCACAAAGTAATAGCAATGTGCGGATCGGGAACAATCCGCACATTTCGGTATATTATGGTCTATGTAGTGTAAAAACTGTGGGAGGAGTTAGGGTGGCAAATTTGGGTATAATAAGAATAATAATAATATATATGTGAGATAACATTAAGTGGTCTTGCTATGCAAGAACACTTAATTAAAATATATTCCGGACATAAAGAAGTAGTTAAAACATTGTTTATATATGTTTAATTTAGTGCCATGTGTTCCTTTACCAGTTTATGTAAGTTCTCCCTCCCGCCCATTGAGAACACAGTCACATGCATCTCTATGAGAAGCATCGAATCCAAGGGTTCTCATAAAGAAGTACTGGATGCATATACAGTATCTGGTGTCAGCATACTTTGCACGCTCCTACCAGACATCAAATAAATTAATTTAATAACTTGTGAAAATCATCTGGATTGTGGAAGGTTGCCTAACCCTGTCCTAGTAGCTGCCTGAATCAAAGCCACTAGAGGCATGAAAAATTCAAAATATAAGCAGCACTGTTTCTCACAAACAGCACGGTTTTAAACAGTGAGCAGCATTTATGTTATTCTAATACTTTAGTACTCTAGATTTTAGATTGGTCTTTTATTGTGGCCAGCGTAAGGCACACCTGTGCAATAATCATGCTGTCTAATCAGCATTTTGATATGCCACACCTGTGAGATGGATGGATTATCTCTGCAAAGAAGAAGTGCTCACTAACACAGATTCAGACAGATTTGTGAACAATATTTCAGAGAAATAAGCCTTTTGTGTACATAGAAAAAGTTAGATCTTTGAGTTCAGCTCATAAAAAATGGGGGCAAAAACAAGTGTTGCGTTGATAATTTTGTTCAGTGTATGTGTGTGTGTGTATATATATATATATATATATATATATATATATATATATATATATATATATACACACACACACACACACACACACACACACACACACCACAACACAAATGCTTGCACTCCTGCTACCAATACAGTTCTTGCCCGATGCTGATCCAGCAAAAAAATTCAAATGTTCCAGTAAACAGACAGCACTCCAGGGACTTTCAGATGAAATAAAATATAACTTTGAATTCAAATTCAAAAATAAAAAATACACATCAACGTTTCGGCTCTCCTTTGGAGCCTTCTTCAGGATGACTTATGTTTGTCATCCTGAAGAAGGCTTCAAAGGAGAGCCGAAACGTTGATGTGTATTTTTTATTTTTGAATGTGATTTAACTGCAGACTTTCAGCTTTAATTTGAGGGTATTTACATCCAAATCAGGTGAATGGTGTAGGAATTACAATAGTTTGTATATATGCCTCCCACTTTTCAAGGGACCAAAAGTAATGGGACAATTGGCTGCTCAGCTGTTCCATGGCCAGGTGTGTGTTATTCCCTCATTATCCCATTTACAAGAGCAGATAAAAGGTCCAGAGTTCATTTCAAGTGTGCTATTTGCATTTGTAATCTGTTGCTGTCAACTCTCAATCAACTGTTTGGAACATCCTTAAAAAGAAAGAACACACCCGTGAGCTCAGCAACACCAAAAGACCCAGAAGACCACGGAAAACAACTGTGGTGGATGACCGAAGAATTCTTTCCCTGGTGAAGAAAACACCCTTCACAACAGTTGGTCAGATCAAGAACACTCTCCAGGAAGTAGGTGTATGTGTGTCAAAGTCAACAATCAAGAGAAGACTTCACCAGAGTGAATACAGAGGATTCACCACAAGATGTAAACCATTGGTGAGCCTCAAAAACAGGAAGGCCAGATTAGAGTTTGCCAAACAACATAGAAAAAAGCCTTCACAGTTCTGGAACAACATCCTATGGACAGATGAGACCAAGATCAACTTGTACCAGAGTGATGGTAAGAGAAGAGTATGGAGAAGGGAAGAGTATGGAGAAGGAAAGGAACTGCTCATGATCCAAAGTATACCACCTCATCAGTGAAGCGTGGTGGTGGTAGTGTCATGGCGTGGGCATGTATGGCTGCCAATGGAACTGGTTCTCTTGTATTTATTGATGATGTGACTGCTGACAAAAGTAGCAGGATGAATTCTGAAGTTTTTCTGGCAATATTATCTGCTCATATTCAGCCAAATGCTTCAGAACTCATTGGACGGCGCTTCACACTGCAGATGGACAATGACCCGAAGCATACTGCAAAAGCAACCAAAGAGTTTTTTAAGGGAAAGAAGTGGAATGTTATGCAATGGCCAAGTCAATTACCTGACCTGAATCCGATTGAGCATGAATTTCACTTGATGAAGACAAAACTGAAGGGAAAATGCCCCAAGAACAAGCAGGAACTGAAGACAGTTGCAGTAGAGGCCTGTCAGAGCATCACCAGGGATGAAACCCAGCGTCTGGTGATTTCTATGCGTTCCAGACTTCAGGCTGTAATTGACTGCAAAGGATTTGCAACCAAGTATTGAAAGTTTGATTTATGACTGTTAATCTGTCCCATTACTTTTGGTCCCTTAAAAAGTGGGAGGCACATATACAAACTGTTGTAATTCATTTCAAACCAATTGTGTTGGTGTATAGAGCCAAAAAGATTAGAATTGTGTTGATGTCCCAATATTTATGGACCTGACCGTATATTATATATATATATATATATATATATACACACACACACACACACACACACACACACACACACACATACATACATACACTAAGCAATTGACATCATGTTTATACATATTCATAAAGGGTGCATTTTACACCCACTGGATTAAGAAAGAATACATTGTTCTAGAAACAAAACTATGCTAGACTGAAGCTCAAGCTCCCTGTAAATTTAGGCTTTATCTTATTTACAATATCATAATTAATACACTTACCTGGAGCCCTTTTATGAAATTCTGAACAGAGAAATCGTGATATAAAAAGATTGTGGTGAGAACCTGCAAGACTTTGCCACTGAGTTTGAAGGGGAAATAGTTTGAAAGGAGAAGCTGGGGAAACAAATTGTATTTTCAAATTATTGCTTCAGAACAATAACCATCAAAATGTACAACTTACAGTTACTATGGAGAAGACACAATAATGTCCAATAAATTCCAAAAGATAATTAACACGTGTGTGTATACGGGTTTGTCATCTTGAGGCCTGAACTGAACAAGCTCAATGACTGTATGTCAAAAAAAATATCAGTGATACAACTCTTTAGTTTCTGTTATCTTATGTAGCCCAATGTTAAATTAAGTACACAGAATATCCCAGGAACAAGATCTTTTCATCTTTCCTAGACCACGACTTCAGTCGCTTATTGTACTTTAGTATATTTACTCAACATGCTATAAAGATTCACACGTTTGTGGGGTTTTTTTCCCCATAAATGAAGATTTTCAGTGTAGATTATATAGCTTCATAATGTGGACATTGACTCATTACATACCACATTCCATGGATCTAGATAAGAAATGTGACTTGGTTGCTTGGTTCCTCACACCACACTATCCTGTGAATGCTTTCCACTAATGACATGTTGAAACATTTATTTGAGAATATGCTCCCACAGAGCCACAAGGGCACTAGTAGTGTGGTGCAATGGTTTTGGTTGATTAACCCTAGCTGGTAATAATTCTTTCAATTCCTCCTTTCAAAAAAATGCTTGATGTGATTTATGTCACCCTAATTCTTCAACACCAATGACGATACAACATTTCCAAATGGACCCTTCACTGGAAAGAAGTAACCTCTCCCGACCATTTGGGCCAGCCCTAGACCATTATTCCTCTTAAAATCAAACTTCATTGTTGACATTCAGTCCAGCAGGTATCATTCTTCTGTCATCTATCAAAGTGGTTCTGTCACTTCTGAGTACTTCATAAAGATATAATCTTCACGAAATATTACCTGTACTGGAATTTCATTGAATGCAATCCATAGATATAAGACAAAGTAGGGAATAGTTTGTCTTACTGGCAAGCCTGAGATTTACATCAAGCTTCATTGCAAGATTTGATTTATTGAGGTTTCTGTGGTCTTGCCTCGCTGTTGAACTCTTAAGCATATGTAGGATTGGAGCAGTGACATGGCTCCTAATATAGGAAATACCAGAAGTTGAAGATCCATGGCATAGGAAGGCCGCAGCAGTGAGGAGAAACTTTAGGTGAATATATCTAACTTCCACTGTATCAAACATCACACTCTAAGCGGAGATGTCATTTTCAGGGGTCTTTGCAAACTATGCAAAGACCTGAAAGTGACATGTATACTTTAATATTTCACTCCAGAGAATATATTTCCACTGATCTAGAGTTCAACGGCAGTGAAGTTTACAATATATTTGTAGACATATGCTGCTGAGCCAAAGAAACTAATTTCATGGAGATTCTGATCAACAATCCATGTGCTGATGTTGCTTCCAGAGGCAATTTGGAACTCAGCAGTGAGTGTAGAACCAGGGATAGATGTTTATTATGTAATGTACATTCAGAACAAGTCAATTTCCTCCTGTTGCATTTTACTTCCTACTATTTTGTGGCTCAATTGCGGTTTCTCCAAGCCATTTTCACTTAAAACAATTACTGTTAACAAAATAAGTCCTTACAGGGCAAAAGTCTGATGAACTGAATGGTTTGAGTGGTGGCATCTTATGATGTTGAAAGAATGAGAACTTCAGGCTATTTGAATGACAAGTTTTAATGCTAAGATTGCTTGTTAATACACCAGCCAGCTATGGCAGTGGGTAAAAATAAACAAATCTGAGTTTTTTCATACTTTTGCCTATGTAATGTATTTTGTTAAAAGAAGATAAGGAAAACCTATAAAGCAAGCTACAAATCGTTTAAATTCTACCAATCATGTTTGCACTTAAGGAACCATGAAAACTACGTACATCTAGTGTTCAGCCTGATTAGTTGACAATCCTATTTGAAGCTATTTAAAATGTTTTATCACACTGACATATCTACCTAGAAAGAAAAAAATACACAGCAAAATGCACAGAAGCACAGATTTATGGAATTTAATAAAGATATATGCAGATGGCCCACTCTATTGTCAGGAAAACATACTATTTTTCCTGGCTCTATAGGGTCCTTGGGTCCCCCCTTTCCTCTGGGACCCCTCCCGCCAGGCTGAAGGGGGAGGAAGGGGTTAAATGCTTACATTTCTCCCTCGGCGCTGGGGACTCTCCTCCCTCTTCCGCCGAATGCGCATGCGCGGCAAGAGTCGCGCGCACATTCAGTCAGTCCATAGGAAATCATTACTCAATACTTTCCTATGGACGCTGGAGTTTTCTCACTGGATTAACCCTAATGTAAACATAGCAGTTTCTCTGAAACTGCTATGTTTACAGCTGCAGGGTTAACCCTAGATGGACCTGGCACCCAGACCACTTCATTGAGCTGAAGTGGTCTGGGTGACTATAGTGGTCCTTTATACCATTAGGGAAAACATAATAAAAACAAAATGTTCAATTTCATCATTCGATCTAGGAAATGTAATTAACCATGAAAAACACATCAATACTCGGTTCACCAGTAGAAATCGACATGGTGTTTAGCTGTACTTTTGCCTCCTGAGCCCTCCACAACACTTATGTAATGATAGTCTTTAGCAGAATATCTGATTATTTTATACAGAACAGGCTTAGCACATTGTAAAGCAGCAATACAGTAACTTGTGGCTTTGCAAGACAATGAATGACGGTATGTAAAACAACGGGCACATAACGTGACTACCTGTTTAAATGGCTGTGGAAGTTTAACTGGACTTTATACAAGCTAGCATACAGAAATAAATTAAGTAACCACATATAGTGCGTTACATAAAAATGAATCATCTAGGTAAAAATGTATCTTTTAAAAATACAAATTATTTTAATTCATCTGCATTATTATTATTGAAACTGTATATCAAATACTTTCTATCTCTATATCACAAGCAAATATCATATAAACCAGAATACTCCTTCCCAATAGCAAATCTTTGTAAATAAATAAAGGAGAGTAACATGATACAAACTAATGACAGTGAAGATAATAGGTATAAACCAAACATTGGCCTCTATACCTTGTGATTTTTTAAACATTATTATTTTATTTATTGTTTTTACCTTATTCACAACAGTAGAGAGATGCTCGGTACAGGACAGTGACTGGAAAAGTTCTATGCAGAGAAGTGATGAGACAGAGTGTGGAAGAAGACGATGAATGACCACTGGAGAAGTGGCAATACCAAATAGGAAAACAAGCGGCAGGTCGTGAATATACCGACTGGTGAAATTGGGAAGACAAAAATACATGCATTAAATGTATACAAAGCTTAAAAAGAAGTAATAGTTTCTCTTAACATGTGTGGCAGTGTAAGGTAGCTCACTTAATGTAGCAAATATAAAGATCAGGCATCCCTTTGTACAGCGCTATGGAATCTGATGGCGCTATATAAATTAAAAAAAATAATAATAATACACATGTAATAGTCTGCAGCCGCAACTAGAGATGTAGCTAACCAACAGGATTAAAGGCCTTTTTTATGGACACATTATCTCTTCCTTTTCTGCATGAAAGGGACACTTGTGCTAACTAATGATATGTCATCAAAAAAATAAATAAACACAGATGTCTTTTTCACAGCTTGTAAGCAGTTAAAGTGGCACTGTCATGCCAAACTAGCCTTTTTTTAATCAATTCCTCTTCTCTCCCTCTGCTAGGATCTGTTCTTCATTTCTCCCTCTCTGCTCTAATTTTCTTTAAAACATAAGACAAAGTAGGGACTATTTGTCTTATGGAGGTTTCCTACACCTGACCATCTCTAACCAGCGGAGGAGCAAAGTGTGCTTAATTTCCGGTGGTCAGAGAGATTTTCCCACAATCTTACCTTTCCTCCGTGTTCCCGCGATGCTTCCTTTCACTTTTCACGAACGTCCTGTCATTTAGACAGCATGCCGGCAAAACTACCGAATTGAGTCCTAACAGGATGAGAACAATTTCTCCATTCGTGTTAGGACGCAATTCGGGACTTTGTTCGGATCCGAATTTCATTTGAATGAATGAAACTTCAATCCTATTCATGCCGCAGCTGCATCTTGCAGCCGCTTAGTAGATAACTCCCTAATCCCCACGGTATTAGGGAGCTTTCTACCAAAAGGCTGAAAAAGACCTAAATTTGTCTTTCAGCCAAATTTACTAATACTAAGTAAAGGTTACTTAGTATTAGTAAATTCTGCCCCTACTCGCTATGCCACAAGTAGGGGCATGTCTAGTAAAAAAAAGCCCCATAGTGTCCCCCTCCTGTGCCATGCGAGTGGGGGCTATTAAACTGAAGACCAAGAGACTGGGACCTAGAGACCCCTCCGGCCTCCACCCCTAAATAACATTGAGGGGGGACCTATTGTCCTCCCCCCGGCCCTCACCACTGAGCGTTAGGTGTGGGCCTTAAATAACAATAGGGGGGGGACCTCTGAGCACCGGGTGGGGTCCTAAATGAGAATGGGGGAGGACCAATTGTCCTCCACCTGGCCACCACCCTTGAGCGGCGAGTGGGGGCCATAAATAACAATAAGGTGGGGGGACCTATTGCCCTCCCCCCCAGCTCCCATCCCTGCGCAGCGGCTGGGGGCTCTAAATAAAAATGTCCTTCCCCCCCTCAACAAGGTGACTTGTTTGGTTTACCCAAGCCCCTAGTCACCCCCCCACCCAAAAAAAAAAAATGTGCCTGTAAAAAAACAAAAAACTTACCATTTGATATCTTTTTTCTAAATGCTTTATTTTTCATCCCCAAAAAAGGCCAAATAAAAACCATAATACCTGTCAAACTCATTATAAAAAAAAAAACCAACAACGCTAAAAAATTAATCCATTTTCACAGGGCGAGGGCACGGTGCAGACTGAGCACCGCAGGGTGGGGAAAGGCTTATAAAGCCTTCCCACACCCTGCAATTAGGCTCAGAGCACTATGATTGGTTGATTTAAGTCAACCAATCAGAGTGCTCTGACAGGTAAATGAAGAGACTGACAGGTAAGTTTCTACATTTACCTGTCACAGCACTCTGGTTGGCTTGATATCCAACCAGAGTGCTCTGTGTCATTTTACACAGCGTGGGAAAATTCCAAAGAACTTTCCCACGCTGTGTAAAATGACTAGCACTTTGATTGAATGAATTCCAAGTCAACCAATCAAAGTGTTCCGAGTCAAATTGCAGGGAGTGGGAAGGCTTTATAAGCCTTTCCCCGCCCTGCGAAGCTCAGTCTGCGCCGTGCCCTCGCCGGGTGAAGATGGATTAATTTTTTTAGCGTCAGGTTTTTTAATTTTATTTTTTACAAGTTTGATGGGTATTATGTTTTTTGTTTTTTTTTATTCTTTATTTTTCAATTTTTTTAACTTGGCATAAACAGTAAGACAAACGTTCTAGCATATCAGCTTGTGCAAAAGCCTGTTGTACATGTCGTGCAATTCCACTTTGTTATGCATTATGTAGTTCAGTATATTATCTTTTTACTCTGCTCATTTCTACTGTCAACCAAGGTGTATTTTTAGGAGAGTACACTGAAGATAGCAATAACCGGCTGCCAGTTCGCACTTCCGCCATTGTGCCTATTTTTTTTTTCTCACCTTCTGTATCTACAGTGCTTGTACCGCCCTTTTGCTTATCTTATGTATCTGGCATAGGCTTGGTCCCATGTAAATCATGGGATAAGAAAAGAGAAAGGTAAAGAAAAAGAAGAAAGGAAAAGATAGACATTTAGAAAGAGATGAGGGGGCACTGGAGCACGCGGCGGGGAACAGAGGCGGCCGGTCATGCTTGCGACTATGTTGCATTCCTACTGGCTCTGGCGACTGTCTATCTTGTCTCCTGGCTCCTCATGGGGCTCCGCTCACTCACCTCCCTGTCCCAATGGGCTGTTATCCCAGGGTTCCCATATTTTTTGGAACGCTACTGTGGTGCCCTTCACCCTATCTGCTATCTTTGATATTAGAAAATAGTAATTTTTTTTTTTTTACAGGCACTTAGTTCTTTTATTCCCCCCTCACTATTTTTAGGATGAGGGAGGTAGGTAGGGGTTTAATAATTTTAGTTTTGGGTGGGGGGGGGGAGAGGGGGTGGAGGGGTGACTAGGGGCTTGGGGACTCCTAGTCACCTTGGGGGGCGGGGGGGGTGACGACACATTTTCATTTAGGGCCCCCTCCCGCCGCTCAGGGGTGGGGGCGGGGGGGGGAGGACAATAGGTGTATGTGTCCCCATTCTCATTTACTTACATTTTAAAATACTTAATTTGCATAATTATGACATCATTTAGGTGCAAATTTCAAATCTGCCATGTTTGTATTCCCTATAAAAATCCTTACCTGCCAGGTTACACTTTTTATCACCACTTGATGAAGCCTTGTTGGTGAAACGCGTTGTAGATATTTTATACTGCTGTGGATATTTTTATATTGTTTTAATAAAGGTATTTTGGCTACTTCCATTTGTGAGTGTGCCATTTTACTTTTTTATTTGTTCTTTTATTTTCTACCTGGTATCCATTTTATGTTCCAGTGAGGACTACTCCTAAAGAACCCAAGGTGGGGATTATACCACTTATGTCCTATACAGTGAGCAGTTTGTCTGCTCTACTAAATGTGAGTAACCATTTATTATTTAATTCCCCTGGCAATTTTTTTTTACACAGTGAGCACTATTGCTGTCTCTTTTAGATTTCTTTCATGGTCTACATAGTGACCAAACATCTACCTAACAACACATGTTTCCCTAAGATGGGAATTGTACCACTGCACGCTAGCCATACTAGAGCTGGTTATAAGCTCTTAAAAATGTGAGTAGGACTATATTAGACTTTTTTTTTTATACTGGTATTATCTATCTCTGGGTTATATTGCACTATTAGTTTTTCCTTTTGTTTTTACATACGGATGAATACCCTGGTCTGACACGGTTTTAGAAGAATTATTCCAGACATATTTGAGGCTATATCTTTTGGCAAAGTTTTATTGGGACTTTTATTGGACTACTTCTTGTTATTTTTGAGATTTATTGGGACTTTTATTGGACTACTTCTTGTTATTTTTGAGATTGGATTTTTTAATATATTTTGAATATATTTGTAACTTTGTCTATTCGGTTTTGGCGCAACCTTATCTCCTCTTTTGTTTAGTTTTTACAACAAAACTGCTTAATTGAGCTGAAGTTGTTTTGGCACCTGGAGTATCCCTTTAATTCAATTCAACAGCCAAATTATAAAAGAACAATTCTGCATAAAGCCCATTTATTATGTTTGGTGATTTTTAAAGTTGAATTGTCAATTTTCTGGAAATGACCCCATCTAATAAATGTCCTTTAAAGGCATTAACAGTGAATTTGAAACACATGAAAAGATCAGAACCCAGTGACTGTTGTATTTTGTTTAAAGAAACAAAAAAAAGGGTAATGCAATCCACTCAGTGGTGTCCCCGAAAATATGGCAAAGTGATCATAGTGTTTTATCATTATATTTGTTAAAGCAAACAGAGATGTTCTTGTACCTGGAAAAACAATGTTCATATGCTTTACTCAGGGAGAAGAATGTGGGGAAAGGGAAGAAAACTCCTTTAAAAACATCCTATAAAAAGCAGAAATTGGCATGCACTGATCATCACTCCTTAGAAGAAAACAATTGCAAACTGGTACCTGCTGATGACTATAAATTGTTGCAGCACACTTGCTGGAAAACTTTCCAGGTCCTTGAAGATCACAATGACTGGTGGTGACTGCCAATGCTCAGAGGACGAGGAGCGCTTTTTCTTTGGTGTGCCAAGCTTCTGCAGTGGGAGATATATAAAAAGCACCTACTACTGATCTGTGTATACCGAATTATGAACAGTTTGACTTCTCTGGAACTGGTTTATAATAATAATAATAATAATAAAGTTATCAATATCAATTATTTACTTATCATACAGTCCCAGGTTCGGACAGTCGTTCTGAGTTTGCCATCTGGTGTTCCACATCTGTAAAACACTGAGGACTGGCGTTACCATAAGGCAGCACAGGCAGCTGCCTAAGGGCACACCAGCCTGCAGAAAACAATGTCCCCAGGACAGGTGGTGCACAGAGTCAGACTGTGGCAGAGGATCTCCTTTAAAATTTAACCAGAGTGAAATGGAGTTGCTCGTGGTGACTGGAAAGGATGAAGGAATTGGTAGTGAGCAGCTTCATGTCAGATCGGGTCTAGGATACAGATGATCCTCCAATGTGGTCTGAGAAGACACACTACAGAGAGCATAATAGCCACAAATGTGTGTATGGGGGGGGGATTAACAAGAGACATAGTAGCCCATTGTCTGCTTTTAGTTCAGCTACTCTTGCCTGATATTTGAAATTCACACTTTAGTAAATAACCCTGAGGGAGTTAAGAGACACAAGTGTGTAAGAGACACTGTAGTTGGGGTAGGGGCAAGAGACACAAAAGGAAAAAAGATAAATAATATACACAAAGGGAGGTAAAACATTTAATAGGGGGATAAGAAACACAAGCAGAGGGCAAGGAGTGTAAAACAGCAAAAGCAGACATAGTACTGACAAAAGGGGATGTAATATATAAAAGGGGGAAACAGACACAAAAATGGTAAAATAATGGGTAAGAGGGGTGAAAGGTTGGGTTAGGAGACAGACAGGCCAACACATGTAAAGATGAGGGGCAGCAAAATATGTCTTGACCTGTGCAGCCTTAGCCAAAAATTCTTGATTCGGCCCTGCAAACAGTGATACACACAGACACCCAAAAAATGACAGAATGATAAATGCAAAATGATACACACAGACTGAAACATGCAAACATAATAATACTAATTAAAGTGTAGTTATTTAGTGGGTTTATTTGATGCACACTCCTACAAGACAGATGACTGATTTGGGGATGGCTGCTTATGTACCTTTGTAATATTTTGATACCAGCCAGTAAGAGAGGCCATAGAACAGTTCATTTTCCTCTGAGATATGGTCACATGTTCCTCATCATCATCAAGATCAAGATCAAGATCCGCGCTACATCCCATTAGTTGCGAGAGGAGTTTCTGTAGCAGCTGCTTTATCCCTTGAAACAAGATAAAGGAGAGTTAGAATGTCAGATCATATTAAAGGGACATATATTCATATGCTTTACTCAGGGAGAAGAATGTGTGGAAAGACAACCTTTTGCACTCCAGATGTGATGGACTACATCTCCCATAATGCTCTTACAGCCATATTGCTTGCAAAGCATTACGAGAGAGGTAGTGCCAAAGTTGCCTATCCCTTCTCTGGGGTCTATAACCATTTTATCTCACTGAATTATTTATAGTACTTGAAGTCCCATGGCACTGATTCTCCATGTTAAACTATTTTCGAGCAGTTTAGCATTGAATGGCTACTCACAGCCCTACCCCCACTGGATGAATGACATAGGCAAAGATTACACACTTCTTTCTGACCATACCAATTAATACATGCAATGGCTGTTGTGATAGGCTGAAAATAATTAACTGACACTCTTAGCCAATCATTGCCCCCCAGGCTAGCACTTCCTCATTAGCCCAAGCAGCAAAAATAGGAATGGCTCAACACTGAATGGAAGGACAGTGCCAAGGTACTCCAGACACTATGACCACATAACTAAAACATACATAAAAAATATTTTTAAAAATTTTTATGGCCTTTAAAGCAGGGCTGTCCAACCAGTTCCCCCTCCCCCCCCCCCCACCCCTTCAGATGTTACTGAACTACAACTCCCATGATTCCCAGGCTGTTTGGCTGTTTTTATTTAAATACTCATGGGAATTGTAGTCCAGCAACATCTAGGGGGCCACAGGTTGGACAAACCTGCTTTAAAAAAAAAAAAAAAAAAAAAAACACTCCATGCACCATAAACACTACAGCATGCTGTAGTGATTACGGTGTCAGAAGTGCCTAGTGGCTCCCTCATTGTAAGTTGAAAAATATTTCAGAATGTTTTGACTTCTTACCTGGGATCCAATAAGCACTGTTCCCCACCTCCACTATCTCAAACAGAGTTTTTTTGTTGAGCTCTCTTATAAATTTGGCTGGACGCCAGGGCACTCTAGGCACCATAACCACAGCACTGCACAGTAGTGGTTATGGTGCTTGGAGTGTTTCTTATAGTTTAACTGAAATAAACCATGAAAATAATTTTCCCTTTTTTATATTACAAAAGGACACATACCTGGACATTCCTGTGCTTGTAACAGGACTACAAATGGACTGACAGTATCATTGAGAACATCAGTCAGGCTGCTAAAAGTAAGGTCATGATCTGTAACATTAACTCCTGCAGAAACAGAAAAAAAGATGCAAGAGAAACTATAATCCATCTCAAATAGTAACTATAAGGTCAATGCATTGTCCTATAACTTTAGCGTTAATAAAACTTCAGGTTTCTCTTTCTTGTAGGAACAATGAATAGTTATGTTGAAGAAAAAAAAAACATTTAAAAGAAACAGGACCACAAGTTGCGTGAATGACAGTAACATTTTTAATGCAGCAATTCCACTACAAGAACTAAAACCCGCAAAAACTGTAAAAATCCACAGACTGGAAAAATTTTAAGATTCATTAGCAGCTTTGCTCAAATGTCTGTGTTAAGCTTTGGTCTATGCAACTGGAAGTAGTCATCAAGAAGCTACAGGAGACTGTAAAAAAATCCTACATACATAGAATACATAGAATAAAGCATGCTACTTGATGTGTAAAGTAATTTAACATATTAAGGACCCAATCTTTAAAGATCCTATTCCAAATTGTAGAAAGTAGTTGGATTAATGACTGCAGGGCTGTAAGGATCCACCAAAGCTGACCTTTCACCTTGAGCCTCTGGCAAAGATATCTTAATGAGACAGAGAGGGGTATTTTTTTATATACACTCCTATATACTTGTTAACCCTTAATAGGGAACACATGGGATGGGCGGCAGCATTGTAACAAAGCTGTGTGATACAAATAGTGAATACAAATACAAAAAGAAAAGTCCTGCGCTCACTCCCATCACTCCTGGGTGGCAGCAACGACTACAGTACATATCAGCTAATACATATAGTAAAAACCAAAGAAAAAAGTTACCTGTGCTCTCTCCTTAATCCCTATGTATATTTAAACAAAAGGAGGTCATTTAGTTACTCCAATGGCCACTGGAGGGAATGCCCGCCTGCCAACGTCAAGGCAGACCACCCTAGATGGGTCCTACCCTTTACCTTGCATCCTTGAGCTTCTGGCAAAAATATCTCTAATGATACAGAGAGGGGTATTTTTTATATACACCCCTATATACTTGTTAACCCTTAATAGGGAACACATGGGATTGGCTTTAGGATAGAGCGCAGGTAACTTTTTCTTTGGTTTTTACTGTATGTATTGGGGCTGATCTGTGCTGTGGTTGTTGCTGCCACCCAGGAGTGATGGGAGTGAGTGCAGGACGTATCTTTTTGTATTTGTATCCACCAAAGCTAGAAATTTAATATATTCCTCACTGACAAAAGGCCATTAGAGACCATACATAGTTACATAGCTGAACAGAGACTTGCGTCCATCAAGTTCAGCCTTCCTCACATATGTTTTTGCTGTTGATCCAAAAGAAGGCAAAAAACCTAGTCTGAAGCGCTTCCAATTTTGCAACAAACAAGGAACAAATTCCTTCTTGACCCCAAAATAGCAGTCAGATGTCTCCTTGGATCAAGCAGCTATTACCCCACTAATTAAAAATTATATCCCTGTATGTTTTGTTTTTGCAAGTATGTATCCAATTGCAGTTTAAACATTTGTATAGACTGACAAAACCACCTCTTCAGGCAGAGAATTCAGGCATTTTCTTTGCCTTAGATGAAATCTCCTTTCTTCCAGCCTAAATGTGTGACCTCGTGTCCTATGTATAGCCCTGTTTATGAATAGATTTCCAGATAATGGTTTGTACTGGCCCCGAATATATTTGTATAATGTTATCATATCGCCTCTGAGGCGCAGTTTTTCCAAACTAAAAAGATAAAAAAATTTAACTTTTCTTCGTAATTAAAAGGCTCCATTCCTTTTTATCAATTTTGTAGCTCATCTCTGCACTTTTTCTAGTGCCATGATATCCTTCTTTAGAACAGGTGCCCAAAATTGCACAGCATATTCAAGTTGTGGTCTTACCAGCGATTTATAAAGAGGCAAAATTATATTTTCATCCCGAGAATTTATGCCCCTATTTATACATGACAAAACCTTACTGGCCTTAGCAACTGCAGATTGACATTGCATATTGCTGCCTAATTTGTGGTCTATAACAATTCCCAAATCCTTCTCGTGTGTGTGGTTATCATTCGCAACCATTTAGGTAGTTATAATTCACTACCATTTAGGGTGTAAGTTGCTTGTGCATTCTTGACCCCGAAGTTCATAACTTTGCGTTTCTCTATAAACAGTCAAATTTCATATGCCATTTTGGTGCCCAGTCCCCCAATCTATCCAAATCTCTCTGCAGCAAAGCAATATCCTGCTCACATCACATGATGATGTCAACGCCACAAATTATAGCCCTTAAAATGTTACCAATAGCTGCTTAATTTATTCATTTTAACAGCCAAATAACTTGTTATTACTTAGTACTCTCTTTATCTCTGTACAAATACAGCATAGCCAATGTGGTAATACATTTGTTAATGGTAACCATGCAGATTATCAATTAAGGTCTTGAAACAATGTGAATAAAAGATGGTATTCACCAAGAACAAGTGCAGCTGTAGGGATTTCACTAGATCGCATCCTTGAGCTCCAAGCATCCTTCTTTTCCTGGAAGTCTGGGTGGGATTTTCTTAAAAAGCATATTAGGTTATCAAAGATCTTTCTGTTCAGTTCATCTTGTAGTTGCTGGGGAAATAAAAATCCTACAAATTAATGATTTGGACTGGCAGCTGGTGAGGTTTTAACCAGATGGGGCACTAGACTCCATGCCTGACAAATTGGGCTCTGTCCCACTTAACACATGTCCCAATGAAATGTCGAACCTTGTTCAATACAATAAGCAAAAAAAAACAATGTCTTATAGTACTGGACCAAGCAATGGTAATAAACAATAAACTCCAAATTAGAGTGCACTGAAAACAAAACATCAACTATCCCTATAGCAGAGATGAAGAATTTCTATGTTGGCCTATATCCTGCAATTTGCTGGAATGTGTGCTTTAGTGTATAAACCCTCAAAGTGTCCTATGTGATTTAGCAACTTGCATCTTCAAATTGAATTTTATAGTGCCATCTAGTGGGAAAAATGGCTAACAGCAGTAAATAAAGAGCAGTAATTGAAAGAAAATGATTCTCAGCCTAAAACAGCGTTTCTCAAGCTTTTTTACGGAGAAGTCAACTTGGAGATCTAAAATATATTTTTTTTAAATCATACGTACCCATGCCTCGAGAAAGCAATTTCTATTGTTTCAAAAGCCAAATTAAACGTGCAGTCACTGATTTTTAAGTTAATTCCATATTGAGGAACAAACCTAATTAGGTAATTAAGAATATTTTTAGAAATAAAAAAAAGGAGAAGTGTCTGAACTATAATTCTGAAGTATAAAAGTCACACAATGAAAATGGAATTCACAGATAATTGTTACACACCGAGGACACTGACACACACACATTATATTTATATATATATTTGTGGTCACGGCATAAAGCCGTAGCATTAGTAACATAAGACAAACAGGGAATGGAAATGTCAGTTGTGGTGTGCCGGAACTGACGAGGTAGTAGGCCTGAAATAAAAGAGGGCCTACCTTATGAAATGCTTATAAAAAGGAGGTGTGGTGGGTGGGACAACTCGCCAGACCTAACAGGAAATGAAGGAAGGGCTGGTGCTCCTTAAGAAGGGGAACCAAGCCCCTCCCACAACTTCAGGCCACGCCTTCCATTTGTGGTCACGGCATAGAGCCGTAGCATTAGTAACATAAGACAAACAGGGAATGGAAATGTCAGTTGTGGTGTACCGGAACTGACGAGGTAGTAGGCCTGAAATAAAAGAGGGCAAAAAAGATATAAACCAGTTTATTCATCCTACAAATACATCATAGCATATCACATATTCATAGTCTTGAATGCTAGGCGCACCTCTTGTATTGGCTGAGGGATGTATCTGGTGTAAGCCGTGGATTTCCATTGGCCTATATTTTAATGATGTGAGCCGGGATATTCTTTTTAGAAGCTGTAGTAGCGGCTCCTATTCTAAATGAGTGACCAAAGTAGTTGGCTGGGTTCAATCCTAACCGAACCAACAACATTCTTACATATACCATGAACTTACTCGTAGTAAGCTTATTACCGTGTAAGGTTAGCAGTGGTTGTGTTAGAGTCATTGTACAGAAGGAAAGATATTTGTCGAAAACATCCACAGGACACCACTTATTACTAGTGGGGTAATAGGTGATAGTGACCGTTATAGACGTTGGCTCGTGTGGGATACGTGGCCATTGGCATTATGGCGGGGTGATGGCCTCTCCGTGACTCGTAATAGCATAAGACAGAATGGGAGTGACAAGTGAGGTCCTCTCTATGCAACCAAGCGAGGCGGCTAGCTATGAATTGGCCCAAGGGAATGCCGTACCTCCGAAATGAGGATGGATGTTGGCCTCGCGGGACCACTAACGTAAGGCGTAGAAGGCCAGAAAAACATACCTAGAGGCTCCTATTGTGTATGCCAGTATATCTGTATTATTACCCGAAAAGTGTAGGAAGGGAGGGAAAAAAAAAAATAATCGAGAAAACATAACGTATCTGATGAGCAAATAGCAAGATAGTATGATAAGGTGATATAGGCGATCTGTAGTAACCTACGAGAGTAATTTTGAGTTTGTAAGGGTTATAAATATGTACCCCTCAATCCCTTGCTATTCCGATACCTACCAGTAATTATTCCAACAGTAGGGGACTGGAACCAAATACTCAAAAAAGAGCAAGGATGCCTATACCTAGTAATACAGAAAAAAACACATAAGGACCCAGGTCTTGCATGACCATTAAGGTATAATGAATCGTGATTACTGACCTATGTCAAGTGACAAAGTTGGTAGAGTAGCAGCCCACTGTGGAATTGCTGTTGATACTGAAACATAAGAGGTCCATAATCATCAAAATGCTAAACATTGCTCGTGACAATATGTCCTGTATATATTTGATACTAATATGGTGTATGTGCTAACTATAAAACAGAAAGTATACCGTAGGCCAAGGTATCATACTTGAACCATCCTTCTGACGGCCAAATTTATTCCAGACATATATCCTAACAAGCATATATGTGTCACAGACTATTGCTACCAAAATCCTCCGTAACATTTAGCACCAGCAGTGTTGTCAAAACATATGTCTACAAATATCCTGTAATCATACCCAAATTAGAATGCAATTCATGCCACCTGTCATTACCCTTATGACCACCAGGGGTCGTGGAAACATCACTAGAGAGAGAAATCATTAATAATGAACCAGCCACCAGAGGTCACCCTAGCGCCTATAACAAGTCTTAACATCTAAGATTGAAGATCGTTTCGGCAAATGAACGGTCATAAGATGACCAGAATATGTAACGAATTGCCCCACACGAATAAACATTTACACATTGCTATATACCGTATATAAGCCGTAACCGAATGCCGGCATTCGTTTAATTATGTACCGAACTGCTACCACGCGTGCGATTGTCGCACTAGGATGACGTAAACCGGTCGCGCCGAAAATTGCGACGGCCGTGTAACTTACGATTTTTGCCGCAACGAAAAAGCCCCGCGAAACGCCCAGCCTGGAAATGAAGCCAGACAGCCGAAACCAGAGGAAACAGGACTCGTTGGGACCCTGGAAGCTGACCACGGAGATACAGGTAAGCAGAATGGCGTCAAGACCAACCGGAAGTGACGATCTCTCTCCACACAACTCGCCAGACCTAACAGGAAATGAGGGAAGGGCTGGTGCTCCTTAAGAAGGGGAACCAAGCCCCTCCCTCAACTTCAGGCCACGCCTTCCATATATACATATACATATATATATATATATATATATATACACACACACACATATATATACACATACACACACAGAGGACACTGACAGTCACTCACACTGATAAACATACATAGAGGACAGTGACTCACATTTACACGCAGAGGACACAGACACACACACACACTCACTGATTTGACACACATTCACCGACAGAGCTGGAAGATCATGGGGCTGTGTGTGCTCCTTTTAATTTATCAGGCAATTATTTTTTCTTGAAAGGCACTACTTTTGTTGTAATCTTGTGGCATATACAAGATATGTATTCACTACAAGCGTTAGGGACTGCTTATCAACCTCGAATGTTTAGATCAAGTTCAGAGAAGTGCCCTCGAAGGCACAGCAGGGACTTTTAGGATTTTGCATATATTGATATGCTTGAATTGGGGCATTTTGTTTGATTCACAACTTCCTTTCTCTCTGATCTACTAGGTCCCCTTTGTAAAAACCTATGTTACAGCACTAGCTCTGAAGCTTTTTTTGTATCCAGCAACTCCGCCATTATCAATTTTTTTTTGTTTCTATATGTCTTTCAGCAATGGAACACGTTAAAGTTATTTATTACCATTATATTGCCACCCTCCTCTCCCACGCCTATTATATCATCTGTAGGTGCTCTACTGTTTTCTTGGATATTCGTGCTGAACCCACATATTTATCATTTTTCAGCACATTATGGTTTTTTTTTTGTGTAAAGTCAACATTTAGATGACAATTCATAAACTGCTGGACAATCTACTTTTGACTGTTATATGTGTTTTGGCTATCTTAGCATTCTATTTATTTATGATGACAAGAAATGCCAAATCTTTATAAGTTTCAGCAAGTGAGTTATACTTCTACATTTCTTGTGTGTCCGGGTCTCAATATCATTGAACACTCCACTTTTATTCTAGTGTTTTAACTTTCTTGCGTTTCAACTTCTAATAAGCATGTCTTCAGCAATTTGATGTAAAAAAATCTTAACAAGAGAAAATACATTGCCCAAAAGTATGTCTTTACCTCTGTCTGTGATTTCATCTGTTCCCATAGCAACTGAAAACTCTCAAATCGTTTCTTGCCATCTTCAGAATCCTTAAGACTTTCATTAAAATAGTCAGCTGAAATATAACCAATGGTTTTAATACATGGAACATTAAATTCTCAATAGCATTTGATTCTCTACTAACTTTCAACGTTTTCTAAGTACATCAAAGTATTATTCAAAATATATCAGAATGCACTTGTGCCTTAAAAATATTAAATAGGACAAAGGCATAATACCAGTGATAGGAGCTTGGTCAATGATACGCTATATTTCAAGATGTGGGATTTTAATTTGTTTAACCCCTTAAGGACACATGACATGTGTGACATGTCATGATTCCCTTTTATTCCAGAAGTTTGGTCCTTAAGGGGTTAAAGACAAAAGATTTCTATAATTTACACACAGTGATATTACATTTTAAAATGGACCATGAATTGAATGCTTGTTGCACCATTAAAAAGGTTTACACATACGCACAAGGATATTTTGTCTAACGTATTCCTGTTCTACTGCTAAACTACAAACTATGGTACACCCAAAGCTTCACTGGAATCAGTGTTAGTCATTTCACTTACCTGATGTGATGGAAGTCTTTTTCTTCTTTGCGCTTGGCTTAAAAACAAAGCAACCCTAAAAAAGCACAAATAAATATAATAAAGCCACTAAATAAAAAAACATAAGCATATCAAAAGGGATGCATACATTCAAAGATGATAAAAATCTTGAAAGGATACTATAGTCACCAGAACCACTCGGCTTAATGTAGTGGATCTACTGGCTCAGCAATGAAACACTGCCTTTTCAGTCACTTATATGACCCCCTAGAGATGCTTCCCAGTCTACTGCTGCACAGTGTGAAGCACTTACATTCAGCGATGCTAAACACTACCCATAAAGATGCATTGATTCAGTGCATATCTATGAGGAGATGCCGATTGGCACGGCGTGGTGTTTTGCCGTGCATGCATAACAGCCTCCCCATGCTTTCCTATTATTGATGATCTCAGCCATGTATGCAGAGTCAGCCCAGTGGCGGATCCAGAAGCTAATCTCGGGAGGGGCACTGGCAGATTATTGTAAGAAACAATCCAGGCACAATAACCACTACAGCTCTCTGTAGTGGTTTTGGTGCCAGGAGTTGCTTTGGCGCCCTCCCAGAGTAAGTAGTCAAACCGTTTAAAAAAAACGTTTGATAACTTACCCAGGTCTGCCGGGATAGGGGCTGTAGTGTGTATGTGTGTGAGGGGTGCATTGTGTGTAAATGTCGCAGTATGTTTATGGAGGGGTAGTGCGTGTGTGAAAGGGGTGCAGTGTATGTATGGGGTATAAATTTGTATATTGGGAGCAGTGTGTTTGTGTGTAAAGGGTGCAGTGTGTGTATTGGGAGCAGTGTGTTTTTGTGTGAGGGGTGCTATGTGTGTGTATAGGGGCAGTGAGTGTAAGGGGGGGGATGTGTGTGTAAGGGGGGGATGTGTGTGTAAGGGGGAGCTGTGTGTGTAAGGGGTGGCTGTGTGTGTAAGGGGTGGCTGTGTGTGTAAGGGGTGGCTGTGTGTGTAAGGGGTGGCTGTGTGTGTAAGGGGGGGCTGTGTGTGTAAGGGGGGGCTGTGTATGTAAGGGGGGGCTGTGTATGTAAGGGGGGGCTGTGTATGTAAGGGGGGGCTGTGTATGTAAGGGGGGGCTGTGTATGTAAGGGGGGGCTGTGTATGTAAGGGGGGGCTGTGTATGTAAGGGGGGGCTGTGTATGTAAGGGGGGGCTGTGTATGTAAGGGGGGGCTGTGTATGTAAGGGGGGGGCTGTGTATGTAAGGGGGGGGCTGTGTATGTAAGGGGGCTGTGTATGTAAGGGGGGGCTGTGTATGTAAGGGGGGGGCTGTGTATGTAAGGGGGGGCTGTGTATGTAAGGGGGGGCTGTGTATGTAAGGGGGGCTGTGTATGTAAGTGGGGGCTGTGTATGTAAGTGGGGGCTGTGTATGTAAGGGGGGGCTGTGTATGTAAGGGGGGCTGTGTATGTAAGGGGGGCTATGTGTGTAATGGGGCTGTGTATGTAAGGGGGGGCAGTATATTTGTGTGTAGTGCAGTGTGTAGGGGTTATAGTTTGTGTGAGGGGATAGGGGGCAGATTAAAGATAAAAAAAAAATATTATTATTATTAAATAATTAAATAAGGGTGGGAGCCTGACTGCCGAACGGACAAGACGTGCAAAGAGTGGGCTCCCGAGTCTGGACTCAAGATTCAGGGCACAACGCCCGACCACCCGAGCACACGGATTGCCGACAGCACTAAACGAGTGTAGAAGACCAACCTGAACCCGGGGATACCAGACACTTGGTCCTCCGGAGCCAGGCGGACCACGTGCGACAAGCAGCCTGTGCGGGTGGGAGCCGAGGAGAGACGGCCGCTCTCCCGGTTCTCTGGCAGACGAGGGGACACACACATCCTAACCCCCCCTCCCCCCCTGCCGGTGGGGGTTATCCCGGTTCCCAAAGATCTGTCCTGCCTCCGTTCTAAACTCCTCTGTGTACCCGGCAGAACCATCAAGCTGCAAGGGTCTGGAGCTACTCAAGATGGCGGACGCACCAGGCGCTGCGACAATGGGCCAGACAATACCGCAACCGGATAAAGCAGACCCCAGGTGTCATGTTACGGACACCCTGGGGATCATATTTGACAATTTCTGGTCCATGCTGCAGGATTGCATGAGACAAGCACAAGCCACAAGGAAGCCGGACAGAGGTGAACAAAAACGCAATGAACGGCGACCTCAGCGGCCTCCCAAGCGCCGACAGCCAAGCTACAACATCCTCACCGCTACCACATAAAACCCACAGACGGAAAAAGCGGGCTACAGGCGGATATACTACCCGTCGCTGCCACACAGTCACGACCTCTACAACAGCCCTGCCTGGCGGTGACACTCTGGGGACCCCACAGGGACCACCCAAGAGCCGAACGGCACACCTCACCACTCACAGGGACGTAGTCGATACCAGGACCGTATGCCCTTCTTCCGAGTTGGGGGCCTACCTGGAGGTGATCCTTCCACGCCGCCCATATACCCGAGGAGATAGTCGTGTTCCGGCACACCCTCGGGCCCCCGACCCTGTTGATGGGGTCAATGGACATGCATTTATATGTTCTCTCTAGTGTCCACTCTACATAGCTGTGTTTTATTTACTTTAGTATGCTTTGTCTCATGTCCCTCACAAGCATTAAATATTTGTATTATCAGAAAGGCTCCTAGTCCCCAAGCCCCCTCAAATACACTGCTCCACATAAGCTGAGGGTCAAAATCAGCGTTGACAAACTAGCCGGTCTGTGATGGCAATCAGCAGGGGGGTAAACCAAGCACCTATAACAATGCCGGGTAAACCAAGCACCTATAACAATGCCGGGTAAACCAAGCACCTATAACAATGCCGGGTAAACCAAGCACCTATAACAATGCCGGGTAAACCAAGCACCTATAACAATGCCGGGTAAACCAAGCACCTATAACAATGCCGGGTAAACCAAGCACCTATAACAATGCCGGGTAAACCAAGCACCTATAACAATGCCGGGTAAACCAAGCACCTATAACAATGCCGGGTAAACCAAGCACCGATAACAATGCCGGGTAAACCAAGCACCGATAACAATGCCGGGTAAACCAAGCACCGATAACAATGCCGGGTAAACCAAGCACCGATAACAATGCCGGGTAAACCAAGCACCGATAACAATGCCGGGTAAACCAAGCACCGATAACAATGCCGGGTAAACCAAGCACCGATAACAATGCCGGGTAAACCAAGCACCGATAACAATGCCGGGTAAACCAAGCACCGATAACAATGCCGGGTAAACCAAGCACCGATAACAATGCCGGGTAAACCAAGCACCTATAACAATGCCGGGTAAACAAAGCACCTATAACAATGCCGGGTAAACAAAGCACCTATAACAATGCTGGGTAAACCAAGCACCTATAACAATGCCGGGTAAACCAAGCACCGATAACAATGCCGGGTAAACCAAGCACCGATAACAATGCCGGGTAAACCAAGCACCTATAACAATGCCGGGTAAACCAAGCACCTATAACAATGCCGGGTAAACAAAGCACCTATAACAATGCCGGGTAAACAAAGCACCTATAACAATGCCGGGTAAACAAAGCACCTATAACAATGCCGGGTAAACCAAGCACCTATAACAATGCCGGGTAAACCAAGCACCTATAACAATGGCGGGTAAACCAAGCACCTATAACAATGCCGGGTAAACCAAGCACCTATAACAATGCCGGGTAAACCAAGCACCTATAACAATGCCGGGTAAACCAAGCACCTATAACAATGCCGGGTAAACCAAGCACCTTTAACAATGCCGGGTAAACCAAGCACCTTTAACAATGCCGGGTAAACCAAGCACCTATAACAATGCCGGGTAAACCAAGCACCTATAACAATGCCGGGTAAACCAAGCACCTATAACAATGCCGGGTAAACAAAGCACCTATAACAATGCCGGGTAAACCAAGCACCTATAACAATGCCGGGTAAACAAAGCACCTATAACAATGCCGGGTAAACAAAGCACCTATAACAATGCCGGGTAAACCAAGCACCTATAACAATGCCGGGTAAACCAAGCACCTATAACAATGCCGGGTAAACCAAGCACCTATAACAATGCCGGGTAAACCAAGCACCTATAACAATGCCGGGTAAACAAAGCACCTATAACAATGCCGGGTAAACCAAGCACCTATAACAATGCCGGGTAAACCAAGCACCTATAACAATGCCGGGTAAACCAAGCACCTATAACAATGCCGGGTAAACCAAGCACCTATAACAATGCCGGGTAAACCAAGCACCTATAACAATGCCGGGTAAAGCAAGCACCTTTAACAATGCCGGGTAAACCAAGCACCTATAACAATGCCGGGTAAACCAAGCACCTATAACAATGCCGGGTAAACCAAGCACCTATAACAATGCCGGGTAAACCAAGCACCTATAACAATGCCGGGTAAACAAAGCACCTATAACAATGCCGGGTAAACCAAGCACCTATAACAATGCCGGGTAAACAAAGCACCTATAACAATGCCGGGTAAACAAAGCACCTATAACAATGCCGGGTAAACCAAGCACCTATAACAATGCCGGGTAAACCAAGCACCTATAACAATGCCGGGTAAACCAAGCACCTATAACAATGCCGGGTAAACCAAGCACCTATAACAATGCCGGGTAAACAAAGCACCTATAACAATGCCGGGTAAACCAAGCACCTATAACAATGCCGGGTAAACCAAGCACCTATAACAATGCCGGGTAAACCAAGCACCTATAACAATGCCGGGTAAACCAAGCACCTATAACAATGCCGGGTAAACCAAGCACCTATAACAATGCCGGGTAAACCAAGCACCTATAACAATGCCGGGTAAACAAAGCACCTATAACAATGCCGGGTAAACCAAGCACCTATAACAATGCCGGGTAAACAAAGCACCTATCATAGGTGCTTGGTTTACCCGGCATTGTTATTACAGGCCGAGTCATAGCTACTTGTGATACAAAAGTGACACAAGGATTTGTTACAGATTCTGGACAGTTACTTTTTGCAACATAATAAGGACTATCAGTTGGTAATTTATTATTACTGAATGCTCCACATGTGTTTTTACACAAACTCTACTTTCAACTAGTTTGAATTGCATTTTATGATTCTGTTTTTAAGATTATACTATTGTATTTCTTTCATATCAGTATAAGATTTAATTTCTTGCTCCTGGAAATTCACACTTTAGGGTGTTCTTAGTTTATTTCAACTCTCTTAGGACTTGGTGAAATCCTATTTTTCCAGTTAGAGCATATTCACTATACTGTTTTTATTCCCTCTCACATAATCTGTCGCTTTCCTTTGGCAGCTTCAGAACTTCCTGACAAAAAACAAAGTTCATCGAGTGCCTACAGCCTGTTCCCTCTTCTGCTTCACGGCAAATGCGTGAGTGAGTGAACATGACAAGATTTAAAATCAAATGTGCCCAATCCAGGCTTAGCTGATAAACCTAAAATATTGTATGGCTGTATAGCTGGACCTACAGTTGTGCTCAAAAGTTTGCATTCCTTAGCAGAAATTGTGACATTTGGGCATACCCTTGAATGTTTAGTCTTGTTACAGACACACAAGGTGACACACAGAGGTTACAATGGCAATGAAAGGTTAATTTCACACATCTGTGGCTTTTTAAATTGCAATTAGTGTCTGTGTATAAATGAGCCAATGAGTTTGTTAGGTCTCACGTGGAAGCACTGAGCAGGCTACATACTGAACAATGGGGAGCAGAAAAGAACTATCAAAAGACATGCGTAACAAGATAATGGAACTTTGTAAAGATGGAAAAGGATAAAAAACGATATCGAAAGCCTTGAGAATGCCAGTCAGTACTGTTCACTTATTAAGAAGTGAAAAATGTGAGGATCTCTTGATACCAAACCAAGGTCAGGTAGACAAAGAAAGATTTCAGAAACAACTGCCAGAAGAATTGTTCGGGATACAAAGAAAAACCCACAGGTAACCTCAGGAGAAATACAGTCTACTCTGGAAAAAGATTGTGTGGTTGTTTCAAGTAGCACAATACAACGATACTTGAACAAAAATGAGCTGCATGGTTGAGTTGCCAGAAATAAGCATTTACTGCGCCAATGCCACAAAAAAGCCCAGATACAATATACCCAACAACACCTTGGGACGCCTCATAACTTCTGGCACACTGTAATTTGGAGCGAGAAGACCAAAACAGAGCTTTATGGTCAAAACCAATAACTACGTTTTGAGAGGGGTCAACAAGGCCTTTAGTGAAAAGAATACCATCCCCATTGTGAAGCATGGTGGTGGCTCACTGATGTTTTGGGGGGTGTGAGCTCCAAAGGCACAGGGAATCTTGTGAAAATTGATGGCAAGATAAATGCAGCATGTTATCAGAAAATACTGACAGAATATTTGCATTCTTCTGCATGAAGGCTGTGCATGGGATGCTCTTGGACTTTCCAGCATGACAATGACCCCAAGCACAAGGCCAGGTTGACACTCCAGTGGTTACAGCAGAAAAAGGTGAAGGTTCTGGAGTGGCCATCACAGTCTCCTGACCTTAATATCATCGAGCCACTCTGGGGAAATCTCAAACGTATGGTTCATGCAGTTCAAGACGACCGAAGACTTGGCATCACCTGGAGGCATTTTGCCAAGACGAATAGGCAGCTATACCACCTGCAAGAATTTGGGACCTCATGGACAACTATTACAAAAGACTGCACGTTGTAATTGATGCTAAAGGGGGTAATGCACAGTATTAAAAACTAAGGGTACGCAGACTTTTGAACAGGGGCCATTTAATTATTTTCTTTGTTGCCAAGTTTTGGTTTATGATTGTGCCATTCTCTTCTAACCTACAGTTGAATATATATATCTATCTATCTCTCATAAGATATAAAAAAAATATATATTTTTTGCCTGCCAACTCATGTTTTCTTTAAAAATGATACATATATTACCAATTCTCCAAGGATATGCAAACTTTTGAGCACAACTGTATGCCACAATTTTAAACCATATGTTTTCATGGATAACAAATGTGATGACTAAATTCAGTAAAACAGTACCTTTGAAAATGAAGATGTTGCCATGGTAATGGACTCCTGAAAAGGAATGACACAAGAAATTAATCTTAGCATGACCACAGGATTGTTACATTCTTTAGTAACACAACAGTAATTGTTCTCTAAAATTGTAATTTGAAAAAACAGTTGATTCGAAAACATTTCCAACTCATCTGTATCTCCCATTCAGCTATAGTGGAGATGCTATAGTTAACATTTGAATTCACTTTTATTCCAAATAATTCACTCTTTAAAGGAACAATATAGTCACCAAAACAAATCCACCTTAATGAAGCAGTTTTGGTGTATAGATCATGCCCCTGCAGTCTCACAGCTCAATTCTCAGCCATTTAGGAGTTAAATCACTTTGTTTATGAACCCTAGTCACACCTCCCTGCATGTGACTTGCACAGCCTTCCAAAACACTTCCTGTAAAGAGTCATCTAATGTTTATCCTTCCTTTATTGCAAGTTCTGATTAATTTAGATTTTCTTATCCCCTGCTATGTTAATAGCTTGCTAGACCCTGCAAGAGCCTCCTGTATGTGATTAAAGGACCACTCTAGTGCCAGGAAAACATACTCGTTTTCCTGGCACTAGAGTGCCCTGAGGGTGCCCCCACCCTCAGGGACCCACTCCCGCCGGGCTCTGGGGGGAGGAAGGGGTTAAACTTACCTCTTTCTCCAGCGCCGGGCGGGGAGCTTTCCTCCTCCTCTTCTTTTTTCTCGCGACGTCATCGGCTGAATGCGCATGCGCGGCAGGAGCCGCGCTCGCATTCAGCCGGTCGCATAGGAAAGCATTCATAATGCTTTCCTATGGACGCTTGCGTGCTCTCACTGTGATTTTCACAATGAGAAGCACGCAAGCGCCTCTAGCGGCTGTCAATGAGACAGCCACTAGAGGCTGGCTTAACCCTCAGTATAAACATAGCAGTTTCTCTGAAACTGCTATGTTTATAAAAAAAAAAAAAGGGTAAAAGCTAGCTGGACCTGGCACCCAGACCACCTCATTAAGCTGAAGTGGTCTGGGTGCCTAGAGTGGTCCTTTAAAGTTCAATTTACAGAGCAAGATAAATTACATCTGATTGAAAGTGAAACCAGTTTTTTGTCATGCAGGCTCTGTCAATTATAGCCAGGGGAGGTGTAACAAGGGCTGCATAAACAGAAACAACGTGATTTAACTCCTAAATGGCAGTGAATTGACTAGTGAATCCTGAGAGGCACGATCTATAACACTAAAACTGCTTCATTAACCCCTTAATGACCAAACTTCTGGAATAAAAGGTAATCATGACATGTCACACATGTCATGTGTCCTTAAAGGGTTAAGCTAAAGTTGTTTAGGTGACTATAGTGTTCCTTTAATGAAATTGTGGAGAAATGACAACAAGGACACTGCACATTTCAGTAAAAATGGTAAAACCGATATATACATGTTGTTGGGAACATAGCAGATTTGGAGCTTTTTTTTTTTTTTTAAAACCTCGCTCTATTTTGACCTACCATTTGAATTCACAATAATTCACATTTTAGGGTTATTCACAAAACTTCAAATGTTAGTGAACTGAAATCCTAATGGCAATATTTTGGCCAATCAGCTAAAGTGAAACCAATATTGCTGGTTTAGATCAGTTTTCCTTTTCCACTATGTTGGTCTTCTTCTCAGAAGTATACTAAGCCAGGATTACCTGTGGGGTGACAGGTAATCAGACATTTCATATACACAACACATTCACAGCTCACATGCCGCCCCGGCCCTCACTTTGCAGTGTATATAATAAACTTTGTCACTTTCCCATGACACAACTAATGCCGGGATAGTAGGGGGTTAAGTTAAACACAGTGACTCTTGTATGTTGTACTCAGGTGAAGACTGACACATGTATTACTGGACGTTCCATATAGAACTTACCTGATACTTCTGCCTGTAGAACACTCAGAAACCCGCCGAGCCCTGATTGGTGGAGAGGATGTTCCGGGGGCGGGCTCTGCGAGTGACTGGAAACCCACGTGTTCCAGAGACAGGCTGCTTCCTGTCTGTATCCTTCTACATAAAGCTGCGGGTGCCCTGTGTGCCCTCCTGACTGGCACATGGCCTGTCTCTTCCGGAGGGCAATAGCTGAGCAGGTACCGGGTTTTACCCTCCCTTCATAACCCTCCCCAGCCCCGCTAAGAGCCAGACAGTGGCATGTCTGCTGTCAGTGTCACGCACTTATTCAATAATGCAGGTTTCATTTCAAATCAATGAAAGAGAATGCACAACAATCGAAGTCAATATATAATGAAGTGTTTTATTTACTGTGTCAGCTGAATACAAGTACAGTCACACAAAAAAAAACCTCCATAGATGGTGCCCTTGACCTTTTTGTGGATTACATTCTATAATTTACATTTCATTGGACAATGTACATTGCAGGTCTGCTTCGTTTAAAGTAATCCATAAATTAAATGATCATGTTGTCAGTCACTTTATCATTGTTCTGTTTAGTAACTTTTCTGGAGGACACCAACAATCAAGAGTTCCTGGATTTTATAGTTTATTCACTAAACACAATTCTAGTGAATTGAAAATGAAACTACAAGATTGACAGCTATTTAATTTGGAAAAAACAAACTCCATCTCCGTTTTAGTCTCTGCTTAGTATTTTTACTTTGATTTGAAATTCAATTTTCAGTTGACACTTCAATATTTAGTGAATAAATTACCTTTATTAGAAGTTCAGTGGTTAGAATTTCCAATTTTAATGTATTTTTCCTTTATGCAGAAAACATCTGCTCAAAAATGCACGCTTGGGAATAAAAAATGTATTCCAATATAAACAGAAATTGTTATTAAATGTAATTCAATTTGAAATTAAGAAATATAGATATTTTTAAAATCATGAAATCAATTCATCATACAGGCTGAGGGATTGAGCAGACAAACTGGTGCTGTCAATAGAATGTTAAGGTTAAACTGTTGAAAAACATCTTTACTCCATTAATTCAAGTTAGTACTCTAAGCACCAAAACAACTTTAGCTTAATGCCTTAAGGACGCAGCTTCAGAAGCTGGACATACACTTAAAGGGACACTATAGTCAACGGAACACCTACAGCTTATTGTATTTGTTCTAGTGAGTAAAATCATTCCCTTCAGGCTTTTTGCCGTAAACACTGTCGTTTCAGAGAAAATGCAGTGTTTACATTACAGCCTAGGGATAACTTCACTGGCCACTCCTCGGATGCCTACTAGAGGTGTTTCCTGGGGCAGAGCTGCAAACTGTGCAGTACTACCATTCAGCGTCTCCTCCCTTTACTTGCAGACCCTGAACTTGCCTCAAAGAAATGCCTTGATTCAATGGATCTCTATGAGGAGATGCTAATTGGCCAGAGCTGTGTTTAACTTGTGCTGGCTCTGCCCCTGATCTGTCTCCTGACAGTCTTTGCCAGTCCTGTAGAAAAGCATTGTGATTGGCACACAGAATCACTTCTGATTATGTCAGGCAGCTCAGTGGCAGAGGCAGCAGCTGCAGACTGGAATAAATGATTTTACTATATTTAACGAGGCGGGGGCTAGATGGGGATTTTAACAATATCTGGTCAGGAATACATGTTTGTGGTCCTGAGCCTATAGTGTTCCTTTAAAGACACAAGCAATTTTTGTATTTTATGCTGTTTGTGTTCAATTGCAACTTGCATATTTCTTATTTATTGTACGGTGCACCAAGACATATTATATACTGAATTCCAAAAGCCAAAGTGCGTTATAAAGCACTTGAAACACAATAAAGTGCAGGTAACATAATATTGTAGCAGCTACCACATAAATGCAGATACTCTTAACCCCTACAAAATACAATGTGACGCATAGAGGGGCTTGGGAGGATGAGGTGCATGGATGTGTTTGGGTGGGGAAGACACATGGTATATAAATACCAATAATATTAATATTCTTTTACACTATTTCACTGCTGTTTTAATCCTTAGGGGTAAGTGTATATTTTACTAGCGCTCCACATTTGCAACTAGTGGTGAGGTTTTTGGGTTTTTTTTATCACTTAGTTTCTACTTTTGTACATATTATATACTGGGTTTTTTTTAGGATGAAAGGGGCTTTAATTTGATGTGACATATACATATTTAAATTCTCATTTATTATTTTAAAAAAAATGGAAAGAAAAAAATACGTGACAATTTCAGTTTTTTTTGTTTGTTTTTGTTTTTAATTCTTTATTTTTGAAGTGCGCACAGTGATAACAATTGCTTATGAGGTACCCCAAAGGCAATCCTCTAGCACGTTAGGCACAATTTGAACATAGGGGTAGACATGAGATCTTGCACACAATTTTTTTAAGTAAGGAGATAAACAGTAATGATGGACTTTGCTTAGAGAGTTTGAAATACACAACAAATAAAAACAACGTTTTGGTTTTCTACATAGTGGGTGAATATGCTGTGTCAGATGTTAAGCAGAAACGTTTAAAATTATTCTTATTCTAAATTAAGCGGACAGGTTACATATCGAACAACTTAGTTTAAGACTCCGCTGGAAGTTAAATCTGAAGCGGGGTGTTCCTATCCCTGATTGAGTCACATAGGTTGAATTACCAGGAGCTTCCTGTGGTGTTTAACAGTAATCTGCCCTGTCTGGTTAGTTGAAGGCGATTAAGTGATTTGAGACATAAGCGTTTACGCATTTCAATGCTGAACTATGGAACTCAATCTATGCTGGAATAATGCATGTAATAGCTGTCAGCTAGGGTGAGTGACTTAAGAGTGACCGTGAGGCTGAAATTAAATGCAGTACCGATAAAGTATTGTCCAAATTAACTGTGCCGGGCTGCCTAAATATAAGTATGCAAGCATGCACCAGACAGTTCGCTTCAGTCCCTCTAAAATATCGCTACTACTAGCAAGTAATCCAAACCAAACATGTCTGGTCAACATGTCCTATATAGGCAACAGGCAGAGAGCGTAACTGAGACACATTATAGGGTTATAACACCCCAGAAACCCATGGAGGAACAATCAGTTGGTAAAATGATGGACACATACAATTGCACAAAATTAACAGACCTGAATAGGCACGCCATAGATTGAATAAAGCATTGAGATGTCACTGTTAGATAGTACAGGTTACACAATATAACGTAAAGAGGAACATGCAGGTCTATGAGTGTTACTTGTGTTATGCTAGGTAGCTGCAGTGTGTGGAGGTACATGTGTTCACTAAGCAGTTTGAACTATCAGTGTAGGTGCTGAAATGTGTCTGCATGGGCTATATGGTCGTTTTATAATCATGGGCGTCAGGTCTGCAGGAGCAGTGTGCCTGCTCTTTTTAATCTTGTGCCGGTGAGACTGTGCGTGCAGGCAATAAACAATTTGCAGGGAACGGGTTCATTTTTTTTAAAACTAGTATAAGGGGGTTGTGATTTTAACATAAAATGTTTTTTTTTGTTTTTTTTATAGGGAGAAATAAATCACTAATCCGTCTCTCTCCACTTCACACTGCACAAGGAGGTGAAGGGAGGCGGATCAGGAGCCCCTGCAGCACATGTGATCACTCTGATTGGCAAGGACATCTTGTGTTTTATTTGTTAGCAGTAGTTCTGTTTCACGGGTCACTTAATGATGCAGTCAATCTGTATTAATGTAACATTGTTTCCGCTGTTTCTTTGTAGGTTTCCCGAATTGTGGGGTTGCCGTCAGAAACTGTTGCCCAGTCTATTCGAGCAGTTCCTGTTCACAGAAAGCAGTAAATATTATAATTTTTTATCTTTTACCAGTTTAGTAATGAGCGCTGCATTCCACGATATTGTCTTTGTTCTGCTTAATTTGTCCTGCACTGTAATAAAATATGGAAATCATTTCACAAAAGATTTCAACAAAAACAATTTATTTGATATTCATAACAGGTTAGCTTCTGCATAGTTGTTAGGGCAGGATTAATTCATCACTCAGATGATCCTAATCTATATAAGTCCCTTCCTCCTCCTTAGTTCCAAAGTTTATTTATTTATTTTCCTAGCTGACCTACAGGTGAAATTTAAAGGATTTCTCCAACCAAAAATAGTGGTTTTGTTTAGAAAAACCCTTACTAGCATGGTCCCCTCCCCCAAACCGTTTAACAAAATAAGAGTTAAAGCAGAAAATTACATTCGCTCTAAAGCAGATAACAATCTTCTGGTGATGTCACTCCCTCTCATTGCAGGTAGAGGGATGTCCTGGAATATGCGAGCCAGCACTCCAAATATGAACATTATTAACATTAGCCAGCCCTGTAGTTACACCTATGTCAGCTATGTATTTTAACTCTTTATGTACAGTGTTTCAAACTGGAATCCTGCGCATACAGCCTCCAAGCACTATGACCTCTTCAAATCATTAAACATATATGCATGCTCTGTGTGGTTGTGGTCACTAAAACAGGCACACTGAGGGGCAACCTAGTGGGGTATTTGGGATGGCCCCTTAACTGTATCTTGGTGTGCCCAGCAAGGGGGAGAAGATTTGTAGCAGCAGGGGCTAGCGGAAGGCTGGCTGTGTGCAGGCTGGCTGCGGAACTTGCTAAACTTCCTATCTAAGCAATTACTGCACTGCACCACAGGCGGGCCCCCTGGTGTCAAATCAGAGACCTAATCATAAAAAGAAAAATGTCAACTTGGAATTATATGAGTGTGATAGGATGCCTTCTGTAAGTCTAGTCCAGCGTAACCTTTATCCAAATAAAGCCAGCTTCGATGGGTTTGCATTACACAGGAACTAGGAGGTGGTGACTCCAGACCTAGACAGAGGCCATTACCTTAAAGCAGTGTTTCCCAACCCAGTCCTCAAGGCACACCTAACAGTCCAGGATTTAAGGATTACCCAGTTTTGTCTAAGGTGTTTTTTGGTAGGTGTGCCTTGAAGACTGGGTTGGGAAACACTGCCTTAAAGAACCTGATTGGCAGATCGTAGCCACTGATGTCAGTGCTGGGGCACGGGGAACCCAATAGAAGAGCCTGATCCCAGGTTCAGTGGCCTTTTCTGGTTGAATCCCTATTCCAACATCCAATAGATGAGAACCTTATTCAAGGCTCTACAGACCATGGCTTCTCACTTGGGCCAGTGAGTCCTGTTAAAGGTGGATAAAAAGGGTTGCCTCCTACATTAGTTGTCAAACAGGTAGTAGGAAACTCCTTTGAGACATGCAACTTGTTCTGGGTCTGGAAGCATATGATAGAAAATTTAAGGCAGTTTCTTTTCTGGGGAATGAAATACTCTTGGCCACTCATGTATATATCTAGCGTAGTGGAATATCAACAGAGATTTATTCCTGCAGTTAGTACATCTCCGCTTACGGTTATTTAAATTGGGAGCCTGAAGGGATTATCTGCTTTTGATACAGAAACTATATTGAAGACTAAAAATAAATTGAATTCTAATAGTTCCCATAAAGTTTAGGAAGTTTTTCACTCATGGTATTACCTAGTAATATCAACTTTTTGAAGCCTTAATTAGCTAGTGTCTTGAAGTTCCACAGGGAGATCAGGAAAAGAGTCTAATTCTCAGGACCCTGACAGTTCAGGTTTCTGCTATCTCGATATTAACCATCAGAAGATGGGCCTGTGATCCATTGATTTTATTCAGAGCAGTTCTGAGGAACAGATCTCCTGTCTGGAACCTCTTTTCCTTTTTGGGATCTATTACTTTTCTTGAAAGCTTACTTTAGTTCTAACTGAACTGTTGAATATAGTGGGGACGTCAAGAGAAACTGCAGCTTTAATCATTTATGTATTTATTTTTGTACATAATATTTTCTTTGAATCATTGTGGCCCCAGTCCCAGCTATTTTGTTTCAAGGTGTTTTTTTTTGTTAAATAACCCCAACAATTCTTCCAACGCTTTTTCCACCTTTTATCTTGTCTTATGCCTCCTGATTCCTCTTTGACCTCTTGTCCATTCAAATGTTTTTCATAGAGAAGCATTGTGGACGACAAGTGAATGTGCTTGAAGCACATTCGCTTGTCGTCCACAATGCTTCTCTATGAAAAGCAATTGAATGGACGAGAAGTGCTGTGTTCCTCCAATCAAAAGCTTCTCACATAGAAGCATTAAATTTAGTGCTTCTCTATGAGACGTATTGATTGAACGATCAATGTCCTAATACAAAGATGTTGAACGTGAAGAACCGAGTCTGACTCTGTATTCATAGTGTAAGCAGCACCAGCTTGTGTCTGTCAGTTTAACAACCAGTAGAGGTGTTTAGTCCATAGTATAAACATTGCCATATCTCTAAGACCGCCATGTTTTGCATTAGGGTAGCAAAATGCCAGGGACACTCCACTTCATTGAGATGGTGGACGGGTGACTGTAGTGTCCCTTTCATTCTGACATTGATGACACTAGTACACATGACTTCAGTCAGAAGAGTCTCTAAACTGTAGTCTATATCTTTGGAAGAACCGTATATAATTGTTACCAAGACAGAGCAGTCATGCTTCCCAGGCTGAAATTCCAAAAGCAGTTACATAATTTCACTTCTAACCAGAAGTCCTTAAAATGTATGTGTAGAGAATAAGTAGGGAATATACTACAAAATTCCCATTTCACCATTAAAATTGTAGTTGTTGCTGCTTTGTTTTTAATATATTTTTTTTTAACTTCATGTGTTTAACCGTAGTGAATCACCAGATTTTCAGCTGTTTGTTAATTCCTTGCTCGATGACAGCCATGCTGATGCAAATTCCACAGTACAGGAAAAAGCACAGAAACTTGCATCAAAGGTAATGATGTCCGGTGGCCTCTAACCTCATTGTGTGTACACCTGAACTGCTATGGGGCATACATTATTATTATTAAGTAACCACGTTTTATATAAAGTCATGGGAAAAAGAAAGTACACCCTCTTTGAATTCTATGGTTTTACATATCAGGGCATAATAACAATCATCTGTTCCTTAGCAGGTCATAAAATTAGGTAAATACAACCTCAGATGAACAACACATGACATATTATATTGTGTTATCATTTATCTTTAACAAATATAAAGCGAAAATGGGGAAGCCATGTGTGAAAAATTAAATGCACCTTATGATTCAATAAAGTGTGCCTGTAGAACCACATTTAGCAGCAATACACTTGAAGTACTCATTTTCTGTATGACTTTATCAGTCTCTCACATTGTTGTGGAGGAATTTTGTCCCACTCTTCTTTACAACATTGCTTCAGTTCATTGAGGTTTGCTGGCATTTGTTTATGCACAGCTCGCTTAAGATCCAGCCACAGCATTTCAATCGGGTTGAGGTCTGGACTTTGACTGGGCCATTGCAACACCTTGATTCTTTTCTTTCTCAGCCATTCTGTTGTAGATTTGCTGGTGTGCTTGGGAATCATTGTTCTGTTGCATGACCCAATTTCGGCCAAACTTTAGCTGTCAGACAGATGGCCTCACATTTGACTCTAGAATACATTGAAATACAGAGGAATTGAGGGGCGGAGCCTGCACGCTGAAGCGACTGGACGCATGCTGAGAGAGCTCCAGGCCCCAAACGACGAAAAACGAGCAAAATACCCCGCAATCCTCAATCTTGCCTACCAGCAACTACCCCAACACTCGATGGGGAGAAGAAATCAGTGCCACACAGACCCACCCCGGGCCTCACGATAGGGGAGATGTGGATGCAGGCACGCGGTAACACTGAAGCCAACATGGCGGCCCAACACGGCGGGTGCTCGGATTTTTCCGAGGACCTATCCGATGCAGACGACGGGGTATACCAACGACCCCCAGACCCACCACGGAAAGCACAACGCTGTGGTAAAGAGACCGAAGCTGAACTGCTCACTGTGGCAGTCATGAAGGAACTCATGGCGGACCTGAAACATAGCTTCCACGAAGAAGTCGGAGCGCTCCGAGCGGATCTGCAGGGCCTGACAGGCCGCATCTCCCAACTGGAGGGTACTACACTGACCCAAGCCCAAGACATCACCGTCTTACAACACACTGTACAGGGCCTGGAACAACATAACCGTCAACTTGAGCATCGCCTCGCGGCGCTTGAAGACGCCAGGAGGGCACACAACATAAAAGTCAGGGGAGTCAGCGAGGACATTGCGGAGGCCGAACTGCCTAAATTAGTAGAACGCATGCTACACGCTATAGTGCCGCAGGGAAAGCGCACAACGATTGCCCCGGAAGGGATATTCAGGATCCCCAAACCACCAAACGCGCCCAATAACACCACAAGAGACATCATCCTAAAACTCAACAACAGCAGCCATAAGGCGACGATTCTATCAGCCTTCCGCACCAAAACCCCTTTCCGATTTGAAAACATGGACATTTCGCTCTTTCCGGATCTGTCCAATGGCACCCTAGCTTGGCGCAGATCGCTAAAGCCACTCACCTTGATCCTCCGTGACCACAAAGTGGATTACAGATGGCGACCTTCCAGGACACTCACAGTCACGAAGGGTGCGGAATCACATAGCATTCAGGACATCCAAGCCGCCCCGGCCTTCTTGCAACTTCTGCACCTACCCTGCGACCAACTGACCCTGACGGGGCCTATCAACGCGAATGACCACAGCCTTCACAACCGCACCCATACATGGGACCCGGACCGGAGTGCCCCATTTGTCCCCCAAAGCTCCACGCCGGAGGCATACGCAGCGATCACCACTTAGTGACTTTGGGACTGTCGCAACCTATTGCCGGCTGGGCTCGCGGCCTGCCATTCCACACTTGGAGGGGACGAAACAAGGCATCCTGCCACCTACCATTGACTGCTGGAGCTCAACTGACTCCAACCTTGAAATTGATGAGCTATGCTCAAAATAGAGTATTCATTTTAGATGTTATGTTAACCTACTTTTTTCTCCCGTACCTTGACTAGCATAAACCTTAGCCTCCTGTTCTAGGCATTACCGTTTAGCGTAATCAGACTACACAAGAATATATACACTTCACGGGGCAGTTGTATTCATACCCCTAGATAGCACCGATGAACTCCCCTTTGGCACTTAATGCCTTGGACCCGGGTCGGCGCGGACAGCCTGCTACTTAAATTACTCTGAGTGAGAGACCCAACTCTCCTTACAGGCCGGTCCCACAGGTCGGCAACATAGGATACCATTACACACAGCTCACTCCACTGTAAAGTGGGCTTTACTGCTCATTGCCCTGTTGCACGTTATGTGCTGTACATTCTCCCGAATTGACACAGGGAGCACCCTAAACTCCACGAATCGACCAGGGCTATTAAGCGAGAGGACCCAATAGTCCATATCCTCTAGGTCCCATACACAGATCTGCCATCCAACACGCTGACCGCACACTCATAAATAATAACGCTGAAAGAGCTGCCGAAGGCTCCCCCCTTACATACTATGGTATGACGCCCATGGGCCCTTACTATTCGCCCTCTAAGCTAGGATCTCACATCGACACATATAGGGACTGACAAGTGGGCTACTGCATGAAGCAGCTGCTAGTGACTGGCCCTACACATGTACTCCAGGGAGTTAGAACCAAGACTGATAGACGGCACTTGAAGCTGCCATCCCTTTACTCTAAACGCCATCTCTAGGCATCTTATGTTATTTGTTGGCAATGTTTTACCTAGTGTTATTGTTTTTCTTTTTGTTTCCATCTCATACACACAAAATGTACCTTGGTTAACTAGGCGGTTAACGCTAACACCTTACCAGGTCAATATGCTGATCTGTACCAAGAATCCACCCGCCTTGCCCTGTAACAGATGTGTTGATTACACCATTGAAACCACCATCTAACCAAAACGATGCAAAGGCTACAACTAGCCACGACTTGTAAATAACCCCACGTCCCACCAGCACTAGCGTTAGCTCAGGCCATATACGGCCCACCCGAGATTTGCAGACACACACATAGCGTAACACTGTAGACTCAATGAGAGATTCACCTGCTTATTAAATTCTCGGTCGCATCGTGACACCACCAAATCACCTCTCAGTAGCTTAGCCTGAGTGGCTACGAATGGTGGCATAACATGAGACGAGCCACACATAGCAGGGCAGCGCACAGTTGCGAAGAAAGCAACACATCTGTACACAGAGTAGGTAGGCGAACGAAGACTAACACTTATTTTGTACTAACAGCCATGGTTTCCCTATTCATGTTCCACTAAATCTCATGTTGTATTTTTACAGATGTTCACCATAACTATAAAAACGTGCTCATGTAATTGTAAACCCCCATGTAAGAAATGTCAATGACGTAAGCGAGTGGATTGCCTTTGGGGTACCATGAGCTTTTCTGTTGAACCTATATGCACGAAAAAATAAAGAATTAAAAAAAAAAAGAAATACAGAGGAATTCATGGTCAGCCCAATGACTGCAAAGTTCCCAGGTCACGTGGCTGCAAAACAAGTCCAAACAATCATCCCTCCACCACTGTGCTTGACAGTTGGTATGAGGTGTTTGTGCTGATATGCTCTGTTTGTTTTTTGCCAAAAATTGAGCTTTGTATTATTGTTAAACATCTCCACTTTGGTCTTGTTGCTCCAAAGGACATTTTCCAGAAGTCTTTTGTTCGTTTTAGAAAGAATAGGCTTTTTCCTGGCAACCCTTCAAAACAAACCATACTTGTTCAGTCTTTTTTTTAATTTTACTGTCATGAACTTTAACATTTAACACCCTATCTCAGACCTGTAGAGTCCAAAATGTAACTCTTGTTTTTTTTTTTTAAATTCTATGTTTCAAAAGCAGAGGTGTTTAGTTTTATTGTACTGGAATTGTAGTAAATTGTAAGCTGAATTGCAGAATCTAGGCAAATATACCGGTAGTTAATTAAAAAAAATATCTATGTCTGCTGTTGTTAGAGCTATTTTTTTTTTTTTTATTATTTCAGTATACATCGTTTTACAATTCACTGTTTAGTGAATAAACCACACCGTGTGTGTTTTGATGGTGACTAGTACTATAATAGTGGATCATGGGAAATTTACTTTCTGTGTGGTGTGTATGGATTATATAAATAAATACAAAAAATATACACCTATACTGTGAAGAAAATGTCATAAAATAGTCACTATTTCACCCCCCCACTACAAGTAAATATTTTTTATTCACATTAGTAACCATATTTTTACAAACAGAACTATAATTTTCTTTTTGTATTACAGCTAAACTGTGACACGGTAATCAGTGAGATTGGTGCTGATCGGGGTTCAGTGACTTTTAAAGTACACCGGGATTTATTAACCAAGGTGAATTATGCTCTTCTTATGTTTCTAATTTAACTTTTATGTGGATTCAAATTGTTACTACTAATTAATTGTCACTAAATGCATTTACACATAAATATGGTTATCAACATTAATACAATACATGCTGTATATATTTAAGACTAGTTACATAGTTACATAGCTGAAAAGAGACTTGCTTCCATCAAGTTCAGCCTTCCTCACATTTGTTTTTTGCTGTTGATCCAAAAGAAGGCAAAAACCCAGTTTGAAGCACTTTTTGCAACAAGGAAAAAAATTCCTTCTTGACCCCTGAATGGCAGTCAGATTTATCCTTGGATCAAGCAGTTATTACCCTACATTGAAAGATTATATCCTTGAATATTCTGTTTTTGCAAGTATGCATCTAGTAACTGTTTGAACATCTGTATGGACTCTGCTAAAACAACTTTTTCAGGCAGAGAATTCCACATCCTGATTGTTCTTACAGTAAAAAAACCTTTCCTTTGCCTTAGACAAAATCTTCTTTCTTCCAGTCTAAACACATGGCCTCGTGTCCTATGTAAAGTCTGGTTTGTGAATAGATTTCCACACAATGGTTTGTATTGGCCCTGAATATATTTGTATAATGTAATCATATCCCCTCTCAGGCGACGTTTTTCTAAACTAAATAGGTTTAAATTTGTTAACCTTTCTTCATAGCTGATAAGTTCCATTTCTTTTTCTTAAGTTTGTAGCCCAAAATTTAAGGTGCCCACTAGACAGTGGGCACCTTAAATACTTTCTGTGATTGAGCTCCTGTACTCCGACCAAGTACCTCCGCCCAGTCCGCTTCCTAGCCACTTGCAGGGACCCTGGAACGCTTCAGCCACAATCCCCGAAGCTTGACTAGGGTCTCTCCAGAGCTCTCCTTACAGGCAGGTATCGACCCCCTCTGCCTATTCTGCTGCAGTCCTTCTTCCAGGCAGGTATCCACTTCTTAGAGTAAAAACAAAAGAAAAAAGTTACCTGCGCTCTTCCCAAATCCCTATGCATATTTAAACAAATGGAGGTTATTTCGTTTCTCCATTGGCCTTGAGAGAGTTTAGCCCACCTGCCACATCAAGGCAAACCTCTCACCTTTGGTTTTTACTGTATGTATTGGGGCTGATGTGTACTATGGTCATTGCTGCCGCCCAGGAGTGATGAGAGTTTGAGCACAGGACTTTTTTCTGATTCCTATTGTCTTTACAAAGGCACTTGCAGCTCTCAAGCCTAACTCTCTTGAAGGTCAGAAGACTCTTTCTCTAGGATCCAATAGGATCCCTAAAAATGAACACAGGACAACCAGTTCAAAATGGAACTGACGTGCAAAACTTTATTTTATCTGGGACTAGCCCATATGTATGTTACATAAAGCTTGCTGTGACAAACATAATACAATTCAAATAACCAAAACATGTCCCACAATATACAGGAAATTATAATAGCATTATAACATATTTATAAAGGGATGGGGAAGACAATAACCAACACAAAATATCTCTCCTGCCTGCAGAATAAAGGATTTCAAGCGCTTCCGATAATGTTAGTAGACAGCTATGACAACCCAAGACCCAAGTCCTACTACACTATATTGTGTCTCCTGCTCTTTTACCTGCACTGAGCACCATCTGGATCAGAAGACACTCACTGTAGCGCTGCAACCCTATTTCTTCATAGTGCATATAGCTGTTTTTACCAACAAAGGGTGCTATATAGACTCCGTAGCCAAATCCACCTAGTTGGTAGCAAGCATCAGCAGGACAGGAGAGCACACAAACAATTTACAATAAATACATGATACATATACATTACACACACCCTGCACCTACAGTGGGCACTGGATGGTTTAAACATAGGAGTCATCCAGGGATATAATTGAAGTGTTCATCTTATGTTTCCAGTGATAGTGACTACCCTCACACTTGCTACAAACAGTGACATGCCTGAGCAACATTTGTATATATGTGAACTGGATTGTCTTATGTGTTTGTTCTTCTGTGTCATTGTTATGTGAAAATTGATGATAAAAAATGAAGTTTAAAAAAAAACTATGAGAGGGACACTATAGACCCCCAAATAACTTTGTTAATGAAGCTGTTTTGCTGTATTGATAATTTCTCTGCCATTTAGGAGTTAAATCACTTTGTTTATAACACCCTTGCCACAGATCCCTGCATGTGACTTGCACAGCCTTCCTAAACAATTTCTGAAAAGTTACTTAGATATTATAGGTTCCTTTATTGCACACAGGACAAGTTTGTTAATCCGCACTCAAAGGGAATCCCCAAAAATACATCAGGAAGAAATCATAGGGAAAAAAATGCATATTTATTGAAGTAAAAAAAGAAAATACGTATGCTGCATTGGTCCAAGCATGTGAAAATGAAATAAAAGATTGTGAGTGAACAAAGTATAAAAAGTCTAAAAGCTGAGCATAGGACCACCTGCAGTTGCTGCACAGGGGGGAGACCACCAAAGATGCCGACCCGAAAGAAAGATTAGAGAAGCCCTGGACACGTTTCACACCACTCTGGGTGCTTTCTCAGCATGGGTTTGTTTAATCTGGAATTTCTTATCTCTTGCTATGCTAATAGCCATCTGGTGCCTACAAGAGCCTCATGTTTGTGATTAAAGTTCGATTTACAGAGCAATAGATACAAAACTTCTAAAGTAAGTCAACATAGAAACATAGAATGTGATGGCAGATAAGAACCATTCGGCCCATCTAGTCTGCCCAATTTTCTAAATACTTTTATTAGTCCCTGGCCTTATCTTATAGTTAGGATAGCCTTATGCATATCCCACACATGCTCAAACTCCTTTACTGTGTTAACCTCTACCACTTCAGCTGGAAGGCTATTCCATGCATCCACTACCCTCTCAGTAAAGTAATACTTCCTGATATTATTTTTAAACATTTGCCCCTCTAATTTAAGACTATGTCCTCTTGTTGTGGTAGTTTTTCTTCTTTTAAATATAGTCTCCTCCTTTACTGTGTTGATTCCCTTTATATATTTAAATGTTTCATATCATATCCCCCCTGTCTCGTCTTTCCTCCAAGCTATATTGAAAGCTGATTGAAATGAAACCCTTTTTACTTTAATGCAGCCTGTCTGAGTCACAGCCAGGGGAGGTGTGGCTTCGGCTGCATGGATAGAAACAAAAGTGGTTCAACTCCTAAATGGCAGATAATTGAGCAATGAGACTGCATGATATATACACCCAATTTGTTTCATTAAGCTAAAGTAGTTTTGATACCTATAGTATCCCTTTAAAAATAGACTTAAATGGGATGTGAAACATGTACATTTTCATCAAAGTAAAGAGGCTTATTTCTGTGCATTGGTCCTGTCATTATTCCTACTGATTTTAATAAAGACCTCCATGTGTTACATGAGAGAAGTAGATTAATAAATAATTAATCATTGTTTTTCAGACTGTGCTGCAGAAAATAACCCAAGATGGCCCCAGGTTTGGTCTTAATACTGATTTATTATCAAGGATACCAAAAGGAAAGACTATTGTGGAATTTAGGTGAGAAACCAAAGGTCTCCTTGGTCCAAGTCTCAAAATAAAATGCTCTACAGAAGGCATAGGCAACCTTCAACACTCCAGATGTTTTGGACTACACCTCCCACGATGCTTTGCCAGCATTCTGGGTGTAAGAGCATTATGGGGGATGTATTCCACAACATCTGGAGTGCCGAAGGTTGTGGCACTCCAGATGTTGTGGACTGCACCTCCCAAAATGCTCTTACAGTCATAATGCTGGCAAAGCATCATGGGAGGTGTAGTCCAAAACATCTGGAGTGCTGGAGGTTGCCTATGTTTGTAGGAGAACTGACAACTCTCAACTCTCACCTTTCTCAGAGGTCATCAAAGATAATGAGAGGTGTCTACCCTGGAGTGACGAAGGTTGTCTATTCCAAGTCTAGCTTGAACCTCATCAACTACTAGGCAACTACTTGTCTTTACTGTTCTCCGTCATTGCTGGAAGCAACATGTACTGTTACATCTGTACTCAATCAAATAAACTATTAGAAAATAAAATATTACTTAGTGTTTAGGTGATATGCCCCACCAAAAAGCACAAAGTGCAAGTGCAGCGCTAAAATGATAATACAAACACTTACCCCTTAGTACACACACTAGGTCAGCATATATATATATATAGAAACAAAGAAAACATTAATAGTGCAACTTTGTATGATGTAAACAGTGATTTATGTGAGTGCTTCAACACTCACTTTTAGATTAGCCTTTTGTAGGAATAAGAGGCTCTAAACGTGTAGACCTCTGTGCCGTTAAGGCAGCAACTCTACCTTCTTGTACAGTGGTATCATAAATATCCTTCAGGGATGGATCATGTAAATAATTAAAATGAGAAAAATAAGAGAGCAATTTGGTGCAGTATGTTTGAAAAACAGATATCAGCAGATAATAATCTCCAAAATATTATGCTCACCTTTCTTTGGAGCCCATAAATGACTGGCTCCACAAGTTTGTACATGTATTGTTAAATGTAGGGTGACAATGCCCTCTTTAGGTGTTCCCTCTGTTTCAGTAGAAATTGACACTTTTATAAATTAACCTGGTAACACCCCCGGACTTTCAAGCAGACGGCAGGTAATGTTACTTCCTGGTTGTTAAGCTCAGGGGAGCGAAACTCAAGAGGCAGCAACTGTCCAGCGCACCTGCCTTGCAAAGACATCTTATTGGAAGTTTGTTATTGGACAACCACAGAAAGTCTGGGCGGGGTTAGTAGTGGAGGGTTTGCAAAAGCTGCAGACAACAGAAATGCCGATTTTGCAAGAGGATTCTAAATGGACCCCCAATGAAAATAATACACAATTAAAAGCATGCATGCATGCAGTAATTTGGGGTATATCTACTAAACAGTGATTTTTATTTATTTTGTATTTAGACAGTGGAGTGTTACTTTAAGTTAGCTGAACTTCCTGTGTCAAAGAGAGTTTTCCCACAGTACCCATACTTGGGCCCCTGTCAGACTTAATGGGTCTCCTCAGGAAAAGAAAAAAAAAAAGCAATTTCTGATAATTCTGTACTGCACAGACCCTCTGTTGCACATCCCATGACCTTATACATGCAATAAAGATTAAGAATATGAGAGACAATATACCCCTGGCATGTATCATGTTATGTTATATTTTAGAATAAATTAATAGAATATCCGATTTTAGGTGTAGTGTTACTTCACTAAGGTGTTACTTGTCAAGAATTCAAAATGAAACTAAATTTTAAGACCATAAAAAATCTTTTTGAATTCTTGATAATTCTCACTTTAGTAAATAACCCTTGACAAATGAAATTAAGTTATTAATTGCCTTTCATTTTACCAAATTCCTTTGTAGTTCCCCCAACATTGCCAAAAAGTTTCATGTTGGACATTTACGCTCCACAATAATTGGTGAGTATTCAATTTTAGCTTCAGTTCTCACTAGTTTTAGTTATATTTATATTTATTGGAGAGCATTCTATCAGACTGTTAGCAGGTTTGAACCTGTTAAAGTGTAGATTTGTTAAAATAATTTTTATTGATGTGCAGTGCTTATATTTATTTATGTATTACCCCTGTAATGGATCTCTTATACTCCAACTGAGTACATCCGTGCAGAATCTCCCAAGTCCCAAGTGCAGTAGTGATTATAGTTCCCAAGTCCCCAAACACGAGCCTAGACTTCATGAAGGGTAAAACAAATCTGTTTAATCCAGGCACAATGACCTGCTTATATACAGTACAAGGACACAGAAAACACGCCCCTGACACTTCCATAAACACACCCACAAAATATTTAACATAATGGAACCCCCATAGTCTATACATCCCCGGATAGCCTGGATCTGAGCGCCCAAGCTGTCCAAATAGAGCTCAGATCCCACAAACACAGCCGAATCACCACTGAGGTGAAGTTTTGACCGACCGCTCGCGAGACTCCTGCCCAAAATAGTTCCACAGTTTTAGAGGTAGTGGTCGGTCATGTTCGGGAGTTCCAAAACACACGTAAGGGTGAACTGTTCCCCTGGCTCAGTGGTAGCGTTTGTTTGTGAGGTCCGTATGAACAAACATACCGAACAGCGCTCACCTGGTTTGCTGCAAACAGAAGCAGGCGTTCGCATAGTTTTACTGGTGTTCGCGCTGTCGAGTGTCCGCTTCAAAGTTTCACAAATTCAACGACCAAGTCCCGCTGCCTGCTTTTGTGCGACAAAAATGCTCCATTTTCTCCACCCTGTGTCGTTCAGTTATACGAACGGCGGCCACACAGAGAGAGCACTTAGCTCTTGCGGTTTTCTTTGTGCTTAATGAGCCAGAGAGGTGGTCGGTGTTCGGCAATTTAAAGTACCAAATGAGGAAAAAGTATAAAGCAAAGTTTAGGCGAATTCCTGAACTGTGGAGGAGAATTATCCCTGGGAAGGCAAACTGAAGGCAACAATTGGGGTTTTGTCACAACCCCCTCCTTTCCCATTTTAGTATTATTTTTGATTTTATTTTGAGTTGTTTTGATGACTATAGTGTCCCTTTAAGGATTGGCACACCTACTCCTGTTGTGGGTTTTTATCTTTTTTTTTTTGCAAACTAAGAGAATTGTACTGATTAGTTCAAGCAGAGGTGCAACTATAGTGTGTGTGCTCTCCTATCTTCCCTGGAGCTTTCAGAAATTAGAAAGTGCCCCTTTAAAAACAGACCATCACCTGCCACATGTAGTATCTGGCCACAATGAAAATTAAACTGCTGTTTCTGAATAGCTCTCAGAATATTTAACTCGTGCTCGCCAGGCCTTACTTCTGCTGTTCAGTACTGATTTTTTAAGCCCTGTATCTGATATAGCATCAATACATTATTAAAGGGACACCCAGACAACTTCAGCTCAACTCTAAGTCTGCCCTCAGTGGCTGTCTACCAGACAGCCACTAGAGAGCTTACTGAAATGAAACAGACCTTTGGTCCGATATCTGCTCTGCATGAGGACCTCCAGTGTCAGATTTCTCCCCATAGGAAAGCATTGATTCAATGCTTTCCTATGTGGAGGTCTAATGTGCATGCGGCATTTCCCTCACATGCGCATTAGACCCCGCTTGTCGCGGGACGTCGGAGGGGGTGGTGCGTCGACCCAGCACCAAGGGACATCAATGCTGGAAAAAGGTGAGTAAATATAGTTTTTATTAAACCTTTATTTACCGGAAAGGGGGGACTCGAGGGAGGGGGATGGCAGAGGGAGCGGTAGTTCCAGGAATACAGCTTTGTATTCCTGGCACTACAGTATTCCTTTAAAGTGTCAGCTCATGTAATTGATATTTTCAAGGAGTTAAAACAATGGAACCCGTGTTTCCTTTTTGACCGATGAATAAATGAGTGGGCTTTCAATCTGTCACCAAAGAGGGATAATATACTGTGTCCTAAATATTTTTAATATAAATGCTTAAGTGTGAAAGATTTCATGATACACGTAGGATTGATACGTAAGCTAAACATATTTCACCTTTGCTCACTGTGCCAGGAAACTATATTGCTAACTTGAAGGAAGCCATTGGAAATGAAGTCATTAGGATAAACTACCTTGGAGACTGGGGTCTGCAGTTTGGTAGGTTTTATTCACTGCTGGTAGAATGTGAACATTGAAGTGTACCTGTCATGACTAACAAGAGTCGGTGTCACTTTTAAGAGCATGAAATGTAATCTATACATTGTGCAAGCCCAAATGCCAGCACATGTTCAGGTGAAACATTTAGTTATTTTGTAATTTTCCCTTTTGGGGTTGCAGTTTTGCAAGAATTGTGAGATATGTTCACATTATTTGGGAGGGGCAGCTGCACTTGCACTACCCTCTCCGGGCCATATCTTGAAGGGCAATTTGTGCAGGAAGTCTTCAGGAAGCAATATAAAGATGAATAGTTCTATTTAACTAGCCAGGCCTTAAATGTTAATTGCCACTGCAAGCCATAGCGTACACACCAGAGGTAAATTTCCTCTAGCTAGTGTCGGGTGGAAATTGTGAGCCCTGGGATTGTCATTCACATGATTTATGTTTCATTGTCGTTGTGTGATTGGGTTCCTCCAGCATAGGACAAAATAATGTTTTCCTCTTATTGCAATTTTGTTTATTAGGTCTTTTGGGTACTGGATTCAGTAAGTTTGGCAGTGAAAAGGAACTTCGTGATAACCCCCTAGAACACCTGTTTAATGTGAGTTGTATTAAAAATAAACAAACAAAAACGAGAACAAGTTTTAGTTTGCTTTTTTTGTGAATCTTTCATTATTAAGATCATGTAAAAAACTAAAAAGAATAGAATGAAAAAGCAAGAAAAATGAAATTAAATGAGCAAGGGACACGTGCCTGGTGGTTTTACAAGAATTATGTTTATTGTTAAGAATTCAGAGCACCATGTATAACATTTATTTAATGGACAAGGAATGAACAGAACTCCAACAGCATGAGCTGTTCTGTGTATCACATCAATAAAATATTTCTAAAGAACCTAAAGAAAAAATCAGTAACTGTCAAAATCTTACAGATAAAAGTTAATCCAAATATAATATGAAATGATCAGACAGATTAGAACGCCATATTTTACACATTGTGTAGGACAGCGCTATCTAACATTATATTGTTCACCATCAAAAAAAACAAGATGTCTGGACCCTTTTTATTTGATATATTGAAATGAATGCCTGGAAAAAACCCATGCATTGCCCTGCTAGTTAAAAGAATAATAATGAAATATTTAAAATACGTTCAGTGCAAAGGGATAATCTATTTATACACTGTTGTATTATATTATACAATGGCTGTGCTTCTTAAATATATCTCATACTGTCATTGAGGTTTAATGTCATTGAGTTTAAAAACAAAGAAAATGAGCCAATAGATTTTGTTAGTAGCGTATAGTCGGTAACATGTAGTGCTTTACAGAAGTATATCTTTGGCAGGTGTATGTGAAGATCAACGAGGCAGCAGAACAGGATGAAAATCTGAGATCGTCTGCTATGGAGTTCCTGAGGAGGCTAGAGGGAGGAGAAGCGCAGGCTGTGTCTTTGTGGACTCACTTTAGAGAGCTAAGCATACAGGAATATGCTAAAATATATAAGGTGTGTACTGTGCATTATAAGCTCCGTTTGTATTCCACTCTCCATTTAGAAGCTTAACCTAAATATAAGAGCCCTGTCTGTACCTTTTCTTAAATGTGCTCTAGTCACATTTGTTTTGATTCTATCTGTTCTTAATTTTCTAAATTCTATTATTTTTCTAACACATCATCTTTCTTCAGATTAACCTGCTTTAATGGTAGGGTGACTTTATACACCGTGTTGTTACTTGTCACCTAGTAACAGCTATCGGATGACTATTAAGTAGAGCTGATGATGCTTACAGTGATAATTTCAGGCTGCTCTTTTCAGAGGCTTGGCATTCATTTTGAAGAATATTCTGGTGAGTCATTTTACAGAGAAAAATCCCAGCATGTCCTGCAAATGCTCAGAAACCGAGGAGTTCTAAAGGAAATGGAGTAAGTTGTGTTAGCATTTCAATTTTGTTAACTTTTTTTTTATTATTGATTTAGTCACTTTCAGAGTGAGGAAATGTAATAATGTAAAGTGATCTTTTTATATTAATAATGTTTTCAGAATTATTTGTAGGTTATGGAAAAGAATAGGTGCCAAAGTCTATATGACTTTAAAATACAATGCAAAAAAGTTGGAAAAATGTCGCAGCAAATGACACCGCAAGAATACCCAATACCCAACGCATTTTAGACCTCCAGGTCCTTATACATAAGAGTTTTGCCATTAAAATACAGCTGTGCAATTGCAGTGCTTAAATATTTAGACTACAGCTTCCATTATCTTTGATGACCTCCATGGAAGATAAGAGTTGTAGTTAAATGTGACAAGTTAAACACATTTAGCACACTCTCATATACTTTAGTGGGGAATCTATGATTTCCTAGCCCATGCAAGTACTTGACTGGCATTTATGTGTGTATTGTAGGAATGGCACTGGGGTGGTAGACGTCTCCGAAGGACAGGACATGTCAACTTACAAAACTGTGGTGCGGAGTGATGGAACATCGCTGTATATAACCAGGTACAACATCTTGCACCATCAAAGGTTTGCCATGTGTGTCAGACATCTACTGACATTTTTGTTTTGCTAAGTTGGATGTTGAATTATTTTGTGTTAGCGAACGTACCAAGCGATGCAACACTTACTGACCTCAGTATGAACAAGGAGTGTTGGTTAGCTTAGAAAAAGTCACAATGTGTAGTTAAGTTGTTTCTTCACTGGAATGTCATGAGATATGGTACAAAGTGACTACACTGAAGACCAACCTGCTGTGTCTTGTATTATACAGATATGTTATCATTTTTATGTATCTGTTTGCATCACTCCTGTATATGACAGAAATTATATTTTTCATATGCCATGTCTAAAAACAATTGTCAGCGAGTGGTTCATTTCTGTATATATTTCTATTAAAGGATGAAGAAATAGTATACAATTGTGTATTTATGCTGGTGAGTGTTCAGAATGAGCACAACCCACTGAAAGATTCGTAGCTTTGATTTCTATAAGCATTTTCTCATCCTTTCCATCATCCAACATTGATACATTGTGTACTTTTCATTTGGGTGATAATATTTAATCCATAGGGCTAACTTAAAAACTAATGAAAACTAAAAGTACCTTTCCTGGTTAAATGCTCTATTATCCTGTTTCAAATAATGTATGCTAAAAAAGAGAGTAAAGAATAGAATTTGATAGAGAAAGGGGTTGAAGAGAATATAATTTTGGTCACTGGAGACTGGCTTTCCCAAGTATATGCATATTCGCTGTGAGAGCTAATCTCGATAGCATTGCTACTCTCTAATTCAGCCCTAGAGAGGCTCTAGTAACCTTGTCATTTCCCTCTAGAACCCTGGACTCTCTCCCCTCACTCATGGCGTTGTCGCCTCTCTTTTTTTAAAATCTGGCTTAGCCATTTCGGCTTAGCCCATGTTTTAGTGCAATGTCCGATGGTGTGCTCTATCCTGGATTGTGCGTGGTTCTTCTGACAATTTTCTGTTATGATTGTTGTTCATATTGATGGCATAACCTCTATCTAAGAGTGAAATGTCCTTCGCTGTAATGCTTTTATTGTTTCAGCTTGACTTGTATTTGTCTGGTATATTTCGTGCAGAAAAAATATATTTAAAAAAAATAATTATTAAAAAATAATCTTTTTCTATGCCAGTGACAGAGAGTCAATGCCTGTTCCATACATTTACGTAAAATATATGTACTTTATTTAGTTGTTGTTTTATTTATTTATTGTAAAATGTGTATTTATTTCCAGAGACGTGGCAGCTGCAATTGATCGAAAAGAGAAATATGATTTTGATGAAATGATCTATGTGGTATGTAATCTCATTCAAGCGGTGAGAGATAATTACACTGCTGCTAAAGATTAGTATAGTCTTGTACGCCATTTATTTTCATTTGACTTTAATTGTGTAATAATCAATACACTCTGGGAGAGGTGAGGGTTAGAGCCTTTTTGTTTGGAGCGCTGGTTAGCAGCTGTTTGTTCACTGTACGGGGAATGTTGCAGCCTGCAGGTTCAGTTTGTTTTTTGGCTGCAGTGACTGCAGTCTTCTCTTCCTGGTCCCAAACTACAAAAAAAATAGTGAGAACTGCTAAAAAAAAATATCAGTTTTTCTAAATATATCCTAGAAATTATTGTTTAAACACTTACAATTTGTCCTAAAATCTGCTATTCTGAGAATTTATTGAAGCAGCATTTAGTTGAAAATAAAAACCCTGTGGGGCTTATCACAAAATACCAAATTAAAGTGATTTGAAAACCATTTAGGTAAAAATAGATTCTCCAGCACTGCAGTAGTCCCATGTTGGCATATTTTCTGTTTTTTTTAACCTATGTTATAACATTTAGTGTTTAGTTGTCTACATTGTGTAGTGAATAAGCCAAATATATGAAATTATTTCTGTTTTTAGGCATTAAACCCTTTAAACAGCAATGCATGTGACACTAGAATATTTATTAAAAGGAAATTATGCTTTAGTGTTAGTGTATTGCCCCTGAAGGGACTATATGTACCATAACCACTTCTGCGTATTATTATGGTTGCCATTTATATATCGCCAATAGATTCCGTAGCGCTTTACAATATTATGAGAGGGGGGATTTAACTATAAATCTATAAATAGGACAATTACAAGAAAACAGGAACGATCGGTTGAAGAGGACCCTGCTCAAACTAGCGTATTGAAGTGGTTATGGTGCTAAGGTACTATCGCTGCTCCCCTTTTGTTTAATCAGTTTGTCAAGCAGACCAAGATAGCTATAAAGTGTAGTCTGTTGCTTTAAATATTTTTAAAGTAAACTGTCCACTCAAAACAGATCTGTCATCAATTTGTTGGTTATTTTGTTTTTTCTGGGGGGGGGGGGGGGGGTCTGCATTGTTTAAAAATGTATGTGTAGGCAAATATGATTATTACAAAATTTACTATGATAATTATTGACTAAACACAAAATTATAGTGCATGGAAAATAAAATAGCAAAAATAGCTATTTGGAAAAAAATTAAAATCAATCCTAGTTACAGCTTGTTTTTTCTTGCCTAAATTTTAAAATTTGATTCTCATTTCACTTTAAAAAAAAAACCTGGGTCTTAAAGCGAATGGTAATTTTTTTTTTTTTTTTATTTTTTTTTTTAACTATGCATGTCCCAACTCCCTTCCTAACATGGCTGCTTTTTTTTTTTTAAACATATTTTCAGTTATACATATGGACTACCCTTCTTTATGTATAACCTGAAGGTTAACTAAAGTTGACAAAAGACAACTTTAGTCAAGCTCCACAGCCGTTGTCAACTTTGTCATTGGCCATATTCTTCTCTATCTACCTCCCTACTACAACCACGAGTTAATGCTGAGGTTAGCGGATGCCACTGGGTCCCCTGGGCACGTGCATGATTTCATGGTCAGGAAAGAAAGGAAGGTATTATTTCTGGGTGCTGCCATCTTAGATTCTTTAATATGGCGGCACCGAGAAAGAGGCCCTGGAGGAACCAGAACAACTTTAAAAAATGAATGCCAAGTTGATCCGATCCCTGAATTATTTCAACTATTATGAAGAAAATATGTGATCTGTGCACGACCTTTAGCTAAGCGATACTAAAGTAATAAGTTGAAAAAACAACCAGATACTGGAATTAAATATATTTTTATTTGAAGACAGACAAAAGCCAGCAAACACATTTTCAGCACCTGTTCAAGATTTTGGAGATCCTTGGGGAAAAGCATTCAATTCGGTGAGTATCTTTTGACATGTAATTTTTCTACACATGGTGAACATAAAGTGTTTTTCTTTCTTTTCTTATTCTTTCATATTTATTTATGCAACTAACTCAATTTGAACCATCTTACTCTATGATATAGCTGAGCCAGTTGCTTAATTGTGCGTGTTTTTATTTTTAATAAGATTAATCGGGGCGGTTTCTCTAATATGTCAGAGAATATTTTTATTATTTCACTTAATCTGTCGTGTACCTGTGAAATAAGGGTGTTACAAATTAAGTATTAGTGCAGACTACATTACAGATATGTTATATAATGGATATTTATCCCATGCAATGTACATGTTTGTATGAAATATTGAGAGCATTCTTTACCTGCTTGGACACCAAAGGTGCTGAATAATAGGATTTATATTTAATATGAAAAATTAGTTCTTGGCCACTGCTAAAATATTAAGAGCTGTGCATTGAAACATTAAATTGTTTTCATTTTAGATGTCATCATGTCCCTTTTGGGCGAGTACAGGGGATGAAGACTCGAAAAGGAGATGTGATTTTTCTTGAAGATGTCTTGGATGAAGCTCGCACAAGGATGCTGCAAAATATGGCAGCAACCAGCAGTAAGACTTTCTCTGTCTTGTATCTGAAAGATCAGAAACTGTTTACCTATCAGACTGTTCATAGGACCTGAATGGTATGCATTATGTAGCATTAGCTAAAATGTGTTTCTTTCATGGAAACCTGCCGATAAACCAGGTACAAAAATGTACTTAAATGTAGAATCTTATTCCATATTGTAAACTTACCGTGCACATTGAATGCCATGCAGATTCAATGTTAGGGAAGATCATCAATCTAAAAGTAGCAAATAGAATATTGATACAGTATGTCAAAAATTGTTAGTCTTTACCGGAGGTGAGGCTGATTCTCATTTGGCACTCAGGGGTACAGTATACATTTTTGGACATACTTCCTCTTTTTTCCACTAAACCATCTTGCCCTTTCCTCCTCTTAATCTCAGTCAGTTATCCAATGAAACGCCATACTCCCTCCTCGCTAATTCCGTCCTACCTCAGGTAATGGGAGTCGGGTGTTAGGTATCAGACACACATACTATGGCAAAAATAAACACCTTGGCTTGTACTATATAAATCCCTGAACAGGGATAAATCCTCATAATGTAGAAAATCTAAAGGGATGGATTTGATAGATTGAGCTGTGATTTTTTTTTTTGTAAATATTTCTTTTATTATGGCATATGCAATATGGGGTACAGAAAAGAAAGAGGAGGCATTGTGAGGGAACACGAGTTGACGATAACAAGATAGTGAACAATACACCTCTAAGAAAGACTGCCATATTTTTGTTTTTAGAAACGTCATGTAAACAGATTAATACAAGCTTGGTTAATAAAATAAAAATAGGGGGCGTGGCCGGACCGTGCATGGGAGCAGACGTGTAGTCGGTGAGCTCCGTGCCCTCGGCCTATATTCACAGCTATCTAAGCCTGCAAACGAGCCCTAAATGGTGAGAACTAAGCGACACCTGCTTCTGGGGACCCCCAACACCGGTTCCCCGAGGAGCAGTAGAGGTACCCTGGACGACTTTGTTTCCACGCCGTCTGATTCTCGCTCCGCCGGGCCGAGCACTAAGATGGCGTCGGCCTCCCCCGAGGTGGAAAACGCGGGAGTCCCCTCCGAAGACGGAGACCAGATGGACGCATTAACTATGATTCGGCAAGAACTTACCCGGATCTCGTCCAGCATGCTCACGAAGACGGACTCCACTGCAATGCTGAAAGAATTCCGAGCAGCCATGCGTGAGGAGATAACCGCCATGCGCTCCGAGCTGACAGCAGTGGAGGTACGGGTGGAAGCACTAGAGACGGAAGCTGAGGCCAACCGATCCCAACACAGGTCGGCCGAGATAGCCACCACTAGGCAGGGGAACCTGCTATTAACACTGAGGCGACAAGTAGAGCACTTAGAAAACCGGAGCCGCCGCCAAAACATACGCATCCGCGGACTACCGGAACCGGACTCAACCCCACTGCCAGAAAAAGTACAGGCCCTATTCAGGCAGATATTAGGCCGCAATTGCCCTGAGACAATCCAATTTGACCGGATTCACAGAGCCCTGGGCCCCCCACGGCAAGATGGGAAACCCAGGGATGTGCTATGCTGCCTCCACGCCTATAGCCTGAAAGACGCACTAATGGCGGCCACTAGGGGCTCCGATAATATAATGTTCCAGGGAGCAAACGTGGCACTGTTCCAGGACCTCTCTAGCCTGACCTTAGACGCGAGGAGAGCACTACGGCCCATAACGGCCATGCTGCGAGAGAAGAATGTGCCCTACCGCTGGGGCTTCCCCTTCAGCCTGCAGATACGACAGGGCAACACCTGGCTGCACATCCGCTGGCCTGATGATGTGGCCCCCACATTGCGAGCACTGCGACTACCCCACGTGCGCACCCGTAACTGGCTGCTGGAAACGCCGCTGGCCCCTAACCGGAGACGAGCAACGAGCAGCCCACCGCCGGACGCACGGAGCATAAGAGAATCCCCAGCCCGGATGCTCGGCGGCCCGACAGGATCCGAAGAGTGACATCCTGATGGAGAATAGACACGGCCTACTATTGAGGTACCTGGGGTGGGCATCGTGGTTGACCATAGCGGGCAATAGTCTGTAGGTTGGGAGGGGGGAATAAACCTCGGACGCTGGCCACAGGTGACTCTGCTACCGCTCCCCCCCCCCCCCCCCCGCCCCGTGCAGAAATGCCTTGCAACGAACTTTGGGACGCTCTCAGGGAACTGTACCCGCTCTCTTCCCCCCCCCTCCCCCCCCCTCCCCCCCCCCCCGTGGATTATCAGGGTAAGCAAACAGATTAAACGTTAGACCCTCCCGGGATTTGGGTGGGGGACGGGTCCTTGGAGGGCATGGGCCTGATTGGACTCGAGAGAACAGACTAAACCTCCGGGCTTGGCTGCCCTCGGGGGGGCGGCTGGGGTTGGGGGGAGGTGGGGATGTATGATGTGTTCCACTGGGTTCCGCTAAACACGTTGGGCCTAGGTGCCCGGGGAGAGGGGCTTTGAGTATTGGTCAGTTAGATGAGAGTTAGACCCCCTACCATGTTAAAGACCAGTTGAAACCAGATGCCGACCCAGACCTTAGTATCAGATATGGTGTTAGTTTTGCTTATGCTTGTTTTGCTCATGTTAGAACGGCCGAGGGCCGGACGTTATGTCTTACACATACTAGTTGTCTCACCGCGCCTTGCACAGAGTGCACTGACTCTACCTGTACGGATCACGCCTACGACCCCGCGGACAGACTGAGGGTAACGGACGGGAGGACCGCGGGTGACTGAGTTATTTAAAGGGACTGGGGACTCAGACCTGTCGGACACCTCCCACACAGTCAAGTCCAACTAATCCGGATAGCGGGATATCCGCTACTTACTGACCTACCTCCCGACCCTACGGACTCCCCCTACCCCCCCCTGTCGGCTATGGCGGGGCGTTCGGGTGGTGGTTTTGACCCGGCCCCCCTGCGGCTCTGGACCAACAATGTGAGAGGTCTGAACACCCCGGAAAGGAGGTCCCACCTGCTTCGGTCCCTGTGGGCGGCGAGGGCCTCTATAGCATTCCTCCAGGAGACCCACTTTAAGGGTACTGCCCCCCCCTCCCTGGGGGACCCGAGGTTCCCAACTGGGTATTTCGCAAACCACCAGTCGGCAAAAAGGGCAGGAGTGGCAATCCTTTTCGCCCAACACATTCCGTTCTGTTGCACGGACTCGAAAATCGACCCTAACGGGCGCTACTTATTTCTTAAGGGCACGATTGCCGATAAGAAATACACAATGGCATCACTCTACGCCCCGAATACGGGACAACACCGATTCCTCTCTAAGACCCTCCAACTATTAGAACAGTTCCGGGAGGGCCTGCTCATCGTTGCCGGTGACATTAACGTTCCGTTAGACCCCAGACTCGACACCTCTAGAGGCTGCAGCTCACACTCCGGGCTCTGTATCCGGACGATCGGGAAGGTCTTACGAGACGCGGGACTGGCAGACACCTGGAGAGTACTCCACCCTGACGATAAGGACTTCTCGTTCTACTCACAGGTCCACCTTGGCCATAGCCGCCTGGATTATATCCTGATTTCCCAGGAATATTTGCACCTCCTTATGTCCTGCGACATCCAGACGACGATATGGTCGGACCATGCCCCAGTTCTAGCCTCGCTACGCTCTCCCCTGTTTAAACCCAGAAACAGACAATGGAGGTTGAATGAACAGGTGCTCGGGGACCCAGTAGTATGTACGGATACGAGAGAGGTCATTCGGCGCTACTTCTTGGAGAACCCAGCTTCGGATACCTCCCCTCAAGTGAGATGGGAAGCCCACAAATGTGTCCTACGCGGCCACTTTATAAAGACCTGCACGAGACGCAAACGAGAACAAAATCTTGCACTGAAGGACCTACACGAACTCGCAGCGCAACTCGAAAAAACACACAGAGCCGATCCGACGGCGGATAATCTCCGCCCCCTGCTAGAGGCGAGGAGGAACCTCCGTGCCCTGCTGTCACGAAACTTGACGCACACGCTCCGCAGGTCCCGGAGATTCTTCTACGAAAATTCGAACAAATGCGGACGCCTGCTGGCCCGCATGCTTCGTAAGAAAAGGAGACGGTCCAACATTACAGTCCTGCAAAAGACTAATTCACCCCCCGAACGGAAGCCAGAAGCCATCATGAACGAATTCAGGGAATTCTACTCGAAACTGTACAACCTACCGAAAGGGAACGATGCGGAGGCGGTCCAACGGAGACGGGCCGATATCCAGGAATACTTGGAACATCACCTCACCCGGAGGCTTACGCAGACACAAACCGAGGACCTAGACGCCCCAATAACCCTGGAAGAGCTCAAAGGCGCCCTTAAGGCGGCAAAGACGAACAAAGCCCCGGGCCCGGACGGCTTCCCGGTGGCATACCTGCGGACATTCGAGGAACAGCTCCTGCCTGAACTGCTGACGAGCCTTAACTCGGTGCTGGAGGGTGGGAGGTTCCCGGAGGACACCTTGATGGCTACAGTAGCGGTGATCCCGAAAGAGGGTAAGGACCCCACGTCCTGCGCCAGTTATAGACCTATCTCCCTCCTCAACGCGGACCTCAAGCTCTTCACAAAGATTCTGGCCCGCCGCGTGGGGGGAGTGGCGCCGGACCTGGTTCACCCGGACCAGACGGGCTTCATTCCGGGACGGGAGGCGAAGGACAATACGACCCGAGCCCTCAACATAATTCATTCCGCTACGTCCTCCTCCCGGGGGGGCCTCCTACTCTCCACTGACGCCGAGAAGGCTTTTGATAGAGTCGACTGGCAGTTCATGGAAGAAACCCTCCGGAATATGGGTTTCGGCCCAAACATTCGCTCCTGGATAGCGGCCCTGTATACATCCCCGAAGGCCCGCCTGAGGATAAACGGAGCGCTATCCCCTGCATTCTCCATCAACAATGGCACGCGACAAGGGTGCCCCCTGTCCCCCCTCCTGTTTGCCCTCACGCTGGAGCCCTTTCTAGCGGCGGTCAGACGGGATGGGGGCATTACGGGAATTAAAGTGGCTAACATGGAACACAAAGTAGCCGCCTATGCGGATGACCTGCTTTTCTTTATTGGTAACCCGATAATAACGCTCCCCAATCTGCTGCAGGCCTTTCATAAGTACGGGGCGCTCTCCAACCTGCGCCTGAACACAGAGAAATCCGAGGCACTACCCCTGGTGCTCCCCCCCGACCTAACAACCCAACTGAAAGCTAACTTCCCTTTCCGATGGTGTACGCAACGCATTAAATACCTTGGCATCTGGCTGACGAGGGACATGACAAAGCTCTACGCTGAAAACTTCCTCCCCCTCCTGAGGACACTGGCCACGGACATGAAAAGATGGGGAGGGTCCTGCATATCCTGGTTCGGGAGAATAAACGCGGTCAAGATGAACCTCTTGCCGCGCCTCCTGTACCTATTTCAGACGATCCCCATCTATATTCCCAAAAACTTCTTCACCGAGATATCCACGGCAATCAGTCGCTTCGTGTGGGCTTCAGGAGTAGCTAGACTTAGATACACGCACTTGATCAGGCCAAAGCGCCAGGGAGGGGTAGCACTACCCTCGATTCAAGCCTACTACCAGGCGGCGCATCTCCTCAGGATGATAGACTGGCACGTGCCAGACACGGATAAGCAATGGGTAGGGTTGGAACGAGCAGCCTCCGGGGAACGTCTACCATGGGCAACCTGGCTGCCGAGGCCCGCGCAGGCAACTGAGATTCGCTCACACCCACTTATTGGAGCTACTCTACAGATCTGGGCGTCTATACGGTACAAACTTGACCTCACCACTAATCCAAGCCCGTTGACCCCAGTGATCCATAATCCGGAGATTGGAGGCGGACTGGCCCCCAGGGACATTGCCGTCTTGACTGACCTGAACACTCCATATCTGGGCGAATGGTGCGCGGGAACTCGCCTAAAACCGCTAGAGACTCTAACCACCTCAGCCCCCCCAACAGGGCTCACCCGGTTTCGTTACCTACAGATCCAGCACTACCACAGCACCCTACCGGGTAAGCAACTACTACTCAGAAAAAAGACGGGCTTTGAGACCCTCTGTACGGAGGAACGACACTTACCACGAGGAATTTCCACGCTATACTCTATGTTAATACAGGCTGCCAGACTCCCCACTGCGCGATACCAATCTAAATGGGAACAAAGCACGGGCACGGTCCTCTCGGAGGCAGACTGGGAGAAGATACACATCCTCTCTCATCAAGGCACGTCCAGTGCGAAACTCCAAGAGACCAACTACAAGCTCATGACGAACTGGTATCGGACCCCCCATAGGCTATATCAGATGGGGTTGCTACCGGCGGCTACATGCTGGAGGTGCGGGACAGACGAAGGCACGGACCTACACATCTGGTGGTCCTGCCCTCCCATCGAGGCATTCTGGCGACAAGTCCACGAGAAACTCCGGGAGATACTGGATTCGGACATACCATTGCAACCCCTGCCGATGCTACTACACCACTCCGCGATGCCCCTGGGAGCATACAAGAGATCTCTTACGCGACACTTCCTAAACGCAGCCAAGAGCCTAATCCCCACTCGCTGGAAAACCACAATAGCCCCAACCATAGCTAACTGGATGGAGGCGGTAGAAGAAATATACAGTATGGAGAGCCTCACAGCTGACCTCAGGGGGACGGCGGAAAAGTGCGCCAGACTCTGGGCACCCTGGATTGCGTACACGGGCCGTGTGCCGGCGGGTGGCCGGGGACGGGGGACCGAATAGACGGGAGCTAGTGAAGACACGAGTTGTTGGGCTTTATGCCGGGGTGACGCGGGCGGACCCATCGCCGGATACCTCCCCGCTGTTGCCGACTCTCCCCCCCCCCCCCCCCCCTAGCCCTCCTCCTCGGCCTTATACTCACCCCGTCCATAAGACAGTCCCTCCGCCTCAAGACCCTAAGACTAAGCTTCGGCCACGGACATAATATAACGAGACGAGACGGTGGACTTACACGGCCACTCTCGAGTAATCGGGGTCAAGGTTTCTACTCTTACCACTAGGCATCACATTGACATGGACAAGTTCGGACAGGGGGCATTGAACACTCAGACTCACCTACCCGACCTGACCCCGACCACTTAGACTCACCCACCCGACCTGACCCCCCCCCCCCCCCCTCCCCCCCTAGAGGGGAAGACGAAGACGAGCTACACACAACCCAGCAGCGCAGTTGCGCACGTTCAATACATCTTACATGAGAGATTCAGAAGGGTGAGAGACCCAGCACTGACAGGCGCGATCAGACAACCTAAGAGAAGAATAAACACTGACTTCAGTTAGAATTTATGTAAACGAAGCGGAGTGAGGAGGCCACTAGGGCCCATCAGGCATATCCCGTGTTCTATGCAGGAGTCTATTTGTTGATTCTAGTCGAGGTGTGTACACATGAAAATACGCAATGTTTTGTAACTGCAAAGTTTATTACCGCTTCTGTACACGAAACAGTTTGACTTCCCTCCCTCTGCTTCCTTTGTAAACCCCTCTTTTACTTTGACGTATTGGATAACAATGAAAAACCTAATAAATAAAGATTGTCTAAAAATAAAAAAATAAAATAAAATAAAATAAAAATAAAATAATAATAAAGGTACTTGTTGCTTAACAGTGCTAGATCAGCTACGCATGTAATGCCATGACAGATGAAACAGTTGCGTTTTTTCCCATTTAAAGATTTAAAGAGACAGGCTGAACCATAGATTGTTTAGTAAGACTTAGAACATAACAGGCTAGTGATCCTATGTTAGTAAGAGGTAGGTCATAAAGGCTTAATACGATCATTAATGTACAGGAATCTAAGTGTTTTACACTGTACTGAGCATACGACTTTCCTATCTGGAACATGAACTGGCTGGCCAGGCGAAGGGGTGGTCACATTAAGGGACGCTTCACATATTTACAACTTATTCCAGCTGAAAACAATAAACGTGGTAGAGACAGTAACATCAGTACATGCTAGCTGAATACTATTTCAAGATGTGTACACGGAATCTATAAACCACAGTGTCGCTATAGAGTGAACGCAAACTATTGTCGACTGCATTTCCCTAGGTCGTTGTGCAGCCCAAGCTAACATGGCAGCTAGGAAGGCCCAGTATTTCTTTAAAATAGTTATACGGTTAAACTAAGGATTGTTGCATGTCCTATCTCAACATTTTAAACGTCCAACATAAAACAAAGTCTAAACGGAAATGTCTGACATCAGTGAAGTATGCATGTTAGCAGTGGCATTCAGAGCATCGCCAGTCCTATTGTGTTCCAAGCTGGTAGTCGGGCACCGGGTATGCTTAAGTCCTAGACAGTTCGGTTTGCTCAGCCTATGCCAGCTCTGAGTGCTGAATGGATAGGCCAGACATCGAGGTCGGGTTGCTGCCTTGGTGAGTTGCCCTCTCCGACAGATCCTGGCGAAAACCTCCGTTCATGTCTGCTGCCGACGAGGGGCTGTGTTCGTTGAGTGCGGGAGGGGTGTGAGGGCGTTCGGGTCTCCCCTTGGCCCCAGGCTCCATGTGGGGTCTGCATCCTGGATCCACGAACTCGGGTGCCATGAGAGGTCAAGTTCTTCCCTGTGAGGGCGCGTCGGGGAGCCTCGGTGGTTCGTCGCCGCCAGCGGCGGTTAGGCTTCCGGCGATGTGGCCGATGCCGAGGAGTTAGCCTCCTGGTGACCCCTGGCCCGGGATGGCGGTCGGTGCTTGGCTGTAACGCTGAAGGGTAAGTAGTGCCCATAGGAGGCCCGTTCCGCCCCTGATTCCCCTTCCCACTCGCTGTACCTACGTTGGGCACATGGGGAGATGTAAAGAGTCTGTCCAGTTTTTCTAGAAATTGCTGAAAGATTAAATCCAGGCTCGTGGCTTGTGCGGGTGCAGGAGCCATGAGGCATGGGGCTTCTGCAGTGTTGCTAGGCCCGGAACGTCCGGGGCCCAAGCCCGGCTTGGCAGATGCCTTCCGTGTAACCCTGTGCATCGCTTCGGTGGGGACCGGGATAACCCCCGCCGGTCCATAGGGGGGGGAACGGGGTTTCCAGCTGTGCCTCGCCGTGTGAGTCGGCAGTGGGGGAGCGGCCGTCCCCCCCACCGCTACCATGCTTGTAGGCTGCAAACCTGTATGGGTCGGGTCCGGAACTTGGAGCCACTTGCGTGGTGTCGACATGTTGGTCCCGATGTCCCTTAACGCTTGGGAGCACCGGGGGTCCAGTTTACTGCCTCCGGTAATCAAAAATCGGCTTTAGGCGAGTTGATTTGCGGGAGCATCGGCGACATGCGTCTGCTCCCTTCTGCAGTCAGGCCCCGCCCCCCTGAGCTGTGATTTTTGTATGGCTTCTGAAATCTAATATCTGAGGCAGGATGGCGTTTAGGAGGAGGTAGGACGGAGTTTGGAAGCAGTAAACATGGGAGGAGAGAGTAAGATGTTATCCCATCCCCCCTTGCTGCTACTTTCGATAGCAGGAGTCCGGCATCAGATGTCAGGTATTATTATTATTATTATTATTATTATTATTATTATTATTATTATTATTATTTATAAAGTTCCAGCAAATACCACAATACTGTAATATAGGTAGATTAACAGACTAGCATTTGCAACAAGACAAGTTGGATGCACAAAAACAGAGGGTGTTAAGGGCCCTGATTATTCTAGGGGAAGTGTGGTAAAGTGACACACGAGGTAAGGGTCAGACATGACACAATATTATCAAATAGACACAAACATGACACAATATTATCAAACTGAGGGGTAGAGTTTCTTTCAATGAGTCTTCCTGGACTCGCCCTTGTCTTTCACAGGCTATTTTTTCTCTTATTCTAAGTTTGGTGCTTTATAAATAACATCTAGTAATAATAACTTTAAAAACTGTTATTTCATCAGAGAATCCAGCATGCCCATTGAGATTGAGCATGGTAATTCTTCATATTATAACTACACTGTATTTCTTTATAGCAAGTAAAGACCTTGAAGACCCAGCCAGAACAGCAGAGAAAATTGGGGCTGCAGCTCTGATTGTGCAGGTAATTAGTGAATGCGATGAAAGACTATAAAAAAAAACACCCAACGTTTCATGTATCAGAAAGCAACGTCAAATCACAGCACACGTTCTCCATTATTTTATTGCTGCTCACGACCCCCTCCTAATTACTGTCCATTAAATTGGTATTAAAAAAAAATCTGAAAAAAGGTTGTTGTCTTTAGCATGACATTCCCTTTTCTCCAGGCCGTTGTATTTTCAAATATTGAAATGATTCAGAAATATGAATGCTTGGCCAAATCGATGAACCCCTTTTGTTCTATTTTATTCCTTTGTTTAGTAATATCATTTTGTATAGATTTTATGGTGTTTTATTTTTCTAGACAATGTTCAACGTTAAGCTATTATTGTGCAGGGCAGGGTTAAAGTAACAAGGTGAATTCAAAGTACATTTTCATATTTGAGGTGAAACTAACTGAACTGGAAAATTTACCTTAAACATCTGTGCTTTCAGTTCAGCTTCTCTGGCCTTGAATTTAAACCTCCTTTGAACTCTCACTTTAGTAAATAATCCTATTTTTTGTTTTTTCTTGAAGGCCCAGCAAAATCCCAGTAGACTTTTAAATAGCCAGCACATCTATAGCCCTCCCCTTTTATTTCACAATTCACTATATGTAGTTTAACTGATGGCTAACCTCTACTCTAAACTATGCAACACTGCAACCAATTAAGCAAATATTACAACCAGGAATTGAAGCCTGTTTTTTTTTTAGTTTTTTTAGAACTGTTTTTAGATTTAGAACTATTAACTAAACTAACAGATTTCAATAACACAGTATGTCCATTATTTTAGTTTAATGTACAAATACACACCTATTTTGACTGCTCCCAAAGTGATTCATTAAATATGATTTAGACCAAGATGATGATGAACATACTTGGCTGCATTGAGATTCTATGACCCATCTGATATTAACTAATTTAAAATCTTATTCATGCTAAACATGACATTCTACCTGTTATGGTCTTTGATTTTTCATGTTTACTCCGCAAATGACAACATCTGGAGTTCATATTTTGACTGATGTAGGGCATCGCTTGCAATCTAAATTAATGTAATAACTTTACACTAATTACATGGCCTCGTTATAATAATAATAATGCTAGATATTTAATAAATAAAGCTTAATTTCCTTTTCTGTCACTGGTGGAATATTCCTGATGCTTCTTTTCATTTCAGGATTTTAAAGGGCCTCTTATGTCAGATTACCACTTTGACTGGGATCGGGCACTGCAGAGTTTCGGAGACACTGGTGTGTTTTTGCAGTACACGCATGCACGGCTGCACAGGTGAGAGCTCTGTTTGCAGATGAGGATTCATTTGCTTTGATATATTAGATTGCTGAAATTTTGATAATAAAACGTCACTTTGTTGAGTATAAAAATCCCTTTTTGACCATGTTCCTCACTTTTGTAAACACAAAACATTGTTGAGATGAAAGAGAATGACAGGGAATAAATAAAGTGTGAAAACAATGCTTTTTTATTTATTTAGTTCATGGTAAATTGCAAATTGAGTTAGCAGCATCAGGGAAAATTATTATAGGTTAAGCCTGGTTAATTTTGTTATAAAGCATGTTTTACTCAAATCTTGGTAAAGGGGACACAGTGTCCAAATACTAACAAGTAGTACAGCAAATGGCATTGCATAGAGAAGCATTTAGTATAGATTGTTGAATATCATGTCGGGGGACATACTGCACAGAATACAGACTAAGGAACAGCACACACGCAAAAATACAGTATCAGTTCTGGTCTCTATGGCAGCACCATTGCTGAGAAATGCATGGTGTGCCCCCAATTCCCTTTTTGTCTTTTCTAAGTAATGCTTCACAGGACACAATGAAATCTTGAAAAACAAACATATAGGTCTAACTCTTTAACCCCTTAAGGACCAAACTTCTGGAATAAAAGGGAATCATGACATGTCACACATGTCACGTGTCCTTAAGGGGTTAAAGCAGGGTAGGAAAACCCCAACATACTATGTTACAATCTGGTGTTCACCAACTGCCCAGTGAACATACATAAATGTACAATTCAACATCTTTCAAGGCTACTTGCAGATAATAATCATAAACCAAACATTAAAAAGTGATGTTGCTATGAGTAAAGTGATGTTTGTAGCCTTTCTTTATCTGCGTAGCAAAGTGTCTGATGTTATCTGTTGTTTTTAAATAGCCTGCAAGGTCTTTGGGAAACAAAGGATCTAACCGACTTCAACATATCCTGTTTGCAGGAACCCTCTGTAATTTCCACATTGCAGCATCTTCTCAGGTAACTCTTTATAGCTTTCTTGTCTAAGCCAGTGGGATAGGGACAGTATTGGGGGCAGGAGCAGGATCTTGGTGGGGGCAGGGGCAGTATTTTGGTAGCGATAGTGTTGGGGGGGAAGGGGCAGTATTTTGGTAGACAGCATTGGGGGACAGGGGCAGTATTTTGGTAGACAGCATTGGGGGGGCAGTATTTTGGTAGACAGCATTGGGGGGCAGGGGCAGTATTTTGGTAGACAGCATTGGGGGGCAGGGGCAGTATTTTGGTAGACAGCATTGGGGGGCAGGGGCAGTATTTTGGTAGACAGCATTGGGGGGCAGGGGCAGTATTTTGGCAGACAGCATTGGGGGGCAGGGGCAGTATTTTGGTAGACAGCATTGGGGACAGGGGCAGTATTTTGGTAGCGACTGTGTTGGGGGAAGGGGCAGTATTTTTGTAGGGACAGTATAGGAGATAGGCGCATTATTTTGTTAGAGACAGTATTGGGGGGCTGGGGCAGTATTTTGTATGGTTAGGGCAGCATTGTGGGGGTAAAAGGGACAGTATTAGGGGGCGTGGGTCTTAGAGAAAACATACACACTCCACTAAGTCTCCCTACCTTCTTAAGTACTGAAGTGGATCCTGGGGTCCAATGAGCTTGGGCTGCGCTCCTGTGAGAGCGCTCCGCTGTGTACCAGCATTTCCTGTGGCTGTACAGCTCCCTCACGCGCCCTGGGACGTCACATTCTGGCCCAGGCACCACTGCGGGGCACACAAGGGAGCTATACCAGAAGAAAGGATAAAGAGCGGAGCTCCCTCCTTGGCCCCCCTCTGTCTGTGCCGGGCAGCCAAGCTACTAGCGATCGGCCACTCTACAATCAATAGCTGTCAGTAGAGGAGCGTTGTGTGCTTCCCTCCTGCCGGTCACCCGGACATTTGCGCCCACGGGCTGGTGTGTCCTAAGACGGCCATCTGTGCCGCCTTTGGTAGCATCGACCCTGCCCACACATTGATCCTCCCGGACTGTGGATGGGTGTACAGGCCTTCTGAATTAATGGCTCAGAGGTAGTAAAATTGCCTGATACTCCATCTGAAGCCAGCTTATCTGCAGTTAAGGTGAGTTGAAGATCGCGATCATATATGCGTTGCCAGAATCACTCACAAATGGCATTAAATGCCATTCGAAATGTTGCTTCCCATCTCTTCAATAAGCCTTGCATTGTGTAATGAAGCTGTTGAAGAGGTAATCTTGGCTTTACTGCAATGAATTTGGGAGCCGAGGTAAAAGACTATCTCCTTTGTAAATATACTATAATATAGAGCCTTCCTGGTGGTGGCTGGGGTAACTCCTGCCGGTCTGGAGGCGAGGCACAGCAGGATACCACACAGGCAACCCTCTCCAGGCCGGTAGATCAGCTGCTTTTGCCGTCTACAGAGCTCACCAGCCAGACAAGATTCCAACTCCTGCCACAGAGCTCACCAGCCAAACTAGACCCCAACACCTCAAGCTGTTTGCTGTCTGGGAAGGCCACAATCACAAGGGCTGTTATTCTCTGACTTAGAGTCAAAGATGTTGAACTTCGGGCTGCAACTAACAACTATTTTCATACTAATCAGCCAGTTATTTTTGAATTTAATCAATTATTGTGCTTTGTGGACACAGTATAGGTTGCTGAGATAGATTGCTCAATGAGCGGACTGTGGATGCAGTGTGTCAGTGAGTGAAGCGTAGTTCAGAGCGAATAGTGTGGGTACCTATAGCATAGGCCATTGAATGACTGTTACAGTGCAGTTCAAGTAATGAAATCTGGATGCAGTGTCCATCGGTTAGCAAAGTGTAGATCAGGTGCAGTCGATGCCATGTGAGTGTGGGTCACTGCTGATGCAATGTACAGAGTTTGAGATCACCTTCATCTTGTCCCATTGCAGATCAGTGTCCAGTGGATTTGGGGATCAGGAGGTTTGAGTTAACGTCACCCGGGGATTCTTAATGCTGCACACAGTCTGTGACAGCCCACTCCCACCCGATCTCCACCTGGCTATCTCACTGTACCACTCACTCACACACTGCTCTCCTAGCAATAAACACAATGCGCGTGCACTCCCACAGCAGCCAACAGACACTCTTAATCGAGCAGTGCGCATGTGTTGGGATTTCTCGGTCGAACACACAAATAATCAATAATGATATCCGTTGACAATAATTCTCATAACCAATTATTAGCAATTTTTCGATTGCTTGTTATAACTCTGGTTGAAATCTGTACTTCAGTTCTAGTCAGTTCTGATTATTGCTAAATCACATCTCTCCCCTCACAGGTATGATGAAGTAATACTCCAGTGTCTCGACGACTATCAGCCAAGATACCTTGTTAATTATCTCATGGGCCTAGGGTAAGTGTAATATTAGTAATTGGTAAGAGTGAAAGAAAACTAGTCTGAGGTCATGTCAATTATCACTCCTTGAACACAGGAACAAGGAGTATTACACAGAGAAAACATCCTGGAGGGCTGACCCGTATACACCCTTATATATCTATATAGTTTAATGAATAACTGTTATAATAAGGGTACAATCAAGGCATGCATACACCCCTGTATTAAGCGTACATTGCAGAACTCTCCTGTATAACACCTTATATAATGGTAGGTTCTGGCATTAGGCAGCATAGGAAAGGAGTCAGTGATAACATGTCATGTGGTCCAGAGAGAATAACAACTGTGTAAAAGGGAGTTTCTGTAATGTGGTCTGTGTTCCTGTCTGTCTTTCCTACCTTGTGTATATACAGAGCTAAATTAATACTGCTAGATACTCCTGGGAGACCCTTGCGCTTTTCAGGATTATTCAGTAAAGTGTTTACTCAAAGTGAATTTAAAATCTAAGGCCAGAACAGCCAAACAGAAAGAATTCCTTCAGTTTGCGTATTTCGACTTTACATTTAAAATTAACTTTAAATTCTCCCTTTAGTGGATAATCGAAATGGTCAAAAGCTACTCGAAGACTTACACCGAATGGCCACAAGATGGCACCAAATCACCATGAACTTGTAAAATTAAAGAAGCTCTGTCACTCCTTAGTATTTTGTAAAGATTTATAAAATACAAATGCTGACTGTGTTAGATTTTAATTTTAATTCCAACGCAATCCAAAGATTCCATAAAGAATAGAAGGTAAACAAAAGACAGAGCTCAACCTTCAACTTTTATCCAAACCCAGCAGCCATCACATGTGATGGCTGTGGGATTCAGACATCATCTCGCTCATAGTGAGACGTGAAGAGCCAGGAGCTGAAGAGGGTCCCCCGGATGAAATCAACGGTGGCTGTAAAAGACAGCTGCAGATAAGTAAACCTACCTTTTGACTGCACCCCATGGATACCGGACCCTAACCATAGATGACACCTTTAGGGGTCTATGCAAAGACAGATCCACTTTAAAAACATGAATATGAAATAATTATATTAAGACTATGCCAAGTTGGCATGGAGGGGAAAATAATCTTTCTTTTTGGGTCTTCTCAAAGGTCTATAGGACATAGTTATTCTGTCATACTGCTATATAAATATTATGCAAAACTTTTTAGGATTTGATAAACTGTGATAGATACGATATGAAATGCATTTCCTGAGTATCACCTTAGATATCCAGAGCTCAAACAACAAATATGTTGGAAACATAATGATATACAAGCAGAGTTCCTTTACGAATCTCACTCTGGAAAAAACGGTAATAGAGTTTTTGCCTTCACCCTACATTGTGACGCCTGTGGAACTCTATTTCTTGTTGTTCCTGGTGGGCTGCGGACAGCTCTCCACAGAGCTCCTACGTAAACTTACTTGTGTGCAGCACTCCTTTGGCTTTCTGGAAAAACATGTGTTTACATATTACGAGCCATTGGCAGACATGATATTCTGCTGGACATTGATGATGTCCTGGTCCATACAGTTTTACAGAAATCGTAATACTTAGTTGAGTTTACTTCCTTTAAGTCTCATACTGAAAATGTAGATTTCTTGCTGTCTGTCTTACATTGTGTGTTTGGTGGTATGTTTCAGCCATCTAGCAAATGTAGCTCATCTTGCACTCCCAGTTAAAGGAAGCACACCAGATGTTGCTCAGGTAAGGACTTTAACTTGAGAGAATTAGTTAAATATATCATTTTGTTTTGTACTGTAAAGTCAATTTGAACACTTTTACCTGAATGAACAGTTTATTTTTGAGTGAACCTGATTTGAACTGAGTGAAATTTTTTTTATTTGATTTGATTGCACAGGTAAAGTTTATGCTTTTTCTACTTCTCAAAAAAATCTGTGAATTATTGGCAGTTTTTGCAGCTGAGTAGCTACAGTTAAAGGGACACTATAGTCATCAAAACAACTTAAGCTTAATGAAGCAGTTTTGGTGTGTATATCATGCCCCTGAAGTCTCACCACTCAATTCTCCACCATTTGTTTCTGCAGGCGTAGCCATACCTCCACTGACTGTGACTCACATAGCCTGCATGAAAAGAATTGGTTTCACCTTCAATCAGATGTAACTTACTTTAAAAACTTGTATTTCCTGCTCTGTAAATTGTACACTGCTCAAAAAAATAAAGGGAACACGTAAACAACACAATGTAACTCCAAGTCAATCACACTTCTGTGAAATCAAACTGTCCACTTAGGAAGAAACACTGAGTGACAATCAATTTCACATGCTGTTGTGCAAATGGGATAGACAACTGGTGGAAATTATAGGCAATTAGCAAGACACCCCCAATAAAGGAGTGGTTCTGCAGGTGGTGACCACAGACCACTTCTCAGTTCCTATGCTTCCTGGCTGATGTTTTGGTCACTTTTGAATGCTGGCGGTGCTATCACTCTAGTGGTAGCATGAGACGGAGTCTACAACCCACACAAGTGGCTCAGGTAGTGCAGCTCATCCAGGATGGCACATCAATGCGAGCTGTGGCGAGAAGGTTTGCTGTGTCTGTCAGTGTCCAGAGCATGGAGGCGCTACCAGGAGACAGGCCAGTACATCAGGAGACGTGGAGGAGGCCGTAGGAGGACAACAACCTAATAGCAGGACCGCTACCTACGCCTTTGTGCAAGGAGGAACAGGAGGAGCACTGCCAGAGCCCTGCAAAATGACCTCCAGCAGGCCACAAATCTGCATGTGTCTGCTCAAACGGTCAGAAACAGACTCCATAAGGGTGGTATGAGGGCCCGACGTCCACAGGTGGGGGTTGTGCTTACAGCCCAACACCGTGCAGGACGTTTGGCATTTGCCAGAGAACACCAAGATTGGCAAATTCGCCACTGGCACCCTGTGCTCTTCGCAGATGAAAGCAGGTTCACACTGAGCACGTGTGACAGACGTCACAGAGTCTGGAGACGCCGCGGAGAACGTTCTGCTGCCTGCAACATCCTCCAGTATGACCAGTTTGGCAGTAATGGTGTGGGGTGGCATTTCGTTGGGGGGGCCGCACAGCCCTGCCATTAGGTACCGAGATGAGATCCTCAGACCCCTTGTGAGACCATATGCTGGTGCGGTTGGCCCTGGGTTCCTCACAATGCTAGACCTCATGTGGCTGGAGTATGTCAGCAGTTCCTACAAGACGAAGGCATTGATGCTATGGACTAGCCCGCCCGTTCCCCAGACCTGAATCCAATTGAGCACATCATGTCTCGCTCCATCCACCAACGTCACGTTGCACCACAGACTGTCCAGGAGTTGGCAGATGCTTTAGTCCAGGTCTGGGAGGAGATCCCTCAGGAGACCATCCACCACCTCATCAGGAGCATGCACAGGCGTTGTAGGGAGGTCATACAGGCATGTGGAGGCCACACACACTAGTGAGCCTTATTGTGACTTGTTTTAAGGACATTACATCAAAATTGGATCAGCCTGTAGTGTGTTTTTCCACTTTAATTTTGAGTGTGACTACAAATCCAGACCTCCATGGGTTGAAAAATTTGATTTCCATTTTTTTATTTTTGTGGGATTTTGTTGTCAGCACATTCAACTATGTAAAGAACAAAGTATTTCAGAAGAATATTTAATTAATTCCGATCTAGGATGTGTTATTTTTGTTTTCCCTTTATTTTTTTGAGCAGTTTACTTTAATTACATACAAGAGGCTCCTGCAGGGTCTAAAAAGATATTAACAGAGCAGGAGATATGGCATTTTAAATTAAACAGTATTTTCAATACAGGAAGTGTAAACATTAGAGGACACTTTGCAGGAAGTGTTGGAAGTCATATGCAGGGAGGTGTGACTAGGGCTGCATAAACAAAGTGATTTAACTCCCAAATGGCAGAAAATTGAGCAGTGAGACTGCAGCAGCATGATCTGCACACCAAAACTGCTTCATTGAGCTAGTTGTTTTGGTAACTATAGTGTCCCTTTAATGATGATGAAACCCAGCAAGCCAATAGCAGCTGTGACACAGCTATCGGAATGCCAAGTAATTTCATTCATATTGCGTGTCTGCTAATTTATTCCCCTCCCCCCTTTCTGTAATGAGTAGAACTCTCAACTGCTGAACTATGCAGATCTTATAAAGCCTTGGAATTTGCATGGTACTACCACCTACAACCAATGATAGGACCAAACCTCCTCTCCAAGGATGGTCAGTTCCAACTCTGATTGCCTCTTAAATTACATTCATTTAAAAAGATATATTGATGAGCTTATGAACACTAATGGTGTGATTTTGCCAACTATGTCATTTGGTGTAGATCTCAGTATATTGCCTGTACATGTTTGTGATTCATTTCAACAATGTTGATTTTGCAAATGACTTTATAGAAACCCATAATGGTCCACGCTGTATCATTCTGGCTTTGGAGCACAGTGGTTCAGCTGTCCACTCCTGCACTCAAATGGACACTAAAAAAGCTGTACACTCTAACTCCTACCACTCTCATCCAATCGTCACTTTAATGGATTGGTTGATACAGTTCTCCTAAACCTAATGTGGATAATTACTTATGGGGACATTAAAAAGTTACTTCAAGCACTATGACCATTTCAGTGATTTAAGTGGTGGTCATGGTGCCTGGAGTCTGAATGTGGATTGTATCAAAAACCAATTCAGAAATTGAAAGTAGTGCCATTAAGCACACATACTAACAAATATACTATGTGATTAGCTTTAATGTGCATATATCCTCTTTTGTGGTTCACCACCATTCTTCTAAAAATACTAGCTGAGATTTATTTTTTAAAGTGTCTCTAATACAAAAGTGTTCTATATGTTGATCAGTCACCACAGAAAACAATGGAATCGGCAAGAATATTTGCACTGATTTCTGCTTGCCCACTTTCATGAGCAACAAGTTTAGAAACTTTCCCAGTAATGCTTTAACATCTCTCTACAGGCTCGCCTTCTCTTTTTCAACAATGTACAGATGGTACTTGCCAATACGATGAAGCTTCTCGGAATTACACCGGTGACTAATATGTAACTAAAACTATTCATGGTATGTCAATGCTGCTTTTTCTTTCTTAATAAACTTAATTTTGATCTAAAGCGTTTGCATCATGTTTTTAGTTAGCTGACTTGTTTTAACCCCTTAAGGACACATGACATGTGTGACATGTCGTGATTCCCTTTTATTCCAGAAGTTTGATCCTTAAGGGGTTAAGGGACACTCAAAGCACTAAAACCACAGTATCTAAATTAAGTTATGGTGCCGGGAGACACTCTTACCGCAAGGGTTTAACCACAAAGTTGCCTCCAGTGGTGTTGTCTAGTCCTCACCAGACGGCATCTGGCTTCTGATATTTCAGTTTTGGAAGCATGGAGTACCAATGGGCACCAAATGCCACCTGGAGGGGGGAGGGGAGGAGTGGACATTGCCGCAGAAGGCAACTTTGTGGTTAAACAGTTTTGAGAATAGTTTAACCTCTTAAAGGTCAGTACCTCAAGAGGACTCCTGGCACCATAACAACCTAAAGTAACTAGTTTATGCCATTATATTGCTCCTGGTTATTTTCCTGAAGACACCTTGAATAACTACTGAACCAGAGGAGCCATTCAAGCAACAAGCAGTTTGGTGAAATGCTGCTACAGTTCAGAGCCAACTTATAGGTTTAAAACAAATTGTGCATTTTTCCAAATAAAAACTTAAATGCGATAATATACTACACCATGATGTTCTTATATCTGTGGGTTATTCAGACTCTATAACCAGCACTATACAGTAAAGTTTAATTGCCTGGAGGTAACTCAACCATTGTTTGTACCATCACTTGTTTGTGTTTCATGTCTAAGTATTAGTGTAATAGAAGTGACATTACACTAGGGTGGCTTTTTGTGTTGCACTGTATCCCTTAATACACTTCTGCACACCTATTTTTTACTTTCAGCAGCAGCTTACAATGGTCATGTTTACAAGCCTTACTAGACAGATATGCATGCTTCTAGTTAAATTTGAGCTTTAAATTAAATGGACAGATTGGAATCTAAAATGTAACTCCACCTATTACAGTCCTGAAATCAATGTGTGCAGTAGAATGCGGTTTTCTTTTGCAGTGTGGATGAAAAATGCAAAAGACCGAACATTCCAGACTTTCCATTTTTACATATCATTAAACATATCCAAAAACCTTCACATTTTTATAGTTAAGACAAATGTAGAACAAAATTATGCCTTCGCTGATCAACTTCTAAATTCTTATTCTTTCCAGGAAAAAATGTTCAGTAATATTTATCTGGTTAGGCATTTTCTTTGATCTGATTAATTCAATTGAAGACAAACCATTAATTAATTTAAAATGTTTTATTTAAAAAAAAAAAAAAAAAAATCAATAAAAGTGCAAGAATTATTCACAGGTGCTTTCCAGGTTTCTTAATACTTCTGCATTCTCCACACAGAAAATGCAGATGTTTAAAAAAAAAATCACAGGGAAACAATGTCTGCTCAGTGTATATATATGATCTGGCAGCAACTGATAACTGGAACTTGGCTGTGAGCAATATCTGAGTTTAAGGTTCCATTTTGCATTGTTCATTACTGGATACTTCCACCTCAGAGTCTCAAGTACCAGTGTGTGCTGAGAACTTTATCACGGGGGATTGCTGCATGTATCACTCTTCCAGTTCTCTAGCATGTCTTGCTGAACTCCTTCCATGTGCCTCTGACATGGCTGCTGCCATTTAGTTTATTGGATAGTTTGTGGTGACCACTGTAATATTGTTATAAACATAACCAGACTGTGATGGTTTGATTGTCCAAGTAAAAATAGTACTGCAAAACATTCATTTAGATATGTGCACTGTCCTGCTCAGACATAGTCCATTAATGTAAAGGACTATCCTTTGAAATGAAGTAACAGAGGAAAGTAATGTACACTTTACATTTTCTTCCCGTGATAATCCTTAGAATTGTCTAAGTGGTATCTTGTTGATTAACCTCACACGCTGATCAATCTTTCATTCTTGCCGCTTTCCTTAGTGTCTATCTTGGTTGTATCTTTTCTTGGTAGTCCATAGATGTATATTGAGACACACACAAGGAGGGCACCAGCAGAGAATATGAGGGCTAAAAGAAAAACCAAGAGCATTATTTAGGCAATCATTCCACATAACAAGACTAATAAAACAAATGTGACCAAGGGGCGCTTAGTGAGTAGTGGTGATATACAGCAGCTGATCATATACTCCATGGATAACCCCCAAAAATCCACAAACGTAAAAACCAAAAAACTTCAAAATCAGTGTTTAGGTGATAAAACATCTACCGTATCTGCTAGAAAAAGCCAGTCTATGCGAAGCGCTTCTTGGCAAGGACAAGGTGGGGTTTTACAGAGCAGCTATAGACATTTATTTTAGATTTTGAATGTTACAGTGATATAATAAATTGCTTAGATGTTCAACTCTCTCTTACACATCTTGTTCCTGGTTCCTGTGGTTGGTGCCACCTCTAAATGACACTATATCTGACAACCAAGAGCCAGTTACCTATAGACTCATAAGGAGAGCATACCTCTGGTTGCTTAAAAGTGGCTTTTTTAATTTATTCAGAATTGTTGGTATTGCATGCAGATTATTTTTTCTCTGCTGAGCAGACATCTTGTTGAGGCTACCAAATAAAGGTCTAGTTGTCACTACAAGAACACACAAGCCTTGATGTTTAGAGCCTATTTTGTTAAAATACTCTAATACATGTGCATATTTAAAGTACATACAAATTAAGGCAGTATAACACGAGTGTGTATAAATTTCTCTTTAATTTTTTTATGTCCCACATCAACCCCCAAAACATTTGAGAGGTAAGTGTTCAGTTAATTTATTTAGCGCTGCACTGACACAAAGTATTGGGTGTTGGGTCTTATCACTGTAACATTGATAAATAAGGTTTTTGTATTTTTCAATTATTCCACATGTTCATATTTGCCAAATATGTGAGCAACTAAATGATACAAATTGCTACATGGACCCATTTTTTTTATAGCACTTGGCAGCTTATATATTAAGCCCTGTATTTTCACTTAATTGTGATCATCCTGTACTCAGGAGCTATAGTTGAGCACAATTTAGTGATTAAAATGTAGTAACTGGTGCAAAATTGGCTGTACAATAAGGCTCCCAAAATACCATATGATATACCCTTTGTGTCACCTTTTGCAAATGGCATGCATTTATTTTGTAATTTGAACAAACATCTACAATTCGCCAAAATGAGATAAAGGCCCAACAAATCAATCTATCAAAATTCTAGCTGGAAAATCTGAAGTGACACTAATGTACATGCCTTGTACTTGATGTAAAGGTAAGCAGGTGAACTGCCAGTAGGAAATATCTCCTGCTATTTAACTGTGAATCCATTCTTCACATTCACGCTATGCTGCAAAACAGTTTTTAAAATAAATTGACAGACGAGTTAAAGGGGGTGGGGGACAGCATTATTATATATATATATTTTTTTTTTGTTAGACCTATACATTATATAGCAGATCGTATAAACTTAAATATAAATGGCATTAAATGTAAAGTACATCTACTTTCAATAAGATTAGTCAGACAACTTACTTATCTGAAGGCCAAACAGTATAACTGATGCAATGGTTGACAAGACAATTGCTGCTGCAGCAGAAAAGCCCTTCATGATGTTGTCAGTGTATTTCACAACCACTGATGTGTAGAGACCACCAACACTAGCCAGCACTGCAAAAAAATAAAATTCAAGTAATAAGAAAAAGCAAGGCAGAAATTGGGGTACACTAGCAAAACATTCAGAGTATATATTAACAATCCTCAAGTGTTTAAAGGGTCAGGGCAAGCACTGTATCTACTTTATCCCATTGTATTGGATTCAGTATCTGGAGTCCCCTGGTGCCTTCCTTTCGTTCAGCATTAAACAGTTTTTAATGTTTTAATGGCTATAGAATCCCTGACAGCCTATTCCCTCTGTGCTGCTTTGGCTAGTGATTAAATATGAACCTGAGCAACAATGGTCAACTGTGATTGGCTGAGTGTGTCAGCTGAGTGCTTCTACCCCATCAGAGCTCTCATTGCTGGAATGACTGGATGTGACTACAAGGAAATGTGTAATCTCTTTCTTAGCCATAACTTTAGTAGGGTCCGGCCGGGCTGTGACTGGCCAGGAACCCTCATTCAGTGTTAAACTACTTGAAAATGGTTTAACACTGAAAGGAGGGGCAGGGGATTAAAGGTAGGTTATAGTGACTACAGTGTGCCTTTAAACACTTATGCTACCCACAACAAAGTGTCACAAATTAGAGAGCTCTGCCACTTATGACATCTACCCTAATGGAAAAACTGGAATAAATGGTGTTCACCAGATATAGAATTCTGTAAGTTACTGTACAGTGTTTTAAGTGAGAAGAATAACCACTTCTGGGCACTCACAGAAAGGGCTCTAACATAGTTTTCTACATGTCAAATTGATACCTGCTAACAGGTCATCCATCTATAACCTCTCTTAAATATACAAACCGAATATCATTGCAATCCTGGTTTAAAGGGATGTTTTCTTGGGGTATATCCGAAAACAGCTTGCAAAAGCTGCAGAACCATTGTCTGAATTCTTTGCAAGTCTCCCTACATCCAAAGTCTAGACTTTCTGTAGCTGTCCAATCACAGAATTCCCAATGCAGCTCAATGAGAAATCTTTGCAAGGCAGGTTACTCCGGGCAGTTGCTGCCTCTTGAGTTTAGCTCCACATAACCAAACAACTAGGAAGTAACAGGACATGTCTGATTAAAAGAGTAACAATGTTCACTTATAAAAGTACCAATTTCTATTGAAATCTGAACGGTTTGTAAAATGAAAACAAGAGAACACACTTTTAAAGCATTTCAGCAAGCTAGTGCTTTAGAGGTCTGGAGTGTTTCTTTAACCCCTTAAGGACACGTGACATGTCATGATTCCCTCTTATTCCAGAAGTTTGGTCCTTACGGGGTTAACAACCAATAACCTAAAGGGATCCTTCACCAAAGAAACACTTGTAGCATACCACATTAAGGCAGGACTTTTAATATTACAGAAGTGTCAGAAATTCCATAGAAAACTATTTTTGGTAACAGGTTTCAATATATTTCCGAGGAGTTACTCCCACAGTACATGTGACATCATCTAAATAAAACACCCAACTTCCCTTCTGGAAACAGCTCGACTTCTAAGTTCTTTTCAGACAGATTTGCAATTCCACAACAGTCGAGAAGGACGACAGATGAATGCTATTACATATTATGGGCATCAGTGTGCATCTACTACTCGGCTCAATAATGATATATTTTTCTTAAACAATCCTAAACATTTAATTAAACCATTAATATCAAGGGTACTTCTTGGGCAGATTTTATAATTTCATTATCGGATTAATTTAATGTGAAGCAGTTTAAAGGAAGGATCCACTTAAATAGGGAACTATCACCAAAAGATAAAATAATAATTATATAAAAAAAAAAGTGTCACAATAGGTTACAAATTGCTACATGGGGGGGCCGAGCCTGACCGTGAAACTGAACAGAAGTGCTGTGTGGGAGCTCCTGAGCCTGATACTGCCAATCGGGATCTAATCACGGGCCACTTGCTCAATTTGGACTCAATCCAACTGTATCCTGTTAAGCAGCCCTTGGTGCAACGGGGGATACTTCACACAAGCATTTCCGACACGGGATTGCCCATACCGAGGCTTGCGGCCTACACCAAGCTGAGGAGAGGCGGTCACTCTCACAGCTCTCAGATAAGCAACTGCTGTACACAGCGACCCCCCCTCCCCTTTAGACCGGTGGGGGTCATCCTGGTCCCCACCAACCTGCAATACATGCCTTTGCGGACTCCAAGCGCCGGCACAAGCCTTGAACCGGCACAAACCCTGACCGCTGCGGACCACTATAAAATGGCGGACATGCAGTCCCTCTGCATGCAGGAGTCACTAAAGGTCCAACAAAGCGCAACAGAGCATGTACTCACGCGCCTCGAGGATATATTTAACAGATTCTGGGCACGATTAGAAGCTCGCCTCCTTGCAGCAGACTCAAGCTCAGGAGAGTGGGAGTCCTGCGGGAAGCCTGAGAAGCAGTGGCCGGAGAGTGAATGGGACACCATTGGGCACAGCCTCGACAAATAAGCTTGCTACTCGCCACGCTTGCCCATCTGGGCCAAAGACCACAAGGGGCGCAGCCAAGAGCCCCCGAGTCAGTGGCTCCGCGATGCCGACCTTAGTTCAGGCCTTGAGCTGGGTGTATGACCTGTCTTGCTCCTAGCTCACTGTGGATATCAGCACCGATCTTGTACCATTGCCACAATTTCCCACCCTTGGCATTGGATGATTCAGTTCTGCATGTGACCTACCTTCTCCTGAGCGGACTCTCCCCCACTATAACTAGGCTCATTCCTGCTACGACCAGCTGTTCCAGAAATCTTACGCTCTGCTGATGCTGTTGTGTTATATTATTCTAACAAGTTTCTTTTTCCAATTTGTGCTTGTGCAGGGTAGTGAGCTGTTGGGGTGTGTGGGCTAAGGTGGTTACTTTAACACTGTATCTCATTATTTACATCAAGTTTTGTATTCCCATTTATTTGCATCCTAGGCAATAAGTCTATTTTGGGCTAGTGCCTCCTCTGAATTACTTTGCAGTGACCATCAAGGCCCTGAGCTAACACAGCACTTATCTTAGCACTGTATCTCTATTATATACTTCTCGTATTTTACCTCAATTTATTTTCATTCTAGGCAGTAAATTTATGTTATGCTCTGGCCTTATCTACATTACATCGTCATGGCCTTATATGCCCAGTGTCAACACTGCACTTAACACACCACGCTTATTGATGAACTTCCCTAGTCAGCTTGTTCTTGATTATAAAACAGTTAAATCATATAGCATGTATTTGCCTAGCACATTTAACCTATATAAAAAGAGGCCGACTTCTCAAAAGTGTATATTAATGTTTGTAACAACTGTTCCCCTGCTTTGTCTATTAACGCTATAACTCCTTTCGATATGTTTCTGTATTGACTGTTATATGCCTCCCAAAAAAAAAGTGACAAAAAAAAGAAAAATGCAACATTGCAAAGTTTTAAATGTTGTTCGAGCACAAGTATGTTATTTAATTGGCACTGTTTTATTATGTTATTATTTATATAGCGCCAACAAATTTTACAGTGGGTAAAGTTTATCTACCCCTGTGTTTAACCTGAAGCTGTACTGTTTATCTAGCAAGGTTACACTATTAATTCACTTAGGTCTAGCACAGTTATTTCATGCCAGAGAATATCTAAATATATTCCACTGTTCCATCAGGTCTATGCATAGGTTCTTTTGTTATAAAGCATGCAGGATTGTTGGACTATGGCCCTTGATTTAAAATGTGATGTTCACAGCCTTTCTATGCGCACATCAGATAATTGACACCTTAATAAGTAATTGACACACATGGGCATACAACCATTTACTTTTTCTGATAAATAAAATTACTTCCTAATACTGAATTACATATCGCATAAACACCTGTTGAACGTGGCTTTATCTCACAATAAAAACAACTGTAGGGAGCCGGGACTGGCTCTTTTGAGAGAGCTTACTGCAGGAAGCTCAGGGGCCATGTGCATGAAACATAAATTTAAATATTATTGATAGAGCATAGTGATGAATTTCATCCTGCAGTGTCCCTTTAAATCACTACTCTTACTTTAGCTAAAATATGATATCAATTTCTACCAAATATTAATAGGGATGTGTGTAATATCACAGCAAAGTACTTACAAATTACAATCCAGACAAGGTAATTGTATCCATAGAAAAATCCTTTTTCAATGACCTGTGATCCATCTGAAAGGTAGACACCCGCTAATGTAACCGCAATACCAGATATGTACATTTGGATATTCCTCACCCACAGGGATGTATCGGAGCTTTTCAAAACCTTCTCAAAATATACTCCTGCAATAAGAGATTGCAAAATATTACACGTGTTTAGTAAGAAAATATAGAAACATTCCGATGCTGTGGCTAAAATGTATCTTTCTATAGAATAACTATTTATGAGGTGGCATTTACCTCTGTAATCCAATGCAACACTGGACAAAATCAGTACAAAAAGAAATATATTGAGTTAAAAAAAGAACACATATGTACTATTCAAACCAAGGTAGTTTGGGTCTAAACTGTAATCCAAGCAAAACATACTGGAAGGAAGAAGGGAAATCGTGCTATTATTTGAAAAGAAATATAAAATACTCTGTAATTGATTTCAGATGGAGTCAGTACAAAAAGGATAAAAAGAATACGAGAAGCAACCAATATACGGAGTTACATAACAATGCATTTAAAGGGTCATTGTAAGCACCACAAGAACTTTGTGTCATTCCAAAGGTTATGTACATAGAGTACCATGCACACACTCTCATTCCCAATAATGGCTTACAAGTGCAGCTATTTGTAAAGATCACTGCAGCTGTAAACCGACCCCTTTCTCTGATTCAGCAAAGTCGTTTTCAACCCACAATTTGCAGTGTTAAATTCATACATTTGTGTGTTTTAAAGCATTAAAAAAAAAAATACAGGAGATCAATAACCGTTTCCATTTAAATACCACAATGTATCAACAGGAAAAAGTAATAACAGGTCCAAATAGAATGAGATATGCATTATTAACTATCAGAAAGTACATACCAGCAAATCCAGAGCATAAGACTGCAATTGCTACAGCACCAAATCCCAACAAATGATTCTGTTCAATCTGTGGAGCCATAAATATACAATTGTTCAGAAATAACTTCTGTGTCTGAATCGCTGCTATGATCAAGTTCTGTTAACCCCATGCCAACACACACATACAATATATATATATATAAAAACACTGTGCCACTATTTCAACTAAAAACAGCGTCATTTTGTATGACAGAGTATAAACAAACATACACAGTAGTAATCAAAATTATTCAACACAAATTGGAAATCAGGTTTATTGTCAAAATGTACATACTTTCAGCTGTTTGCAATGAACAAATCAAACAAAAGCAATTAAAATAGCTCGACACAACAGATATTTCAAGTGGTTTCCACAAATTCAACTGAAAATGCAACTTATAATGACATCTCCAGTCTCAAAATTATTCAGTCAATAGTTATGACTTTAAAAAAAAGACATTCCTGTGCCCCTCTCCCCACCCCCCATTAAAAAAACACTGTTTAGTAGATATACTCGAAATGAAAACACATGCATTTCATTATGTTTTTGTTTGTTTTTTAATCTGCTTTTTTTTTTTTTTTACTTTTGAGGCTTTGCACACCCTCCCCTTCTAACCCTGCGAAGACTTGTAGCCAGGGCCGGACTGGGACAAAAATTCAGCCCGGGCAATTAAAGGCAGAGCAGCCCACTATTAGGGGCGGGGCCAGAAAGGGGGCATGTCATGTCACCACCATTGACACGCACACCCCCTTCCCCCCCACCAAATGAGTATGTTAATGTGACGCTCCTCCAGAGCTAAAATAAATGCCATGAGTTGTTTTTGTGGGGGGGAGAGGGGGGGTTGAGTTTGTGCTGCGTTTGCTGGCGATTTGTCTCTGGTGTCCTCAATAGTGGGATACCAGAGATCAAAACAGGAACCGGACTGTTAAAGAGTGTTGTGCATGTGTGGGGATGTTCCTTGTGTTGTTGTATATGTTTGGACGTTGCATGTGTGTAGAGCAATTGTGTATGTGAAGAGGGTCTGTTTGTGGCGTACTGCATGTGGCTAGGGGCTGTAGTGTGTGTGTCTCTGGGTTGTAAAGTATGTGTATTTATATAGGGCCTGTGGAGTGTGTGCATGTAAGGAGCTGTACTGTGTGTTTGTGAGTGTATCTAGGGGCTCTAGTGTGTGTATGCATATAGGAACTGTAGAGCACATGTGTATAGGGGGGGGGGAAGGAATGCATAGGTGGTGTAGTGTGTGTCCAGGGGGTGCAGAATATGTATTTATAGGGGATATAAATTAGTGTGGGTGCATGCAGGGGGTGTAATGTGTGTGTTTATAGGGGTATAACGTATGAGAGTGCAGGGAGTGTAGTGTAGGTTTATGGGGTATAGAGTGTGTTTAGTGTGTGTATGTGAGTGCCAGGGGAATAGTGTGTATATAAGGGGTATAGAGTGTGTGTAGTGTGTTTGTGTGTAAGTGCAGGAGGTGCAGTGTGGATATAGGGGTATAGAGTGTATGCAGTGTGTTTGTGTGTTAGTGCAGGGGGTGCTGTGTGTGTAGTGTGTTAGTGCAGGGGAGCAGTATGTCTGTGTGTTAGTGCAGTGTGTGTTAGTGCAGGGGAGCAGTATGTTTGTGTGTTGATGCAGGGGAGCAGTATGTTTGTGTGTTAGTGCAGTGTGTGTTAGTGCAGTGTGTGTTAGTGCAGTGTGTGTTAGTGCAGTGTGTGTTAGTGCAGTGTGTTAGTGCAGTGTGTGTTAGTGTTACTGCAGTGTGTTAGTGCAGTGTGTGTTAGTGTTACTGCAGTGTGTTAGTGCAGTGTATGTTAGTGTTACTGCAGTGTGTTAGTGCAGTGTGTGTTAGTGCAGGGGAGCAGAATGTTTGTGTGTTAGTGGTGCAGTGAGTGTTAGTGCAGGGGTGCAGTGTGTGTAGTGTGTTTGTATGTGTGTGATGTGTTTGTGTGTATATGGCCTTAAATTATTATTATTAAAAAGTAAAAAAAAAAAAAAAAGAAAAACCAATTTATTCCCCCTTTTAACTTTGCAGGGGGGGGAGGGAGCATTCACATACCTGGTGGTCCAGTGAGGGGGGGCTACGCCACACACACATCCCTGGCGGTCCAGCGGCAGGTAATTCAGTCTGTACCCCGCAGGGTACAGACCATCTCTCCCTCTCGCGAGCGCCGTTTTTTCAGAGCGTTGCCGCCGGTTACCATGGCAACGCTCTGATAATCTCTGAGCTCGCGAGAAGAAGATAAAGGAAGCTGTCGCCGTGCGCCGAGGGAGACAGGCTCACTGCCCGATCTCCCCTCCGGCCTGTGATGGGTTAGACCTCCATCTTGGGGCCGGTGCTGCTGCGCATGGGCCGGCAGGGGAGATCTCTTGGTCTTTCCTGCCGGCCTCGGCCCATGGCCATCGCGGCCCACCGGGCATTTGCCCGGTTTGCCCGATGGCCAGTCCGGGCCTGCTTGTAGCTGTAGCTGTCCAATCACAGACTTCCCCATGCAGCTCAATCAGACCTCATTGCAAGGCAGGTGTTCTGTGCAATTGCCTGCCTCTTGAGTTTAACTCCACTGACCTAACCAAATCAGGAAGTAGAATGACTGACCTGTTGTCTGATTGACAGCTGGGGTGTGTGACAAGGTTCATTTATAAAAGTGTAAATATTAATTGAAATCTGCACTTTTTGTAAAACAATAAAATAAAAAGAGGACAGGTCCCATCCTTCACATATAAAGCATTTCCGCAAGCTAAAGTGCATTAGGTGTCTGGAGTGTCCCTTTAAGAAGATATCTTGATATCCTGTGTTCTCCTTTTTTTCATAAGAAAAAAGGGTTGCTGTAGCTCTCCAGCTCTATATATCACGGGCAAAAACCATAATAAGGAAATAAAACATGACTGAAGCTTTTTGTGTTTGCTTGGCCATCTTCAGGTAAGACGCTTTTAAAAGTTCACAAGTATGGACAACTGATATCTAACCAGCATTGCAAACCACTAGAGTTCTATCAGGAAATGGAAAACAGAATCATCACTACTATAATTTGTAAAATATCACAATGTTTTACCACCAGAAATGTGAACAGAACAACCCAGTGTTTGGTTTACACAGGCAGATGAGCATACACAAAGCAATTCTTTTGTTTGTCTATATTAACTTCCTTCTAACAGAACAAAAGACTAGTGGGAATTCCCAGCCTTTTCATCACCACACCTTCTCTACAAATACAGCTAACCTGTACAGCAAGCTCACAGGCAAATTCAAAAGGTCACCAATGTAATTGCTCAAACTAGATTATATTTTAGGACATAGTTTTAAAATATGTGTTTGTATAGTTTAAGGAACACTCCTACCTCCATAACATCTTAAAGGACCACTACAGGCACCCAGACCACTTCAGCTTAATGAAGTGGTCTGGGTGCCTGGTCCAGCTAGGTTTAACCCTTTTTTCTATAAACATAGCAGTTTCAGAGAAACTGCTATGTTTACCTATGGGTTAAACCATCCTCTAGTGGCTGTCTCACTGACAGCCGCTAAAGGCGCTTCCGCGCTTCTCACTGTGATTTTCACAGTGAGAAGACGCCAGCGTCCATAGGAAAGCATTGTGAATGCTTTCCTATGGACTGGCTGAATGCGCGCGCGGTTTGTGCCGCGCATGCGCATTTAGCCGAGGAGGAGGCGAGTCCCCCCCCCCCCGGCACTGGAGAAAGAGGTAAATAGAGCCCGGCTGGAGGGGGCCCTGAGGGTGGGGGCACCATCAGGGCACTATAATGCCAGGAAAACGAGTGTTTTCCTGGCACTATAGTGGTCCTTCAAGCTTATTTAACTTGTTATAGGTGTCTGGTGCCCAGTGCTCTTGCCTCACCTTTCATTCCTCTCTGCTGTACACAAGAATGACAGAATAGCAGAATAGAGAGGTACTTGCCTACTGGTATTAGTTTAATTAAAACATAACATTTAATATATTGATTACAAGTATTACTGTCGGTAAACAGGTAAACTAGAAAATATTTATGGATTATAAGACTATTAAGAATATAAACCAGAAAATATATTGAGAAAAATATAAAGAAAAAACTTATATCAAATTATCCAAAAACATATAAGGTGGAAAATACATGTAAGATTAGTTAATAGTCTATTTGTGTATTGCTGGAATTGCAGGGTGGGCCCAAGTATTAAATAACTTGTAGTGTTTCTTAAGAGATGCCAGTAAAGCTGAATACTAGGGCTCACCCTGCAATTCCAGCAATACACAAATAGACTATTAACTAATCTTACATGTATTTTCCACCTTATATGTTTTTGGATAATTTGATGTAGGTTTTTTCTTTATATTTTTATCAATATATTTTCTGGTTTATATTAATAATAGTCTTATAATCCATAAATATTTTCTAGTTTACCTGTTGATTTACCAACAGTAATACTTTTAATCAATATATTAAATGTTATGTTTTAATTAAACTAATACCAGTAGGCAAGTACCTCTCTATTCTGTTACTTTCTACTTAGGGTTACCCCCTTTCTCTTGCCTCAGCATCTCTGACATTCCTAGTTCCTACCCCTTTCCCTGTTAAAATAAAAATGACAGAATGGCACGCAGCAGCTGAAATTTGTGAATTTCTTCATGAAATGACGACACTTACCTGTACTTTAGTGGCCTCGCTTGGGCTATACTGCACAAGGATGACCCCTCCACACAGCATGAAAACAGAGAACCACTGAAGATTGCTCAGTGAGCGTCGCAGCATCAGCACTGTACATAATGCAGTGCAGGGAATTTTCAGCTGATATGTCACCTAAAGAGTGATACAGTAGATAAAAGCAAATTAGCCCAAATAATCTACCTTTAAAATAACAGACTTCATTCTTGATTTTGTTTTCTTTTAAAGTGACAGTCCAAGCACGATTACCACTATAGAGCACTGCAATGGTTATGTTGCCAGGAATCACCTGGTGCCATTCCTCCTTATAATGTCAAACTGTTCAAGAACAGTTTGCTATAAACAAAGGTATTTTTTATTATCTTTGTATTTGCATATTCTATTGCTCTCCATATACACACACACAAGACATTAAAGGAGCACTATAGTGCCAGAAAACAAACTTGTTTTCCTGGCACTATAGGGTCATTAGGTCCCCCCCACCCTCAGGGCCCCCCTCACGCTAGACTGAACTGGTTAAAACTCCTTCATTCACTTACCTTTCTCCAGCGCCGGGCTCCCTCTGTGCTGGGGAACTCTCCACCCCCTGCCGATGTCAGATCTGAATGCGCGGCAAGAGCAGTGCGCGCATTCAAACCACCAATATGAAAGCGTTACTCAATGCTTTCCTATGGAGTCCAGGGTCTTCTCACTGTGAATTTCACAGTGCGAATCGCGAAAGCGCCTCTAGCAGCTGTCAGTGAGAGCAGCCACTAGAAGCTGGATTAACCCTCAGTGAAACATCTCTGAAACTGCTTTGTTTTCAGCTGCAGGCTTAAAACTAGATGGACCTGGCACCCAAAACACTTCATTGAGCTGGGTGCATACAGTGGTCCTTTAACAAAGAATGGATCCATTCCTGCCTAGAGTGCTTAAATTGACAAAATCAAAAAGGATTATGTATACATGTTTTTTAGCATAATGATCACAAGTCATTTTTACATGACAGTTTTCCTTTAAGGCTAAAGGAAGAATATATACTTATAAACCACAACATTAAAACCACTGGTAGGCAAGGTGAATAACATTGACTATATTGTTACAATTACACCGATCAAGGGGTGGGATATATTAGGCAGGGCTCGAGTCCTGCAGGAACGCGTGGGAACGGCGTTCCTGCACTTTTTTTTAGTGCAGGAACGCCGTTCCCGTTTGTGGTTCTGCAGGCACTCAGGGGGCGGCAAAAAATGCCGCCCCCAAATGTCCCCGTATTCCCCCTGTCATGGGGGGCCCAAGAGGTGGCCTAATGGCCACCTGAAGGATCCCCCCCGGCCGGCTCTTTTCTTGCTGTCAGACGCGGCGAGGGAGCTGTGTCCTCTCTGCTCCCTCTCGCTGCGCCGTTTGCTGATGCTGGGAGCCGGAATATGACGTCATTTCCGGCTCCCGGCATCAGCAGACAGCCCGCGCGGCGAGAGGGAGCAGAGAGGACACAGCTCCCTCGCTGCGTCTGACAGCGAGACAAGAGCCGGCCGCACTGAAGCCCCACTGGACCCCAGGGACAGGTCCACGCCAGCTCTCCAGGTAGGGAGGCTGGGTGGACATTTTTAAATGTAAAAAAAAAAAAAATACAAATATTTTTTTGTGTGTGTGTGTCTGTGTCTGTGTCTGTGAGTGTGTATGTGTGTATGTGTGTATGTGTGTGTGTCTGGGAGTGTGTGTGTGTCTGGGAGTGTGTGTGTGTATGTGTCTGTGAGTGTATGTGTGTGTGTGTCTGTGAGTGTATGTGTGTGTGTCTGTATGTGTCTGGGAGTGTGTCTGTGTGTATGTGTCTGTGTCTGTGAGTGTGTGTGTGTGTGTGAGTGGATGTGTGTGAGTGCGTATGTGTCTGGGAGTGGATGTGTGTGTGTCTGTGTATGTGTCTGGGAGTGTGTGTATGTGTCTGGGAGTGTATGTGTCTGGGAGTGTGTGTCTGTGAGTGTGTGTGTGTCTGTGAGTGTGTGTGTGTCTGTGAGTGTGTGTGTGTCTGTGAGTGTGTGTGTGTGTGTGTGTCTGGGAGTGTGTGTCTGTGAGTGTGAGTGTATGTATGTGTGTGTGTCTGAGTGTATGTATGTGTGTGTGTGTGTACGTGTGTGTCTGTGAGTCTGTGTGTGTGTCTGTGAGTGTATGTGTGCACCTGAGTGTGTGTGTACGTGTTTATATATGCATGCAAGTTTTGTTTTTTTCTGGTGGTGGGGTGAGGGTGGAACTCGAGTGAGTTCCCACACTTTATTCCCCAGGACTTGACCCCTGATATTAGGCTGCAAGTGAACAGTCAGTTCTTGAATTTCATGTGTTGGAAGCAGGAAAAATGGGCAAGTGAAAAGATCTGAGTGACACTGACAGGGCCAAATAATGATGGCTAAACGACTGGGTTTGACCATCCCCAAAATGGCATGATGAGCTAGAATGCGCTCCCTAATGATTAGTACCTACCAAAAGTGGTGCAAGGAAAGACAACTTGTGAACTAGCACCAGGGCCATGAGTAACCAAGTCCATTGATGCACGTGGGGAGCGAAGGCTAGCTCATCTGGTCTGATCACACAAAAGAGGTACTGTAGATCGAATTGCTGAGCCAGGACAGAAAGGTATCAGAACACACAGTGCATTGCAATTTGCTGCGCAGTCCCAGATCAGTCATAGTGCCCATGATAACCCATGTCCATCGCTGAAAGAGTCTTCACTGGGGACATAAGCATCATAACTGGACCATAAAGTAATGGAAGAAGATTGCCTTGTCTGAAGAATCAAGTTCTATTAGATCAGGTGGATGGGCAGTTAATTGAGAAGAGATGGTAGGAGGATGTACGATAGAAAGAAGGCAGGCCGGTAGAGTCAGTATTATGCTCTGGACAATGTTCGGTTGGGAAACCTTGGGTTCTGGCATTCATATGGATGTTACTTTGACACGTACCACTTATCTAGAGATTGTTACAGACCATGTACACCACTTCATGGCAATAGTGTGCCTCATTCAATGCAGGACTTAAAGGTTCTACTGCTAATGCCATGGTGCCATATACCACAGGACATGTTCAAAGGTCTTGTGAAGCCCATGCCTAGGCGCATCAGAGCTGTATTGGAAGCACGTGGAAGATCTACATGTTATTAGGCAGGTGGTTTTAATGTTGAGGCTGATCCGTGTATTGCATACATTTTGTATACTTTATTTCCAGCCTTAAAACTTTATCTGTCCTATGTGACATACCCACCTGATAAACTGCTGCATCCAGGTTGCTCAGTGCCACAAATGCCATGTTATTCTGCAAAGCGTAAACCAGTGATGGCACTGATAGTTTAAGCATCTCTACTGGACTTCCCAATACATTCTCCTTTAGAGAAATGATCAACCTACTAAGACTGCCAGTTTCTCTAGAACAGATATAAAAAGAGTGTCGATTAATCAGATTTTTTATATTGCAAGGTTACAATTTTTTTTTCGTAGAGGTAACACAGTTTTTTGCTTAAAAAAAAATACAAAATAAATAACTGAAAAGGGAGTGTTCTCCAGGGTATTTGAACTTACTAGAATTACAACACTAGTAATGCACTCTGAGAAGGTAAAAAGAGTAAAACAGAAGAGGTAACAAAGAACCTGTCAGCAGCCACACCTAAATGTATGTAGGTATTTGCAATTGTGTAATATCCAGTAGGTCATCATTCCATGTGGCTCTAGAGCAGGGCTCAACAAACTTCAGGTGCCAGGGTGCCATGGCCTGGGTGTTTGTCACAGATGCCTGCCGATGCACATGGCGTAACTACATGGTTGAGGATGTGAGTGTAACCGGGCACTCTGTGTTCCGCCTATCATGGGCGCCCCAAAAGCTGGCCGGCCAGCCACCTTCAGGCCCCACTTGAGGCGTTGGCTATGCGCAATAGAGGCAGTGGCAGCGAGGGAGCGGTGATCTTCCTGCTCTTCTCGTGTGCCCTGCTGGAATGCCAGGAACCAGGCTATGATGTCACTTTGCCATCACTAAATGGTGCACAGAGCAAGAAGAAGGAAGGAAGATGACAGAATCAGAGAATCACACTTGCATGAAGAATAAATGTAAGCCATTTATGATGGAGGGAGTGTCCTTTGAATAACAAGACAGATAAATATTGTAGTGCAAGCATGTCAAACTCAAAGTCTGGCACGGGCTTTATTTGTGGGCCGCAAAAAAAAAAAAAATACCTTAAATTTTCATAGAAACGTAGGTTTATTTTAAAAAGTACAGTATAAAAAAATAAAAAAGCATCCCCTCTACTAAGTCCCAGTGGGAGGAGGGGGGGAACACTGTGGGAGGAGGAGGGGAGGGGGCAACACAAGGGGAAGAGGGGAGGGGGAGAACACTGTGGGAGGAAGGGAGGGGGAGAACACTGTGGGAGGAAGGGAGGGGGAGAACACTGTGGGAGGAAGGGAGGGGGAGAACACTGTGGGAGGAAGGGAGGGGGAGAACACTGTGGGAGGAAGGGAGGGGGAGAACACTGTGGGAGGAAGGGAGGGGGAGAACACTATGGGAGGAGAGGAGAGGAGGGGGGAACACTATGGGAGGAGAGGAGAGGAGGGGGGAACACTATGGGAGGAGAGGAGAGGAGGGGGGAACACTATGGGAGGAGAGGAGAGGAGGGGGGAACACTATGGGAGGAGAGGAGGGGGGAACACTATGGGAGGAGAGGAGGGGGGAACACTATGGGAGGAGAGGAGGGGGGAACACTATGGGAGGAGAGGAGGGGGGAACACTATGGGAGGAGAGGAGGGGGGAACACTATGGGAGGAGAGGAGGGGGGAACACTATGGGAGGAGAGGAGGGGGGAACACTATGGGAGGAGAGGAGGGGGGAACACTATGGGAGGAGAGGAGGGGGGAACACTATGGGAGGAGAGGAGGGGGGAACACTATGGGAGGAGAGGAGGGGGGAACACTATGGGAGGAGAGGAGGGGGGAACACTATGGGAGGAGAGGAGGGGGGAACACTATGGGAGGAGAGGAGGGGGGAACACTATGGGAGGAGAGGAGGGGGGAACACTATGGGAGGAGAGGAGGGGGGAACACTATGGGAGGAGAGGAGGGGGGAACACTATGGGAGGAGAGGAGGGGGGAACACTATGGGAGGAGAGGAGGGGGGAACACTATGGGAGGAGAGGAGGGGGGAACACTATGGGAGGAGAGGAGGGGGGAACACTATGGGAGGAGAGGAGGGGGGAACACTATGGGAGGAGAGGAGGGGGGAACACTATGGGAGGAGAGGAGGGGGGAACACTATGGGAGGAGAGGAGGGGGGAACACTATGGGAGGAGAGGAGGGGGGAACCCTATGGGAGGAGAGGAGGGGGGAACCCTATGGGAGGAGAGGAGGGAGAACCCTATGGGAGGAGAGGAGGGAGAACCCTATGGGAGGAGAGGAGGGAGAACCCTATGGGATGAGGGGGGAGAACCCTATGGGATGAGGGGGGAGAACCCTATGGGATGAGGGGGGAGAACACTATGGGATGAGGGGGGAGAACACTATGGGATGAGGGGGGAGAACACTATGGGAGGAGGGGAGAACACTATGGGAGGAGGGGAGATTAACAAATAAACAATTATTGGGCCACTTACAGTGGTAAGGGGTACAGTAGTAGAAAAACCTTTTGGGGTGATTGGCATTCCTAGCTTTCAATTATGACAGTGGCAACAGCCATGTATTTCACAAATAGCATTGACGGCTTTGCATTTCATACAACATAAAACAAAAATTGCCAGCCTCAACTGTAGTGAAGATAGACAATTTTAAAGATGTTGCTATTTTTGCCCATCATTTTGCAATTTGTTTTTTTTTTTAGCTCACTACAAATCTGTGTTTAGCAAATACATTCCATTATGGTGCTTTTGAGAGGAAAACCTCATAGCTAAATTAATTAGGTGTCAATATTTGCAGTCACCCCCAAAAGAAAATTTTTCTCTACAAACACACTATTAAAAACTTTACTTTTGTGCAGTGCATAGAAGAGATAAGCATCTAGGCAGATACTTAGGGGATATGTAACTTTAAATGTATCTCATAAAGAACGACATAAATCTTGGATTAATAGTTTTAAAATAAAATACAATTAGCCATTTCACCTTTAAACAGCGTATGGCAACTATAACGAAAATACTGCATTTGTACTTACTTTGCCAAAATACCCACACTGAGTATTAACTTTATTATCTCCGTGAGACAGACTGCAGTGGTAGAGAAATACATTTCTGTGGTTACGGTCCTTGTGTACCGTAAAACCACCGTGTACGTTGCAGCCACAAGGGTCATCACCAGCAAGCAGTAAAGCTTGAACAGCAAGCTGACATTCTCTGGGGGGGAGGAAAAAACATTAAATTAGAAACACAACCTACGCAGTGTAATCAATGCTCCAGGTCTCTGCATTGCACAATATGAAATAATTCCCCAAAAAACGGATTTCTTTCTCTATAGAACACACAGACGATCAAGGTTCTGACTGGCAATTCTCGGCATTCTTATCAGAGCAGACACAGAGGAAGCCGTTAGAAGTGGCCATTAACTCGCAGTACACCGTTATCCATGTCCTATTGTTGCTGGTTTGATGTATATCTCTATACCCGTTATACGGGACTCTCACCCTTGGCTGCCATGGTTCCCAGGCTGGCTCTCAGACCTCCACTGCAGCCCTGATCACTGCGCTAGCTACACTGTGCAGGCGGACGTGACGTCACACGAGGCGCGACTGGTTCCAGAGAAAGGGAACTAGAGTCATAAAATACTCACTGTCAGTTAGGAAACAACATCTGTCACTGTAACTGCGGAAAACTGAGGCTTCTATAATGCCCAGCCGCTGGCTGAGCATCACAGTGAATGTAATCTTTGCCTTAGCCAGCAATGCATAATATAGCAGGGGTGGTCGCTAAATAGACCCCCCCACATGCCGATTGTATACTTAGTATTAAAGGGACACTATAGTCACCCAGTCCACTTCAGCTCAATGAAGTGGTCTGGGTGCCAGGTCCCCCAGATTTTAACCATGCAGCTGTAAATAAAACTGCTATGTTTACATAGCAGGGTTAATCCAGCCTCTACTGGCTGCCTTCATGTCAGTAGGGTCCTTATCAACCTTTTGTTCCTGTAAAAGTTTGTAATTGTCTTATTTATTGTTACATTTCCCCCTTTTTATAATATTGTAAAGAACTGCAGAATAAGTTGGTGCTATATAAATACCAATAATAATAATGATACAATTATTACACAGCACCCATGCTGTGTAATAAAATATAAGGTAGAGCCCACCATTTAGGTAGTGTATAGAACAAAACTGACACCTGACAATGACATCCTCTATTCAAAACAGGATTTATTTATCACGTCAGATCCTTCACTTAAACACATAGAGGAAAGTATCGGTCAATGGCAGAGTTTGTGTATTGTAATAGGTAATCTTCCAGCACAAGTAGTTTAGGACAATTATTTTTGATGCGTTAGATATAATAAATCAGAAAACAATTATTATTATTGAAAACATTAGGAATAGGAAATACATTTAGTTTAGATAAATACAAGCACTGTACAAACAAAAAAAAACAGAACAGAATAACATTTATTTCAAACTAGAATAGTTAGTACATTAATTTAGGATAAAACAGCAATTTCCTGTAATTATATATATGTACAGAGAGACAAATTGTTGACTTCACTTGTATATCACAAGCTGGATTTGTAAATTCTTGCTTAGACACAGAAGCTAAATTTTTCCACAATTACCAGAGTTCCCAGCTTAACATGCTAATAAAAGACTTCAACTTCCTGACCAGAACCAGTGTTCTGTCACATTCAGATTCCTATCAGAACGTGTTTCCCCTCACAGCAGTGTCGCCAATTGCTCCACACAAATCTTGTCCAGTTGCTGCCAAAAAATATACAAAATGAATATAATATGAAATAGTACCAAAAGAGTTCAACCATATCACTCCCTGTTCCCTCATTCTCATAAATATATATCTTTATTATCAGCAGAATTTATATTGCAGCAACATGTTCCAAAATGTTTTACATTTATGGAAATGGGATATTTGACAAGTACTTGAAATAAGGAATATTGACAGACATTATAGGCGAGGAAGGTCCTGCTCAAGCTAGCTTAAAATCTATGTTGGTTTTTGAAGTAGGCAGATATATATCATTAGTTGTCTTTCCCAGGGACACTTACTGGTGAGGTGGTCTAACTGTGATTTTTACCACTGCTCTAATCTCCAGATATATACAAACACACACAAGTATAAATACACACACAAGCACAAGTCTATATACAGGCTGTCCTCACTTACCGACCGGGTTCCGTACTTACGACTTGGTAGTAAAACAAATTGGTCAGTAAGTGAGGATGCGCTAGGGAGCATGCACAGGAGAGGTCTATGTTCAGGGTAATTCCCTGAACATAGACCAGTTCACTAGCGCAGGGAATCCTGCAAATCTGTTTGAGGACACTTCCCCGAACATAGATTAGCTTTCTAGCACAGGGAATCACGCAAATCTATGTTCAGGGAATCTTACCCGAACACAGATTAGCTCACAAGCGCAGGGAATCTCTGAAATCTATGTTTGAGGAAAAACTCTCCAAACACAGCCCAGCTCTCTAACGTGGGGAATCCCTCAAATCCCCAGTGCAAAACAGGGCGTAAAGTGTGGACCATGTGTATCGTGCATGTGTCCCAATCCCTGCAGATGTCCCACACATGTAGCACATTATATGACACTACAGTGCAAACATTTGTCCATTTACAGAGCTTATGCCTCATACCTGCCTATGGATGGGAGAGACAGATCCTTGGGGCATGATGCGTGTAAATGCAGAGGTTTACTGACCGGTTGTGTTCAAGGTAGGTTTTGATACTTGTGTACACCTCTATGGTTAGAATTGATGCAAGTGGTCTATAAACATCATGCTCTGCATGAGGACATCCAGCATCGGTTAAATCCCCATATTAATACGGTCCTATGGGGAGGGCCTAACTTTGTATTCCTTACACTATAGAATACCTTTAACATAGCAAGATTTAGTGCTGGATTACAGTAAAAAGCAGTAATTTAGGTATAAGGATTGTGTCACATGAACATGGTGTGACAGGCTCACTTATGGAGATCTTAAACACATATATTGCTAGGCATGGTATTGGCAACACTGCTTCACAGTTCAGCAATCGTGTATGTCTATCAAGAATGTCACCAAGTACTTGAAAGGGCGTGGTTCAGGCTGGATAGAACTGTAAGACCATGGCAAGTAATTCTGGTAATCAATAAGGATAGGACTATGTTCAAACACTGTCACACTAACTTTATAGTTAGGGGCTTCACTGCAGCACTGAGACATGGGACATTTATGGTTAAAGTTGAGGTTAAATCAGAATTAGATTTAAGGAGTATTTTTTTTATTTACAGATTACTGACACCTTGGAAAAAAGAAATGTACCATTATGTCCAGGGTTAATTTTAACTTTACTTCTAGGATTAGGGTTAGAATAAGCATTGAGAGAGGCTAAATTAGATCCTAACCCTAATTTTACCCTCACCGTAACCCTATATGTCCCAGTGCTGCAGTGAAGCCCCTAACTATAAACTAACTATATAGAGCAAGGACACTGGAGTGTCATTTGATTTTAAAAAAATATGGGCATATGATAGCAAAATAATGGAAGATGATTAGGAGTGAAGGAGTTGGAGTGCCGGAAGACCAAATAGATGTTCGGAATAGTACTACAAGTACCTGAGGATACCACAAACACATGGTAACCATGAGGAGCATGCCGGGAGGACAGCAACATACAAGCACAGGCGTCAAACAATTTCTGAAGTCCTAGTTCAATGGTAAGAACAAGATCCAAGTCAGCAAGACATATGCCTTATCTGATATTAAACTGGAATAATAACCTGCTCAAGAGAAGAGCTGGACACCATGGATCTCAAAACCCAGTAGCTGCTCACTATGAATGGATGATTCCACCCGAAATTCAGCACCCCACTGTTCACCAGCCAGTAGGAAGGAGGCCAGGGCCTTATGAGTGTTAAGGCCACAGTCTTGGATAAATCACAGAGCATTCACAATTCCATCATGAAAATGGCTCCCAAATGTCAAGATTGGCCTGACCCTAAGACACAAATACCTAGGTATATGCAATGAAGGTATGTGTACCGGTCGTTAAAGTGGCCAGGCTAGCACTGAGATCGTAGTCAGAAAGTGTGCAAGCAGACAGAATAAACATTAACAAGCCACGTTTAGGGACTACAGAGGTACACAGAAACAAGAAATAAACAAGGTCAGGGTTCCAGAGATCAAGTATGGTCAGACAAGCCAAAGTCAGATAATTGGAATAATAAGATATATGTAACGCACTCTCGGGTAAACAAAAACCACGGCAGGGCAAGGACACAGGGAAAAATTCAGGAAATTTATATACCCTGTACTGGGTTGGGATTGCCTACAGAGGGCCATAATGTCACAAGTGTGTACATATCATCAAAAAGCACAAAGATTGACATTATAAAAGCAGACCTATGGGGGGATTCTGTAATCATACATCATGTCAAATGAGTCATCAGGAAGCTAGGGATGAGTGGGTGTGGATCAGAACAGACATCACTTCTGTGTTCGCAAGGCAATACTAGGGAAAGGTATTGTGACATTATCCCCGCCAGGACCGCCACTTGCATGAACCAGCCCCAATAGCCTCTGCAATTTGGCTAAATGGGAGTCCAATCATGGCATCCCTTTATCAACAAAGGATGCTGGGAGAACAGCTGGATGAAAGGCATAATTAGCAAAGAAGGGACTGTGGCTTGACGTATCATGATCAGAGTTGTTGTATGCAGATTCAGCCCTTAGATCGTCCCAGTTATCCTGCAGATCAGACACAAAGCACGTTAGATATTGTTTCAAATGTATCGACTGTCATAAATATAACCATATGAGCCTGAGAGGGAGTAAGATCAACCTTAAAATCTAAATAAAGATAAATCCTTGTTTTAGAGGGTATAGGCAAAGGCTGTAATAAGCCACTAGGTATTTGGTGAAATGATTTAGCCTGAGTGCATGTTGTACAGGCTAATACGTATTCTTTGATCTCTGTATGAAAAGAAGGCCACCAAAGTCACGGGACACAAGATTAACTGTTTCTTAATACCTACATGACATAATGTTAGTGCAGATAATCATGGATTTTCCTATTGGCTAACTAGGCCTCAGCCTAGGGCCTCAAGATCAAGAGAGGCCTACATTCAAATTGTTAGCAAAATTAAAATTACACTATTCAGTGAACACTAAAACACTGAACCGAAAATAAGGAGAAATTCCATGCATATGATATGACCAGTGACGTACTAAAGGGTGGGCGGGGGGGGGGGGCGGTCCGCCCCAGGTGCCACTTACTAGGGGGTGCCCGGGGCAGACTGCAATGCCCCTCCTGCCGCGATCGCCGAGACCTGCGGTCTGCAGCTCCACAGCCCCCACTGGACCACCAGGGATTTAAGGTAATTTTTTTAGTCACCCCCCCTCTCCTCATCACCCCTCTCACAATCACCCCCCCCCCTCCTCATCTCGACTTTTTATTTATTTATTATCCGTGCCACATTTTTTATAAAGGTTAGTACCAATCACAACATGTTTAATTTAACATATTGAACTATATCACAGTAATGCAGGGCCGGCACGTCTATAAGGCGGCACAGGCGGCCGCCTTAGGGCGCACCAGCTCTGGGGGCGCAAGATTTCAGTGACCGGCAGGAGGGAAGCGCTCCCTCCTGCCAGGTCACCTTCTGGACCCCCGGCGGGCGGCAGTGTTCTAATGAGAGGCGGCGAGGGAGCTCTAACTTGTCTGCTCTGCTCCCTCGCAGGCCTTTTGCTGATTCTGCGGGAGCCGGAATATGACGTCATAATCATCTAAATCATCTAAATCCGGTTCTGAGTGGAGCAAAGAGTTTCTCAAGGTGTAAATCAGGAGGTGCCTGTGATTGAGCCCTTAGATAGAACGGTTCTAGTCAGAGCCTTATTCTGTCTAGTGGTACAAGTGGTGAGTCGTTTGAGTCATCAGAATCAGTAGCTACAAATTGTCTGGAGAGAGAGATTTTATATTTCTGCTACCTGGTCTGTAGGAAATTACATAATTGTCTGGAGTTCAGTCTCTTAGCATCGCTTATATAAGATAGGTTCTTGTGGTCTGTCAGTATCATCACAGGTATAGTAGAACCCTCAGTTGTGGGTGTTATTTAAATGGACACTATGGTCACCAGAACAACTACAGCTTAATGTACCGTATATACTTGAGTATAAGTCGAGTTTTTCAGGACATTTTTTGTGCTGAAAAACCCCAACTCGACTTATACTCGAGTCACTGTCTGTATTATGGCAACTTACATTGCCATAATACAGACAAGGGGGCTGGCAGAGAGCTGTTACTTACCTTTACAGCAGCTCCTGTCAGCTCCCTTCTCTCTCCTCCGGTCCAGTCAGCTCCTACTGCAAGTCTTGCGAGAGTCGCGGGGTCACAGCGTTGCCATGGGTTACCGCTCCACGCGGCACTCACACCGCAAGACTTGCAGTGGAGGAGAAGGGAGCTGACAGGGGAGCTGACCGGCAGGGAGGAGAAGGGAGGAGAAGGGAGCTGACAGGAGCTGCTGTAAAAGTAAGTAACAGCTGTCTGCCAGCCCCCCCTCCTACACAGCCTATCCACTGGACCACCAGGGAATGAGAGCCCCCCTCCCTGGCCATGTATCAAGCAGGGAGGGGGGATGAAAATAAATAAATAAAAAAATAAATAATAAAAAATAAAAAAAATGCCCACCCCCAACCAAGGCTCTGCATCACATACACACACTGCATTCATACACACACACACACACTGCATTCATACACAAACTGCATTCATACACACACACACTGCATTCATACACACACACACACACTGCACTCATACACACACACTCACTGTATTCATACACAAACTGCATTCATACAAACACACTGCATTATATACACACACACACACTGCATTCATTATATACACACACTGTAAATAAATATTCAATTAATATAATTTTTGGGGGATCTAATTTTATTTAGAAATTTACCAGTAGCTGCTGCATTTCCCACCCTAGTCCTACTCGAGTCAATACGTTTTCCCAGTTTTTTGGGGTAAAATTAGGGGTCTTGACTTATATTCGGGTCGACTTATACTCGAGTATATACGGTAGTTGTTCTGGTGAGTATAATAGCTCCCTTCAGGGATATTCATGTAAACACTGCCTTTTCGGAGAAAATTCAGTGTTTACATTGCCCCTAGGGACACCTCCAAGTGGCCACTCCTTAGATGACCACTGGAGGGGCTTCCTGGCTCAGGTCTGCACAGTAAGCAGTCCTGCTATTCAGTGTCCCCACGCATCTCTATGAGGAGGTCTTGATTGGCCAAAACTGCATTTGGCCCCGCCCAGTGCAGATTTTATCCAATCCAATGCTTTTCCTATAGGAAAGCATTGGATTGGCTAAAAATGGGCCATTTTGATGATGTCACAAAGAGGGCAGAGCCAGTGCCGGCGGACCCGCGCAGCGCTGGAAATAAGGTGAGTTTTAAACTTTTTTTTTTTTTTTGTAAATTTAGTTTTTATTAGTATTTTGTCGTGTGTTTCATAACAGCCATTATGCAGGTTTAATTTGAAACAATGCAGTAGGAGGAGAGAACCAATAAAATAGACAAAACAAAATAAGAACAAAGATAAGTGTAGAGGTGATCACGTTCAGTTAACCTATAGTGGACTCACAGGTCCCTGATTGGATGCATAGCTTTTTGGCTCGCAGGCCTCAAATAGAAGACATAGTATGTTCACCTGTGGGGTGCAGCTTATCTCCCCCATCCCTCCCACCCTGCGCCATCCATCCAGGCACCCCCTCCGAGGCCCTCCTCCCCTCACTCACCCACCTGCATTCGGACTCGTAGGTCCTTTTTTGTTATATGCGGTGGTTTATTACCTGTGTTGTATTATTTGTCTGTATTGCAGTTATGATTGTTTTTGTTTTGTCGTTTCAAGGTATGTTCATGGCGGATGTATGGGGAGGGCAGCCCAAGTGTTCCTTTGTGTTAGGGATCGGGCTGGTCCTTCCGTCTATTTAGGTGAGGTAGTGCGTAAGTTTTAAACTTTTATAGGGGGGCAAAGGGGGAGTAAGCCACCTAAATGGTGAGTTTAGCACTATAGGGACAGGAATACATGTTTGTGTTCCTGACCCTTTAGTGATCCTTAAATTAAACCTGTTATTATTAACATTTGCTATGTTTTATACCACTATGTGTTTCCACATACAGTGAGGGAAAAAAGTATTTGATTCCCTGCTGATTTTGAACGTTTGCCCACTGACAATGAAATGATTCGTCTATCATTTTAATAGACATGCAAATCAAAATATAACTTTTTTGACATGCGTTTTTCTGGATTTTTTATTTTTTTGTTATTCTGTCTCTCACTGTTAAAATACTCCACCACTCCACTCCAATAAAATTATAGACGGATCATTTCTTTGTCAGGAGGCCAACGTTCAAAATCAGCAGGAGATCACATACTTTTTTCCCTCACTGTATAATAAGATGTCCCCATCAATATAATATACATTATTCTTCCTTGAACTTGTCTTGTCTGGTCTGGTGTTTGGGGAGAGATGCAAAAGAGCTATTCAACACTCTCTCATATGACTGACTGAGAAAAAAGGAACTGGCTTAGAATTCCTGGAGGGGCGTGGTTACGGTGCCGACCAAGATGGCTGCATAGAGGAAGAGCTCCGCTTCACCGGACCCGATACAGCCTTATAAACAGCTTCTTTACCAGCTAAAGGGGTCGCAATAAGAGACCGGAACAACCCCAGACCCCCAGGAACCTCCAGCAGGGTCCCCTGGACAGATTCTTACACCCACAACCAGGCGCTAGCGGGGACGTGGGAAGCCCCAAGATGGCGCCGGCTACCCCTCCGGCGACGGATGGCACAGCCCTAGAGAGGATTGAGGAGAAGCTGAGGAGCCTGACGGCTTCCATGGCCACAAAAGACGACCTGATGTCCCTTACCACTGTCATTCAAGACACCCTCAGGGCCGAAATAGCGGGGATTCGGTCTGAAGTCACATTCCATGCGGGCCGCATTACACGTGCTGAGGAAGCGGCCGAAGCCCTCGCGGCACGCCAGACATCAGCAGACACAGCAATAGCCCGCCAGGGAACGATGCTCCTATCCATGAGGAGACACCTCGAAGACCTGGACAACAGAGGTCGGAGGTGTAACATACGTATCCGGGGAGTCCCTGAGGCCGAGGGTAATGCTGAAAACATTGTAAGCATACTCACCGAACTCTTCCAGGCTATACTGCAGCCGACTTCCCCAGAACACATAGAGTTCGAGAGGGCGCATAGAACTGCGCGGCCCAGATCACTGGAAGAGGGCCCTAGAGACATCATATCCTGCCTCCACTCCTTCCCCATTAAGCACACCATCATGAGGAAGGCCAGGGAACGACCGACGTGGCCTTTCAGAGGTACGCAAGTTGCCCTATACAATGATCTGTCCCCGATCACGCTGGAGGCCCGGAGAGCTCTACGCCCTGTGACAGCAACTCTGCGGGAACGTGATATCCCCTACAAGTGGGGGTTCCCATTCGCCCTGCTGGCCAGGCACCGTAATAGTTGGATTTCCATCCGCTGGCCTGAGGACGTCCCGCGGTTCATGGAAGAACTAGGCCTTCCACCGTCAATTGTTCCCAACTGGATCCTAGGCCCGACGGCCCCTGCCCCAAGACCGCAATGGGCTCCTAAGCGAAGAGAGGCCCGCTCTCCATCGGCTCAACCTGCAAGACGGCGTAGAAACCCGGCATCCCCGGAGGAGTGAGTACATCCCCGCTAAAATGGACATTGCATCCCTGAATCCCTTTCCCGAGCGGTCCCCTGTCCTGGCTGACGGCCCTCCGCTGGTTTGCTGATACCGGACCCATAGTGTGTTTGGCCCCGGCCAGGGTAATGGCCACCCACAGGTTTAATGAGACTTCTTTTGGGGGGGCTCGTGGGGGGGCTCAGGGGACTGATTCCTAGGTCCACAGGACCCCCTTTTTTTGTCAGCTACGGCCTTGCTAGGTATCACCTCCTGTGCTAGTCCTGTTACCACCTGCCTCTCATGGTAAGCGGCATTGATGCAGGGGCTGGGGCACCTTTGTTTGGGGAGGGGTGGCTCACAGGGTGAGGACATGGGCTTCCGTCTCGTCATCTGCCGCTGCGAAATTCTACCGAATCCCTTGACCCCCTCGAGGCCCAGTAACTGTATTTCTACCGTTATTTAATTATGTATGTTTATGCATTTGCCGGTATGCGTGGGGCGGGGGGGGGGGGGGGACACTTGGGGGGGGGGAACAACGTGTGACACTGGTTGTGTTTTTGCCCCTACCCGGGTGCGTACTGAGGGGGGGGGAGACGTAACGTAATACTACCGAGCCTCTTAACCTCCATGATACCCAGTGGTTGTGCTCTCCCTTTCCTATCATTACTTAAGTGTGTATGTTTACGCATATGCAAGTGTGCATGGGACGGGGGGGGGGCATATGGGGGGATGCGGTGAGTAGCCCTGGTTATGTCTCTGCCTCCTGTGTGGTCAGGAGAGATGGGGGTGAGACGTGAGCTGAAGTTATAGTGTGACTTTATATAGTATAGTAAGTTACACTGTAAGGTGTGTCCCCCCCCTCTTCCCCCCTCCCCCCAAAGGCATGGTCAAAGGCAAGCCGAGGTCGAGGGTAACAGAAGACAGGTAAGCGAGAGACAAGCCGAATCAAGGGTAACAGAGAAAGCAGAGTAGAGCAAACAAGCCGGGTCAAAACCAAAAGGGATAACTAGAAAACACGAGCACTGAGTGACTAGAACAAGCTAGAACCACGACAGGGCAATGAGCTAACGAAAGAAGCACTGTTAAATGCCCTGTTCAGATAAGTAGACACACCTCCGACGAGTCCTGATTGGTCCTGAACCAATTGAGTGACAGGTCGTTCCGGTTTGACGTCCTGACGTCGACTTCCGGGCGTCATGCTATAAAAGGGAGTCACTCCCTCGCGGCCGGCTTTGCATGACCGGATGGACCGCGAGGAAGAGGGAAAACAGGCCGTCCGGATGGATGAACGACTAAGTCTCTACCTCTCTCGGAGGTAGAGACCTCAGGTACCCTGACAATACGTTCCATCCGCAGATCCTTGGAAGACCTGAGACTGGTCGATTGCTGGCGGGCACTCAACCCATTGGCGAAGGATTACACCTACTACTCCGTCCTCCACAATCGATACTCACGCATTGACTATCTATTCATCGCACAAGAAGGACTCACCCGCTTACTTAGAGCCGACATAGACCCTGCCACTTGGTCGGACCACGGTTCGGTTTGGGTAGATCTGGAATCCCCTGTGCTCCGCCCCTCATCCTGGTCCTGGCGACTCAATGAGGCACTGTTGCTGGACCCCAACACAAAAGACCAAATAAACCAGGAACTGGGTCACTATTTCAGGGAAAATGACACGCCTGAAACTTCCCCAATATCCGTGTGGGAGGCCCACAAGAGCGTCATCCGAGGAGTACTTATCCGCATTGCCTCACAAAAACGTAAAGCAAATATGTCCTAGATGACCGACCTACACCAGAAGATAACATCCCTGGAATGTCAACACAAGAGATCACAGTTGAACGAGGTCTACGGAGAGCTCATGGAACACAGGAAGAAACTTAGAGACCTCATCACCCGCAAACACCTTCGTACACTACAGCGCACAAAAGGATTTTACTACGCCCATGCCAACAAGGGGGGGAAATACTTAGCCAGGCTATTGAAGAGCCCGGCGCCCCACAGGCAGATACGAAAACTGCGACTGGCTTCGAATGAGATAACCTCCTTCCCACAGAAGATAGCTAACGAATTCCGGACTTTTTACCAAAACCTCTACAATTTACCACCACCCCCTCAGGGAACTAGAGCCGAAAGTCACAACACACGCATAACGGACTACTTGACCAACACGATCTCCAACACAATCGACCAGGACTCAGCGTCCGCACTCGACGCTCCGATCAGTTTGGAGGAGCTGGCAGCGGCCCTCAAAGTATCAAAATCGGGCAAGGCACCCAGCCCTGATGGCTACCCATCTGGTTACTATAAGAGTTTCTCCACTCTTTTACTGCCATGGCTGACTAAGGCGCTTAACGCAGTAGGTGAGGGTGGTCGCCTGGGCGCGGAATCCTTGGCAGCGACCATCACGGTCTTGCTTAAACCGGGAAAGGACCCACTGCTCTGTGGAAGTTACCGCCCCATCTCCTTGTTAAACGTGGATGCCAAACTGTTTACCAAGGTTATGGCGAGCAGACTCAAGCGCCTTTTACCGGACCTGATCCACATAGACCAAACAGGCTTCATCCCGGGACGGGAGACTAGGGATAGCACATTGCGGCTGTTCTCCATCCAACAACACGCCAGGATAACGAAGACCCGACTACTACTCTTATCAACCGATGCCGAAAAAGCATTTGATAGAGTTGATTGGACTTACATGCAAGCAACTCTACAAAAGATGGGATGCGGGGAGGGGCGTGGTTTACAGCCGGAGCAAGATGGACGTCTCCATGTGAAGCTCCGCTGGGACCACATAGCCAATAGCTTATTTTAGCACATAAACTCACAGAGAAACCTGGGGTGCTACCGGGGAAACGGACATGGAGAAGCGGACCCTGAAAAAACAGCCCAAAAAGCAGACAGAACAGGGCAACACAGTCTCTGAAATGTTCGCGGCCTCCCGCGCCATGCGATCCACGCCTCAAGATGGCGGACGGGTGAGCCCGCGAGTGTCCCACTCACCTTCCAGCCCCGGAATGGCGGCGACGTCGGAGGTCTCAGACACTAGTGCCGCACAGATATTGGCAAATCTGGCGGAGGTGCGTAGCTACCTAGCCACCGAAATCGCCAGAAACACGAAAGAAATTAAAGCGGAAATATGCGCCCTGGGCGCGAGAACGACCGAGCTGGAAACGCGGGTTGAGTCCATGGTCCTGGCTCACAACACTGCTACAGCTCACATTAACACGCTGACCTCGCGACTGTCTATGGCGGAAGCTGCCCTGGATGACATGGGGAACAGATCCCGCAGGAACAATATTCGACTGCGGGGTCTGCCAGAGAAGGAGGGTGAAGGCCCCCTCATGGAGGTCGTACTGGAGATACTGAGGCCGCTTCTCCCCGAGATCCCTGACTCCCACTGGCATATCGAGCGGGCACATAGGGCACTAAGGCAACGACGTGCGGATGATAAACGCCCCAGAGACATTATAATTAAATTCATGTTCTTTCAAACGAAAGAAGCCCTTATGAGACGCGGGCGTGAGGCCCCCATCAGACATGGCGGTATTGAACTTACCCTTTACCAGGATTTGACACCGGAGACTCTGCAAAAACGGAGGCGGTGGCGGCCGGTGACAGAACTCCTCCAGAAAAATAAAGTGCGGTATGCTTGGGGCTTCCCTTTTCGTCTACTTGCATTCCGGGACGGGCGCACCAGAACCCTGTACCCGGAAGGAGATCCGGTTGCCTTCTTGCGGAGCGTGGGGATCCAGGATGGCCTCGAGGCAGCGGCGTTACCCCCGGCGGTAGAGGAGCTCCGACCCCTCCCACGAGAATGGTACTCGGTAGGCGACCGAGGCCAGATGGGTTAGCGGTCGGCGGTGAGATCCCGCCTGCATTATTGGCTGGGTAGGTGAAGGACCGTTGGGGGGGCTCTTGCGGGTGGCGGGATAAGCCTGGGGGGCCCCAATGAGTAGAGGGCCAACTTATAAAAAAATTTATTTTATTTTTTATTTATTTTTCTATTTTCTCTCTCCCCTTTTTTTGCTATTTTTAGGAGGGGCGCTTGGCAAATGGGTGGGGCGCACCAGGGCCGCCGGAGCCCGTCTTTGGGTGGGTTAGGGGTGAGAGTTTAGGCTACCGGCTGCCTGCACGGGGGGGCATTGTTTGGGTCGGAGGGTCTCTGGCCGGTGCAGCGACCTTTTTCATCTTTTTGGGGGGGGAAGGCCTCGGTGGGGGGACCCCTCCACCCGCTGGTTTTATTCCCGCCGGGCTGCCCCCACGTATGGAGGCCTGGGGGTCGTTAGTAGACTGAGACTTCAAAGTTTCTACACCCTTGCGATGTATAGACCATGTTTATGCTCATGCTTGTTCAGTGTTTAAACGTGTTTAACGTATGTGTTTTTTGGGCTTGTATATTCTCTTGTCCTCTCCCTTCGTTGGACGGGTGGGGGCAGGATGGCAACCGAGCGGAAGTTGGGGCTCTCACGCTCGATAGTACGCAGTTTTTGCGGTCATTTAACAGGCCCAAACCTCAAGGGATGCGCTGGGGTATTCCCAACGCTGCTTGGTTCTCGAGGAAGGGGCATGTGGGATTCGAGTCGATGGGGTCACAGGCCGGGGGTGGGGGAGCGGGGAGCGGGGGCAGTGGCCTGACGCCCCGGGCTAACAAACTTAGAGCCGGTTTTCTAAGAGGTGCGGGATGGTAGCTTTACCGACAAAGGGGGGTGGGGGCTTTTCAGGCCCGGATCCTTATTATACTGATTGTAATTTTAACACGGGGGTCCGTTAGGGGGCGGCTGCTTCCTATGAGTCACGGGGAGGGTTGAGGGGCAAGCCGGTCCAGGGGGGTCGGGGCAATTGGGGTTGAAGCGTTTCCCCTCTATCACGTATAGATACGCTGTCTCCGGATATCACCGTGCCCCCCTGTATCGCCTAATCACATAACAGGACGGGCTGCTGCCACCGCCGCGAGAGGTCTGTCTCCTCGATCGGGGACCTCCAAATAATTGCTAGGGGGAATGCGTAACAAAGTGTGTATTACTGCTGGTGTCCGGACGCGCTGGTCCCTGGGCGGCTGAGCCGGCGGCAGGCTTCTCGTATGCTAATTTGCGTGGGGGATGACTGTGGCCGGCTCGGTTGTGCTCCATGGGATTGCGCTCCTAAAAGGCGGATCCTCCGCCACGCTAGCGAATTACTGGCAGCACGATTAACATAACGTGATTTCCCATCTAGTCCAGTCCCTTCAGGACTGAACACTGAATGTTTTCTCCCCATTTCGGCTATAGATTATGTTTGCCTCATGATTTGCCTAGTGTACTGCTGTAAGCACCGAATCTTTAAATGTGCAGCGGTTTTCATGAATGTCAGACCTTCTCGTTCCGCTGCTATAAAAATGTATACTGTTGTGGCGTTTGGAATGTGTTCCCTATTAAGGGTTAATAAGTAAAGGGGTGTATATAAAAAATACCCCTTTCTGTCTCATTAGAGATATATCTTTGCCAGAAGCTCAAGGAAGCAGGCTGAAGGGTCAGTGTTAGGACCCGCTTAGGGGGGGTCTGCCTTGACGTTGGCAGGCGGGCATTCCTCCAATGGCCATTGGAGCAACTAAATGACCTCCATTTGTCTAAATATACATAGGGATTAAGGAAAAAGCGCAAGTAACATTTTCTTTTCTTTGGTTTTTACTATATATTGGGGCTGATGTGTGTTGTAGTCCTTGCAGCTTAAGCGCAGGACTTCTCTTTTTGTATTTGTATTTACTTTGTATCACACAGCCTGGTTACAATGCTGCTACCCATCCCATGTGTTCCCTATTAAGGGTTAATAAGTAAAGGGGTGTATATAAAAAATACCCCTTTCTGTCTCATTAGAGATATATCTTTGCCAGAAGCTCAAGGAAGCAGGCTGAAGGGTCAGTGTTAGGACCCGCTTAGGGGGGGTCTGCCTTGACGTTGGCAGGCGGGCATTCCTCCAATGGCCATTGGAGCAACTAAATGACCTCCATTTGTCTAAATATACATAGGGATTAAGGAAAAAGCGCAAGTAACATTTTCTTTTCTGTGGCGTTTGGAATGTGTTCGGTATAAAGATGTGGATGACTGATGCTTTATGACGCCTCTCCTGTATACCTTACAGTAACGCACATGGTTATAGGTCATATGCCTCTATCTTATATGTTTTTTATGAATAATTGCATTTTTGCCAGGCTGAGGCCTCGGGCATGGGCTCTTGTCACCCAGGGTGAGGAGTTTATCTCTTTAGATGCAAGCTGGCACTGGACAGTGCCCGCATTGGCTGGTCCATGTCCCTTCTGCTCCAGGGCTTTCTTATCAGGCGCTGGGGGGAATGGGACATTTACCCCAACGTGGCCTGGCTGTGGGTAAGACCAGGCGATTTCTGTACAAAGTTATTCTATCACTTTCTCTAACCCTCTTCTATTTTCCCTTTACCCCACTCTCCACTCCCTTGCCCCTTCTCCCTCTTTTATCTCGTAGGGGGTGGCGGGAGGAGGCGGTCCAAAATCATAGACAAGACACGGGGACGAGACACGGCCTATACATAGCGGTCCACCATAGTTTGACACATGCCCATTAAACTGGTTTCACTTAATGTAAAGGGCCTAAACGCACCCAAAAAACGGCGGCTCTTATTTAGGGAACTTAAACGTTTAGACCCGGATATAGCTCTTATACAGGAGACACATCTTCCCAGATCGGCCAAATTCGCACTTAAAGACCACACTTATAACACCACCTTTGAAGCGAGAGCCCTCAACAAGAGGAATGGCGTCGCCATCCTAGTGCATCGGAGGTGCCCAATTAGCATCCATAGAGTTAGCGCAGACCCAGCAGGACGTAGCGTACACCTGTCAGGTTCCCTGTTCTCCCACACGATCCACATCTCCAATGTTTACGCTCCCAACGACCCTTCCAAAGAGTTTTGGGCAGACCTCGCCAAAGTTGTCACTACACTCCCGAATGGTATGGTGATAGTGGGCGGAGACTTTAATGCAGCCCCATCCCCGGCGGCAGACAGGGGGCCATGCAGAGGACTCCCACGGTCCCATAGAAGAGGAGGCCAGGACAAGCTGCTTCATACGTTTATACAACAGTCGGGCCTTATCGACATCTGGAGAGCCCAGCACCCGGACACGAACGACTACACGTTTTATTCACAGCCCCATAACACGTATTCCAGGATCGACTTGTTCCTGGTCAACCCCCAGACTGTTTCTAGGATTGTGGACTCCACGGTAGGATCCATATCCTGGTCGGACCACGCGGACGTCTCCATTACCCTGGACAAACTGAGCGCGGCAACTCCATGGACGTGGAGACTGAATAATTCCCTGTTGAGGGACCCGGAGATAGTTGAAATTGTACGCAGGGAACTGGCCGACTACTTCCTTAGAGAAGCCGCATCGGGGGTATCTAAAGCCGTAATATGGGCGGCACATAAGTCTGTCATTCGGGGAATACTCATCAGGGAAGCGACCTTAAAGAAACGCCGGAAAACCCAATTGCTGACTTCGCAGCTGAGCGCTCTGCGATCGGCGGAACAGAGACACAAGTCGGATCCCACACGGACCAACTTGGACACAGTACAAGAGTTGAGGCACAGTATTCGCGACTTACTCATGGAGGATACCACGAGAGCTGTCTTGTGGTCTCGGCGGTCCTTTTATGAGAAGGCCAATAAAAGTGACACCTTGTTGGCAAGATCCCTCAGGCCGCGCCCGCGGAACACGCATATTACAAGGATTAAAGATGCTGCGGGAGCATACCGGACGGATCCCAATGATATCGCCAAAATATTCTCAGAATTTTACTCTGACCTATACAACCACTCCAGAGGTGAAGACACGGAACCTCAAAAACGTATGGAAGAGATTCGTGGTTTCCTATCGGGGATCCATCTCCCGACACTGAGCGAAGCCGATGCGACCACCCTTAGTAGCCAGATATCGGCGGAGGAGATAGACGCAGCGATATCAACTCTGAAGAGCAATAAGGCACCTGGTCCGGACGGCTTCGACGGAAGCTACTATAAGACTTTCCGGGAAGAACTGGTACCCCACCTCGAGTCATGGTTTAATGACCTCCAAGACGGGGGGACCACGGATCGAGATATGTCCCTTGCGAATATTGTCTTACTGCCAAAACCAGGAAAGGATGACTCCCTACCGGAGAATTTCCGCCCGATATCTTTAATTAACCATGATTCCAAGATCCTAGCGAAGGTGTTAGCGATCAGATTGAACCCGATCCTCACTAGCCTGGTCCATCCAGACCAGGTGGGTTTCGTGCCGGGGAGGCAGTTGTTCGAGAATACGAGACGAAACATCGATCTCATAGAGAGACAAGCTCGACTACAGATCCCGACGTTGATGCTATCACTGGACGCTGAAAAAGCGTTCGACAGAGTTAAATGGCCGTTCCTATTCGAAACACTGCGTCAATTCGGGATGCCGGATCGTTTTATCACGACAATACAAGCCTTATACACTAATGTCAGGGCACAGGTTAGGATAACGGGAGCGAGGTCGATCCCATTCCCGCTGAGCAACGGCACGAGACAGGGCTGCCCCCTGTCGCCGCTGCTATTCGTCCTATCATTGGAACCTCTCATGCAAAAGATACGCACCACCCCAGAGATCGAGGGCATCGCGATACGGGGACAGGAATACGTAATCTCGGGCTTCGCCGATGACGTACTACTGTCATTGACGGCTCCGTTGAAGTCAATGACAGCCCTGCAGAGGATATTGGCAGATTACGGCATGGTGGCCGGTTACAAGGTTAACCTCCACAAGTCGTCCGCACTCCCCATAGGGATGAGCGATGCCGAGATTACGCACATCGGGAGAGTATTTAACGTCCAAGTGGTGAGGGATCATATTAAATACTTAGGCATCTGGCTAACAGCCGACCCCTCCCTGCTACACCAACAGAACTACGTGCCCCTAATTAGACAATTAATGCGTGACCTGGAGGTGTGGGTAGATAAACCGATTTCGTGGATCGGGAGGATTCATTCGGTAAAAATGAATATCTTGCCTCGGATACTTTTTCTCTTTCAAGCCCTCCCGATACACTTGACCAAGTCCAGCTTGGGGCCACTCCAACAGGCAATCGGTAGGTTTATCTGGCACAACAGGAAACACAGGACGTCGCGAAATATACTTTACAGGGCGAAAGAGAGGGGGGGCCTGGGGCTGCCAAATCTTTATTATTACTATGTGGCGGCCCAATTGGCCCAGATTGCGTTGTGGCATACACCCCCTGACGAGAGGCGGTGGGTGGACTTAGAATCCTCTTTGTTGAACCCGGACCTCCCCCAATTCCTCATATGGACCCCAAAAGAATTTAGACCCCTAGACAGAGTCCCGTGCCAAGCGGTTCAGACCTCCTTGAAGGTCTGGGACACGAACGCCCTTAAACATGACCTGACTGCCGCTTTATCCCCGATGACTCCGTACTTGAGAAATAGAGATTTCCCTTCAGGTATGCGGGCCCGAGACTTTAAAGGCTTGGAAACCGCGGGACTGCAGAGACTGCATCATCTATATGTTAATCAGTCTATGATCTCCTTCGAGCATTTGAACGGCAGGACCCCGCTGAAGCCTTTTGACTACTTCCGTTATATTCAACTTCGGGATTATGCCCGAGCTGCCAGGATCAAACGAGCGGCACAGATGCCCTTTACGTTCTTCGAGAAGATATGCTGCAGGGAACAGTTTCCGAGAGGACTCATCTCCTGCATATACGCACACCTGAGTACCCACACCTCGGAATGGGGGACCATGAAATACACTGATCAATGGGAAGCGGACTTAAACGAAGTGTTAGAAGGAGCTGAGTGGCAAGAAATTTGGGAAGCAGCCGCGGCCTCTTCAGTGTGCGTAACCCTGCAAGAACAATCGTATAAGACCCTTTTCCGATGGTATGCCACCCCGGCGACACTTTTCCGCATGGGAAAGGTTCCGACGGACGTATGCTGGAGAGGCTGCGGCCAGAAGGGTACGTATATTCATATGTGGTGGGAATGCCCGATAGTGCAGATATACTGGAAGAAAATAGCGACGTTATTAGGAGATGTATTTGACAGGGTGGTGGAGCCAGACCCGTGGGTATTCCTGTTATCGAGATCCCTAGAGAATTGGTCACGAACAGAACAGACCCTCCTCCACAGAATAACCCTAGCCGCAAGGCGAGCCTTAGCGCAAACGTGGCTACAGAGCGACACCCCCACCTTAGCATTCACAAAACATAAAATAAAGGACACATATCTGATGGATAAACTGACGGCTCAGGTTAGGGGGACTATCAGGAAATTCGAAAAGATCTGGGACCCGTGGGTTAGCAGCATAGCTAACGACTGAGATGTAACCAGACAAGATTGTTCTTGATTAAAACCCCGCCACACTAACGAAGTCGGGGGGTTTGGACTCCCACCGTCCCACTTGTATCTTATGTCGCAGAGCGATTGCTCACAGTGACGCCTAGGACAGATAGCTGGTGGAGGGGGATCACTCCCCCTTCCCTATTATCGTTACTGTAACAGAGGTGCTGCTCGGACCGACCTCCTTCCCATAATCCGCCTCATCCCCACTCGCCTCCCCTCCCTTTTTTCCTTCCCTTTCTCCTTTCTTTTTTCTCCCCTCTTTATATCTGCATATCTCCTTCTCCTCGAATCTTCGAGGAAACTTACCTTCTTTTCTACCTTTGAAATCACGATATTTTGAACTATCTTATGAGACCAGCATAAGGGTTTACTTGCAGCCGCCGGGGTTATGGGGGGCTTGCCGCACAGCTAGAGATGCAAATGCGATTATTCATAACTCCCTTAGTTGCATAGTATTGTGACTACATTACGATAGTTCCTTGTTATATCTTGTTGTTTTAAGATTTAAAAAAAACTAAAAACACTTTGCGAGATGTACAGCGATACTTAAGATCGCTTTATCAGGACTGGAAATTATGGGCAACACCATATTGGACGAGCATGGACATTGGAATGTGACACACATGCATAGTGCGTCGTCACGAAAGAGGTTATCATGGACTACCATTAACATTACATAGTTGCACACCATCATACCGTATTTCCGTTCTGTATTGTTGCTTTTATGTATGATATGTATCTGCTGTCTTGCAATGAAAAATAAAGAATATTAAAAAAAAAAAAAAGATGGGATGCGGGCAGAGGTTCCTCACCTGGATATCAGCTCTATATAGTAAACCGCACGCAACCGTGAGAGTCAACAGGTCAACGACTGCTGATTTCCCGAGTAGCAATGGCACCCGTCAGGGCTGCCCACTTTCACCACTCCTGTTCGCAATGTCCCTCGAACCATTACTTCAGGCAATTCGCTTAAACCCGGATATCCAGGGGTATAATTGGCGAGACACACACCATAAAGTAGCTGCGTACGCAGATGATCTCCTGTTTTTCGTACAGAACCCAAGGACGACGCTACCCTGCCTCCTCTCGGAATTCGACAAATTTGGTCGAATCTCGGGCTTTAAGCTCAACCTTTCAAAATGCGAAGTCCTAAACATTACGATCCCCACGGATGATTACATCTCCCTTGATTCGCAATTCCCCTTCCGATGGTGTTACGGTAAAATGAAGTACCTCGGGGTCTGGGTGGCCACAGACCCTGAAGACACTTACCGACTCAACTTTACTCCCCTTCTGAAGGCAATTGTGACCGACCTGGATAGATGGTCGCACCCCCACATCACATGGCACGGCAGAGTGGCGGTCCTCAAAATGAATGTCCTACCACGGATCCTATACCTCATGCAGACCATTCCACTGGCCGTGCCGGGTGCCTTTTTCTCCTCTCTGAAAACGGCGATAATTAAATTCGTTTGGTGCAGTGGCCGCTCTAGAATCCGACACGACATCCTTTGCCGACCAAGGCACCGCGGAGGACTAGCACTCCCGGACATCAGGAAATATCATCAGGCCACGATCATGCAGCGAATATTGGACTGGCACACAGACCCCACATCAAAACAATGGGTTACACTTGATAAAGGACTACTCGGATCCTCACTTGAAATGGAGATATGGGGAACAGCAAGGGGGCGGACGGGTAGGGGAAATGAAAGTGGACCAATACAACAAACATTAATTGGCTGGAGATCACTGAGAAACCTAGGCCATATATCGCCTACTCCCAGCCCCATGATCCCGCTCACACATAACACGACCCTAGCAGGAGGACTTCCATCGGGGGCATGGCCCATCGCGAGCAACAGGGAATACATCCCCATCCATCGTGTCCTCGCAGAGGGTAGATTACGAGACTCGACATCGTTGTTGGGAACAGTCCCTAGGACCCCCCTGGCGGTTCTCAGATACCTACAACTACAACATTATTACAACTCAATACCACATAAAGATCGCTTACATCGGGAACTTACCTGGTTTGAAGACCTCTGCGACCGGGGCGGCCCACTGGACCATACAATCTCGGCACTGTATCAACACTTACTCATCGGGGCCGAGACCCAGATGCCCACCTTCCGCCGACAGTGGGAAACACAACTCGGGAAAACACTGACACCAGCACAATGGGATACGGCACTACTCTGGTAGCAGAAAAGCTTTATGAGCTTGTGCTACCAGGAGGTCAATTATAAACTGCTCTCATTATGGTATAGGACCCCAACCCTGCTACACAGGATATTCCCATCAATCACTCCACTGTGTTGGAGATGCCAGACAGAATGTGGCACATTGATACACATTTGGTGGGAGCGCAGAGACATTGTCCCATACTGGGTGATGATAAAGAACGCCATAACCGACATTCTGGGTGACATCCCGGAGTGGAGCGTTGAGCTCGCCTTGTTACACATTTCGACACAATCCATCCGAACTTACAAGAGATCTATACTACGTCACCTGCTGAACGCCGCCAAGGCTAACATACCGGCACATTGGAAAACACGCGACACACCAACGAAGAAAGAATGGATTAACAGGGTGGAAGACATACACGGGGCGGAAGACATCCACGCCTCTCTGACCGGCCGCGAAACGAAACAACTGGAGATGTGGCTTCCATGGTTCACGTACATCACCCGCTATAGACTAGCTAGAGATGCTCACGATCACCCTAGTGGAGCGACTGCGACTGTGAGCACCACTTGACGCAGATCAACTCACCCTACCTCCCCCTTCCCGCCCCTCCACCTCTAATTTCTCCATACCTCTCTCTAACTCCGCTGCAGCTCGACTGTTGGGTCTCGGGGTCTGAGGGATGGAGACCGGGACCAAGGAGACACTGCTTTGCCAAGCCATAGGCTCCATCTCAATGATACTTCTGCCCTCGGCCTTTACGAGGCGCAGACGACCGCCCGCACCATAGTAAATGCGAAATAAATTTAGCAATTTGCATCTTCACAACTAGTGTCGAGATGATGGACAATATTGGTTTCTTGCCCACGGTGAGGCGCCACATAGCATAACATCACCTCATACTCCCCCGTGATAACACGGATACACACACCACAGTTTCAACATAATCACTCATACCAGTCATCTAACCTACCAATGACAATTGCAAGTGACTTGCATATGGGACACCCGCGAACCACAGGCTCTGCCGAGAGGGACGACGACACAGGCCATAACCACTTACGTTACCGAAAATGAGGGAAAGGCATCTCTCCTGGGAACACACGGCCACAGAAGGGGCAACACTTCCAACTATTATGACTCAGAGGGTGGTTAGGCCCCAACCCACATACTAAAGTGAACAGGTGACTTCCTGAGGACCCTATAGCCGACTGTGAAAGGCACCCATAGTAACCCCAACATCCATGGGTCCTAGTGTTTGCCTGACGACACAGTTACGGATTTGTGCACCTGAACCCGATAGAGGCCTATGAGCCACCTTTCTCGCTGCTGCTCTGACATCCTGCCCAAACACTCTGGTAGTGCATCATTATGTATCTTTCCCGTGCCCCACAACTCGTTGAGAACGGCACCCTCTGACACCAGCTATACCTATCCTTAGCATATAGCTATGTCTTGGGAAACCTTTTAGTTACCTTTTACTTATTGTTCCGTGTGATTTCACAACTACACCTATTTAAGTGCCAACTGTACCTATAAAGCACGAACATTATGCTTACCTGCTAAGAGACCTACGAGTCTCCTTATTGATGATCCCGCAGAGATTTGCATATCTCACTTTATGACATGTTACGTCAAATATCAGAAACCTGCGTGTTTCACACTGCTTACTAACTACGTATTCTTTATACCATGATAATACTTCAATAAAAAGATTTACAAATAGAATTCCTGGAGGTTGCTGCATAGTGCCCTTTCAGACAAGAAGGATGGTTTCTGGACGTCCTGGGCACTGTCTTACTTTAAGCGGTTAAACTATTTACAAATGGTTCAAGCCCAAAGTGCTTTCTATGGTGACTGTACCCCTTGCTTCCCAGTCAAGCCTTAAACATGTTTGTAGAGCCTTTTGTCTGTGGATGACCAGTGGTAGGCTGCTTTGGGAGTAGAAGTATTCCTTTAAGTCATATTTCACCATCCTGGTCTTGGCAGCTCTGCTGGAGGATGACAGGAAAGAAGTAAAGAAAACAGCTGCCCATGCTATAATGGCTGACTACAGGAGAGCTCCACTGCATTATGAAGTCTAAACTAAAAGTAAACTGGACTGGATCTAATCATACTTATACCCCAGAAGTGATTCTGCTAGGTACAGCTAGCAATAGGAAAAACAGACTAGGGGTGTGTGCACCTACATGATTTTTATTTAATGACTGTTATACATTTAGGTTAGTATTCTATTACTGTATCCCTGGGAAGGGAACATCAGCATCCAGAGAAGGAGTAAGATCCAACAGGGCACCTCTTCATTATTTACATAGAGATGGTAAATGTGGCCAAGTTAATAAATGGTTCCGGGGCCTCTATTTAACCCAGCGGTTCTCAAACTGTGAACCAGGCACACAGGGGAGCCGCAAGATATTTTTCCGGTGCTATGATGATAGCACTGGGAACTGTGCCTCCCTCTCCCCTGTCGGCTCTGCAGGACCGGAGGGGAGAACAGAGGTCTCCCTCCCCGTCCTGCTCGGGGTATACTGCTGGCAGCCGGCAGGGTAGGGAGGAAGAGAGGACCCGGGTTCTCCTCTCGCGAGCTTGGAGCGTTGTCGCGGTTACTACGGCAATGCTCCAAAACTTGAGAGTGAACTCTAGCAGCTCCTGAGGCTGCACTAGAGTTCACTGGGACCTCCAGGGCTTCTCCACCGGACCACCAACGATCACAGGAAATGTCCCCCCTCCCAGGCAAAGGTAAGCAGGGAGGGGAGGAAATCTACCTTTTATGGTGTCTACTCCAGAGGAACGACTGCTTTACCCAATGGATTCTGACCTGACATGTACCTGTCAGGGCCAGTGGCTCAGTCAGTGCTTTCTTCATTTGGGGGGCAAGATCAAACATGCAAATTGACTTGTCTTTCTTTCAGCCTAAACTCTGCTCCTTGGTGTTTCATCAAGTTACTGAAGCCACTGATGGAACATCTCAGGTCTAAGGGCTTTTGTTGTCTTATTTACTTAGACAACCGCCTGCTCTTCTGGGACACCGCCTCACACTTGTGGTAGCAGATGCAATACACAATTAGCTTATTGGAGTATCTAATGTTTGCGGTCAATTGTGACAAATCAGCTCTGTCTCCCTAGTATTCGTAGAGTAGCTGGTGTGGAAAGGAGTAGCAATCTCTCTTAACAGCTCATTTTTCTGCAATCCAGAATTTTCTTTTGCATCTGTTTGTATCTGGCAGATCTTTTTGGTCTCTCAACATAATGCAGTCAGCTATCTCACGTGCCAATACAAGATGTTTCTGTCAGTCAAGATTATCTTGTCTGCAGGCTGTTACGGGGCATTCATTTTTCTTGCACTCCGGCCCCTAGGTATTCATATCTGTGGGATGTAGATCTGGTGCTACGTTTTCTCCACGACTGACCAGACTGTCATGGTAGGAAGGGGTGCTGCCCTAAGACAGCTATATCCCTTTAAGAGCAGGAACCCAATGTGCAGAGAAAATGACAATCACAAGGAATAAGTGCAAAAATATGTATATTACGAAATAAAAAAATATGATACAAGATAACCAAACAAAATGCAGGATTACTACAATGCCAATATAAATCAAACAGTAGACCTAGGTCTAGCACAGGAGGTGCAGGCAGAGTATCAGGGTACAGTCTTTCTAGGTTAAGTAGAGTATGCTGGGCAGGACCTGGTTAGTATCATAGGAGATAGACAAGACTCAGGTCCAGAGCCACACGATGTACAGTTCGAGCGAAAAAGATGCAGGTCCAGAGCCACAGGATGTACAGTTAGAGCCAAAAGGATGTAAGGCCATAATCACAGGATACAAGGCCACAGGATGCAAGGCCAGAGTCACAGGATACAAGGTCACAGGATGCAAGGCCAGAGTCACAGGATACAAGGCAACAGGATGCAAGGCCAGAATCACAGGATATAGGACCAAAGTCACAGGATGCAGAGTCTATACTGCCATAGGCAGGGCCGGTGCAAAGAATTTGGGGTACATAGGCGAAGATGCATTTTTCCTCCCCCCAAAAACATCTGCACCTGTGTGCCTCTTAACCTCCCTTTTGTGTTTCTTATCCCGTCTTTAAATATCTGACTCCATTTAGTGTATTTTATCTCCTATTTTTGCCTTTGTGTGTCTCCTATGTTTCCTCTTTGTATGACCCTTACATCCTCCCACATTTTGTGTGTCTTACTCCTCCCAGACCCTTTGTGTAACTCCTTTTCTCCCAGCCCTTTTGTGTCTTTTACTCTTCCCAGCTCCTTTGTGTGTGTCTCTTTCCTTCTCAAGCCCCGCTGTGTGTTTCTTTCACATCCAGCCCCTCTCCCTGTCCCTTAATGGTCCCCTCCCTTCTCTGACCCTTACTGTTCCTCTCCCCTCTCTCCTCCTTTCCCTGTCCCTTAGTGTTCCTCTCCCCTCCCCCCTCTGTTCCCTGTCGCTTAGTGTTCCTTTCCCCCCTCCCTCCTTTTCCTGTACCTCAGGGTATTTCTCCCCTCCTCACCCACCCCCATAGTGGTCCCCTCCCCTTCCTGGTGTGCCTCCTACCTTTCTTGTAGCGTGGCTGAGCGGAGCGAATCCTGGTACAGTGAGTTTTTCATGTCAGTCCTGCCAGGTACAGGAAACAGAAGTTCCTGTACCACGGTACACTCCGCTTGGCCACGCTACAGTCAGGGGTGTATAAACACTGACAGTCACACACATTCAATGACAAACACACAGACGTCTCTGACAGCCAGACTCACTTATCTGACACACTCATTCATTGACAGACACTCACATGCACATTGACAGACACACACACACTGACAGACACACACACACAAACTCACAGACACACATACTCGAACACACACACACTGACAGACTCACATGCGCACACACACACTGACATACACACTCACACACACTGACAGACACACTCACTCACACACAAACTCATAGACACACTTACACACACACACTAACAGACACACATACTCACATGCGCACACACACACTGACAGACACACTCACTCACACACAAACTCACAGACACACACACTGACAGACACACATACTCACATGCACACACACACTGACACACACACAAACTCACAGACACACATACACACTGACATAATCACACACACATACACACACAGTAATTAATAAAGTAATTAATAATAAATTAAATTTAAATTTCCCACCCAGCCTCCCTACCTGGAGTGCTGGCGTGGGTCTCTCATTGGTGGTCCAGTGAGGCTTCTGGGAGGCGTGCTGCTGAAGTTAATTAGGAGGTGGCGAGGGAGCTCTGATCTCTCTGACCGGCTCCCTCGCAGGCTGTTTTCTGATGCCGCGGGAGCCGGAATATGACGTCATATTCCGGCTCCCGCGGCATCAGCAAAAGGCGCGCGAGGGAGCCGGTCAGAGAGATCAGAGCTCCCTCGCCACCTCCTAATCCACTTCAGCCGCACGCCGCGCCGCTCCGGGGATCCAGGAGGTGACCAGGCAGGAGGGAGCACTTCCCTCCTGCCGGTCACTTGAATTTTGCGCCCTCAGAGCCGGTGCGCCCTAAGGCGGCCGCCTGTGCCGCCTTATGGACGCGCCGGCCCTGGCCACAGGATCAAAGAAACAATCACCTTGCCCTGAGGGAAGGGTGAGACCAGACTATAAAGGGCCCTAACAAGGGCCAGCTGAAGTGCTTAACCCCTTAAGGACACATGACGTGTGTGACACGTCATGATTCCCTTTTATTCCAGAAGTTTGGTCCTTAAGGGGTTAAAGGAACACTGTAGGCACCCAGACCACTTCTGCCAATTGGAGTGGTCTGGGTGCCAACTCCCACTACTCTTAACCCTGCAAGTGTAATTCTAAAAAACTGCAATAATTACCTTGCAGGGTTAACTCCTCCTTTAGTGGCTGTCTACTAGACAGCCACTAGAGGACACTTCCGTGTCTATAGCACAGGTTTTCTGTGCTAGAGCGTCGCTGGACGTCCTCACGCTGTGTGAAGACCTCCAGCGTCGCTCAATTCCCCATAGGAAAGCATTGAAAGCATTTTAAATGCTTTCCTATGGAGAGCTCTAATGCGTGTACGCGGCATTGCCGCGCATCCGCATTAGGTCTCCTCAGCCAGCGGGCGGGATCAGTCTCGCCCACCGGCTGACGTAAGGAAGAGGAGGAGCAGCGGCGAGCAGAAACCACCGCTGAGGGACATCGGCGAGGGTCTCAAGTAAGTGACTGAAGGGATTTTCACCCCTTCAGCAACTTGGGATGGGGGGTGGGAGGGAGAGGGGACCTGCAGTTTAATGTTCCTAGAAGTAGGGATTAGCACCAAACAGGGAAAGTGGTGATCAATGGTACTGCACAAGGGGATATCACCTAAGGAGTGAACCGGTAAACGTGACACAGACAACAGGAGTCTGTCTCCAGAGAGTGTCACCTTTTTCCTGTCGGACAAAATCTGACTCAGCTTCCATTTTTTTTAACCATGTCATTCATGATGTATCTAACCTGTGTCGTCTCTACACTTATATGGACGTTACGGCTTCCCTTCGTCCCTTGCAGACAGGCCAGTTCCTGGTGTCCTATGTCCATACTCACAAGCCTATGTCTACTACTGGATGCTATCCCTCTCCAATATTTTATGTTTGGTGGTTTGGATTATGGTGAATATACCTACCTCTTATGCTTCCTTTTCTTATATGTCAGAGCATTAAAACAGCAAAATATGGGGGGCGGAGCCAAGCAGCCAAGCAGCCAAGCAGCCCAGACGTGTCCAGCGAGAGCTCCCGCGTCTGGGGACAAAAAACGGGGACTTCTACCCACAACTCGTGTCTGACAAACTGCAACCCACGACGACTGAAACCAGGAGAGGCTGCTGCATCGACGGGTGCTTCCCCCGAACTCCTGCACCGCCAAACTGACACACCGAGGCTTGCGGCCTAACGCGAACTGAGCCACGGAGAGACGGCCGCTTTCCGGGCACAGGTACAGTGACTGCAGCCTCGCACACACACCTCCCCCCCCCCTCGGTCCAGTGGGAGTTATCCTGGACCATACAGAACCGCGGTAGAGAACCACTTGCATCAGCATCCAGCACGGCACTACAAACGCCTGCCTCGTGGCACATCCAAGATGGCGGCTGCACACTCACCGCATACTAGAAGCCTGCCTCTAAGCTACATGCCCAGTCACAGTAATGCCACAGACACCCTGCAACGCCTCGAGGAAATCTTCCTCCGGTTCTGGGAGAAACTGGACCAGCGCATACAGGCAGCCCAGATTGATTTACAAACCAAGACACGCGCCGGTGAGGTGGGGCACAAGCAGCGGGGAGCAAGGAGGGTGTCCTCGGGCACAGCGATTTCACAGCCAAACACCCCTACTCCACGTAGCCCACCTGGGCTGAAGGCCACCAGGGCTAAAGCCCATAAGCATCTTCCACAGCAGCGGAGGTCCCAGCGCCGTAAACGGCAGCATACCACCAGACCCCCCAGCACTCCCACAAGAGGAGGAAACTCGGACTCTGGAAGTCACCAGGTTTGTGGCTCAGTGATGCAGGCCTGCTCACCAGCCTGGGGCTGGAGGATCGCCTCTTCCCGCACCTGCACAGCAGAGGCCCTACACAGCCCACCAGCGTGTACCAGCGTTTTCCCTGAGGCCAACACCAACAGCAAGAGGCACACTCCTGCACTGGGCATAGGTTGGATAGCTGCACTTCATGCCAACTTCTACGCTCCACCAGCCCAGGGCATTGGTTAATCCTGGACTTTCCACAGTGGCCTGACAGGCCGAGAGGACTGTCTCACTCTAGACACCACAAATTAAGCTACATATGCCGATAAATAATGATGCACACCATGATATATATTTTGTTTTCTTGTTTCTACACACTACCTATGGTCTCCTACCCTTCAATCACCTAAGGTGTTAACAATTTAAGCATGTACTACACTGTATTTCTGATGTATGAACCCCATCACTAGGCCATGCTTGTTTCCTGTTAATCACTGCTATCCACACTTGTAGCCAACCCTGACGCACACGATTAAAGCCTAGAAAAGCATAATACAGCATATGGGATACTTATAAGCAATGGTTTAGCTTATGTTTAACGTAAAAATTAACATTCTTGGGTGATGTACTGTTGTGTTAACGTCTATTGTGAAACCATGTGTCACCAGACGCCTGACTAACATGACTTAGCGAGTTACCAATCCGGATCTTTTGATCCTTAGCTTGTATTTTCAAACTGGAGTTTAACTACAATATATATAAAAAAATGAGGCACTGAAAATCTGGAAATGTACTCTAACTTGGCGTATTGTTGTACCAACCCTATATTGTAAATCGCTTAAACGTTTCCTCCGATTTCTCTTTTGTATCCCATACTATATGCCTTTAATAAAAATAAGATTGAAAAAAAAAAAAAAAAAACAGCAAAATATGAAGCCTCCTGTCAAGTGGTAAAATTGAAGATTATGCTAGCTTAAAGGACCACTCTAGGCACCCAGACCACTTCAGCTTAATGAGGTGGTCTGGGTGCCAGGTCCCTCTAGGATTAACCCTTTTTTTTTTATAAACATAGCAGTTTCAGAGAAACTGCTATGTTCATACTGAGGATTAATCTAGCCTCCAAATCCTCTAGTGGCTGTCTCATTGACAGCCGCTAGAGGCGCTTGCGTGATTCTCACTGTGAAAATCACAGTGAGAGCACGCAAGCGTCCATAGGAAAGCATTGTAAATGCTTTCCTATGCGACCGGCTGAATGCACGCGCGGCCCCTGCCACGCATGCGCATTCAGCCGATGACGTCGCAATGAAGAAGGAGAGGAGACGGAAAGCTCCCCGCCCGGCTCTGGAAAAAGAGGTAAGTTTAACCCCTTCCTCTCTCCAGAGCCCGGCGGGAGGGGGTCCCTGAGGGTGGGGGCACCCTCAGGGCACTATAGTGCCAGGAAAACGAGTATGTTTTCCTGGCACTATACTGGTCCTTTAAGTGAACCTATAATTTCACCCTTCCACCCAATATTTTCGTTGGTTGTGTTTTTCCCTTGTTTTCTCCTTATGTTCATGCTAATTTTTTTGATTATTAGTTATCTGGTGCGCATTTTATCTATTTCTTGCTCTGCTTTTTTACGTGTTTCTTTTTTACCATATCTTCTATATATTGAGTTTTGGGTGATGGTGCTATCTGACTTGCATCGCTAATATGTTTGTGATTTTGATTATAGTCCATTTTCAGGTACCTTTCACGTGTTTTCTCTTTTGTTTCAGCTTGATCCTGCTATCCAGAGTGCTCCTAGGTGTCTAGAGCCTTGTTTTTGACTATGTGATAGAATTGGCTGTTTTTTCAATATGGCTGTTCCTAATTGTTGCATTTGTTTTTAACATTTTGGATTGTTTATTATCTTTAACACAAAAGAAAGAGGACGTGTGACTGTATACAATGAAATATGTTATTTCCTACCTATTTTTGATTGGTTGGTGTAATCTTTATTATTTCTGCTGCTGTTGGAGTTAAGCAAAATATTTGTCTCCTGTAATTATTAAAACGAAGATTATAGGTACACTAAAGCTAGCATAATCTCAATTCTGTTACATGAAGTCCTCCTTTATTTGTGATACTTCCCTGCAACATGAGCTATGCTTAAGGCAAAAATCAAACTAAAAAAAAAGATTTTGCCATGCTGCAAATTCAGGAACAACACAAACCAAACTATACAAAGACTAAGTGCTTGCATGTTAGACCTGTGTATAATAAAATATAGGAAGAAAGAGGCTACATTATACTACCTCATATTTGTTGCTGCCTCTTCCAATAAGACCACTACAGCAGAAGGATAATGGTACAATGTAACTGTACTTTGTAAAACCCCCTAAATCAAACCTTATAATGTGTTGCTGACTATTATTGAATGTTGCCTTGACTGTGTGAGTATATAAAAGGGATACTCCAGGCACCCAGACCACTTCTGCCCATTGGAGTGGTCTGGGTGCCAACTCCCACCACCCTTAACCATGCAAGTGTAATTATTGCAGTCCTGCAAGGTATCAGACAGCCACTAGAGGGACATCCGTGTTCTTAGAACAGGAAAAGTGTTTTAAACTATGCTGGGCATACTCACACTATGCATGAGGACCTCCAGTGTCGTCAGAATCCCCATAGGAAAGCATTCAATAATGCTTTCCTATGGGGAGGTCTAATGTGCGCATGTGGCCATTGCTGCACATGCGCATTAGGTCTCCCTCGCCAGCTAACCTCAGCGGGGAGGAGCATGGGCGGAGCCTGACCCAGCGCCAAGGGACATTTGCGCTGGATTCAGGTTAGTCACTGAAGGGGTTTTAACCTCTTCAGCAGTATGGGATGGGGGTTGGAAGGGAGAGGGGCATTGCAGAGTCCTGCAATGCCAGGAAAACTGATATGGAGAGTCTGTTTCAAAGCAATATTTGTAGTTTTACCCTTTATGCCTACAACATAGAGGTAAAAGCTTTACATGTAAATATAATTTTATCTATACTAGCAATCTGATTTTCTCAATATACAGATAAAAGTTTATTATCCATAAAATGATACTGTGGCGAAACCGACCTCGCCACGTGTCCTTGGAGGGGGCTGATTGCCCGCCTCTTGCCTTTGGACTATGGACCAGACTTTATGGGAATGTGATACCCCAGATAGCCATACCATGGAGCCTATTCATATAATGAAAGACTATGGGAAAGATTTTAGCTCCATGGCAATTGTACTGTGTGAGTAGGATCTGCGCGCTATTCGGTAGTTTTGTGCGCGCAGATCCCAGCTATCTGGGGATAGGTGAAATGTCTGTGTGTTATGTGTAAATGTGACTTTATGTATTTTAAAGTGTTTTATGTCGTTTTGCAACCATGTGCTTAATGGAGTCTGCCTCTAGTCCTGGATAATTGGATTACTTCTCCAATTAACTCCAGGGCAGAAGGGAGGAAACCAGGGTGCATTGTGGGGATGTTTTTCTGCCAGCCAGGAGGGACAAAAGATACTTTTAGTAACTTTTGAACCCCTGGTCGGATTCATGCCATTTTTTAATATGTTGTTCCCCTGAATGGATTGATTGTGGATATGTATTTTTATGTGAATGTGATGTATGGTCTTAAAGTTAGGAAAGTTGTATAAAAGTATATTTTACACTGTATGCATAATGGGATTATGTGTCACACTAAGGGGAGGGGATGTGTGGGAGGTAACATCTATGTCATTGGTTATTTTATGCCTCCCCCTGGGTGTGGCCTGTATGTGTGAGATGGAAATAAAAGCCGGGCTGGATGAGCCAGTCCAGAGTTCCTGTTTTACCCTCAAAGTGATGTGTCGTCTCATTATTGGGGGGAAGGATTTATTGCATGCTGTTCCAGTTGACTGCTAGGAGTGTAAGCCTATTCGTATGGTTCCTATTCAACGGTCTACAGCATTCATATGCTTGGGAGAATTTAAAAGGTTTCTCGGATTCAGTGTTCGTGTGTCTCCAGTCGGGAGAATGGTGTTTGCAGTAGCTGCCTGTGCATCTGTAAAGGGGATTATCGCCTAAACTGGGTTTTACCCTCTTGTAAGTGAAACGGTCCGTTACAGATACCATATAATTGTTACATGAGTTTACATTGTACACAGTTGTCAGTAAATTATTACACTATTATTTGTATAAGAAGTAAAATATTTATTGAATTGTGTAACTTAATATTAATAAAAGTGGCTCTTAGGATTCATCAACCGCCCTTGTCAAGTTAACTTTGACAATTTTATTAGGTTTTGATGTCTCTCCACCACGGATTCCTGCCAAAAAGATCTGTGGCTTGGGCACATTGCTTGAGTTGTCACGTTTGGTTTGAGTCTCAACTTGTTTTGGTAAGTACACCTGCGTGAAGTTCTCTCTTCTCATATGGCTGCAATGTGTCTGCATTGAGTGAGTCACTTTTTGGCGCAGGTTAGCCTGCAGAAAAGAACAAAACAACACAGAACAGAGTAGTTAATCATCATCATATAGCTCAATAATTGAATTATTGTTAACCCACACAAGATTTAGTTGTAAGAGGTGTGGAGCAGAGAACGTCTCTCACTTCCTCCCAGGCTGCCGATACTACAGCTGTGCTTTTAAAGGGTGACCAGCAAGACCCATCGAGTGTCCAAAAGTCTATGGGCCGCCCGATTTGCCCTGAAAGTATGCGTGCCCCGGTGCTGCCGCACTGACAGTAGTTTGCTACTGGTACTGTAGGTTTACAGGACAGCGACAAAGGCATATAATGGACATATTTTTACCTCAAAAGATGTAGCTGAAAATAATTTGGTGGTTTGTACCAAAGAGTAGCACACAGCATATTTCAAAATAAACCTCGCTATATATGTGTGTATTACATTTTTTTGTTTATTACAATAAATAGCAGAGATTGACAGTTTGATGGCAACATAAAAACTTTAAAAATACCCTTAAAGGACCACTATAGGCACCCAGACCACTTCAGCTCAATGAAGTGGTCTGGGTGCCAGGTCCCCTAGTTTTAACCCTGCAGCTGTAAACAGAGAAACTGCTATGTTTACATTAAGGGTTAATCCAGCCTCTAGTTGGAGAACTTAAATCTATGCAATAACCTACAAGGACTTTATGGGAGCGATTCTGGGAGCAGCAAAAGATATTCCTGTAATTGGATAATTGACTCTCAGATGTATACACATTATTTCCATTGATAAAGGTTCTGGTTTATTTATTTTTTATAATTTGTAAGCCATATCTTCACATGACTTATTATACTAACCAGCTTGATTGCTTTTCTCCGCAGCTCCCATTCATTCCACTCATAAGACTTGACAATGTTAGTTTCCAGTAAGTGGGTATCAGTCTGTGTGCTACTATTGCATTTAGTGACTGGCTTTATTAAAAGATGTTCCGGAGCTGGGGCCTGATAAGAAACAAAATTGATAACGCTTATTCCAGTATTAGAGCAATGCACCTAGACATTGACTAAATGTGTGCAAAATAGAAAAACATTAGCCTGGAAAACCCATAGATATAAAAAAAAAATATAAAATACCTATACAAATGGTCAAAAACAATAATGCAAAAATAATGGTAAACAAAATACAAAGCAGGACAAATGTTAAGATTTTTGCAATAAAACTCATATGCATCATTAACTTTGTGTATACCCACAATGCATTAGTAACATCAATGCCAAAGCCAGATTTCTAAATAGAGCAAGTAAGAGTAGAATTCCATCTTTGCTGAAAGACTTTACATAGAAATCCAAACTAATCACATATGGAAAGTGAGGAATCTCAGAATACAATATACAATATATTCAGGACTGTGATGGCTGTGTGTTATTAAGTAAAACAAAAAAATATGCAGTACATTAAATTTCCATTTGTATCATTTACAAAAAAAATACTCTTTCTTTTTTAACCAGGAAGTATATGTGGCATTTCCACAGACTTCAGGTATGTGTCCTGGGGTACAGATGTTATTTCACAGCCCAGTGGTAATGAAATGATGTATCTTGATATATAGGCTAAAATGCCTAGGCAACTCTTTTGGCAATACAATATCCCGAGGTCTAAATAGGCAATACAGTGGGTGCATTAACCAACTGAGCTATCTTATATGAAAGCAAATTATACAAAGCAATATTTACAGACGAAATTTTAAACAAGAAGAAGCCAGTAGGGTACTGTGAAGCTACATGCACCACATGAAGAGAGTTTGATGTATTTCATGCCCCCAGCAGTGGCAGGACTACCAGGATTGTAAATGTTGCAGTTGCAACCAGTCGCTCTGAAACAAAACAGATTTTTTATGTTTTGCTTATGTTGGCAAGTACATTAAAATCCTGACTAAAAACAGACTGACGACTCCTTTTCTATGAATTAGTGAGCACCGTTACACATGTCTATGTGGAAGAAATATTATTATTAAAATGGCTCACATTGGTGATCCTATGAAAGATTACAAGGGGACTATGCATGAAAGCATTTAGCATATTCTTGCCTAACCCCTTATGAAAGTTTTCAACTCAACAATACATTTAGTAAGCGTTTGGAGCTACACTGAAGTCATTTTAGAGCTATAGTATTGTATCCCGTATCTATTATATCTGTCTGTAACTACTTTATCTTTCCTCTTCTCCTTTGTAACCTTTGCTAAAACCTGAGTCTATATATTTTTCCTGTTCTATAAAACAGCTCAGGTAAAGTATTCATTTCTAGTTACAGTTTCTAAAGTATAGAGGCGTATCTTGAGAAAGGCAAACAGAACAGTGCAGGGAACTAACTAATGGAAGACATTAATTAGGCAAACGCACTCAATGAGAAAGCAAATGGAAATGCACTAAAACAGCTATTTTGTGATGATGTGTTGTCAGTTAAGGTACTATGGAGATGGATGACCTTACAGGTAAGTTCTGGAACAACATAAGCAGGGGATCTAAAGTGCATTACTCAACTAACTGCTATTGCAAAATGTCCTTCAGTCTACTAAGAAGCCTTAAATCCAACCGTCATTCTGTGTCATTGCAATAAATATTTATTCTATTCAGAAGCTATTAAACACATAAGCAAGCTTTGTGTCTTTTTATAGAATTTGTCTTGGCATTCAGTTTTTTTCGCAGTGCACCTGCTCAATTTTGACACAAACCTGAGACTAGGGTCTGGACCTATAAAAACCACAGGTCACATGGAACACGTGGGTATAGGTCAACAGGTAACCTTTTTGTCAGGTGATATTGGAGGGTCAGGGCCACAGGATAGATCAGTGCATTGTAGCCTTGCCAACCCTAATGGCTTGTACCGCTCCACCATCCATCTCCTCCATGATGTCCTTCTGTAAGCAAAGGCAGTGTTTAGCAGGCTTCCCCAAACTCCGGCCCTCCAGATGTTGCTGAACTACAACTCCCATAAATCTCAGCCTATCAATTTCATTTATAGAATCATGCGAGTTGTAGTTCAGCAACATCTGGAGGGCTGGAGTTTGGGGGAGCCTGGTTTACAGTGTTGAGTCTTCCTGGACAGCTCTTCAGAATCACTTCATTAAGCTGTAGTATACGGGTGGGCAACCTTTGGCACTCCAGATGCTGTGGACTACATCCCCCATAATGCTCTTACACACATAATGCTGGCAAAGCATCAAGGGAGGTGTAGTCCAAACAACTGCAGGGCCGAAGGTTGCCTATCCCTGCTGTAGTAGAAGGAGAATTGGCCTATTTGAAATGAAAACACTTGTGAAATTTAGTTTTTAAGATGGAATGTTTTATTCCTTGTGAATTCAAGGTTTATATACTTTGTGTGGAGAACAGTCTATGACATGTTAAGGTATAAGTGGTTTTAATAAAATACCTGGGAATAAGGAGCAATAGATGCAAATTGCTGATGCAGCTCCAATAATTGAATGAGTTCGGCACATTGCTTTGCTTTCTCCCCAATTAGATGGATATAGTGATCCGGGTCCTGGGCAAATGTGTAGGCAGCTTCCTTGGAGGAGAAAATATAGTATCTTTCCCGATGCTTTAAAACACCAATGTCTGGGTTTCCTTAGCAAAAGAACAAAAAACAAATATACAATGCACATAGAGAATTTAGGATAATTTAAATGTATTTTATATTCTGATTTTATAACAACGGTTAGAAAAATATTAGACAAGAAAGACAAGATAAGCATTGTCATAAGCCATTAAATTGAAGTTTTTCTTTAAAAATTCTGCTTTAATCTAATGGATCAAAATATGTGCACACTTCGTATGCAAACAAATTAACCTAATTATTCAAAATGAGAATTTATTGAGGATTCTCCAAAAAATATTTTTTAAAAAATAGCAGAAGGGTCAAAGAATGTTTACATTTTGTAATCCAATAGTAATAAATAAAAGGCACTGTTCTTATAAACTTGGCCAAAATATGGTGTTAGAAAAGCCCATGAAAAAATAATATAAACCACAAAATGTCATGCCCAGTGGCCACTATTCCAGAGGAATATATAATGTAAGGAATACAACTTTGTTTATAAGAAGAGAACCAGGGGTGGCAGGAGCAGGATATAACTGAATAGGAAAAAGAGGAAAGATATTTAAAAAAATTTTTTTTAATAGAACCCAGATAGCAATATTGGCTAAAGATTAAAAAAAATGGTTCCACTGCGCATTTGGACCAATTCTCTACCTTTATTGATATACTAAACTTTATCAGAATATTTTAAAAGATTTTTTCAAAATGGTCATAAAAATGAACCCACAAACGCACAAACTCCTCTAAGCGAGACGAAACTAACTGAAGCCCAGACCACTCAGACCACAATACTAACAAATAATACCTCGCTGTAAACCACATTGGCATTGGACCTCATGTTATAGAACATCAATGCATCTGATATGATTATCACCCTACCCCACCTCTTCTTTCTGTACCCCATATTTTTCCGTAAAAAAAAATGAAAATAAAGAATTTACAAAAAAAAAAAAAAAAAAAAAAAAAAAAGAACCAAGAGAGGAGGATAGACAGGAAATATGTACGTATCACATGGGAAAAAAAAAAAAAATAGATCTTTTTTTCTACAGAAATAATTCTATGGCTGTAATGACTATTATTTAAATGCCCATTGGAGTGATACTAAAAACCTCCAGTTATTTAAATGTGCATAGGAATTTGAGATAGTGTGCAAGTAACTCTCTTCTTAGTTTTTTTTATTGTATGTATTGGGACTGATGTGTACTATAGTCATTGCTGCTGCCCAGGAGTCGTGGGAGTTTGAGAGCAGCATTTATTTTTGTATATTTGTATTTGATTCTCTATTACACATCCATGTTACAATCTGACCGCCCACCCAATGTATTCCCTATTATGGGTTAATATATATGTAGGGGTTTAGAAAAATACATTCATTAGAGATTTTTTTGTAACTGAAGTTGAAAGAAGCAAGGTGAGTTACTAGCGTAGGACTTACTTAAGAGGTTTGCCTTGACGTGGCAGGTGAGCTTACACTTAACGGCCATTGGAGTGATACTAAAAAAACTCCAGTTATTTAAATGTGCATAGGGATTTTGGATAGTGTGCAAGTAACTCTTTTCTTTGATTTGATTTTATGTATTGGGGCTGATGTGTGCTATAGTCAATGCTGCCGCCTGCCGCCTGCCGCCCAGGAGTAGTGGGAGTTTGTGCACAGGGTTAATTTTGTATAAGTCTATGGCTGTGTTTGAGGAACTTGTTATCTGAGGCTGAGAGAGGTAATACTAAAAGGATAAATAGGTAAAAAACTTATGAATAGATGAGAAATTAAAAAGGTACAAACAGATTGTAACAAAGCAAGCAGATAGTTATTTTAGATAAGGAATATCATGTGAAAAAGACTTTGAGAAAATTAGAGGATGGACTCACGTATCCTAAATTAGTTGGTGACCCAACACCTCATATAAAGAAGATATTTCTGGAATTCTTGGATAGGGTATTAACACAATGAATCTCCAATAAGAATGAATATGATTATTTGACAGTTATGTATCCAAGAATTCCAGTATATTACCTAAGATCCACATGGATGGATTCATATATGCACTTTAATTTTAAGCACATCTGTCAGAACTAAAACACACAAACCAAGAACACAACAAAGGAGACACTATCTGTCTACTGTTAATGAAAAACAAAGTCAGAGTAACAGCCAAGGTCAAGGATAACAGAAAACTAAATAAACAGATCCAAGCGAGTCAAAGTTGTACAGAGGTCAGGAAAAATGCTAAACAAGTCAATATTCAAATATCAAGGAAGCAGAAGATACAAGAACAAGCTATTGGGCTAACAAGAACCACAACAGGGCAACTATGACTCGGACAGGTGAGTATTTATAGATCTTCAGTGGTTTAAGGAAAAGGGTAATTACATTGTATTTTTTACCCCCTTTTATAATTTTTTTGTGTGTTTGATGTCATTTAGTGTATTATGTATCTTTAGAGTACTTATAGACATAGGCCCATTATGATTGGCCAGTGTCATTACTGTGTTCCAAATTACGTGTTTGCGGCCACTTGAAGTAATTGCCGGACCCGCAACATCGTTGGGCCATGACCAGGTTGCTTCGGTGATTGCATAATTTGGACACAAACGCGGGCACCCATTCGGAGACATATTTAAAGACACTCACAAGCCGTACGTGGTGTTTGAGATAATGTTTGAAACCACAAGGGTGAGCAGCAGCAGCACTCCAGACAGCATCATTGTTTTATACTGGCTTATGTTTTATTTTCCTGCTCTTTAATCAAATAGAAAGGACTTGACTCTGAAGCCCAGTAATATGTATTAATACTGGAACCTTATCAGAAAGGCTGTTAGAAAGGCTGCCCCGTTGCCCCCTTCCTCCCCCCCCCCCGATCCACCAGTGAACACACCCCTACATTCACACAAACATACTCCGTACAAAAACATGCTTACATTCAAACACACAAACACTGCTCAGTGCTAAATATAACCCTGCAAGCATGAGAAAATGGTAGAACCCCAGCTGTTAAAGCATTGTTGGGGCCCCCAAAAATTCTTGCATCAGGGCACTCTCTACTTTAGCTCCGCCACTACGTTGAGTTAGAGGGAGTGAATGCATGCCAGAGAGAGGGGGAGGGGGGCATGGTCCAGGGGATCCAAGAAAATGCTTGCCCAAGGGTTCAATCAATATTAAAGATGGCCCTGACTAAGCCTAGTCACTAACAAACACATCTATTTAACAAGTTCATAATATACAAACAAGAAAACAAAACTTAAAACAAAAAATCTGTCCTTACACTTGCTGTACATTCATATTTCCTTCATCAAACACTCAATCTACAAATTTCTTTGAATACTGGTGAACTAGCCACATACCAGGTAACAGGAGGCCTTCCTTTGAAGCAACAGTAAAGCCACAGAATCCATGATACTGAATAGGAAGTCGATCAAAATTTGCTGTCTGTTCTGGGAAATACCAGTCGAGTGTTAAAAAATCACTGGTATTTACACGGGATCCTAAAGAAAAATGGAAATAAGATAAAGCAAGCCTTCAGTTTTAACAATTATTTATTTTAAAATATGAATGTTTTACTATGAATGTTTAAGGAGTTGTACAAAGTGCTCCACAGGACAACAATACTTGGGACTACTTGTGCAGCACTTCTCAAAAAGTTATGTTGTTACATCAAAACACAAAATAAGAAAGATCAAGTTTGCATATTTCATACTACTAAGGAAATTCCTCTCATTCTGGCTAAGAGTTGCGTGTCAGGTTAGTATACTTGTAATATATGGTGAAAGGAAATTCAGATTGCATAACTTACAGGTGCATGTGTGGATATTGACAAAATGGACTGGAATAATTACACTGAGTACAACAGTGAAATACATGGATATTCATTCTCTCAATGTAGAAAAGGTAACAATATAATATTATAAACACACTATATGGACACCTGACTATTACATCAACATGACATTGCATTCTAAATACCGGTACATAGACATTACGATATAGTTGGTCCCTCCCTTGCAGCTATAATAGCTTCCACTCTTCTGGGAAGGCTTTCCACAAGAGTTTGCAATATTCCTGTGGGAATTTTTGACCGTTCACCAGGAAGAGTATTTGCAATGTTAGGCGAGAAGGCCTGGCTCGCTAACTCTGTTCCAATTCATCCCAAAGGTGTTCAGTGGGGTTGAAACCAGGGCTCTGTGCAGCTAGTCAAGTTCATTCACGCTAAACTCATCCGACCATGTCTTTATGGACCTTGCTTTGTGCACTGGGGCACAGTTATGCTGAAATAGAAAAATGCCTTCCCAAAACTGATCCAACAAAGTTGAAGCATAGCATAGTCCAAATGTCTTGGAATGCTGATGCATTAAGATATCCCTTCACTGGAAGTATGGGGCCTAGCCCAACCCCTGAAAAACAGCACCATATCATTATCCCTCCTCCACCAAACTTTACAGTTGGCACAACGCAGTGAGGTAGGCAAACCGAGACTCGCCCATCAGACTGCCAAACAGAGAAGTGTGATTCGTCACTCCACAGAACACATCTCCACTGCTCTAGAGGCCAGTGGCGGCGTGCTTTACATCACTCAATTCGACGCTTGGCATTTTACTTGGTGATTTCAGGCTTGCATGCAACTTTTCAGCCATAGAAACCAATTCCACGAAGCTCCGGTCTCACATTTTTTTGTGTTGAGATTAATGGCAGTGGAAGTTTGGAACTCTTCAGCTAAGGAATCAGCAGAGCGCTCTGTCATTCTGCTCTGTAACTTAAAGGAACACATGTATTCCTAATACTATAGTGTCACCTTACCTCTCATTAATAACATTTGACCTCATATTTATGCTGTATTTTTCTCTACATTTAAATCTTATTAGTTTTACTAAAAAAGTAAGTGACATTTTGCAACTTTCTTCAACATAATCTATTCTTTAGCCAGGCTTCCTTTTTTTGCGGGCCGCAAGTTTGACAATGTTTGCTTTATGTGGTCTTTTCCTTCATGACTGAGTTGCTGCTGTTCCTAAATAATATCACTTACAGTTAACTGTGGAATATCTAGCAGGGATGAAATTTCACAAACTGACTTATTGCACAGATTGCAGCTTATCACAGTACCACGCTTGGATTCACTGAGCTCTTCAGGACGACCTATTTTTTTAACGAATGTTTGTAAATGCAGACTGAATGGCTAGGTGCTTGATTGTATACACCTGTGGCCATGGGTCTGATTGGAACCCCCTGAATGCAATAATTAGAAGATGTGTCCCAATACTTTTGTCCATATAGTGTACATTGTAATTGACAATAACAAGTGGACCGAATAATGTCTAAATTATAACAGAATACCATTGTAATGCGTGTTTTAAGTGTATAAATACCGGCATGATTATATGATGATAAAAAACCAACTCTTTGAACATCATGATAACCTACTGTGCTAGCATAAGTTATGATGCAAAAATATCCTGCAATCTCATGCTTTTATTGTGTTCATTATAGTGGCAGCAATTTTTAACAATCACTGCAGGTACATACCCACCTCAAGCTATGTTTCAACCTAATCCTGATCTCCAAAAATATTGTATTGGGTCTCTCATAGTTTATACCTTTTGTCCAAGTCTGCCATAAAACAATTCTCACCTGTGCTTTCCTTAATCCTTTCCTCATCAGTTTTGATAGTAACTTCACTGAGCAGTGGTTCAATAATGCTAGCAGGAAACAGCTCCTCGTGGATCTTCAGGAATGGCTGCAGGTTTGCAGTCATGTTACTTAGGACACTTAACAGTACAATCTCATCCTGAAAACTGTTCCACAGATTAGACAGCATGATAAAGAGTGGCTGTCCAAGAAACAGAGATGCAATAGTTAGAAGAGAAACGTTTATTTTGAAACCTTGACATGCTATTATTGATTGATTGATTGTCCATGAAGAACGCACAGAAATTTCCCTTTTATGGTATATTGTTAGTCGGACATTGTGTTACATAGGTCACAGTATCTCAACCTATGGAATATACATAGCTGATCAACACATTCTAATTGTATCGGGGTAATTTGGCACTTGACTCTTTTTGTTATTTGCTATTTAAGTTTTAGTAAACAACTGGTACAGTGAAGCATGTAGTATTGGAAAATAATTCCATAGTAGGCTCATGAGATGTCATAATAAACTATAAAACCATTATCTTTTTAGATATATAACATTTTTAATTAGCTCTAGGACTTGGATTAGGATTCCTTAAATCATGTCCTGATTTGCTAGGAGTTACTGGTCTTTGAGGAGGGTAATTACCTGTGATCAGGACAGGTTAAGGCCAAGCAATATTGAATTTAATGCTGGTTTAACATCATGCATTTTCCAGAATGGGGCTTGAAAACACAATCAGCATGTCAAAAGACAGATCATATATATTTTTGTACTTTTTTGTGCCACAAACTAACAAGTACTCTTACGCATTAATACTTACATAAACCTGCACTGTGGGAATTGCAGTCTTTGAGTGAACAGTGGTTCTTAATTGTTCCATTTGTGCTCCGTATTGTTTGTCCATCGTTTCCACAAGCTGTGCACTCGAGACAACATCTGACTAAAAAATAAACATTTGCATTTTTTTTTACAAAGTAATGTAATATTTACAATATTTCTCATTCGTCAGATAGTGAATACATATGTGATATTGAACAAAGGCAGCACTGAACAAATAGGGTATATTTGATTAATGTGAAATCCTTGCTGGGAGTTGGTCATTTCAGAGCTCTTTCATGCAATTTACTCCGGCACCAACATTCTCTTGTTCTCTGCAAACATCCCCAACTAAAAGAAATTAGATGAGCATTCATTGTACCTTTTAGAATGATTCAAATAACTCGGGAAATGAAAGCGTCTTTATTTTTAAAGTGTCATGCCCAACATTGTATGGAGTCACTTTATAGGTAATACAATGCTGTGTAAACAAGCTAGATAAATTGCTAGTGCAGATATGGAAACTTACATACTTACATAGACTGAAAAGAGACATGTCCATAAAGTTCAGCCTTTCTAAAGTTATCTCACAATAAAAGTTTGACCTTATTCTTACAGCATAGCAATAAAAGCAGGTAGTTCTGCAAGCTCAGATACCAATGTGACTGCTTTATTTCATCCAAACGTGAACCGGGGTTTGAACCTTACAGAGTCAAGGCTTTTACCTGTGTATGAGCCTATTGAGGGGACACTAAACTCTGCGCTCATTACTGCAAGCAGTGAAAATAACTGTGTTGGCTTCCATATTAATGTTTAATATAACAGAAAAGAGAGGTGTGCACAAGAGACTACATATGGTTGCTGTGCTTAATGTTACGTTACAAGATTGTTTTTATTCAGGGTTACCATCATTTGTATTAATCAAGGTGAGGGGAACCTGATGAGTGGCCTTCCTTCACCCCAATCTGTGATTACTAATTGGGTGAGAGGCAAGCAATTCTCCATCTCCCCTTCCCTCCATTTTGTGAAGAAAATTAGTTAGAGAGATAATACAGAATGGCCAGGAGGACTGCAAGTAAACACGGTAAAGGTAGGGTATGCACAGTCACCCCTTAAGGACCACATTTGTGACCTCTTAAAGGGACACTGTAGGCCCTATAACCATTTTATCTAATTGAATTGGCTATAGGCTTTGAGTGCCCTTGACAGTCAGGAGAGACTCTCAGCCAATCACCGCAAATAACTGCTGCCCAGGGTTTTGCTGCCTCATTAGTCCAAGCAGCACAGAGAGATTGGCTTATGGGGACTCTAGTTTAGCACTAACACATTAAAAATGGTTTAACAGTGGACAATTATGTATTATAACACAAAATATATATAATATAAAAATATTTTCCAATTTATTGGCCTTTTCCTGTATGTAAAAATCATGACTGCAATGGAAGCTTCCCCACCTTTGAATGGTTTCCCCATGGAACTGCTCTCCCATGTCACCTAATGCCAGGTAAACAGAAACTATATAGCTTGTGGAGGAGCTTGGACACCAGCCTCCTTCCCAATGACTATGGCCCCTTGTTATCACTGAAACATAATATGGCTGTGTATCTAGCAGGCCAATTGGGCATGTAATGGGTTAATATTGGGGGAACAATGAACAGAGAAAATGGTTACTGCTACAGTGCAGTTTATGGTTATTTACTAAAATCCCTTCATTAATTCTTGTCTGGTGTTTGTGAAGAGATTGCAAAGAGCTACGCTACACTCCCTCAATCAACTGGCTGAGGATTGCAGGCGAAGAAACATGTTAGCAGAAGGTCTCCTGGAGGATGCTTCATAGAACCTTGCAGACACAGAGAAGGACACATGCTGTAGACGTTTCAGCTCCAATCCTCTAGTCTGAGACCAGTCCCCTTGATCTTTTTGCAATAACAAAGACTTTAAATTATAGGAGTGTTATAATCTAACCTGACTGACTCTTTGTTTCACAAATAAATGTATTAATAACACACAGCATGGTCAGTGGTGTATTCTGGTTTTGTGCTGCCCTAGGCATGACAAATCCCGGGTACCACCGCTCCCCCTTTCTAAATTTCTGTTCCTGACAGACACACACCCTCACTGATGCATGCACTGACATACACTCAATTACAGATACACAGTCATTGTCACACACACTGTTTAAAGCGGCACTGTCATGCCGAACTTACCTTTCCTCAATCTCTTCCTCTTCTCCCCCTCTCTCGGGATCTGTTATTCTTTTCTTCATGTCTTCTTTAGTTTTCTTTAAAATCATAACACAAAGTAGGGACTCTTTGCCTTATGTAGGATTCCTCCGCTTGACCAGCTCTGACCAGCGGAGGAGCAAAGTGTGCTTCATTTCCGCTGGTCAGAGCAATTTTCCCATAATCCTTACCTTTCCTCTGTGTTCCCGCGATGGTTCCTGTCATTTTAGACGAAACTGCCGAATTGCGTTCTAACTGAATGAGAACAGTATGTTCGTTTCTTTTAGAACGCAATTCGGCACTTTGTTCGTATCGGAATTTCATTCTAATGAATGAAACTCCGATCCTATTCATTGCCGCGGCTGCATCTTGCAGCCGCTTAGTAGATAACTCCCTAATTCCCACAGTATCAGGGAGCTATCTACTAAAAGGCTGAAAGACCTAAATTGGTCTTTCAGCCAAATCTACTAATACTAAGTAAAGATTACTTAGTATTAGTAAATAATATGCCCCTACTCGCTATATCGCGAGTAGGGGCATGTGTAGTAAGCAGTGAGCAGCCTATAGCTGCTCACTGTAAAAAAACAAAAAACCTAATAACCCCCCCCACCTGCGCGGCTGGTGTCCTGCCCCCACCCCTGCGCGATGGGTGGGTGCCCTAAATAAAGATTGGTGGGGACCTACTGTCCTCCCTCCCCTGGCCCCCACCCCTGCGCGGTGGGTGGGGGCCCTAATAAAACAATAAGGGAGGGGGACCTACTGTCCTCCCACCCCTGGCCCCCACCCCTGCGCGGTGGGTGGGGGCCCTAATAAAACAATAAGGGGGGACCTACTGTCCTCCCCCCCCCGGCCCCCACCCCTGAGCGGTGGGTGGGGGCCCTAAATAAATATAGGGGGGGACCTACTGTCCTACCCCCCGGCCCCCACCCCTGAGCGGTAGGAGGGGGCCATAAATAAATATAGGGGGGGACCTACTGTCCTACCCCCCGGCCCCCACCCCTGAGCGGTGGGTGGGGGCCCTAATAAAACAATAAGGGGGGACCTACTGTCCTCCCCCCCGGCCCCCACCCCTGAGCGGTAGGAGGGGGCCATAAATAAATATAGGGGGGGACCTACTGTCCTACCCCCCGGCCCCCACCCCTGAGCGGTGGGTGGGGGCCCTAATAAAACAATAAGGGCGGGGGGACCTACTGTCCTCCCCCCCTAGCCCCCACTCCTGCGCGGTGGGTGGGGGCCCTAATAAAAAATAAGGGGGGACACCTACTGTCCTCCCCCCTGGCCCCCACCCCTGAGCGGTGGGTGGGGGCCCTAAATAAAGATAGGGGGGGGGGGGACACCTACTGTCTTCCCCCCGGCCCCCACCCCTGAGTGGTGGGTGGGGGCCCTAAATGAAACCCCCCCCCCCAATCAAGGTGACTAGGGGTCCCAAGCCCCTAGTCACCCCCCACCCAAAACAAACTATCCCCTACCTACCCCCCTCACCCTAAAAATAGTGAGGGGGGAATAAAATAACTAACCTGTAAAAAAAAAAAAATTAAACTTACCATTTGACGGCTTCTTTTTTCTAAAATCTTCTTTCTTCAGCCCCCAAAAAGGCCCCCAAAAAATCATACCCGTCGCACTTTAAAAAAAATAAATAAAAAAAAACGAGCACAAAAAAAAAATTAATCCTTTGAGGGCACGCCGCGTACTGAGCTCCGCAGGGCGGGTCAAGGCTTATAAAGCCTAGCCCCGCCCTGCAATTAGGCTTAGAACACTCTGATTGGTTGGTTTAAGCCAATCAGAGTGCTCTGTGTCATTTTACACAGCGTGGGAAAATTCAAAAGAACTTTCCCACGCTGTGTAAAATGACACAGAGCAGAACTTTCCCACGCTGTGTAAAAGGACACAGAGCACTCTGATTGGGTGGCTTGAAAGCCACCCAATCAGAGTGCTCTGTGTCATTTTACACAGCGTGGGAAAGTTCTTTTGAATTTTCCCACGCTGTGTAAAATGACACAGAGCACTCTGATTGGCTTAAACCAACCAATCAGAGTGTTCTAAGCCTAATTGCAGGGCGGGGCGTGCCCTCGAAAGGCGAACAAGGATTCATTTCTCGTTTTTTTTTTTTTTTTTTTTTAGTGCAACGGTTATGATGGATTTTTATTGGGCCTTTTTGGGGGCTGAAGAAAGAAGATTTTAGAAAAAAGAAGACGTCAAATGGTAAGTTTAATTTTTTTTTTTACAGGTTAGTTATTTTATTCCCCCCTCACTATTTTTAGGGTGAGGGGGGGTAGGTAGGGGATAGTTTGTATTGGGTGGGGAGGGGGGTGTCTAGGGGCTTGGGACCTCTAGTCACCTTGATTGGGGGGGAGGATTTTCATTTAGGGCCCCCACCCGCTGCTCAGGGGTGGGGGCCGGGGGGGGGAGGACAGTAGGTCCCCCCCATCTTTATTTAGGGCCCACCACCCACCGCTCAGGGGTGGAGGCCGGGGGGAGGACAGTAGGTCCCCCCCTTATTGTTTTATTAGGGCCCCCACCCACCGCGCAGGGGTGGGGGCCGGGGGGGGAGGACAGTAGGTCCCCCCCCAATCTTTATTTAGGGCCCCTACCCACCGCTCAGGGGTGGGTGCCGGGGGGGGGAGGACAGTAGGTCCCCCCCCTTCATTATCATTATGGCCCCCACCCGCCGCTCAGGGGTGGGGGCCTGGGGGGGAGGACAGTAGGTCCTCCCCCCCTCATTATCTTCGCGGCCCGCCGCTCAGGGTGGGGGAGGGGGGGAGGACAATAGGTCCGCCCCCCCTTATTGTAATTTATGTAAATTGATTTCAACAGTGAGCAGCCACAGGCTGCTCACTGTTTAGTAGACATGCTCCTACTCGCGGTATAGCGAGTAGGGGCATTTGGGAGATTTTACTCTCCCTTGTGCTATTATGGGGGTCAAATTGACTCCCACAGAGTGAGGGGGGGACATGGGGGGCTTATGAAGTGGCGGGGAGCACTGCTCCCTGCCGCTTCTATCTTTACATATTACAAGGAGGGAGCTGCAAGCCGGTAGCTCCCTCCTTGTAACAAACTGAACGAACAAACGAACACTGATACTCAGTGTTAGTTTGTTCGTCTGATTTTTTCTATTCATTCATTCGTCTGTCTGATGAATGAATGAATAGATGAAATTCCCGTTCGCATGTCCAGGTGTTTCACTGGGCATTTGCGGGAATCTTACAGTCTGTCTAGTGTGGGCAGATGACGTGTCCCTCAGGGACTTCACCTACCCACACAAAGATGGCGGCGCCCTGAATATAGATCGGGGCAGAAGATACAGATTTAAAAAGAGGTAATCTGGCGGGTTTAGGGGTATTTGGGGGTGACTAGTGGGTCAATTGGATGTAGTGGAGGCGGGAGGGGGATTAAAAAAAAAAAAAACAGGATTCGGCATGACAGTGCCGCTTTAAACAACACACACTTTCCCTGAAAGTACACACAAACTCACTAATTCACAGTTACACACACACTCACATTCACCGACAGACACACATATACATTAACTGGCAGACACGTACACTCACTGACAAGACACGCATGCATACTCACTGACAAACGCACACTCACTCAGTGTCACACACACTGGGACACACATATACTCACTATATACACTCTCAATGACAGACACACACACACACTCTCAGTAACAGACACACTCTAACACTCACTAACAGACATACACACGAGCACAGTGACTAACAAACACACACTAACACCCTCACTAACAGACACACACATTACACTCTCACTAACACACTTACAATTTTGGCCACACAGTGAGCAGTGAAGGCAGGCAGCGAGGGAGCTCTGATCCTCCTGCTCAGCTTCCTTGCGCGCCTCTCAGTAATGCTGGAGTTGGAGTGGCATCATATTCTGGCTCCGGCATCACTGCGGTACACGCGAAGGAGCTGAGTAGGAAAAGCTCAGAGGAGAGCGCTCCCTCGCCACCCGCCTTCTACATCAGTGCCTGCTAGTCTCGGTGGGGCCCCGAGGTGGCCAGTGGGCCAGCTCTCTGGTCCCCCAGGACAAGAGGCTGGCAAGGCATTTGCCAGGGTGTTTGGGGGCGGCAATTTTTGCCGCCACCCTGAAAGTGCCACTCAAGGCAAATGCCTTGCCAGCCTCGCATGAAATACAGCGCTGAGTATGGCACAATGATTAAGGTGAATAAAAACACCACCATAGTGTCTCTTACCAGAATAATATTTAAGAAAGCCTCATGTTGCCGTACATTAAACAGAGCTTCTTTCAATTGGTTCAGATTTAGAAGCTTGTTTTTCATTTGGTTACCACTTATATCTTCTATAATCGCTGTGTACTGGAATATCTTCTCCTTAGATGCCTCAAGCTCAGATTCAATGTGCTTAGTGGTAGCTGGAATAGCCTCTTTCAAAATAGTTGGTACTGCAAAGATAAAGACAATATAAAGTTTGCAGGACACTTCAAGGCCACATAGTAACACATAGGGATTAAATAACATGTTGCATGACTTTTATACATATGGTTCCTTAAGACTGGTAAAGCAGTCCACTTGGTCTCTAAGGCTACATCCAGTCTAGAACGTCCTTTGGCATTGTTTAATCACATCCATGTTTTAATCACATGTAGTATGCTGGAATAGGCTAATTTGAGCAAGGCCCTAACTACATTATCTCTGTGCATCTAACTTATTTTGTTGCAACAATTTGTTTATTAGTCCAACTATTGTACATAACTACAGAATATGTTGGTGCTTTTTATATAGCAATAATAAGAATAAATATATACAGTTCTAGAAAAGGTTACATAGCACTGCTACACATCTCACAGACTAAAGGCACAAATGTAGGAGATTTGACAATTTAGAAACATGCTCATTTTCATTCTAACTTGTAGAAAAAAGCCAAGCAGATAAAACTCTGTGACGGTTGATCAACGAGGAAGGTGTGCATCCCCTTATATCAGTCCTAATACTCAGCTTACAGTATCAATCTTTAGTGTGATCATGGATTTATTATTGATAACTAAAACATTTAAAATGCCTCCTCAGGGGACACAAAATGTGAACAGAATCTATTATTTTAGGATTATCAGGTTTTTATGGTTATACAGTGATTTGTTTACTCAAAGTGGCTCAAAGTTATTTTCACAGCTTAAGTCCCCCTATCAGCTGATGTCAGAGGAGGCAGAGTGCGACCCTGCGCTGAGGGACCTCGGCGATGGAATAAGGTAAGTGACTGAAAGTTGTTGTTTTTTTTTTAAGAGAGGTTGGACTGGGAGGGACACTTTAGTGTTAGGAATACATCTTTATCTACTTAACATTAAAGTGTTCATTTAAGTTTAATGAATAACCCTGTGTATTTATTAGATGTGAAGACAGTCAACAAGACAGTCAACTATTTACTTAGTATCTCAGTGTACTAAGAATCTATATATGCATGCACACGCAAATGTTTTTGCGGCAGTTCTGAATCTGTGGTTAACCGCTGTGAATTCTGAAACGTACTGCTGTGCATCACATGTATATGCCAAATCTAGTAATGTATGCAATATACACAGCCAGGGTTGCATCATGGGGGTACAAGCATTAAAAATAGAAAAAGAAAAGGTATATCAGAACTGAATTTACAAGCAAAAAAGAAAAGGGCTGATGCTGATGGCTGGTGCTTTTTAAATTACTGCTATTACTGACCAGGTAAAAGAGAAAGGTCTATCTTTCCAGGTACAGGCATTACTCCAATAAGGGGCCTGTTCAAGCTGGGGTACCCACAAGGTCTAGTTCAGAGATAGCACCCCCACTGAACTGCATTGAAGATACCCTGTATAGCGGGCCCCTTACTTGGGGGCACTGCCAGCAAACCCTTTTCTTTGCGGCAGGGCTTAGGGGATGTGACATCAGAGTACTTCTTACTAGCATACAAGAAACCACAGATGACAAATAAAAGGAGTTGGGAACGTACACAAGCCACCCAATTGCTGCTGGACCCTTAGAAGCCAACCGCTGCAGCATATGTATGTAAATATTCCAAGTGTGTGTGTGTGTTTATATGTCACTGGCAGTGTGTATGTGTTAGGAAATAAGTGCATGTATGTAACATTGGGTATGTATCTGGGTGTTTGTCTCTGGAGTGAGTGTGTGCACCTGAAGTAAGTGTATCTGCATTGTGTGTGTAAATGAGGAGTACATCTGTGTGTGCGTGGCAGTGCATATCTGTGTATATGTCAGTGTATATATGCGTATATATGGCAATGCATGTGTGTGTCTGTGGGATGCATGGCTATATCTAGGACACATCAGTGGGTATATGTGTTTGTATGGCAATGCATTTGTGTGTCTGTGGGATGCATATCTATATCTTTCCTCCTGAGAATGTGCATGTATTGTAATGTGTTTCTCTGTGAGCATGTGTGAGAGTTTGTTTATGCAAAACTGGGACAGTATGACTGGGGGGTCCAGCTTGTGCATTCGAAAGCAGTACCAACATTTCGGATGGCAACTCTCTACATAGTTATCCACTATTGAGTTATTTCTGTATAATATGGCACAGTGTGTGCTCAATGATTTACTCAACAGATTATGTAAATTAAACATTTCAATCTGTATGGGTTACATTGATCAGATAAGAGGTGGTCAAAAGGAAGACACCCGCTATTATACACCTACAACTCAGCCTCAGTCTTAAGTCTGGCAAAGCATCATGGGTCTCAAATGTGGCTTATCCTGGGTCAGACTACATATATTAGTAAAGAAAAAAGCAATATAGACACTCATTCTTTAACATCGGTTAATCGCAACCATTCCCTGTATTTTATATTTAAATGTTAAATTTCCAGTATTTTAAAAAAACATATTTCACATTAATTTGTTATATAAAGAAATCAACATTTAATAATATAAACAAGTAGAAATAAGAAGGGAAGGTGAAAAAATAATGATGAAAAAGAAATAAAATAATTAAAAAGGGAGGGGACGGGTACTATACAAATGTATAATAATAACATTTGTTCCTGTCAAAATATAATAGAGTGTAATATAACCATTGTAACAGGGCGTGTGGAATTATCTACAGGAGAAACTCTTTATCATTATTATTATTTATTTTTATCATAACGGCATGTCTGCTACTCAGCTAATAAGATACTTATTAATAAGGTACTATTCAGAGTTGATCCGTTCTTCTTCACATATTTACTCCCCTACACTAATCATTTTCATGTAACTGGCTGTTACTCCTTTCAGTTTTGACCCGATGTTATCAGAATCATATTTTTCTCTTGTTCTAGGCATTTATCTGATAAAAGGGGAGATAACAGAATCTTAAGTAAATTTATAGTTAGTTGTTATGCAATGTATCTTGTGATTAGCAATCGTGTATCCTGTCTGTAATCTGACCTGTTCCACAAATATGGATTGGATTGTTTAATTCTGATAATCTGCAGGGTAAGTCACTGTGAATTTACACACTGACATTTTATTTAGAAATAAGAAAATATGCTCTTCTCACAAAGGATCTTCCAGCTAGTTGCAGGGTTGCATTTGGCATTCAAAAACCTTGATCTAGAATCATTAAAAATTCATATATGTAAAAACAAACAAACAACAGAAAACAAAATCACTAAGTTATGGTTATTATTAATATGTTATTTATATAGCGCCAACAAATTCCGCAGCGCTTTACAATGGGTGGACGAACAAACATGTAGTTGTAACCAAACAAGTTGGACACAGGAACAGAGGGGTTGAGGGACCTGCTCAATGAGCTTACATGCTAGAGGGAGTGGGGTAAAGTGACACAAAAGGTAAGGATAGCATTAGACTAGTGACAGTTGCAAGAGAGGAATCAGTCTGGAGCTATTAACAGTTTAATTGATACACTTTTATGAAGAAGTGTTTTTTTTTTTTTTTTTGAAGGAGTGGAGACTGGGTGAGCATCTAACGGAGGAGGGAAGTGAGTTCCACAGGAATGGTGCAGCCCTCGAGAAGTCTTGAAGGCGACCATCAGAGGTGGGAGTACGGACAGAAGATAGACGTAAGTCTTCAGCAGAGTGTAGGAGCGTAGGCGGGACATACTTGTGTATTAGGGAGGATAGATAGGTAGTAATGTTAGCCAAATCTATGTTTTACTATGAGTACCTTTCAATCTTTTATTTTTGTATTGCTTCTGTGATCCTTGTTAGTAGATAGCACGGTCCTCTAGGGCAAAATATGCACAGTCCTTTTATTTTCTTATAATCCCGGCAACTTTATTTGTAAATTTACACATCAGGCAGCAGCAAACGAAACATAAATGCAATGATGTAACACAAATCCCTACAACAAAAAGCCTAGCTCGTCTGAGCACTAACTCACATCAGATTCCCTATCTATCAGGGGTTAAACTATAACAAAATTTGTGGGTTTCACCAACCTAGTGTATTTGTCTGCTCTCAGCACTCCTAGTGCTCCAAGCCAGCACTCCCAGTGCCTCAAGCCAGCACTCCCAGTGCCTCAAGCCAGCACTCCCAGTGCCTCAAGCCAGCACTCCCAGTGCCTCAAGCCAGCACTCCCAGTGCCTAGTCTCCTTGACTCCCTTACTGGAGAGAACACCCTCTCTCCTACCTGCTTCCTGAGAGGAAGCCAGCAATCCCCCTGTACCTGCCTAGCAGGGAGTGGTTTATTCCCACTGCTCCAGCTGATCATCTGCAGCTGAGTAGTGGGTTGGAGACTGTCCAAAAACCCTGGCCTGGATCTTTGTCTCCCAAGAAAACCACTAAACTGTGGAGTGGAGCATTGGCCCACCCTTCTCCAAATACTCCACCCCAGGGGCCCATAACTAAACAAAGCTTTGTGTTGTGCAACACAAAAACTACACATACTTCCCCTGGGGTTAAAAGGCCTCTCTGCCTTCACTTTATCACATATCCTCCCCCCCAGCTCAGACCCATCGGGTCGAGCGGCCTTAGAACACAAACTGTGAACATTCACGTCACCTAGGGCTGTACCAGCCCTGACTTGCTCCTCAGTTACAGGAAGTGGCCTATTGTAGATGGCTGCTACCTTGCTCCCTTGTAGTTTAAGGAACCTCCACCCAAGTGGATAACCCAAATAGTTAGCTTCCTCAAATCCTAGATAACACTTGTTAGCGGTCAAACCGGTAGCCCTTACATTATGCACAACCAACTGGACCTTCATCAGGTGTGCTTCCAAGTCCACCCTGTGAATCGCCACACCGCCAAGGTAGGCAGCTGCATTCTCTCTGTGGGGCCAAAGTATCCTATTTATATGCAGAAAGGGGGCTGGTGCACTATGCAACCTGAATGGCCGTACTTTATGTTGCCATAACCCCTTGGGAGTAGAAAACGCTGTCCTTCCCTTTGCTTTCTCTGTCAGGGGAACCTGCCAATACCTTATGACCAGGTCCAAGGTACTCAGATACCTGGCCTTACTTATACGCTCTTGCGTTTGAGCTGAATGTACTACAGGGCATTTAACATTTACAACCTCAGTGACAAACTCTACCTCTGCCTTGGGGTATGTGCGGGTGTCACCATGTGTACATACAATATTAAACATTTGTCTTATATCACATTTCTCTGGCTGAAGCAGAACACTTTTCAAAGTAGCCTCGCTTCCTGAATCAATTAGTGCTTGTGCACAATTCCCTTCCACCATCACCACTTTTAACTGTGCTGTAACACCACCACCAGTCGCCATAAACATCTTTAAGCAGGTCAATACAATCCTATGCAGAGCCCTTAATACTATGTCACATTGTATTGTCTCTTCACTCTCAGGACGGTTATATGTAATATGTCCTTGCAGGTGGCAGTTGAAGCATCTGAGCTTTTTCTCAGTCTGGTCTCGTAGCCATAATGGGACTTTTGGGTACACTCTACCATCATATTTATATTGTCCCTGGCTCAGTATCAGGTTTTCTCCTTTCTTTCCAGTTTCCCCGCTAATATGGTTGTTAGCGGATCTAGGCTGAAGATCAATACGGTGTGGCTCCTTAGCAGCCAAGTTCCTCACAATCATCATCATCTGCTTCCACATCCGCAGCTTCTGATTTGATAATCTCTCAACGTCGGAGTAACTTTCAAGCGCAAACTTTACAAAGGCTTGGTGTGTAATTAGCCTTTTTCTATCAGCTAAAGGCTTGTCAGGGTCTGCAGATATTTGGTCATATTGGTAAGCCTGCATCTTCTGGAAATGGCGGATAAGACTCTGCTTTTGAATCTTCAGCTGGGTCCACTTTTCATCCCACTGCCACACAAGCCACAAGTCATTAATGTTAAGTTCTGGTTCCACATATTCTTTTCTGTAGAATGCAATAAAGGGGACCCCAAAATGCTGATTCCTCATGAAATTTAGGGCCTCTCTGATCTTCTGTATAGTGCTTGGACCCTTCCTGCTGAAGGTGGCTCCAGTTTGTCCACGTTCTAGGTAGTCCGTGCTTTCCTGTAGAGATATTGTTGGTGTTGCAAAAGTATTTCTATATATCCAGCTTCTTCTTCAAGCTCATCATCTTCATCGCCTGCCTCATCAGGTGATTGTTGGAAAGAGACTTCTACATCGTATGGATTTTCCAACATTCTCAATACCCGCTGTACCTCGCTGAAATCTCCCTTCTCAGCTGCATCAATTGCGTTTTGAGCAACATAATTTCTGAGCACAAATGCCGTATTGTTAGAGTCCATTATTTTCACACGTTCAGCCACAAATGTATCATTATCCCCAGTAGTTGCTTGGTCTTTTGACAACCGAGTGCTGTACTTGTGAAGCCATTGTTCCCAGAGTGCACGGTTATTACTCAGTAGCTGGTCTTCACTGGACTCTTGCAGTTTATTGTAGCGTTCGATACGATCAAGCTCCTTATATATGTTGGCTTTTGTTCCATTCAAAGCAAATACCTGAGGGTTACTCTGCGCTAACAACAGCATCACCGACAGTTGTCTTGGATCCATTTTGGGTTTGAACACCACCTTTAACTCGTCCAAGGAAGCGTACTGCTCAGTTAGAATATCTAGAAAATCCTCTGCGCTGACGAAATTCCCAGCATACTTGCTGAGCACTCTGAAAGTATTTGTAAAATCTGCTCCCGTTTTGTTCATGGTTTCCAACAGGTCTGAGATAAGACTGCTGTCCTCCTCGAGCTCTGCTTGAATCAGGCCAAGCTTCTTTCGCATCTTCTGCATATACCACCTCTGGAACTCTGAATCATACTCCTCATCAATTATACTTTGACTGATTTTTACCGGAAACTCTGGTACCAGCGACTCAGCGAGCTTTCCCAAGTTCCACTTACAGATTTCTGGTTGCTTGTTGTAGGCATAACGACCCATGTTATCCGACCCATTGCAAATGTGATCTGGATCATACCTGTCCATGAATCCATATGGGCCATAATCAATAGTAATCCCAACAATGCTCATGTTATCAGTATTTAACACGCCATGGCAAAATCCAACACACTGCCACTCTGCAACAAGCCTGGCAGTCCTCCTGGTTATCTCTCTGAAGAAAGCTGCATTTCGTTCAATCTTGTGCTCTGCATGTGTATTCTGAATGTCTGGATAGAACGTACTGATAACATAATCAATCATTTGGATGCGAACGTCATTTCTGTTGACACTAGGACCCCTTCTGCCTGTTAATTCATCAGTTTCCTTGAATATTTCAAAAGAGCCAAATCTAAGGAATGTAGGAGCGATGCGTAAAACTATAGTACAGCTTTCTTCCTTTGGGTTTCCCTCTGCTTGCTCGGCCTTGAGTGGCCACCTCCCAATGTCAGCAATGATTTCCTCTGGGCTGTCTGGCGGTCTCCCTGCTCCCTTGGGGGTGTCCAGAGACGCAGTCATGTCCTCTCGCTGGGTCAGGACAGCCCCGGTATCAAACAGCCGGTCAGGCATTCCGAGTCCCGCCTTTAATCCCATGACTGTGTTCCCAGAATCTGGCAGCTGTTCCAGGTAGTCAGTGCGCCCAGGCCTTGTAGCAGTAGTCTTTGCCAGCAGATCCAGTTCTACAGCTCCCGGACAATCATTCAAAGTCTTTGTAGCAATACCAGGTGTCTCTGAAATATTTTGTTCTGCTACGCCAATGTCACCTACTTTGTAACTTTCGCCTTGGTCTGGCTTAGCTGCGGACGTGCCCATTTTATCATCACAGCATGGTTCTGTAACAGTCGCTCTCTCTTGAATTAGATCAGAAGCGACTACATTGCCTTTCTTATCGTGACTTTGTTTTGTCACTACTTCTCTGTCTTGCTTTTCTCTGCCAAACTGTCCAACAGCTGATTGACATTTTTGGGTAGCCTCTGCTACTAAACAGTGCACCGCATTGTTATACTCAACTGGGGTGCCTTGCTTCTCTCTATTAAGCTCAGCTCCTTCGCTGTTGTCTTCTCTGACTCCCCAAGTCAGTCTGTTTTTCATGGCTTTAACTTGTTCACTTGGGTGTACATCAGCGGCTTCTGCTTCACTTTTTATTACACAAACCGGCTTGACACTGCTGGCCTCAGCCACAGTAGTTTTTTCTCCTTTTGTTGCCTTGGAAAGATTTATCAGCACCTTTCTGTTTTCTAATGTCTTTCCAGCTTTCTCTTGAAACATGCAAGATTCAGTTTCTGAGCTTGAAAATGTTTTTGTTTCCAACTCTTTTTCTAAGACTTCATCTGTTGTGATGTCACTCAGAGCAAGTTTGAGGCTTTCACGTGAAGCTGCAATGTTTTGATTCTCATATAAACACTTGTCAACTTCAGTTATCAGTTTGTCTTGTTCTCCCTTCTGATTCTTCTGCTCCTCACGGGCTACTTTAAACATCTCCGCTTGTGTCACAGCAAGCTGTTTCACCAAGGACTCAGTGCACTCCATTTGTGTTTTGGCCAGGACTTTAGCACCCTCTGCCTGGGCCAGCACCAGTTGCTGCAGGGCTGCACTGTTTTCTGCAGCTCTCCTGTTAGCCTCCTGTTGTACAGCAGTTGCCTGTACCAGAGCCTTCAGCAGGTCCTCCATTATAGCACCACGCAGGTAACAGTCTTAAAGGTACAGTGCTTTTTATTCGATTAGCAGGTCTGCCAAAATAAAAGTCCTCAAAAAGCAGACCCACGGATGACTGGCACACCCACAGACCCTCAATGTGCTACTGTGCCCGCATTCTCCACCATATTGTGATCCTTGTTAGTAGATAGCACGGTCCTCTAGGGCAAAATATGCACAGTCCTTTTATTTTCTTATAATCCCGGCAACTTTATTTGTAAATTTACACATCAGGCAGCAGCAAACGAAACATAAATGCAATGATGTAACACAAATCCCTACAACAAAAAGCCTAGCTCGTCTGAGCACTAACTCACATCAGATTCCCTATCTATCAGGGGTTAAACTATAACAAAATTTGTGGGTTTCACCAACCTAGTGTATTTGTCTGCTCTCAGCACTCCAGTGCTCCAAGCCAGCCTTGACTGCTTCTTCTCAGCACTCCTAGTGCTCCAAGCCAGCACTCCCAGTGCCTCAAGCCAGCACTCCCAGTGCCTAGTCTCCTTGACTCCCTTACTGGAGAGAACACCCTCTCTCCTACCTGCTTCCTGAGAGGAAGCCAGCAATCCCCCTGTACCTGCCTAGCAGGGAGTGGTTTATTCCCACTGCTCCAGCTGATCATCTGCAGCTGAGTAGTGGGTTGGAGACTGTCCAAAAACCCTGGCCTGGATCTTTGTCTCCCAAGAAAACCACTAAACTGTGGAGTGGAGCATTGGCCCACCCTTCTCCAAATACTCCACCCCAGGGGCCCATAACTAAACAAAGCTTTGTGTTGTGCAACACAAAAACTACACATACTTCCCCTGGGGTTAAAAGGCCTCTCTGCCTTCACTTTATCACACTTCCTATGGCCACTGAGAATGGAATATACACTATATAGCTAAAAGTGTACACCCCAACACATTATTCAGGTCAGGTATTTCAGCCTTACCCATTACTGACTGGTGCATAAAATCCAGCCATAAAATCTACATAGACACACATTGACAATACAAAAGATCATACTGAAGAGCTCAGTGACATTACACATGACACTGACATAGTATTTGCTTGTGAAATGTCTGCCATCGTGAAGTGGAGGAATAACAGACCAGCCACACAGTGGTAGACCTTGTGTACTCCCAGAATGAAGCACATAGCTATCACCTGTTCATTTAGCGTTGGGAGTTTCATGAAATGGTTCTCCATCTCTAAGCACGCTCACATCAACAAGCACAATGCTAAATGTCAGTTGGACTGGCATAGAGTATGCCACGACAACTCTGGAGTTGTTCTCTAGAGTGATTGATCATGTTTCACTGGCATACTGGAATAATATGGGTTTGGTAGATGCCAGGAGAATGCCATCTACCAGAATGCATGATCCCTACTGTATGTTTGGTGAAGGAGGGTCAATGATCTGAGGCTGTTCTTCAGGGTTTAAGCTAGGCTCCTTAATTCCAATGAAAGGTCAACTTAATGTTGCAGGGTACAAAGACATTTTAGATAATTGGGTGCCTTCCAACTTTGTGGCAACAATTTGGGGTAGATCTTTTCCTGTTCCAATGTGATAATCTCTGTGCACAGAGCAAATTTCATACATGGTTTGATGAGATTCAATACATGGTTTGATTAGTTCAGTGAGGAGGAACTAAAGTTGCCTGCACAAAGTTCTGACCTACAGCCCACTGAATACCTTTGAAATTAACTGGAACATCATTTGCAAGCCAAAAAGTCTCCTCTAAGAGCAGTGCCTGTCCTTGCAAGTCCTCTTTTGGCTGTATGAGTACAATTCAACATCTTGTGGAAAGCCTTCCCAGAAGAGTGGTGACCAACTCCATATTAATGCCCATGTTTTGGAATGGAATGTCCAACATGAACATATAGGTGTGATGGTCAGGTTCCCACATACTTTTGACCATACGATGTAAGATGTAGCCAAAACAGCCCACGTCAAGGTGGTAACAAATTCATTATAGTAGTGATGTAAATTCATAATGTACTTATTATACATTGAAATGCAGTTTAGTGACTAACTAACTAAGAAAATCTTTGGAGTGACATAAATTCATAATTATTATATATTAGAAGATAGTTTAGTGATTGTATTGCAATCAGTATTAACCCCTTAAGGACCAAACTTCTGGAATAAAAGGGAATCATGACATGTCACACATGTCATGTGTCCTTAAGGGGTTAAAGGACCACTATAGGCACCCAGACCACTTCAGCTTAATTAAGTGGTCTGGGTGCCAGGTCCAGCTAGGATTAACCCTTTCTTCTATAAACATAGCAGTTTCAGAGAAACTGCTATGTTTATAATAGGGTTAATCCAGCCTCTAGTGGCTGTCTCATTGACAGCCGCTAGAGGCACTTTCGCGCTTCTCACTGTGATTTTCACAGTGAGAAGACGCCAGCGTCCATAGGAAAGCATTGAGAATGCTTTCCTATGGACTGGTTGACTACGCGCGCGGCTCGTGCCGCGCATGAGCATTCAGCCGATGACGACGAGAAGGAGGAGGAGAGGAGGAGGAGTGTCCCCCACCCGGCGCTGGGAAAAGAGATAAGTTTAAAACCCCTTCCACCGCCTAGAGCCAGGCGGTAGGAGGGCCATGAGGGTGGGGGGGACCTAGAGACCCTATAGTGCCAGGAAAACGAGTATGTTTTCTTGGCACTATAGTGGTCCTTTAATCACCAACTACTTAAATCTTTGCATCAATGACTACTGCAATTATAGGATTTAAAATCAAAATATTATACTAGGATTAAAATACACAACCTTTCCTCTGAATTAAAAGGTTCCTAAGTACCAAAACCACTTCATCTTAACAAAGTGGTTTTGGTGTATATACCCTGATGCATTTTACAGAGAATAGCAATGTTTACATTCATTAATAACCACACATCTAGTACAGCTTTTAGACTAAAGATATTTGAAGATATTTGAAAGATATTGAAATATTTGAAAATCAAAAGGTTTTCATGTTCAACATCATCGTGCACAGTACGATTATTATTATTATTGGTATTCGTATAGCGCCAGCTTATTCCGCAGCGCTTTACAATAAAAGGGGAATTTACCAAATGAGACAAAAACAAAATGTAACAGGAAAAACAGGTAGTTGAGGACCCTGCTCAAACGAGCCTACAGTCTAAAGGAGGTGAGGTATATAAACACAATAGGAAGGGTATTGGGAGAGAAAGCAAATAGGCTTGGTGGGAAAGTAGCAGAACTGGAGGTGAGAGCAGAGTATGGCCCTATAGGAGAGAGCGAGAGGAAGGTTTGAGAGATAGAAGTTACTCTTGGAGGCTATAAGCATTCCTGAAACTATGGGTTTTGAGGGACTTTTTAAAGGATTGAAGACTAGGGGAGAGGTTGACAGGGGCAGGGGCAAAGGAAAGGAGCTGCCCGTGAGAAGTCTTGCAGGCGTGAATTTGCAGTAAGGGTGCGAGCAGCAGACAGGAGAAGGTCAACAGTAGAGCGGAGAGACTGAGAGGGGGCATAACTATGAATCAGTGAAGAAATGTAAGAGGGGCTAGCGTTTGTTAGAGCTTTATAGGTAAGGGATAGTATTTTAAATTGACACCTGTAGGTGACAGGAAGCCAGTGTAACGATCGACAGAGGGGTGAGGTGTGAGAAGACCGACAGGAGAGAAAGATCAGCCTGGCAGCAGCATTTACCACAGATTGTAGGGGGGGCAGTACGGCTTCTGGGGAGACCAATTAGTAGAGAATTACAGCAATCAATGCAAGAGATTACTAGAGCATGAACAAGCTCCTTGGCAGCATCTTGTGTAAGAAAGGGGCATATGCGGGCAATGTTTTTAAGTTAGAATCAACAGGTTTTAGCAACAGACTGGACATGAGGCGCAAAGGTCAGGCCAGGATCAAAAGTGACACCAAGACAGCGAGCTTGAAAGGATGGGGTGAGGCAGGTTCCGACAACCTGCAGGGAGAGTGAAGGAGGAGTATCAGTGTTATGAGGAGGAAAAATAAAAAAAACTCAGTTTTAGAGAGATTGAGCTTCAGAAAGTGGGAGGACATCCAATCAGAGATTGAAGAAAGGCAATTGGTGACACGTTGTAGGACAGCAGGGGAGAGGTCAGGGGAGGAGAGAGATATCTGGGTGTCATCAACGTACAGGTGGTAGTGGAATCCAAATGAATTAATGAGTATGCAGTATAGAGAGAGAACAAAAGGGGACCAAGAACTGAACCTTGAGGGACTCCGACTGAGACAGGATGAGGAGAGGAGGTGCTGGTGGAAAAAGAGACACAAAAGGAGCGTTGGGAAAGTTAGGAGGAGAACCTAGACCAAGAGATTGTAGAGTTAGGAGAAGGAGGCCATGATCAACAGTGTCAAAGGTAGCAGAGAGGTCAAAAAGAATTAGTATGGAGTAGTGGTCTTTGAATTTGGCTGTGATTAGGTCATTTGTAACTTTAATAAGAGCAGTCTCAGTAGAGTGGAGGGGGTGAAAGCCAGATTGAAGAGGATTGAGGAAGGAGTTGGAATTTAGGAAGTGAGTCATATGAGGAAAGACAAGTCTTTCTAGAAGCTTTGAGGGAAAAAGGAAGCAGGGATATGGGACGATAGTTGGAAGTGGTAGACGGGTCTAGGGATGGCTTTTTTAGGATGGGTATGACAGTAGCATGCTCAAGGGGAGCAGGGACAACACCAGATGAAAGAGAGCAGTGTTAAGGATGGCACAAGACAAGGGGTGAGAGCTCTGATGAGGTGGGAAGGTACTGGATCAAGCGGACGGGTGGTGGGACGGGAGGAGAAGCAAAGCCACCTCCCGTTCAGTAGCTGGAGGGTAAGGGGTGGTATGGTCCAAGTGAGGTTGAAATAGAGAGGTGAGAAGGGGGGATAATTAATTCCTTAACTATTTAATCTTGTCAGCAAAGCTATCAGCTGAAAGATTAGTTTTTGGGGTGGCCACCGCAGCAGCAGAGCGTAGAAGATAACGTCTAGCACATCAAACGCTTCTGTAGATTCAGTGCTTCATTATGTTTAATATTTAATTGGCAGAGGGCAAAGACTGTAACTCATTTACTGTAGTTCACCTATGCTTTTCTATGATTATAACTGATGACACTAGAGGTGGAAGCTGCTTAGAAAAGACTGCCTCAGCAGTGGAATCAATGTTGTTTTATTACTTTTTTTTTTTCTTAAAATGAGTGGGGGGTGCAGTGAACGTTTGCTACGTATTAACAAGAACACTACTGTTAAAAATAAATATACTTATTTTTGAATAGAGTGTACCCTTTTTTGGGTGTAAATGAGAGAGTCTGCATTGCCACCTGCTGGATATAAGTTGTAAAACAACTGTATGCGTACTTCAGCAAAAGCTGAAGTAATTCAAGTTTCCAGAGTTCCTCCAAATAATAAATAATGAATACCTATGCACTATATCAAAGAGAGTGAGCTAAACAGCTAACAGTTCATGCTGAAGTTATCTGGTATCACTATTTATATTGCTATCATATCTCAGTGGATAGTACTCCTGTAGCAGCAGCGTTTCAGAAATGGAGAATCAGTTCTCAGCAAGGTATATTATTAAGGTAATAATATCTAACCCAAGTATGCATACACACCAAGTGTCCAGGTTCTGAAAAGAAAGTCCCATCTTTGATTCCTTATGTGTTATTCTAGTTTACTTTTCCCTAAACACAACATATTTCAGCTGTTCTAGGCTATACCAAGGCACATCCATCCATACAAAAGCGTTTTAGCAACTATATGCACATGTTAGCATTGGTTGTTGCCTTGCAAGCTGCATGAGTGCTGGGATCACATGTACTTTATGGACAAAACCACCGCCGCACATTAAAAATATAATGTTGAGAAGTATGCACAATGTGCTTAAAAGTTAAATTAAGTCTTTCGGGTTAAGTACTTATATTATTTTCACATTTTTAATATTCCCATTTTCTGAAAGTAACAAAATGGTGGTTGCAAGGTCACATATAACATGTATGTCATTGTACTAACTGCAAGGAAACATAGTATAAGCACACAAAAATAAAGTTTTATTGAAGCAAAGCAAAAAAAACCAAAAAAAAACATTCCAAGTTGGAGGCTCCTTTAACAACCATCAAAACATCAAAAGAACTTTTATTTATGTCACAGTATATATAGATTAAAGACACAGACATAGTAAAGGTTAATTAAGGAGAGGATTTGAAAGACCTTAATCCATGTATACACAGAATGACAGGTCACACCCTAGTAATTATATTGAGGACAATATTATTTTAAACATCAGAATTTAATTGCAAATTACTAAACAATGAGTCAGTCAAGCCACGGGTCAATAGGATTAAACAATGAGTCAGTCAATCTAAGAGTCTGTTCGTGACATATCACATATTTATAGTTTCCTCAATATAGACCTCAGTTTACTATTGTTGGATACGCTGTCCAAATTATATGATATTTTTGTTGTCAATCAATGTTTTATTGAGGCAATGCAAAGCTCAAAAAACAAATCAAAGACAAGGCAAATATCGGACATGTCACAGTTTCCTATACATTCAGCAAAATTATATTCAGACACATTACTGAGCGATACTCAATACCATACAATATATATGTACCTCATTTTAAATATTTAAAGTGTGGTAAAGAGAAGGCGAATTGAGCACAAATAACAGAATAAAAGAACGAAGCAATGGTATATGCACTGGTAGATATGACTGGCGTTACTTATAGTATTACTTGTAGGCATTTGGCCTCATTGGCATAGTCACATATGATATGATAACAAAATGACCTGACATATATTTCAGAAAGCCAATTGAAAAAAACTAAAGTATAAGGAAACACAGTGAGAAATAGCTGAAATATTTAAGACACCACTTAGTGTCATGATAATGTATTCCTTGGTAAGTAAGCTGAAACTTTGTTGTAGGTAACTATTTGTACTGCCCATATACTTACAGTCATCAATGCCTTCTCCACCTTTGCCACAGTCTTTGTTGAACAATCGGATGCCTGTGACAATCATGGTGAGTTCTTTGAGTTGACGCTCCTTGTCTCGCTTTACTAGAGATAGAAATGTCCCAAGCTCAGTGTGAGGAAACACACTCTGCAAGGCAGCTGGAAAGCAAAAAAACTTCGGTCAAGATAATTGTCATATTTCCAATATAGCATAAAAGGCTTCAGCCCTGTTATCTGTGAGACAATGCATGGTTTATACAAGACATGCTGTATTTTTTTGTGGGAGAACCTTGGTGTTGAATATCTATGATTAAGGACTTGGGAGTCCAAAAAATATTAGGCCTGATGTACCTGTCTCCCCAGAACTATCCTTCCGCCTTGCCACTATTTCCTTTATGTGGATTTGTACTACTGATACGATTCAAAGTTATATGTTACTCTCAATGAACCCATGGCGTTACGATCTCCTTATGCACTTCCTTCTCTCCTTATTTTTTTACTTAACATTTTTAGCTACTAATATAGGAAAAGAAATAATCACAATTTTATTCAGAAAAGATACACATATTCTCTTCTTTGATCGTACCACAGCATATTGGACTAAGGACAAATCAAACTTGTTTATTAGTCATAAAACAAATGCCACTTTAAGAAGGAATAATGTTAGTAGTTTCATGTATAGTTGTAAAATCTGAAAAGTGAGACAAAATGATATCATGGGCCTAATGTCAAACTCAAATACTTTCTTCTCTGTTCTTTCTTTTCTTTTCCTCATTAACTGCCATTTCTCACCTCCCCAAGGAACTCACTATTATTTATAGATAGCACAAATTACCTGACTTTCCAAACACTAATTATGTCTCTCAAATCCTCATCACCTGCTCAACTATCACACTCCCTACCTGCAACCCCTCTCATCTAATTTTGCATAAATAAAAATCCTAATTTTCCTTTTCTATTATATAAACTCCTTTTAATCTCCTTAGAGAATGCTCTTCTTTATATTCTTTTATTTCACTCTCACCTCTCTAATTAGCAAAGTATTTTTATCCCTCTGCTCACCTGTCCCTGCTTAAACCATTTTCATTGCTCCCACTTTACTTCCCTCCCCTCTCTTTTCATTCCATGCATTCTACTTATACCTTTCCAGCCTATCTCAACCAACTCTTTCTAAAACCTCTAAATATACACCCTCTCGCAAAACTTTTAACCCCTTAAGGACACATGACATGTGTGACATGTCATGATTCCCTTTTATTCCAGAAGTTTGGTCCTTAAGGGGTTAAATCCTACTCCCACCTTCTCTTACTCTCTATCCGTCTGCTCCTAGCAGCTGGTGATGCCTCTCCAAATCCCGGTCCCACCTCTGCAAACCCACCATGTGCTAACTCATAGTAATCTCGTACCCATCTCATGTCACTCTTCCTTTAAATCCTCCTTTCATACTGCGCTCTGGAATGCACGCTCTGTTTGCAGTGTTACTAAATCCACTGCTGTGCACAACGTTTTCATCTCTCGTTCCCTAGACTTACTAGCCTTAACAGAAACATGGCTCTCACCATCTGACACCGCTACCCCTGCCTCTCTATCCTTTGGTGGTCTTCAATTTTTCCACAACCCAAGACACTCTGAAAGCAAAGGTGGTGCTGTAGGGTTTTTGATCTTGCCTCACTGCTCCTTCAAACCACTACCCACCCCCTTCCCTCTCTTTCTCCTCATTTGAATTTCATTCAATTCACCTTTTTAAACCCATCTCTGCTAACAGTGCCGTCATCTATCGTCCCCCTGGTTCCCCTCCCTCTTCCTTGACCACTTTGCTGCTTGGCTTCCCTACTTCCTCTCCTCTAATATTCCATCCCTAATTCTAGGGGACTTCAACATTTCCATTAACCTACCCTTGTCCTCAGTAGCCTCAAAAGTGCTTTCAATGACCTCCTCCCTTGGGCTATCACAGTCCCACACCCATGTTGCTGGTAATCCCTCTGAATTACATTGACCTCCAGCAGCTATCAGCTAATATTGATTCCCAACTTTTATCCATCCCTACTTTCTCCTGTCCCTCACTGGCTATCTCCTCATAACACAACCCTCCCCCGCTCCAAACATGCACCTTGAGGAGAACACGCCCCCAACCATGGCACACTAAATCAACACGCTACCTAAAGAGATGCTCCCATTCTGCTGAACGCTGCTGGAGGAAGTCATGCACCCAGTCTGACTTCCTCTACTATAAATTCATGTTGGGTTCATACAGCACAGCCATTGCCCTTGCCAAACAGTCATACTTTTCCTCCCTCATTAGCTCATGCTCCCGCAATCCCATACATCTTTTTAGTACCTTTAACTCCCTTATTTGCCCTGCTGTGGCCACCCCCCAAACTATCCTTACAGCTGATAGCTTTTCATGCTACTTTACCGACAAGATTGAACAGCTAAGGAAATAATTCTCACCACCTTGCCCCTCTTTTTCTCAACCACACCTAGGTCATGCCTTTCCTACCCTTCAAATTTTCTCCCAGGCTACTGAACAAGAGGTGGCTGTGCTTCTCCTTTCCTCTTGGCCCACCACTTGCCCGCTTGATCCTGTCCCATCTCACCTTATCAGATCTCTCTCCTCTTGTCTTGTGCCTTCCTTAACACACATTGTCATCTTCAACTGCTCTCTCTCTCTTCTGGTGTTGTCCCTGCTGCCCTTAAACATGTTACTGAAAAAAAAAACATATCTTGACCCATTCTCCCCTTCTAACTATCGTCCCATAATCCTGCTCCCTTTTTCCTCAAAGCTTCTGGAAAAACTTGTCTTTACCCGTCTGACTTGCTTTCTCAATTCCAACTCTCTCCTTGAACTTCTTCAGTCTGGCTTCTGCCCCCCTGCACTCTACTGAGACTACTCCTATTAAAGTCACTAATGACCTATTTGCAGCTAAATCCAAGGGGCACTACTCTATACTAATTCTTCTTGACTTCTCTGCTGCTTTTGACACTGTAGACCATGTTCTCCTTCTCCAGACTCTTCAATCACTCGGTCTCTGTGACACTGTCCTCTCTTGGTTTTCCTCCTATCTCTCCCAATGCTCATTCAGTGTCTCGTTTTCTAATTATACGTCCTCCCTTCGTCCTGTCTCTGTTGGAGTCCCCCAAGGCTCTGTACTTGGTCCCCCTCTATTTTCTCTTTACACTGCCTCTCTTGGCAAACTTATTACCTCATTTGGATTCCAATACCACCTGTACGCTGATGACACTCAGATATAGCTCTCCTCCCCGGACCTCTCCCCTGCCGTCCTGCAACGTGTCACTGCTTGCCTTTCTTCAATCTCTAATTGGATGTCCTCCTGCTTTTTGAAACTCAATCTCTCTAAAACTGAACTCTTTCCTCCTCCTAATACTGATCCCCCTCTTTCACTCTCCCTTCAAGTGAGTGGTACCCACATCAGTCCATCCTTGCAAGCGCGCTGTCTTGGCGTTATACTTGATTCTGTCCTCACATTTGAGGCTCACATCCAGTCTGTTACCAAATCCTGTAGATTCCACCTTAAAACGATAGCCTGCATCCGCCCCTTTCTTACACAAGATGCTACTAAGGAGCTTGTCCATGCTCTAGTAATCTCTCGCATGGATTATTGTAACTCTCTCTTAATAGGTCTTCCCACAAGTTGTATTACCCCGCTACAGTCTGTAATGAATGCTGAAGCTAGACTAATTTTCCTCTCCAGTCGGTCCTCTCACACCTCACCACTCTGTCAGTCCTTACATTGGCTTCCTGTATCCTACAGGATTCAATGCAAGGTACTAATCCACACCTATAAAGCACTGACAAATTCTAGCCCCTCCTATATTTCTTCACTGATCCGCAGGTATGCACCTTCTTGGTTTCTCCGCTCTGCCCATGACCTTCTCCTGTCTGCTGCTCGCATCCATACAGCCAACTCACGCTTGAAGGACTTCTCGCGGGCAGCTCCCTTTCTATGGAATAGCCCGCCTACGACCATCAAGCTCTCCCCTAGTCTTCAATCATTTAAAAAGTGCCTCAAAACCCATCTCTTTAGGAAAGCTTATGACCTCCCAGAATAACCTCTACCTCACATACCTGCCCCTTGCTCTCTCCTAAAGCGCAGCACTCTACTCTCTCCTCCAGCTCTGCTTCACTCCACCTTGTTTGATTGCTTCCTCCTGTCCTGTTGGGTTTTACGCCCCACCTCCTATAGACTGTAAGCTCGTTTGTAATTGTCTCATTTATTGTTAAATCTCCCCCTTTGATAATATTGTAAAGCGCCATGGAATATCCTGGCGCTATATAAATACCAGTAATAATAATTATAATAATAATAGGGATACCATTAGAAAATCACAAGTAATGTGGCTCTTTATATGTGATCAATGAGTAGGTCTCTTTAAAATATGCAGTTAACATTTTATTAACCTTAAATAAAGGAAAGTGACACTACTGTCATTCTTTGACAAATCCAGTCCACAAATGTTTTCTCCTTATCTAAAAAAACAACGTTCGCCCTCTTCTTTCTTTCCTAAACGATGACTTTTCTCATTCTTCTTGCTTCCTCTATTCATACATTCTGCCTTCTGCCATTCCAGCTTTATGGTTACTAAATTATAAATTACACACTGAATATTTCATTCAGTGTACAACTTTCATTGTGTGATTTTAGCAGCTTGTCATATCATGTAAAATGATGGTGAGTAATACAATAACAGATATACCATATTTTTCGGACCATAAGACGCACTTAAAATCCTTTCATTTTCTCAAAAATCGACAGTGCACCTTATAATGCGGTGCGCCTAATGTATGGTTGTGCTTTCTGTCCTAGAACCGATTTTATGTGGTACACGGCGCTCAAAAATCTGTCAACATGTTTTAGCACGGCCTTGGTAAGCTACGAAGCTGCACTGCTTGGATTGAGCATTACGGCCATCGTAGTTAAGAGGTGTGTGCATTCATTCATTAATATTCTATACCCGCTGCCCCAAAAATGGCTCCTGTTAAGAGACATGCTTATGAAGCAGATTTCAAACTCAACACTATCAGTCACGCAGTACAACATGAAAATAGAGCAGCTGCGAGAGAATTCAACATTAATGAATCAATGGTACAGAAGTGGAGGAAGCAAGAAGATGCCCTGCGCCAGGTAAAGAAGACCAAACTGAGTTTCCGAGGGAACAAAGCGAGATGACCACAGTTGGAGGACAAAATTGAACAGTGGGTTATTGAACAGAGAACCACAGGTAGAAGCCTCTCTACGGTCTCTATTCGACTCAAAGCAACAGCGATAGCACGGGACATGGAGATCAACGACTTTCGAGGCGGTCCCTCTTGGTGCTTCCGTTTTATGAAAAGGCGTAATCTCTCCATCCGCACAAGAACTACTATGTCACAGCAACTGCCAAAGGATTACGAAGAAAAGCTGGCCATTTTCCGCACCTACTGCAAGAACAAGATCAATGAAAAGAAGATCCGTCCAGAACACATCACCAACATGGACGAGGTCCCCCTCACCTTTGATATCCCCGTAAACCGTACTGTTGAGAAAATAGGGACCAGTACGGTATCTATACGCACTACAGGAAACGAGAAGTCATCCTTCACTGTAGTTCTCGGTTGCCAGGCTAATGGCCAAAAACTACCACCCATGGTAATTTTCAAGAGGAAGACTTTGCCAAAAGAAAAGTTTCCGGTTGGCGTCATTTTAAAGGCTAACCCAAAGGGCTGGATGGACGAGGAGAAGATGAGTGAGTGGCAAATCTCCGTCCCTATTGATCTGTGACTCCATGCACGCCCATCTGACCGATACTGTCAAAGCCCAAGTGAAGAAAACTAATTTGGTGCTTGCCATCATTCCGGGTGGATTAACCAAAGAACTCCAGCTGCTAGATATTGGTGTCAACAGGTCGTTTAAAGTTAAATTGCGAGCTGCGTGGGAGCATTGGATGACTGAAGGTGAACACACAGTCACCAAGACAGGAAGGCAACGCCGGGCAAGTTACGCCACTATCTGCCAGTGGATCGTGGATGCCTGGGCGAAGGTATCAGTCTCCAGTGTCATCCGCGCTTTCAGGAAGGCCGGAATCATCACTGAACAGCTAAGTAACAGCAACGACTGACTCTGATAATGATGATAATGATGAGAGGGATCCGGGCATGCTTAATTCGAAATTGCCCAACTGTTAAACTCAGACACTGAAGATGAAGAATTTGATGGATTTGTGGTAGAGTAATAAACTAAAAAAGTCAGTGTATTGTTTTGTATTTTGTGTGTAACACTGAACAATGTTCAGAGTTATTGTGAAAGAGTTGAATAGAGTTGAATAAAGTTTGACTTATCAGAGTTTTGTTTCATTTAATGCGTGCGCCTTATAACCCGGTGCGCCTTATGTATGAAAATAAACCCGTTAGCAGTCGATCAATGATATTGCGCCTTAAAACCCGGTGCGCCTTATGGTTTGAAAAATACGGTACATAATAAAAACTGTCATGTTAACTTATATTACACTTATTTAAACCAACTTATTAAAGAACACATCATGCATGATATTAATTGACTGTGTATAGTTAGAATATATTCTACATCCAGTAAAGTGAGGGACAGGCTGACCTGTGGCTTCTCTGACAACTTTGATATCCGTTGGAGACCCGAGTCCAGAACGAAGCAACACGTAGCTGACAATCTTGCGATAAAGACTCTCGAGTTCCTCAGCTGTGCGAGCCCGGCTATCAGTGATTTCTCTGCACACAGGGGCAAGTCTCGATTCCAAGACACGATGATGCTCTTCCAAAAACTCTCCTGGGCACAAAGAATTCAATTTAAGGGGCAAACCAACATATCAAACATCTATAGGATGCATAACAAAGCAGAAACACTGAATTTAACTGTATTTATTGATTATAAAAATATGGTGTTTATACTCAATTTTATAACTTAGTATTTTAACATGATGTTTAGATCTTAATTAAAAAAGAAAGTATTTTCTATAGGATGCACACATATGAAAACTCTTGGGAACCTCATAAAATTCACACCACAATCTAGAACTTTGTCTAATCAAGCAGAGCTAAATGCTCACTAACCTCAGTTGGAACTCAAAGTGTGGGGAACCTTACTGCAAAAGTCTCCAAAAGGTTATTCAACTCTACAAAGTTTTCCCTACAAAAATGTACACCTTTGTGCAAATTGACATTGCTGAATATGAACCCTCACAGGGTTATTCTCTATAATGTGAATTGTCAGGAATGCAAAGTGAATTTCAAATTGTAGGTCAAAATAGCTGACTTGGAAACATTCTCCAAAACAGCTGTAATTTCATTTCGGCTTAAAATTTGTCACTCACTATGAATTCACTGTGAATTCTAAACAATTTACAGTTGAAAGATCTGACTGGAACAAAATAGGAGAAACATATTTAGGGTTACATTTTTATTGAATTACATATCTTCTTGTGATTGGACAAGATTATAACAGGATGAATTGTGAGCCATTCCATATATTATTGTAGGTCGCAATCCACTAGAGAGATGCATATATAAAAGGTAACAGACAGCAAATTTCAATATGCACTTAAAGGAACACTATAGTCACCTAAATAACTTTAGCTAAATAAAGCAGTTTTAGTGTATAGATCACTCCCCTGCAATTTCACTGCTCAATTCACTGTCATTTAGGAGTTAAATCACTTTGTTTCTGTTTATGCAGCCCTAGCCACACCTCCCCTGGCTATAATTGACAGAGCCTGCATGAAAAAAAAAACCTGGTTTCACTTTCAAACAGATGTAATTTACCTTAAAGGACCACTCTAGGCACCCAGACCACTTCAGCTAAATGAAGTGGTCTGGGTGCCAGGTCCAGCTAGGGTTAACCCATTTTTTTTTATAAACATAGCAGTTTCAGAGAAACTGCTATGTTTATTAATGGGTTAAGCCTTCCCCCAAATCCTCTAGTGGCTGTCTCATTGACAGCCGCTAGAGGCGCTTGCTTGATTCTCACTGTGAAAATCACAGTGAGAGCACGCAAGCGTCCATAGGAAAGCATTGCATATGCTTTCCTATGCGACCGGCTGAATGCGCGCGCAGCTCTTGCCGCGCGTGCGCATTCAGACGACGGGGCGGAACGGAGGAGGATCGGAGGCAGAGATCTCCCCGCCCAGCGCTGGAAAAAGGTAAGTTTTACCCCTTTTCCCCTTTCCAGAACCGGGCGGGAGGGGGACCTTGAGGGTGGGGGCACTCTCAGGGCACTATAGTGCCAGGAAAACGAGTGGCACTATAGTGGTCCTTTAAATTATTGTATCTCAATCTCTAAATTGAACTTTAATCACATACAGGAGGCTCTTGCAGGGTCTAGCAAGCTATTAACATAGCAGGGGATAAGAAAATCTTAATTAAACAGAACTTGCAATAAAGAAAGCCTAAATAGGGCTCTCTTTACAGGAAGTGTTTATGGAAGGCTGTGCAAGTCACATGCAGGGAGGTGTGACTAGGGTTCATAAACAAAGGGATTTAACTCCTAAATGGCAGAGGATTGAACAGTGAGGCTGCAGGGGCATGTTCTATACACCAAAACTGCTTCATTAAGCTAAAGTTGTTCAGGTGACTATAGTGTCCCTTTAACAATTGACACCGTAATAGCAATTAACAAAACACAGTCAGTAAGCGGATTGAGGGTTTTTATAATTAGAGAAAAAAAATAAGTAAACACTTATATGTCGGCTGACTAGTAACCACTGCAGGGCAAAATTTAGAAACCTATGGGGGGAGGGGTGGTGTAAATCACAAAGACTAAAATGCCAAAATACAGAGATTAGATCCCTCTATTATGGGATCCCAAGAGAGCACAAGTACCGTATATATTCGAGTATAAGCCGACCCGAATATAAGCCGAGGCCCCTAATTTTACCCCCCAAAACTGGGAAAACGTATTGACTCGAGTATAAGACTAGGGTGGGAAATGCAGCAGCTACTTGTAAATTTCTAAATAAAATTAGATCCTAAAAAAATTATATTAATTGAATATTTATTTACAGTGTGTGTATATAATGAATGCAGTGTGTGCGTATGAGAATGCAGTGTGTGCGTATGAGAATGCAGTGTGTGCGTATGAGTGCAGTGTGTATGGGTGCAGTGTGTATAGGTGCAGTGTGTGTGTATGAGTGCAGTGTGTGTGTATGAGTGCAGTGTGTGTGTGTATATGAATGTAGTGTGTGTGTGTATATGAATGCAGTGTGTGTGTGTGTGTGTGTATGAATGCAGTGTTTGTGTGTGTGATGCAGAGCCTTGGTGGGGGGTGGGCACTATGAGTGTAGTGTGTGTGTATGAGTGCAGTGTGTGTGTATGAGTGCAGTGTGTGCAGTGTGTATGTATGAGTGAATGCAGTGTGTATATGAGTGCAGTGTGTGTGTGTGTGTGAGTGCAGTGTGTATATGAGTGCAGTGTGTGTGTGTGTGTGAGTGCAGTGTGTGTGTGTGAATGCAGTGTGTATATGAGTGCAGTGTGTATATGAATGCAGTGTGTGTGTGTGTGTGAGTGCTGTGTGTGTGTGTGAATGCAGTGTGTATATGAGTGCAGTGTGTGTGTGTGTGTGAGTGCAGTGTGTGTGTGTGTGAGTGCAGTGTGTATATGAGTGCAGTGTGTGTGTGTGTGTGAGTGCAGTGTGTGTGTGTGTGAGTGTGTGTGAGTGCAGTGTGTGTGTGTGATGCAGAGTGTGATGCAGAGCCTTGGTGGGGGGTGGGCATTTTAATATATTTTTTATTATTATTATTTTAATTTTTTTTGTTATATTATTTTTTTTTATTACTATTTCTATTATTATTGTATTTTAATTTTTTTTGTTATATTATTATTTTTTTTATTACTATTTTTATTATTATTGTATTATTATTTTAATTTTTTTTTGTTATATTATTAATTTATTTATTTGTATTACTATTATAAATTTTTTTGTCCCCCCTCCCTGCTTGCTAGCTGGCCAGGGAGGGGGGCTCCTTCCCTGGTGGTCCAGTGGCATTGGCAGTTCAGTGGGGGGGCTGTGGGGGCTGGCAGAGATGTTACTTACCTCTCCTGCAGCTCCTGTCAGCTCTCTCCTCCTCCGCGCCGGTCCGTGCAGCTCTTCTGTCAGCTCACACTGTAAGTCTCGCGAGAGCCGCGGCTCTCGCGAGACTTACAGTGGGAGCTGACTGAGGTGCTGAACGGATGGCGCGGAGGAGGAGGGAGCTGTCAGGAGCTGCAGGAGAGGTAAGTAACATCTCTGCAGCCCCCACAGCCCCTGTCTGTATTATGGCAATGCAAATTGCCATAATACAGACTATTGACTCGAGTATAAGCCGAGTTGGGGTTTTTCAGCACAAAAAATGTGCTGAAAAACTCGGCTTATACTCGAGTATATACGGTATATCTTTTTATTTGACAACACTGAAGAAATGACACTCTGCTACAATGTAAAGTAGTAAGTGTACAGCCTGTATAACAGTGTAAATTTGCTGTCCCCTCAACACACAGCCAATAATGTCTAAGTCGTTGGCAACAAAAATGAGTACACCCCTAAGTGGAAATGTCCAAATTGGGCTCAAAGTGTCAATATTTTGTGTGGCCACCATTATTTTCCAGCACTGCCTTAACCCTCATTGGCATGGAGTTCACCAGAGCGTCACAGGTTGCCACTGGAGTTCTCTTTCACTCCTCCATGACGACATCACGAAGCTGGTGGATGTTAGAGACCTTGCGCTCCCCCACCTTCCATTTGAGGATGCCCCACAGATGTTCAATAGGGTTTAGGTCTGGAGACATGCTTGGCCAGTCCATCACCTTTACCTTTAGCTTCTTTAGCAAGGCAGTGGTCATCTTGGAGGTGTGTTTAATGTTGTTATTATGTTGGAATACTGCCCTAAGGCCCAGTCTCCGAAGGGAGAGGATCATGCTCCACATAGATATACTCACACCACACACAGACATACTTACAAACACACAGACAGACATACTGGAACAAGCACAGACATACTGACACACACACACACAGACATACTGACACACACACAGACATATTGACACACATAGATATAGACATACTGGCACACACACACAGACATATTGTCACACACACACGGGCAGACTGGCAAACACACAGACATACTGACACACACACATGCAAACTTTACACTTTTAAAGCCACCCTCCAGTTTCCTACCTTTGCAAGAGGGTAACTTCCCTTGGGGTGCTTAGGAGTTGGGGTCTGGCTTTTCTTTGCTGAGTCCCCCTTCTCACTGCCTCCTGGCTCGGCCTCCCTCCCACGCAGCTAATTGTCTCTGTGGGAGGAAGTGACTTGCGGCCGTCCCTTCCTCCCATGCTCCCGTTAAGCAAGGGGCCCGGTTGCGGCCACAGCGCCAGACCGGGCCACTGCTAAAACATGCTCACCGGGAGGCCCTAAGTGTATTGAAAACACTGTGTGACCCCTTAGTGTGCAGGCCCCAATACCAGCAACGTGGGGAACATTTAATTTTTTTGCTGGATTGCGGGCGGCGGGGCAACAGGGCAGCTGCTTTGAGCCCCCCCCTTTTGTTTTGCTTTAAAGATGGCCCTGGCAAAAAGACATACCTTACCATCAAGACCTTCTGCAATATCACTAATAAAAATATTAAAGAGAACAGATCCCTGAGGTACTCGACTGGTAACAAATTCAAATATATACCATTAACTACAATCCTCTGTTGCCTGTTATTCAGCGACTGCCTAACCATTTAACAATATTGGAATCCAAACTTAAAGAATTTTCTAGAACAAGTCAAACAACTTGTTTGTGGGTTGGAGGGATTCCCCTATTATCAGTTCTGTGCTGTCTCCGATCCTAGTGTTTTCTGAGTTCTATTCCTTGTTTAGTTTTGTGTCTTTAAATAATTTTGTACGTTCTATGTTTCTATGTTTCTATGAAACGAATATTTCTGAAACAATGCCTGGTATCTGTAATTCATGCAGAATAGCATTTAGTAATAAAAGTGAAGTGATGAATATGAAATTATAAATCATGCACACACAAATGGTAAATGAGAGATGTTACCTCTATTTGTATAGTTCATATCAAAATAAATTTGCATCTTTATTGTTTCCAGTGAGGGACTCGCGGGATCAAGCAGTCTGTCCACACAAAGCTTAATAAATAGGGGAAAAGAAAACAGCAATAACAGCTAGTTATGGATGTTCAATTCAAGAAAGTAATTACATACAAAAAATGCGTGTGCTGAATATTTATATTATTCAAGGCATCTCCATGGAGGGTGTCCAGCATTTTGATGCTGATTTCTCATTGGTTAAGATTCATAATGCAGAATAAGAAAACTGCTTAGTAAAAAAGGAGGCCTGGCTAAAGAATGGGTTATGTTGCAAAATTCCTCTTACTTTTTTAGAAAAACTAATAAGATTTGAATGTGGAGAAATATAGAGCATAAATATGAGGCCAAATGTTGTTAATGAGAGGTAGGGTGACACTACAGTGTTAGGAATACATATTTGTATTCCTAACACGATGGTGTTCATTTAATATATAATGCAAAAACATTGAGAAAAGAATGTTCTTCAAATACTCAGCTGGATAACTCCAATGTCAGATATCATGGTTAGAATATCAGGTGTTAAATGTGTGAAGAGTGTGTCCTCTTTTTTGCATTGTACAAAAAGTGCAGGTTTCAATAGAAATTGGCACTTTTATAAAAAAAAAAAATGTTACACACCGTTGGCTTTCAATCAGACCACCCATTCTGTTACTTCTTGATTTGTTTAATTCAGTGGAGCTAAACTCAAAGGGCAGATTTGTCCAGGGTACAAATGCTTCCTAAGAGGTTCGCCTCTTAGGAAGCATTTGTTTTACATGCATTGCAGAGACTTTTCTTTGCGCTGCATTGGGATGTCAGTGATTGGACAGCCACAAAAGTCTGGGTGGGATTAGAAGGGGGGCCTTGCAAAGGCAGCAGACAAGAGACCTTCAGCTTTTGCAAAGTGTTTTTGGAAAATACCCCCAGAGAAAAGATGCATAATTAAATCTATGCACGATGATTTTTTTTGTATTTGAGCAGTGGAGGATCAATTTAAAGTCACAATAGCCAAAATGGAAAATTCACTAATTCAGGTATGCTCAGTGCAGCTATTCTGGCCTTAAATTTGAAATTCACGTTGGTAAATAACCATGTATTTGATTTAACCAGGCAGTTTTTCATGATAAAGGTAGATGTGCCTGGAAATGGAAATTCCCTCTTTGTTATGGTCCCTACCCTTTTTTCATTTTCCACTTTTTTTTTTTCTTCCTGTGTGTTGGATGGAATAATTGCATTGCTTTTGTTTAAATAAAGTACATAAAAAGAACAAAGTTCAGAAGGTTCATTGTGAGTGCAAAGCATACGTTTGCACTATTGTGACTGTTTATTATTTCTTTAATACATAATTTGTGCAGGAAGATGAACATAACTATATGAAAATAAACAGCTAATGCTAGTTAGAAAGTAGTCTAAAGCGAGAGATAACCTGTCACACATATACTAAAGCGAGAGAGAACCTGTCACACATATACTAAAGCGAGAGAGAACCTGTCACACACATACTAAAGCGAGAGATAACCTGTCACACACATACTAAAGCGAGAGATAACCTGTCACACACATACTAAAGCGAGAGATCACCTGTCACACACATACTAAAACGAGAGATCACCTGTCACACACATACTAAAGCGAGAGATAACCTATTACTACACTGATAAGATGACTTATAGCATGTTTATTGCAACGATCTAACCTAACTATACTCACAAGCTATGTTTAAAGTCAATTGTTTAAGCCTGATAAAAACATAAAAATTGTGCTTATTACTCGTGTGCCCCACATGTTTTACGTGGGTTAAGCCAGAGGACTGCTTTTGGGGCACCTCTAGCCAGCTTGTATTACATATATGCACGTCAAAAATAAAGATTTACAAAAAAAAAAAATGTTTTTACAATAAAAAAAAAAAAAAAAAAAAAAAAAAAAAAAGAAAGTAGTGAATTGGCATTGATTCATTACCTTTATCAGCTTCTGCACATCATTTTTTGTGAGTGTTCTGTCCACGTTAAAACCATTTCTTTGGTCCAAAACAATAGCTTTAACCTAGGCGATATATAATCAAAAATATATCATTTGCATTAAAACAAATACATTCATGTCCTCACACCACTTTTATATCCAATTGTCATCAAAAAGTCCAGTTAAATAGTTTCAATTACTTATTAATAATCCTTGGGTTATTGTATTGACATAATGAGAAGATAAACTTAGGAATGGGCAGCTGGCCATCCGTATAGAAGCACATTACTTTATACCAAGGGATTAGGGACCCCATCACCCCTCCATATTAAACTTCTAATAATATGTAGGGGTTGCTGCACCGGACTCAGCCTGCTAGGTAGGGGAACACTGTAGAATTAGGAATTTATGTCAAAACCCTTAAAGGGACATTCTAGAAACCTAAACTTGAGTGTTAAGTGCTTTATGTGTAACGAGTATGTACTCTTTTTTTTTTTTTTTAAAAAGTGCAGATTTAAATAGAATTTGCCACTTTTATAAATTAACGTTGTTACAGAGCCGTGGCTGTCAATCAGACAACTGATCCTGTTACTTTAAAGGGACACTATAGTCCCTTTAACTGATCCTGTTACTTTAAAGGGACACTATAGTCACCAGAACAACTACAGCTTTCACAAGATGGAGTCTCCAGCCTCGAATGGGCAATCGCACTAAACATAATCAAGCTGGAAAATGAGCGCCGAAATACCGGACGTGATGTCAGACGCCGGCCACCCGAACTTCCGCCCATGTGACCGGCAATCAAAATAGCGGTGAATTTAAAACGGAACAGCAACCGGATGATTTTATGCACTGATGAAAACTCGGACTGAGTTGAAACGCGTCTGCATGACTGTGATTTCGTGAGTCACCATATGGGACCTGCACAGTTATTATTTTAATTTATATTTATAATAAATCTACATTTTTTTACCATCACTCTGCTGCTGTTCCTTCTACCTCTGGGGGATACCATCCAGGATTCTCCAGCAAAGCCTTTTGAGGCACCTTTGGGCACTAAATACAGAGCCTGGTACGGCTCTGGAATCCGTGAGTGTATCCAATTACCTCCGTATTTCTCTCGTTGTATGTACAGTCTATACTATGTACCTTTTTTATTATTGTAGGTACTGACTACATGGGACATCCCTCACATATACCTGTACATGCATAAGTATTGTTTTATATGTTTATACACAGGGAGTGTTGTGTGTATTTTGGCACTTGTTGCTTTCAATACCTTCTGTACATTTTGACTTTAGGGTGTTGGGGAACACCTTTCTCACTCCAGTACTGTGTTTTGTTTTTTCTGTGTAAGCGCCATTCACTTTCCTTGTTTTATTGTGTCTATTAACTTCATTTTTGCTAGTTAAAGCTAACACTATACTAACTCTCCCAACTCTACATCATCCCTACCTCTAACCTTATGCACCTTATACACTCGCATTAACCATATACTAACTCTACCCCAATCCTAAAACAACATTAACCCTAACCCAGCATTAACCCTTACCTTACCCTAACCCAGCATTAACCCTTACCTTACCCTAATCCTACACAAACCCTAACCCTATCCTAACCACTAATCTTACCATAACCCTACACCTGTCATGAATTTACCTAATCCTGGCGCCCTATCCAGAATGCTATGCTTGGCTGTGCTGCTCCCATCCTCAGGTCGTGCGGCTTGCACAGGGAATACTTACCATTCGGCTTGGCAAATAGCTCCCTCTGCTGGTTCGTGCAGGGTGAACTCCTCTTAGCTGTTTTTCTTCCCTACATAAATGTAAATGCTGCCCATTTGAATGGCCCACCTTTTATAAATTTAAATGCTGTGACGTTACGCCAGTGCACCCTTAAAGCGACCACGTGGATCAATCAGAAACATTGTTAGCCTATGTAATGCTAATTTGGGCCCTTACTCCTTGCCCGATCGTGTTTTCTGCTTTGATACACATTAGTGCTCATAAAAAGTCTCTCTTGATACCCTGATATTGACCTTGGCTTGCATTTGACCTTTTGTATTTCTGGTATCCTGTCCCAGCTTGTTATTCTGTTCATCTGTATTTCTATATTCCTGACTTTGGCTATTGCTGACTTTGTCTTTATCTTTATTAACGCTAAAGGAACACTATAGTCACCTAAATTACTTTTGCTAAATAAAGCAGTTTTCGTGTATAGATCATTCCCCTGCAATTTCACTTCTCAATTCACTGTCATTTAGGAGTTAAATCACTTTGTTTCTGTTTATGCAGCCTTAGCCACACCTCCCCTGGCTATGATTGACAGAGCCTGCATGAAAAAAAAACTGGTTTCACTTTCAAACAGATGTAATTTACCTTAAATAATTGTATCTCAATCTCTAAATTGAACTTTAATCACATACAGGAGGCTCTTGCAGGGTCTAGCAAGCTATTAACATAGCAGGGGATAAGAAAATCTTAATTAAACAGAACTTGCAATAAAGAAAGCCTAAATAGGGCTCTCTTTACAGGAAGTGTTTATGGAAGGCTGTGCAAGTCACATGCAGGGAGGTGTGACTAGGGTTCATAAACAAAGGGATTTACCGTATATACTCGAGTATAAGCCGAGTTTTTTAGCACATTTTTTGTGCTGAAAAACCCCAACTCGGCTTATACTCGAGTCAGAGTCTGTATTATGGCAATTTGCATTGCCATAATACAGACAATGGGGGCTGTGGGGGCTGCAGAGAGATGTTACTTACCTTTCCTGCAGCTCCTGTCAGCTCTCTCCTCCTCCGCCGGTCCGTTTAGCTCTTCTGTCAGCTCACAGTGTAAATCTCGCGAGAGCCGTGGCTCTCGCGAGATTTACACTGGGAGCTGACCGAGGTGCTGAACGGACCGGCGGAGGAGAGAGCTGACAGGAGCTGCAGGAAAGGTAAGTAACATCTCTCTGCAGCCCCCACAGCCCCCTCCTACACAGTGCCCATCCACTGGACCACCAGGGAAGGAGAGCCCCGCTACGTGGCCAGCTAGCAAGCAGGGAGGGGGGACAAAACAATTTATATATATTAATAATAATAAAAAAATAAAAATAAAAAATAATAAAATAAAAATAATAAAATAAAAAATAATTAAATAAAAAAATAATAATAATAAAAAAATGTAATGAAACAAAAAAAAATATTAAAATAATAATTAAAAAATAAAAATGCCCACCCCCCACCAAGGCTCTGCATCACACTCTGCATTACACACACACATACACACACTGCACTCATACACACACACTGCACTCATACACACACACTGCACTCACACACACTGCACTCATACACACAGACAGCATTCATGCACACAGACAGCATTCATGCACACACACTGCACTCATACACACTGCACTCATACACACACTGCACTCATATACACACTGCACTCATACACACAGCATTCATACACACACACACACAGCACTCATACACATAGCACTCATACACACAGCATTCTCATACACACACACAGCATTCATACACACACACTGCACTCATACACACAGCATCCATACACACACACAGCATTCATACACACACACTGCACTCATACACACAGCACTCATACACACAGCATTCTCATACACACACACACTGCACTCATACACACAGCATTCTCATACACACTGCACTCATTTACACACACTGCATTCTCATACACACACACTGCATTCTCATACACACACACTGCATTCTCATACACACACACACTGCATTCATTATATACACACACTGTAAATAAATATTCAATTAATATAATTTTTTTAGGATCTAATTTTATTTTGAAATTTACCAGCAGCTGCTGCATTTCCCACCCTAGTCTTATACCCGAGTCAATACGTTTTCTCAGTTTTTTGGGGTAAAATTAGGGGCCTCGGCTTATATTCGGGTCGGCTTATACTCGCGTATATACGGTAACACCTAAATGGCAGAGGATTGAGCCGTGAGTCTGCAGGGGAATGTTCCATTTGTACAGCATTTTATTTTTATTCTTTGTGAATAACACATTTTTACTTTTATTCTGATCCTGATCCTGGCTGAGTATCTTGGAAGAATCAGGTAATCCAGTTCCTAGAGGGAGTGAGCTGCTATATCGGAGTAGGCACCTTGTTGTGCTCTTTCTTACTTGCTGCTTGTGAGTGCAACTCATCTTGAGGTAGGTTTACTTGTTTAAAAGGACAATATAGTCACCAGAACTACAGCTAATGTAGGCTTTTCATTGTAAACACTGACTTTGCAAAGAAAAGGCAGTGTTTAAATTACTGCCTAAGAACACCTCTAGTGGCAAAAGAGGTGCTTACTGGGTCAGAGCTGCGCAGTGTGTGGCACTGACGTTAAGCATCTTCATGCTCTACATGGAGACGCTGAACATTTCCCACAGAGATGCATTGAATCAGTGCATCTCTGTGGGAAATGTTCAGCGTCTCCATGTAGAGCATGAAGATGCTTAACGTCAGTGCCGCACACTGCGCAGCTCTGACCCAGTAAGCACCTCTTTTACCACTAGAGGTGTTCTTAGGCATGCTCTACATGGAGACGCTGAACATTTTCCACAGAGATGCACTGATTCAATGCATCTCTATAGGTAGATGCTGATTGGCACAGCACTGCATTTTGCAGCACATGTGCTATAACTTCCCAATATTTTCCTATGGGAAAGCACTGGATTGGCTGAGACCATCAAGTTTGATAATCTCAGCCTGGGTTGCGGAGCTGGCCAAGAAAAAAGGTGAGTAAAAAACCTGTTGAAAGAAAGCTTAGGGGTGCCGGGCACTAAACCGTATTTTTACAACTATAGTTTCCTGACACTATAGTGTTCATCAGGGCCGGCGCATCCATAAGGCGGCACAGGCGGCCGCCTTAGGGCGCACCGGCTCTGGGGCGCCAGATTTCAGTGACCAGCAGGAGGGAAGCGCTCCCTCCTGCCAGGTCACCTTCTGGATCCCCGGCGGGCGGCAGCGTTCTAATGAGAGGCGGCGAGGGAGCTCTAACCTGTCTGCTCTGCTCCCTCGCGGGCTGTCTGCTCTGCTCAGGGCCGGTGCTAGGATTTTTAGTTACACAGGCGAAGATGCATTTTGCCGCCCCCAACCCTCATTAAAAAAAAAAAAATGCATCTTCACCTGTGTGTCTTTCCTCCCAAGCCACAGGCACACAGGCATCATTTTTTAGTCACACAGTCAAAGTCATACAGGTACACTGTCATACAAAGACAGCAATAATCATACAGAGACATACAGACACATACAGTCAGAGACATACAAGCAGAGACATACATGCATACCGTCATACAGACACATACATACAGACAGGCATACAGAAACATACATACAAAGACATTCAGGCACATACATACAGACATACAGGCATAAAGAAACATGCATACAGAGACATACAGGCATACAAAGACATACACACATACAGATACATGCATGCATACAGAGACATAACGTCATACAGACACATTCATATAGACAGGCATACAGACACATACATACATACAGAGGCATACCGTCATACAGACACATACATACATACAGAGGCATACCGTCATACAGACACATACATACATACAGAAACATGCATACAAAGACATACAGGCATACAGAGACACACAGACACGCACATACATACATACAGAGACAAAGGCATACAGTTACATACATGCATACAGAGACATATATACAGACATTCAGAGACAAACATACATCCAGTTACATACATGCATACAGAGACATACAGAAACATACGTACAAGACATACAGGCATACAGACACATACATACATACAGAGGCATACCATCATACAGATACATACATACATACAGACAGGCATACAGAAAAATACATACTCACACACACACACGCACACAAACTCACAGACACATACTCGAACACACACACTGACATACTCACACACACCGACAGACACACTCACTCACACACAAACTCATAGACACACTTACACACACACTGACAGACACACATACTGACAGACACACACACACTCTCACACACACACTGACAGACACACACAAACTCACAGACACACATACACACTGACATACACACTCACTCACACACAAACTCATAGACACACTTACACACACACTGACAGACACACACACACTGACAGACACACACACACTGACAGACACACACACACTCACTCACACACATACACACTGACATACACACTCACACACAAACTCATAGACACACTTACACACACACTGACAGACACTCACACTCACATGCACACACACAGTAATTATTAAAGTAATTACTAATAAATTACATTTAAATGTCCCACCCAGCCTCCCTACCTGGAGTGCTGGCGTGGGTCTCTCATTGGTGGTCCAGTGAGGCTGCTGCGCGGCGTGCGGCTGAAGTTGATTAGGAGGCGGCGAGGGAGCTCTCTGATCTCTCTGACCGGCTCCCTCGCAGGCTGTTTTCTGATGCCGCGGGAGCCGGAATATGACGTCATATTCCGGCTCCCGCGGCATCAGCAAAAGGCGCGCAAGGGAGCCGGTCAGAGAGATCAGAGAGCTCCCTCGCCGCCTCCTAATCAACTTCAGCCGCACGCCGCGCAGCAGCTCCGGGGATCCAGGAGGTGACCAGGCAGGAGGGAGCACTTCCCTCCTGCCGGTCACTGGAATTTTGCGCCCCCAGAGCCGGTGCGCCCTAAGGCGGCCGCCTGTGCCGCCTTATGGACGCGCCGGCCCTGGCTCTGCTCCCTCGCGCGCCCTGTGCTGATTCTGCGGGAGCCGGAATATGACGTCATATTCCGGCTCCCGGCATCAGCAGACAGCCCGCGAGGGAGCAGAGCAGACAGCCCGCGAGGTTAGAGCTCCCTCTCCTCATTACGCTGCCGCCCGCCGCACTGAAGCCCCACTGGACCCCAGGGACACATCCACACCAGCTCTCCAGGTAGGGAGGCTGGGTGGATATTATTATTAATTTGTGTGTGTCTGAAAGTGTATGTCTGAGTGTGTGTGTGTGTCTGTGTATGTGTTTGTGTGTGTGTCTGTGAGTGTGGTAGAAAGTGTATGTATGAGTGTGTTTGTCTGTGAGTGTGTATGTGTTTGTGAGTGTGTGTCTGAAAGTGTATGTGTTTGTGAGTGTGTGTGTGTGTGTCTGTGTATGTGTGTGTCTGTGTGTGTGTATGTGTTTGTCTGTGAGTGTGTGTGTGTGTGTGTGTCTGTGTATGTGTTTGTCTGTGAGTGTGTGTGTCTGAGTGTATGTGTATGTGTCTGTGAGTGTATGTGTCTGTGAGTGTGTGTGTCTGAAAGTGTATGTGTGAGTGTGTGTCTGTGAGTGTGTGTCTGTGAGTGTGTGTGTGTGTGTGTTTGTGAGTGTGTGTCTGTGTATGTGTGTGTCTGTGTGTGTCTGTGTGTGTGTGTCTGTGTATGTGTTTGTCTGTGAGTGTGTGTGTCTGTGTATGTGTTTGTCTGTGAGTGTGTGTGTCTGAGTGTATGTGTATGTGTCTGTGAGTGTGTGTGTCTGAAAGTGTATGTGTATGTGTCTGTGAGTGTGTGTGTCTGAAAGTGTATGTGTGAGTGTGTGTCTGTGAGTGTGTGTGTCTGTGAGTGTGTGTGTCTGTGAGTGTGTGTCTGTGAGTGTGTGTCTGTGAGTGTGTGTCTGTGAGTGTGTGTCTGTGTGTGTGTGTGTTCGTCTGTGAGTGTGTATGTGTGTATGTGTGTGTGTCTGTGTGTGTTTGTGAATGATTGTATGAATGTGTGTGTCTGTCAGTGTATGAGTGTGTGTTTGTGAGTGTCTGTCAAATCAGTGAGATTATGTTTGTGATTGAGTGTGTGTCTGTCAATGAATGAGTGTGTGTCAGATCAGTGAGTCTGTGTCTGTCAGTGACGTCTGTGTGTTTGTCATTGAGTGTGTGTGGCTGTTAGTGTGGAGCGGAGTGGAGCGCAGTACAGGAGCTTCTGTTTCCTGTACCTGGCCAGACTGAGAGGAGGTGCTCACTGAGAGAGCACTTCCTGTCAGTCCAGCCAGGTACAGAAAACTGAAGCGCCTGTAGAGGGTCTGCTCCGCAATGCTACAAGACAGGTAGGAGGCACACCAGGAAGGGGAGTGTGACCGCTAAGAGGGTGGGGGGTGCACCAAGGGACAGAGAGGGGAGGGGAGAGAAAAACCAAGGGACAGGGAAAGGAGGGGGAGGGGAGAGGAACACTAAGGGACAGGGAAGAGGGAGGGGCTGGTTAGGAGGCACATAGGTGAAGATGTTAATTTTAGAGGGGGGCGGGGGGCGGAAAAATGCATCTTCGCCTATGTACCCAAAAATCCTTGCACCGGCCCTGGTGTTCATTTAATGGTGTTACACTATTTTCCTATATAAGCCTTTTTTCTAGATCTCATGCTGTTCTCCCATTGTATACATTGTACGCATGTTTGTCAGTCCTGCTTTCGAAAGTTATTCTATGCACTATAAGTTCTTCAGTGATTTACAAGGGTCATGGTGCCTGGACTCGGTGTGTGCAGCATTTTGCTATGAATCTAACTCCACCTCCAGCAGCATCACTGCGGTGTCATCAGACAGTTAATGTCAATTTTGTGCAAATTTAATTGTACAGATTGTCAGTCATTGACCATCTCAGACAATGAATGGTGATGACATTGGCTTCTGCAGCTCTGCAGAAGCATGTCATCAGGGGGCAAAATGTTGCTAAACAGTTTGTCCCAGTTCATGGCCATTATAACCACTACAGCGGACTGTAATAATTGAACTTGAAAAAAATAAAAAAATAAAAAAACTTTTCCAGCTGAAGAACCCTGTTGGTGAAACGCGTTCTGGAGGAAAAGAAGTGAGCAAAGAGACTTTTTATCTTGGACTTTTAGCCGAACAAGTGTTATTTTAAAGATTTTTATGTTATATAATAAATTTTTATAGAGTTAATAAAATACTTTTTATATACACTTACGGCACTTTTTCCTGCTTATACTGAAAGAAGGAGTGTGGTCCTTAATCACATATACGAAGTGAAGTGAGCCTAATTTCTGGCTCTGGGTTTGTGAGTACCAATTCACTATATTTATTTGACAATTAAAATTTAAACATTATTACACTATATGCCACCTTCTATGCCTATCTAGGATGGGACGCTGGATAACAAAGAAGGGAAAGGGTCGCATTAACGGACCCCAAAGCGCAAGAATCTGAGCTAAATTTGTTAGCTCAGAAAAGTGTAAGTTGCCATTTGGCATTTGTTCTACACCTATTCACTTTTACTATATAGGTTGCACTATGTTGTGTATTTTTTATGTTTTATTTAAAGGTACACACAGAAAGGCTAATAATACAAAAAAGAGGATATTGAAACCTAAGGTATAGACTCTAATATTTTATTCTTTATCTGTTCACATAAGCGCTGCACCGGTACATCTATTTGTAGTAATTATAATGCTTGGAGTAACCCTTTAATCACATAGAAGGTTTATGCAACTGCTTCTAAGAAAAGCAAAGTTGGCTACTAAAATTGCCTATCATGATCCCATAGACAGGAAACTCAGAGTGCATGATTTAAACATGCTTACCACAAAAGCCACCATTGTTTCAGACACGGTGTGTCCCTTTGCTGCACATTCCTGCGCAATTTCCCTAATGATATTCTTTATCACACTCTCTGCCTGTGGATGCGACATCTTACAGAAGCTGGAAAATAAGAGAGCAACCAAAGTTTTAATTAAGGTTTTTTTTAATGAAATGAACAACAGTGGAATGGGTTATACCATCTCTTAGACATAGTCTTGCTGATAAACGGGCATAGATATATCAGCACCATGGCAGATGAAATGTTCTGTTTCTATATACAGCTCAGAGAGCTATTAACTAAGCAGCCAACAATAGGTATCAGGGTTATTCAGTAGTAATATGTCAATTTAATACAAAGTGAATTAATTCCAAGCTTTAGGCCACAGTATCCCAATTGTATAAAGTTGTACAAGAAGTCAGCTATGTTTACATTCAGATAAATTTGATCCAAGATTTCAGAATCACTTTACATTTCTGACAATTCCCACTTCATTGAACATCCAGTATTTGTATGGTTATATTAATATAAACATGTCCCCAGACTGGCCCTCTATCAACGCGCAGTAACCATTCCAGGATGTAGATTGAAGCAGAATATATATAATGCCCACCCAAACCCGGACTATAAATCTTTGGGGACCACAATCCCCACAATGCTCAGCCAGGCTTTCACTCTGGTTATGGCGGCTTCTTACAGCACAGTAAACGGATAGCAGAGTCACACACAGCTCACACAGTTACCCCAGCTCTCCTGGCAGTATTATGCGGTCACAGCAGCTCTCTGGCCGTACCGTTGTCAGTGATCGGGGTATATGGTGATCCGGGGAGCTGGCAGTCACTGTGCAGGCCGCGTTGTTGCTATCATGTTGCCATGGAGACAGGTTGTAGGCTGGGAAAGGGGTGTGTCCTAAAAACAATCTCTGCTAGTTTTGCTTTCACAGCCGCTAGAGGGAGACAGCGAACACATCCCTGCACAACGGGAACCTCCACTAAGAGTAATGGACTTGCAGTACGTGGTGTCGACACGAGGTGACGCTGTGTTGACACGAGCTATAGGTGAGTGACTGTTCTATGTGCAGAGAGCAGTGTGGGGGTGACTGTGTAATGCTGTAATGGTCCAGGTCCAGACTAGGTGAAATACATTGTGTATATTATGTACAGTGTGCATGTCAATGCACCCAGCATGTGTGTATTTGCAGTGTCTGAACCTAAGCACCACATACCCCAAACTTAGATACATAGTGTGTGTTTATTCAGATTTCTGCCTTACACAAACACATAAAGAGAAAAATCAAAACACACACACACACACACAAAAAAAAAAAAAAAATCAAATCCATTTTCACCCATTAAGGGCTCTGCACAGACTGTAATTGTAAGGGCTTTTCCACCTATCCAAAGAGTACTCTGGTAGGTAAGTCTCACTTCTCTCAAGACCTATCTTTTATGACACTAGCTGCTAACTGTTTATTAGACATGGTGGGTGGGGGCATGAAGGAGAATTTCAACCTTACTTATATTAATATTGACTTCCCCCATATATTTAATTAAGTGTTCTTGCATAGCAAGACCACCTACTGTTATCTCACATATATATTATTATAGAAAATTTACCACCCTAACTCGTCCCACAGTTTTTACACTACATAGACAAAAATATACCAAAACGTGCAGATTGTTCCCGATCGGATTGCTATTACTTTGTGGAACATTTCGCCGAATGGTTCTCGGAATATCGTCGTTCTTCTGACGAAATTGGTCCCATAGGAATGAATGGCAAAGCTAGAGTGGGAGCTGGCAAAAGCTGAAAAATCAGGACATGATTTCTAAACTGCCACCACTCCCTCATTTTCAGGCCCACCTACACAAATCTTATATCAAAACGTTCAGCTATCCCTGCTGCCACTAAAAATGTCCACGGCTAAGCCATAGTCCTGATAGTTCTCACAATATGACCATTTGTTTGCAACTAACGCAGTCCATTGACATTCATTGAAACTCCACTCTAGCCACCTCAAATTTTAAGTGCATCATGTAAACTGTGACTGTGCTTTCATTTTTAATATTTCAGAGACATACTATGATTCTCACAATATAAAGCTCTTCGCTGTAGGAGGTATAGTTTTTAAAATACGACCGTTTGAAGATGGCAACCGCCAGTGAAGTGAGCAATTTGGAGCAGTTTGTTTTTAACCGTTCTTCTCTGCCCTATTGGAAATCTATTAGTTCCTGTTGGCAGTTGGTGGAATGTTCAAGGGATTTGAAAGATTTGAAAGCTCTTCTCTGCCCTATTTGAAATCTGTTAGTTCCTGTTGGCAGTTGGTGGAATGTTCGAGGGATTTGAAAGATTTGAAAGCTCTTCTCTGCCCTTGCTGTAGAGTGAAGTGAACCACACTCCAGCCTTTCCCCAGTTACTCCAGCCACTCCAACCACAAAACAGTTACTCAAGCCACTCCACCCAGTTACTCCGCCCACTCCAGTTATAGATTACTGGTGGAGGCAAGAACACTTCACACAATTTCCCCATAAATTGTAGCTTTTCTAGTTTATTTAAGCCCTTGCTCACATCATTGCTATTAGGAACTGGCTTCTACTTTTCAATAATCAAATTACTACCGGTAGGAGGGAGCTTTTCGCTCCCTCCCTGTAACTAAATAAACAAACATTTCATGAACAGAAGTCGTACAACATGTTATTTGGTCTTCGTTTAATTTGTTGTTGCTCTGCATTTACCCATTTGTTTTTGTAAGAATGGATAAATTGCCAGAAATTGGGACAAAAATGAATGCCCAAGTCTACTAAATATATTGAGCCATTTCTTCAAACACTAGTGATGGAAACAAAATCTAGCAACTATCTCACAAACAAATTTTTTTTTTACTTTTTTACTAGATGGTATAGACTTTAGCTAATAATTCTTTTTGGTTTGACTTACTTTTGATTATGAAGAGCATGGCTGGAATACATACATGCTGTCCTATCGACACAATATAGGTGGTATGATTATAGTTTTGAAGGGTACAAAAAAAATGTTGAAAATTTCTTCTTGAATTCAAATAACAGGGGAGTATATCTTATAACTAATATAAGCATAGCGAGAATAACAGTTTTAGTTTGAGATTTTTTTTTATAGCTGATACATTTAAAACAACACTTTTTTAATTTTTTTTGTAATAGTGGCCATTACTTCCTTTGGTTAAATAATATTGCTAATGTGCAGTTATTGAGGTGTTCACATATGACGAACAAGCAACCTATCTAAATAGATTTAAGCAGAATAAAATACCCAGCATGGGTTCTAAAAATGCTGTGAAATAAGTATCGGTGAGAATAAGGAGTACCCAATAGATGAGAGAAAAAAGAGAGCGCATACTAATATTTTATTTTATTTAATTTTAACATGTAGCTGTAAGATAGATCATATAGCAGCACTGGCCAATTTTATTAATTAAAATAGATGATAGTGATTTAAAACAAACACATTTTACCAGAAAGAAAAAAACATAACTTACATTGAGAGGATCGCAGTTTTAAAATGAGTTTAGTGCATAGTAGTTTTTTTTAAAGAAGGAAAAGGCAGAATTAAAAAAAAAAAAAAAAATAATATGAAAGGATTTTATAAATGTAATAAAGCCCCGGGTTGTTTAAATGAAGAACAATAAGCTTTTTAAAAGGATTGAAAAAGTTACGTCAATGATTACAGGGAAAGAATGTGAAATTTAAGAACATATTATGTCTTATACCAACACTGTGATTTAGCGGTTTGTGTGGTCTACACAATATGACAATATGCAGGGCATACTACAAGATCCCAATGTGTAAAAGGGGGTTAGGGAGAGTGTATGTATTTAAGTATGTATGTATGTATATATATATATATATATATATAGTCTAGAAACAAATAATGAAATAATAGGTCAAGACCCACAAAGTTTAACATTTGTAGGAATTAAAAAAAAAATATATAAAGTAGTATGGCATTGGGATGGGGGACGTGTAATTTAATAAAGAAGTTGGACAACAATAAATGAAATGGGTGTATATGTTGGACAATTTAGCCCCACGGAGGTTATACATTAGTCTTGACATTACATTCGGTTTATTGGCGTTACTCTTGAATATTTAAAATAAATTTTGAAAGTAATTTTTAAAACAAATGAATTAAATGGATTTGTGTCGCCTTTTAGATTGTATAAGGTTTGGAAATGGGAATTATTGTATATTACATTTTAATAGAAGTAATATTTAAGAACATTTTAGAGTATGCCAATTTTGGATATCTAAGGGATTTTATTTTCATTGAAAACATCAAGGTTTTATGCAGTACCTTTTTGGGCATTTAGTAGATAATCCCCTTTTAGAATAATTATTTTAGTTCATAATCCCTTTACAAGTATAGGCAGAGAGAGTATGTTTTTAAAGGTAATGATTGCATGAGGAATTGTTTGGATATTTGGTGTGTTTTTTTTTGTTTTTTTTTATAAAATACTTTAATAATAACTGATATATTTACCTTTAAAACACATTTGTTTGCCATAAATATTTAGACATTTACAGGGTTACTCACTAAAAAGAAAATTCACGGTGAATTCAAACTGGCCAGTTCAACTATTCTAGCCTTAAATGTGAAATTCACTTTGATTTCTCTCTTTAATAAATAGCCCTGTTATTGGATAATTTATGAGGAGGCTGGACTTTCATTTAAGAATTTGGACTTGCTAAAGAGAAAAGGGATATAAGAACAGCCTTGGACATTTCATTGACACACTTGAGAAAGGTTCTGGGTGAGGCGAAATGCATCATGTGAGGACTTCACGGGTCACTTGGCCGAGGACAGAGCTAAGCTGACAGTTTGTGTCAATATTATATGTTCGTATATAAAGTAATTTTTTTTTTTTTTTTTTATTTGTATGGTAGAAATTTTGCTGATGTTTTCCTTTCAAAATAGTGAACATATGACATAACCTTTACTATTTAAAAAAAAATATATATATATATTTCTATAGTAAAAACCAAAAAAAAGTTACCTGCGCTCTCTCCTAAATCCCTATGTATATTTAAACAAATGGAGGTCATATAGTTACTCCAATGGCCATTGAAGGGAATGCCCGCCTGCCACGTCAAGGCAAACCTCGTAGGTGGGTCTGGACGTGGCAGATGGGCATTCCCTCCAATGGCCACTGGAGTAACTAAATGACCTCCATTTGTTTAAATATACATAGGGATTTAGGAGAGAGCGCAGGTAACTAAACCCCATTTGTTTAAATATACATAGGGGTTTAGGAGAGAGCGCAGGTAACTTTTCTTTGGTTTTTACTGTATGTATTGGGGCTGATGTGTACTATGGTCGTTGCTGCCGCCCAGGAGTGATGGGAGTTTGAGCACAGGACTTGTTTTCTTCCTCTATACATATATATATCTATATATATCCCCAATGTTGTGTCGAATATATCATATTGAGGTGACAGTCCTCAATTATCATGCTGTTTTACACACACACAATTAGTAAAAGCAAGCATACTCATTGTTTTATGTTATATTGTTCGTTACTTCTTTTATTTAAATTTTCTCAAAAAATGTTATGCAAAATATGTTAACCAATAAGTCATTTGTTTTGCTTTCAACGTAATATCTGTGAATACCTCACTTATTATTTCTCGTTGCTTTATGACAAAAAAAAAGAAAAAAATAAGTTTACAACTAAAAATAAAATAATAGTGAAAGGAAAAAAAAAAAAAAAAAACACTTTGGTTTACATATTATCTGGAAAACATAGATAGTGACATGCCAATCTGTGATGTCATAGCACAGTTAGATGACATAGTTACAGAGCTGTATTGTGTTCTAACAAATATTAGATTTAAACATTAGGTGAAGAAGCAGCTCTAGTCTCAAGTACATTTTCTTGATGTGTCCCGCATAACAGAGTAAGGTTAGTGCTACAGTTTTAAAATAACAATACCTCGAAAGATATGGAAACTGTTTAGACAAGTCTAAAAGTAAGTTATGAATCTCATATGGAATATTCTACACTGGCTTTTCAAGATTCATGTTCATCTGACAATTATTCTATATCAAAGTGTAAATTTCTACATTGGGAAATTTGCAGCTTCTCCAATATGAATAGTTGAGGATGTGCTTTTCTCTTGTTCCGTTCATATTCGGAGTTTATTCACTAAAGTGTGAATTGAGGCAAATTATTGTCCAAATGGAACAATTTTGGCTAAAATAACTGATCTTGAAAAATTATTTACGCCTCCTTTTACTACTCAGAATTGAATGGGTTACACTTTTCTTGCTTTTTGTGTACTGTATTTTTGTTACAGTAATCTCCTCCAATCACGTTAAGGCAGGTAAATAAAGATATGTATGCAGCAAATACCTCTCTATATTGTAAACTTTGTATTAACTGCGGGCAGGCATCACCTTCCCCTCAGGGCCGGGGCAAGGATTTTTGACTACACAGGCGAAGATGAATTTAGCTGCATCCTCCTCCCCCTTCCCCCCCCCCCCAAAAAAAATGCATCTTCACCTCTGTGTCTGGTAGCGCCCCTTTTTAATTTCTTACCCGCATTAGTGTTTTATATCCACTCTCTTGAATGTCTTACCCCTTTGTGCCTTACATGCCCCTTTAATGTGTCTTCTACAACCCCTCTTATTTCTTACTTCCCCGCCAGCCACTTTGTGTCTCTTTCTTCCCCCCAGCCCCTCTCTTTTTCTCCCATATAGACATAGATACAATTAAAAGTACATATATTCACAAATACACAAAAATATAGACACACAGTTATTCAAGCACACGGTCACAAAGATATACAGACACAGTCATAAAAGGCACAACTCTACACCTACAGGTAAACTGTCATACAAACACAGACATACAATCATACAGACACAGGCACACACGAAATACAGACATACATAAAGAAACATAGAGGCATATATACGCAGAAGGTCATATATATACACACACACACAAAGAACCCTGCACACTGATACCGTGTAAATGCTCCACCCATCCCCAGTGATGTATGCTGCGTGGCGGACATCGCTGGATCGACCAGTAAAGTCTTCAAAAAGGAATAAACACAGACAACACTCTAATAGTAAGGATATTATATTTATGAATAGGTTAACTACCCCATAGAAAGTGCAACGTTTCGACTCAGCAGTGCCTTAATAATGCAATAAGGCTCTGCTTGTGCCGAAATGTCGCAGTTTCTATGGGGTGGATCACCTATCAAAAAAATATAACATCCTTACTATTGGAGTGTTGCCTGTGTTTATTCCTTTTGAATACATACACAGACAGTCATACAGAGTCTCTGTATGACTGTGTATGTACACAGGGTGGCTAAAATATAGATCCACATCGGTCGTGCAACTTCAACAATGCTTTGAAAGCTGGGGCTCTACCGATTCACCATGATTGCTGGATTGTATTTAGCACTGAGCCGTATTTGTGTGTTTGAATGGAAGCATGCGTTTGTATGGAGTATGTTTGTGTGAATGAAGGGGTGTGTTTGTATTGTCAGGATTATAGTTGATCCAGCACGCAGAAATGTGTCACACCTAGGACTAAGGGTAACATCTAACCGGACCTTAGAATGGCCAAACTTAAACGTACCTAAGAATAGTCAATATAGAAGCTGAGGTCAGGGACACAGAATGGGACACAGCGATAAGGGAAAGCCAATAATCAAGGATACCAGAAGTCAGGGAAGTCAAAACGAAGCTAAAGTCAATAACCCACGATCAGGAATGCACTCTCAGATAACCATCTAAGGGAAACTACGACACAGCAACGAGGAAAAGTAAAAATTAGTTTAAATAAGTCTCCTTCAGATCCGATTGGACGTAACCAGCTTTTTACCCCAGAATGTGCGTGCGCGTCTTTTGCGTGACGTCACATGCACGTTGACGTCATCATTACCGTGGGGCTATAAAATGGCGTGGATCTGCAGCGGCCGGCATCCATCAACATGTTGCAGGAGTCAGATATACTGACGCAGGGCTGCTGAGTGGTACTTCCGTTAGTGTCAGGAAGGCAGTTATCACAAGGTGAGGATGAATATGTGACATGGATGTAGTGTTTGCATTTGAATGCAAGCATGCATTTATGTGTAGTGTTGGTTTTTGAATGCAGGGGTATATAAATTTTGGTGTCTAATACAGAGGTGTGTTTGTATTTGGTGTTGACATTTAAAGGCAGAGGTGTGTTTGTATGTAGTGTATTTGTGCGTAGTGTTGGCATTTGAATGCGGAGATGAATGCACATATACTGCCACACACAGATACACATATACAAAGATATACACACTGACACAAATATACACAAACTGATACACATTAAGATAGACAGACACACTGAGAGAAATACAGAGACACACACATGCTGTCATAATATATACTTTTCTAGCCAACCTTCGGTTTCCTACCTTCCGGGTTCAGTTGGGTGGCTTACCTGGGATCCAGAGTGCTGCCTGAGGTAGTTGGCCTTGCCCAACCCCCTCCTCTCTGCTTTCTCCTGCTCAAGTCTTCTCGGGAGGACATCACTTCCTCCCATCTGATAAGGTGGCCGGCGATGCTCTGTCCCTGCTGGGCGCCAACCGTGCTGTGTGCTACAGAGGGAGCAGAGATATGACGTATTCATATCCCCACCCCTCCACGGCACTGCAGGCTGGCATTGGGTCACGCTACAAGAAGTGAACAGCAGGAAAGTAGCACTGTGCGCTTCCCTTCTGTCGGCCACCCTGACATTTGCGCCCACAGGCCGGTGCGCTCTAAGGCAGCTGCCTGATGGACGCGCAGGCCCTGCTTCCCGTGTATAGTATTGTGCTTTATTTTTTGCATGAGCTCTGTAGCCAAGATCTTCCTTTTGCTTTCAGTTTGACCTTTATAATACAGAATAAACTGAGCAGAGACCTCTTTCTTATTATACCCATCTATTAAACCACAGACCCTGCTAGGCATCTTTTCTCTGTTTTAACAGTCAAAATTACTTGTTCTCTGAGCAGGTACCTGCATTCTATCTTCAGTATTAGCCAATAAATAGTATAGATTAAAAAACATACCACTGGGGGCACCACAATCACACACGTGTGAATATATTTACCAAATTGTAGACAAATATAGTCATGTAAAGAGAAAAACAATACAGTATATAGTGAAGTATTTAATTACACAAATAAAAATGATAAAAACAAATATGCACACTCACAAATATAGTGGCACAAAAAGGACTTATGTCTTGTGCTATAAAAGCTTGTCAGCCCCTTCCTGGGCTAAGTTCCCCTTTGCAGATGGATCCAATTCTCCAGATATTAGGTGGTAGTCAGTCAGCAGCTGAGCTTCAAATCTGTTATGTGATCCAAAAAAGTCTCCTGTGGGGGTGCTGGCAGGCTTCAATCGCTCAACGCGTTTTGTCTTGTAGACTTTTTCAAGAGCTGTGTGTTGATATTCTTTTCCGGCTTTTTAAATCATCAAGTTTGCGCGGTTTTCATAATTACACGCATGCGCACTGCGGCTAACGTTTCCGTATAAGTTACTGCGCATGCGTGTGTATCCAGCTTGGAACGCAAATAACTTTGTTAATTTGTGCCGGAACACACTTCCGTATTAGACCACCGGGTCTTATGGACTAGTGTAAGTGCACTTCGGTGCCTGTAAAAATTTACACTGTGCTCATGAAAAATTATTCTTTGGACATTCGTGGTATTAATTGTAGGTCCTCACATTCCAGTGCTCTGAGACAGAGTCAGAGCATAGGTGCAAGGATTCCCAGCCTGCACTCTGGCTTCCTCACAGAGTGCAGGTCCAGTAGTAGCAATTAATAAGGTCTGTTCTACATACCTCACCACTGCATTAGGAGCCCAACAGGAAATATAACTGTCCCCCTTCCTACCTAGCAGTTAAGGAGGACTTGAGTCAAGATTTTTATCAGTGAATGGCATTTAAATGTGGGGAGATGGTGATTAACAGGCTGCCCATATACGGTCACTCAACCCCCCAACCATTGTCACAATCTTATTCAACCTGTCACACTCCTACACTCATTCCCCCCCCACCACATTCATCCCAATGTTACAAGGAGTGGACCTGCCCGCAAGTACCACCCACAAGGACAGGTGTAGGGCTGAAGACATGTTTTCCTATGGGGAGTACTACAAATTAATGGTTTCCCCCAACCAAGACTCACAGATCTAGCATGGATAATCCTACCTCACACAGCTCATATGATATGGAGGGTTGTAGTCTCAAATGTATTCTCTATAATTGCTATAGACTAGAAACAATACACATATTGTTTCTATTGGCTGTTACTAGATACAAGGAGAAACACATTACATGTGCAATTACATTTTAGTAGGTGCACCATGGTGGGAGGGCCAAAAAAATAAAACCAAACACCTCTTCACACAAAGTACTTTAGGGATCTGGTGTGTACCTTTAAGATACCTGGGCTGGTTTACGTGAATGGAGGTTACGTGCAATAAAACGTGGGACAGGAACAGCTTTCAGTCCATAGTCAGACTGACACCAGAGGAGTTTAAGTTATAAATAAAGAGACTAAAATGGAGACAACCACTTCTGAAACATTTATTAAAACAAAATCTGGGTAGAATTTATCAATAACTTTTTCCTAAAAAAGGTCTAGGTTTTTAAAGCCTGACATTAGAAGTCGCATTGAGAACTGAAGCAAAGTTACAAAGAGCATGTTTATTATACATTTAACCTAGACAGACATTTACATTTAACCGTTAAAACCCCCCCCCCAAAAAAAAAAAAAAACAACTCACACCATAACCACTACAGCATGGTTCAACTACCATCCCTGAGGCAATTTTAGGGCACTCCTTGCACAATAACCAGTGTTCTGTTTTGGTAATGGTGCTTGCAGTTTTATTTAACACAGTTGCATCTTATCGCATCCACTGTGTGGTTGAATCTGGAGTTTTAAATCTTAGAAGATCTCCTGTGTGGTCTTAGAGGAAGAGGGAAAAATATAAAAAGAAACACAGCCCACCACACACACACACACACCATTCCACCTCGTCAAATTACATTAACTTTCCACACAGTCTATTAGAAATTTTAGGTTTTCATGCAAGAAGATGTAGGGTCACAACTGTGATCAGTTGAGACTAAGGTTAATACAATCTGTGTGTAATATAGTAAATCCGAAAGTGCAATTATGATACACCCATCTATATCTAGAGTGATAAAAATGGGACATTACAAGAACATGCAACTCGTCCCTACCATGACCAAAAAGGTAGAAGTAAAAAAAAAAAAAACAAGTTATGAAAATTAGTGAAGCCACTTCAAAAAGGTCACATAATAGGTGCACTCTGTTTTAAAAAAAATAGTGCAGATATACACAACACGTTGGGGAAACCAAAATGTGTGTTTCAAAAAGTAAATATGTTAGTGGTAGTATTCTCACAGAATAAATAAATAAAATTAAAAAGTTGTAAACACATCAACATGTGACAGAAAAATAGTTTTTAAAAGATTCATAATTGTGTTGTAGGCAAGATACTTTTTCAAAACTGATCTTTAGAGTAATTATGTGTCTGAGCATCAACAATAGTGCTAGTGATTTAACCTAATCAGGAGGTGCCATGAAAATATGCAAGAACAAAAATAAAACCCCAAACATTACAAAAGTGTCAATAACAAACATTGCAGCATGATAAATAAGATCGCCCCTTAAGAAATTCTCATTTACACACCACAACACTCCAAAACCAAGAAATTATTGAGGCAGCATTTCCTTATCTGGAATGATAATAAAACAAATAGATTTTTATCTGTGAAAGGATAGCTAAATATATGTATTTAAAATAAGATGCCTGAACGTTAGTGTTGCTTCTTCAACAAACAAAATAAATTACTATGGCAACATTTGTTTGTCTCCCCCCCACCCCATAAAAGCCCTAACACAGTGTTACAAAAAGATTGTCAAGTCAATTATTGATTTAGTGTAAGTTTCACAACAATTCCCCAGATTTAAACCAAGCTTTGTTGCATAGCCTGTGCATAGGACATACTGTGAGTTTTTAAGTAGTCATTTTCTTTATTGATTACGTAAGTTTCTTCTTTTACAGAGTGTGGAAAGTAAATCTGAGCACTTGACTTTCTTAAATTCCATTTCTTACGCAGCTTTGAATGCTTCCCATTGGGTGTAGAGGAAAACACGGCTGTACCATCCACAAGTTTGTGCAGCTTTTTAGGCAGCTTCTGCATGAGGAAAAAAATAAAATAAATGGGGCACAAAGAAATTGCCCATTGTCACACACGTCTATCTTAAATGTTTTCTACTAATATTGCAATAAATCAGAATACAACGAGAATTGCCGTTCCCCCGGCAGCAATCGGTGTTGCTCCCGGTGTGGGGATACTGCCTAACAGCCCAGGCTGTCTCCCTTCGGTGAATTAGGACCCTGCGGCCATGTGATCGCTCTAACAGAGCAGTCACATGGTCGCAGTGGGTGTTCAAGTACCTGCCTGCGCAAAAAGTTAATGAACAATAGAGATTATACACACACACACACACAGATAAGTGTATAATTAACCCCTTCAGGACGGAGTCAATAGTGCACGTTCTGATCAAAACAAAACTTAAGCAAAAACTGGAATTTGCGCTATATGTCTGTTCAACCGTAATTCACCTCTTTCATATTAAATGCACCCACACTTATTATATATCATTTTGTTCAGGAGAAACAGGGCTTTCATTTCATATAAAATATTTATAAATGAAACAATTTATTATGAATAAAATAAAAACTAAGAAATTAGAATTTTTTTTTTTAATTTGTAGTTCCGCCTCACATTTTAGCTGTAAATGTCATAATACTGTTAGGTTTTACTGCAACAAAATGCACATATTTGTAATCAGCGATGTCTCACGAGTACAACAGTACCCCCCATTAACAGGTTTTATGGTGTTTTGGAAAGTTACAGGGTCAAATATAGAACGTTCCATTTTCAAATTGAAATTTTCCAGATTAGTAATGTTACCTTTGAGACGGTGTGGTAGCCCAGGAATGAGAATTACCCCCATAATGGCATACCATTTGAAAAAGTAGACAACCCAAGGTATTGAACGTGGGGTATGTTTAGTCTTTTTTAGTAGCCACTTAGTCACAAACACTGGCCAAAGTTAGCGTTCATATTTGTTTCTGTGTGAAAAAAGCAAAAAACTAATATTTGGCCAGTGTTTGTGACTAAGTGGCTACTAAAAATGACTGGACATACCCCATTTGCAATACCTTGGGTTGTCTACTTTTGCAAATGGTATGCCATCATGGGGGTAATTCTTATTCCTGGGCTACCATACGGTCTCAAAGGCAACATAACCAATCTGGCAAATTTCAATGTCAAAAAAATGAAATGCGAGCCTTATATGTGACTCTCTAACTTTTCAAAACACCATAAAACCTGTACATGGGGGGTACTGTTATTCTTGGGAGACTTCACTAAACACAAATATTAGTGTTTTAAAACAGTAAAACATATTACAACAATAATATAGTCCATAAAAGTGCAGTTTGTTTGTAAAAAATGCAAAAAACGTCACTTTTACTTAAAATATCATCGTTGTAATACAATTTACCAGTTTGAAACACTAATATTTGAGTTCAGCGAAGTCTCCCGAGTAAAACAGTACCCCCTATATACAGGTTTTATGGTGTCTTGGAGAGTTACAGGGTCAAATATAGTGCTTGCGAATTAAATTCTCTGCACTTTCTCCCTGTGTTGTCAGGCATGTCAATCAAATTTTAATTAATTAAATGACATAATTATGTTAAAAAATTACTTAAATATACACGTAGAATTTTAATATATATGCATTTATAGGTATTTAAATTCTACGTGTATACTAATGTAATCTTTCATGTAATTATATGTATTTATCTATCTATATATATTTGCGGTTATTTGTATTTTATATATAGATAGATATATATAGAATGTCATTCTAAGTGTATTCTGTTTCCAAGATATATATATTAATAACAAAATACAGTTAGAATGAAATTACATATGAATATATAATTTATTTTAAATTTTGTTTCAATATTTTATTTATTTATTATTGTAATTATACGTATATATATATAATATATATATGTAGATCTATTATATATAATATATATACATATTATATAGGTAACGTCATTCTAAGTGTATTTTAATACTAATATATATACTAATATTAATATTAAAATACATTACGTATGACGTTACATATATAATATGTATATATATTATATATACATATATTATATATATACACATATATATATATATATATATATATATATATATATATATATATATATATATATATATATATATATATATATATATATATACACACACACACTTGTATTTTATTTTAACATGTGTATTTAATTTTTTTTTTTACACTACCTACCAGCAGGGGGACTCTGTAATATTTTAGACAGTCCCCCTGCTGGCAGATCCATAGCCAGCTATAGGGGGCCATGTGATCGCTCTTTGAGAGCGATCACATGGCCCCCGGGGGCCTCATTTGCCAGAGGGGGGCTGCCTGGGCTCTCAGGCAGACCCCCAGAAGAGGATCACGGCGGAGGTAAGTATAGCTTACCTCCTGGGGGCTTCAGCCGTTACGGCGTTCTATGCCGCCGCAACGGCTTTAAAGCCCTTTAAAGCCGCGACGGCATAGAACGCCGTAACGGCGTTAAGGGGTTAAATGACATGTATATAATACACTGCTCAAAAAAAGTGAACACAAAAACATCCTAGATCTGAATTAAATATTCTTCTGAAATACTTTGTTCTTTACATAGTTGAATGTGCGGACAACAAAAAAAAAAAAATAAACAAAATGGAAGTCAAATTTTTCAATCCATGGAGGTCTGGATTTGGAGTCACACTCAAAATTAAAGTGGAAAAAAAACACTGCAGGCCGATCCAACTTTGATGTAATTTCCTTAAAACAAGTCACAATGAGGCTCAGTAGTGGGCGTGGCCTCCACGTGCCTCTATGACCTCCCTACAATGCCTGTGCATGCTCCTGATGAGGTGGTGGATGGTCTCCTGAGGGATCTCCTCCCAGACCTGGACTAAAGCATCTGCCAACTCCTGGACAGTCTGTGGTGCAACGTGACGTTTGTGGATGGAGCGAGACATAATGTGCTCAATTGGATTCAGGTCTGGGGAACGGGCGGGCCAGTCCATAGCATCAATGCCTTAGTCTTTCAGGAACTGCTGACACTCCAGCCACATGAGGTCTAGCATTAGGAGAAACCCAGGGCCAACCGCACCAGGCACGTGTGTGTAATAGAGAGAGATATAATATATCTCTTGGTACCTAATGGCAGTCAGGCTACCTCTGGCAAGCACATGGAGGGCAGTGTGGCCCCCCAAAGAAATGCTACCCCACACCATTACTGACCCACTGCCAAACCGGTCATGCTGGAGGATGTTGCAAGCAGCAGAACGTTCTCCACGGCGTCTCCAGACTGTCACGTGTGCTCAGTGTGAACCTGCTTTCATCTGTGAAGAGCACAGGGCACCAGTGGCGAGTTTGCCAATCTTTGTGTTCTCTGGCAAATGCCAAACATCCTGCACGGTATTGGGCTGTAAGCATAACCCCCCACCTGTGGATGTAGGGCCCTCATGGAGTCTGTTTCTGACCATTTGAGAAGACACATGCACATTTGTGGCCTGCTGGAGGTCCTGTTCCTCCTTGCACAAAGGCGGAGGTAGCGGTCCTGCTGCTGGGTTGTTTCCTCCTACGTCCTCCTCCACGTCTGATAGCTCCTCCATGCTCTGGACACTACGCTGACAGACACAGCAAACCTTCTTGCCACAGCTCGCATTGATGTGCCATCCTGGATGAGCTGCACTACCTGAGCCACTTGTGTGGGTTGTAGACTCATGCTACCACTAGAATGAAAGCACCGCCAGCATTCAAAAGTGACCAAACATCAGCCAGGAAGCATAGGAACTGAGAAGTGGTCTGTGGTCACCACTCCTTTATTGGGGGTGTCTTGCTATACCTATAATTTCCACCTGTTGTCTATCCCATTTGCACAACAGCATGTGAAATTGATTGTCACTCAGTGTTGCTTCCCAAGTGGACAGTTTGATTTCACAGAAGTGTGATTGACTTGGAGTTACATTGTGTTGTTTAAGTGTTCCCTTTAGTGTATATAAACTATATATTGTATATGTTATAAAATACAATTAAAAAATTATATATGAAATTTTATTCTAACTGTATTTTGATATCAGATATATTTATATCAAAATACACTTCGAATGAAATTAAATATACATCTATATATAAAGCAATATATATTTCATAAATATACATGTAGACTTCAAATATATAAATTCTACGTGTGTATTTAATATTTTTACATAATTAAGTAATTTTATGGATTGCAATTTGAGGGACCTGTCTGACAACCCAGGACGAAAGTCCAGAGAATTTAATTTGCTAGCACTGTATTTAACCCTGTAACGTTCTATGACACCCTAAAACCTGTACATGGGGGTACTGTTTTACTCGGGAGACATCACTGAACACAAATATTATTGTTTCAAAACAGTAAAACATCACATCGATGATATGGTCAGTGAAAGTGACGTTTTTTGCATTTTTCATACACAAAATGCAGTCACTGATAATATCATTGTTGTGATACGTTTTACAGTTTTAAAAATACGAATATTGGTGTTCAGCAAAGTCTCCAGAGTATAACAGTACCCCGCATGTACAGGTTAGTTATTTTGAAAGTTACAGGGTCAAATATAAGGGTCACATTTTTTTTTACATTGAAAATTGCCAGGTTGGTAATGTTGCCTTTGAGAGTGTGTGGTAGCCCAGGAATGAGAATTACCCACATGATGTCATACCATTTGCAAAAGATGACAACCCAAGGTATTGCAAATGGGGGTATGTCCAGTCTTTTTTAGTAGCCACTTAGTCAAACACTGGTCAAAATTAGCGTTCATAATTTTTTTTTGCATTTAACACACAAAACAAATATAAATGCTAACTTTGGCCAGTGTTTGTGACTAAGTAGCTAAAAAAGACTGGACATACCCCACATTGAATACCCTGGATTGTCTAAAAAAAAAATAAAAAAAATAATGTGAGGTGTGATTCAGAGATTTATGTTACAATGTTACTATTGATACATTTGAATAATTTATATATCTCTCTCTCTATTATTTTTTTGGAAACATCAATTTCCTATTCGTACTTCTAGCCCTATAACTTGCAAAAAAAATGAATTAAAAAAACCCACACACAAACACTGGGTGTTTTTAAACTCAGGACAAACTTTTGAATCTATTTAGCAGTTTTCTTCGTTAGATTTTATAGACAAGTAAAAGTAAAATATTTTTTACAATTTCTCACTATATATTTTTTTTTTGTAAAGTTATATGACATGATACAAATAAGGGTATGTAAAGCCTTTGTCCTGAAAACCCCCCACAAATGTATAACTTTTGTGGGACAGTAAGTGAGAAAGGGAAAATTACAGCTAAACACAACCACCACAAAAGTGTTAAAAACACCCCTGGTCCTTAACGTACAACATGGCCAAAACAGTCTGGTCCTGAAGGGGTTATAGACATTACTGTGGAGCCATGTTATACACTGAGACACCAATGATGAGGATGGGAAAAATAAAATATAAAAAGTGTGGATTGAAAAGCTGGACAGAGGGATTTAGATTTATACAGGGTTCTTAGTTAGGGGTCCTACAGATTATAGTGATACAAACAAAATGGAAGTTGATTAAATCCCCCATCCTTACCGCAACTCTGAGTTTAACCCCTTAAGGACCATACTTCTGGAATAAAATGGAATCATGACATGTCTATTCTACAAAATACCAGTGGAGATGCTACAGATTGTTTAATCAAGAAGTGCTTGAATGTGGAATCATTTCATGGTAGCCTTCTTTGTAGAATAAGTAGCCAGAGTCCAAGCATGAGTTTGCAACAACATGCTTGTTGGGCGGAGATCAGCAACATACCTTTGCTTGGCATTCAAGGCTGTGGCGATCTGAGGATTTCATTTCCCTCACTCACTGTGCTTGTGAAGGTGAATTTGCACAGAGTAAAGCAGCCATTGCATGCCCTTGCCTTATACATGGCAGCCCAGCCACCACAGGAAATCCACACACAGCTGCATACTTCCCAAGTTAGTCTTCCTGAGAATAGATGCACCAGTGGGAGGAGTGTAAAATGGGTGGACCAGTGACAATCATGTCAATAGCTCTGTCCCCAGAGGGACAAGTCTGCCCATGAAGGCAGGCTCACTGAGGGCTGACCCTGCACGGTTTCAGTGCTCCCTGCAGGATGCTAGTGCCCCAAACATAGAAGCGAATAGAATGATGTGCGCAACTTATGATTGTTGGGGACAGTTCCCTGGTGTCCTGCTTTTGGTACCAAGGCAGTGGCGGATCCAGGGGAGGGGGAACGGGCCAATTGCCCCCCCCCCCCCCCCCCCCCCGAGATTCTCCCCTGCCGGCTAATGCAGGGCTGGCATTGCCCAAGTGCCAGCCCTGCAATGTGCCTGCGGACCGGGGAGGGAGATATCTGATCTCCCTCCCCGGTCCGCAGGCACTGTGCTGACAGCCGGCAGGGGAGGGAGTGAGAGAGGACCCAGGAGCTCTTACCTGCAGCTCCTCCGGGTCCTACTCTCGCGAGATTTGGACCGTTGCCGCGGTCACCACGGCAACGCTCCAAATCTCGCGAGAGTGAACTCTAGCCCTGTAGCTGGGCTAGAGTTCACCGGACCACCAGGGAATCCCACCGGACCACCAGGGAACGAAATTTGTCCCCCCTCCTCATCAATAAAGGTAAGAAGGGAGGGGGGGGAACATAAATATTTTAATTTTAATTAAATTTAAAAAAAAAAAAAAAGCCTCCCTACCCTCCTTGCCCCCCACCACCACACACACTGCCCCCCCCCCCCACCACCACCACACACACTGCCCCCCCACCCACCACCACCACACACACTGCCCCCCCACCCACCACACACACTGCCCCCCCCCACCACACACACTGCCCCCCCCCCACCACACACACTGCCCCCCACCACACACACTGCCCCCCCCCCACCACACACACTGCCCCCCCCCCACCACACACACTGCCCCCCCCCACTGCCCCCCCCCACCACACACTGCCCCCCCCCCCACCACACACTGCCCCCCCCCCACCACACACTGCCCCCCCCCCCACCACCACACACTGCCCCCCCCCCCCCACCACCACACACTGCCCCCCCCACCACCACACACTGCCCCCCCCCCACCATCACACACTGCCCCCCCCACCACCACACACTGCCCCCCCCCACCACCACACACTGCCCCCCCCACCACCACACACTGCCCCCCCCCCCCACCACCACCACACACTGCCCCCCCCCCACCACCACCACACACTGCCCCCCCCCCCACCACCACCACACACTGCCCCCCACCACCACCACACACTGCCCCCCCCCCACCACCACCACACACTGCCCCCCCCACCACCACACACTGCCCCCCCCCACCACCACACACTGCCCCCCCCACCACCACACACTGCCCCCCCCACCACCACACACTGCCCCCCCCCACCACCACACACTGCCCCCCCCCCCACCACCACCACACACTGCCCCCCCCCCCACCACCACCACACACTGCCCCCCACCACCACCACACACTGCCCCCCCCCACCACCACCACACACTGCCCCCCCCCCCCCCCCCCACCACCACCACACACTGCCCCCCCCCCCACCACCACCACACACTGCCCCCCACCACCACCACACACTGCCCCCCCCCCCACCACCACCACACACTGCCCCCCCCCCCCCCCACCACCACCACACACTGCCCCCCCCCACCACCACCACACACTGCCCCCCCCCCCACCACCACCACACACTGCCCCCCCCCACCACCACCACACACTGCCCCCCCCCCCACCACCACCACACACTGCCCCCCCCCACCACCACCACACACTGCCCCCCCCACCACCACCACACACTGCCCCCCCCACCACCACCACCACACACTGCCCCCCCCACCACACACTGCCCCCCCCACCACCACCACACACTGCCCCCCCCACCACCACCACCACACTGCCCCCCCCACCACCACCACCACACACTGCCCCCCCCACCACCACCACACACTGCCCCCCCCACCACCACCACACACTGCCCCCCCCCCACCACCACCACACACTGCCCCCCCCCCACCACCACCACACACTGCCCCCACCACCACCACACACTGCCCCCACCACCACCACCACACACTGCCCCCCCCCCACCACACACTGCCCCCCCCACCACCACACACACTGCCCCCCCCCCCACCACCACACACTGCCCCCCCCCCCCACCACCACACACTGCCCCCCCCCCCCACCACCACACACTGCCCCCCCCCCCCACCACCACACACTGCCCCCCCCCCCCACCACCACACACTGCCCCCCCCACCACCACACACACTGCCCCCCCACCACCACACACACTGCCCCCCCACCACCACACACTGCCCCCTACACACACAGGGCCGGTGCAAGGATTTTTACCGCCCTAGGCAAAAAAAATTTTGCCGCCCCCCCATATGTCCAGCCCGCCATGTGACATCACAATGCCCCGCCCATATGCTCTGCCATATGGGCCAACGCCAGTCTTCACAAAGTGTCTTTTATCTGAAAAGACAGTGTGTTTACATTAAAAAGCCTACAGGCACAGGCTATAGACACCAGAACCACTACATTATGCTGTAGTGCTTCTGGTGACTATAGTATCCATTTAATGTGAGGTAAATTAGAGATTAGTGCCACTAATAATATATTGGATTGCCTACTTACCACCAGATGAGGACAAGAGGCTGATGATGGGCTCAGTCTGGCTCCACAGGTCTGGTGTAGAAGAGGCTCTCTGGAGACCGTTTTTAACAGTGCTCACAACAATTAACGAACAGGAAGCAGCTCCATTTTTTAGGGCCCCTTACACAGCTCAAGGTCTGGGCCCCCAGGGGGCATACGCCTACAATGCCCACCCATAAATCCACCTACATGGCCCATCCATGAGTTGGGGATGTTTTATGTGTGCAATTTGTGTAAGGGATGTAGTGTGTTTATAGGGGATGTAGTGTGTGTTTGCGTGTAAGGAATGCATTGTATGTTTCTTGGTGTGTGTGTGTGTAATTGAATGCAGTGTGTGTCTGTAAGGGGTGCATTAATTATGTAAGAGAACGTAGGGGATGAATTGTGTGTTTCGGGTGTGTCTGTGTGTGGTCCTCTCTTATACCCCCCTCCCCTTGTGAGCACTTCCTGTCATTCCGCCGGCGGCCGGGTACAGGAAACAAAGGTTCCTGTCCCGCGCCGCCCGGCCACACTACCTGGAGAGACCGGCAGGAGGGAGCGCTCTGCGCTTCCCTCCTGCCGGTCATTAACCCGGCCGCCCTCCATGCAGCAGTGCTGCGCCGCCTGGGGCTTGCTAAAGCGCTCAGGCGGCGCAGCATGAGGAGGCGCAGCGGGGACAGGGATCCGGCGCCCCCTGGTAAGTTACGCCCTAGGCGGCTGCCTAGGTCGCCTTACAGGTGGCGCCGGCCCTGCGCGCACACACACAGCCCCCCAACACACACACACACAGCCCCCCAACACACACACACACAGCCCCCCAAAAAACACACACACAGCCCCCCAACACACACACACACACACAGCCCCCCAACACACACACACACACAGCCCCCCAACACACACACACACACAGCCCCCCAACACACACACACACTGCCCCCCTGACACACACACACACTGCCCCCCTGACACACACACACTGCAACCCGACACACACACTGCAACCCGACACACACTGCAACCCGACACACACACTGCAACCCTGACACACACACACTGCAACCCTGACACACACACACTGCAACCCTGACACACACACACTGCAACCCTGACACACACACACTGCAACCCTGACACACACACACTGCAACCCTGACACACACACACACTGCAACCCTGACACACACACACACTGCAACCCTGACACACACACACACTGCAACCCTGACACACACACACACTGCAACCCTGACACACACACACACTGCAACCCTGACACACACACACACTGCAACCCTGACACACACACACACTGCAACCCTGACACACACACACTGCAACCCTGACACACACACACTGCAACCCTGACACACACACACTGCAACCCTGACACACACACACTGCAACCCTGACACACACACACTGCAACCCTGACACACACACACTGCAACCCTGACACACACACACTGCAACCCTGACACACACACACTGCAACCCTGACACACACACACTGCAACCCTGACACACACACACTGCAACCCTGACACACACACACTGCAACCCTGACACACACACACTGCAACCCTGACACACACACACTGCAACCCTGACACACACACACTGCAACCCTGACACACACACACTGCAACCCTGACACACACACACTGCAACCCTGACACACACACACTGCAACCCTGACACACACACACTGCAACCCTGACACACACACACTGCAACCCTGACACACACACACTGCAACCCTGACACACACACACTGCAACCCTGACACACACACACTGCAACCCTGACACACACACACTGCAACCCTGACACACACACACTGCAACCCTGACACACACACACTGCAACCCTGACACACACACACTGCAACCCTGACACACACACACTGCAACCCTGACACACACACACTGCAACCCTGACACACACACACTGCAACCCTGACACACACACACTGCAACCCTGACACACACACACTGCAACCCTGACACACACACACTGCAACCCTGACACACACACACTGCAACCCTGACACACACACACTGCAACCCTGACACACACACACTGCAACCCTGACACACACACACTGCAACCCTGACACACACACACTGCAACCCTGACACACACACTGCAACCCTGACACACACACACTGCAACCCTGACACACACACACACTGCAACCCTGACACACACACACACTGCAACCCTGACACACACACACACTGCAACCCTGACACACACACACACTGCAACCCTGACACACACACACACTGCAACCCTGACACACACACACTGCAACCCTGACACACACACTGCAACCCTGACACACACACTGCAACCCTGACACACACACACTGCAACCCTGACACACACACACTGCAACCCTGACACACACACACTGCAACCCTGACACACACACACTGCAACCCTGACACACACACACTGCAACCCTGACACACACACACTGCAACCCTGACACACACACACTGCAACCCTGACACACACACACTGCAACCCTGACACACACACACTGCAACCCTGACACACACACACTGCAACCCTGACACACACACACTGCAACCCTGACACACACACACTGCAACCCTGACACACACACACTGCAACCCTGACACACACACACTGCAACCCTGACACACACACACTGCAACCCTGACACACACACACTGCAACCCTGACACACACACTGCAACCCTGACACACACACTGCAACCCTGACACACACACTGCAACCCTGACACACACACTGCAACCCTGACACACACACTGCAACCCTGACACACACACTGCAACCCGACATACACACTTCACCCCTAACACATACCACTGCTCCTATGCCCAATATCCCAGCAGACCCCAGGTAAGTTGTCAAACTGTTGTTAAACGGTTTGACTACTTACTCTTTGATGGGATCCTGGCACTACTGGCGCCATAACTACTACACTGAGCTGTAGTGGTTATTGTGCCTGGATTATTTCTTTAAATAAATAATCTACAAGTGCCTCTCCCGAGATCAGGTTCTGGATCCGCCACTGTACCAAGGTGGGACAGGGCCCGAAGGTTGTGACTGTCCTGCCGAATTAGCAATTGGGTTGTATGCAGCTGCTAAAGAACTGAACTCAAAACCACAAAAGGCAAATACTACAAATATTTCATGCACAGAGTCTCCACAACACAGCACACATACAAATTTAACACTACCACAACTGCTAATGCATATACAAAATATAACTGCCCACATGCTTACAAATACAGCCATACAAAGCAACTCCAGCACCCATACATAACAAAAACAGAAGACGACGGCACCAAAAATCTTGTTTTTACAGTGAGGCTAAAAAGGTTGCTATGGTGACCCATGAAAGGTCTCCTAAATGTGTTTGTGTTTTGCCTTGTCATGCCTTTTCCACCAGAAGTTAATTACCAGAGGTTGTGCAAGAAACCACATTGATTGATTTTTTTTCTAACTTAGCTACTGAAAGTAAAGGGTAGGACCTCCAAATTAGAGAGTCACCGTACTTTACACAAGGGACAGGATAATATTTGTTGTTGCATTGTAGTGGGGATGGAAGCTCTGAAACCATACAACCAATAAGACAGAATTGCACTGGTGAAGTCTAAGGAAAGGCTCTGCAAAAATTTGTTTAGTTTTTATAAACCATGCAATAATCTTGCAGGTCATCTCTATGTGGTAAAGAAAATGAGTACAACACACCATAATAAAATGCACACTTGCATCATGGCCACTGAATTATTAGCAATAAAGAAATAAAAAAGTAACACGGTAGCGTTAGGAATACATATACAAGTGTTCCCAACATTATATTGTTGCCCTGCCCAGCCATTACTGAATGTTCCTATACCACGTCTCCCTGGTTATCATCGTATTGAAAATATTAAAACAAGTGTTTTAATTATTCAAGTATAATTATCTAGGTGCCTTTAGTGGTCTTTTGAATGCAGCTCTCTCATGGGTACCACCATTTCCTCCCAGGAAACTTTAGCTCCCGGCACTTGGTCTGCTATAAGGCCACATTGCTTTTCCAAGGCTTAGTTAGTTGCAGGAGGTGTGGGGTTAAAAATCGTAAGCATTTAAAAAAAAAACAAAAAAAAAAAAACAAAAACAAAAAAAAAAAAACTTTCAAGCAAGGTGGGAGCAGTGAGGGGAGGATGCCGACGGCAGATCTGGCACAGTAGAAGGCAGGGCCGGACTGGGGATACAAAGCGGTCCTGAAAATAAATAAAATAAAACCAGCCCCATAAGACAGGCATAAGGTTATGGTGGGGGAAAATTGTGATTGAAAACAATGTTAAACAAAAATCTGCACACCAGACAAGCCATAAGACTTGATTTTCCTACAGGAATCACACATTTGCAGTCATTTTACTACCGCAAAGGATTCTGGGTGGGCATATACAAATTAGTTTAACAGTTAGGCATTAGTTTTGCCTCATTCCATTTTAAACTGCAAATTTGTGATTTCTGTTGGAAAAGCGACTCTTATGGCTTGACTGGTGTGCAGATTTGTGTTTAATATTGTGTGTGAGATATACATCTCGCGAATATAAAATATTGATCCTTTTAGCGTAAAACATTTATACAGTAAGCATACTCACATGCAGACACAGACAATCTCACTGATTTACATAAGCTCATTGACATACACACTAGCAGGCACACACTCACCATCATGGCTGAAGCTTACCTGGCACGTAAGTGAGGTTGGGGTTTGTGTTCAGGAGGAGAGGCTTGCATGCAGAGGTGGGGCATGCGGCCAGAATTGCTGTAAATTGTGCTGGGAGACCAACAGGTCTCCCTCCGGCTGCGGGCAGCCCAACTGAAGCCGCACCAGCCCCCAACTCCTCCCTCTTTACTCCTCGGACTGACAGTGACACGAGTGATGATTAGGACTGTCGGCCCGGTCCCAGGTGCCGCGGCCCACCGGGAACATTCCCAGTATCCCGGTGGGCCAGTCCGGCCCACTGGGATGGAGGCGTGTTTTTGTGATTGCTTTCTGTCAGTGGCGTACACACTCCATGGGGCCCCGGTGCAAAACTGATCCGTGGGACACAGACATACAGAGACACAGACATACAGAGACACAGACATACAGAGACACAGACATACAGAGACAAAATGTTTCCTACCATGTGTGGGTCCAGTGGTGGCTCAGCCTGATGGGAGTCAGAGTTCCCACTCTGACTCCCTCCTCCTTTCAGTTTCCTCCCACGCGGGTTCTCAGTATGCTGGGAGGAGTGACGTGCGGTCACTTCCTCCCAGCAGTGATGATGTCATCACAGGGGGCCCGGTCGCGCACTTAAAGCGCTCAGCGCATGCCTGACAGCATGGGCCACCCGATGGACCCCTTAACATGCGGCCCCGGCGGTTTGCCGCACGGGGCGGGGCCGCTAAGTGTGGCAGCTGCTACCCGGTCGCGGGGGGCCACAGGGCGGCCGGGCCCCCTGGAGTGCCGGGCCCGGTCGCAGCTGCGACGGCGGTACGTACGCCACTGCTTTCTGTCACTGCCAGCATATTCTTTTACAGAGCACCCTAGGCCACTGCCTAATAGAAGCGCCAGCTCTGCATAGGGCAAGCCAACGAATGAATGTGAGAAAAAAAAAAAAAAAAAAAAAAAATATATAATATATAATATATAATATATGTCTCATGCAGGTTTATCTAACCTGACCAGCCGGAGTCTTGAAGGCATGTACAGTCCCACCATATGTTGGATATAGCTCCATGTAGCTCTGCTCCTTTTCAAATACCTGTTCTCCTGTTCTTGCTGGTGCCCCTGTTAATGCACATAGAAGTAGGCAGCAATCAGAATTTTGTCTAAACATAACCAGAGTGCAGTATAAACATGTGATTACTTGTATACATGTACTATACAAAAAGGTCTCTACATCATGCACGATCAAACCAAATTCCGAATAGGTTGTTACACATACCATCAATAATAAGGGCGTGGTTAAAAAGGGACATTAGTTACCAAAACAAACTTGCTTAATAAAGCCCTTTTGGCATATAGATCACGCCCACCTCTTAATTATCTGCCATGTAGAAGTTAAACCACTTCCCTGCATGTGACTTACACAGCCTTTATAAATACTTCCTGCAAAGCCAAAGAGAAATCTGATTTTAAACACTTCCTTTACTGTACGGTTTTTCTAAAGTAACCTCGGATTGTAGATATTTAAAAAAAAAAATTCATGCAGGCTGTGTCAATCACAGCCAGGGGGAGGTGTGGCTAGGGCAGCATAAAGAGAAACAAAAGTGATTTAAATCAGCACTTACCTCCCCTACCTAAGAAAAGTTAGTATTTCAGAAAGATGACATCTTTCTCTCAGCACATTTCCTATGCCAGGCACTTGATACTGGGCAGAGCTACCACCATCTAGAAGTATCAATCCCCCAGTCGTCAGTGATGGCTGCAGGGAATTGGATCTATGGAGGATGCTGCAGTCTTATGGGATCCTCCATAGATCTCAGCTGTTCAGATATGTAGTACTCACCTTTGCCTGCCATGTGACCACCAGCAGTGACGTCACTGTCAGGGGTCTTTGCAAATTCTGCAATTTCCCCAGGCAGGGACAATGCTGGTTTAACTCCTAAATGGCAGAGAATTGAGACTTCAGAGGTATATACCCAAATTCTGCTAAATAAAAGTTAGTTGTTTTGGCGACTATAGATTATCTGTAAAAGGTTTACTCCAAGCACCATAATCACAGTGATGTGGAGTGGTCATGGTGCTCGGAGTCTATGTGCTGCATTTTACTAAGAAACCAGAGTACATACAGCACTTTGCTGCCAGAGGGGGGGGGGGGGGGGGGGGGAGGTGGCGAGTAGACAAGGGACACACCTATTCAAAATCTACTTTATCTTATGTGATAATAGCATGCCATCTGGGGCTTATGTCTTATTGGTTCGGTAGCTGTAACTACTGAACACCGACCACCCACCCCAGCTCATTATCTTGAAAGGAAACCGTCAATTAAGCACACTGTGTGTGGCTGCCGTTCGTATAGCCAAACGCCACATACAAGAGAAAATGGCGGCCATCTTGTTTGCACGAAAAGAGGCAGTGGGACTTTGTTGTCGAGTGTCTGGAACCAAAAGAATCGGACACTCGACTTCCGAACACCGGTCAAACTATACAAACGCCTGCTTCCTTTTCCCGAACAGCTAGGAGAGCGCTATTCTGTAGTTTTGTTCCCACAAACAAGGGGAACAATTGCTACTATGAGCCACGGGGATCCGTTCATGTATTCTTTCGTTTGTGACTTTTTGAAAGAGACCGGCCGCACAGCCTAAACTCATGGAACAGTTTCTGGGCACAAGCCTCGTGTGTGGTTTGCACAAATGGGACTTCCATAAAATTTGAAAACCCCTGAATGGATCTGGGTGATATTTGGATGATGGTCACCCACATCGGGGCTATCAGGGGATGTTGTGTTTTAGGGTACTTTCTAAGTTTTGGGGAAAATATGTTTTTACTGCCTGGAGATAATGGAATTACTACTTTAGCTGACTATCTTACAGGCAGAGAGGAGGTGATTCTGTTTGTATTGCAGTGTCCCTGTTCCCCACAAAGAACATGTGGGAGTGTCCCTTGCATGAAGACTTGCATAAAAGCTAGTGTGGCACCCATTAAAATGATTCCGGTTGTACCCTTCATGAAATCTAGGCTTATGTTTTGGTAATGGTCTACTTCCTGGGAGAAACTACTTGGATGCTGCACTCGTCTAAAAAAAAACCAAAAAAACGAAAACACACATGAACTGCAGCTATAATCACACAGGCTCAGCAGTAATAGGCGAACAGGGTATCTACTATACCAGTGTTTGTAACATCTTATTTTACATTTATCTTTTAGTTGGCAAAAGAGGATAATAGGTTCATAGTCTAAGATGCATTAGTACCTATTTGTCATTTAACTGCTTCTAAGAAGTTGAATACAAGTTAGAGGGAGAAGCAGAGGAGTAAATGCAAGTCCACCAGTTACATATGCCACACTCTGCCTAACATGCAATGTGAGGATATTTGATCCATTAAAAACAAAACAAAAAAAAAAAACTTTAGATTAATAGTGGGCAAAGCACTATAAGTGACCTTGGTGTTCCCTACTTGTAAGTGGACACCCCATTGAATGCATGCTTTAAATTCGGGTGGGGACAGGAATTTCTAGGGATTTCCTCTTAGTTTATTGGTAGTTAACTTTACTTTTCGAGGAATAGATTTTTAATCTGTAAAGAAATGCAAAGCTCAGAACTGTGACTAGAGGAAATTAAATTCCCAAATAAAGTTGTGAATGCCAGCCAATTTGAGTGAACCAACATAACAGTGGGTTAGGTTTACTACTGGAAATTCAGCCTTTAGTAGATGCATTGTTTTAATCCAATAATGGGACAAGCAAATGCAGGTCTAGTTGGTTACCACACCTTGAAAACATCTTCAGAATTCAGAAGCAACTTTTCAACACCACACCGTTCATCTGGTTGTCTTAAAGCCCAATCAGTGACCCTACGGGCATGAAAGAGAAAAAAAAAAAGTTAGCTAGTGTTCAATCTATACTACATGCTTTTGTAAAAAACAAAAACAAAAAACAAAAAAACAAAAACAAATTAAAAACAAAAACAAAAACCTTGCACAACAAATGTTCACACCAGAACAATTACTCACTGACTTGATGTCGTACTATTTGCAAGGCTTCTGGAAAGATGAAGGTCATAACTGTCCCAGATGATACTTTGCTTTGGTTCTACATATTCAGGCTTATGGAATGTGCCATAGAGAGAGGAATCATGTTGTGTTGTATAGAGATCAGGAATCTTTGATGGCTGGTTGTCAGTTTGAACACTGCAGTCACGACAATTAATGGAATTCTTAAGACTATCTCTGGAAACTGATTTTTGTATGGATCTGGACCATGACATAGGTTTGTTGGAGTAAAGAATAGGTTTAGCAGTGTCTTCTTTTTCTTGATCGGTCATCTTCATATGAGAACATGGCATGGTTTTTGCCATATTAAGTGGCAAGCTAAAAACTGATTTTTTTGTACTATTTGAAGAATATAGAGTATCATTGTTTACGACAGGCTTTGGAGGCTGATTTAAACACTCATGGTCTAGATCTGTACAAGGTAAGCATTCCTGTAAAATTTTGATTTGAAGAGTCAGTGGACTCCAGTTTCTAAAAGCATCTTCCCGGGCAGGTTTATGTTGAGGAGTCTCCAGTTGAGGAACGGAGCCAAACTCATGAATTGTTAACGTAGCAGATGAATTTTCTTGAAATTTTGTTATGGGACATTGTCCAGTGGGCCTGCTGGAAAAATAAGACAGGTTGAGTCTAATCATCATGCCATTTTGAATGGCTCCCCTCACTTGTGGTGCCCCTCTTGTTTGATACAGTCATGGTTATGATGCTTGGAGTGTTCCTTTAAATAGGGTCATGCAATAGATCTTTCTCCACTTTCTCTTAAGAGTAGAGTCCCTCGCTAGTTATTGACCTACAACTCCAATAATTCTCTGAATGCAATAGAATGCCAGAGAAGTGTGGGTGTTATAGTTCAACATCTGAGGAGGGATTTGGGATACCTGCACAAAATTTTGATATGGAAAATTCGCCATTTAGGTTTTCAGTTTATCTGCTATGAAGTTAATTTGAAGGAACATGACAACCCCATGCCAAATGTAGTCAAACTTCTGTAAGGTCTATTTGAAAGTTGTGGATTGGTACTTGTATAAAAAAAAAATAAATAAAAAAAAATAAAAACAACCTATTTTTGTCTGGGTAATCTAGGCAGATTCAGCTTGTTCTAAAACAGTCAAGCACAAGCTATTGTCAACCTTTCATCATACAGTTGTAGTTATTCCAAGCACTTACTAGGTTATTCAATAAAAAAAAAAATAATAATACCCGTTTACAGTGTAGTTCTGATGTTCTGAAAACTTGGGTCCTTCAATGGTGTGTTGAGAGGTTAAGCATATAGGCTTTGGTGGACAAGGTTGATTTGACAGACTAGACAGCCAATCAAAGTCATTCACATCCTACAGTAAAATATATAGTAAACACTTTTATATTATTAAGGGCACAAGTATTGGAGTGCTATACATAAGCAAGATGTTTTGCAGGTTAAACATGCTGTACAACCAAGACCAAGTTCTTCGTTTAACTTACTTTATTTTTAACACATTTATTAGGAGTAAATTGCATCAGTTTTTGAAAACTAGTGATGTCCCGAACGGTTCGATGGCGAATAGTTCCTGGCGAACATCGCATGTTCGCTTTTGCCATGGACGGCGAACATATGCGATGTTCGGTCCGCCCCCTATTCGTCATCATTGAGTAAACTTTGACCCTGTACTTCACAGTCAGCAGACACATTCCAGCCAATCGGCAGCAGACCCTCCCACCTCCTAGACAGCATACAATTTAGATTAATTCTGAAGCTGCATTCATTTTTATTTTTTTGTGTGATTATACATTATCCCCCCATAGCCAGTAACCTGTGTTTATTATACATTATCCCCCCATAGCCAGTAACCTGTGTTTATTATACATTATCCCCATTATCGTTGGACCTAGGCAGCATGATGTCTTAGGCTGGCCCAGAGAGTGAGTGAATAATATAATATATATGTTCAGAAACATTAGTAATATATGTAAATCGGGTTCATGCAAAGAGGGTGAAAAGGTATTAAAGAAAAACCACACTTATTGCATCAAATTTACAAAGCCAAACTTTTAAAAGCTTTCCTCATTTCTTTCTCGGGATGAGGAATATATCAGTTGTAGACTGAGGATTTCCATCTGCCCAATCTTTTAATAATATGCACTGGAGTGTCAGTGTTGAAGGAGACCGAAGCTGCCCCTATTCTAAATGAAAGACCCGAGACATGGATACAACCCAATCTTAGGAGTAGTGTTCTGATGTAGAAGATGAATTTAGCCGTAGTCATAGGGATTCAGTGAGAGTAGTGGTGAAATTTGTGTGGGTAAGTAAGAGTCAAGTATTTTAACTGGGCACTAGTTCTAGGTGGGATAAAGTGGTATAGCGGATGGATGAGTAGTTTGGTTCGTTTTAGCGGTTTGTAGAGAAAGTATATAGTGATCGTGATTTTTAGCGATATCCAATATTTTTAAGGTGGTCCCAGTGCCACCACTCATATCTGGTGTCACAATAGCTTGCATTTAAAAAAAAAAAACAAAAAAACTTTTTTGACTGTAATATAATAGCAGTCAGTTTCCTTCACACGTGTGCGTTTCAGGGCCTGCCAGGGCACAGTGTCACACCAGTACAAATCATATCTGGTGTAACAGTAGTGTACATTTAAAAAAAATAAATAAAAATACAGGGGGCTTGTTGTCACCTTTCGGGGACCCTTGGTGTTGTACGTGGCTGGGTGGAGGAAGAGACCTTCAATGACAGTGAGGAAAAGGAACAACCTTGTGCAAATGGGGAGTTTGCGGTTGTGCAAATGGACTGTTTGCGGTGCGTTAAACGGGGAGTTTGGTCTGATGTTTTAAAGCAAGTTATTCCAAACAATTTAGGAATGTTAGGTGATTTATGCTCTTTATGGATTAAAACCAGACTGCATCAACTATGTAATTTTCCATGGGAGTTTTGCCATGGATCCCCCTCCGGCATGCCACAGTCCAGGTGTTAGTCCCCTTGAAACAACTTTTCCATCACTATTGTGGCCAGAAAGAGTCCCTGCGGGTTTTAACATTTGAATATATATAATATTGAAGTCTATGGCGGTTCGCCCGTTCGCGATCATTTGCGGAAGTTCGCGTTAGGAAAATTTCATGTTTGCGACATCACTATTGAAAACACATATTGCAGCACTTTATCTTAATACAGAGCTCAAATGTTTACCTTAAAGGAACTTGGCCAGTTATTTAGGTCATACTTGAAGGTACCAAGTGAATCAGAAGGAAAGAGACTTTGGTCAATACAACTGGCTAGCTCAAATACGATTGCCTGTACAGAAAATAGTATCCGTGTAAGCAAATCAAGACATGACATAAAAAACACACACCGATAAACTAAGTGTAGCTACAACTACAGGGTATTTAAGCTTGTACAGATTAGCTCTATGTTAATCTATAGTGAAAGAGCTTTCTATGGAGCAAGGTGTTGCCTCTAACATTTCAAAAGTATACATTTCCATCAATATCTACAAGTTAGTAGAAGTTCCTGAAGAGGAAATATTTATTATTTTCACATAAGTCAACTGTAAACAGACAATTTAGGTCAACTTAAGTTGGAAAAGTGACAACGTTTTGCAACCTTGGCCCATAGATACTACCATAAACTGTACCCCTTCTCCCCCCCCCCCCCCCAAAAAAAAATATTAAGTATCTGGCTATAGCAATTACCTTCAATAGCTGGCCTGATGAGCGCTTCTTCTGGATTCCCACAGCTCTTAGAAACAATTTTAATAGATTCATAACAGTAAGTGATGTCACAGCAGATCTAGAATACAAAAAAAGGGAGCAAAAGCAAAATAAATTAGTCAGTTAACAAAAAAAACGACAATAGTCTTATCTGTGCATAAAGCGTAAGAACAAGCTTGATCGGTTTCAAGGTACACTGCATTGTTCAACCATTCATGGTACCCCAGCAACACCCAGCTCAAAGATGAACTTAAGAATAGAGACCTCTACAGAGGTCTCTATTCCTTTATTGGTCACATTAGTAAAAGTAAACAGACATTTAATGGCGAATTGTAAATGTATTTTGATAAGCTTACTTGGGGAAAGATAAATCCAGTTAGCAAAACAGAGGACTTTGCATATTGTTACAGGTTACATAGAGCATGAAATTAATTGTAAGTACGTAAATTTACTGACCAGACTAGAATTGGTGAATTCTACTCACCAAAACCAATTCAATAAGTAGTTCTGGTGACTATAGTGTCCCTTTAAATATGGAAATCTCACATACGGGCACCAATTCAGGAAATTATCTACTAAACAGGTAAAGGATAAAAATGTTTTCACAAATTACCTTTTCTTATTTCAGTTGTTTAGTAGATAAATCCCTTGTTATCCTTATGTGGGACTGCAATATTTAAGGACACCAAATAAGGGATACACAAACATTACACACACACACACACACACACACACACACACAATTTATAATTAAGAGGTCCACCCCAGCCTCCCTACCTTGCTCTAGAAGGGCTGTAGTGGATCCTCAGTCCCTGTTGGTCAGTGGTTGCTTCTGGGATCACTGCTCTTCCTGCACAGGTCCCTCGCAAGCCCTGTAATGACCCAGAGGCTGCGATGACATAACCCACTGCCGGCTCACTGCAGGGCAAAGACCGTCAGATGCACACAGTCTCACACACAGTTACAGGCAGACACCAAATAAGGGAGCCATCTACTAAACACATAATCACAGATATACAGACACACACACACAGGCAGACAGTCACAATCACAGTTACACACAGCACACCCGATCACTTACTGTCGGCTTGGGCTGGAGGGGTTGTAGATTCAGTGAGTCCCTGCTGTGTTTTAGTTGGGGAAGCAGGGACGCCTTCTTGCTTCCCCTCTGTGTGAGCAGTAAGAGGCTGCATTTAGCTCTTCCCCCACCTCTCCGTGCAGGTCTCCTGCTCTTGCACCCAGCCCCTGCGTGTGTGAGCGGTGTTGGCTGCCCGGCGCCCCTGCTGCTTTGGCAACCTGTGCAGCTCACAGAACCACAAGCTTGGCCAGCCCTGGTGGCACCCCCCTACCTGATAGCACCTGGGGCAGACCGCCCCCTCCTTAGTATGCCACTGTGCGGAGGGCATAATAGTCAATACACGTTTTCCCACACATAGGCAAACACAAGTAATTACATTTTAGAGGTAAGCAAAGGAGTAAGTGACTTTGTATGTACAAGTAGGTCAAGGTCTCAAACTGAAGAATCAATTTAAAAAAAAAACGAAAAGAAAACCAGCAAGAGATGCCAGTACTTGTGTTGGGTAAAAGGTGTGGATCTTTATTAGCTGCAAAAGCAGATTCTGCAGCAAAGGACAAGTTTCTAGGGATTAAAGAACCAATAGTCATCTCAATGACGTGATCTTGGTTCAGTGGTCCTGCAGTTTTAACCCTATAAGTTAAAACATTTACCACTTACAGCGCATTCTAACTTACCTGTCCTGTGATTGCATTGTGCCCCATGTGAAACTGCAGAAGCAGGCACATTATGTTGAGCCACAGTTGGTCAGAGAGACTAGTAGTGTCTCACCAAACATGGCTGCTCAGCCACCTTAAAATAATAAACACACAACAACCCTCCCAAACAAAGACACACACACACGAAAGATTGACAGTTCTCCTTTAATAACCCAACCCACCACCCTGCCAGAATGCTATGCGGAGTATGTAACCAATCACACCAGTTTTACATTTATTGTCCTTTTAGAACATATGGCTATTATATAGGACAGCTTCTCAAAGTAGACAAGCTAAAAAAATAAAATAAAACCCAGAAGGAACCAAATGCATGCTAATAAGCACAGCTAATTTGACCAAGAGGACACCCCACCCTATATTAACCAGGGTATTCACCAAGATAGGAAGCATCAAATGCAAAGTGAGTTTCAAACTTAAGGTCAAAATAGCCAACATTATAAAGAGAGGAAATAAATAAATCTCCAAGTAAGTTACATTTCCAGTTCAGCAATTTGTCTAGAGTTTGAAATTCACCATAGGGTTTATTTATTTACAAAGCACGAGATTGAATCAGATTAAAGTTTTGGTAAAATTAACAAATTTGGAAAACCTTTTCACTGCAGCAATAATCAGAAAATGGGCCTAAATTTTAGAATACGGATTTTACATTTCTACAGAGTCTCAGAAAGAAGCCTCTCTGCATTCACAACTAGTTCCACTTTAGTGAATTAACCTGTAACAGCAACTGCAAAACCTATCCAGATTCACCCCACCGGCTGCAACTTACAGGGAATGAGCCAGCTTGGACTAAGGTTGCACATATACAGCGAGGGGAGTGGGCTGATATCCACAATTAATTAGGGCCATCACAAACACATGTTCTGAAGATGCTTGTGTTAAAGGAACACTGTAGTCACTATAGAAAATTCATGTAATTGAAATTATTATAGTGCAATCAATTCGTAACCGCTTTTCTTGTTTGAGGGCTTGAAAACGTGGCTTGCAGCCATTGTCCCAAACACTCCAATTCAGTGAGCCTTAATTTTAATTTCATGTCTGACATACCCATGCATAGCATGAACTACCTCTTGCACTTCATCCCCCTTTTATGCACATGGACTTTACACCTATTGCACTGTGGTTGCACAATACTCTTCCCCTTGCCCTTTCCTGCTCATGCTCGCTTCCAGTCCTGCCCCTTTCCATACACCTCTTCCTGGTACTCAATGGCCTGTGGCTGTGTATGTGTGGGTTGTGTTGTTATGGGTGACATGACAGCCTGATAGGAAATGGTCGTGCTATCTCTGGTTCACAGATGCTGAAGAAGTGAGGAGTCCGGTGAGTGGAGGGACCGTGGCTGGGGTTATCCATGGCTAGTCTGTGTACGAGGGAATCATTCACCTCACTAGACAACATTGTATATAAATATATATATGTATATCGCAGGACTGTGCAGGGCCTATTAATTGGATCAGAGTCATCAGATATACTGACTGCTACGAGGAGACTTCAAACACAGATGGAATAAGGTAAGTATATGTTAAATAATTTACTAATTACTGTGGTGGCACTAATATATATATATATATATATATATATATACATATATATATATATATATATATATATATATATATATATTAATAATATGAAACTAGAACCTAGAACAGGGTTATCCACAAACATAAGAATTGTCAGTAATACAAAGTGAATTTCAAATTTAAGTCCAAAATAGCCAAACTAGAAAAATTCTGCAAGTAAGCTTTGCGTCCAGATTTGCTGCTTTGGCCTAAATGTGAAATTCCCTTTGAATTCCAGACAATTCTCACTTTAGTAAACAATCCTGCATAGTAAACTGGAAACTGGGAGAGGTGCACCCTAAGTGCAGCCAGGAAGGGGGTGCAAACAGCCTCCCACTGCTGGCTCTCCACTGTTTCAAATGTAGTGCAGCCAAGTGGTACTGCTGCAGAAGGTATTTACACATTCACACTAACTTGACCAGTCTGTCAGTGTAGCTGAGCATGTTCAGCCTGCTTTGAATGGAGGGGGCAGGAAGTTAAATGCATATTTCGTTTAAACGCATATTTCTGCAATAGGCAGAGAAGTACTTTGCATTTGGGGAAGGGAATGGACATACACAGAATGAGGGGTGAACAGAATGAAAATGTGGATAGACAGACTGAAAATAGGAAGGATGAATAAACAGTAGACGTGTGCAACTCGGACAAATTTCAGACATTGAGAGGTAGGAGTGGGAATGGGGTTGGTGTAGGGGTAGGGGTTGTGGTAGGATTAGGGGTTGGGGTAGTATTAGGGGTAGGGTAAGGAGTAGGGTTAGGGGTAGAGGTAGGGTTAGGAGTAGGGTTAGGATAGGGGTAACCCAACCCTAACCCTACTGCTAACCCAACCCTACTCCTGACCCAACCCTAACCCTATTCCTAACCCAATCCTAACCCTACTTCTAACCCAACCTTAACCCTAACCCTACTCCTAACCCAACCCTAACCTTACTCCTAACCCTACTCCTAACCCAACCCTACTCCTAGCCCAACGCTAACCATACTCCTAACCCAACCTTACCTTTAACCCTACACTAACCCTAACCCTACACTTACCCTAAGTGCTGAAGTTCCGAAGAATCGAACCAAAGTTCCGAAGTATCAAAGTTCTGAATTTCGGAAGTGCCGATCCGAACCAAAGTGCCGAAGTGCTAAAGTCCCGAATTTCAGAATGCCAAACCAAAACAAATATTTTGCCCATGCACATCCCTAACAAACAGAACATGAGCATGGATAGACAGAATTTGATGGTTGGAGGTAGACAGACTGAAAATGGGGTTGACAGAATGTACAGTGAATAAACAGAGAATGGGGGCACAGACTTAAAATAGGAGATGGTATATATATATATATATATATATATCTTTAACAATTTGCAACCTTACTCCAACATAACAATTTAAGTGCCAACCATAAATAACCACGGTAGGGGTATACCCGGATACCCCTACCCCACCAGGTTCTGAGCCACCTCCAGGACTCGAAACCTACCAATCACCAGTGACCACAATTTCCATGTCCATGACGTTCCTCATGGGAGCCTATTTCCTCCTCCTCGGCTCCCTATCCCGCCGCTGTGACAAAACGGGATACCATCATCTATGCCAACGAGAAATCCAGGGAGGGTGGGTGGGACAAACTCGGCCAGGTAAGAAATTAAATGTGCTCTACCTAAAATAGCTGCCTACTTAAGTAGACCAGCCCCTACTCTCCCACAATCCCCCAGTCCTAGCCGGCTCCTCCTAAGCCCGCCTCCTCACCCCTGTCAAGGCCCTCCTCCGCTAAGCTGTGCTTTGGCTCCTTGGGGCTACATGACCGGTGTACAGTCGCCATATGGGCAGTCGGAACCTAGGACAAAAAAAACCTACATACCTAACCCAATAATACGCTGACACTATGGTATATGGGTAAAATTCTTTTAATATAACGGGCAATGACCCCCAACATACTAACACATATATATATATATCTTTAACAATTTGCAACCTTACTCCAACATAACAATTTAAGTGCCAACCATAAATAACCACGGTAGGGGTATATCCGGATACCCCTACCCCACCAGGTTCTGAGCCACCTCCAGGACTCGAAACCTACCAACCACCAGTGACCACAATTTCCATGTCCGTGACGTTCCTCATGGGAGCCTATTTCCTCCTCCTCGGCTCCCTATCCCACCACGGGCTCAGACCTTGACCCCTTAAGCTGTCTGAGCTGCCCTCTGCATCCCCTCTTGCAACCCCAGATTCAGCAGGTCCCAACCTACTGCCGACAGGTGAACACCGTCCGGGTGATAATACCCTGGCAAACCACCTTCCAATTCCTCGTGCCGTACCACCACCCCCCCAGCATCCTCACGAAGCTTGCCATCAAGCTGTTAACTTTACTCCTACATCTATCCAAGGCCGCCTGGTCCCGTGCGTGTCGCCAGTGTAGCCGCGGGACCATCTCCGACCACACCAACATTACCCCGGGAAGCAGATCAAACAGCCTGTTAAGGTCCTGCTTCATCCACTTGACTAGCCTCCATTGCGGTATGAGGCCCAAGTCGTTACCCCCTGCATGCAGTACCAACATGTCGGGCCTCACCCCGCCTGCCACCATACGGAACACCGCTCCGCATACGTCCCTCCAGCAATATCCCCTGTACCCAAGCCATCGCACCGCCAACTGGTCCTTCGGAAAGCCCAGCTGCTGGCCTCGCGCTCGAGCTGCAGTCCTCCTGGCGGCCCAGAAGACAAAGGAATGGCCCACGATCCAAGCGACACGACCTGGGGAAGGAGGAAAGACAGAGTATAAGTACCCCCCATGCCCACCGAAGTCCCCCACGGGCCCTGGCTATCAATCCAATAAACCCAAGCGAATGTATGAGCGAAACCGGACTCCCATCTCCCGATCCTCTTGACCAGCTCGTCCCCAAGCCCAAGGCACGCAGCCTCCGTGGCTGCCCCAATGCGAAATGAATGGGTGCCGTAGGTGCTCGCACTTAACCCCAACCGGAAAACTTTAGTGAATTGGAAGCGGGAGAGTGACGAGCCGTCCGCATGCACCAAGAGCGACCCGTCCACTGACGGCCTCCGCTCCAAATAGTGCACTACTGCAGCCACCGGACACAAGGCCGAACCCGGCAGGGGGCCCAGGGTCACGTCCCGGCCTCCCCCTAGACGTCCGTCTTGGACCTGGCCAAGTGTACCACCAACTTCCCACCGAGTGTGCGAACCCCCGAAGCCTGTACGCCCCCTGACGCCAATCGCGTTGCGCTTACCAACTCCCCAATCCTAAAGGCCCCGAAAAAGGCCAAAAGGAATGCCGCCCTGAACAAAGACACCTCAAACCCATTAAAGCAGATTTCAGGTAAGGCTTGGACTAGACCCCCCAGCACCCGTACCGACACCGGGCGTCTGGTGTCTGGCACCCTACGGCCTTTCCGATAACCCTTTAGAGCCTGCCTGATAACAAAAGCCTTCATAAGGTATTCCCCCCCGTGGAGCTGAAACCAAAACGCCATCGCCGCCATGGTCCTGTCTACTACCGCCGGAGACGCACCGCCCGCCAACAAGTGGAAGGTAAACCACAGGAAGGCGTCCAGTGGTGGCTCCCCCGTTGCTCGCCTCCCCAATCCTTCCCAGGAACGTTCCCATGCACCCCAGACCTTATCCCACGTCCAGCGCCTACGGTACGACCGTCCGAAACCTGGACCACTGAAAACGAGACAAAGCGTCAGCCACCTCATTCAAGTACCCCGGCACATGGCGCGCGCGAAAGACCACGTTAAGGGACATGCACAGCAAGACAAATCGCCGCAATAACGTCACCACTGGCCTTGACAGGTTGTTAACCGCATGCACCACGGACATGTTGTCTGAGAAAAAGACCACCTTCCGGTCCCGCAAGCTATCCCCCCACAGAGCCAACGCTACCACCAACGGGAACAATTCTAGGAAAGCCAAGTTACGCATGAGGGGGCTCTGCCCCCACGCCACCGGCCACTTTTCAGCGCACCATTTCCCACCGAAGTAGGCCCCAAACCCCACGCTACCAGACGCGTCAGTGAACAGCTCTAACTCAGCCGTTGACACGCCGTCCCGCCGGAAGAACACTGTCCCGTTAAAATCCCGCAAAAAGATGTCCCATACTACCAGGTCGGCCCGCATGGCCGAGGATACCAGTATGAAATGGTGCGGGGACCGCACTCCTGCAGTAGCCGCCGACAGGCTGCGGCTAAACACCCTACCCATCGGAATTACCCGGCAGGCGAAGTTGAGCATCCCTATCTGCGATTGCAGACGCTGAAGCGTCACCTTGCGCGCCTGCCGCACCGTGCCCACTGTAGACCGCAGTCCCTCCAATTTGGACAGCGGCAGTCGGCATTCCCCGAGCGCAGAATCTATCTCCAACCCCAAGAAGCTGAGGCACCCGGTCGGGCCCTCCGTCTTCTCCGCCGCCAATGGTACCCCAAATTGGCCCACCACCCATTCAATGGTCCGCAGTAGGTGCAGGCAAGCCGGGGAGTCGGCCGGCCCCACACAGAAGAAATCATCCAAGTAGTGCACCACCGCTCTGTCTCCCGCCTCAACCCGCACCACCCATTCAAGAAAAGAAGTAAACTTTTCAAAGTAGGAGCAAGAAATGGAACATCCCATAGGGAGGCACAAATCCACCTAATAGCCCCCTTCGAAAAAACACCCTAGCAGGTGGTGACACGCCGGGTGGACAGGGAGCAGACGAAAAGCCGCCTCGATGTCAACCTTCACCATAAGAGCCCCACGCCCGGCCCTCTTTACCAGCTCAACCGCCTGGTCGAATGATGCATAAGAGACCGAGCACAGCTCCCTATCGATGTCATCGTTCACCGACCCGCCCTTAGGGTATGACAGGTGGTGAATGAGCCTAAACTTCCCAGGCTCCTTCTTAGGGACCACCCCGAGAGGGGAAACCCGAGGGCCCTCCAGTGGTGGTGCCTGGAACAGTCCTGCCATCCTACCCAACATAACCTCCTTGCCCAGCTTGTCCCGTACCACTTCTGGAAATTCCGCCACCGGTTTTAGATTACGCGGGCACCCCGTGCCGTCCCTGCCCCGGAACGGGATAAAGAAACCCTGCCTGAACCCAGCCCGGAGGAGCTCGTCCGCCCTATTACCGTAGCGGCTTAACCAAGGCTCCATCGCGTCTAGCTTCACTGGAGTGAGTCCCCGGGGCAACGGGAATCCCCCCGCCTCCGACCGCGGACGTAGTTCCTGCCCCTCCCGACCTACCTTTTTTTAAACAGCGCTGCAACCTGTGTGCCCCCCCACAGCCCGAGCATTCGTGCTTAAATCTGCAGGAAGCGCCCCATTTGCATTGGCCTTCATTGAAAAGCCAGCATAGTCCCTTTTGCTCGGCGGCCGACGAGGCGGACTGACCCTTTGCGCCAGCCGCATGCTGAAAGGGTTGCGCCTTTTGCGCCATCATCAGCTTCATCCAGAGAGGCAGGTCCATCTGGTCCCACCTCATACCCGGATTAGCCGCCAGCCGCTGCCGGAACTGCTCGTCATACCGCCACCATGCCAGCCCGCCATAGGTGCGGTATGCCTCCCAAATCCCGTCCAAGTAGCAAAACAGGGAAGAGCACACGCCCGGCGACTTCTCCCCTATCACGCCCTCAACCAGTTCCCAAAGGATTTTGGTATCTTGCGATACCGCTTCCGCTTCTCTTCTTCTTCTTTCTTCTCATCTTTTTTATCCTCCTCCTTAAGGTCAATAAAGTCCTCCAAAGGAAGGAGGGAGAAGATCTCGCAAAACTCCCCCTTCCAGATTTTTTCTTTCACCTCCTGCTTGAGGTGGACCCCGAGTGGGCCAGCAAACGAAACGTACGCGTGCTGCCTTGCCACATCTGACAACCCCCCGGTGAGTTCTACCCGATCGCTCCCTGCCTCTCCTGCGCCGTGCCCGGCCCCCGCCTCCTCGTTGCCTGCCGACACCGCCGATGTCCCCCCACCGGGTCCCCCTGCTGCCGCCCCCTGCTCCCACACCTGCCCTACGTTGTCCCCGGCACCACCCCCCGCCCCCAGTGAGTGGAGTAGTGATTGTAGTGTTTGTACTAGCACGCTGGAATGTAGTGATGCGCTGGACTCACCGGCCAAGCCCCTCGATCCAGAAGCGCCCGGGGCTGCGATGGGAACCGCTGTGCTTCCAGGAAGAGCAACGTCCACTGAAGTCCCGCCAACCGGGGAGCCCACCCGGTGCCTCACGAACACTGATGAGGAGCGGCTCCGAGACCTGGAATGAGGAGAAGAAGTCCTGGGCAGGGTGTACTGTTCCCCACCGACCGTCCCGACCCAGGGAGCGCCTGCTATCCGCCAAGGCCTCCCGCTGCCTGCTGCTCTGCCGTCGCCCTCCTGAGGCCCCGCCCCGCGGGCTACGACTCCTACCGTCTCCTCTCGAAGCCTGCCCCCGTCAACCGTGCCTGGGGGACCCCAACCTACCCCCCGCTGAACCACCGGACAAAGACCTATGGCGTTGCCGCCTCCCAGGATGCCTACCTACCCTTGTGCCCCTAACCGGGGAGGGTCTATTGCCGCTAGACCTAGAACCCGACCCATCCCTAGACCTGACCCGCCTAAGCCTTCCCCTCTCAGCCTCCGAGCTACTGCGGGCCCCACTATCCTCACCCCCACTAAACCCAGAAAAACTACCCCTACGCTCCCCGCCCCACCATCCTCTCAGAACCCCTGGGCCTGCCTGAACCAGATGCTGACTCCCCACTTACCCCCCCTGTTCTCCCCTTTCTGGTCTCCCAACTACCGGACCCCCGTGTAGCTGCAGCCTGCCCCCCAACCTCCCCCCTCCGCCCACGGCTAACCGGACCCCCATGCGGCCCCCCCTCACTTGCCACCTGCATCCTAGTGGAAACCTGCCCCATCCCCCCCCTTACCGCCCGGGCACTGTCCCCCAGCTGCCTACCCCCAGTATCCAGCACCTCAAAGGGGGGCCCTGGAGGACCCCAAGCACTTGCCTGCCATGTCTTGCCCGCCTGAGGCCTGCTCCGGGCCGTCCTGCCCTGGGCCCCGTCCCTTCCAGCCTCCAGTAGCGGGGCCGCCCTCCCGGGCCGCGCCCCAGTCCGTCCTGGCCCTGGAGAGGGCCGTTCGTCTGCTGCTTGACTCCCAGTGTCTGGCGCCACCCCCCCCCCGCTTCTTCGGCCGCCACCCGCCGGTGCGCACCTCGCCGAGGCCCCGGCCGCGCCGTGGGAGGCGGGGCCTCAACCACGGGGCCAACGGGCTTGCTGCTGCTGCTGCTTCCGCCGGCTGACTCCAGCCCGCCGGCAACTCCTTCCTCCGGTCCGGTTCCAGGACTTAGACGCCGTGGGGGGGTCTCCTGGCTCATGCAGGCCTCCCTCCGCCGCCATCTCTTCCCGCCGCCGCCTGCAAGAGCTGATCCAACTGGGCCCGCACCCAGCCCGCGTCCTGTCGCAGCGGCGCCGCCCGGACTCCAGCCAGCAATCTCTCCACGTCCTCCATGGCCCTGCAGAGGAGACAAAAAAAGAAAAAACCCTACCCAGCAAAGCAGTGAGCACCAGGGTGCACACAAACTCGGCCAGGTAAGAAATTAAATGTGCTCTACCTAAAATGGCTGCCTACTTAAGTAGACCAGCCCCTACTCTCCCACAATCCCCCAGTCCTAGCCGGCTCCTCCTAAGCCCGCCTCCTCACCCCTGTCAAGGCCCTCCTCCGCTAAGCTGTGCTTTAGCTCCTTGGGGCTACAATACAGGGCCTCAAATAATTCTTGCATTGCGACCCTATATTCAGTAGTTTTTCTGTCAACCTCTGTACCTGGCTGGTACACTTTGTGATCAGTGTGTACTGGGCTATTCTTGGCTCACGTGACAAGAGGAGGAAAAAATGGTGCTGTCAACCCTTTGTGGGTCTAAAGTAGGTTTAGATGCCTGACAGTGATACTGCTAAAATAATGTATTTTAGAATTAAAATCCAGCATATTTCATCTCCATGACTTTCTCATAATATCCCTCATCCAAATTTAAATGAAGCACCCAGAGTAAGATAAATAATTTGTGCACTTTCCAAGTGCTCTATTTAAGTGAGCGTATTTTTTTACATTTTGTTATCAATTGGTTTCATAGTTCCATTGTGACAAATCAGGTTGATATCTTGTCAGATTAATATCATTGAAAAAAAACAGAGCGCACAAGGTAATCTCGATTGTCGCGTTTTTATTGCATGTTCTAAAAATATTTGGCCTCATCTGCCTATACTATTTAATGACTCATATAAAATTGTTATTTAAAGTAATGTAATAAAAACAGTTAAGATAAGATCCACTGCTTTAGGGAACATGCTATTACTAAACCTAACCAGTTCTAAAAATCACCACACCTATCTATGTGCACAAGCATGGGAGGCATCGCTTTACCTGGTGTGATGTGGTTATAGTGGGTAATAGCTTTGCATGTTTTATTAAATTACTCAGCAAAGTAATTTCAAAGTTGCAACACGATCTATTTTATTTATTTACTTATTTTGCCATATGGCTTTTTTCCTTTTCCCATTGACAATTTTAAACAAATCGCTCCTTATGTATTCTCTCACCTGCTGTTGCACACATTTAATTACAGTTTCCTCGTTTCATAAGGAATTTCGCTGTACACTTAATTTACTTGGCTACATAGCTGGATATATTTGCTTGATTTACCGATGTGAATTCTCCTTTAAAGATATTGTTTGTTTTTGCTTTCTTTCATGTTTGTGTTTTTGACCCTATAGTTTTCCTTTAACCCCTTAAGACAAAAAAAAATGTAAACAAACCACAGAATTTTACTATATGTCTGTTCAACAATAATTTACCTATTTCATACTAAGTGCACCCGCATTTATTATATATCATTTTGTTCAGGGGAAACAGAGCTTTCATTTCATATCAAACATTCATATATGGAACTCCATTTTATATGAATACAATCTAAAAAACTTCGAAAAATAAAAATATTTCTTATTTTTTACATTTCTGCATGGCAATTTACCTGTTAATGTCAGAATACTGTTTGGTTTTCCTGCAATAAAACATACATATTTGTATTCAGAAATGTCTCACGAGTAAAACAGGTCCCCCCATGTGTAGGTTTTATGGGGTTTTGGAAAGTTACAGGGTCATATATACGGCTTATCCATTTATGCTTTTTCACATTGAAATTTGTCAGATTAGTTTGCTGTGTCTAGGCTGCCTTTGAGACCGTATGGGAGCCAAGAAATGAAAACTATCCCCATCATGGCATACCATTTGAAAAAGTAGACATCCCAGGGTATTCAAAATGGGGTATGCCCAGTCTTTTGTAGTAGCCACTTGGGCACAAACCCTAGCCAAAGTTAGCATTTCTTTTTTTTTTTTTTTGCATTTTTCACATAAAATCTGTACTTTCACTGATAATATTATTGTTAGTATATAGTTTACTGCCCTGAAACACTCTTAGTTCTGTTCAGTGATGTCTCACAAACACCATGGTACCCCCCATGTATAGGTTTTATGGGGTTTTGGATAGTTACAGGGTCATTTATACGGCTTATCCATTTATGCTTTTTCACATAGAATTTTGGCAAAGTGATTTTTTGGGCCTATCTCGCATTTGAGAGAGCATGGCAGCCTGGGTAATAACATTTCCACAATTATGGCATACCATTTTCAAAAGTAGGCAACCCAGAGTATAACAAATGGTGCATTTTATGATTGGTCTAACCACTTTATCAGAAATGAAGGGCCCACATAGCGGTTATAGCTTTATTTGTGCTTTTTCACACACACAAACTCACTTTTCACAGGACATTTCATATTCCTGATAAGAGTTATTGAAACAAAGCCTCACTATTTGTATTTAACATTGTCTCCTGAATGTAACTGTACCCCCATGTACTAGATTTTCTGTTTTTGGGGGGAAGCCACTGGGACAAAAATATTAGATGTCCTTCTCAAAGTTGGAAATTTGACAAAGTGATTTTCTGGGCCTATCTCGCATTTGAGAGAGCATGGCAGCCTGGGTAATAACATTTCCACTATTGTGGCATACCATTTTCAAAACTAGGCAACCCAGAGTATAAGAAATGGTGCATTGTAAGATGTTTGGTCTAACCACTTTATCAGAAATGAAGGGCCCACATAGCGGTTATTTGTGCTTTTTCACACATGAACTCACTTTTCTCAGGACATTTCATATTCTTGATATGGGTTATTGCAACAAAGCCTCACTATTTGTATTTAACATTGTCTCCTGAATGCAACAGTACCCCCATGTACTAGATTTTCTGTTTTTGCAGGGAAGTCACTGGGACAAAAATATTAGATGTTCTTTCCAAAGCTGGAGATATGACAAAGTGATTTTCTGGGCCTATGTGGCTTTTACAGAGAGTATGTCAGCCTGTATAATAACATTTCCACCGTTATGGCATACCATTTTCAGAAGTAGGCAACCCAGAGTATAACAAATGGCATAATTTGAGATGTTTGGTCTAGCCATTTTAACAGAAATGCTGGGCCCATGTAGCGATTTCTACTTTTATTTTTGTCTTTTTAATCAGATAATTGCGTTTTCACTGGAAATGTCATAATCCTGATATCTGTAAGTGCGATAGAGACTTGGTATTTTGATTTAACACTGTCTTTTGAATATAACAGCACCCACATGTACCATGTTTCCAGGTTTTTAATATATCTCAGGAATAGAACAGTACCCCACATACACTTTGTTCTGAAGGCAGAGAGGGGCAGAGAGATCTTCCATATTACATAGAGAGTTAAAGTGTGAAAACTATTTTTTGTAACCCTTTCAGTGCTAATCGCATCATTAACCCTGTGATTAGTTTTTTTATTGAGAAGTCACATTTCAAGTACTACAAATGTAGTATTTTGAGTTGTTTGGTGTAGCCACTTTAGAATGGATAGCGTAAACAGGGACAGGCCAAGGTCAGGGGATTCCAGAAGTCAGAGTAGTCGGTAAAACAAGCCAATGGGGCGGTACAGGCAGCTTACAAAGCGTAGTACAAGATTCAGAAGTTCAGCTCTGTATGGTAGACAGTGAAACAGTCTGTTATGCAGAGGGCGGGTAGAGATGGGCAGGTTGGGCAATAATAACTGGAGTCCTTTCAGACTCCTTTCTTGTAGCAAGCACGGCACTTTCTTTGGGGAGCTTTTTTACTAGGGGTGGGTGGGATTCGGGAAGGGAAGTGTTTGCCACAAAGTCTTTGGAGAACTCCTGATTCCAAAGTGGGATTGGGGGGCTGGGTAAATAACATACGGGACAAAAAGCTTAGTGTGAATTCGAGGAAAGGGCAGAGCCTACCTATGACCTCTTTTGTATAGAGGACATAGGCATTGAAAATTGCAATCTGGCTCACGTAGATTGCAATTTTCATGTACCAAGTCCTAGTTTTTCGGTTCACCAGATAGGGCTGTATGCATTGGTCAGCCAAGTCTACTCCCCCCATAAACTTGCTGTAGTCTGCAAAGCACTTCGGCTTTTCCAGATGCTCAGTGCTACCTCTCACAGACACTGGCACTGTACTTTCGTCATGCATCGTAGACAGCATGTGTACATCTTTCCTATCTCTGAAGCGAAGAGCAGGCCCTGGGGCACATGTATGAGTGTGGGGATGGTGCTAGTAATTGGCTATATGTGTTTAGGGGAGTGGTTATGGGTTTGTAGTGGGGCAGGGATCATTTTACCTCAGTGCATTTTGGGATTCTGGCCAGCAAACATCTCTCCTGCCTCTGCGCTCCTGTTTGTCCTGGGCCTGGTGACTTTTCCTGCTTGAGGGATGGCTGTGGATTCACTCCTGCTGCCCTCAGAGCTGCTGCTGCCCTGGATGATGGCAGGCACCTTCAGGAGCAATATGCTCCCCTCCAACCTGTGGCCGCCGGTGTGGGATCACCCCCCTGCGGTCAGACCTCTCCTGGGGCCTCCCACGCGGCTACAGCCTTGATCCCCCCCCTTCGGGCCCGGTATGGGAGCTGGAGCCCAGGCCCAAGGCACTACCAGGCCGCGTGTCAGCTCCATCTGCTCCATCTGACACGCGGCCTGCATCATCTGCCGCCCCCCGGCCGTGGACAGCGGGCCAGGGGGGCCAGAAGACCTGCTGAGGATCCTGGGGGGTCTGGGAGGCCTTCCCAGCCCCCACGTGGTCGGCGCACGGCAGATCCAGAGCCTGGCCGGTGGTGGTGAGTGGGCCCCTCAGGGCCACGTGGGGCACGGCTGTGCTGCCGCTGGGGGGTTGAGGGGGGTCCTCCCCGTGCTCTGATGGCTCCTCTGGGGATGAGGGTTGGCCGGGGGTCCCCCTCATCTCCCCCAGGTTCTGTCCACAATTCCCTCCTCTCCCTCCCTGTGGTGCCATCCCTGGTCCCCTCTCCCTCTGGAGTCCCCCCCTGCCTTGGTGTTTACCTCCTCCTCCTCCCTCCCCTGTTGCTGCTGGTCTGGGTCCCTCTCCTCTCTCTGTGCTCTCTCTCTGTCTCCCTCCCTCCTCCCTCCCCTGTTGCTGCTGGTCTGTGTCCCTCTCCTCTCTCTGTGCTCTCTCTCTGTCTCCCTCCCTCCTCCTCCCCTGTTCCTGCTGTGCTGGGTGTTCCTCCTCTCTCTAAGCCCTCTCCTGGCTCTCTCTGTCTCCCCCTGTCCCTATTCTTGGTCCCTATGTCTCCCCTCTGGGTACTCACCTCGGCTGCCCTCCTCTGCGGGGTGTGAGCTTGCCTCCTCTCCACGGCTCTTCACACAGGATCTGGCTGCAGTTCCTGGGACCGTCCAGCAGATGGCGCCTGGTGCTGCTGCAAGGCTGAGCAGTGCTGAAAATGAAATTAACTCTGTCCTGCCTGGATCGTATTCATTTCCTTTGCCGCGGGAGGTTCCTCGGGCATCGGCTGGTGAGTTCACTAATGTTTCTTCTTTTCAGTCCGGGGGTTCCTCGCTGGGGGGTTTCTGTCAGGGCTTAGGGGTTTTCTTGATCGGTCAAAAAAAAAAAAAAAGAAATTAAAGAAATTAAAATAAATAAATAAAGGGAGCAGGGTGCGCAAGCAGGTAGGGTGTCCCCCCCCATTAAATGGTCAGCTTCGGTTAGTGTGGTCCCAGGCGCTGCAGCCACAGGGGTTTTTGACTGTTTCTAGGGTCACCCTCTCCCGGAGTGGGCAGGCATGTTGGCACCCCTGCTACGGCGTTGGGTGCCACAGCACCTGCTGTTGCTGGGGGGGTCCCTAGCATTAGGTGACCCCCTGGGTGTTGCTGCCATTTCGTGTGCGTCCGCCTCTGTATTGGTCAGGGCCCTTGGGCTTGCACCTTCAACATAGGAATCCAAAAAAAAAAAAAAAAGACAAGGAGAAATACCAGTACCGAAAGATCCCTAAAACTTGCGCAAATTGGATTTGCGCGTTTGCAATCCTTGCGAGTGTAATTGGGGAAAGGGCTACGCAGAAGTGCTCCGCATTATTCTGTTACCAGGATACCATTTGGAACGCTTGTCGTACCTATGGCGGTCTGGTGTGGTGGAAATATGACGAGCATTTCCGTCAACGGTTGGCGGTGCGCACCTCAATTTCGTGGGAACAGATTGACATTGGCCTCTGGCTCTCCACTGTGACCTGCCCGCCACACAGCAGGGTGGGTTCTCGTCCTTTCTCAAGGGGGCGATGGGGAGGGTCCTCCTCCTCACCGGCCGCGAATCAGAGGCCGGGCTGTTGTTGAAATTCAACGACAGTCACTGCAAATGGGGGGCATCTTACCATTTCCAGCACGAATGTTGCACTTGTGGGGGAGCCCATCCCGCCTCCCACTGCTTCAAGCGGGGTAAAGTTGGCGAGATAGGGGATTTGGGGTCAGAGGGCGATGGCGCCAGGGGTCATGAGCGCGATACGCCCTTGGCTCACCAGTTTATAGGAATCGTCGGGCGGCGGGCATCCTACTGGATGGGTTGAGCATGGGTTTTGGACAAATACCGTCTGATTCGCCATTTATCGTACCCCCGAGTGGGGGGGGGGGGGTTTGGTGAATGACGACATCTCTTGGGAACTCTGCCGGGTATCTTAAGCATCCTTTGACGTGGCGGTTGACATGTTCAGGGCCATGGGCCCTGGGGCCTTGTTGGCCAAGGCTGATGTGGATTCGGCCTTCCGTCTACTGTTGGTGCACCCGGAATGTCACCATCTTCTGGGCTGTGTTTTTGTAGGCATGTATTACATGGATATGTGCCTCCCTGTGGGTAGTTCCATATTTTGTTGTTACTTTGCATGCTTCAGCATGTTCTTGGACTGGGTGGTGAGGGAGGAGACTGGGATAGACTCCTTGCTACACTACCTCGCTGATTTCATTTGTGTGGGTCCTGACAATTCGACAGCCTGTGCGCTGCTGCAACGGGTTCTGGGTGAGGTGTTCCATTAGTTTGGGATCCCGTTGGCACACAGCGAGACGGTGAGCCCGGTCACTTGTCTCAGCTTTCTGGGCATTGAGATTGACTCTTTGGCAGGGGACTGCCGCTTGCCTTTGAATGTGATTCAAAGCTGGCGGCGCGAGGGGGCCTTGGCCATGGGGCGGCACGAGATTCAGCTGCACTGCCTGCAGTCGCACCTGGGTGAGCTGAATTTTGCCTGTCGGATCATGCTCGTGGGGCGGGTCTTTAAACGGCGTCTGGCTGCGGCGACAGCTGGGTTCTCCGGGCCTCGCCATTTCATTCGACTCAGTCGGCCGCTGCGGGAGATTTTGGCGGTTTGGGACTCCTTCTTAGCTGCATATCATGGCTGGTCCTCCTGGCAAAGGCCCGAGGTTTCTAACGCCGACCTCCACCTATTTACGGACGCGGCTGGCGCGGTGGGGTTTGGGGCCATTCTGGGCTCACAAAGAATGTGGGCTTTTTGGAGCGTTTCCCCATTTTGGTGGTGGGGGAGGTCTGGCGGTCACATTTTAAGGATCTAAGGGTAGTGATTCAATGTGACAATTTAGGGGTTGTTCAAGCCATTAATCAGCTCACAGCCTCCTTCCCTCCAGTGGTTCACTTGCTTAGGGGGCAATCGCCTCACAGGCGGATCTGGAGGGGACGCCTTGCCGGCGGACTCATGGTCGCTCAGTCTGGCAGAGTGACGGAATGGGTCCGTGGATCAGTTTCCACGGCCACCTGGACGTTATGCTCCTGGGGCCCATGCATGTTGGGGTATTGGTGATTCCTAGTAGGCCATGCGGTGGTGGGGTATTGTTTGCCACCATTTGGCGCCCTGCGGGTCATATCACTATAGGTATTTGACAATCCAGGTTGGATGTTTTTCAAGAAGGGTATGGCGGTTCGGCTGTTGCACTTTTCCTTTGTAGAGAACTGTGAGCTGCGCCCAGTATGCACGGGCCCTCTTTTGGGTTATGCGGATGGGATTTTTTTTCTTTCCCATTCCCAATTTTTGGGGTCTTTCGCTCAAGTCTGATGGTTCTGGGGATTGTCGGCAAGGAATCTTGTGGCATTCCTTTCGGTTTAGCGCTGCCTTGGAGGCTTTTAGGATGGGTATGTCAGCGCACGTGGCGCAAAGAACCGGCAGGGGGTATGGTGAGATGTCTCGGTGAAGTAATGCTGGTTTTGTGGAATTTGTTCAAGCCTTTGGGGGGGTTCGGGTTCAATTCTCAGCGGCGGTGGCTCATCCATTCATTCCTTTGAGGTAGATAATTAAGTACCGCATCCTTGGGTACAAGTAACAATTCCCAGGGTGCACTTGGAAAACAGATAATATGTGGATGTCCTTTTCCTGGTTATACTCCCAGGTGGGATGCGGGTGTCCGTCCGGGAGGTGAGCTATTGGGTTGTGCGCCTTCTGGAGCGGAGGTTCGTTGGTTTGGTACCAGAGGTATGAAATGTGTTCGGCTCCTCCCGGAGCAGGTTCAGCTGTCCCACCTGTCCCTAATATTCGGGTTATCCACCTGGCGGGAATTGAGCTTGGGACGATACCAAGGTGGTGTTTGGCGTCTGCCCCTAAAAGGTTATTGGTGCGTGTTTTAGTTGTTTCGTGATGCGTGGTGTTGGGTTCACTGTATGACCCTGTGTGTTAAGTTATATATGTTAAGTTATGGTTATTTATGTTTAATGTTTTGGTTTCGGAAAAGAAGAGAGATTATGGTTATAGAGATTATTATAATAAGTTCTGGATGTGTTATACAGGACTTGTCGTATGTTATAACAACAGCAGTTAAAAAAAAAAATAAATAAATAAAAAAAATAATAATTAATAATAATAATAAATAAAAATAAGGTCATTTCCCGTATCTTTTGGCAGCGGGCCCATAATCAGTGCATGGTACGCTTCCGTATGAAGCAAACTTGGAGCGCCTTTCGAGGTGTTTGAAGGAAAGGGGATTTTGGTTTGCCACAGGGTGTTTTCGCGCATGTGGCAGCTACTGTGTTTCTGGGTGATGAAGGTCGGGCTAGACCTTTTTTCGTCATGCCATGCAGGAAGTGGTGGAACATGATTTTAGGTTTAAAACAGCGGGGTTTGTGGCGGGGAGCATGTCCTTGCCAACAGGGTTGGGGACCAGATGGAATGTCAGGAGATGGACAAGGTGGGTCTCAACCTCCCCTGCTCTGTAAGGTAAACTTTTAAGTTACCGAATAGGACGTGCCCACCGAGCAAAAAGCCGGCTGGTGGTAGAGCATTTAAGATGATGGGAATTTTTGGTTTGGACGAGGGGGGAGGCGAGACACCAGTGGGTAAAGTTTTGGTGCATAGGCACCTGGTTAAGTTCGTTGGCAAGGACGGTTATTTAAGTTGGAGGCTGTAGGGCAATAAGTGTAATTTATATGTTAATTATGGTATGTATAGGTATATATTTATATTTTAATTAAAGAAAAAGAATAAAGTTCAGATGAGTCCTACAGTTGTAAGTTTAATAAATGCTGTGGCCTGTTTCATCCAATATTCGTTGTTTGTCATTATTGGGGGGAGAATTGGGGTAGTCTCCTTACTCTTAGTCGCACCACATTCCCCGCTACGTACATACAAGGCCCTGGGGAGTCAGCACAGCTAAACGGACAAGGGCACATGTATGAGTGTGGGGATGGTGCTAGTAATTGGCTATATGTGTTTAGGGGAGTGGTTATGGGTTTGTAGTGGGGCAGGGATCATTTTACCTCAGTGCCTTTTGGGATTCTGGCCAGCAAACATCTTCCCTCCCACCCACCCTAATTTTCAGTTTTTGTTCCGTCACAGCTAGCGGGGAGCGTGTCCTTGCCAACAGGGTTGGGGACCAGATGGAATGTCAGGAGATGGACAAGGTGGGTCTCAACCTCCCCTGCTCTGTAAGGTTAAACTTTTAAGTTACCGAATAGGACATGCCCACCGAGCAAAAAGCCGGCTGGTGGTAGAGCATTTAAGATGATGTGAATTTTTGGTTTGGACGAGGGGTGAGGCGAGACACCAGTGGGTAAAGTTTTGGTGCATAGGCACCTGGTTAAGTTCGTTGGCAAGGACGATTATTTAAGTTGAAGGCTGTAGGGCAATAAGTGTAATTTATATGTTAATTATGGTATGTATATGTATATATTTATATTTGAATTAAAGAAAAATAATAAAGTTCGGATGAGTCCTACAGTTGTAAGTTTAATAAATGCTGTGGCCTGTTTCATCCAATATTCGTTGTTTGTCATTATTGGGGGGAGAATTGGGGTAGTCTCCTTACTCTTAGTCGCACCACATTCCCCGCTACGTACATACATGGTGGAGAGCTGAAGAGGAACCTCTACTGCTTTTGCCTCTTGCCAAGGCTTGGGGGGAACCCCTGCGATTCTTCCTCACTGTGCCACAGGCTAGGGTTTCAAAGCAATATACATTTTTAAATAATTGTATACTGGTATAATAATTGTCAACCCATAGCCTTTATCCCTTATTCAACAAGGGAAGGATTAGATCCCAAACAATCTTGCCACTTGCACCCACAGATTCAGGGCATCCTGGTGGGTCAAGATAGCTATCCTTCTCCTGGTAAATGCAAAACGCCCATGTGTAACCAGTACAGGATTTGCATAATTTATAAAATTTAACGCCATATCGGGACCGCTTAGATGGAATATATTGCTTAAATAGCAGTTGACCTTTAATTTCATAAAGGGACTCGTCAATTGAAATATCTTTATCGGGGACATAATTTTCTGAAAATTTGTCGTGACAGGAGTTGGATAAAGGGATGAATTTTATAGAGCCTGTCAAACAGTGGGTCGTTTCTAGGGGGACACAGCGAGTTATCATTAAAATGAAGGAATCGCAGCAGTTCCCTCAGCGATCCCTCAGCATAACCTCAGGGAAACGAGGGGTAGCCAGGATGCGTTGCTTGCTCCAGTAGAACCTGATACTGGGGGTTTTAACTATACCCACCATTAGGGTTAAAGCCCAAAACTGCTTTTTTCTCTGCAACATCTGTGGGTCTCCACATATTCCTGCTAACATGATGGGACCCCGGATGTGGAGAGAGATACTGCATGGTAAACAAATTTGTTTGCTGAGCCATGAGCTCAAATATATCGTCTGACATAAAGAGCTCAAAAAAACGAATTGGCTCGCAGTCGTCCACTGTTACAGTGATGCCAGGTGTAACAGTGAACGGCGGTATTTCTGGGGCCATCATGTTTGGAGGCACCCATTCTCCGCCTGGCATTGGGCTTGCTGAGCGTCCTCTTGTGAGTGGTGGTGGGGCACCATCACCTGAGGTCTCACTCAGAGGCTCAATGTCAGAGGCAGTGATAGTGTCACTGTCTTGCAGAGTGTCACTATCACTGCCTGCCAGATTGGCATACACCTCCTTGGCTGAGTAGCGACGTGCCATTCTAGGGGGACAATAATTAATATACTAAGGGGGTAATCAATTATCTACCAACCTGCCTAACACCTACTACCTGCCCTCAAAAAATAATATAATATAAAGGCAGCTGCAATCAGTACACTGAATCTTAGATCTATAAAAATAACCCTAAAAAAAGGTCAGTCTGAGCAGAGAGCCCTCTGATCACAGTGATCACTGATACAGTACTGTACAGCAGATGTACTGTACAGTATAGTGATCACGGCAGCGGGGAAAGGGTTAAGGGAGATTTGGGTTGCTGCGACTGGCACAAAGGATAAAAAAAAAATTTGATCCCCCCAAAAAATTAAATATAGTACAAAAGTACTAAATGCCCTAATCAGGCTGATGACAGTAATATGCTGTGATCAGCACTGAAAGGGTTAAATAAAATATATATTTTAAAACTTTTTTTTCACAGGAGCTGCAAAAGCAACGATCTCTCTGCCTCCCTCTCTCTCTCAGATCTGAGATCATTGGCTGACACATACTAACAGTGATCACAGTGACTGGCTGTCACTGTGATCACCTCCTACAGATCGTGGTAATTGGCCACAGGGGGAGTACCTGGGTGGTACAGGCATGCCCCCCACAGCGATCTGTAGGGGGCTAATGGCTGCAGTTACATGTGTCAGCCAATAGGCTGACACATAGTAACACTGATCACACTGACAGGCTATGGCAGCCTGTCAGTGCGATCAGACTGCAGCCTGAGCAGTCTGAGCAGATCGCGGTCACTGACTGCAAGGGGACTGCCTGGGGGGCATAGAACGCCCTGCGGTCTTAAGGGGTTAAACAGTGGTTCAATCACAATATATTAATATAATAAGGCAGTATATTAAGGCCGATAACGCTAAGTATATTTTTTGTTTTATTGTTATTGTCCAGTTTGAAAAAGGAAGAACACTTACCTGTGGAATGTCTGGATATGAAGCTACTTCTCTGTTCCTTGGTCCTTCATGTAAGGCCATGTTGAGGGGAAAATGGGACAAGTTGTTTATGTTCTGGATCTGATCTTCCTCTACCTGAGAAATTGTGAGCCCTGAAGCTCTGCAGTGCTTAATAGGACCTTAGCCCCTCTCATCACTGTCAAAAATCTTTTCGATGGAACACTCTGCACAATTGGGATTGCACATTGTCTAAGGAGAAGAATACATTAATATACTTATTTTGTTATTTAAGAGCACCCTCCAATTTTATCTTTTAAATGACTGGGCTTGCTAATACTGTATACTATATGGGCTTGCCAATACTATATATGGACATAGGACTTTCTAAAATGGATGCTGTAATGTTTTTGGCGAAACCGAATGTGACAATGCGTGCTGAAGGGAGGACTAATATGGTGGCTGAAAAGGTCAATGATGTAAGAGCAGTGCTGGAAGTAGCATGACGAACATGGCGCATGTGAAATCACTCGAAGGAGGGTTCCAAAATTGGCTATAAAAACAGACTCTGTTTCCCATTAGTTTATGTATCTGTGGAAAACAGAAACGTTGAAAAGCGTTGTGCACATATACCTATGGGGTTGAGATTGCAGCAATGTATTTACCTCAATGTAAGAAATTACATTACTTTGTTCGAATGGGTGGTGTCTTCTCCCCTTACTTTAGAGGGTCTGTTGAAGGAACATTCACTTTGAGTGTAATATTTAAACCGACGCTGACAAATTGGACCAATATATTAAGGCTCCATAAATTGTGAGTTTGATACTATAGGAAGTTTTTTTTTTCTTTATTTGACAATCTTTATTTTCTCAATTTTCGACAAACAAAGATTATAGGTTTTGTAGTACACGTAATCGTGTCAGCAGATAGATCAATTAACAGTGGTAAACAATCATTTTAAGCATAGCAAGGTTAAACTTCATGAAGCTGTTGTGTTCTCATTTGTTTTGAGAATCCCTTGTACCAAGCTCATGTCTTTCAGTTGTGGTCCGGTTGCCCATGTTCCTCAACCGTTAAAATATTGTTGAGATTCAATCATAGATTGCTAGGCTGGAGCCTGGGTTTGTGTGTAACTGAAAGATGCGTCGGGCCATATTGTGTTACAAGGATATTGATCAGCACAAACTACGATATGGGCATTAGGTTGGGGGACAACTGTTTCCTGGAAGGGGTTGGTGGGGGTGGGAGAGAAGGAGAGGAGAAGAAGAAAAAAGAGAAAAAAAAAGAAGGGGGGGGGGGAAGGTAGCCGACTGCTGTCACGTTCTACATGCCACGTATCTCCTCGCCCCTGTTATCACTCTGATTTTCTTGCAGGACATCTAGGGTCCTATACCAGAAGGTCAGAATTTTGTAACAGAGTTCTTGGGACTTAGAGCTGGTTGAGCATTTGTGTGAATACCTTGCTCCACTCAGCCTCAGTTACCTTCTCGCCAGCTTCCTGTTCCCATCTGGCAGTGAACCGCAATGGCCTGTTGTAACCCCTTGCGAGCAGCATGGCATATAGGACTAAGATTACCCTGTGTAGGTGTTCTCTAGCTGTTCACTAGTTCTCAAATTGTCTATGTGTTCTGTGGAATTGCTGTCTGCCTTTGGTGGAGACATAATAGTTGTGTATTTGGGGGTTTCGGAATCTCTCCATGATGGTTGGCTGTCTGTCCGGGATCAGTTCCAGCAGTGACTTGAGTCAGGCCCCAGTGCACCACTGGTGGATATAGTTCCAGTCAGTGCCCTGAAACCCTGCCAAGTCTGTGGGTTTGAGGTCGTCTGCCAGGTCTGGGTTATATGTTAAAGGTGTGAGTGAGTTAAGTGTGGTGGTCAATTGCTGCATATATCTGATGGAGCACCATACCTGCAGTGTCCCATCCATCATTGGGTTACCTGTGCGTAGTTTCCCCAGGGACAATCCCCCAGCCACAGCCTTGCCGGAATGCTACTTCTCATCTGTTGCGTTTTCATGGTCACCCAAAGTTTTTTTGGGTTCTGTGCATGCCTGTCAATTATCCTTTGTAGGTGTGTGGCCTGGTAGTATGTGACAATGGACGGGAGACCCACCCTACCAGAGTGTTTTGGGAGTATGAGTTGGGATTTTCTTATCTGCGTCGCTCGGCCGTTCCATACAAACCTTCAAATTGCGGTGGATATTAATTAAAAATAAGCTTTCAGGATTACCACCGGTAGCACTTGAATTAGATACAGCAGTCATGGTAGTCCGTTCATCTTCACCGCGTTCATGTGGCCAAACCACAAAATATATTGTCCCGTCCATCGTTGCATGTCAGTTTGTAACAGGGAAAGAATCGGGAGGGAGTTCAGCTGGTATATGTGGGAGAGGTAGCCAAGTACCCAAGTACCAAATTTTAATATCTCCAGGTGAAGTGAAATTGTGAGTGTAGGTGTATAGTTAGGTCTTGGAGTAATAATATGGGCAAATTTAGTTTGAGATTGGCAAACTGACCAATTCAGGTTGGCGAACCGCCGCATTCTCAAGGAAAAAGAGCATGTCATCCACGTAAGCCACGACCTGGTGTTCCTTGTTGCCCAGGTGAAATCCAGTCATCCCTCATTCCCGTCTGACTGCCTCCAGAAATGGTTCTAGAGAGAGGGCAAACAGGAGGGAGGAAAAGGGGCAACTCTGTTGAGTGCCTTTTCGAATGGGGAACGGGGTAGTGAGTGCTCTGTTAACTCGAACCCGGCCGTCGGTGTCGTGTATAAAGAGAACAACCATTTGCAAAGGTGGTGGTCAAATTCCATGTGCTGCAGTGCTGTTGCAAGATAATCCAAGTCCACCCGGTCGAAGGCATTTTCCGTGTCCATGGATAGGATAAGTACCTCCCTCCCCATGGACCGCCCAACTGGATCACATTGCCGGGCCTCCCTTCCTGGGATGAACCAGACCTGGTCACTGTGGACCAAGTCTGGGACGATCCTGGACATGCATAATGCCATAACCTTAGTGAATAGCTGTAGATTTGCATTCAGAAGAGAGATTGGGCGGTAGCTCGAGCAGCTGGCTGGATCTTTGTTTTCTTTGGGAATAAATGTTACAGTTGCCGCCAGTGAGTCTGTAGGAAATCGGCCATCTGCTCGTATAGAGTTCAGCCCTAGTAGAAGTTTTCGGAGCAAAATTTCCTTAAAGGTGTGGATGTACGACAGTGGGAGTCCATCAGAGCACGGTGGGAAACGAGAGTTTAAGGACTGTATGAAACTCTTCAATAGTCAGGGGTTGCTCGAGTTCTTCAGAGGCTTCCTGTGACAGCTTACGTGTAACATTTTGCTCCAGGAATTCTGCGATTCGGCAGTGGTGTTGCGTGAGGGCCTCCCCCTGTCGTGTATGTGTTAGGTTGTATAGTTTGATCCAGTAGGCTTGGAATGCCTACTCCGGTTGTCTCGTCTCGGTTTGTCCCCCGTGTCTGATCTTGTGTATATGGGACTGTTTTCTCTTTTGCTGCAGCATCCTTGCCAAAAGCACTTCACATTTATTGGAGTGCTCATTAAAGAACTTGGAAGACTTTCAGAGGGTGCAGAGCAAGTTCTGGGAGAGCAGATCCCTAAGCTTCCATCTCACGTCTGTGAGTGTTAAGTAGGTGTCCTCTTTTAACGTCTGTTTGTGTCTGGCCTCTAACTCTGATATTTGGGCTACCAGGTTTGTTATGTGTTCTCTCTTTTTTACATTGTGTGCATATCGATGTATAATGTCCCCGTATGACGCATTTATGTGCTTCCCATACGACCAGAGGTGGTCTAGTCAGTTCCTGCCTGGTCTGTTCAATGTCTGGCAGCTCCAGCAGCAGGTTTTCCTCTGGCGCTCCCTAGGTTTGAAGAACGGGAATTGTATTCGCGCCGTTACAGGATGGTGGTCTGAGTTGTGTAAAATCTCTATGTCAAAGGATTGGAGCAATGATTGCATACAACGAAGGGATCCACACTCTCATCTCCTGTGGACCTTGACCATCACCTGTGGACCTTGACAAAGATCCCATGGGGGATCGAAACGTTGCTGTATTCATCATGTTTTGCCAATAAATCTGCTGCTTTATGAAGACCATGAGTGCCTGGACTACTTTGTTCTTACTATAAGGATTGGAGCAATGACAGGTATTCCTGGGCAGTCATGATATAATCTATGCGGCTGTAATGTTTGTGCACCATTGAATAAAAAGTATAATCCCAAGCGTCTGGGTGCATCACCCTCCAGAAGTCCACTGTGCCCAGTTTCTGCATGGCCACCCGCACCACCCTAGCGCCGTAGGATGGAAGAGTGCTGGATCCCTTTGATGTGTCTATACGCGCATCCATTGGTACGTTAAAATCACCCGTTACCAACAGGAGGTCCTCTCTAAAGTTCCCTAGTTTGGCCAGTGTCTTATTCAGAAATATGTGTTGTTTCCTACTAGGGCTATACAGGGTAGCAAAAGTGTATGTGTGATATGCTATGGTCCCCTTGATAAAGAGATATCTGCCCATGGGGTTTGCGAGTGTGTCTGTGCTTCTGAATGGTACCGTTGTGGCAAACAGAATTTCCACACCAGCACGTTTGTGATCGTTGAGGTTTGCGTAGAACCCCAGAGAGTGGTCTTTGATGGCTGGGACGGTTCCACCCCTGAAATGTGTTTCCTGGAAGAACAATATTGACGTCCGCTGCAACCACAGCGTCCGCAGGAGTTGGGTTCATTTTTCAGGGACATTTAAGCCCCTTATATTGTTGGACCATAGCGTGAGCGGAGCCGATCGAAAGTTCGACATTTTGAGGGGGATTAGGGTTCAGAGAAAGTGGAAGAGGAAAGGAAAGAAATATTAATAGAAAATGTAAAAAAAATGGGATGGGGAGTGGGGATGTGAGGGATGGCTAGGTAGGAGTTTGGGGGGTAAAAGAACGTTCAATAAGAAAAGAAGAAACCTATATACAGTATCTGGTCAACTCTGACTCAAGATCGGGTGAGTTTGTTTGGTAGAGGGTGGGTCGGTTCAGACCTGACCTCCACTCTGGATGCTGATCTTATATACAGTGCGAGTCTGTTATGTGGGGAACGAGGAAGCCCAAGGGTGTAACAGGTCCCCACTGTGAAAGTCAGTGTCACCCATGCCAGCTCTTAAGCCCCCCCATGACACGAGGCAAACAAGGGATCTGCATTGGAGTTGGCTTTTTTTGCCACCCCCTGCAAAGTGCCGCCCAAGGCAAATGCTTTGTTTGCCTTGCGATAAATACATCCCTGAACCTAGTAATTGGTTTCTGTTCTGTTCAGCATCTTGCTGCTTTAAATCTGTGTATACTGTGTGGTCAGTAAACGAAAAAATAGATAGTGTAGCGCTTCTATGAGTATAACTTGAAAGTGGTAGTTACCTAAAAGGTGGATGGTAGTCTACACCCAAATACAGACTTATGAATGTAATGGATCGAATGGGATCAGGCTCTGTAACAATGTAAAAAATATCCACATAGTGTAAAACCTTACTGAAATAAAAACAATTTTAAAGTAGTCATAGGAACACTCACAAACATAGAGCTATAAACCTAGCTCTGGTGTGGATGGCTTCGGGTCCGTTTAGGCGACTCAACCCTATATTGGAATTCTGTATGTGGTCCTAGGAGAGTGGGAACAAAAGGAGACCGCAATAGGGTAGCACAGTATGTATCCAGATGTAATGGAAAGGTATGTAAGAATTATACTTACAAACCTAGAGCCCCTATGGCTCTGCAGTCTTGTAGTGTGTAGTAAGGGACTACACTCCCTAAGATGCAAGAAGTCACCGGTCACCAGGATAAAAAATAAAAAAACGTTTATTTGATACACTTTAAATATAGTAAAACAATAAAAACGGAGCAATGTCCACAATGAAATCCCAGAACGCGTTTCACTACAGCGTGTAGTTTCCTCAGCTGGGTTGAAGAACAAATGTATGATCCTGGTTTGCCGGTCTGTGTTTAAATACCTTCTTTGATGAACGGACGAGGATTAGGTGTGCTTGATGCCTCTACGTAATTACCACTACCAGGTAAGACGTATGAGGTGCAAGCCTCTAACCTCTGACATCGTGTGCGGGTCAAGCCTCCTTCCTATGAGTATGATGTCACTGAAGTCTTTAGTGGGGAAGTCCGTAAAAAAATGGATAATAATCTTTATAAAATCTGTCTCTATCCATTCAGAAATTGAATGAATGAATGAATTTTCTCATTCATGAAATTTTGGTCACAGCGGCAGCACCTTTCATGCAAAATTCAGGTCTCGGGAGTGCCCCCTATCCTTTCTCTGTTTCTATCCATTCAGAGACTCATCGTGTCCAGTAAATGATGTTATAATGTACCAAGTGGAAAAAAGAAAAAGGAAAGCGTATTATTAACTAAAAAGACTGCTCGTGTATATAGTTCAAGGACGCAAAAAGAAAGGGAAAAATAGTTGAATTGTTCACATTTAGTCTCCTTTCTAGAAGTACATAATGTACAAAAATGAATGCATCACAGAATGCATGATACTCAAAACATAACAAAAGGAAATGTTTAATCCCATAAAAAAGGGGATAATTGCTGAATGATTGATACTAAGTCTCCTTAAAAAAAGGTATATATCTATACAGAATAAAACTAGTAATCATGTAAGCATAACTTGTACATAAGTGGTAAATAGTAGCATGATAATTTCTAATAAATAGTAACATGATGCATATATAGATAAAACAAATGCATATAAGAGTACTAACATAGATATATGTGTGCAAGGGGACGGCAAATAACGAAATTATTATAGAAATGTAATCAATGGAAACAAAATGGTCCGTAAAAGTAACATAGTAAATATGCAGATAAGGGAAAACTTCTACAAGTCCAAACATGGATGTATGTATACAAGGGGACGGCAAGTTGGCTAATTGTTAGTCAGGAGTAGCTGACATGTTTAGAGTCTGCCAGTATCTTCATACTTTAACCATGTGCACATTGTGTGCTGAGAAATAATTGAATAACTGACGTGTTTCAGAACAGCAGAAATATTTAATAGAAAGCAAAAGGTATCATAGCAGGAACACTACTAAAGATGAAATCATGAGAGGAGGAGCTAAGAGAGGACTGGGAAGGTAGAGAGAGCGCTAAAGCATTTTATAGAGACATGTACTGTGTGGGAATCTCTGCATTGCAGCGCTGTGTATTCCATCAGTGATTCTGTCTGTGTGGGATAGTTATGAGTATCTCTTTATTGTGTACAGCTCTGTGTGTTATTTCTCTGCGTTTTACTCAGCGCTACCAGATGTATGGGTATCTATGTAGTCTACCCATCCATGTGTGTTGTGAGTTATCTTTGTGTTGTGCCCAGCTCTGTGTATTATAGCTCTATTTTTTCTCAGCTCTGTTTGTGGAATGGTCATCTCTGTATTGTACTCAGCTATATGTATTTTATAGATATCTTTATGTTGTGCCCAGCTAGTTTTATTGTATTATGTACAGCTGTCTGAATTGTGTGAGTGTCTCTGTACTGTAAAAGAGGAGCTGCCATTGTTAGACAATTTTAAAATATTACTTGGCATATTCATGACAGTATTTGTTTTATTCTGGATAGTTTTGACTTCTTCTTTATGGTATTATGTTTTCTAGCCTCTTCTTTAGCTAAACTCTGTTCCAACTCCTCAACTTGGTTGCGTTCTCTTTGGAGCATGGTTAGAAATAGTATTTTCTCTTTACATCGTTTGAAAGCAGAATCCTGTTACTTAACAGCTTGTTTGTGCTCCTGATCCCGTAATTCCTGAATCTTAGTAGTTTCTTCAAATATACGTTCTTCAATTGCATGAACATCTTTTAGCTCATTTAACAAGTCATGAAACCTGGTTAGTGGTTTCATTATAGAACAATCTGGAAAGCTATCACTGCTATTAACTGATCGAGGCGATTCACAGCTTTCATTACACATCTCCACTTTCAAACTAGAAGGAATACTTTTTTCTTCAAATATATTCTGCAGTAACTTGTTAGGCCTCTCCTGTATGGGAAATTAAATAAATGAATACAAATAAAATAAATTAAAAAAAAAACAAATACTTTATTTATACATATATTTGTTAGTAATTACATTTTAATTATTATTGCTAGCATTATACTGATATATAACTGATATATAAAGATTGTGTACCATGTTGAATTGAGAACATTAAAAAAAAACTATAGTGCCAGGAATACAAATCTGTATTCCTGGCACTATCGCTCCTCCTGCCCCACTCCCCTTCCTCAAGCTCCCCTCCCCCCCCCCCCCCCCACCCCCAATTGGTGAACAAAGGGTTTTAAAACCCTTTATTTACTCAGTGCTGGGTTTGGCTCAGCTCCCTCCACCAGACTGCAACGAGTAGGTGCTAATAAGCATGTGCAGCAAATGCTGACGCTGGATGTCCTCATGCAGAACGTGAGGATGCCCAGCATCAGATACTGGACCAAAGGTCTGTTACGATTCAGGAAGCCCTCTAGTGGCTGTCTGGTGGGCAGGCACTGTGGACAGACTTAGTGCTACAATGTAAACATTGCAGTTTCTCTGGAACTGCGATGTTTAACATTGCAGCACTAAGTGCAAAAGGGACATTGTACCCAGACCACTTCAATGAGCTGAAGTGGTCAGTGTCCCTTTAAGATGAATTGGAACCTCATCTAATATATATGATTTTAAGTGATTTTTATGTATGTGTGAATGGATTTACTGACCTTTCAAGAGTTAAGTACATGTCTGAAACTGCAGAAGCATGTTGTTTTCCACCAAAGGGTAGGGATAGATGATATTTAGATGTTGAAGTTGACTATGCTAGTTAAAAACTGTAAGGACAATGTCCTGCAGATGGGTCGTCGACTGAATGTAAAGGTGGGGAGAGTTGAACATCGTGAAGAGATGAAATGCCTGTCTGAACTAGCTATTCCTTTACTCAGAATTGTGCTTTGGTTGTTGTGGAATTCTGTTATCTCCCCAGTTGACTCTGTTTGCATAATTGTGGCAAGGCACTTGCCATTGAATGATCTAGTGCCTATTCCACATTACTGAATGCTTCGTCCACCCCTGTGCTTGGATGACTTAATTAACAGATATTTGTGTTTGCTTACATACATTTTTGAGACCATGATTTGCCTTTTTGGGTTGGATTGTGCAACGCTATTTTATATATTTTATCATCCCATTTTCAGATTTATCATCTCCTACTATCGCCAGGGCATACTTAAAAGCATGAAATCTCAATGTGTTCCTCCTGGTAAGATATTTCGATATTGGATTGATCTTATAATCATCATACATGATTACACCTCTTTGAAAAAGTTTTTTTATGTTGTAAATTAGTTTAGCAAATAAAATGTGAGCAGGAGACACTATCCAACCTGATCAGTAGTTGTCTTTACTTCACTGATGTCTCCTATTCCACACTTTGCAGCACACAATTCTGTTTGGTACAGAAGATTCTCCAATTCCTGCTCCTGTCTCAGTACCAGTTCCTCTTCCTGTGAAAATGCCCACAAATGTCCTTATTAGCATGGGGTTACAGTAAAAATACTATTGTCATGTCATTAAAAGGATTGATGTGAAGATCACTGTTGACTCAAAATTAACAAAAATAATTTGTTGAGTGGTTTGTCTCTTCTAAGATTGTAAATAATGTCCTAAAAGCACTACCTACATATAGAAAAGCTCTTCATGTATCACATTTTAAAAGGTTACTCCAAGAACCATGAACGCTTCAGGAATTTGAAGTGGTCATAGTACTTGGAGCCTCTATGTGCAGCATATCACTCTGTCGATCAGCGATCAATGACAGTATGACTCCTCTTCGTGCCACCCTAAGTCCACCCACAGTCCTAACGAACTCTAAAACAACAGGTTAACTCATTAAGGAGCAAGGCTTTTTTGTGATGCTACGCGTTTGTGACTAAGGTCTTTTTAGTACTTTTCCCATGTATTTATTTTACCACAATTTTCCCTTTTCTGTTTAAGTGAACCCATGCATAACATATATATACAGTGGGACCTCGGTTTACAAACGCCTCGGTTAACATAATTTTCGGTTTACAAATGAAAATCCATTGAAAATAATGCCTCGGTTTACAAAATTTTCAATACAAAGCAAGTTTCCCCAGGATGCATTTCACCTGGGAGGTTTATAGCACCGCCCCTGCATGCTAGAGCCTGTTGGTAACACGTGGCGTCGAGTGTGGAGGTGTTGGAGCGGATTTTGCATCGAGTTTTGGAGCCATTCTGGAAATTGTTTGCAGTTGTTTTGGGACTTTTTGGTGCATTTCTCAAGCTGTGGAAAGGTAGGGAGCTGAGCATTGTCGTTTGCATGCCTTTTATTGTGTGCATTGTGGGTTGGTTTCCATGCCAGCTCATTTTGATGTTTTTCTGACCTCCAGAACGGATTAACTGGTTTTCAATGCATTCCTATGGGAAACCGCGTTTCGGCTTACAAATTTTTCACAATAAGAAAGTCCCGGAGAACGCATTAAATTCGTAAACCGAGGTCCCACTGTATATATATAATTGAATGTTAAACAAAAATCTGCACACCAGTCAAGCCATAAGACTTGCTTTTCCCACAGGAATCACACATTTGCAGTGATGTTAATACCGCAAAGGATTCTTGGTGGGCACATGCAAATTAGTTCAACAAAGAATCACATTTTTGCCTCATTCCATTTTAACCATGGATTCCTTTGAGTCTGTGTTTGCTGTATACAACAGCTTTGAAACACAACTTAGGAAAAGATGCAAAGCCAGTGAACCACTCATGGACAGCTGTTTCATTGTTAAAGGACCACCATAGGCACCCAGACCACTTCATCTCAATGAAGTAGTCTTAGTGCCAGGTCCCCCTGGTTTTAACCCTGCAGCTGAAAACACTATGTTTTAATTGAGGGTTAATCCAGCCTCTAGTGGCTGTCTCCCTGACAGCCAGCAGGGGTAGCCCTGGATTAAGGTAAACCTGGATTAAGGTAAGTGGCTGAAAAGGGAGTCCTGGATTAAGGTAAGTGGCTGAAAAGGTTTTAACCCCTTCAGCACAGCGGGAGGGGGGCCACAGGGGAGGGGGGGGACCTAATAACCCTATAGTGCCAGGAAAATCAGTTTGTTTTCCTAGCACTATATTGCTCCTTTAATGCAAATCATCAGCATGAGGTTAGTTACTGGCTAGCTAGTGAGGCTTGCTGTACTTGCGAAGCAAAAAACAAAATAGGTATGAATTGTGATTGAACACCCCTTCCACCTTGTAATGGATCGCCTGGCACCCCGACTGGGTACCTCCGTTGAAGGATGCTCCTAGTGCTTCCTGAGGACTCCAAGCACTGCAGCAGACACCATAACCACCGTAGACTCCTCCAGAGAGTAGACCAGGAACAAGCAGAACAAGAGCTTAGCAGTGATTTAGCAAGGGAATATGACAAGCATAGCAATCCCTTGTAGCAGATTCCCCCAATAAGAGACGGCACTCCAAATTGAGGGTAAAGTAGAACTCAGGTTTAATTACACACACTCTGCTTTTATGCAATTCTCCCATGCAAGGGAGACGCCCACATACAATTATACATTACCCAATCACACAATGGTTACATCCCACAGATTCCCTCCCCTTAGCCTGAGAGGTAACCCAATTATCCGTACAATTTAAACATACTTTTTACCCAACTTTCATAACTCTAAAACCATACATCCAATATTAATAACAGTTACATATTATTAATCAGCACATTCCAAATACAAACATACCCAAAAATCATACGAATACGTCCAGCCGTTCGGGAGATAGGTATAAGTCACTTTTGACCGACCGCAGGCACATTTTCATGCCCAAAACAGTTCCAGGGATTTGGGCTGTGCGGTCGGTCTATTTTATAAGTCCTTATAAATAAGTCCTACTTATTTTATAAGTCCCATTCAAACGGGCGTTCGAATCTTCGAACAGGACTTAGTCTCCAGCCGCGGTGTCGAAGAAGGTCCGGGTCAGCGGTGTTTGTGCATTTGGGTAGCCGCAAACAGTTCCATAGATTTGGCTGCACACACCGCTGACCACGTTCGACTAAGTTAAAATGGCCGCCACCACGTGTTCGTTTGTCGAATGGCGGCCACTTCGACGACTTCGTCAATTCGACGACTTCGGCACTTCGACGACTTCGACTGCATTCGAAGTGCCAGTTTAAAAGTTGTAACACTGCTCCCAAGTATTTAAAGGGCCAGGAACAGCATACAAAAATCCATTGTGCCCAAATACACTTCTTACAGGGTTAATACACCCCAGGGCCATAGTCGCAGGGCAGGAGGCTAGCAACCAGGCTTCTCCAGTTCACAGTGGCGAGGTTGGTTCCGCCACACACCTGAAGCAAGTCTTATGGCTTGACTGGTGTGCAGATTTTTGTTTAACATTGTATTAACTATCCACAGACTTCAGGTGGAAGGGGTTTTCAATCACAATTTTTCCCCACCATACCTTTTTTGGTTTTTATTTTGCGAGTACAGCCAAGCCTCACTAGCCAGCCAGTAACCAACCTCATGCTGATGATTTGCATTAACAATGAAACAGCTGTCCATGAGTGGTTCACTGGCTTTGCAACTTTTCCAAAGTTGTGTTTCAAAGCTGTTGTATACAACAAACACAGACTCAAAGGAATCCATGTTTAAAATGTAATAATGCAAAAATTAGATTCTTTGTTGAACTAATTTGCATATGCCCACCCTTTGCAGTAGTAAAATCACTGCAAATTTGTGATTCCTGTGGGAAAAGCAAGTCTTATGGCTTGACTGATGTTCATATTTTTGTTTAACATTGTATTAACTATCCACAGAGTTCAGGTGGAAAGGGTTTTCAATCACAATTTTTCCCCACTATACTTATTTTTTTTTTGCTTTGTTTATATTTTGTGACATCACGGGGGTGGAGCCTGATCGCACACATGTTGTGAAATCACGGGGGGAGGAGCCTAAACGCACGCATGCGCATAGGGGAGCAGTCTACACCAGCACACAGGTGATGGAGGTTGGGTAAGTTAGTTTTCCTTATTTAAGTCAGTGCTTTAATATTCGCAGTTAATGCCCTGAGGAAAGTTCACTGTAGTGAACTGAAACGTTGACTTACTGCTTGGATTAAAGCCTACATATTTTACGTTGAAGTCCTTGAGTGCTGGCTTTCTTTTGGAGAGTGTAAATTCGTGCAGCTGAGCACCGGGCCAATATATGAAGGAAACCTGGAGTGCAAAACTTCTATCAAACTGTGTATATATATATATATATGTGACGGAACCATCCGTCTGCCTAGTACTTTTGTGGATTCGACTATTTTAGGCCATCCGCCTAAAGGACTGATTTGGGATGTTATAAAGTATGTTTTACCGTTCCAGCCTGTTTTCCAGCTGTTCGCCTCGTTTCGCACGAACTCCCTGTCTAAAATATGGGTGGCCGCCATTTTGGGACTGTTGCACGTGTTCGCGGCCATCTTGTGTACGAACAGCGGTGTTTGCCTGTGAACGCGTGGAACTAAAAACGGATACCCAAACAGGCGAACACCGCTGAGACCTCCATACACCCAGAAGTTCGTGTTGGAACAACCGAACGACGAGCCATTCGGTAGTTACTTGTAATCAGCTATGGGGAATCCAGCGAACTCGGAGACAGTTGTGGATGATAAGGATTTCGTGTGATTTTAACCGGCGAACGGAGACCGACTGCAGGGCCAGAACTTGTGGAACTCTTTTCGGCTAGAAGATCCGTGCAGTCGGTCAAAACTTCAATCGTCCATAACTCCCGAACCCCTTAACCGAATGGGCTAAGATTTGGACAGAGTGTTCCCCTAACCAAGACCTTTCAAGCGGTGCTGGACTCAAGGGTGTACCCCCTGGTTTTGGGGTACATCCATAACTGGGGTGAATTATTGTACAGTTTAATTGTGTTATGTGATTATCTGAGGGGAGGAGAGGTGGGGGTGTTACCCTGTGTATAATTGGTTATTTTCATCCTCCCCCTGGGAGTGCCCTGTGTGTGCCTTTTCCTAATAAAAAGCAGGCTGGATGTTCCAGTCCTCAGATCTTGTTTTGACCCTCAACACGGAGCTTCAGTCTCGTTATTGGGGGGATTCTTATTTACGCTCAAGGACTATTATTGGAAACTTATGCCGTTCGGTGGATATCGTTACTCGAGGGATTACTACTTCTCCTGGTTATGGTTCGTGGATTATACAGAATACGAACAAGAACTTGATACGGTGAGAGGGGAAGATAGACTAAACAGTGACTTACTTATTAAGACAAAAGGTGTCTTAACAATTGGTGGCAGCGGTGGGATGAATCCCACAACACAGAAGGAAATAAATGCAGTATGAACAGTTAAGACGTGCTACTCTTAAGGACATAATAGAACGCCGAGGTCGATCAGCAAGCAATTTAAAGAAACGGGAAATTATTGCTTTGCTAAGGGAAATGGATGCAACACAGGGAACGGAGAACGCTAATGTGCCCAGCAGTTTGGATTTAACACCCGAGGAGATACAATTTAACCGGGCAGTGCAAATAAGGCTGGCACACTTTGGCCCCAACCCCTCAGCAGACATTGTGGAACGTGTGCAAGCTGCAGTAGCAGCACACCAAGCGCTCCAAGGAAGGGGAGCTGCAGCAGCAGAGGTACCCAATAACGATTCCGGAAGGAAAAAGGTACCATTTGCTGCATTCAAAAACTTTATTGAAAATGAAGGAGAGATCGATGGGTTTCTGGCCGATTTTGAGAGGCAGTGTGCCCTCCATCAGGTACCCACAGACCAATGGGTCACCATCCTCTCTGGGAAATTATCCGGCCGGGCTAGTGATGCATTTCGGGCCATCCCAGAGGAGGAGATCACCAGCTACCGGGCAGTGAAGGATGCGCTTCTAGCCAGGTATGCGGTGACCCCAGAAGTTTACAGACGGCGCTTCAGGGAAACCAACAAACAAAGTGGCGATTCGTATGTGGAATGGGCCTGCAGAGTTCACCGTACTGCAACCCACTGGATGGCAGGATGCCAAGCAGTATCGGGGGAAGAGGTACTACAGGTATTCTTACTGGAACACTGTTTCGAGAAATTGCCTACCGGGGTTCGGGAGTGGGTCAGAGATAGAAAACCCTCTACCCTACCCGAGGCGGCCCGGTTGGCAGACGAATATACTGATGCTCGCAAACTGGACAGTACCGTGGTTAAAGTTCCGACCAGAGTGGAATACCGACCAGCAGCCCCTCCGATTTCAACAACCTACCAACCCCCAGTGCATCGCAGCCCAGTAGTACCACCGTCCAATAATTATGTACAGCCATCCAAATTTAATGCCCGGGATTATTCCCAGCCCATCCGGTGCTTTCTGTGCAAACAGTTGGGACACAAGCGCCCGGAGTGTCCGCTGAACCAAGCTAACCAAGCTCAGTCCTGGAGGAGAGCAGCCAACCCGAATCAGCGACCGCCACAGCCTGCTGCTCACTGTGTAGAACAGGAGGAATTCTGGGGTATCTTGCACGAAGCCGACCCGGTGCAAGCCGCCCATCAGGACAATCGCCAGCAACACCGGCAGACTGTGAAACTAAATGGCCGAGTGGTAAACGGACTTAGAGACATAGGAGCCACCATGACACTGCTCCAAAAGAACTTGGTCTCAGAACACCAGCACACCGGAGACACAGTAGCCGTGAGGGTAGCAGGGGGAGCCGTATTCCGGTTACCTGTTGCCCGTGTTCACCTGGACTGGGGAGTGGGCGCTAGACACGTGGATGTTGGGGTTATGAAAGACTTGCCCGCTGATGTGCTTCTTGGTAATGATTTGGCCCCTTTGGTTTCGGCCTATGCTCCAATGGGTCCCTTGGACGTTAACCCAGTGACTACTCGCTCTCAGACCCGTGCCTCTGGAACCAGCCCACCTGCCGAGGAGGCCCAGGTAAGACCCTTTTCCCCGACTGACACCTTAGCTCAGACCCCCTTACGTTGGGATTCCCCAGAAGAGTTTGGGAGGGAAACCCAGGCAGATCCTACCTTACAAAAGTACAGGGACAGAGCAGACGCTGGAGAAGAAGGGATAGACGGAGAGCGGTATAAGTGGGTGGGGGACAGGCTATACAGAATCCCGAAACCTTCCCAGAAAAAGATAGCCCCTCCGCAGAACCACCAGCTGGTGGTACCCGCGAAATACCGGCAGGAGCTTCTGCGGATAGGGCACGATGTCCCTTTAGCAGGACATCTAGGGTCACGTCGCACAGCCTATAGGATCTCCCAGAATTTCTTTTGGCCCAACTTCAACCAGGCTGTACGGATATATTGCAGTACTTGTGACACATGTCAACGGGTAGGAAAACGGGGGGACCACCCTAAGGCTAAACTATCAGCGATGCCTATTATAGGGGAGCCCTTTTCCCGCATAGCTGTTGACATTGTAGGTCCACTGGCCAGGGCTAGTCCATCAGGCAAGAAGTATATTCTTACTGTAGTGGACTATGCCACTCGCTATCCAGAGGCAGTAGCGCTGTCGAACATAGAGGCAGAGACAGTTGCTGATGCCCTGGTGAGGATTTTTACCCGGGTTGGGTTCCCTAAAGAGATCCTCTCCGACCAGGGAACCCAATTTACTGCGGTGCTCACCCAGCAGCTGTGGAAAGTATGTGGCATTAAACCCTTGCTTAGCTCGCCTTACCATCCACAGACTAACGGTCTCTGCGAGCGTTTTAACGGTACTCTCAAGCAGATGCTGAGGACCTTTACGGACACTTGCAGGGACTGGGAGAGATTCTTGCCGCACCTTCTGTTTTCATACCGGGAGGTGCCCCGGGAATCTACTGGGTTCTCCCCTTTTGAGTTACTGTATGGGAGACGGGTCCGCGGACCCCTAGATCTCATCCGGGGACACTGGGAAGGGGAGACCGAGCAAGAAGGGACCCCCATAGTACCATATGTTCTGGAACTTCGGGACCGCATGGAGAAACTGTCCCTGATGGTAAGGGAGAATCTCCAGGCGGCCCAGGGGAAACAGAAGAGGTGGTACGATCAGGGTGCCCGACAGCGAGCCTTCCAGGTGGGGCAAAAAGTCTTAGTGCTCAAACCTGTGAAGGCCAACAAGATGCAAGCCTCTTGGCAAGGCCCGTACAGGATAGTGGCGCAGATCTGCGATACTACCTATTTGATAGCCAGCTGTTCCGACGAAAAGGTCCAGAGATCCTTTCATGTGAACATGCTGAAAGAGTATCAAGAACGACCTGAGAACATTGCAGCTGTATGTGCCCCAGCTGCAGATGACCCGGAGAATTTGTCTCTCCCTGATCTATTAGAAAGGGACCCCCAGACTGACCTCACCTCCCTCGTACAGTTAGGAGACAGGTTAAACCCCACAGAAAAGATTCAAGCGAAACAGTTGTTATGGGAAAAACAAGCAACTTTTTCCCAGGAGCCAGGTTACACCCACCTCGCTATACACAAGGTAGAGACCCCCGGACAGACCCCCTTACGACAGCCACCCTACCGTATCCCTGAAGCAGTCCGAGATGGAATGCGGAAGGAGATACAGGAGATGACCCAGCTTGGGGTCATCGAACCCTCTGACAGCCCTTGGGCTTCGCCTGTAGTCCTAGTACCGAAGAAAGATGGGACCACCCGGTTCTGTGTGGACTACAGGCGACTCAACGAGCGGACTACCACTGACGCCTACCCGATGCCCCGGGTAGACGAATTATTGGATCGTATTGCCAGGGGACGTTATCTGACCACCATAGACCTATGTAAGGGCTACTGGCAGATTCCCCTGGCCGAGGATGCTATCCCCAAGTCGGCCTTCGTCACCCCATTCGGCCTGTACCAATTTAGGGTCATGCCTTTTGGGATGAAGAATGCCCCGGCTACTTTCCAACGGATAGTGGATAGACTCCTGGATGGCTTCCAAGAATTTGCCTGTGCATACTTGGATGACATAGCGATCTATAGTGGGTCCTGGGAGGAACACCTGGTACACATAGGGGTAGTGCTGGATAAGATCCGGGCCACTGGCCTGACATTGAAGCCAGAAAAGTGCCATGTAGGTATGGCAGAGGTACAGGACCTGGGTCACCGAGTGGGATGTGGGAACCAGAGACCAGAGCCCGCCAAAGTAGAAGCGGTGGCTAACTGGCCCACACCCACTACTAAGACCCAGGTATTGGCCTTCTTAGGGACAGCGGGATACTACCGACGTTTCGTTCCTGACTACAGCTCTATTGCTAAGCCCCTGACAGATCTGACGAAAAAGAATTTGCCTAAGCAGGTCCTGTGGTCCCCGGCTTGTGAAGCTGCGTTCCAGGCACTGAAGCAAGCTCTCGTGAATGCCCCTATCTTGGCTGCCCCAGTCCCTAACAAACGCTTTCTCGTTCACACAGATGCTTCCATGTATGGACTGGGGGCTGTGTTAAGCCAAGTTGGGGAAGATGGAGGAGAGCATCCTGTCGCATACCTCAGCCGAAAATTACTACCCCGAGAAGTGAGTTATGCGGCAGTTGAAAAAGAATGTTTAGCCCTAGTCTGGGCATTGAAAAAGTTAAGTCCCTACTTGTATGGGCAAGAATTTTCCCTTGTAACAGACCATAACCCCCTCGTTTGGCTTAACCGGGTCTCAGGCGACAATGGGAGACTGCTGAGATGGAGCTTGGCATTACAACCGTACAATTTTACTATTAGCTACAGACCCGGTAAGCTGAACGGAAATGCGGATGGCTTATCACGACAGACCGACATATCCACCACCTCGTAAGTCCGGACATCCCCAAGTTGACCCGCCACAGGGTCAAGCCGGGTCTGCCGGAGTGTTCCACAAGGGGGGAGCCGTGTGACGGAACCATCCGTCTGCCTAGTACTTTTGTGGATTCGACTATTTTAGGCCATCCGCCTAAAGGACTGATTTGGGATGTTATAAAGTATGTTTTACCGTTCCAGCCTGTTTTCCAGCTGTTCGCCTCGTTTCGCACGAACTTCCTGTCTAAAATATGGGTGGCCGCCATTTTGGGACTGTTGCACGTGTTCGCGGCCATCTTGTGTACGAACAGCGGTGTTTGCCTGTGAACGCGTGGAACTAAAAACGGATACCCAAACAGGCGAACACCGCTGAGACCTCCATACACCCAGAAGTTCGTGTTGGAACAACCGAACGACGAGCCATTCGGTAGTTACTTGTAATCAGCTATGGGGAATCCAGCGAACTCGGAGACAGTTGTGGATGATAAGGATTTCGTGTGATTTTAACCGGCGAACGGAGACCGACTGCAGGGCCAGAACTTGTGGAACTCTTTTCGGCTAGAAGATCCGTGCAGTCGGTCAAAACTTCAATCGTCCATAACTCCCGAACCCCTTAACCGAATGGGCTAAGATTTGGACAGAGTGTTCCCCTAACCAAGACCTTTCAAGCGGTGCTGGACTCAAGGGTGTACCCCCTGGTTTTGGGGTACATCCATAACTGGGGTGAATTATTGTACAGTTTAATTGTGTTATGTGATTATCTGAGGGGAGGAGAGGTGGGGGTGTTACCCTGTGTATAATTGGTTATTTTCATCCTCCCCCTGGGAGTGCCCTGTGTGTGCCTTTTCCTAATAAAAAGCAGGCTGGATGTTCCAGTCCTCAGATCTTGTTTTGACCCCTCAACACGGAGCTTCAGTCTCGTTATTGGGGGGATTCTTATTTACGCTCAAGGACTATTATTGGAAACTTATGCCGTTCGGTGGATATCGTTACTCGAGGGATTACTACTTCTCCTGGTTATGGTTCGTGGATTATACAGAATACGAACAAGAACTTGATACGGTGAGAGGGGAAGATAGACTAAACAGTGACTTACTTATTAAGACAAAAGGTGTCTTAACAATATATATATATATATATATATATATATATATATATACACAATATTAAATAGGGTTAAAATATTGAAAAATGTGGGGGGAACGAATTTTTTTCTCAGTTTTAAATTTAATAATTTCTACACACCAAGTGCAAATATATATATAAAAAAAAACTAGCTTAAAAAAGATTCAATAATTAGTCATAATTGTTAAAATGCCAAATATGTCTAGGATTTCAATTTCAATTACATTTTAGAAGTTATACAACTACATGGAGCAAGCTATGGTTTTAAAGCTAAAAATTTGTTATGCTGAGATTACAATTTATATAGTAGTCACAGAATCCAAAACTACTACACAAAAGTATATACTGTAGTTATCGAAAGTACATCCCCCAGGCTATGTAACTAAGAGCATTGTGACGTTTTTCACAAAGCTAGGTCACATTTTTGTATTTTTTCCAAACATGCTTTATTTTGGGAAAATACACAGACCACACGTCCCACAACTGCAAACACATGCCATATTTGTATTCTGCTACTATTCATGAATTCAATGATACCTCACATGTATACCTTTTCCCTTCTAATCCTGCCCTTAATCTTACCCTTAGTATTATCCCTAATCCAACATTTATCTAATTTATAATTGTAACGGATCGACGGGCACCCCAACTGAGTACCTCCGTTGATGGATGCTCCTAGTGCTTCCCGAGGGCTACAAGCACTCCACCAGACACCATAAGCACCGCAGACCCCACGAACCGCCGCAGCTTGGTTGGGGTCTCGACGTCTCCTGCCCACCCTGGACCTACGACAAGGCTCCGGGGGGGGGGGGGGGGTGGTTAAACCTCTCCTCCAAGATAGTTAAGCAGGAACAAGCTCTTACAAGAGCTTAGTAGTTATTACAGCAAGGGAATATGCAGAGCATAGCAATCCCTTGTAGCAGATTCCCCCAATAAGAGACGACACTTCAAATTGAGGGTGAAGAAGAACTGACTGTACTGGCACATACAGCCTCTTTTATTCCCAATCCACAAACTTATTACTGCCCACAGGGTTTTTAAATACAACCAATCAATCTGTACAATACACACAGACACTCCCACACAAAATCCTCCCCTCTGCCTGTGATATGATTACTGAACACAATAGGTAATCTAATTATCACAGACAGAGAAATAGTTTTATAAAACATATCACAGAGACCCGAAAACATGCAAAAACCACATAGTATATCCTCAGAACCGGGGGATCTGGGTGAACCACATATCCAAAATTCACCCAGATCCGTTCAGTGGTTTGGAAGATACAGTTTAATGCAGATTCCGCAGAACATATACAGGCTATATGAAAAATAATCACTGTATAATGTGTCCCCTGTTGTATAGTTTAAAACTACTGCACGATGTCTTTGTGCACCAAATACCGGCGAGATGGCACCGTGTAGAAAAGTCACAACCGTGTCTGTGAGTTAAAATGGCCGCCATCCATTGTTCTCACCATGTGCTTCATCCATTGTTCTCACCATGTGCCTCTGATACATGAAATGGTGGCCACCTAGTAACTCCACAGTATGTCCCCAGATGGTTCTTAAAGGGCCAGTAGCAGCATAATACAATACAACATGCCCAAATTCTGTATTTAAAGGGTCAAATCTCCCAGGGGCCATAGTCAGCAGGCAGGAGGCGGGCAAACAGGCTTCTCCAATGCCCAGTGGCGAGGTTGGTTCCGCCTCAATAATCTTAGTTATTATCCAACCAATAATCTAACCCATAGTCTACCCCTTTTCCTACCCCTGATCCAACCCATAATCCTATCCATATTCCAACCTCTAATCCTCCCTATAATCCAACCCTAAATCAATTTATATCTAACCCATAGTCCTACCTTAAATGCCAGTCCTAATTCCACCGTCTAATTCCAGTCTTAACCCCATCGCCTAAACCCACCATTTCAGGGATTTCCTGGCCCTGTGAGCCTTATGAACAGGTTGATTGCAGAATGGGAACAGCTCACTCTCATGCTGTAGCTTCTCACATAGAGAGAGACTTTGCTAGCTGCCCGGCACCGATCCTGCTGAAAGGGGCAAGCACGGAGATCTCCCCAGGGTCTCTTCCAACCCAGACCCTGGGTATCTTCCTGAAACTTGGGGAACACTGTGCCAGGCTGGGGAGCCAAAAATATTTTTTAAAATGTATTGCGCAACTGCCGCTTTTAAGGGCTCACATTTAACACTATAGGGAATACATGTTTGTATGACCCTATAGTGTTCTTTATAAATCATGCATATTAAAAACAATATTGACTCTATTTGATCTTTACGTTTTAATCCTACTAAGGATCCTTAGTTGAAACACTCTTAAGTTGGCCATTGTATTCTTAACATAGCATGCTAGTAGGTGTTATTACTGAGTCATTTGTTTACTAAAATTGCATATATTTATTTTTGGTGTGGAATTATTCCCCATAATATTTTCCACTGTGTTTACTCAGATATCCTCTTTCACAATTATAACTCAATGTGGATCTTTCATTATTCACATGATTGACTGATTCCCTGCACTCTGTAAAAGTCTTGGAATATTTTTTCCTCAGTTTACTCTGTTATGACTTTTGATTACTTTGTTGTAACATCGTCAACTGTTTAGGGGGTCTTGGACTGACTTTTGAGTGTATCTCCTTCTTCATAGGCATTTTGTTTGTCCTCCAATTCAACCTTTCCACTCTTCCTCTTATTGTGTCAATCAGAATCATTGCCAATCCAGAAGTTTGACTGGTGGTCATTTCATCATTCTCTATAATTGGCATCTGTTAGTTAATTCTGCAACCAATCTCATGTGTATGTACCCTTTTTACAATATGGTAATTTTCACCGTCTGTCCCATTTGATGAGACGCCTGATCAGTGAAACAATCGCCGGGGGCCTTTTCCAACGGGTCTATCTTCTATGTCCACTATGGTCATTCTATCCACCTATATTCTGTATGTGACTTTCAATTAAGACCAACAGTTATTCTCTACCCTGTCTATCTTTTTAGTGGCTAATTGACGACTAGGGACATTTTATTTTAGTGCGGAACAGAATTGTCGACAGTTTAGCTGCTGTTCAGGTGCCTGACATGCGCATTGTCGTCTCTTTGGCCTATTCCAGTTATAACCAATTAACCTCCAATAAACACAGACACAAGGATTATTTGGCAAAAATATTCCACGGCTTTATTAATTACATAAATATATAAAATTAAAATATAAAATTTAAGAGGTCATTGTCACCAACATTTGAACAGACATTCCCCCAATTAACATAACTAAATACCCAGACAATGACCTCAAACATATTTACATAATACCATATAACAATGTAACATATCATAAATAACATAAACAATTAACACAGCCACCCAGGGCAACCATTTCCAATTGTAGGGGCATACCGAGACACCCCTACACTATTATCATAGCCACCAAGGGCATCCCATTTCACAGTAGGGGCATACCAAGACACCCCTACACCATCACATAGCCACCAAGGGCATCCCTTTCCACTGTAGGGGCATACCAAGACACCCCTACACCATTGTCCCAGCCACCAAGGGCATCCATTTCCAGTGTAGGGGCATACCGAGACACCCCTACACCCCCAGGTTCGTAGTTACCACCGAGCTCGAACCTACCACCAAATCTAAAGGTAAGTATTCCTCTTGACCTATCCCACTTACCAAAAACCGACCTACCCCCAATTAAACTAAACCATCCCCCGCCGCCGTGACAAAACGGGAGAGTCATAAATCTTAACCATTAACCCACTAAATTAGGGAGGGTGGGCGGGACAGCTAACAACAGGTAAAGATTTCGAATTAAAATGGAACCCAATTTTAAAATGGCGAATATTTGTATGACTAAGCCACTCCCCTTATTTCAATTGACCAATCAAGTAACACTCCTCCATAGGCCTGCCTCCTAGCTCTGTCAAGGCCCATTCCACCTAGCTTTGCTTATTCCATGGGCTTCATGACATGCGCATTGTCGTCTCTTTGGCCTATTCCAGTTATAACCAATTAACCTCCAATAAACACAGACACAAGGATTATTTGGCAAAAATATTCCACGGCTTTATTAATTACATAAATATATAAAATTAAAATATAAAATTTAAGAGGTCATTGTCACCAACATTTGAACAGACATTCCCCCAATTAACATAACTAAATACCCAGACAATGACCTCAAACATATTTACATAATACCATATAACAATGTAACATATCATAAATAACATAAACAATTAACACAGCCACCCAGGGCAACCATTTCCAATTGTAGGGGCATACCGAGACACCCCTACACTATTATCATAGCCACCAAGGGCATCCCATTTCACAGTAGGGGCATACCAAGACACCCCTATACCATCACATAGCCACCAAGGGCATCCCTTTCCACTGTAGGGGCATACCAAGACACCCCTACACCATTGTCCCAGCCACCAAGGGCATCCATTTCCAGTGTAGGGGCATACCGAGACACCCCTACACCCCCAGGTTCGTAGTTACCACCGAGCTCGAACCTACCACCAAATCTAAAGGTAAGTATTCCTCTTGACCTATCCCACTTACCAAAAACCGACCTACCCCCGCCACAGCACAGAGCTTGACCCCTCAAGTCTCCTGGGCAACCCCACCCCGAATAAACAAAGCCTGCCGCAAACCATCCTGAAAGCCCAAATTAAGGAAATCCAAATCCACATCAGACAAATGCACCCCATCACGCCGGAAGTATCCCGGTAACATATCCTCCAGCTCCCTGTGCCGCACAACTACCCCCCCAGATCTCTTAATAAAAATCGCCAACAACTTATTGAACTTTCGTCTATATCTTGCCATCGCTGCGAAATCCCTCGCATGACGCCAATGGAAACGCGGTACCGTTTCCGACCAAACAATAACCACCCCGGGGATCAAAGACCTCAACTTATCCAAGTCCCTTTTAATTCCACGAACTAATTCCCTTTGCGGGACCAACCCAAAATCATTCCCCCCCGTGTGGAACAATATTAAATCGGGGACTTCCCCCTGCCCTATCCTCCGAAATAAATCCAAACACGTATCTCTCCAACCATAACCCCGAAAGCCAAACCACAACACACGTAACACCTCCAACGGAAAGCCGAGCTGCGTGCCTTGTCTCCGAACTGCAGCCCTCCGTTCAGCCCAGTAGACATATGAATGGCCTACTATCCATGCGACTCCACCTGAAAAGAAAGGAAATAACTTATAACCACGGCCAACCTGAATTGTACCGCCAAAACATCAACATGATTTATAATAACAGGTCAGGTCGTACATATGAACGGAATCTAAGCGATTCCCATCTCCCAATTTTCTTAACCAGCTCGTCCCCCAAGCCTAATCTCGCCGCCTCAGTGGCAGCCCCGATCCTGAACGAGTGGGTGCCAAATTGCGAGGGATCCATGCCCAAGCGCTCCAAACCCAACTTAAACACCCTGGTGAATTGGAACCTTGACAACGCCGAGCCGTCAGCATGGCGAAAAAAGGAACCCCTCCCTTCAGGGCGGACTTCCACATATCGCTGAGCACAGCCCACCGGGCAAGCCTCCACTTGAGGTATAGCAGACAGCTTAATCGTCCGACCTCTCCCAAAGACATCAGTCTTCGAGCGCCGTAGCCGAATAGCTACTTCTGCTACCCTCAAGTCCACGTCCTCGAACTGAAGACCCCCTTGCCTAAGCTTACTCCCACTCACAATCTCGCTCACCCGAAATGCCCCGAAAAAGGCCCATACAAAAGCCACCTTAAATAGCAAGACCTCAAACAGCGAAAAACACAAACTTGGCAAGACCCCCAGAAGCTGCAGAAGCACCGTGAAAGACACCGGCCTCCTACTGTCAGGGACAGACCTCCCCTTGCGATAACCTTTAACTGCCTGCCGCACAATAAACGACTTCGTCAAATCCTCCCACCCACGGAGCTTGAAGAGAAACGCTAGGGCTGCCAAGTTTCGACCAACCACTGCCGGGGAAGCACCCCCTGCGAACAGCCGGCAAAGCAACCATAATAAAGTCTCTAAACGTACCTTTGCCGATACCATGTCCCCTGTACAGCCTACTGCTTCGTCCCACCTTTCCCATACTTTACTATACGCTGCCCACGTGCCCGGAGCCAACGAATCCCTGATCAGTCTTCCAAGCAAGATGTCCCGAGCCGCCACATCTGATCCGGACATGGCAGACCCTCCTTTTGCGCGGTCGGAGCCTCCGCCCGAAACTTTTCCCACTGAAAGCGAGAAAGAGCATCCGCAATTACGTTTAAGAAACCTGGGACATGACGTGCACGAAAAACAATGTTTAACTGCATGCAGTACAAAACAAACCGGCGAAGCAAGCGGACCACTGGGACCGAGGACGCTGACAGATTGTTCACCGCCTCCACAACAGCCATGTTGTCAGTAAAGAAAACCACTCTCCTATTGCGTAAAACCTGGCCCCACAACGAGAGTGCCACCACCAATGGGAACAGCTCGAGGAAAGCCAAGTTCCGAATCAGCGGGCTGACTGCCCACTTTTCAGGCCATCTTTCCGCACACCACTGACCCGCGAAGTAGGCCCCGAAACCTACACTCCCAGATGCATCGGTAAAGAATTCCAACTCGGGCGATTCAATACACTTTTCCCTGAAAAAGACCTTCCCATTAAAATCCTTCAGGAAGGTATCCCAAACCCCCAAGTCCTCCTTGATCGGAGCGGTGACTCTAATAAAATGATGAGGTGACCGCACTCCCGCCGTGGCTTTGGCTAGGAACCGGTTAAACACCCTACCCACCGGAATAATGCGACAAGCGAAATTCAACCGTCCCAACAGCGATTGTATATCCCGCAGGGTCGCCTTCCTTGCCCCCCGCAACTCTGAAATAGCGTCGCGCAGGGACTCCAACTTATCCGCTGGCAACCTACATTCCCCGGCGACCGTGTCAATCTCAAGTCCTAGGAAACTAAGGCAAGTAACAGGCCCCACAGTCTTGTCGCGAGCCAGAGGTATCCCAAAAACCCGGCTAACCCATTCAAGACACCGCAACCTGAAACGGCAAGCGTCGGAGCCGGCCGGCCCCACACACAAGAAGTCATCCAAATAATGGACCACAAACTTGGTGCCCGCCTCCTTCCTCACTACCCATTCCACGAACGTACTAAATTTCTCAAAGTACGCACATGAAATGGAGCAACCCATGGGTAGACACAGATCCACAAAATAGCTGTCATCGATAAAACAACCCAATAAGTGGTGACACATTGGGTGAATGGGCAAAAGGCGAAAAGCCGCTTCTATGTCCGCCTTAGCCAACAACGCTCCGCGTCCTGCCTCCCTTACCAGCTCGACCGCCTGGTCGAATGATGCGTAGGAAACAGAACAGAGTGCCCCGTCAATGTCATCATTGACCGATGACCCTTTCGGGTATGACAAGTGGTGGATGAGGCGAAATTTTCCCGCCTCCTTCTTTGGCACTAAGCCTAGAGGGGAAACCCTGAGATCGGGCAGCGGAGGCACTTTATACGGTCCCGCCATCCGGCCCAGGCGAACCTCATGAAGCAATTTCTCACACACTACCTCATGATGTTCGCCAACGGAGCGCAGATTACGGAAACGAGGTGCCACAACCCGCTCCCGGAAGGGAATGATAAAACCCTTCGTAAATCCCTCAAACAACAAGCAGGCATCATCTCGTTTACCGTAGCTGTTTAGCCACGGGAGCATCGCGTCTACCTTCACTGGCGACCGACCCAGCGGCAGCGGATGGTGCCGAAGCCCCTCCGGCCGAGCTAGGTGCTGCAGACTTACCCCGCTTGAAACACTTGTTGTAACTGTGCCCCCCTCCACAACCGGAGCATTCATGCTTAAAGCGGCATGAGGCACCCCACTTACATTGGCCCTCGTTATAGAGCCAGCAAAAACCCTTCCTTTGCGCAGCCGACGCGGTGGAAGAGGCACCGGCGCCAGCCCCCCCTTGAAAGGGGGCCGCCTTTTGGGACATCATCAGCTTCATCCATAACGGTAGGTCCATCTGGTCCCATCTCATCCCTGGATTAGCTGATAGCCTCTGGCGAAATTGTTCATCGTACCGCCACCAGGCCAGCCCCCCATACGTGCGGTAAGATTCCCACACCCCGTCTAAGTAACAAAACAACTGGGAACATTTATCAGGGGCCTTTTCCCCCAGCACACTCGCCAGTATGCAAAATGCTCGCAACCAATTCCCGAAAGTTTTCGGGATTTTCCTATACCGACGCCGCTTTTCCTCCTCCTCTTTCTTAGCGTCCTTTTTATCCTCCTCCTTCAAATCCAGGTACTCATCTAAAGGGAGAAGGGAGAAGATCTCCACAAATTCACCCTTCCACAACCTTTCTTTAACTTCCATCTTAAGGTGACACCCTAGCGGACCCGCAAACGACACGTGTACATTCTGCCGTGCTGCATCCGGAATCTCCCCCACTAGCGTGTCCCTCTCCACAGCCACTTCTGAGGCTACTGACCCCCCTACCGTTGCTGCCAACTCACCTGCCCCGCTCCCTGCCCGCTCGGGGACCGGAAGCACCCCCGACCCCAAACCCGACGATCCTGGCAACCAAGCCCTGCTAAAAGAAGCCCCCTTATCCAGCCCTGAACTCCAAGATGTAAGGAACGATTTTAAGCCCTCTAATAAATCTCCAGAGTGTGGTGTACTGTGCAACTCACCGACCAAACCCCGAGGTGTTGCTGATCCTGGGGCTGCATCCCGAACTCCGCCATGCGATGGGCCTGGCGATGCTGCTGCGAATTCTCCGCCGTCCCTAGGCCTCCTACGGCCCGCTGACCCGACATCCAATGACCTGTGGACGAAAGAAGCACAACTGGGGAGGCCGTCTTCAGAACCCAAATCCTCCCTAACCTCAACCCTTGCGCTCCTATGCGTACTGCTACTCCTGGCCTGCCGGCCCTTTCTGCCACACCTGTCCCCGGACGAACTTCTGTCTCGCCTGTCAGGAGAGCCCCTGCTCGCCGACCTAGATGCACTCCCCCGCGAGACTGGACCCCGAACGGGAGAGCCGCGGTACCGCCCAACCGACGACTCCCCGCTGCTGCTGCGCTGTCTGCTCCGCCGGTTACTCCTGGAGCGATGACGGGATCCCCTATCACCCCCCCTGTCCCTGCGCCAACTAACGGGGCTGTCCGACCTATCCTGAGCGTGGCCTTCCCTGCCCGCCCGCTGATCTGCCGGCCTACAGCGCCCCATCTCAGTGCCAGTTCTGGAGGGGGCCATGCCACTGCCTGCTGCGACCCCGCCACCCGTCACTAGCGCCCTATGAGCAGTCCTATCGCCTGTCACCTGCGGCCGCTGCGCTGATGGAAGAGGTGCTTGCGGCCTAGCCCTCGCTTGCTGCAACCCGCTGCGTGCTCTGGGTGCCGCCCTACCCGCCCTGGAATGTGTGGCAGGTGCTGACTGTCCCCTGCTGTCCAAGCCCTTACTGGCTGCCCCATCATTCGCTGAACCTGAACGGGTTAAGAGGGCCTCATTTGACAACCCCTGCTTTTTACCCCTTTTTGCCCTAACTGACCCAGGGGGCGACTCACCGCGTCTACTCTGTCCTGCAGGCTGCTCCCTGCTCCCAACGGGACCCGCTGCCGATAACGAGCCCGCTGCCTCCGAGTTCCTCGGCGCCATCTTGTCCTGACCGCACACCTCAGATGCTGCTTGCCGACCTTGCTGCGCGGTCGCCTCCGGGCCGCTACCTCCGCGGATCCTAGCCCGGCCGCCACATCTCCTATTGCCGGTCCTTGTCCCGCCTGCTGACGGGCTGCGACTCCTAACCGCGCCAGCACCGGCCTCAGGGCTCAATCGCTGTGGAGGCCTGGTCCGGCGCGAAGTCCTCCGCGCCGGCGCCGCCGACGAACCCGCCATGCTCAGTGCTGCCCCCAGCTGCTGCTCCATCCAAGCTGTGCCATGCTGCCGGATCGCCGCCTTCACGCCCTCGAGGATCACTGCCATATCACTCTCAGCCACGGAATCCATCTGAAAGACAAAAAAGAAGAAATCCCCACCAGAAGCCAGCAACAGCTAACAACAGGTAAAGATTTCGAATTAAAATGGAACCCAATTTTAAAATGGCGAATATTTGTATGACTAAGCCACTCCCCTTATTTCAATTGACCAATCAAGTAACACTCCTCCATAGGCCTGCCTCCTAGCTCTGTCAAGGCCCATTCCACCTAGCTTTGCTTATTCCATGGGCTTCATTCTCTGTGTGTTATACTTTCTGTTACATAGCTTGCAGTTTCTGTTCTCTGATACAATTATTCACTCTGTGGTGATCTGTCTTTGTAACTGATAGCTAAGTTATACTACAAGTGTCAAATTATATTCACATAAATACTAAATAACACTTGAGTTTCCCTGCACACCATTGGATAATTTTCTCTACAGCATCTAAGCAACATAGATAGGATATAAAGAATACACAACTTGTATCGAATTAACTTATTATTGTTTTTTTAATATACACCGTTTTTACATTGTTTACAATAAAAGTAAAATGTTAACTTTAGGTTGTTTGTTCTATTGTTCGTTAGTATAGACCCTGCATTCTCTGCAACTAGTTTTTTCTGTATTCTAGCTCCAGTTCTTTAACACTCCCTCAGTCCTGCCTTCAGGACTTATCTCCCTCTACAGCAAGTGGGAGTGACATCGCCAAATGCAGATTGGGCAAGTAGGTTTTGCAATTTGTGTTTTTTGAAGGAAGGGTGACCGTGCCAGCAAGGGTTACTCCATCAAAAAACTTTATTGAACCCATTTTTTTTAAAAACTTTAAATATTGAATCATTTTGAATTTCTTTTAAATTGTTTGTAGAAGATTGAGAAAAATATTATTACTTTTCAGCATTATATACTGGTAATTCATGAAAAGATTCCTCCTTTTTCCCCTTCGTCCATCTGAAGGTAAGATACAAGGCATCTGCAGCTATAATTTTTGGTGTGCATGAGAATATACTTCTTCATGCCAGAATCCATCTATGCATAGTCAACAAGGAAACGAACTGTTAGGGTACTTTTCTATCCAGCACTGAGGCCCAATCCGCAATGTTACTTCCCCTGAGGACGGTAAAGATGAGTGGGACCATGTCATCATTGGATATGTGTTGCTAGCATGTTATGCATGCTACCAGTGGACGTTTCTTATACACAGAAGTGACATTAGCCAGCCCGATAGTCTCATTCTGAGATGGCTAATGATGCTGTTAGAGGTGGGGTTACACCTCCAACACCAAAGTTAATTATCTCTGTATGTGCAGCTTTTCATACAGAAATGCTGCACATATAGTAGTACATGCACCATGCACTATATTGGTCATGGTGCCTGGAGTTAATTCTATAACCATGCTCCTGAATGTGAATAATATCTACCGTATATACTCGAGTATAAGCCGAGTTTTTCAGCACATTTTTTGTGCTGAAAAACCCCAACTCGGCTTATACTCGAGTCAATAGTCTGTATTATGGCAATTTGCATTGCCATAATACAGACTGGGGCTGCAAAGATGTTACTTACCTTTCCTGCAGCTCCTGTCAGCTCTCTCCTCCTCCGCGCCGTCCGTTCAGCACCTCGGTCAGCTCCCAGTGTAAAGCTCGCGAGAGCCGCGGCTCTCGCGAGACTTAGTGTGAGGTGACAGAGGGAGCTGACCGGACGGGGCGGAGGAGGAGAGAGCTGACAGGAGCTGCAGGACAGGTAAGTAACATCTCTGCAGCCCCCACAGCCCCCCCACTGAACTGCCAACCCCACTGGACCACCAGGGAAGGAGCCCCCCTCCCTGGCCAGCTAGCAAGCAGGGAGGGGGGACGAAACAAAAATAAATTAATAATAAAATAATAACTAAAAAAAAAAAAATAACATTACAAATAATAAATAATAATAAAAAAAATAATAAGTAAATAAAAAAAATAATGAAAAAAATATTAAAATAATGTAAAAAAAATAAATAAAATTGCCCCCTCCCCCCCAGGCTCTGCAACACACATACACACACACACACACACTGCACTCATACACACACGCTGCACTCATACACACACGCTGCACTCATACACACACGCTGCACTCATACACACGCTGCACTCATACACACACACACTGCACTCATACACACACACACTGCATTCATACACACGCTGCACTCATACACACACGCTGCATTCATACACACACACTGCATTCATTATATACACACACTGGAAATAAATATTCAATTAATATAATTTTTTTAGGATCTAATTTTATTTAGAAATTTACCAGTAGCTGCTGCATTTCCCACCCTAGTCTTATACTCGAGTCAATAAGTTTTCCCAGTTTTTGGGGGTAAAATTAGGGGCCTCGGCTTATATTCGGGTCGGCTTATACTCGAGTATATACGGTATGCAGAATATGCATAGATCTATTTCACCAGAACCTTTGTGGCATTGTAAGACTTTCCCCAACTACGCTTTATACCAGCACTTAACACATTAAAGGGGTATTCTAAAAACCATGGCCACTAAAGCCCATTGTAGTGGTAATGGCATTATCTAGCAACTGGTGTCTTCCACATCTTCCCTGTCAAACCATTTTTGAGAAGTTTGACACAAACCAAAGGTTCTCCAGGTATCTGTACCAAGACTCTTTACTTGCTGTACTGCTATTGCAATGTCAATTTTCCTCTAAATCTGGATGGCACTGATTGGCTTAGCTTGTCAGCGGGTATTCTCAGCCAATCAACACTTTCCAAATTTTGGGAACATGGGCACCTGGGGAAACCTTGGCTTGTGTGGAATCGCTTAAAATATGTTTAAACATTTTACTTTTAACATCAAATTACTCAGGCTTTCAGAAATAAGTGACAACTATGGACAAACTTACTCACCTTGAGAATGGCTTCAGCATTTGCAAGCAGTTTCTCAATAAGGAAAAGTTTAGCTTCCTCTTTTTTATCCCAGTCACATGACCTGGAAAAAAATATGCATTGGCTGAACACAAACACGTCATGGTACAAACAGTTAACACATACATACAATGAGAGACTGGCTAATGTAACTCTTAAATCCCCCTTTCTTCTCTTTTAAAACAAAGAGCCTATATTTAATATGTTTTTATTAGTCTTTACCCCAAAGATATGAAGGCTAAATAGATGAATAGACTTCCAACTGTTTGCAATGACAAAAACAAGAAAAAGCAATTGAAATAGCTCAACACAATGAATGCGTCAATTGGTTTCCACAAATTCAACTAAAAATTAGACTTCTCCAGTCTCAGAAATTATTCAACCCCTTCATGGCAAGCATATTTAATACTTAATTGAACACCTTTCTTCTGTTTTGACCTGCTACAAATGAGATGCATAGGTTGACACCAGTTCCTGGCATCATTCATGAGCAATGTCCTCCAGCTTTGTGTGTTGCAACCTCCTTTTTTTCCCCACCAGAGATTGTCTATAGGATTTAAGTTTGGTGAATGTGATGGCCACTGTAGAATTTTGGTGGAATTTGAGACATGCCTGGGATCATTGTCTTGTTGGAAGGTCCAATCATGTTCAAACTTCAGCTTTCACACAGATGGCATGATGTTTTCTTCTAGGATTTCCTGATACTTCAATGAGTCCACCTTGCCTTCCACACGCTGCAGGTGTCCAGTGCCAACGGATGCAAAGCAGCCCCAGAGCATCACAGAGCCACCACCATGCTAAACTGTAGGCAGAGTGTCAGAGTCTTTTCACTGTATGCTTAATTTTCTTCCTCCAGACATACTGCTGAAGGCACCCTGTATGAGAAATATTGACAGCACCCCCCTCCCCCTTTCATCCATGTATAGTGTGTGCGTGTGTGTATAGGGGTATAGGGGTGTAGTATTTGTATAGGGGACAGTTATACACACAGTTAGTAATACACACACATTTACAGTAACACACACAATTGTACTAACACACATAGTTGCAGTCACATACAGTTACAGTCAATCACACACACAGTTACAGTGACACACAGGCAGACAGTCACACCCACACACAGTTACAGTCAAACACACAGGCAGACAATCACGCACACACAGGCAGACAGCCACACACATACACAAAAGCACACACACACGGGCAGACGGTTCCTTCAACTTTGAACTTGTGAACTTATGATTCCAATGGTATCTCATTCAGTGCCTTTGCTGGATTTTTGTATTCTGTTCCTTGTTTGTGAACGGCGATGGTCTCTTCTCTTAACTTTGTGGACCATTCTTTTTACTTACCCATATTTCTAACATGCAGTCAAATGTGACACTTAACAAACCCCTAGCTAGTTCATTTATTGTAAGTGTTCCAGCCCCCCAGCTTCAGAGGCACCTTAGGAGGTGACCACAGCTATATATTTGAGGAGGTTTTGGTTAGTAATGTCACTTTATTATTTTTATAGAGCAGATATATACGGTATATGCATTGTGAGTATAAACATCAAAGCACTGTCACTTTAATTGTTTAGTTCTAAAACTGAATTTTGTAAATTATATTTATCACATTTATTTTGCTTTATATATATTCACAATGCTCTTACAATAGATTATTACAATACACTTTTGCTTATTTAGCACTAGCACTATTTATTTGTCTGCCACGTTTGAATTAGGGTACTTTGACAAAGCGGTGGGCTTAACACAATATGGCCACATGGTGGAACTGAATCCCCATATTTGTTTGCTGAGATAGGTGATTTTAAGTAGCTGTATTTTTATGTGTGCACTGTTCTTTAATCTGGATTATGGATGGAGAAGGTCAGGACACGATCGTGAGGACTTGGCCTGTGGTGCTGGATTCAAATAATGTTATATATAAATATTTATTGCAGGTATTGCTTTTTTATTTGCTTAGTGCCAAGTGTCCAGTAGGGCATTTAGACTTCAAAAAAATAGTACACAAAAATGGGTTGGAATAAACCTTTAACATGGCCAAAAAAAAATTGCCTATCACCTGGTGTTCATTACTACACAAAGAATACATTTCCTTACAAAAGATCAAAAGGGGCAAAAGGGTGATAAAACATCAATCCAATTGCCCCCCAAAACACGTACAGAAGGTGCCTGTAGCAAGTGTGTTAAAAAACGACAAGCTTAGAGTCATGTCTACAAATGCTCACAGTTTAGGGAATAAGATCCATGAACTTGTGGCAATAATGGCAAGTGATAATATAGATTTAGTAGAACACAAACAAACGCACATACATATATATTCAGTGGTGAAATAAAATATGTTCAAACACTTAAACCAAAATCACAGTGTACGTTACAGTTTTTGTTCCTCCACTAGTAAATCAACTTAACCCCTTAAGGACCAAACTTCTGGAATAAAAGGTAATCATGACATGTCACACATACTCGTTTTCCTGGCACTATAGTGCCCTGAGGGTGCCCCAACCCTTAGGGACCCCCTCCCGCCGGGCTCTGGGGAGAGGAAAGGGGTTAAAACTTACCTTTCTCCAGCGCCGGGCAGGGAGCTCTTCTCCTCCGATCCTCCTCCTCTCCTCCCATTCGGCTGAATGCGCACGCGCGGCAAGAGCTGCGCGCGCATTCAGCCGGTCTCATAGGAAAGCATTATCAATGCTTTCCTATGGACGTTTGCGTGCTCTCACTGTGATTTTCACAGTGAGAATCATGCAAGCGCCTCTAGCGGCTGTCAATGAGACAGCCACTAGAGGCTTTGAGGGCTGGATTAACCCATTTATAAACATAGCATTTTCTCTGAAACCGCTATGTTTATAAAAAAAAGCTGGACCTGGCACCCAGACCACTTCATTAAGCTGAAGTGGTCTGGGTGCCTAGAGTGGTTATTTAAATGTCCCAGAGTTCTATAAATGGTAGATGAGGGAGGGATATTGCCACACAAAACTGGATCCAGAGTCTTTGAATTCGCTACTTGCAACAGTGTAATTCGTACCTGAAAAAAGGATACAAAACAGACTTCATAGCATAACTCTGTGATTATTTAAAGGACCACTATAGGCACCCAGACCACTTCAGCTCAATGAAGTGGTCTGGGTGCCAGGTCCATCTAGGGATAACCCTGCAGCTGTAAACATAGCAGTTTCAGGGAAACTGCTATGTTTACATTAGGGTTAATCCAGCCTCTAGTGGCTGTCTCATTGACAGCCGCTAGAGACGCTTCCGCGCTTCTCACTGTGATTTTCACAGTGAGAAGATGCTTGCGTCCATAGGAAAGTATTCAGAAATGGTTTCCTATGGACTGATTGAATGTGCGCGCGGCTCTGGATGCGCATGCACATTCGGCAGATGACGTCGGAAGAGGGAGAAGAGTTTAACCCCTTCCTCCCCCTAGAGCCTGGCGGGAGGGAGGCCATGAGGGTGGGGGGGACCTATTAACACTATAGTGCCAGGAAAACAAGTTTGTTTTCCAGGCACTAAAGTGGTTCTTTAAGCAAAACATTATATAGAAACCCTCTCCCCCAAAAAGGAACCCTTACATTAATGAGTTGTGGAACTTGTCTCCAAGAAACCACAGTAATAGCTCTTGTTAACAGTAAATGATGTTAAACGATACTGTCTGCTTCTCCTGTTTTCCTTGTGATGGCTGAACTAGTGATGTACCGAACTGTCCGCCGGCGAACAGTTCCTGGCGAACTTAGCGTGTTCGCGTTCGCCACGGCGGGCGGACACATGCGCAGTTCGATCCGCCCCCTATTCGTCATCATTGGGCAAACTTTGACCCTGTGCCTCTCGGTCAGCAGACACATTCCAGCCAATCAGCAGCACTCCCTCCCTTCCACACCCTCCAACCTCCCTCCCAGCATCCATTTTCGATTCATTCTGACGCTGCATGCTTAGTGAGAGGAGGGAAAGTTTAGCTGCTGCTGATTAGATAGGGAAATTGATAGCTAGGCTAGCTAGGGTATTCAGTGTCCACTACAATCCTGAAGGACTCATCTGATCTCTGCTGTAAGGACAGCACCCCAAAAAGCCCTTTTTAGGGCTATAACATCAGGCTGCTTTTTTTTTTTTTTCCTGTGTAATGTAATTGCAGGTGCCTGCCTGCCAGCTTCTGTGTGAGGTTCACATTGGATACTGTGCCTACTTGCCCAGTGCCACCACTCATATCTGTTTTAACAATAGGTTAAGCTTTAGATTTAAAAGAAATAAAAAAATTTCACTGTAATAGAAGAGCAGTTGCCTGCCTGCCAGCTTCTGTGTCAGGTTGGATGCCTTGCCCATTTGCACAGTCAGTGCCACCACTCATATCTGTTTTTACAATAGGTTAAGCTTTAGATTTAAAATAAATATTTTTTTTCCACTGTAATAGAAGAGCAGTTGCCTGCCTGCCAGCTTCTGTGTCAGGTTGGATGCCTTGCCCATTTGCACAGTCAGTGCCACCACTCATATCTGTTTTAACAATAGGTTAAGCTTTAGATTTAAAAGAAAGAATTTTTTTTCACTGTAATAGAAGAGCAGTTGCCTGCCTGCCAGCTTCTGTGTCAGGTTGGATGCCTTGCCCATTTGCACAGTCAGTGCCACTACTCATATCTGTTTTAACAATAGGTTAAGCTTTAGATTTAAAAGAAATAATTTTTTTTCACTGTAATAGAAGAGCAGTTGCCTGCCTGCCAGCTTCTGTGTCAGGTTGGATGCCTTGCCCATTTGCACAGTCAGTGCCACCACTCATATCTGTTTTTACAATAGGTTAAGCTTTAGATTTAAAAGAAATAATTTTTTTTCACTGTAATAGAAGAGCAGTTAGTTGTCTGCAAGCGTCTGGGTGTCAGGCCTACTTCAGCGTGTGCTCTGCAGACCTGTGCCAGCGTGCTTTGACAGTTGCCAATCATATTTGGTGTCTCTTTAGCGTGCTTTTACAAAGAAAAAAGGTTTCTAGTGTAAGCTAATAGCAGCCAGTCAGTGTCCTTCAAGCGGCTCTGTCAGTCCTTCCTTCAGCGTGTGCTCTCCAGAACTGTTCCAGTGCACATTGCCAATCATATCTGGTGTCTCTATAGCGTGCTTTTAAAAACAAAAAATTTTTTTCACTGTTATAGATTGAATAGCAGTTACTTGTCTTCAAGCGGGTGTGTCAGGCCTACAGTGTGTGCTCTGCAGAACTGTTACAGTTCACATTGCCAATCATATCTGGTCTCACAGTAGCTTGCACGCATAGTACAACTAATCCCCAAAAAAATGACAGGCAGAGGCAGGCCATCCCGCAGGGGCCGTCGTGGTCGTGGTGCTGTGATTCCCTTTTGCCCTAGAATAATGCCCAGTTTTCAGAAGCCACGTACCCTGAACTTGAAAAGTTCTGAGGACATAGTTGACTGGCTAACACAGGACACCCAATCTTGTACAGCCTCCGCTCGGAACCTTGACGCACCATCCTCCTCCAGCTTGGCTTCAGGCACCTCTCAAGATACCACTCACCCGCCTGCCGCCACCACCAAAACTAGCACCAAGCATCTTCTTCCATCTCCCTGTTACATAAATCAATGCCATATCCATAGAAATTGTAGAGAATATCCAGGATAGTTTTACAGGGCCAAATCATGTCGCCTGTTGAAAGAGGTGACCTTGCTCGGGTCCCAGGTGTGCGGTTCCTAAAATGGCTGCCATATACATGTCCACTGATAGGAGACGTGGAAGGTATTAAACTGATATGAACAATACTCCATTCCTATCAGTAGGTCCGTCCCATTGTGATTTATGCCCCCCACCCACCGCGCAGGGATGGGGGCCGGGGGGGAGGAAAGTAGGCCCCCCCCATTGTGATTTATCGCCCCCACCCACCGCGCAGGGGTGGGGGCCGAGGGGGGAGGACAGTAGGTCCCCCCATTGTGATTTATGGCCCCCACCCACCGCGCAGGGGTTGGGGAGGACAGTAGCTCCCCCCAGTGTGTATCATGGGCTTTTAGGACAGGTGTCAATCCATACCTGCCAAGTGACCCTATGTAGGGGGAACAGTCCCTATTCTGCTCTGTGTCAGTGTGTATCATGGTCTCTGTGGACGGGGAACAGTCTCTATTCTGCTCTGTGTCAGTGTGTATCATGGTCTCTGTGGACGGTGAACAGTCTCTATTCTGCTCTGTGTCAGTGTGTATCATGGTCTCTGTGGACAGGGAACAGTCTCTATTCTGCTCTGTGTCAGTGTGTATCAGGGGCTTTGAGGACAGGTGTCAATCCATACCTGCCAAGTGACCCTATGTAGGGGGGACAGTCTCTATTCTGCTCTGTGTCAGTGTGTATCATGGTCTCTGTGGACGGGGAACAGTCTCTATTCTGCTCTGTGTCAGTGTGTATCAGGGGTTTTGAGGACAGGTGTCAATCCATATCTGCCAAGTGACCCTATGTAGGGGGAACAGTCCCTATTCTGCTCTGTGTCAGTGTGTATCAGGGGTTTTGAGGACAGGTGTCAATCCATATCTGCCAAGTGACCCTATGTAGGAGGAACAGTCCCTATTCTGCTCTGTGTCAGTGTGTATCAGGGGTTTTGAGGACAGGTGTCAATCCATATCTGCCAAGTGACCCTATGTAGGAGGAACAGTCCCTATTCTGCTCTGTGTCAGTGTGTATCAGGGGTTTTGAGGACAGGTGTCAATCCATATCTGCCAAGTGACCCTATGTAGGGGGAACAGTCCCTATTCTGCTCTGTGTCAGTGTGTATCAGGGGTTTTGAGGACAGGTGTCAATCCATATCTGCCAAGTGACCCTATGTAGGGGGAACAGTCTCTATTCTGCTCTGTGTCAGTGTGTATCAGGGATCATTAGGATAGGTGTCAATCCATATCTGCCAAGTGACCCTATGTAGGGGGAACAGTCCCTATTCTGCTCTGTGTCAGTGTGTATCAGGGATTTGACTATCTTTATTCAGATTCAAAAATTACAATTCCAGGAAAAATTTAACAAACATTTACAAAAACATGTTATGCACATCATAGAAACAATGTGAACCTCTTTAAAGCCACAAACTTAAGACAAAAAATATGTACACACAATGTGTAAGGGTTTGAAAGAATATTCTGAATCCTTACATGTTTACTTTATCGTTTGTTTGATTTTTGTGAACCATATATAAACTACAAGCAGCGTGAAAACTATAAAAACTCAAGTGGCCATGCTGATCAAATTAAATAGTATGCTTTACACAGCGTATAAGGGTGATGTCACAGTACAACGGGAATCTAACAGGGGAAGAGGTGAAAGTCATCCTCCCCCTCCCATGACCCCGCCATATCTGCCAAGTGACCCTATGTAGGGGTAACAGTCTCTATTCTGCTCTGTGTCAGTGTGTATCATGGTCTCTGAGGACGGGGAACAGTCTCTATTCTGCTCTGTGTCAGTGTGTATCAGGGGCTTTGAGGACAGGTGTCAATGTTAGGTGATTTCTGCCCTTTATGGATTAAAAGCAGACTCTGCATCAACTGTGTAATTTTCCATGGGAGTTTTGCCATGGATCCCCCTCCGGCATGCCACAGTCCAGGTGTTAGTCCCCTTGAAACAACATTTCCATCACTTTTGTGGCCAGAAAGAGTCCCTGTTGGTTTTAAAATTCGCCTGCCCATTGAAGTCAATGGCGGTTCGCGAACATTTGCGGAAGTTCGCGTTCGCCGTTCGCGAACCGAAAATTTCGGGTTCGCGACAACACTAGGCTGAACGTTCAAGCCGAAGTATAGTGGTATATGGCAGGGAAGACGCCGGGATTGGAGACCGCAACCAGGCTCCGCAGTTCTCACACCGTCTGCACTTCAACGCATTTCTCCCGTATTTGCTGGCTTTTTCAAGAAGTGCGGGGGCCATTCTGAGCGTTCTTTTATATGCTTACATCGGTTCACTTGAAAAATGTGTCATATTCACTAAACTCTTCTCTATAAACTTTCCATGAAAAGTTCTCCTCTTTTCCTTTTTATAGTAAAATTCAAATGGGGATTTCACATAATATCACAGAAATAAACAAATCATATATAACGTGTTCACAACTACAGTTAAGATACATATACATATTACATCAAACAAAATAAAATATTCTTCTTGTTATATATGTTATTCTTCTTGACACTTCTTGTTATATATGCACTTATGTGAAATTTAAAAGGGATTTCTTATGTGTATAGCTGCTTTCAAAATATTTATAGATATCTGTTTTTATAGATATTTTTGAATTTTATAGAATTTTTTATAGTGTTTATAATATCTTAATGCGCTATTTTCCTTTATTATTAGATAATCTACTAGTTGAGGAAATAGCTAAAATGACAATGAAAGGGGAAGTTATCATCATGGGTGACTTTAATCTTCCTGATGTGAATTGGAAAACCAAAATAGCTGCTTGTGCCAGGAGCACACATATTCTAAACTCCCTACTGGGATTGTCTCTAAAACAAGTTGCTGAGGAGCCAACTCATAAAGAGGCCATACTAGATTTAATGTTAACTGGAGATAGAGATTTGGTATCAGATATTACAAAACAAAAGTTTTAGACTTTAGAAAAACAGACTTTTCTAAAATTAGAATATTTGTAAAGAAGTCAGACTGGAGCATTTAAATGACGTCCAAGAGAAATGGGATTATTTAAAAGTCGCACTGCTGAAGGCAACAGATAATTGCATAAGGCTTGTTAGTAAAAGCAAAAAATTCAAGAAACCACTGTGGAGTGAGGAAGATAGACAGATCTATAAGATTAGGCAGAAAGAGGCTAAGCAAGTTATAAGAGCTTCCAAATCACACACAGAAGAGAAAATAGACAGGTCAGTAAAAAGGGGACAAAACATTTTTTAGATACCTAAATGAGAAAAGGAAAGTAAAACAAGAATTAGTTAGATTAAAAACAAACAAAGGAAGGTATGTAGAAGAGGACAAAGGTCTAGCTGACTGGCTCAATGACGATTTTTGTTCAGTATTTACAGATGGAAATGAAGGAAAGGGGCCTCAGTTAGGAAAAAGGACAAATTAGTCATTTGTTACATGTGAGTTTACAGAGGAAGAGGTTCTATTTAAACAGTCAAAAGTAAAGACAAATAAGTCAATAGGACCTGATGGAATACACCCAAAGTTATTAAAAGAGCTTAGTGTTGTACTAGCTAAACCATTATAGATTTATTTAACCAATCATTGTTAACAGGAGTAGTCCCAGAAGATTGGAAGTTAGCGAATGTTGTGCCCATTCACAAGAAAGGTAATAGGGAGGAGTTGGGCAACTACAGGCCAGTAAGCCTTACTTCAGTAGTGGGGAAGCTAATGGAAACGTTAAAGGATAGGATTGTTGAACATCTAAAATCACACAAATTTCAAGATCAGAGACAACATGGGTTTACTTCAGGGAGACCATGCCAAACTAATCTTATTGATTTTTTGATTGGGTAACTCAAATACTAGATCAGTAGACATTGCTTACCTAGATGTCAGTAAGGCTTTTGACATTGTTGCACATTGAAGGCTTATCAATAAACTGCAATCTTTAAGTTTGGATTCCAATATTGTTGAATGGGTAAGGCAGTGGCTGAGTGACAGGCAACAGAGGGTTGTAGTCAATGGAGTATATTCGAAGCATGGGCTTGTCACTAGTGGGGTACCTCGGGGATCTGTACTTGGACCCATTCTCTTTAATATGTTTATTAGTGATATTGCAGAAGGTCTTGATGGTAAGTATGTATTTTTGCTGATGATACTAAGATATGTAACAGGGTTGATGTTCCAGGGATAAGCCAAATGATTTAGGTAAACTAAAAAAATGGTCAGAGTTGTGGCAGCTGACATTTAAGGATAAGTGCAAGATAATGCATCTTGGACGTAAAAACCCAAGGGCAGAGTACAAAATATTTTATAGAGTCCTAACCTCAACATCTGAGGAAAGGGATTTAGGGGTAATTATTTCTGATGACTTAAAGGTAGGCAGACAATGTAATAGAGCAACAGGAAATGCTAGCAGAATGCTTGGTTGCATAGGGAGAGGTATTAGCAGTAGAAAGAGGGAAGTGCTCACGCCATTGTACAGAACACTGGTGAGACCTCACTTGGAGTATTGTACGCAGTACTGGAGACCTTATCTTCAGAAGGATATTGATACGTTAGAGAGAGTTCAGAGAAGGGCTACCAAACTGGTTTATGGATTGCAGGATAAAACTTACAAGGAAATGTTAAAGGAACTTAACATGTATAGCTTGGAGGAAAGACAAGACAGGGCGGATGATAGAAACATTTAAATACATAAAGGGAATCAGTACAGTAAAGGAGGAGACTATATTTAAAAGAAGAAAAACTGCCACAACAAGAGGATATAGTCTTAAATTAGAGGGACAAAGGTATAAAAATTGTCATCACATTCTACGTTTCTATGTTTCCAGTATAATATCTCCAAACAGACGTCAGTCAACACAGACTAACTAATATTCAATATATACTTACTGGTCTATTACAACCTCCAATCTTCTGGGAAAAGTAAGTTCATGCTTGCTTGGAATGTTTTTTTCCTTTGGGCCCAATTGTTGATTGTTTCTTCTACTACAGAACGACGAATCTATTTTTAGATTTTTCTGTGTAGAACACAATTCAGAAGCATAGAATTCAGTATTGGTTTGGACACCACAATCACAGTAATTAACGGTATCCTTTACATGAGGTTGGTAGCCATGACAATGTATGGATTTGGAGTGCATCAATCCATCATTATAGTAACCTTCTAAATATGACTTTTCTTGTGCTTGTCTAAGAACATCTCTTGTTGCACTGACAGTATTTTTATTGGATTGATAATCAACTGTTTTGCTTTGAGACTTTGACAAATCCATCAATGGCAAACTCAACCAAAAGTTCGAAGAATTGCTTGGTGGAAACACAATGTGACTTCCACTTAAATGACAACCAATATCATTTTTAGATATCATTAGATATGGGAGACAATTGTACTCATTTACTTTACAATGCGTTTGCTTAGTCAATGGATTCCCATTCCTTGCACAATCAGTATCCCAGGAATGCATGTTATTTTTTGCCATCTTGAGCTGCTCAGGGGCAGGGCCAGGGTTTTCAGGAAATGGCCTGGTAGCTGTTAAAAAAGACTTGAAAAGATTTTCCTGCCAAGATATAATCTTCTGCACATCTTTAATCTGAATAAGTTCGGAGTGGTTTGTCATAATATTCCACAAAAATAGGCATCTGTAGGTAGTTGGAGAACAAAAGTGTTACTTTGGAAAATAGCAATTACTCAAAAGTGTAATTTTCAGTATTATTAGGAGAGTCATTTATTTCCATGATTTCCATTAACCAGTTAGTAAGGGTGAACCTTTGGCTTTGGTATCATTACTGGCACTCAGAGCCTGCCTACAATGTAACTGCTAATCCTAGATGCCCAAATATATTTTATGTATTAAGGTGATTGATGTGCTGTGTCTTGTGACAATATTATTAGGCTATTGAACTGTACTTGTGGAGACAGAGAATCATTAATGAGGAATACATAATAGAAAATGAGAGCAATCGACCTGGGCATTTAAGAGGAAATTGGCATGGAAGTGTAAGACCCACAATGAGGGAAGAGGGAGGGAGTGGGAAATGAAAAGGGAAGTTAAAAGAAATAGAGGAAATTAGTCAAAGGGTCACTTTAGGCACTGTAATCGCGTCATCTCATTTAAGTGGTTATAGTGTTTGGAGTCAATTAGCAATGTCCTTTAATTCTGAGTTTTGAGCATTTTAAAGGGACACTATAGTCACCCATACAACTTTAGGTTAATGAAGCAGTTTTGGTGTATAGATCATGCCCCTGCAATCTCACTGCTCAATTCTCTGCCATTTAGGAGTTAAGTCACTTTGTTTAAATCACTTAAATCACCTGCATGTGACTTGCACAGCCTTCCTAAACATTTCCTGTAAAGAGTCTCCTAATGTAATTTTAAGTTCTGTTTCATTTACAATTTCATATCTCCTGCTCTGTTAATAGCTTGTTAGACGTGCACGAGCCTCCTGTATATAATTAAAGTTTAATTTACAGAGCAGGAGAAAAAATATTAAAAATAAGTTAATATCCGATTGAAAATGAAACCATTTTGTTTTCATGCCGGCTGTGTCAGTCACCGCCAGGGGAGCTGTAGCTAGAGCTGCATGGACAGAAACAAAAGAGATTTGACTCCTAAATGGCAGTGAACTGAGCGGTGAGATTGCAGGGGCAGGATCTATACACAAAAACTGCTTCATTAAGCTAAAGTTGTTTTGGTGACTATAGTGTTTCTTTAAAACTAAGTGGAAGTCCCCAGCAGCTTTTCTGTTAGGGCTAATGAGGAAACATTAGTTTGAGCAACATTGGGTGATTGGCTGAAATTGTCAGCTGACCACTTGACAGGCGCACAGTCGGATTTGCCGGCATATGCGCTAACCTTACCCCAACCCCCATTAAAACACGGACACAGGTTATACTGTTGGAAATAATTAGTCCACAGCTTTATTAAATTGTTAATAAAATAATTAAGGAATAACAAATGGGGTCATTGCCAACAAATCTTATTAAAGTTAACATCCCCCCATATACATAACATACCCCTAGCAATGACCCCACAATAATAACAATAGATAACAATCTAAAAAACATGTTAATACAGAAACTGGCCGTGCAATATGACCACATTTCCACCAGGTTAAATTGTAGGGGTGTACCGAGACACCGCTACCCACCATATCGATTGTAGGGGTGTACCAAGACACCGCTACCCACCATATCCATTGTAGGGGTGTACCAAGACACCGCTACCCACCATATCCATTGTAGGGGTGTACCAAGACACCGCTACCCACCATATCCATTGTAGGGGTGTACCAAGACACCGCTACCCATCAGTTCCAGTGTAGGGTGTACCAAGACACCACCACACCCCCAGGTTCGGAGCCACCGACGGGCTCGAACCTACCAACCACGTGCAACACTGCCCAATCCACACTAAACCTCAGGATGCCCACTTTCTCCTCCATCTACCCTCCGATTTAACCAGGCCATTCCCCGCCGCTGTGAAAAAACGGGAAATCAACTAACCTAATCAAATACAGGGAGGGTGGGAGGGACAACTGACAGGTAAGCTTAGGTTTAGTTAAAATGGCCACTTCATATAATGGCTTGTGTAAATATTCCCCTTATGGCTCCGCCCTACCCAGCATGCTAGCTGTCACTAACTTCCTGTGGTTGCTATGCCTACCTCCTGGCTCTGTCAAGGCCTATTCCTCTTAGCTGCGCTGATCCATGGGCTACATGACAGGCGCACAGTCGGATTGGCCGGCATATGCGCTAACCTTACCCCAACCCCCATTAAAACACGGACACAGGTTATACTGTTGGAAATAATTAGTCCACAGCTTTATTAAATTGTTAATAAAATAATTAAGGAATAACAAATGGGGTCATTGCCAACAAATCTTATTAAAGTTAACATCCCCCCATATACATAACATACCCCTAGCAATGACCCCACAATAATAACAATAGATAACAATCTAAAAAACATGTTAATACAGAAACTGGCCGTGCAATATGACCACATTTCCACCAGGTTAAATTGTAGGGGTGTACCGAGACACCGCTACCCACCATATCGATTGTAGGGGTGTACCAAGACACCGCTACCCACCATATCCATTGTAGGGGTGTACCAAGACACCGCTACCCACCATATCCATTGTAGGGGTGTACCAAGACACCGCTACCCACCATATCCATTGTAGGGGTGTACCAAGACACCGCTACCCATCAGTTCCAGTGTAGGGTGTACCAAGACACCACCACACCCCCAGGTTCGGAGCCACCGACGGGCTCGAACCTACCAACCACGTGCAACACTGCCCAATCCACACTAAACCTCAGGATGCCCAC